>NW_026947491.1:51653100-54053100 GCF_034190915.1 Cavia porcellus
GGTTGCAGGTAGTAGGCCTTTGATGTCCTTAATGTAAGCTGCTTCCTTTGTATTCACTTCCTCCAAGGTCTCTCATTTGGTTAAAGACCTGTTTCTCATCCATTGTATTCCACTAGGCCCTGACAGCATTTTTACTTAAGTTAACTACTGGGGTCCTCTGGTATGTTAACTCCCTGAAGTCCCAACTATTAGTTTACTTTAGATTAATGATTCAGGTCCTCTGCCCTATCTGCCTAACTTTTTCTGGCACTTTGCTTTAGAAGCATTTTCACTATATGCAAATTTTTATTATACTGTTTTAACCAGTTAACTACCTTTCCTACAGATACCCTACTGAGTCAATGTGCTCCAGGCTGGGCTGTCCTGTAAGAGCCAGTAGAATATCCATAGTTCTCCTTTAGATGTGGTTTCTCAGTAGTTTAACTTGTCCTTGTAGATTATAACTAATATTTTACTGTTAATGTAGACTTACTTGTGGATCTTTTAGTTTTAATAGTTTTATCCTATCTATAGTCTGTTTTTTCATTTTTAGTTGAACACATGTTCAATTTAGGTTGATGGTTCTATTTCTTAAGAATACCAAGAAGGAGATTTTCCTTGCAAATTTTTTCTTTTTTTCTTCTCATACATATTTTTTATTAGTATATGTTTGTACTACAGAATGTTTGCATTTCTTGTGTGGAGTTGGTGTATGTATATAGCATATCTTAATTCCATTTTCATCCCCTTTCCTCCTCTTCCTCCACTCTGCCTCCATCTCTTGATCTCCTTCCCATATGAGGAAGATCTGTCTTCATACTTCCTATTACTTATCTTTTATTTTCCTCTAGATTTATAGTTTGAATTTTCCTTGCAAAATTTCTTTCTGAAAACAATCTTTTTTTTTTTTTTTTTTGGTCTTTTTCATTTTTATCGGTACCAGGGATCGAACTCACGACTGCCTGCTTGCAAGGCAGGCGCTTATGCCGCTGAGCTAAATCCCCAGCCCCTCTGAAAACAATCTTATGCTATTTGAAAAATTTCACTTGTAGATCGTATCTAACAAATCATTTGATAATTCAGGATATATGTAGATAGTGTAAGAAGTAGAATTGAAATAACCCAATTTGTTTTGTTTTGGGAAATTTTTATAAAAGTGGTTTTAATTTTGTCTGCACTGGAATCATTTTCTTGTTATATACTTTCCTTTGTGTATTTTGGTAAATTGTTGTTTTTCACAAAAAATACATAATCAGTTAGTTTTGTTTCAGCATTGTGTTTTAATATTATTTACTCCATCATACTGATAGGGGCATAAATTCAAGTCCCTCTAGGCTGAACCAAGGAGCAAGAACTTTTGATTAAATGGGAAATGGTGTGCAGCTGTGAATTCATTGCTCTCATAGGTAAGTCTCCCCCAGTCTTGCCTCTAAGTTAAGTCTACATGAAGCTTTCAATAATTTAAATTAGTCCCTACCAGCAATAAGGTAGTCATAAAGGACATTGTACTAAGAGAGAATAAAATGACATTATAGGCAATCCAAACCAGTGTTTAACTATCTTTCCCATTCTCCTGTTCTTACTCAGATATGCAAAGTAAATGAAATGAAGCTTGAGACTGTCATGCTAATGCTAAGCTAAGTAAGTCAGACTCAGAAAGTTAAATACTGTATATGTTATCTTATATGAGAAGCTTAAAATATAAATGAAGGAAAGAAGGAAGAAAAATGACAGGAAATTAGAAAGTAGATTCTTGGAAATGGGGACGTGAATTGAAGGGAGAGGAAACAGAGAGAGAAGTACAGGAATAAAATGATTAAGATATATTATATGCATGAACCGGTTACACAAAACAAACATCACTATTCTATATAAGAACATGCAATAATTTTAAAAATAAATTATATACCATGTAGTATTATTCAGTCATACATAAAAAAGAACAAAACTATGTCATTTGCGGGAAAATGAATAGAACAAAAAAATATCATTTTAAGTGAAACCCAGACTCAGAAATTCAACTATCATTTTTTCTCATATATTTTTCTTATATGTGGAATCTAGGCAGTGTGATGGTGGTGCTGGAGAGAACATGAAAGTAGAAGAAATGCTATTAGAGAAGAAGATAGAGGTCAGGAAGAGAAAAAAGGAGGGTAAGAGATAATCATGGAGTGTATATGTTCAAATCATGTTGTATGTATGTAACAGTAAAATCCATTATTCCATCACTAATATGAACCAATTAAAAACAAAACACTTAAAAGAATTTTCAGTCAGCAAAATGTTGTTTCTTCAGCTTTTCAATTTTCTTTTTTATTAGACTCATTCTGCAAGGCTTCTTCAGCCTCACTCAATTCCATCACCATCTCTGTCTGTAGTCTCTCTCTACCCCACTTCTTCCCTTCCTCCCTCTTTCTATTAACTCCATTCTAAAATCCCATCTCTTTCACAATACCACAACAGCTCTTGAAACAAATCCAAAGAAATTTTATTTTTTATTTTATTTTATTTAATTTTATTTTTTATCGCAATCAGTAGAAAAACAGGAGCATCAGGTTTCAGGTGTTCATCTATTTAGCTAACACATATGAAGGGTGGTCCCCTAGCTACGCACTTGGGGTCACTGAAAAAACACGACTGAACGATTCTGTCTCTATCTTTCAATCATATTTCATGGAAAAGGCAAGATAAAGATCCAGTGGTTGTCATAAATGTAGCAGATAAAATGAAAGGGACACACAGGCTCCTAGGGGGCTACAGAGGATGGGACTCTGATTCATTCTGTAGAGGATGGAGAGAGGGAAGGTAAAGTCAGAAAAATTTTCCTAATGAAACTAACCAAGTCTTAAGAAATAAGTTTACTGGATCAGGTAATAATCAAAAAGTGTTTTCAAGGAGAGAGAAGTCTCTCCAAAAGCAAAGGCTTGTGTCAAAACTTACATTTTAGAGGACTAACAACAATTTTGTAAAGTATATATTTATAACTCTATGTACCTACATAATTTTAGAATCCTTCTGTACGCTGTCAACCCTAACACAGTCTTATGCTGTCAGATTCATAAATTAGAGACTTAAACACACTCCCATGTTCTCATTTTGATGACTTCCAGTCAACCACTTTCAGGATATGGTCTCAAGATCATTGACTTGGCATGTGTGGTCCACCATGATCCAGTTTTTGCTTCTTTTTCCAGACTCTTCTATGATCATGAAATTTGTCAAATGTCAAACAGTTTATATGATAAATCAAATTCAAATATGAGCTACATAGACATAGGAATAAGACATTTTCCAGTGATAGGAAAGCAGCAGAATAGGGTGATCTTTTAGAGGTCACTGACAATGTTTGCAACACTGCTCACATGGGAATGCCTCTGAAACTTCCAGAGGTGGCATGGTCATGGCAAGTGCATGAGTCAAATGGTGTTTCTATTTTTAGTTTTTTGAGGAGTCTCCATACTAATTTGTATAGCGGATATACTAGTTTGCAACCCTCCAACAATGTTTCTTTTCCCTTGCATCCTTGCTAGCATTCATTGTTTTGTTGTGTTCTTCCCCCCTACATTTTAATGTCAGCAGAGTAATTATACAAAACAGGGGGGTTCATTTGTGCAGATTTATACATACACATAACATACTTTAATTATTTCCCCATATTATCCTTCTTTTCTACCTTCCCTCTTTGACCAACATTTTTTGTTTCAATATGCATAATGTATTTTGATTATACTCACGCTCTTTATTGCCCAGTTTGTCTTCTTTCCCTCCTCTTTTTTCAGAGTTATTTTGATTTACATTTTCCTATGGCTAAACACATTGTAAATTTTTTCTATATACTTATTAGTCATTTGTATTTCTTCTTTTGAAAAGTGTCTATTGAGTTCATTTGTTCCTTTTTGATCAGGTCATTTGTTTTGAGGGGGTTAATTTTTTTGATTTATTCATATATTCTAAATATTAGACTATCAGAAAAATAGTTATCAAAAACTTTCAAGCTGTGAGATATGGCATGCTTGTGTAATCTTAGCACTCGGGAGGCCAAGGCAGGACAATCCTTGCAAATTGAAAACCAGCCTGGGCTACAAAGTGAGCTCAAGGCCTGCCTAACCTGCACAGTGAGACTGTCTCAAAAAGACAAAAAAAAAAAAAAAAAAAATTCCTTCCATTTTGTAGGCTACTTTTTGTCGTGTTGATTGTTTTCTTTACAGTGCAGAAGTTTCTTAATTTGATATAATCCCATTTGTTGATTCTTGGTATTATTTTCTGTATCTGCATTTCATTCAGGAGGTTTTTGTCTATGCCCACAGCTTCAAATGTTTCATCTACGTTGTATTCTAGAAGTTTCAATGTTTCTGTTTTTCTGTTTTCTGTTTAGGTTTTTAATTCGTCTTTATTTGATTTTGGTACAGCGTGAGAGATAGGGATGCAGTTTCAATATTATTTAAATGGATACCCAGTTTTCCTACCACCATTTGTTAAAGAGGGTGTCTTTTTTCCAGGGTATGTTTTTGGCTTTTTTTTTGGTCAAAATTTGAATGTCTGAGGATGTGTGGGATCATATTTGTGTCTTGTGTTCTAGTCCTTTGGTCAAAAGTGTCTGTTTTGCCAGTGACATGTTATTTTTCTCACAATGGCTTTGTAGTGTAACTTGAAGCCTGGTATTATGATTCTTTTTGATTAAGATTATTTGTCTATGATGGATCTTTTCTGATTCCATATAAATTTTAAGATTGTTTTCTTTAGTTATATGAAGAATATTATTGATATTTTAATAGATATTGGTTTACAATTGTGTTCACATTGCCATTTTCATGATATTAGTTATTCCCATCCAAGATCAAGGGATGTCTTTCTATTTTCTTTTTTTTTTTTTTTGTCTTTTTCCTTTTTATCGGTACCGGGGATCAAACTCACGACTGCCTGCTTACAAGGCAGGCGCTTATGCCTGCTGAGCTAAATCCCCAGCCCGTCTTTCTATTTTCTAGGGCCTTCTTCAGTGTCCTTCTTCAGAATTTTATAATTTCCATTACGGAGGTCTTTCAATACTCCATCGTTAGGTTCATTCTTAGATATTTACATTTTTTAAAAAGCTATTGTGTATGAAATTGTTTCCCGGATTTCTTTCTCAGAGGATTCATTATTGATCTACAGGGACAATGTTGATTTTTGTTGGTTGGTTTTGTGTGCTGACACATTTACTTTACACACTTATCTATTGATGGACACCTACACTGGTCCTGTGTTTGCTGTTGTGAACTGTGCCATAATAAACATGGGTATAGATATCTCTATAGTGTGCTGAATTATGTGCTTCGTAATACAATGCAGAGTGGGACAGCTGAGCCTCAAGTGTGTTGTATTGGTTTTCTGAGAAACCTCCATCATGATTTTAACTATGGCTGTACTAATGTACATTCTCCTAAACAGTGTTTCTTTTACTCTGTATACTCTCAACAGTTATTGGCTTTTTGGAGGTTCTCTGGATGATAGTCACTCTAATAGGGGTAAAGTGGATTCTCAATGTAGTTTTGCTTTGCATTTCCCTTATGGCTAGAGACAAAAATTTTTTCTCATAATCATTGACCATTTTACTTTTGAAAAGTATCTGTTCAGTTCATATTTCCATTTATTGATTAGATTGTTCTTTTGGTTTTACTTTTTTGAGATATATTCTGGATATTGATACTATCATAATAGTGCATGGAAATGCATATTTTTCATTTTGTAGTTTGTCCCTTTATTGTGTACAAAATTTTACATTTGACATAATCTCCTTTGTTGATTCTTGTTATTATTTCCTGACCGATTGCCTACACCTATACTTTGAAGTGTTTCCCTTATGTTTTCTTCTAGCAGTTTCAAAATTTCTGGTCTTCCATTATGATCGTATTTCTGAAGATGATTTTTGGACAGGGTAAACTGGGGATCTATTTCAGTCTTATACATAGGGTACCCAGTTTTCCAAGCATCACATGTGCTGATTGAAAATTCTTGTTCAATCTTTTTTCCAGTTAGATTTGCTGGGATATCAACCAAGATAAATACACTTAGTTCCAGCCCTCCAAAATCTTTCAAACATGGGAAAAACAAAATTTTAGGTTGAAATGTACGAATGTTGAGGGTTAGTGGTGCAGAAGTGAGAACCCCAGGACACTACCTGGAAAGAATTGTAATCTATCGTGGCTGGATCCTAGTATGGAGAAGGGTGTTGATGAAAGCTTTGAACGTGAGGTCAGAGGTGGGCAGCATGAACTCTGATTATTTCTGAATGCAGGAAAAGTTTGACTAGAACTTCTCAGAGCTGGAATCTGACAGCAGTTTGAGAATAGATTAATACGCTCTCTTTTATTTTCTCTGCCTTTGCTTTCCTTTCTCAGCCAGGTTCATGAATATAACATACGGTTAGAGATTTGCTTCCTGGGTGCTGAGTTACACTATAAGATATAAAGAAGAGACAAGTAGAATCCCTGTGTATAAAGCAAGTCTGCTTCTCAAGCTGATGCCTTCCCTGGTTTGCTCCCAGTACAGTTAGGCAGGTACTCACATGGTGTGTTTTAGGATTGTGCTTTGGGGAGGTGTGTTAATCAAGTTACTTTAAGAAAATGGAGCTGGTAAAAAACATCAGCATTTGTATATCATTATCTTATCTGTGTATCCAAGAAGACATTTATAGTAATGTTTTGCTCATATTACTGTGCAGGCTGAGGAGGTCCCTGGTCTGCCTTCTGCAAACTGCAGATGCCGGAAAACGGATGGCATAGTGCCTGGACCTGAGAGTTGAAAGCTGATGGTATAGAGGCCAGCCTAGGTCTCAAGGCCTGAGAACCAGGAGCCCTGAGGACAGGAGATCTGTAGCCCAGCTCAAGAATTAAGGCAGAGAGCAGACAAATTCAACCTTCTTCCACCTTTACGGTTTAGTCAAGCCCTCAGTGAGTTAGATGGTGCCCCCCACAGTGGAGAAGCCTATCTGCTTTCTTTTATTCAGTCTGTGAATTCAAATCTTTATCAATCTTTTTTGACACATTCGCAGACCTAATCAGAAATGATGTTTAAGCAGATATGTGGACATCCTGCGACACAGCCATATTGACACAAAACTGTCATGGGGAGCTACTGACATGATACCCTCTTCCTTAACATTGCATGATGTATTTGTTAAAGCTTTTAGAGTCATATGTGGTTCTCAGCCCAACACTGCTGGGTTGGTCTTGGCACTGACTCAGAAACAAATGTAGTGTTAAGGAAAGTGCTATACTAGGAGTTAGCTTGTCTGTGTTCTCAGCCTGACTTCACCACCAACAACTACAGCTGTGGTCTCAAGGCAGTCCCTTTACCTTCCTGAGTCTCAGCTTTCTTATTCTTAAAATAGGTATGGTGCCACCACCTCTGTCTATCTTGCTGAGTTATGGTGGCACTAAATGAGATATTTGTGGAGATTTGCATTTTGAGTATTAAAGAGTCCTATACATTTCTATTGGCTCATGTGTATTCCAGGGGAGACTGTTACGGAACTTACTTATGAGTAATTACATAAAAGTATATTGCTGGGGCTGGGGATTTAGCTCAGCAGCATAAGCGCCTGCCTTGCAAACAGGCAGTCGTGAGTTCAATCCCTGGTACTGATAAAAACAAAAACAAACAAACAAAAAAATGTATATTGCTTAATTTTTAAGACTTAAAAACCACTGAAGAAGTTTAAATTTGTCTGTTGAGTCAAGCACTGACTCAAAACAAAACAAAACAATGAATCAAAGCAAAACAAAAAACACCAAAAAAAGATTTCAGTGAAAACTAGGCCAAAGCCGAGGCTTGTGACTGGATAGAACTTCAATGATACGGCCACTGCAGCTAATTTTCCTGTACTGAATTTGCTACGAGCAGTTTCCCGTTTTTAACCCAAGCAGACATGCTTGTCCCCAAGGGGTTCATTAGCTCAGTGCTCCACAGGCGTCTTTTCTTTCCTGCTATTTGTTGGCAGCCTGAAGACACAACAGCAGATGGGGAGGGTTGGGCCTCACCTTTGTTGTTAATACTTATAATCTTATTAAAGGCTAAAGAAATACATGATCAGCTAACTCCTTGTATTGCTAAAAACTGATTTACCAGCATCACATCAAATATTTACCTTCCCCTAAGCTACCAGTAATTACAAACTGATATTGTTCAAGCTCAAACACTGAGTAATGAATTTCTGCTAATTATTAGGCACTGATGAAAAATGTGATTGGCTCATTCCCAGCATTATCCTGGGCATCTCATCTTTCTGCATGAGGGAAAACTTCAATGAATATGAATATATTCAGTGCTGCTGGAAAGCACTTCAACAGTGTCAACCAGAAATAATTACCAGTGTGTCTGGAAAAGTGATTAAAATGACTTAACATTAAGATTTTGGTTCACCATAGTTATTTCTATACAAATATGCCACATTTTTCAACTGACATAGGTGTCTTAATTAAAAATAGGCTAAAGTTTTGTATAACAAGAGACTTTGAAAATTCACCAAACCTCACACACACAAAAATAATGATTCCTGCATTAGCTGCAAATGAAAGTGATCTTTCTCCTTGTTGTAGACTGTACTAGGCTTTCAAGAAGTTACACTGAGGGCCGTTATTGACTCACTCATTTCCTGATGGAATATTCAAATGTGTTTTAGATGCTTTGCTTTCGTTTAAAAGTGGGAAGGGGAGTGTGTGGTCTGTCTGTCTTAGGAAACCTCCAAGTGGGAAGCAACACATGGCTTTTTTTCTTCCTCCAGTTGCCACCTGCAAGGGGACCCCAGAGATGACTGGTGAAAATTTGCAGGTGGTGATGAAAGGGCTCAGAAAACTACAGTGGGCCCAGGTCCCAAGTCCGCCCCCCGCCCCTTTTTAGTAAACATTTCTTGTTTCTGCTTCTTTTTATGCTCTAATTCAATTATGTGGAATGTCCAAAATTTTATTAGAAAAACTCTAATACTCTATAAATCTTTTATGTCTGACTCAAAAAATTAGCTGTAAAACAAGCCCAACAGGTGGACCTGTTTTCTCCCTCTACACGCAGTTTCCTGGAAGTTACGTGCTCTGTCTGCTCTTTCAGTGGTCATCCTAGTTACATTAACATGTACGCTGAAAGTCTAAAGCCAGCAGATGTCATCTGTGTTATGTTAGGACGCTTGCAGTAACTTAATCCGAATTGGAAATAAGGCGAAACTTCTGGAGTTGCAAGGTAGGTAAGAAAGGATTTGCGTTAGAGACAACTCCAAATGAAAGTCGTTTGATCCTGTCTTATCTCCTCTCTCTGTACACACTGCCTTCACAGACCGTAGTTCCCAGGGCTCCAGTTATCCTCCACACAAGCTAATACTTCCTTCAGTCCAGACTCCCTTGAGAGCTCACAACCTGTTCATGTGCTGGATAGTGGAACTTCAACAGTCTTAACACTATTGCCATTCTTTTATTATTTGGTTATGACATTTTTTTCCATTTCCATTAAAATGACTTAACATTAAGATTTTGGTTCACCATAGTTATTTCTATACAAATATGTCACATTTTTCTCTTTTTTCCAAAGAGAAAAAAATTGCCTGAAATTGTATCTCCCTCCTACCTTGCTTTTCTTGAGATACTGATCAGACTGCTGATAATCTAATCTTGGTCACTGGTACTACTAGTCAGACCAGTTAGAGCACAAGCCAGAGTCCTATCCATGAGAACTTCGTACCTCTCATTCCCTATTTCCAGTTTTTCCATTCTTAATTACCTCTCAGTTCTGCATCCTCCTCACAGCCCTCACCATATCCAGCTGGTGCTCACTTATGTCTGTGTTTCGCCAAGTCTTGCCTGGCCTGAGTCTCCTAGTTTTGTTGTCAGACTTTCCATCCTCCAATATTCCCATCACTTCTTTCCACTGAGCCATTGTTTTCTTGTCGCTTGTGTAAGATTTTTCCATGGTTATTCATTGCCTAGAGACAAAGTTTAAGCTTCTAAGCACGACATTGTAGGGATAGCATTGTGCCTTCCTTACTACCAGCAGCCATTCATGCCTCCAATTGCTGATTTTGTCTTTATTTAGAATTGGAAACATGCTGGATCCTGGAACAAAAGGAAAAACTGGTAGAAGGGATTCTGGCTTTATTTTAAAAAGTGCAACTTTGTTCCTCTCAGCTTTTTTGCACTAATTTTTATTTAGAATTACTGTGGTCAACTAATACCTATTTTGATTACTGAGTTTTTGTATGCCTCCCTTAAGTTTGTGCCTGAGGTGGCAAGTGCCTCTCTGGCAATAAAGGCAGCCCAGCGGGAAGTTAGGAAAAACTTGAGCCCTGCTGATACCATCTGAATCATGAATCCACATGCACCTGAGGTCTATACCTGGATTTCCTTTCTTTTTTATTTTTTATTTTTATTTAAAGGAACAAACAAAACAATATAAGGGTACAAGTAATACAGAATTTAAAAAAAAACAGTAAGAAATCACTAGTTAATAGATTACATATTGTCATCTTAGAAATAGTTGTTCAAGTTACAGGATTAAAGCATACAAAGTGGGCATTCAAACAGTGAGACTGCAAACAGTTGTGCTCAACAAAAACTTAGTAATATGGTCATCTATCTTATCACACCTAAACACACTTGCAGTTGTATCCTTTAGAGCACTTTTTTTTCCCTCTCTTATTTACAACAACATTTACACATTTTGGGTTTTATTACTCCCATAGTTCTTATTAATTTTTTGGAAGAGAATAAAACCAAATATGACAAAACAAAGCAGTCAGTCAAAACAAAGGATGGACATAGCACCTGATGTAAAAACAGAATACAAGGTAATCAACAATGGTTACCATAATGCCTCTTGCTACCTTAAAAAGAATTGCCTGTATAATTAGGTATAATAAAACTGAACAAAACAGTACAGAACAAGACCAACAAAACCTAAACATGGAGACATTCCAGGACTTCAAAAGAAGATAATAGTCAAACCAGAATGGGCGTTATAGTGAATCTTATTGCCTTCAAAGTAGTTGCCTATCCTCTCAAACTTGATACTATCAAACAGAACAGAACAGAGTAAAATCAGTCAAAACAAGATGGTGGGAGCAATACAGGGCTTCAAATCAAGTTAATAGGAAATCAAAAAAGTTACTATAATTGTCCTGCTAATTTTTTTGATTTTTTCCCCTTAATTAAAATAATTATAAAAATAAATACTTTTTTTTAAAAAAGGGAGATTGAGATAAAAGAGGACATAACAACTAACAATACAGATCAAAGCATAGCAAATTTCAGCAACCTAGTCCTTCACCACAAGATAACCCGATTTAATAGTAGTTACCACAGTGTCTCTTTCCTTGAAATATTTGAGTATAACTTTGTATACTATGGCTTCAAACATAAGAAGGCAGTATGAAACCATTCAAGAAGGTGAAAGTATTACAGGGTATTTAGAACCAGCTAACGGAAAATGAACAATGGTTTCTATATTATCTCTTTGCCTATAAAAATTTTTGTTTATAGTATCACATATAATAAAATTCAGTAAGATACAATATGATAAAACCAATGGAGACAGAAGAACAAAAGTTTGGTGGAACTTAAAAACAAGATGATATTAAATCAGCACTAGCTATTATGATGTCTTGTTTTCTTGAAAATAGCTGTTCATATCATCACAGGCAATAATATCAAACAGCCCAGAATAAAGCCATTCCAATTAATGAGTGAAAACTTTATAAGGCTTCAAAGCCACTTAATGGGGAATCATGATTACCACATACTTTTATATATTTGAATCATTTCTTACAATAGGGAAACTATTCGGAATTCATACATGCGAGATTGATTTATTTCACTTATGAGTATGGTCTCAAGCTGCGTCCATTTATTTATAAATATCTCAATGTGATCCTTCTTTATAGCTGAGGAGTACTCCATTGTTTAAAAATACCACAACTTTTTTTATCCATTCCTCAGTTGATGGACACTTGGGTTGTTTCCAAGATCTGATAATTACAAATTGTGCTGCTATAAACATGGGTGCACATATATCACTGTAGTATGATGCTTTCAGTTCTTCTGGAATATGCCTAAAAGTGGGATAGCTGGAACAAATGGGACTTCCAATCCCAGCTTTTTAAGAAATCTCCAGACAGACCTCCACAATGGTTGCACCAGTCTACACTCCCACTAACAGTGCAGGAGAGTTCCTTTTTCCCCCACAGCCTCTCCAGCAACCATTGTTGATGGTTTTCTTGATCCTGGCCATTCTTTCAGGAGTGAGATGGAATCTCAGTGTGGTTTTAATTTACATTTCTCTAATGAGTAATGATGATGAACATTTTTTCATTTATTTATTTGCCATTGGTATTTCTTCATCTGAGAAGTGTGTATTCCTCTCAGATGTCCATTTTTGGATTGGATCTTTGAATTTTGGGGGTCTGAGTTTTTAAAATTCTTTATACGTGTTAGATAGAAGTCCTTTGTCTGAGGGAGAGTTCATTAAGATTTTTTCCCAGTTTGTGGGTTTTCTTTTGCCTATGCTGGACATTTCTTTTGCCATGCAGAAACTTTTTAATAAGAGGTGGTCCCAGGTATTGATTCTGGGAAATGCGATTTGAGTCCTGTTCGTGAATTCTCTACCTACCCCTATGTCTTCAATGTTTCTATCCAATTTGTCTTCCAGTGGATTTAGTGTTTCTGTTTTAATATTTAGATCTTTTATCCATTTAGATTTTAATTTAGTACATGGTGGTAGGCATGGGTCTAGTTTTAGTTTTTGGTATATGGAAAGCCAGTTTTTCCAACACCATTTATTAAAGAGACTGTCATTCTTCCAGTGAACCTGTTTGGCTCCTTTATCAAAGATAAGGTGGTTGAGTGTGTTTGTAGTTGTGGTTGTATCTTCTAATCTATTCCATTGATCTTTGGCTCTGTTTTGATTCCAGTACCATGTTGATTTTACTATGGTTGCTTTGTAGTATAACTTCAAGCCAGGGATTGTGATGCTTTCTGCCTTGCCTTTGTTGCTTAGAACTGGCTTTGCTATTCTAGGTCTCTTCTCACTCCAGATGAAATTTAGGAGTGATTTCTCTAGATCTATGAGGTATGTTGATGTTATTTTTATTGGGATTGCACTGAATCTGTATAAGAGTTTTGGGAGAATGGCCATTTTCACAATATTTATTCTTCCTATCCATGAGCAAGGGATGTCTTTCCATTTTCTGAGATCATCTTCAATTTCTTTTTTCAGTGTATTGTAATTTTCCCTGTATAGGTCTTTCACTTCTTTCATAAGAGTAATTCCTAAATATTTCATTTTTTTGGTTGCTAGTGTGAAGGATGTGACTTCTCTCATTTTTCTCTCTGTGATTTTGTTGTTGGTGTATAGGAATGCTATTGATTTTTGAGTATTGATTTTGTATTCAGCTACATTACTGAATTTATTTATTATATCTAAGAGTCTTTCAATGGAGTTTAGGGGGTCTTCTATGTAGAGTATCATGTCATCTGCAAATAATGATGAGTTAACTTCTTTTTTTCTTATGTAATAAAAGGGTAACCCTTTTATTTCTCTTTCTTGTCTAATTGCTCTGGCTAGTATTTCCAGTACAATATTAAATAGGAGTGGTGATAAAGGATATTCTTGTCTTGTGCCTGATTTTAAAGTAAAGGCCTTCAGTTTTTGGCCATTTAGTATGATACTGGCTGTTGGTTTGTCATTAATGGCCTTTATTATATTGTGGTAAAGACCATCTATTCCAATTTTCTGTAAATTTCTTATCATGAATGGATGTTGGACCTTATCAAAAGCTTTTTCTGCATCTATAGAAATCATCATGTGATTCTGACTTTTGGCTTTGTTGATATGGTGGATTACATTTATTGATTTACATATGTTGAACCATCCCTGCATGCCTGGGATGAATCCCATTTGGTCATGGTGTATAATCTTCTTGCTGATTTGCTGCATCCTATTTGCCAATATTTTATTGAGGATTTTTGCATTTGTGTTCATTAGGGAGATTGGTCTATATTTTTCTTTTTTAGTTGGGTCTTTCTCAGGTTTTGGTACTAGAGTAATATTTGCTTCCAGGAATGACTTAGGCAGGATTGCTTCCCTTTCAATTTCATTGAGGAGTTTGGAGAGTGTCGGCACTAGGTCTTTGTATTTCTTGTAGAATTCTGCAGTGAATCTGTCAGGGCCTGGGCTCTTCTTTGGAGGTAAGGACTTAATTACATTTTGAACTTCATTAATAGAAATTAGGTTATTCAGCAGTTTTACATCCTCTGATCTAGCTTTGGTAGTTCATATGTTTTTAGGAATCTGTCTATTTCTTCTGTGTTATCAAAACCTTTGAGAGTAGAGGTTTTTGAAATAGGTGTTGATCTTCTGTATTTCTACCAAGTCTGTAGTGATTTCACCTTTTTCATTTCTTATTGCATAATTTTGAGCTCTTTCTTCCCTTTTTAAAATAAGGGGCTAAAAATTATAGTTAATTCAATTATAATAGTTAATTCAATTATATTATAATTATAATATTGTCTAGGGGCTTATCAATTTTATTTATTCTTTCAAAGAACCAACTCTTTGATTCATTGATTCTCTATATTGTTTTCTTAGTCTGTATTGCATTGATTTCTGCTCTGATCTTTGTAATTTCTTCCTTTCTTTTGGCTTTGGACTAGACTTGCTCTTCTTTTTCTAGATGTTTCAGGTTTAGCATCAGGTTATTTATTTGTATTCCTTCTGTTTTCCTGATGTGGAAACTCAGTGCAATAAATTTTCCTCTGAGGACAGCTTTCATTGCATCCCACAGATTCTGGTAAGTTGTATTGGTATTCTGTTTCTTTTTTTTCTTTTTTTTATCGGTACCAGGGATCGAACTCATGACTGCCTGCTTGCAAGGCAGGCGCTTATGCCGCTGAGCTAAATCCCCAGCCCTCGTATTTTCATTTTCTTGTAGGCATGGTTTAGTTTCTTCTTTAATTTCTCCTGCGACCCACTGATTACTCAAGAGTGTGATCTTCAGTTTCCATATGTTTGTGGGATTTTTTTTTAGTATGTTTTATCATTAATTTCTAATTTCAAAGCACTATGTTCTGATAACATGTAAGGGATAATTTCAACTCTTTTGCATTTATTTTAATATGTTCTGTGACCTAATATATGGTCTATTTTAGAGAATGACCCATGTACTGTTGAGAAGAATGCATATTCTGATGTTGTTGGGTGGAATACTCTGTATATGTCTATCAAGTCCATTTGGTCACATGTGTGATTCAGTTCTGTTATTTCTTTGCTGATTTTCTGTCTGGTTGATCCGTCCCTTGGTGTCAATGATGTGTTAAGGTCTCCTGTTATAATTGTGTTACTGATAATTTGATTTTTCATTTCTGTTAATACTTGTTTTATATAACAAGGTGGCCTGGAATTTGGTGCATATATATTTAAGATAGTTACCTCTTCCTCTTAAGTTTTCTCTAACAAGTATGTAGTGACTTTCTTTGTCTCTTCTCATCATTATTGGTTTAAAGTTCATATTGTCTGGAAACAGAATGGCTACTCCTGATTTTTTGGGGGGGATTCTTGTTGCATGAAGAATTGTTTTCCATCCTTTGACTTTCAATCTGTGAGTATCCTTTTGGGGTAGATGGGTTTCTTGTAGACAGCATATGGTTAGATTTTGTTTCCTCATCCATTCTGCCAGTCTATTTCTTTTAATTGATGCATTGAGACCATTTACATTAATGGTTATAACTGTTATATGCTGGTTTATTGTTGACATGTTATCTTTCTGCTGTTGAATCTTTATCTTTCTGTTCTGTTTAATTATCTGCTTTGCTTAGTGGTTTTTTTCCCTAACTGTATCTAAACTGTCTTTTAATATTTTTTGCAGGGTTGGCTTGGTGATCATGAAGTTTTTCAGCTGGTCTTTGTCATGGAAGTATCTTATTTCATCATCAATTTTGAAGGACAGTTTTGCAGGGTATGTCAGTCTAGGTTGGAAATCTTTTTTGTCTAGGATCTGGAATACTTCACTCCATTCTCTCCTTGACTTTATTATTTGTGCTGAGAGGTCTGCTGTGATTCTGATAGGTTTTCCTTTATATGTGATCTGTCTTTTCTCTCTGACAGCTTTTAATATTCTATTCTTACGTTGGATTTCTGGGATGGTGATTATTATATGTGTGGGTGTAGTTTTATTTTGGTTATGATTATTTGGAGTTCTATATGCTTCACTGATCCTGATGTCAGTTTCCGATCTTATGCTTGGGAAATTTTCAGCTATTATTTCTCTAAATATCCTCTTGATGTACTTTATGTCGTCCCCATCTTTTTCATTAATCCCTATCAATCTTATGTTGTTTTTCTTGCATTGTTGCAGTTTTTGAGTTGTTATTTTCTGATTCTTTGTTATTTTTAAAAGATCTTTCCTTTCCTGTTCACTAGCTGCAATCTTGTCTTCAAGGTCTGAAATTCTATCTTCACTTTCATTGAGACGGTTTTTACAGCTTTCAGTGGAATTTTTGATTTCCTGTATATCTCTGTGCATCTGGTTTATATATTCTGTTAGTTTCTTATTTTGCTCATCTAGGGTTTCTATCTTTTTGTTTAGTTCCTCCAATTTTTAAACTGTGTTTTCTTTAGATATACTCATCATTTGTTTCATTTCTTTTATCATTTCTTCTTTTACCTGGGAGATTATTTCTAGTTTGAATTCCTTTAAAGCTTCCTGGAGTTGCTTGTTTATTTCAGTTGCTATTATGTCCGATATTTGAGGTATATGGCATATTTCTTCTTCTATATACATGGCTCCTAAGGTTTCTTTGGATTGGCTGGAGGTTTGAGATTGTAATTTGGTCTTTCACTTTGTCATTTTCCTGTATTTCTGTGTTTCAAGTGTTTTGAGTGCTACTCTAAGGCTTCTTCAGGGTCTGTTGGAAAACCTCTTCAATGCCTTCAGCTCCTGGGACTCTGGCACCCCCTCCCCTGGATTGATAGATGGTCAGTGGGGGTGGAGCAGGCCAGGATCAAGCCCAGCCTCTGCAACCAATGGCGCCTGCCTGCTTGCTTAGCACTCCACAGTGTGCCAAGCACAGCTGGGAGAGGGGAGGCTGATGCCTGCTCCTGAGACCTGCTCCAGTGCACCCAGAAGTCACTAGGTTCCCTGGCCAGGGCTGAGAGAGGGTCCCAAACTAGCTGGGCTGGGGGGAAAGTGAGCAGGGTACTTATGCCAGTCCTCCGGGCCTCTGGAACCAGTGGCACTCACCTGCTTGCTTAGAACTCCACAGTCCTCCCAGCACAGCCAGGAATGGGGAGGCCGATGCAGGCGCCCCAGACCCGCCAAGTCAGTGCACCTAGAAGCTGTGGGGTCCCAAACAAGCTGGACTCAGGGAAATGTGCGTGGGGCACTCACGCCAGGCTGCCGGGTCTCTGGAACCGGTGGCGCCCATCTGCCTGCTTAGAACTCCACAGTCCTCCAACACAGCTGGATCAGGGAGGCCTACACCTGGATTTTCTAGTCTCATGAAATACCCCCCCCCCTTTTTGTTTAAGCCAGTCTCTCTTCACTCACTGGAGGAGAGCTCATGAATGATAAGAGGAGAATAGGAGGGGCTCCTTATGACATGGCCCTTCCTCTCACTTTTTCATATCATCCTTCCTTGCTTCCTCAGAGCACGTTGTGTCTCTGCCACACCGTGTAATGTGCTGCTTCCTGGACATGTTGTTTTGTGTGTCATGTGCCTCTGTGCACAGGTCCCCTCTTCTGAGAATGTGCTGGGAATGTTCTTTACCTGGTCTGTCTTGTGAAAATACCTTGTCTTTAATATGCAGTTTAAATATCACCTCTGCTGTGACTTGATTCTAATGCATGCTTCTTTTCTTTGCTTCTAAGGAATTTTTAAAAGCACATATATGAAATAATAACATCCAATTATCATCTTGCTAAATTCCCTACTCAGGCTATCCACCTAAGTGGAGTTAGAGTTTTTTTTTATCCAAATACTATCCTGTAAAATATAGTGTACTTTAACTGTGAATTAAAGACTCAGAACACTCTGACGGTTAAATAGGACCTAATTCTGGATGCCTCTTTAAAGGTCCTGAGTGCTTTTCTTTTCATTTTTGTCCAATATGCACTGGCCCAATAATGGAAATTTTATAAAATAAATATGGTATTTAATAATGTAGACAAAACTACTGAGCATTCTATATTTTAGTCCTAAAAGTTTCCTCATTAAAAAAAGAAAATGCACAAAAGAAAGCATTTAGAAGGCTCTAGCCTTCTTGCAATTTAAGCACCTTCTTCCACACAGTATTTGTTGGTTCATGAATTCACAATTAACTGCAGATTGTAAGCTCTATAGTACAGCATTTTTTTTCTCCTGGATTCTATTTTACATTGCATGCTCCACAGCCTTGGAACATATGCTCCCTCAGCTGCTACGTGGGGAGAACTCATCCCTTTACAAGGTGAGGAGCCCAATCTGCCATTTTAAATGCAGTGAATCCACCTTCCTTCCTACAGGTCTACATTTCCCACTGGGATTTCCAGGAGGATAATGAAAATATAAAACAATAAAGCAAGGTTGACCCTTGCAGGTCACTCCAGGATCTCCAGTGATCAAATATTGAGCATCAGAGGTCCTATACAATGAACATGTTCCATTCTTCACCTTCCCCCATCCTCAGCTCTGCTGGGGTTTGAGGCCTGGGCTGGAAAGATCCTGCAGGCATCAGTCTCTTTTACCCTTTCCTGAGCTTCTTGCCACCATTCCAGGAAACCAGAGTAAGAGAAGGTAGGTCCACCAGGATTTAATAGCATTGGAATTGGCTTCTGAAAAAAAGGAAGTAGGAAGAAGGGACGGGGTTCTCCTTAGGGGTTACTGGAAGTAGACCCTTTCCCAGATTTCAGATCCCTGTGTTCCTGTGTTTGCCACTGATGGGTTCCCTTTGCTCCATCTTCTCATGCTATTGTAGTCAGGGGTTTGAGGAGAACAATTACAATCAGGACACAGAGTTTATAATATTATTTTATGATGGTCAACCAGAGTAAAACACAAGAAAGTTCAGGAAACCTGTCCACAACACCGAAGACCCAGAATATTAAGCCAAGGGCCTGGATCCCATAGCAATGTCCTGGGTGAGTCCAGCTGAAGATCTAGATCCCATGACAATGCCTCCCACGAGTCCAACTCGAGTCTAGAGCCCATGGCAAGGACTCACACCAGTCTGTTTTACAGATCTGCTGGGAAGGCCCAAAGGTCAGAGGTGGAAACCGTAAAGTCTATGCCAGCAGAATGAAGAAGTGGGGCTAGTAGGTTGAGTGTTCTACACTGGAGCCAAGAAGTCACACTCAAAATAAGGACCAGGGCTTCCCTGAAAAGTACTGCAGGCATCCTCAGCAACAAGGAGGTCCCAAGCTCCTCTGACTAGGAAGCCAGTGTGACAAGCTTCTTTTGGAGATTAAACAGCACACATCTTACCCTCCAGAGCCAACAAGTGATGTTCAACATAAGGACTAGAGCTTCCCCAAAGTGAACCGTAGCCCTTCTCACCAATAAGGTCCCAAGCTCTTCCAATGAGAATGGCGAAAGCTAGCCATGACAAGCTCTTCTAGAAGAACCACTGGCTCCAAACAACAACACTTAGGAGAACCCACAAAGCCCACTCTTCCTCTTCACATCTCGTGTTATGCTAGAAATTTTCCTCAGATGGGCCATGTACACGCAGCACCATGCTGATTTAATTCAGCTGGTGTTAAATTGACCACCAGTTTTTAATCCATAACATGTTGTTTCCTGCATGTATGAAGCCCCTCCTCCCAGAACTCCCTCAAACCTACTTTCTGTAAAGAGGCTTATGATTCAAAATTACCTGCCTTTCCTTCTGGAGCAGCCACATCTCTTAGTGCCAAAGGACCCCTGAGGGATCATCTTGCTGGATGAATTTATCAACATTTATTTAAGTAAATAATTAAATCAACAATAACATCACATTTGATCAGGTGATATTTCTCTTTAATTCATTAGTGTTGTAAATTATATTTTTGTATTTTCTCATAGAAAACGATTTTTGCATATAGGGAATACTGTAACTTGATACTGGTATATTAAGGAATGTAGTGAAAATACTTCTCAACTATTTTGTCTCTCATATTGTTGCAGGTGCTGAGTTAGCTAGAAATATTATAGGCAGTGAGACAGGGCTAGGTCCTCAATGGAGCCAGTGCAGATACCTTGCAACTGTGGAGAAACTGATGCCTCCAGTGTGGGCCAGGCCTCAAGTCAAAAAGGCCATACAAAAGCACCCATATCTTGAGGATTGACAGCCTAAATAGTTCCCATCCCCCTAGGGAAGAATCACTACTCCTTAGGAATGCTTGCTTTCTACCTGACTCGCGTCCCCATTTGTCCCTAATGTAATCTATTTTACCTGAACTATTGGTCTTATTGGCTAACCATAGTCATATCCCACCTTATGCCATCTGCCTTGTGAGTTCCCAGTCTTCCCCCACCTGGAATCCATGGTTTTACTCTATAAAAGTCCCTGGAAAAGACAGAGTCCTTGGCAGCCTGCTGGGGACCCCTTCTGTCTCTCTTCAGACAAAAGATTACTTTCTCTCAACAGATATATTCTGCTCTTAACCTCCACTGTTTATGAAATTTATTGTTCGATTTTAGAGAACCTGAGCTCATACCTGACATAGTAGGTTGGGAGTTTCATTCCCCTATATCAATATGATTGTTGAAAAGTTAGATATTGTTTTTGCTCATTCTTTCTGTAAGATACTAAATTTGCTCTGCTTTTGACTTTCTTAAATTATACTGAATGTGGTTTCTCTTATCTGTCTTTATTGTCACTTAAGATCTTTCTTTCTTCTTTTTAACTTTGGAGAATTTATTTTCATTATTGCTTTGACTATTTCTAATCAAATTTGGAATTTCAGACAGATACAAAAGTAGAGATGATTTTTATTTTTATGTTTTACTTTGTTCAAGATTCATATTACCTGGATATTAGCAATTCTACTTTCCTCTTTTTCTTAGCTTCTGTGTCATATTTTCTATTGTTTTGTATTTTCTCTTCCTCTTGGGAGGTTGTCACAACCTGTTCTCCAGTCTGTCTCTTGGCAGCTTCTGTTTTGCCACTGATTTTTTTCTATTATGTTCTTTATTCCACTTACATGTATTTTACAACTCACATTTCCCCCTAGGTGCGTGTTTTTTCTGCATCCACAGGATATCTTTTTGCTTCACTCATAAGCCTTTCCCACAGTGGAAATGCCACCCTGCACCTCCGGAGACTTGGCGGAGTCTCAATATAGGCTGGGTTATTCACCAGCTCTGGGTGGGGTGGGGGCAGGGTGAAAACTGTTCAGGACCAGCCAGGCTTCACCAGGGTCCTCAGCATCTCCTGTGAACTCAGAGGTTCTATCTTGCCCTGATTTTGCTGCCTAGCATACCTGGAACAGGTGTGGGGGTCACACTAACCTGGGGCAGCAGCCAAGAGAGGGGTGGGGTAAATGAAGTCCTATATGTCTGCTCTTTTTTGGTCCTTCTGTAGCTACAGTTGTGCAGGCTTACTTCTCTGCCCAACCCGCCTCTCACACAAGCTCCTTCCCTCTGTCTTACACTTCAGGTCATGTTTTTTTTCCCCTTGTTATCCCAGGAGCACTTGTTCTTGGAGGAGGTGCCAGCAAACTGCTTGCTCAAGACTCTGGCTGAGAAGCTGTTCCTTTGGTCGCCTCAATGTCCAACTCCAGATGGGCTTGGCCAGGGTGTAAGAAAGCCCTCAGGTCAACTTTTAAAAACCCCTGTATGAAGAAATGAAGAAAGTAAAAAGTGGCTAAGAAAATTGGGGTTCATTTCAAAAGTTTACTTCTGATACATTAACATCTTTAAGATAACTAATACAGTGATTACACTTTATGTGTCATTTGGAGACCACAACAAATCAGAACTCGGGCTTTTTACTGAGATGAAAAGATCTCCTTGTCCTCAGCTATGACAGTCCTGCTCTAGCCTGGATGGAGTCTGGTACTGTTCTGCACAAGGAAGTCATTTGGTTCTTCTACTTTTACTGAATCTTAGGTGGTAGCAATTTTAAAAATAGAGCCCCTCTTAATTTATTGAAGCCTCTTTCTCTTTTGGGAGCCCATGTGTTTTCCAAGAACACCCATGAGATGACAGTTTGAAATGGAATATGCCATTGTTTTCTGTCTAAGATTTTCTTTAGTCCCTGGCAGGCAGTAGCTGCAGACCCATTAGCTCCTGATCTTTCTTTTCCGTCTCTTCTGAGGTATGCAGCAGCCAGGATACTGCTTCTTGATGGCTTGTGGGAGAGAGCCCTGGACCGAGGCAGAGCTGTGCTGGCCACTGTTTCTCCCAGCAGGCTAATGAGGCCTCATCCTAGCATTTGACTTGGCTTGACTCTAGGATTTCTTGGATTTCCAGTGGGTACCGATATCCCAGCTCAAAATCAAATGCCCCCAAAAAAGCCTGAAAAAAGGTGATAGTTCAAAAGTGGCAACTATGAGTTATAGATTTACACTGCCAACTTCTTTCTTTTTTTCTAAAACTTATGTTCTCCACCAAGAAAGAAACTAAGGCTGAGTTTGACAGAACAAGTAGTGAAGTTCCTGCACTAGAACTTAGGCCCTAAAAAAATCAGATTTGTTTTTGTATCAAATTTTTCTATGAGCAACAAGAGGTCATTCAAAAGAATTATGTTGGGTGACCCATCTAATTTTCCCAAATATTTGAAAAAAATACAAATGATTCCATATTCCTAAAACTGCTGACCATGGAAACTGTGCTTTGTTTATTTGCTGATAGAAGAAAATACTCAAGAATTTTTTATGGGAATGTGTTTTTCCTTAGCATCTTAACATTTATAAATATTCTAAGCATTAAAATTTAATGAACAAACCACTTGTACATAGTTCACTTTATATGCTTGCATTTAAACAATGGTTTTGTACCTGATTTGAGTATTTGTCTTTATCCTCAAATTTCCAATTTTTTTTATTAAAAAAAGTCCCAAAAAATCCTTCTCAGTTCACATATCTATAGTTCCAGGGCTGACTCTTCTTCTTTATCAAAACCTCTCTTGTACTGACAGTTCTAAAATAGAAAAATATTGGCAAGTACGAGGTCCTGAGTTTAATTCTTGGTATCAAAAAACAAAACAAATCGGGTGTGGGCACAGGCCTGTAATCCCAGCACTAGGGAGGTTGAAGCAGGAGGATTGTTGTGAGTTTGAGACTAGCCTTGGCAACAAAGTGAGCTCAAGTCCAGGCTGAACTACATAGTGAGACCCTGTCTCAAGAAAAAGAAAAAAATAATCTGATAAAACAAATTTAAGCTTCCTTTTGACTGCTCTCCAAGATGTTTCTTCTTGACCTCCTGGGTCTCTGATAGGTCAAGTACTGAATGGTGAGAGAGGCTCTGTGTACACACAGGCAAAGATGCTTGAGTTATAGACAGGGGTGGTTGCGGGATTCAAGAAAGAACTTGAAGGGGGATTTCTTGGTCTTTGCACTATTGATATTTTGGATAATTCTTTGCAATGATGACTCTCCAGTGTACTGTAAGATGCTTTGCAGCATCCCCAGGTCTACTCTGTAGACCAACAGATGCCAGCAGCAGTTTTCCACTCTCTATTTAGGAAAATAAAAAAGTTTGTCAGATGTCCTTGTAGGGTACATGTGTGTGTGTGTGTGTGTGTGTGTGTGTGTGTGTAGTGGTGTGATGTTCATACAAGCATGAAGGAAGCATCTTAGGATCTGTTTCACAACTGACCCTACATTTCTTTTTCAGCTACTTTTATTAGCATCAGATATTTTTAAATGTAGAAATAAGAGGTTGAGGCCGAGTGTGTTGGTTCAGGCCTGTAATCCCAGCATTTGGGAGGCTGAGGCAGAAGTACCACTGTGAGTTCAAGGCCAGCCTAAACTACATGGTAAGACCCTGTGTCAAAAAATAAAAAACAAACAAACAAACAAAAAAAAAAAAACAAAAACAAAAGAAAGGCTTGATAATGATGAAATGGTGCAGTTTTCTGAGAATTTAATTAAACAAATGATATTAACATAGCTATCAGTCATTACTGTGTACTTTTCCATTTTAAATTATCACCTTGCTGCAGAGTAATAATTGAATTATTAAATGGGTGTGATAAAAACTCCACAGATGCACTGCAACTTCATTGCTATGCAGTGTGATTGTTTTCTCAGGATTTCAAGCAATTTAAGGGAACAGAGCAATCTCCTAAGAGAGACATGAGAGATCATGAGTATGAATTAAAAATTCCTCAAAGGAGAAGTTGATGCAAGCATAATTCAGTGCATTTGTAAACATTTGCAGATGACAGATAAAGGTATTACTTGGGTGGGGTGTGCTTTGGGGTGCTAGTCATGGCCTCCTGCTCTCAAAACCTGGAGATTCACCTTTAATGATGAAAACATTTCACAAACCATACATTTAATATTCCAATTCTTATAAATGGATTGAATATATATATATATATATATATATATATATGGAATTATATATATCTATGTCTAGATATATATAGATATTTGAAACCCTGGATCTTCACACTAAGTGGCAACCTAGTCCTTTTATTATTTTTTGTTTTGAGACAGACTCTCACTAAATTGCCCAGGGCACACTCAAATTTCTAATCCTTTTGCCTTAGCCACCCAGAGTGCTAGGGCTGCAGATATGTGTTACCATGCTTGGCTTATTATACAGAGTTTATTAGTATGTAAAATAAAGTTTAGCAAAATTGGAGCTAGCTTATAAACACAGATCTTATGAAAAGCAGAACTGGCACTTGAACCCAGGTCTATGTGAATGAAAATCTTGCAGTCTTCCATACTACATTGTACCACCTAATCAGTACTAGGAGGTCATCAGGCCCCAGCTGGATGTATTGGACTAATTAAAATGCACATGGGGCTGATTTAGACACCAGGTCAATTCACAAATTTATAGTAAGAAAGAACTTCACAGGAGCCAGAAGAGCTGTGTGATTAGTTCCATCTGAGTAGGTCCTTGTTCCTCACCAATTCAGAAAGTAGATCAAAATAAAAGTACAGTAATTTAGTTAATTTCAGGAAAAAAAATCTCTTTAGCAACACCACTCCAGATGCTCCCCTACCTAGGAGCAGCCATGAACCAATCTTTTCTAAGTGTGCTGGCCATGACATCCAGTCCAGACTAGTATCTGTCCTTCCTCTAATTTGGAATAGCATCTGCCTTTCTAAATATTTTTTGATGATATTGTCTCTCCTTTTCTGTACTTTAGGCATCTCATAGCTTTAGCATAATAATAAATTTGTTTTGAGTTATCTCTGGTTACTTAATTTGAGAAAGTTCTCTAAGTATTGCAGCAGATAACTTCTCCCAGTAAAAGTAGATTTATAGTTTAACTGAGTGAGATCGTGTGTCAAATTCTTGGGAGACTTTCTGTATCTTACAGTATCAAAGACACTAGTGAAGAAAATTTAAATGGAATTATGTTACTCAATTAAAAGTATATGTCCTGAAATAAGAATTCCCCTTGAATATTAACTCAACTTTGACAAACTTTTTGTGAACACATCTAGTTTGAACAATCCTGTCTACACCCACAACTTTTAAGATGGGAATCTCTCTGAGTTACCTAGGTCAACTGCCAATTTACCATCCAGTTTCAGCCTCCAGAATAGTTGGGATTATGGGGATGCACCACCATACCCAGCTCCATTTCTTTTATTTTAAAGAACAAATTCCAACATTTATTGAGATTTTATACCAATAACAATTTAGCCATTGAGTTATGATATAGTTCTATCAAAGGTTTATAGCTGGCGTTTGTTCTGATTGCCAAGTTACCATGATCAACTAATAGTAAAATTTTAACATTAGTTCTGGCTTCTGCCTGGTTCCTGGCACTGTTCTGTGTGTTTGCATATGAGTTATGCCTATGGATCTCAGAGTATTAACTTATAATTTCTCCTGCAGTTCTGATGGCCAAAACTCTGCCAATTTTCAGTGTTTGGCATCTACTAAAGCTCTGTGATCATTTGAAGGTCTAAAGTTAGACACTGTGATGATAAAGTTTATGTGTTAACTTGACTGGGCTAAACAATATTCACATATCTAGTAAAACACTATTTCTTTTTTGAAAAGAATTAGCATTTGAATCAGTGGAGTGAATAAAGCAGATGGGCCCCCTCTATGTGGGTAAATATCATTCAATCTGTGAGGATACCCATAGAACAGAAAGTCAGGCTAATGATGAATTACCTCTCTGTTTGAGCAGAGACATCTATCTTTTTCTGTCCCCGGACAGCAGCTTTCCTGGTTCTTGGACTCAGATCAGAATGCATACTTTCAACTCCTCCTCCTGTCCCCCAATTCTTTACTCTCCAGTTTTGAGGCTGAATTACACAACTACTTTCCTATTTCCCCACCTTGCAGATGGTTGTGAACTTCACGGCTTCCATAACTTGGCTTCCATTTTAATTTCTGTAAATAAATCTTATTTTGTATATATCTATGTATGTTCTATTGGTTCTGTTTCTTTGGAGAATCCTAATCAGGGATAAATGTATGTATGCAGGCAGGCATGCATGCATGTGTGTATATACTTTTGAGGGGGTAAGGTATGTGATAGATTTAAATGAAGCTTAAAATTTTGAGAGGATTTCCGGAGTCAATTCCCCACTATAGTAAGCAAAATTTTGATATACACTATTTTATTTTAGGTGGTGACCGACCATACTTGTGGGATTGACACCCTACTTGGAGCTTCATTAAGAAACATTTCTTTACATTAACCCCAAATCTCTTGCTGAACTCATATTCAACTGCATTCAAAACATGTAGTAGGATTTACATTTTAGACTCTAAAATCTGGGAATGAGATTGACATTTGATTGCAAAAGAATTTTCCCCATCACTTTACAAGTAAAACCTGTCATCTAACTTAAATATAGTATTCAAAACAAGAAACCAGACATTTAGAGACAGTCTTGATGGGCTGTATCATGTACTGGAATTGTTTGACAGCCTCACAATTTTCTCTGGAGGCAAAACAGCCTTTCTACCAGCAAGAAATTTTCAGTAGTGATGATAATAGCCCCAGCTATATTCCAAATTATAGTCATAGAGTCATTCTTTTAAAAAATTGAATTTAAGACTATACATTTGTTGATTTAAATTGACCCTGTCTCATATTGTTTGAATTAAATGATTAGATTTTCAAAACATGAGTGACAGATACAGCTAGAAAGTCTTAAGGAGAAATTATAATGTGGAGGAAACAATGCCACCCAAACTGTGTGAGTTGTCAGCTGCAGACAAACACCTTGAAACACAATTTTTTTTGAGTTGAAGTGGGACACTTTAATTATGTTTACAGTAATTTATAAAAAGAACATGTGAACACTGTAGAAAATTAAAACACTGAAAGTATGTATAAAATATTTTTACTCCTTCCCTGCTGAGGGTAGTCACTTTTTTAGTTTGATGTGTGTTATTGCAGTTTGTCTGTGAACATAGATATATATGTGCACAATTATTAGTATGTTGACTTGTTCTATAAAACATGTATTTAGTATAGGCTTGTTTGTCTTAAAATTTTTTTTTGCTACATAAAACATATGTAGAATAGCTTTTAATACATTGAAATTTTTTTCTTTTTTGGTACCAGGAATCAAACTCATGACCTTGTGCTTGTCAGGCAGGTTCTTATGCTGGTGAGCTATATGCCTGGCTCTAAGACACTGGATATTAAACAACATAGGTCAGGAGTCCCAGAGTGTTAGAAAACAGATGAAGTAAATTTTGATTGCTCCAGTATATTGCCTTTGGTGTCTGCTCACATCTTTAGTTCACTTATTGTGTTACAGTCATATATATATGCAAAAATGTTAATAGGAAGTTTAGAAGAGTAATTTTATTATATTGAATGGAGAAGTCTTTTCCTAGCACAGTGGCACCTGCTGGTGGAGGTGCCTGCAACTCTACCCAGGGTCTTGTCATGATTGACTTCTTTCTACCTTTCATACCTTCTATTTTTTTTTTTAAATGTTATTCCCAATTTGTCACCTTTTTGACACTTTTTCTAGTTTGAATTTTTATCTGTTTTGTTTACTTGATTTTAAACCTAGTCTTTATTTTTTGGTAAACATGCACATACTTTAAAAATTTAAGTAGTGATACAAGATCAAAAATAAAACAAACCATGATAATCTCTTCTTCCATTCTTTTTCATGTCTTTCCTGAGAAGCAAATATTTGAATGTTTAGATTTTTCTTTAAAACTTCTGAATATGTATATTCATTTTTTTCTTCTTGATTTCTTTCTGCTTTTTTTTTTTTTGGTAGTTTTAGACATTCTCTATTAGTTTCCTATTAAGAAAGATAATGGTTTAGCTTTTTTTTTTTTTTTTTTTGGTACTGGGGATCAAACTCATGACCTCGCGCCTGCCAGGCAGGTGCTTGTACCACAGAGCTAAATCCCCAGCCCAATATTTAGCTTCTTAAAACTCTACCTGCTTATCTTATTTTTCTCTGTCCTACTAATGTAGTTGTCTAAAACTTTTTGTTTAAATTACTATTCAATGTGTCCATAAGTACTTAGTATTGTTCATATCTGATCTTTTACATATAAAGACTAGATTTTTTCTTATATAATTATATCTTCTTTCCATATTCTTTGTTTCTAAATTCAGCCTCAAAGTTTCAGAAAGATTTAGCTGATGTACACATCAGCTAATATGTTAACTCTATTTTTTCCCCCTCAAGCTTAAAGCTCTCTATCCTGGAGTCTTCCCCTTCTCTGCCCCAATTTGTGTTGTTGGTCAGCTCTCACTCTGGGACTGGCTTTCCTATCATTCTGGAAGATTCCCTTACCACTTTCCTAAGTTGGAATTCTCATTTTCCAGTTCTATCACCATTGCATCTTCTAATTCCTTCGTAAGGTCAGTACTTGAAATGCACTATTTAGTGATATATTCTGAACCATTACATATCTAAAAATGGCTGTATGTTCTCTCATTGTTGATATTTTTGTTTAGAATAACTTTCCAAATTAGGAGTATATTTCCTTAGAACTTTGAATTTACGGAGTTCTAGTATGACTGTTGAAACTCTACCATTCAGCTTCCTGACCTTTAATAAGCAACTCTTCTTTCCTCATGTTCTGAAACTTCATCACAATGCACTTGGTGAAGGTCTTTTTCCTTTTTTCCTTTTTTTCATTGCACTGGGCTTTTGATCAGTCTTTTCCATCTGGTAATTTTAGTTCTTCAAAAGGTTTAGAGGGCTCATTTCTCAGATAATTTTCTCCTGTCATTTTTCTTCTTGCTCTATTTAAAATCGCTCTTAGTCCTGGATGAATGCACTAATTTCTAGATTTTTTTTATCACCCATTTTTCATCTCTTCATTTTAAATTTTATTTTCTGACAGAGTTCTTTTTTGTCTTCAAATCTGCTTTAAAATTTAGAGTTTAGCTATCATATGTATGATATATATCATATAAATTACATATACATACATACATAATTTCCAAAGCACACTTTCTTTTTTTCTGAAAGCTTTTTTATAGTGATTTGATTTGTTCTATTAATAAATAAGTACAATATATTGTCATTTTTCTGAAACTTGTTTTACAATTTTTTAAAGTAAGTTTTTCTACTCTCTGAACTGTTTCAATTTCTTCCAACTTTTCTCCATTTATTTGATTTTTTTCCTTTAATGATAGATTTTCCTAATGTCTTATGCTTTTGAGCTACTCATGTGTAAGACTTCTAAAGATGTGATACTGAAGATTTATTTGATGGGGTTTTTGAGGGACAGAGTTCAGCTAACTGATATTTATTTCGACTGTTTTCATGGGGATTTCTCTAACAACTGCATCTGTAGGTCTTTTCTACTGTTGGAACTGTTTCTGTGAAGGAATCACCCTGCCCTTAAAGCTGCTTAGGCTCTGGGGGCTCATGAGTGGAATCAAAGGCGGAATTTCATGGTTCAGTTTGCCCACCTGTCTTCACTGCTCATTTTCCGTACTGCCCTTCTGTCCTGCCTGGCAATTTGTCCTTGAGTCCAGATCCTCCTTTTTTACACTCCTGGGAAGTGGAGTGCCCCTTGAACTTTCAACTTGCTGCCTATTTTCATCATTCCCTGAAGCTCAGCCTGCAGAGATGCCTTGGATCTTTCTGCCCAGTTTTTCTGGTGCTTTGACACCTCCCCATCCTGTCTTTCACTCTGTTAGCAGTTGGGTTTCAGATTTCTTGGAGCTGCTAAATCAGTTACTATTTGTCTATTTGTTTTCCATGTTCAAAATTTTTATTTGATGCCCAATCTGAGGTTATTTCCTGTTCTTTCCCTTTCTACCTGTTTTCTTTATCTATTTATTTTAGTCCTCAATAGTCATTTCATTTGAATCAGGGAAGCACTATTTTTTATTTATTGTTTGTACTCCACTACCCCTAAATATAAATATGACTTAAAGGTAGGGTGAGGACTTTGCATTAGCTCATATTAGGTCTCTAACAGTATCTGGCAGACAGTGGAGATTTTAAAAGTATTCATTGAGTGAATAGATAAAGAAAATTTCATAGATATGATAATCTTGTGATTTTAAAAAAGGTTACTAAAATATAAATCACTATATAAATTATTCTCTTAAATGTATTTCATTGTTTTATGGAATAATGTTTTATGGTTTTTCACAGATTATGCAATTGTCACTTCGATCAAATTTAGAATATTTTCATTACCCTAAAAAGAAACTTTGTATTCATTCCTTTTCCCCAGTTTCCTCATCTCAGGCAATTACTAAATATACTGTCCGTCTCTACCCAATGTTGGATCAGAGCACTCAAATGGTGCAACTGTCATTAAAGTTTATAGACATAATCACATAGACATTGGCACATGCTTGTGTGTGTGTGTGTGTGTGTGTGTATCATTGTTTCTCTTGGGTGTACACCTATGAATGAAATTGCTGAGGCTTCCAGTAGTCTGTGCTGAGAAGCTTTAGGAGCCGCAGCTTCCAAAGCAGCTGTGCCGTTTTACATGCTCACCAGCAAGATACGAGGATCCCAGTTTATGCATGTTCTCTTATATCCAAACTTGTTATTATCTTTTTTGTTACATCAGGACATGTGCGGTATAGCTAAGATATTCTACATACTGTCACTTGGAAGACAGAAAAATAAATGATGGCAAACACATGACATTTGACTAGATCTTCCTGGCTCTTTTCAGGGGTTGCTCAGTTAATTGCCTTTTCATTTGGCTCTCTTTTTTCTTTCTGTTTTCATAGGTAAATTGAACCTTTGTCATGACCAAGGAGAATGAGCTGTGCTAGTGAAATACCTGTATTAAGGAAAAATATTCCACATTCTTACATGGCAAGATAAATAATTAGACTCTGACAGTGCTTGAATTTCTATCAGAATGAACTGCATGTTTTTCTTCTTGGGTTGCCATTCCTTATTGGAGTAGGATGTTTCAGGGTTTAGTGCCCATCTTTAGCCATCTCATTCTCTGTCCCCCCCGTCCCCCTAGCCTTCTGTGGCTTCTTGGTGGAAGGCTCTCAGTCTGGTGGAAACCACCATACTGTACCATATTCTTGTTGAATGAACGCTTACTAAAATTGCTTTCGTTTAAGAACCGAAACTTGGGGGCTGGGGATTTAGCTCAGCGGCATAAGCGCCTGCCTAGCAAGAGCATAGTTGTGAGTTTGAACCCCGGAATAAAAAAAAAAGTATGAAGATTCAACATTTAAGATGGCTAAAAGCTGAAACTTCACTTTCCTGTTTTTTTCTGAATTATTAATTACAATAATTGTGTTTCTTTTTACTGTGTTTTGTGTAATAACCATGACTTGAAGTTTACTATAATATAAATATATTTCTATTGGTTGTCTTGGCACCAACTTGCCCATCCTAACACTATTACCTTGGAAAAGTATAGTTCAAATTCTTTTTTTGTTGTTGTTGTCTTGTTTTTTTTTTTTTTTTTTTTTTTTTTTTTTGACATAAGGCTTCACTATGCAGTTTAGGCTGTACTTGAACTCATTTTGTGGCTCAGGCTGGCCTTGAACTCTTGGCATCCTCCTGTCTCAGTTGCCTGACTGCTGAGTTCTGGGACTAAGGCATGTACCGCACGTCCAGCATAGTTTAAATTGTGACCCAATTTGCAAAGTGCCTGGTGCTACTTTCGTAGAAAAAGAAGCAACCACTCTGTCAATCTCTGTGGTCTGTTCACACCAACAGTTAAACAACACAGGCAATGACTCAACAAATTTCAGTCTGAAATCATGGTTGTGTAGTAAAAAGAGTATATTTCAAGAAAGAGAAGTGACCTTGGGCAAATCATCAGTGCTCTTTGCGTCTCATTTTTCTTATCTGTAAGACTGAGATGACCTTGAAGGATTCTGAGTTTTTAACAGGCTTCAGTACATAAAAGCCATTTTTTTATTCCAAGTTTAAGTTCTTTTGTTTTAATAATTGATTCTTCATTCCTTAGACTCCTAAAAACAGTACTGGAGGTAAAATCTGACTCTATCTGAATTGAGGTCATATCCTAGTAGAGTAAGTCAGAGATGTTCCTCTTCTAGCTTTTCCTTGAAGTCATTGGTTGGCTGAACAAAATAATTAAATCCAAGTACACAATTCACCCAGGCCACTTTTCCATAACACAAATACAATAAAAATCAATAGTTTTTTCCCAAATATAAACCAGGTTGATATGCTTATCTCATCCAGGAAAGGGTCTGCTAGCAATGTTAACTAAGTAGATCATGAGTTTGTAGCCAAAGGCTGGCGTTTTGGAAAACAGCAAAGTTGCTGAGTATTGAAGAAGGATGTGGCATAAAGTCTTTCTCCAGTACAGCAGGCTTTTCCAGAACTATTAGAAGCTTCCCTTTAGCAGGTTTCCTTTAATATCAGGGCTGTTGGGATGTTTTCAGTTGCACTGATTTCTTCTCTGTTGTGAGGCTAAAAGGATCAGGATTGAGGTGGGTCATGCTGCAGCTGGTTTTGTTAAGTTGCTGATTGTATTTACCTTCTTCCCTGAGGAAGTTCCTGGACTTTGGCTTGTCACAGGACTGTAAATTTGTCAAAATGTTTGGATGTTTCATGTAAACAAGGCTAAAGTTCTGTTTATACCAGATATAATTTTTTGAAAAAGATAGCATTTCGTTAAACCCTAGGCTCTCTGGGGAAATGCTTGTTAGTGACCAGTTGCATTTTGTTTTTTGACTAAGTGAAACTATGTAAAGTAACCAGAAGCAGCTTTTTGAATTTTCATGGTCATTCTCTGAACATTTTAATTTTTCTAGAGTAGTTTAGCTCTGAGCACTTACAAAAAGTACAGTGAGAGTTTTACTCTTGGTACCGAGATGCTCATGTCACGAAAGAGTTTGGGGGGAGGGCTGTGTATCGAATGTGCACGTCCAAAGCCCTCTGGGGCCTCCAGTCACAGGTACTGGTCCAAGTCCCACAGTACCCATTTGTTCTAAACACAGTTATTGACCTTACTGCTCAAGATGAATTGTAACTTATCATTCTGACCCTGTGACTGCTGGACTCTCCGAACATTCTTCCGTGGACAGGTACTTTGGCCTTGCTGCAGTTTGTACCCCTGTGGGTCACAGTCTTCTCAGTATTACAGATAATTCAATGGCATAGGTGTGAGCTGGGTGATTGGCCATGCGTGTTTCTGTATATGAATGTGTGATCCAAGCATATATTTTCTGGTGCATATCTGCTTTTCATAACCTAAGAATCTTACTTTAACCAGTTTGGCTTTTTTCAGCCCTGTGCTTTGAATGCTAGATTTCCACAAAAATAAATCATTATTTCTTTTTGATTTCCTTGGCTTGATGATGGGTTGTTTATTACTATTATTATTATTATTATTGTGTGTGTGGTAATGGGAATTAAAATGGGAGCCTTCACATGGAGCTACATTCCTACCTTTTTTCTAGTTTTTATTTTGAGATAGAGTCTTTCTAAGTTTCCCAGGATGGGCTCCAGCTATGATCTTCCTGCCTCAGTCTCCCAGAGTGCTGCTGGTGTTACAGAAATGAAAAACTATGCCTGGATAATACCTTAAATATTAATTCTTTTTTTATTTAGAGAAAAAAAGCAAAACAGAAAAAAGGGTAGAAATAATACAGAATTTAAAAAAAACAGTAAGAAATCACTAGTTGATAAATTACATATTGTTATCTTAGAAGTAGTTGTTCACGTTACAAAAATCAAAGCATAAAAAGTGGACAATCAAACAGTGACAGTACAAACTATTCTGTTTGATGAACTAACAAAAACTTAGCAATATGGTTATGTATCTTGCACACTTAAACATACATACAGTTATATCCTTTAGAGCATTTTCTTTCCCTTTCCTTAAAGGATGCTGTGAAAGTACTCATGGTTCTGAGGAGTGGGTTTTTTTAAATTAGAAAACAATTTGAATATAATTTTTTTTCTGTGTACATACACATACACTCTGAGGCTGGGGGAGTGCTATGATTTGATATGCTTATGTCTTAGGGGTTCATGGACTGGAGGCGTGGTCCTCAATATGGTGGTATTAAGAAGTGATAGAATCCTTCAGAGGTGGGGTCCAGGTGGTGGGTGCTTTGGTCTTATGAGTGGCCTGGTTAGTTCTTGAGATAGAGAGAGTGAGCTATTCTAAAAAGAGTAACACTGTCTCCTGAATCTGTCTGGCCTCGGTCTTGCCATATGAGCACTCTTACACGTATTTCTGCTGTTGTGATGCCATCTGTCATGAGGCCTCACCAGAGCTGAGCAAACACTGGTAACATGGTCTTAAATCTTTAAAACTATAAGCTAAACAAACCTCCTCTCTCTGCAGAGTTCCCAGTCTCAGATAATTTCTTATGGCAACAGAAAATGGACCTAGTAAGGATGATTTGTGTCTTCTAATCTCTGAATGCAGTAGAGGACTGGACAGCTGGCTTTTATTTTTCTCTAAAGTTCTACACAATGAACTTTATAGAGCTTCTTGGGCTCGGTTCTTTTTCTTGCAGCATCTCATGTCTTCCCTTCATGCTTCTGTAGGATACATATTACCAGTATTCACAGTTTAAGACAAGAAAACAGGGCCAGAGATGTTGGCTTGCTTGGTTTCAGTCAGTGAATGTACTGTACATTCAAACTGCTGACTCCAAATTAGTGTGTTTAAGTATGCTCACTGCCAGGGTACCTTTTGAATCCCTAAGAAGCTTGAATTCTCCTTTCCCCTCACCATGTGGCCCTCACTTCCTGCAGGGGAGTATAAGCCGTGGTGGTGGTAGGGCTGTGCTATGAGGGTCCTCTTTCCCATCTTTCTTCAGTATCCATTGATCTATTCCCTTGTCCAATCTCCTGCAGTTGACACTTCCCGCCACAACTCTCATCTCTCTAAATCACTCTAGTCATTCTACTTTGAATGCATCAATAATCAGTCTTTTAAGGAGGGCAGGGAGTGAGGAAATTGCTTTCGGAGTATTGAATAAAACTTCAGACATTGGCAGGAACTAACACAGTTGGAGAACTGGTCACTGGTGTCATGAATGTGAATTGCATTTTGTAGTTCAATTTTAGATTCTTCCTCTCCACGCACTCAGCTCCTTCAAAGGCCACTATTTACATTCTCACTCCGTGCCAGGCTCTCTAGACAACCGTTCTGCAGCCAACTGCAACTTGTAGTCCAGGAAACCAAGGGCTTGATCTGGAAGATGTTAACCCTGTTCTGTCTTTGCTTGTATTCAGTCCTCCTGCTTCAACAGGTGTGTCTGTACCCAGCTGGCCTATTCCAGTGGCACTGCCTTTGAATTCTCAAGTAGCCCTGAAGTAGACCATGGAAGGTGATGTTCACTGAGTGCTTTTCTCATCACTCCTGTTCTGAATCTTGGAGGGCAAGTTGAGGGAAAAGTAGAAAAGTGGATTGAGATTATCTTTAGTTAACCCCATGTCCTACCATCCTTTCTCCGTCCTTTAGCACTCACTGTTCTGTGCTGGTTTCCAGGACCCTCCCTCTGGGTTGGCCACCTAACTTTGTCCTAATTAGCAATGCAACATTTTGCTGTTTATTTACTTATGAAAAAATTATCTCAAAGAATCATTTGAGTACAACAGATTATTGAGAAAGGCAGTACTGACTGGCAGGAAAAAAGCATATGAGCTTTCTGTCTCTGAAGAGGATATTATCTTAGAATCAACCCTACTTTTTTGCAGGGTGGAGTGTTTGGCATCCTCCTGGGAGAAAGTCATGGTCACAGTTGGTGGCGCATTGCTCTTCCTGTCTCAGGAGGAAGGCTGTTGATTGCTTATGGTGAAGTTAATGATCTGTGAGTGTGTGGCTATTTTTTCAGACTTTCATGTGCAATCCTCTGAGCCTGGCGGGAGGGGAAACCCATGAGCCTGGAGTAGAACTTGTTACCTTGCATATCCAATAGTCATTATTAACCAGAGTGCATTTTGTGTTGGAGATCAACTTGATATTTGAGAAAGTTTAAAATACAAATGCTTTCCTGCTTTTTGTCTTGACAGACTGAGATGATTAATGATATGTGATGTGTAAGGAGATAAAATGAGTGAGGTGAGTATGTAAGAAGTCTTTTTTTTTTTTTTTTTTTGACAGGGAACTTTTATAAGGCGTTTGAGAAATATGAATATGTTTCTTTAACTGACATTTTAGGTTTTTGTCTTTCACTCTGACTGATAAATGAGAGACCTCCCAATCTCTTCACTGAAGCATCCCTTGGGGGAATAAACTGATTGTGCATTGCAATGGGCACGGCTTTGGTTCAGGATTCTGATTATTTCTAAATCAAGGGCAGCTTTAGTTTCAGTTATTTCACTGTGGAAATGGAAAAAACGTGTCTGGAAAACATTTTCTCCCTACTTGTTAAATATCCTTTTCCTTTAAAAGTGAGATTTCTTGTTTTGAAAAGAAATGATTTTTAAACTCCACATAAAGGGAATTCTGACATCTGCAATTCTCTCAGTTTTGCTAGAGGTTAAAATTTCTAATTTGCAAGGCTGCTTCATTAAAAAAAGTAAGTCTTTGGAGGTACTGACTGAGTGAATGGCTATTAGCAAATATATTCTTTTTAGATGACTACCAGTCATTTTAGGTATCACAACAATATCTGTTAATTTGATGGTCTTTCCTTGCAAACTATGCTATTGTTTTTGAGTTAGGGAGAATACTATAATATCATAATATCTTTTTAAAGAATTTGTTGCTTTTGAGTGGGTTAAATGAGGTTCCTAAAGGTCACTGTTCACATTTTTCGTGGTTATATCAGTTATTCTGATCTACTTCATCCCCTGAAGGTGGGAAATACTTTTGTGATTATTTTCCCAGCAAAACTAACTCTTTTATGGTACATTTTACATATCCATTCATAAAAAACAAAAAAAAGAAAAAGTATTGGGCATTGTTTTGCTAGGTATTATGTTAAATGGTGAAGGAAGAAAGAGGAACTGAGTACAGATCTGTCTTTAAACCATAAAAGGCCCGTCCAGTGATGGCGAACCTTATAGAACTTTCAGTGATAAAAATAGCCCACTGTAGAACCAGTGTCATAGGCTCACCACTGCCAGTGAGCTATTGAACTAACAAAAAGTCTCTTACAGATTAGTAGGGGAGTAGGAACTTCTGCAGAGTATCGTTCCTACCCAGCCCTGTATTTGTTCTTTACTGAGAGCAAAGATCCAGTTAATGGGGTTTTTTTGTTTGTTTGTTTGTTTGTTTGATTTTGGCTGAGAGTTAACTAAGAGGTTAGATGCCATTCTGTCTGTTCATCCTTGTCACTGGTAAGGAAACAGACTCAGAAATAAGCCACGTGTCCACATTCGCCCAGCTAATTAGAGACCAATCCAAACACTTTCATTCTTTGGAGGGCAGAAGCAGCATTTTCTAATTTCATCTCATACAAGCACATAGTGCTAATTTGTAGTCTGCCTTAACTCACTGGCTGCCCCCCATGAACCTTCACACTCTTCAAATTAAAGTAGAAGTTGGGGGTGTAGGACTGAGTTAATATAAAACGATCATAGTAAGTTCTTATTACTTTGCAAAGTCTCATTTCAAACATACTACAATTTCACCTTTCTTTTCTTCCGATTTTAAAACTCTTTCCCTTTTGTCCTCAGAGATGAAATTGGTAAGATGATTGAAGATGTCAGTTTCAGAGCCTGCCAGCCTTGCTACTAAAGCTAATTATTTTGCAGTGTGCAAATAACATGATGAGGCAGAGGCACAGTGCAGAGAAGATGGAAAGGCATCTCAGAAAATGTAAGTATTCTTGATCATCACTTTTTTTTGCTTTTAATTAAAAATCGGTTAAATTATTTCTGGTTTGAAATCAATCTTTCTCGTTCAGCAGTTATTGCTGAATTTTCTGGTTTCTACTTATCCCTCTTACAGGCATCACAGTTGGTCTGATGCTAGACTAATGTGTGTGAAATAGATTTCTGGCAACCAAAATACCTAGACCCATTTAGGAGAATCTATTTCTCTATACGTATGGTTCCCCAAATGTAACACAAGACCTGTATATTTAAAATACATGAAAGGCAGCTCCAAAAACATGGCAAATGTAGAAAAGGGCAAAATCAATACTCTATTTATTAGTTATAACATTGCATAGAGTTTTTATTCATAGGTAGGAAAAATCCCTTTGATTTTGTTTTTTTGTCAAAATAAATGACTAGTTTTATTTTAAAATCAGTCTTTTTTACATGCAAATTCTAAAGCCTTTAAAACTGTATATGAAAGAACAAAACAGAAATAAAAATAATTAACATCATTGATAAATTGCAATTATCACATGCTTCAGTTTTTTTCTTTTTTTAAATTAATTCTCTAATATTGTTTCTGTTGGAGAAGTAGAGATTAAATGAAAGCATTAAATTCATCAAAACCTTGCCATTTGGGAACTTCCTATTATAAGAACTACATTTCTTCCATGACCAAAAGTAAAGACTGTTTCAATTAGAGGAAGAGTGTCCAGAGAATGTTGTCAGATTATTGGTTGAATAAACATTTGTTTCTTTTTTTTTAACTCAAGAAAATTTCAAGATCTGCATGGGGGGGGAGAAGTCTCTTTCTTGCATAGCTGAAATCTACTTCCATTTGTTCTGCTCCCCTTTTTTCTTCCAGTGCCTTTTTTTATCAAGTGCTACTTGGAAAAGCAGCGCAACTGCACTAAGTGAGAGAAGACCAGCAGGGAAGCAAGCTGATGGTTCTTCCTGTCCTGGAGAAATTTAGCAAGGAAGGATTCTGACACCGCTTCCCAGCTTGGAGAAACTTGATAGTTTTCAGCATGTTTATGTGATTGCTTAAGGCAAACGACTATAACACATTTGGATATTTGACATTCCATATTTGGCAGTTTGGTGAGACAGATATTTTAAATAATCATACCTTATTTCGCCCATATCTTTCTTATTAATATTGTCCACATTTTAATGTAATTCGAGCACAATTAATGGATGATTAAGCTCTATTTCAGACCACAGTTGGGCCATTTTGGATGTCTTAAGAGATTTGTTGAAGGTTTTTATAGCAAGACAGAGATTCTGGACATTCTGGACAAGGATGCACTGATTCCACATTGTGTTTGAGTTGCACAGTAAATCCCACAGCAGGAAAAAAAGATGAAGCCTTCATTTTCAGGACAAGCTAGCTAATTAATAATAATTCCCAAACAGCTTGGGATTGCATGTCAGCTACCGCATGGACATAAAAAAAATCCCATGATGTAAATGCTTTATGTTGTGAGAGGAAAAGTTTAGCAAAAATATACTTAGCATATTGGTATCTTTTTCTTTGAGGAAAATTTGTTGTTAGGACTCTTATCCACTGACCATTATAGAAAAAATGTTAATGAACAAACACTTCTCAAGGGTGTAAAGTTTGACCACGCTTTAAAAAAGTCTATAAAAGTATTTGAAAATTTTAATTCCTTTTTTGGTCCCCAAATAAAAATCAAAACCAAAACCAAAAAATAGTCCCAAAAGACTTTTATTAAACAAGGAGAAGACAATAAAGGGGAGAACGGAGGGAACTTAGGGAGAATAATAGGTAGGAAGGATGTGATCAAAATGTTATATGTGTGCCTGAAAATGAGACCTAGTAGCTTGTAAAATTAATACACACTAAGAAAGACCTAGTAGCTTGTAAAATTAATACACACGCTGTTCTGAACTGTTCGCAATCTCACTGTTTGAATGTCCACTTTGTATGCTTTAATTTTGTAACTTGAACAACTATTTCTAAGATGACAATATGTAACCTATTAACTAGTGATTTCTTACTGTTTATTTTTTTGAAATTCTGTATTACTTGTACCCTTTTACTGCTTTTTTCTCTTTAAATAAAATTAAAAAAAGAAAAAGCTGTTCCTAAAAGTTTAAATTCATTAATATTTAAGTTAAATGTCCCTAGAACATAACATTATTTTAACTATTCTACTACAACTCAGTCCATGAAGTTGAAATAATCTAATGAGTTCTTTTAATATGTTTGATTTATTATAGAGGTGATGCCTCTAAAGTAAGAAGTCTTAAATCTTTCAGGGTCTAAAATTGTGTGTGTGTGTGTGTGTGTGTGTGTGTGTGTGTGTGTGTGTAAGCAGGGGGTGGAGGGCTGGTTTGGGGACAGAAGCCTTTCAGTTGGGGGAAAACTTCTTGAAAATTTGTGGCCAAAATAAAACATATGACGCTCAACATCTTATTTCCAAGAGATTCATATGCAATTTTCAAAAGCGGTTCTAACAATTAAATTGTTTCCTTCTGAAAAAAGACCACAATTCAACTTTCAGATGATAAACAAGATTAAATAAAAGTTGTGACATACAACCCCAACACATTTTAGAACTGGCAGGCGTCATTCCCTGAGCAGTGAATTAGAACATCTATCCGTAAATGAACATAATGAGCATACGGGCTGATGTGCCTTCCTTGGAGGAAAACTGAACACACTGAAACTGTAATTCACAAAGCAGATATATTAAGGAGTTGCTTTACCTAAAAATTTTTTTTTATTTATAAAAAGGCTTCCTGCAAATCTCTTTTAAAGGGCTGCATATGCTTGAAGCATTTGTTTAAAGACCACTGTTTATCTGGAGTGCAGAGAGGATAATTAGAGAATCACAAAGCCCAAACCCAACATGTTTAAAACTCAACTAAATACTTTGCAGTCTCACTGTTTGACTGTCCACTTTGTTTGCTTTAATTTTCTAACTTGAACAACTATTTCTAAGATGACAATATGTAACCTATTAACTAGTGATTTCTAAATAACATATTACCATCCTTCCTCATCTCTTCGACTCAGGTGAGCCCTCATTTTGTCCATTTCAATTCAAGGCACGTGTGTGCACTCAGTTGTCTAGGCTCGAAGTCTCTCTTGTCCATGTCTTTGACCTCTTCTCACTTTGCGGTTTATCAACAAATTTTGTTACTCATGCCTCTCCCTCTTGTCTTAAGTTTTGAAACGAGATCATATTGTTATACATTTTTTAATCAATCTTTTTTCCTGAAATTTTTTGGAGCGAGTCACATGCTCTAAACATGTTCTCATCATCCTAGAGTTAACTTTTATAACGATCTTGTAATGCAGGTCACTTAGATTAGAATTCAAGGCAGAGATTAAGGATATGGAGGGTGGGGATGTGTGAACAGGCAAAGCACTAACATTTACTGAATATTAGTTATGATTCTGGCATTCTGTTAGGTGCTTCATGTTCATTATCTGCTATAATTCTTACGGTCACCTTTGAAATAAGAATTACATTCATTTTAACCAATGAGGACTGAGGCCCAGGACTGAAGATGTGGGCAGAAGGCTCATACGCAGCAGAAGGTAAAGTTGGAGCTGGGAGCCATGCTGGGCTCTCATCATTGCATCATTTTTCCTTCACTATATTTTCTGGCAAAAAACTAATGCTTAAATTTTAAATCTATATTCCAAAAGTCTTTCCACTAGTATATCTTTTTAAGCAGCTAATATATGGCAACAATTAATAGAAATTATGTTTCTAATTAGTAGCTGTTCCATTAATAAATAACTATCCAGCATAAGACATTTTTGAAGTGACTATTTTAATCTGTCAAAATACTTCTTAGCTCCTTGCAAAGGAATCTTCCACAAAGAGCCCTAATAACTCCCCCGGAGATCATAGTTTCTCACTCTTAATGGACCATCAGTGACTATTCCATGGAATTTTTAAGTACAGGTGTTACAAACACAGAGGCACAGCCAAAGCTAAGTAGCTTGGATGTTTTCCTTATAGGTCATGATACTGAATTTCTTTACAGAATAATTCATAACTGTAGACAACATTAGCAGAGAACTCACTGATAGTAGAATTCACACAGCATGAGTATAGACAGGAGTAGGTCAACAGCAGAAATGCGGTTAGTTTACCATAGGTGCTCAAAAATGGATTTGCTACTTATATTCAGTTCATTATGTATATTAGGTGTATTGAAAAGCTCACACACATCTCAAATGTTTAGAGAAACTTGAATTCAGGGCGGGGGGAGAATTCACCCCCTCTTGTGAGTTAAGAAAAGAGTCCTTGCTTTTGGGAATCTGAAGCTCTGTACCATCTTTGCTGTTAAGTCAACAACAAAGGAGGATGATTCTCTAACTCTCAAGCTCCTTTGGGTAAATAGAAGGCGTTGAGATTCTCCATGGCCCTTCAGCTCCCCTATCCAAAATTCAGATTTGTACACCAAGATTCAAATTTGTTGCGACAGTTCTCTTCACCTCATAAAGAGAAAGATAATAATTCATTTCTTTCCATATTCATGAAGATTAATGTCATAACAGTGCTCGGTTTTCACACTCGTTCTCTTTATGAATTGCAAACCCAGAAGTTGTGCTGTGCTGTCTTCCTGGAAAAACAAATGACTTTCTTGCATAATGAGGCTCATATCTTGCTAATCTGTCTTGTATAAACTAAGTCTCTAGGGTATAACAATCATTCTTAACTACACATTTGTTTAGATTTTCTGACATGCAACTGTAGTCGTTTCCAAAGAGGCTTATGCTTTTATAATTCTAGAATATGACAGTGATTTGTAATTATTACTTTTCCAGAAATGATTCCATCTATTTGCAAAACCACAGTTGAACTGAATCACCTTAAATAACATAAATAGGTATCATGAATAAAACAAAAACTCAACTGGCCCTTAAAACCTGCCTTATTTTCTAGTAAATTTATGTTTGTAAGCCAATTAAGATATGAGGCCAAAATTCATTTATAACCTCAGAAAACAGCTAAGAAAGTATTGCAGCTAGGAGAGGAGGCTCTGGCACCTAAATGCAATTTCCTTACCAGCCCCCTCTCCCCGCTGCCATTCTGGTCTTCATGCTGGATCAGTGAAGCTCTCTGTGGGGGAGCAAATAACATCCTCAAGTCCCAGGTAACCTGGTTGAGGCTGCTTCATAGGACATTTCTCAAGAAATTTTGCTTGTGAAGCACAAAATTGGATCCGTAACAAAGCAAGTCACTAAGGGGGAAACAAAAGCCAGAGATTTATAGAGCAAACTAAAGTGCTTGAAATTCTTATGAAGGGGAAATACTTCAAGGTTGCATGAAGCAAGAAGTAGAAGAGTGGACTAAACAGTAAGATTAAAGTTCAACTTGATCTTACTTGCTTTTTAAAATAATTCAATCATTTTAAACTGTGGCCAACCAAAAATCAAAGGATCTCTTTAGGAAGACGAGCCAGTAGTAATTCCACTCTTGGTACTGTGTGGCTCGTTGGATCTGTCATAGCTTCTCTGCCCTACTCAACTAGTGTTGGCTTCTTTTCGTCTTAGACACTTGCATTCTCCCTAATTTTCCTATTTTGTAGAATCCTCCTGCTATCACTCATCATGAACATTAGTCATATTCAATAGTTTTATCAAGGATCTTTAAATCATTTGACCTTAGGATTCTGCCTGCACAGCAGCGTGCTACTTACTCAGAGAATGCGCTTATCGTAACTGTCTCCTCGTGAATATAAGATGCAGTCTGCAGGGTTGAGAAGCAGACAAAAAAAAAGTTCCAGAAACTTAGCTCAGGAAGCCTTCTCTGAACATTTTTTTGACTCACCAGGAAGAGGAATAGTAAGAGCTAATATTTGTTAAGGATCTTATAGCATCCCAGCCACCCAATTTAAAGCACAAAGTAATCGAATCTCTACCATGGCTTCATGTTTCTGTTTGATAGATGGGAACTCTAGAGTGCAGAGAAATGAAGAAATATGATCAATTTCACAGAGCTGGTAAGAGGTAGAGTTTGGGTTAGTGGGCATGGTGGTTTAGATCCCACCTTTCCTCTGTGATTTAGTTGTTAAGCTTAACTCTTGACTTTGTCCTCAAACTCTTCTCAGTTTTGGTGACACAGCTTCTGACTGAACTTTTTGGCTGAGGTATTGCATGTACTGTTAGGCCCACTTTCAGATCATTCTATTGGCTTGATGATAAGGGGCTCTCTGTAGCTAAAGGTAAAACTAATCCTTTTCCCTTCCTCTCTTCTTCTTTAGCTTACTATCATTGCCTGGCCTCAACCATATAAAAGAGAAAGTTTGGCTAAGATTCAGTGATTCTCCACGTCTGCTGGCAAGAGCATGGCTTCAAATTTGAGTCAAATGACTTAAGCCTGAAGTTAAGAGTTCATGCAGAAACTACTTGTTGAGTGAAGCGCCATGAAGGCAGGCATCTTTTCAGTTTTGCCTCTATTCCTCCATCACTGGATTAGTACTTTGCACATCATGAATGCTGAATAAACATTTTTTGAATCAAAACATGACATAATGACTGAATAGGAGGAGACAATGGTATTGGATAGAATACAGAACAGGGTATAAAAGTAGGACCTCTCAGACATTTAGTCCCCATCCTTTACACACTGGATCTTGGGTCTGCTGGATAGCAGCACAAGAGTGGGGACAATTCCTGTCAGATGATGGTGATAGGACCCTGATAGGTTTCCTGTTCCTCTTGGGTCTTGTTCAGAAGCTGAGAGCAAACTGGTTTGTGAGAAGATTCAGTAGAGACTTAGAAAAGATAAAGCCTGGAAGATTAATCCAAATTCCACTGTCTGCTCTGCTGGTCTCAGGCATATCTTCTGCTGCAATTTTTAAAATCTTCCCTGCATCTCATTTCTAGGCAAGGTTAACCATTTGCTTCAGTTTTTTAAAGATGGCTGACTCTGCACACAGGCACAACAGATTAGCTTCAGTGTGCCTGTGTCATTACTTTCATAACTAACTAACAAAGTGTTGTTTATTTTTCTTAATCAGCCTCTCTCGTGTGCAATTTATAGCCTTTCCTCCTACCAACCTTTGCAGTCAGTGGCTGTTATCACTCCTTCTCACTTTATATTTGTATTCTCAGTTCCCAGACCAGTGCCTAATGTAGAGTTGATAGTCATGAAATGCTTGCCAAATGAATGTGACTGGAGAAAAAAAGTCCTATAATTTATATGGAACCAGAAGAGACCCAGGATTGCTTTTGCAAAGTGAGAGCAAAGAGCTAAGTGGGAAGCATCACAGTCCTGAACTTGAAGTTTTATTACAAAGCTACAGTGATAAAAGCAGCATGGAGCTAGCACAAAAACAGACACGAGGATCAGTGGAACAGAACAGAGGAAGCAGAAACAGTCCCAACCACGTTCAACTATTCAGTCTTTGGTAAAGGGGCCAAAAACACATGCTGGAGGAAAGATAACTTTGTTAATAAATAGTGTTGAGAAGAATGGCTACTCACATGCAGAAGATTGAATATAGACTCATATCTCTCAGTATATACCAAATTAAATTAAAATGGATCAAAGAACTAAATTTTAAAACACTAAAACAACTTGCTGGAAGATAAAATTCTTTAAGTCATAGGAATAGGGAAGTCTGGCTACATATGAAATTACACCAGGAATCAACAAATAGGATTATGTCAAATTAAAAAGCTTTCATACAACAAAAGAAACAAACTACTGAGTAAAAAGACAGTCTACATAATGGGAGAAAATTGCTTGCTATTGCTCACTATTCTGTAGACATATAACTAATATCTAGAATATATAAAAAAAACTAAAAATAGAGTTCTCTAAAATAAAACACCTAATAAAGAAATGGGCAAATGAAATGAATAGACACTACACAGGAAAAGTACAGTGGCTATTATATACATAAAGAAATGTTCAATCTTTCTTACCATTAGAGAAATGAAAATTAAAATACCACTGAAATTCCATCTTACCCCTGAAACAATGGCATCTCCAAGAAATCTAATAACAACAAATGTGGGCCAGTTTGAGGGGGGAAAAGGACACATTGTTTCACATTGTTGGTGAAAGTGTAAATTGGTACAACCACTAAGGATATCAGTGAGAAATTATTCAAAAAACTAAAACTAGAGTTTCCTTTTGACCTGGATATGCCCCTTCTAGGTATTTTCCCTAAAGAGCTAAAAGTACCATATCACAGTGATACATGCATATTAATATTATAAGAATACAGTTCATAACAGCTAATCTTGGAAAACTGCCTACATGTCAATAAACAGGTGAATTGATAAAAGAAAATATATTAACATGCAATGGAATGCTTCTTAGCCATCAAGAAAGATAAATTAGAGACATTTGTAGGAAAATGAATGTACTTCCAGACTGTAATATTAGGTGAAATAAATCAGACACACAAACTTAAATATCACATCACTTCTCTTATATGAGAAACCCAAATTATAAGTAAAGAGCAAAGTAAATAAGACAATATAGGAAGTAAGGAGATAGGTATGGAGGGGAGGGAAAGGCAATAAAAGAGGAATTAAAACGTGTTATGTACACATACCAATCCACACAAGGAGTGTAGACATTGTGTGCAGGAAACACGTACTAATTTAAAAAACCCCAAGTGAGTAAAAGAATGCACATGAGACATCTGAGCAGGCATCTGTTAATAGGGTTCATAGGGGAAGTGCTCAGTGCTTTGTAGTTCTCACAATTTTGCATGCAAGAATGTGTCATCTTCTCAATTTAAAATCTATTCTCTGTTTTGTATTTTCTAAATTAGGTTCTTAAGACTTTTCTTTTACCTTCTTTCCATGTATATGTTTTGGGTTTGAGTAAAAGAGATATTTAAGATTTTGACAAACATTTCAAAACATCTCAAAGCAAATTTTTAATTGAATAGTGGAGATTTAAAATTTCATCCCAAGAAATAAAAAAAATCTTGATACTTCAGTGAATAAGTAGAATGGCTTATCTTGCTTCTCTCAAAAATAAAAATAATAAGTTTTAGTTGAGTCTTAGATTTCTAGTGTTGACATTATTAGGATAACTATTAACTTATCAGTGTGCATTTTAAAAGTTATCAGTGTGGATAATAAATTTAAATGATTAAATTGCATGTTTGCATTTGAAGCCTACTCTTGCATATGAAAAAGCACAGGTAATTGAAACGCCCCCCCCATCTATGGATCTAATTCTAATGATTTCTTTCATTATCTCCCATTAAGCTTTTCTAGCAAGTAGCAGGCAAGCAGAATGAACTAATTTGACTGCTCTGTCTGCTTCTCTGTTCATCTTCTCACAGAAGTCCTGGTCTTCGAAGCTTTGGCCAAACTCTTGGCAGTGGGAGCCACAGGTGGGCAGAGACTGAAGATAATTGACAGATTTTCCAGTCAACTCTTAGAAGAATTGAGAGAAAGCTGTAAGAAATCTAGTTTCTAACTTAGGCACAAATAATACTGCTCATCAACTCTGTGTTTGTTCTGTCTCTCAGAAACAGTCCCAATGTTAGGATTCTCTTTTGTATTTCATTAAAAATAGCCAAAGAAAGAACAGACCTTTATCCTTTTTGGTTCCAAACATCTTGCACTTCATCCAGATAAATGAAAATCTTAAGAAAAGTATAGCAAATGGATGTATAAAAACATATTTTAAAAAATTTCAGCTAGGCATTGTGGTGCAGGTCGACAATCCCAGCACAGCACTTGGAAGGCTGAGGCAGGAGGACCACTGTGAGTCTGAGGCCAGCATGGGCTATGTAAAGAGAACTTGTCTCAAAAAAACAAAACAAAACAAAACAAAACAGAACATCAGGAAAGACTTTCAGTGTGATCTTGGGATGAATATATTTATCTTTTTTTCCTGACTTTTTGCATCTGAGAAATGAAAGAACTTGTTTTGACATATTACTTGCAAATGCATTGAAGATTAAGGATTGTGTTAAGAAAGGATTATATAGTGTAATGAGTGCTTGCCATGGACCCTGTCTTTGTCTTCCAGGTCCTCTTGACCTGAACCTTGCTGAAAGAGAGATAAAAGGAGAATAGCAGCAGTCAATTTACAAGGGGTCAGTTAATGTGTAGTAAAAAGGATGAGAGAGGAGTGGAGAGAACCAGGAGATTCGAGGGCAGAGGAAAGAGAGATGGAAGTGGGATGTGTTGATGAGAGATGCAACTTTGATGCCTGCCAGTGCTGAGGCTGGTTTCCTGGTTTCCTGGGCAGGTTACAAATGTAAAACACAGAGTGGTCACCATCCATAAGACTGTGACGCTCACACCAACTAATCACATATAAAATCTTCACGACTTTGTTTTTCACTTGTGGTTTTTATCTAAGATACTTCCTGAGCTTACTACAAACAACAGTGATAAACAGGTTGTATTATAGCATATAGTTTTATTGAGGATGAAATTTAATTTTTATAGACTGGAATTGAAGTGGTTTCTCTAAAAAAACTCTTAAGTGTAATTTATGTATTTTAAAGTTGACAATATTTCATTGGGAAAATCAACAAATCCCTGGTGTATATTTTGAGAATGTTGTTACACGCTATTAATATGACTTGGATACTATACTAGAATGAATGTCATTTCCTTTTCTGTTTTCTTTGAAAAAGAGATTTTAGCTTTTTTGCACTGATTTCTAATGTAAGTTTTTAGAAACCTGATATTACTGTATCTTAGTTTTAAATCCTCCTCTCCTTGTCATTAGTTCTGTTTTATTTCTTGTGGATATTTTTGCTTTTGCTATTGTCTGACACTTTCTTACTTTCTGTAGTTTCTATGCAGTATGGGAGCTTTTGTCTAGTGCTTATTATACAGCAGAATCAATATTTGTGGGCTTGTAGAGTTTTCTGCTTATATTTCTGCTCTTTCACAAATCAACTCGGTGAATTGAACTATAGTCCTGAGTTATTCATTCCAACACTAATTTAGGTACTACAATAAAGGGATTTTGCAGATCAAAGCCCTTAATTAGTTGGCTTTAAATTAATCAAAAGAAGATTATCCTGGGTGGGCCTGACCTAATAAGAGGATTGCTTAGCAAAGCCTTCCCTAGGCTCAGAGCCTCCAGTGGCTACTGGGTTTGTAATTCCTCTTACCCTCTATGGCTCTTGAGGTTCTAATGTGTTTGCACTTTTCTCTACTTGATAGCCTGTGGACTACGGGCTTCAGCTGCATCTGTGGAGTTCTAGCCTGCTTGTGATCTTTGCTTCTAGTTATCTATATGTGAACAAGAGCTTCAGTCTGAGCTCATGGGTAATGAAGTGGTCATTTCTTCTCTTTCAGAGTGTGTTTTCTTTTTTTTTTTTTTTTTTTGTCTTTTTCCTTTTTATCGGTACCGGGGATCGAACTCACGACTACCCGCTTTCAAGGCAGGCGCTTATGCCGCTGAGCTAAACCTTCAGCCCCCAGAGTGTGTTTTCTAAAGACCTCAGGCATGTTAAACTACCTTCATAACTGGGTGAAGCAATTTTTGATAATACACACACACACACACACACACACACACACACACACGCACTTCTGCTTCCCTTGTATGAACTCTGACTGATAGAATTGGTTTCTGATTCTTTCTTTTGGACCTCCAAGGACTCTCATTAGTTTGCAGCAAATCTTGTCTGAACAATTTCTGATATCCTGAATGTCTAAACTAGACTGTACCGAAAAATAATTTTAATAAACATACAGGCTTTGAATAAACTAGCTCTTAGGGAGTTCATTGCTTCTTTTTAATTTAAATGTTTGTCTCTTTATTTTTTAAAGCTTGTCTTCTTTATTTTGATGAGAAGAAATAGCTTCCAAGTGTTGAACATATTTGTTTCTAATTTCCCTCTCATATGTCAGAATTCAGTGAATAGAGAGTAATCATGGGTCAGGAAAGGGCTGCTCTATTGGAATTACAAACATCTCCAGTTCATCCAGTGAGATATTCAGGGGTTATGTCAACTAGACAGCCTTTCTGGTAAGCTGGGCAAGACACGTGGGGCCCAGGAAGAGAAAAGTCAGCACTTCCCTTCAACTTACTGGCCCACAGGCTGAAAATCACAAACTACCCCCTAATCCCCAGGCAATTTGTTGGTTCGGAGGACAGGGTGAGCTGATCGCAACTGAGTACAAAAACAACTGAATGCTTGTATTGTTTGGTTGACTTTGCAGGCCTGGGGCTAGCAGTCTGAGCATCTATAGGAAGTATGTGATACAACAAATATGAGGGATTTCCTTCTGTCTTGTTTCTGAAATCCAATAGTGTTCTCACTGTTTTGTATTTTTCTGATTGTTTTGCTTTATTCAATATACTGCTTTGATTGGCTTTATTCTGTTTTGTTTTGGTTTGATTTTCCTATATTTGATGGAATGGACAACTATTGTGAAGATAACAAGATAGACTATGGTAGCCATTGTTATTTTCCTATTATCCAGCTTTGAAGTTCTGTACCAGTTTCACTGCTTTGTTTTGATTGGATTTATTCTGTTTGTTTTGCCTGGCTCTATTATTTCTAGAATAAAATTAAAAGCAAAAAAAGAAATATTCAGGGTACCCATCTTATCTGTGATGCTGAATCAGGAAAATATTCATTACACACTTTTATCTGTAGAGGGCAGTTCACATTTCTCTTCAGACTCCTTAATTAACCTAAGAGTGTCAAGAGTACAAGGCGTGTAATAGGACTCCCAAATTCAGGTGGAGTGGAAAGTAAGAAATACAGATTTTAAAGTGGAAGAATAATAAATAGGAACAATATCCTTCTGCCTGTCTGATTTCTTTTCTTCCTTTCTCTTCTTCTCTCTTATCCTCTTTTCATTTTTCCTTGTCTTTCCCCTTATTTTTCATTTCTCCTCCCTCCTCTTTCCTTCCATGCAACAGTTATGGTAGGTAAACTGTGATAAGATGGATCAGGAAATACACCTTGTTGGCAAGCTATCAGGGACTTGGAAGGCCAAGGAAGGTATGGTCAGGGTGGAGGTCAGCAGGTGACATGTGAGGAAAAGAGGCAGCGTGCGACAGGTTGATCTTGTTATGATTGGAGTGGGGCTAGATGCACTTGCTTATCTCTATTTGTATCGTTTCTGTTTTGGGAAACTGATGTAGGGATGCATACAAGTGGGAGGCATACTTGGGAAGCAGTGGTACCACACTGGTATTCAGATGAAGAGGAGATGTTGGCTGCCATCAAGACTTGTGTCAAAAGGCAAGAAAAAGCATGAACCACAGAGTTGAGGTGACCCACTCTAATTCTTTCTTTCTCTTGCTGTCTCTGACCTGTCCATGGTTCTGAAGGAAGTGGCTGGCCATGGTCAGATAAGTAGATGTTCTTAGGCTTAGGGATTTGGATATCGTTTCTTGATTATCTGACCAATGGAAGTGTGCTTGATTCCTGGCCAGCTTCAAAGATTTCTTCTTTTACAAAGTCCTAATTCTATAGCATTTGCTTTAGCAAAGCAAAGTAAATAGAAGAATAAGAGGTATAGAAGATTTCCTAAAATTCTTTTGTGGAGCTAGTTTGGCTCATAGTAAGAATAATTCTGGGGAACATTATGTTAAATAGTTTTCAAGGGAATTAAGGGGATTATTAAAATGTTCTTCCTTATACATTGCAGAGATTTGTAACACTTTTAAGTTACTGCCAAGAAAACAAAATGATGTGTGATTAGGTAACATTGCATGCAAGGGGCAGGATATTTAATATTAATCTCTATTTTACCTCTGGGGACACCAAGTGGATGAACTGTTGTATTATGCACCCCAAAATAATGGTTTATCATAAAAGGGTCACATGTTTCATTACCTTACAAGAGAAATTTTGTTTGAATTGTTAGGCATTTTGAAATGCTATGAATGATTAGTGGGCGGTGTAGTCTTTTGTAACACAAAGGGCTGCTGACTAGAATTACAGTTCCCATTAACAGGAATGTAAGGGAAATAATTTTGTTTAAACAGTCATATCCTAAGGGCAAATGGGTCATAAGGAGTGATTAAATTGAAAAACACAAACCCAGTAATAATCACTATATATGAGTCCCCTGTGAATGACCTCACTTTTTTCCTCAGGACTTTAGCATTCTTAGGCATTTACTATTGTATTAAGATATACTGGTAATGATGGTAAGGTGATTGACTTTATCATTAGATTTTTCACTATAAAAGTATTCTTAGCATAAGAGACTGCATATTGATATTTCTTTCTAAATTGAAATATTATACAGAGGGCAAAAGGATTAGATGGATGCAGCAAATAATTTGATGCCAAGAGAGATACCACATAGCTCAATAACATTGTGCTTCTGTGGTAAACACACAAGTACAATAATGATAAAAACAATGCTTTGCAAAGTTATAAGGCTCACATTTGAATCAGAACAGCTCTTCAAATTGAATATGATGGAAACATTGTGAATATTTACTTAAGGTAGTTTTTCTGACCTGATAATCCTGAACAATTGACAAAAATGAGAGATTATGCTTTTGCTCATAAAAAGGAGATTCTATTCTAGGAAATTATGCATGTTTTCAGAGAATAACATTCAGAGCAATAAATGTTACCTGTATCTACTGTATTTTTGAAGTTTCCTTAACATGGGCCACATTTTTAATGTCAAGGTTTGTACAGTCACTGACTCTTTGATATTATATCTTTCTTGTAGTTGAACGAGAAGGAACACCTCACCCAACAGATTCAGTTGGCATTATTTGTGTAGGTCTCACACGCAGTAATGGTCTATGCATTTAAGGGCCAATGTACATGTAGAAGGATCAAGGAAAGAGGCAGAAGCAAGCACAGGTAACAGTTTATTTGGATTTGGGCATTCAAATATATAGAGAGACAGACAGAAGACGTGAGATATGTCAGAATTAAGCCACAACGATGGGCAAGAAAGAGAAGAGTGCTAAACGAGGATATGATGATGTAAAGAAAAATAAGGCATTTCCCCAGGCCCAGAAGAAAGCCACGAACACATTTTTATAGGTATTCATGTTTTTATGTGTATATTTGCCCCCTTGGGCTTTTATGTTTACTGATTTTATTGTTCTATACAGTCGTATGGTGTTAATTTCATGGCTGTTCTGCTCTACTTAAATGATGCCTTATGTTTTGATGTAAATTTTACCGGCTATAGTAGTAGGGTTCTCTTGAGAAACAATCAATAGCATAAATAATTGTGCAGGGTAGGCTGGCAGGTTGATGATGAGCTGATGTTATAGTGTGCCTATGAAGTTAGCATTCTGCCAGAATTCTCTCTCCTTTGAGAGATGCCAGTCCTTTTCTTTGAACCTTCAGCTAATTAGATGAGGCCCACCTACCCCATGGGAATAATATACTTTATTTGTTGTACTAATTTTAATGTTAATTGTGTCTATAAACATCTTGATAGTGGCATGCAGACATGTTTGCCTGAATATCAGGATAGAGTGGCCTAACCACCTTGACACGTAGCTTTGATCATACTGGCCTTAGGAGGGAGAAATTAGAGTGAGAGAGCAGGTGACGAAAACTTGTGGTAGGGTGCTAAAGGCGAGGAGTAGAGAGGCTGTCTGCCACCCTGCCCACTTCCTTCATCCCTGTACTCACCCTTGTCCTTTGCCAGTTGTTTCCGGTCCACTCTGTGCAGAGACTTCTGATGCAGTCTCCATAACACTGCTTACGCCATCCATATGTTGTTTTTCATCCTTACCATTTTCACAGGAGGTGAATTTCATACATAAAGATTGATTACTTTAAATTGTTGAATGAATGCTGCTCATTGTATTCAGGAGTTCATGAACTTCTCTTCTCAGCTCTCGTCCTGGATCTACCCCTTGGGGATCATTACCTCTGTGGCATGGCTCCTAGGACTTGTTTTTTAGCATTTATTTTTACCTTTCAAACTTCAGATCTGAACTGAATTTCTAATTGCTTGTTTTATATCCTAAAAAATTTTTCAAATACATCATGCCCAATGTGATATTAATTTCTTCTCATAATCCTGGTTTTCCATCCTCTTGTTCTGTATCTTCAGTTTTATGACTCTGTCGTTCTTTTTATCAGCCCAAACTAGAATTTATTGTAATCTTTATTTCATTCATGGAAATAAATCACATTCAGTTTGTTTCCTTAAGATTTCCTGCCCCATTCTCTTTGCCATTCCCCAGAACACTGCTCTAGTTCAGAACCTTATTAACTCTACATTGTTACTTGAATTATACCCTAAAACACCCATGACCATGTCATTCCCCACTTGAAGTCCACAGAGGAGATGCAGAGGACAGAATGTGACCCTGGCCTCCTGAATCTCAGCAGGGTCCAAAAGAGCCTGGTCTCTCAGGGCAAGTGAGACATGATTCAAATTTGAGAATGTTCTACAAAATGTACTACTGAAAACTTCTTTTAAAATTTCAGTATATTCTGGAGATGGAGGTGCTTTTGACTTGCTTCAGTCATGACCTAATTGGCTTGGTGAGAATTATTAATATGCTGGAAGGCATTCCTTCACATCCCTTCCTTCACATAATGAATTTTTTAAGGGCAACATTAAAAATCAAGGTCAGCACACAAAGGCATAATTTGCCTTGTGGCACCATATACAAATTTTAAGTCCATCTTATTCTGAGTTAATTTTTTTCATGTAAGAACTAGCTACAGTAAAATCCATTTTAAAAAATCCCAGCACATGTGATACAAAGAGGCCTAATGACATTTCTCCCCCGTAGCAGTTACCGTACTTATCTGCAATGGTGGGATTCCTAAACCATCAGAGAGCTTTCTCTTCTCCGCCTTTACAATATGTGATGTTTTGTCTTTGTTTATTTTCTTTATTGTCATCTTGGCTCCCTTTACTGATATTTTCTCACTTCTCAGAGCATCTGTCCCATAAGGTGTTGTGTTAGTGAATTAAAGGATTGATTTACATTAGTCAGAACGTTTGTGTTAAGTAATTTTATCATATCCTAGTCTTAAGGATACTGTACACACAATATATTTAGCAGCTCAGTCAGACACCTAATCTCCAAACTGACATCATAAAGTTATTTTTTTCTTTTGTATTGGAATTGATTTGGTTTTGATAAGGGGCTTGTTTTGCCTTTTAATAATTGAAATTATAAATTTAAGAGTAAGAATGAAAGTTTAAAAAAAAGAAAGGGGTCGAAGGGGTCTTCTGAGCAGAGTAAGGTTAATTTCCTGCTGTAGGATTTGATTTCAGGTATGTGAAGCACAGAAAGACAGGCACGCGTGCACAGCTATCTGTTAGCATGTGAGGGTCTCTCTATGAAATGGACAGCAGGCTGCCATCTCTGCCCTAGCTTAGGTAGAAGTGCACTTGCTTACCATGCACCATGTGGATGCAGATCTCATGGAGCTGCTTGATGTTTCCAGGGAGTTCACTTCTGTAGCAGAGTTATTAGATTTACTGTGCTTCAAGCATGCCATGTATCAAAATCTGACTTTACAAAACAGTGAATTAAGAGTTGATTTTTGCTATATAAAAAGATTCACTGCAAGCTTATTTAAAATGCAAACTTCCCTAGAATATTCCAAATGTATTCGATTTACATAATCATAGCTAGTTGAAACTTTTCGGATTGCCTTGTGTAAATGATAATGGTCTCTAGATGTACATAGGAACCTGACATAAACTTGTTTCTTTCTGTGTGATAAAGACCTAAATGAAAGGCATCTATTCATAATCCTATAGTCTCTATTTGACAAACAGTTTAAGCCAAACTTCAGTTTTTGCCTTTAAGCTTTCTGTTGTCACGACAGACCAAAATTTTATTATTTACTCATGATCTGAAACTCTTCCTTAAATCTTAAGAAAAAGGGACAACATCAAATGATTTCTTCCCTTTGTTCATTTTATAGTAAAGATGGCCCCAAAGGAGATGAAGGGAAAGAAAAAAAAAAACTGAACATCTTTAATAGCTTCATTTATTTTAAAAATTCTTAAATGCTGTATGCTGCATTTTGAAATTCAAGTCAGTATAAATTGTTTTATTGCCTTTCTTCCTTATGCCTTTAACTCCTCAAACACTTTATATTTTACTTTTGAAATAACGTTTCCTTGTACTTTTAATGGTAGTATATTTGGGAAACATGAATTCAAAAACCAAAAAAGGAACTGGTTCTGTCATTTAAAGGTAAATATTTTGTATATATAATTATAATCATTTATTTAAAATATGAACAAAATTAAATTGTATCTGCTACCTATTATCAAAATAATACTACATAACATACTCTTCTCTCTGAGCCATGGTTATCTTAGTCTATAGAGGTACAGATGAGAGGAGCTGGATTCATCAGCATAACTAGCATTCTGTACTTTCATCATGGTTGTAGAGATTTCTCTCTTTTAATTTTCTTTTTACTGAGTAGGTTATAGGCTTAAATATAACTCTTGTTATCTGTTCGTGTTCTAATTAGTCAGCTTACACTGTTTTATGATTTAATCTTTTTTTGTGTGCCTGCTTTCTTCAAGTTGATTTTGTTCTTTTATGATGGCTTTAGACTTTACTGCTTATTCCGACACCCAGAAAAAACATAATTGTTATGTATTTTTTCCTAGTGCATCTGTTTTTTTAAATCCTGAAAGAAAAAGAACATTTACATCATTAGTAAAAGTAGAGTACCCTATATAGTAGAAATCAGAATTTACAAGTATGTTAATGATCAAAGAGAGCCTTAAAAGGGCTTAGGAGAGGAATGAAGGTGGAAAGGGCTTTCCTGGGTGTGTCATCTCCAGAAATGTTCCTTATTCTTCTCACTTTGTGGCTTATTTTGTTCATGAATTTAGTTTTCTCTCCCAGGGTAAAGGATCTGGCTTAAGTGGGATATTGCATATCCCACTTGTGGAATGGGTGGAGGTCTCTCCAGTTCCATTTGGGGCTTCAGACACCTCCACAGCAGCACCTTGCACAGGGAAATACATGTCTTGCCTTGGTGAACTTGCTCCTATCTCCTGAGATAAAAAGCATGTTCCAGTGTCCTCTGAATAAGCCCTCTCCAGAATCCTACTCTGGCTTAGTCAAACTTGATTTGCTTGCGCAAGAAATCTGGGGGTGTTTTTCTTCTGTCAGTGACTACCTTTGTTTCAAAGTCCATTTCACTAGGTTAAACCTTGGATTTGGGGGATAAAGTGTAAGAAAGAGCATGTTCCCATAGAACAGATTCAAACTTAGAGGTTCATCTTTCAAGTTTGTTACAGATTTTTCTTGAAGTACTCTCTTGCTGGGAAGCAGAGCAGAGTGACTATATTATGCCTTTACCCTTTTCAGTGGAGCAAAAACAGACCATTTAATATCTGTATGCATCTCAATATAAAAACCATATTTCATTTCTCCAATCTTTGCAATGAGTAGGGTTGGATGATTTCTTGTTTCCCTGCGGTGACTATCTTGAGAAAGAAGGAAAACTACACGTCCTGTATGTGATATTTATCTTAATTTAGATCCTTGAATAAATAAAATGCTCAGGGGATTAATTGAGTTGGGGTTTAAAGAGATGGAATACTGAGGGCCTCCTGAATGCTGACCTATATATTAGTTGTTTCCAAAATGCTCACAAGATATCTCAGTCTTCACAGCAATGAGCAGGTGTGCAGGCTGATGGCTTTAATGGCCCAATTCTTCACTTTTTGCTCTGCACCAGTGTTGACTGTGTATTAAGCCATATGATTGTTTGGGCTAATTGTAAACAAGCAAATGTGCTGTAAGGAAGGGCTTGAAGAAAATCTTGTGTGTCTGAAGTTGTTTTCACTTAACACCTTCATTATGTCAAGAATGAACCCAGAGTAACCAACAGAAGAATGGGAGACTCATGAAGCAGGACAAGATTATCCCAGTTGTGCAAACTGAGTCATACTAGCTCAGCCATCAGAAAGCCACACCCTGTGAAAGCCAAACCCAGACATGAAGAACCAGCCTTCTACGGGCACAGGAGGGTATACAGCTATGCCTTATACCTTTGCACCCAGCCTCAATCACCTGAACCTCATTTATTCAGCTGACTTACAAGCTAAGTAAATGTTAGCTGCTGTCTGCCACTGAGGTTTTGTGATTATTGGTTGCACAGCATTATCGGTGTAACAGATAACCAATATTGCAAGCCTTGAATTATTAATAATCTTTTTATAGATGAATAAAATGGGGCTTAGAAAGGTTAATTATTGTACCTAAGGACCATTAGTAAGTGTCTATGCCAGAATTTGACCAAGATCTTCTGATGCCCTGAAGTATGTTATAGGTGGATAAAGGCCAAAAGAAGTGACATCATAAATTTATAATCTTTAAAATAATGTTTGGTTTCCTGTAACCCCAAAGCTGATCCTTTAAAAGTACAGCTAAATATAAAAAGAAATCTAAAAGTAGACCAACTTAGAGGAAAGCAAATCTATTAAGCAACTTGATATATTTCTTGCATTTACTAAAGTTGCTTTTCCTTTTGTTATACTGTTAAACTGAAATGTTAAACTGAAATTTCTCCTCTCTGAAAAACTTAGCCCATTCTATTGGTATAGTATATGTCATATACACCATGTAAAAACATAAAAGGAGCTCTTATGTTTTTTAGGCAAAGAAAATAAGATGTTATGTAGTTTTCTCTGCTGGCATAAATGAGCAGATTAAACATAAACAGGAGATTCAGCATATCTCTATTTCTCCGATGCAAAAATAGTGCATTTGACCACTTTTTTATGTTTTAGTACATTTTTGTCAACAATCTTGTATTATATATAAAAAAACCCGTCTCTAGTCCTTACAGAAGTTTTAAAATCATTTCACAGCTGAGTGCCGCCCTAAACAGAGCTATCTTAGTGTAATGAAGCAGAAAACGATTGCTTCTTAACAAGACTGGTATATGGTGACAAACAGCTCATAAAAATCCCATCTGCCACAAAATGCCTCTATTTTACTTGCCTTAGAATTTAAATAGTATATTTCCTACTTTTAAAAAACAACAGGGGAAATATAAAACCTTCATCACCATCAAATTGTCCTCTGACAAGAAGAGCACTTGGCACCTAATGTATTGATGGGGAGCAATCATAGGACCACCCGTGTCTGGTGACACTTCTTAGTCTTTGCAGAGATTTTAGGCCACCCCACTCAACCTCGGCTATGGACTCCAGGAGAGTCATACAATAAGGTAACACCATTTCTGATGCTTTAACATCAAAGACTGGTCTGCATACAAATCAGATTTAGATTTTTCTTCAGTGAAAACAAAGAACAACTTGAGAGAAATGGAGAAATGGGAGCAGCTGCAGTCAGTGATATTATGAAAAGTTGACAAGCATGTTGTGGGGGCTTTGCTGATGTACAGTTTTATGTAATTATATGTGAGTATATTTGTTTTATTTGGGTGGCATTTAAAAAGTGTTTTTTTATAGCGTATTAATTTCATATATTTATTTTAGCCAAATAGCCTTCATTTTTTGAAAAGTTTAAGCTCAAATGACTTGATTACAATATAGAATAAAAATTTTAATGGTTTTGTCTAAAATCATACCGTTCACCTTTGTACCCAAAATGCATGTATCACAGCTTTCAATAACTCTTCAAAATGCCAAATATGAACAAGTAATCTTGTATGATTTTTTAAACACATATATTACTTTTTGAAACAAATAAACCAAGTCCTACAGTTAGAATATGAAATGCAGCATTTATTGGCTTATTTTGCTTTTAGAAGAAGTTAGGAAATTTTCTTGGAAAGGGACAATAAAAGATGACATTTAAATATGTTTAACTTTCATATAATATGTTGTGCAATTTTCTGGTCTTCTGGCTACTGGCTTTCATAAATTGTTTATGACTCAGTTTCCATCTTTCTTAGATATAACTTTGTCTCTAAGGATATAGCATGCTTGCTTTTCATCATGACTCTAATATTCAAAGAATGATTACTTTATGTTCCCTCTTGCATTATCTAACTCGCTCTTAATTACGTCTCTAAAATAGTACTTTAACATCCCTACTCAGAAGGGGCATATAGGCTCAGAGCAGGAGATCACACAGAGATCATGCGGCTGATTCCAGAGCTCTTTTTATTATGTTGTTTTGTCTTATGGAGTAGGTAGAAGGATCCATGCAGCAGGAAGAGCACCGAATAGGAGTCAGGAAGCTTTGGCTCTCGTCTTCTCATCTGAACCTCTGTAAGTCTGGTACTGTTGCTTCACACAGATGAGATGTTTGGACCAAATCCTGCTAAGGCTTCATCCAGTTCATAGAACTGTGATCTGAATGTACATTATTGAAAAGCCGATATACTAAAGTGAAGAAACTCATCAATGTGTGAGAGATATATCAATTAAAATGTTCCAGTTCTTTGCCTAGTTAAAATGCTTTAAATATTACTCTAATATTTGAAAGTTCAAATAATTTGTGTTCATTCTTCTGTTGATGCACATTTAGTTTTTTCTTCCGGTTTTCAGCTAATTTGAATAAAGATGTGAAGATTGTGATGGAAAAAATTTGAAAACGCGCATGCATTTCTCTTAGGTTTATAAATGGACATATTCATTCAATAAATACTTGCTGCGTAACTATTATGTGTCAGGCACTATTTTTAGCATTAGCAACAGTATGGTGAATAAGCAAATAAGATATCAACTCTCATGAAGATAGTAATCCAACCAGAGGAGACAGGTGCTACGCAAGCTTTATGAAGGAATGACACATGGGTGAGAGGTAAGAGGGGGCACCGAGAGTTGATGTTTAGCACAGACAAGGGCTCTTTGAGGTAACGTTAAACTGAGATCCCAACACAGTGAGGAACTGGCAAAAGACATTTAATTTTTCAAGAGCCACCCTGTACTCACCAAAATGTGTCTAACTATTCCATATATTGTTTCTTGTTTTATTTGGAAAAGTAAGGAGGAGCTGGATCTTGGTCAACGAAAAAAATACCCATTAAATATTGTTTCTTCTGCTCTAAGCAATTTTTGTTGGTGCTGCAGATTTGAAGACTGTCTTGGAGAAAAGAGTGAGTAGCTTCTAGCCTTTGTAATTTTCAGTGATACAATGATAAAGGTTATACATATGCTGTGTCTTTTAGTGATTTCTAACCAGAGACTTTGTTCCAGTTCTCTAAAGTGGAAAGTATCATAGGCCAAGGCTATGTAAGAAATAAGGCCTTAGTAAACACCCACCCTTGTCATGAGCAAGAATGCAGGCTGCTGAGGAAGTACGGGGACAGAAAGTGGCAATTTCATCCTCTGGTTAATGAGCCATCTGTCATATATCTTCCTAGATTTTCTTTCTGATCTCATTATAGCCTCAACTCTCCCTTTGTTTTTTTCCTCCCCTTTGGTACATGAAAGCATATTTTTCTAATTTCTTTTGTAATGAACTAAGACCATACAATATTAAAAACACTCTTATTTTGGTGCAATATACTTATGCTATGTTCCTTCCAAAGCTACACAAATGAGGCAGAAAATATTCAAGTGGGTAAAATAAGGGTAATTATGTAAGACTATGGTTATACAACGTGCTGTGTACAGTTATGATTTTCTTGCATCCTATAAATGGCTAGGGTTTCCCATATGTGGCAGTAGAGATATAAACTGATAGCAAGTGTTTCAGGTGTGAGAGAAAAGATGGAAACCAAATCACACTGAGTTAATAAAATAATTTTCTCTTCTTGATACATCACTCTCAGGCAGGAAACAGTCCTGAATGCATATAAACATTCTGACATGCATAAATAAAGTGTACAGTACTGGCTACACTTTTACTTTCATGAGTTCTAGGGATTTCAGGCCCTCTGGCTATGACTTCTGTTGGTAATTCACTTTTCTTTTATGGTGAACTTAGGCGAAGTAACTACAGTCTCAGAGGTAGATGTTGGTAAAACCATTAGAAAAACATTTTTAAAGGTTTGCCTTCAGTTTTGTAAGTAGTTAATAGTTCTTATAATAAAAATTTAGCTTTCCTGGATATGCATAATAGTTTTGGGATGTTTGGAGCAAATTAAACAAGAGGTAATGTGTTTTTACTTTGTTTTGCTTTCTCTTGGGATTCTGGGTTAGGGCTTTTTGTAGCTTCTCCTGTTCCTTACAGTAGGATATACTATAGACATTTTTCCCCCTCATGGTATCTCCTTTTTTTTCAGAGTCATGCACAAATTAACTGTAAGGTCAGAATTCAGCAATGGATGGCTCATATAAGGATGGAGATCAAGCCCCATGAGTGTCTGGTTTCCAAAGAAATAGCAGGTTGTGGGTACACTCCATCATAAATAGACACAAAATCTAAATAGTGCATTATAAAAATGGATGGTAAATTTCACGTGATATTTCCTTAAATTAGGCAAAATGGTAAAACTGATGAACATGTTTATTTTTGTTTTCATTTTCTTTATCCACATTTGCAAATTATCCATGGATGAAGATATGGTTTAGTATATATGATATTATTTAAGATTCAGGGAATGATCACAAGAGATGGCATGATGGAGATGTGTACTGGCCATGATTGCTTGAATACAAGCAACAGAAACTAACTCTAGGTCAAAAGAGAATTTATTGGAAGGATATGTAAAAATAGGAATTTCAACAACTTAGGAGCAGAGCAGGGAAAATATCGAGGTGCTCCAGGAATCTAGGACAGGAACTCTTCCTTGGTCTCATCAGAGTGCTGCTGCCAGAATAAAAGGAGGGAATTATAGACAGAGAATGAAAAAACACTCTATAGCTGCATTTTTCTCGACAAGCAGTAGTATAAATAGCTCACGTGGACACTGGGCATAAAATGGTTAAACCTCTGGTTGTTCTCAATGATACTGAATTTTAACATGTAAGAGGTTTCATGACACTGGCTTTTAGCTCACTGGGGAATCAGTATTAGCTGACCTCTGATTTTTAAGATTTTCTCTTTACCAAATGGATGAGTTAACATAACCTCTCTTCTTTTCAAGGGATATACAAGAACACAGTGGTAGTTGACGAAGAGGACTCCTGCACAGCCCCATAAACTTGAGGAGTAGGCATATGTGTCAGGGTTGTCTTGTTGAACATGTGGGAAGTAGGAAAATCTCCTCCGTAATATTATCAATAAGTATTGTGAAGTTACAAGTGCAGAGATAGCGACTGTTAACATTAGACAGGTAACACCATTCCCAGACACTATGCTATGAGTGTCTCAGAGCAGGCTGACAAATGACAGGAGCTCAGCAAAACCTGAGCAAAAATGAAAGAGGAAAAAGCCAGAACCTTTATTTCATCATGGAGGTGTCTCATCTTATGTAACTGGATACGACTTTCTATGGATTAAAAATAAGCATTAATTATACTAGCACCTCTTTATCTACTATTTATAATTATTGCATTTAGTTTTGCATGGATTCACTGTGTAGTAAACAGCTTGAGGTGTTCATTCTAGACTGGCGTTTCAGTTGTTCTCAAGCTACGTTCCTGGTATTTTCAGACAATTCCTAGAGAATCAGAAAAAAGCTTGGCAGATCTCCAAATGGACCCAGAAGGCTCTGCTCTATGAGTTAATGGGGGAGGAGAAATCAAGCGGCTACAACATCAGACAGAGTGACTTTGAGGATGACAGAGACCTAATACAGAAAGAGGAAGCTTAGTGGAGCCTCTAGGGCTTTGATGCCACTGAATACGAATCTTAGTCGTCATTTATTATGTAGCTTCGTGACCTTGACCGAGTCATTTTATCACATTAAACCATAATGCTCTCAACTGAGAAATAGGTATGATGGGAAAATTCCTATCTGTGGAGATCAGACATATAAGTAATTAACACAGTGTATAAATTAAGAGCTCAATACGTGTTAACTTAGTTTTAATACAAAGGCTAGACTTTAGTCATTTATAGTACAATGGGAAAATAAATGTTGAGTAAAAGCTTTGACTTTAGAATTTGGGGCTGCTTAGATGATTGGTAATGCATACCACACACATCATAAAGCAATTATATGGACATTTATATGGACTCCTGTAAGTACTTTGTAAGCTCAATGCCTGATCTGTGTGATTTAGTTACCCAAATTCCAATACCATCTTAGGATGTATCCATGAAAGTACAATGTCTAGGTGACAAGGGGTGTTGTACTGTACTCTCATTAGTTGACATCAATGGCATTCTGTGAGATTCTGGGGCAGAGTACATGTTATGATCACTGACATTAAATAGGTAGGTAGAATTGGCAGACGTTCTGACTATTCATACCAATTGGGAAATGTTTGAACAACTGGAAATTGGTTGGAGAATATATTAATTAAGAAATTGGATTGCTGGCCTTGAAAGTTCAAGTGTTAATCTTGAAAGGGTTGTTTGTCTGAGTGCAGTTGTTGGAAACAACAAACAGGGAAATTATGGCTCAGGATTAGGAGGCTGATAATTAGAGCTACTGTGAGTTTGGATGGTCCTCTCTGCATGTTGGCTGGACTCTTACTCCTGGAAGATTTGCATGTAAGCTGTCACACTGATAAGAAACATTGAGAAGGGCATTTTTACTGGAATTGGAGTTGCTGAGAAGGTAATGTTTGTAAACATTTCCAATTATTAACTCTAATATTTAATAAACATTCTACAAAGGCAGAAAGAAGAAAGTGACAGTCATGAAGCCATTTGAATACTTACAGCTTCCTATGACTAATGAAAAACTTCTGCACAGGTAGGCTTATTTCTCTCAGGTCTAGAATTCAGTGTCACTTGAGGAGACTGTAGTCAGCTGTAGATAAGTATAGCCAGACATTAAGAGGTACTAAGTATAATGTGCTCAAAGTAGAATAAAGATTTGTGAGAAAAAGTGGTTGCATTATTCTCATTGCATCCTTCTGAATGTGAGTTATGCTTTGTTTCTATAAGCTTCAGAGGTGAAGAACATTCATGATGTAGGCTCAGATATTTCCACGCTGATTGAATATGGCAGGACCCATGCAGCATATTCTCTAAATGTGGTCCTGAAGAGTGAATGCAAGGTATTCACATTAAACTACGTCCTTAGTTCTCTTTTAGTTTGTTGAGATAGAGTCTGACTAAATCACTAATTTTCTCAGACTGGGTTTGAACCTGGAATCCTCCTGCTTTAGTCTCCCAGGCATCCACCACCACTTCTGGACCTGTCTCTGTTTTAACCACCTCTCTCCTTAATAGGGAGAAAGGACTGTGTGTGTGTGTGTGTGTGTGTGTGTGTGTGTGTGTGTGTGTGTAACCACTCAGACTGCTTTGAGGCTTAGGGACATCTAAGGACGCCTGCAGACATGACCTTGCTTGTCTAGTGCAAGTACAAGTGGGATAGAGTTATGTAACTGTGCCTTAGCACAGGTAAATGCACATGCACTGGTGATAGCACTATGTAAGAATGTAAACATGAGGTAACAACCTTTATAAGAACTATGTAATAAACATGCAGGTAGCTCTCATGCATTCTTGCTTTTTTTGCTCTTCTCTGTTGTTGCTGATACCTGGAAAATGTGTTTTTTTTAACCTTAGGACCTCACCTGTGAGTATCTTCTTTGGGTTCCCTGAGAGGGGCCGACAGTGTGTGTGTGTGTGTGTGTGTGTGTGTGTGTGTGCGTGTGTGTGTGTGTGTGTGTGTGTGTGTGTGTGTGTGTGTAGAGCAAAGCTGTGGGACCAGTCGTGGTCTTCTGGAGACCAGTAGGGGAGACCATTGCCAAACTCCTATACAGAGCTCAGATTCCTCAAATGAATATAACACCAATATTCACTACATAGATTAGTTATAAGGATGAATTAAGCTAACACAGCAAAGTGCTTAGCACAGTGCCCAGTGCATTATAAACCTACAGTAAATGTTACTTATAATGAACTTCATATTTATTGTGTTCTGTCAAGTAAAGAGTGACACTAACAGTAACAACTTTAATACAATTTAAAAATATATTATTATCATTAAGCATATATTAATCATTTGAAGAGAAATTAATTCAGAATCTGGAAATATTTACTGGAAGTATTTCTTACATTATAATCCACTTCTAGCATTCTCAGAACTCTAAGTTATTGGCAACCTCATTAAAATTTAATTTTCCAAATGACAAAGTGATAAGCAATATATACTTGCAAACTTTCCTTGAATGAATTTCCATGTTTAGAGTTAAGCTGCATAAAAGAATCGAGAAATAGCTGTAAACTGCTGGAAGCATAATAGTTATAAATCACTAACTTAATAATTAGTGTAGTAGATTAACTAACGGTCAGTTTGTAACACCCAGCTGAACCAAATCAGTGTGGTTCTGAGTGTGGAGGCCCCACCTGAGGATTGTTGCCAACAGCATAAAAGAAGAAGTGAAGGGAAGAGGGTGTGCTGTTAATCCCTCTGGAGAAGTTTGTCACCCTGGTTTTCTTGCTATGAACTCAGCTGTTCTAGTTGCCAGAAGAGCTCAGGTCCTCACAGTCACTGATGATGGCTGTGGTTCCCTTCAGGGGAACTCTGGTCCTTACCTTGAGCAGCACTTTCTGGCTCCAGTGCAGATCTCTCAGTCTGGTGACACTGAACATTTGCCCTGCTGGCACAGACTTTCTAGCCTCCACCACTGACCTTTGGTCCTTCTCAGGGCAGATCTTTGACACAGACTTGTATGAGACATTGTTCTGGGCTCAAGGCCTCCAGCCGGACTCATGCAGGACATTGCCATGGGATCCAGGTCCTCAGCTGGATTATTTGGGTATGTAGTACATGGACAGAACTCTTATACTCTTCTGGTATTGAGTGAATTTATAAAATAATACTACAAATTGTGTGTCATATATTAAATCTATTCCCTTGCAAACCTTTACCACAATAATTAGTCATGGAAATTTGAGAGTAAATTTCCTTAAGTAATCAGAGAGTAAATTTCCTTAAGTAATTTCCTTAAACATTTGTACTGGCTTTCCTTAATAAATATTGAAAAGTTTATGTCAAAGACATCTGTCTTGACAAGACTAATAGGTACAGTGGGTTCTAATTGCATTTGCGTTTAAAACTCCTTACTTCCTAGCAACAATGTAAACTATTTCTTGTAAATTCTGTAAAGCAAATGTTCTCTAGCCTGTAAATTCATTATGTAGTTGATTATTATAGGAAAATGCATTTTAAAGTCAAATGGAAAATTCAAGAGTTGCTTACAAATTATATTATATTGTATTTTTAAAAGAATTCGATTTTTATGATACTATAATTTCTAATCTTCCACCAAAATAGAATAAAATAATACTCACATCTAATTGAAACTCATTTATAATCGAGCAATGTGAGAAATTAAAGGTAAAAATTGACTGTTATGAAATTTCATGCCTCAAATTACTTTGTGCAGGTCATTAATATTTATAGCTAAACTGTCCTTTGATGTGCATTAATAATGTACTTTGAGATTACACAAAGAATAATTCATAAATATTCTGGAAAAGGGAAAGAATCCATAATTAAATCAGAGTAATTAACATAGATATTAGGTTATGATTTGAATGAAACACAAATTCTTACAAGTTGATATGTTGACTTTTTATGAAATTCAAAATTTGGGAAATACAGGTTATGACTTATAAAAATAACTTTATAGGAAAAAATAGCTTTTCCTAAAAACCTGTGCTCACAGTAGACATAAACTTGACATTGTGAAAATATAGTATGAAGCAAAACTACATGATCCCTTCTTAAAGTTTTGTTTAATATTATGTAGCCTGTTGTGGAATACCATGTTAACTTTTTTCAATGAGTTCCAAAGTATTACCTTCCCCAAATTTCACCAATGTTATACTTTTTTTGGAAGTATAATATGATTTTATTTAGAAAAAGTATCTGTGAATTTTAAAAGGTAACATTTGGTAACTGACATAATAGTTTACCTAAAGTAGAACACTTAAGATTAGCAATTAGAATATTATAGCTTATACTTTTATTCCTTTATTTTTTAAAACTTTTCATCTTGGGATAATTCCAGACTTAATGAAAAGATACAATGTACCTAGTGCCAGCAGATTGGTATCTAAATACCATCCTCTAAAAAAGAAATAAGGGATCCTTAAAGAAACAGCTGCTTATCAGACTGGAGCAGGGAAAATACAAGACAAAGCAGAAGCCTCATGAAGTAAGAGAAAGCAAGGAAATACTTAAAAATATGAGGGCATATCAAAGAGCTAGAAGCCAGCTACCAAGGGTCACTGAGCTAGAATAATTTGAGAGACAAAATAGTGACATAAGTCAAAAAGTAAAATGTATATACAGTAGTCTATACCGATAGAAATATATAATAAATAATGTCAAACAGGCAAAAATTTTCCTTATAGGATATGTATTCCACAGACTATTAACTCCAGCAGGTGACATTTTTAACTGTAACTCTCAGTCCCATTCCTGCTTTTGAGAGAAGACTAGATTATTGAGTGCCACCCTTCCAAGGAACAGAATAAAAAAATTGGAACTTTACGGTACAGAAATCTGGGAAATATTACCTTAACCAAGATATTGAGGTTTGATCAGCAAGGATATTATGTTGATAACATTTACTGCCTAATACAATGCTTTGAAAAAGTAATTTGCTAAAGGAAAAAAGCCGATAATCCTTGTCTAATCTTTTTTAAAAATTTTATTTTAAAGAGGGTAAAATTAAAGACAACAAAACAGAACAGAAGAAAGCAATGTAAGATACACAGATTTCAAAGCAAGACAACTGGAGATCTTCACTATTTATCATATTGCCTTTTGGTTTCTTCCAAATAGTTGTCCATATCTTCACATACAGTGAAATCATATAAAACAACATAGTATGAAACTGATCAGAATAGGATGATGAAGGCATTTTAGGTCTTCAAGACCAGACAATAAGGAAGTCAACAATGGCTATCATAATGTCTCTCATTCTCTTCAAAATAGCTGTCAATACCTTCATGTATATTGAAATTAAACAAAACAAAACAGACTAAAATCACTCTGAACAAAGAATAATAGTATTGCTGGGTTTCACAGCATGACGCTACAGAATCAATACTGGGTACGGTACTGTCTCTTTTTCTTCAAAGTAGCTGTTAATTTCATCATGCATTATATAATCAGTTCTCATAAACTGTTTAGAAGTTCTATGCATGCATGAGTCTGTACATGTATATCTATCTTTTCTGTATTAGAGGGGAAAAAAAACAAAACAAGACAAAACAAAACAAATTCCTAGAAAATCACACAATGAAAAAGGCATATAAAACCACAGTACAAGGTGATCTACAAGGTTACTATGATGTTTCTTGTTATCTTCAATAGAATTGTCTATATCATCAGGCATAGTATAACTGAACATAACAGTACAGCAGTACATAACAATATTAATCAAAACAAAACACTGGAGATATTATAAGACTTCAAAAGAGGTAATTGTCAAACCGGAGTGAGTATCCTAGTGAATCTTGTCATCTTCAGCGTAGTTGCTTATACTCTCAGACTTGATACTATCAATCATAACAGATTAAAATAAAATCAGTCAAGACAAAACAGTGGTCTAACAAACCAGATGCACATAAGATCAGTCATAATAAGACAGTGTAAGTTATACAGGGCTTCAGATTAAGTTAATAGGAAATTAAGCATGGTTACCTTAATATATCCTGCTATTTTTGAGATAGCTGTCTGTGCCCTCAAATCTAGTACACATAGACAAACTGGAACAGAATATAATCAAACTAAACAGAGTGGTGAAAATAATGTGGATTTTAAATCCTGATACACTATTAACAGTATCCTCTGCCTTCCTTTTTTAGACAATTCCTCCCCTTTCACTTTCACAGGGTGCATTGTACATTTTGGGCCCCACTCTCTCCTTTAGTTTTTAGGTTAGGGAGGCAACCTGCTGTTTACCTAAGTGGATCTGATCTTAGGTTGTATTCCTTTACCTACAAAAGCCTCAAGGTCTTCCTTTCTTATAGCTGAGTAGTTTTCTACTGGTTACAACAGTACATGCTACCTACCTACCCCTGGGCTTGATCTTAAGTTGTATTCCTTTACCTACAAAAGCCTCAAGGTCTTCCTTTCTTATAGCTGAGTAGTTTTCTACTGGTTACAACAGTACATGCTACAAAAGTATCATGTCTCCCCAACCTATCTGTAGGTGCTGGATGAGTTGCCCCTATTTCTTTCTGGTTCCCTGTCACATATAGCGTTGTTTTCTCACCTTTGACTTTTGATGCATAAATCCTCTTTCAGGTTCATTATATTTCCTATACAGAGCATCTTGATGGACCTTATCTCCTGATCTTTTTCTGTCTGTGTTTCTTTTTGTTAGTGTATCAAGGCCATCTATGTTAGAGACTATAGCCAACCTTCTCTGCCTCATTTCTGCAATGCTAGTTTTCTGCCATTGGTTGTCTACTTTTCTCCTTCATTCCACTGTCTGCCCCACTCATTGAGGCCTCTCTGCCACTGTTCCTGAAATCCTGCTATTTTTTTTTCTCTCTCTCTAGACTGTCCTTCAGTACTTTTTGTAGGGTTGGATTGGTGGTCACGAACTCTCCCAGTTCCTCCTTGTGATGGAAGCATCTTGTTTCTCCATTAATTTTGAGAGCAGTTTTACAGGGTGTATCAGTCTGGGTTGAAGGTTATTTTATTTCAGGGCTTGGAATACTCTGCTCCAAGCTCTTCTTGATTTGATGGTTTGTGTTTAGAGGCCTGTCATGATTCTGATGGGTTTTCCTTCATAGTTGATGTATTTCTTTTCTCTGACAACTTTTAATATTCTGTTTGTGTGATGAATTTCTGGGATCTTGATTATTATATATCTGGGTGTAAATCTGTTTTGCTTGTAGGTGGCTAGAGTTCTGTAAGCCTCATACATCTGAATATCATTTTCTTTTCCTATGCTTGGAAATAATTAATATTTCTGTGAATAGTCTTTATATTTCCTTTGTGTTTACCCCTGTTTTTTCACTCACATTTTTTATTCTTAAGTTATAGATTCTCTTTTCATCTTCTAGCCTTTGTATTGTTACTGCCTGTTTCCTTGTTATTTTAAAAAGATCTTTCCTTTCACGATCATACATTGCAAACCTATTTTCAAGTTTTGTTAGTCTATCTCTAGTTTCTTTCAGGCAATTTTTCCATTGATGGAGTTTTTAATTTCCTGGTAAACTCTTTGAATCTGTTTCATGTATTCTAGGTTTTTAAAAATGTTCTTCATTGGTTTCTCTCCTTTTTTTGTGTTCCTCCATTCTTCCATCTGTGCCTTCTTGAGAGGTGCTTAGCATCTCTTTTATTAGTCTTCTTATATCTTGCTTTACTAGTATTAATATTTCAGTTTTGAGTTCATCTATAATGTCATGAAGATATTTCTTTATGTCAGCTGATGCTGTGTCTAATATTGCATGTTTGCCGCCCTCAATCTCTCCTAGACTGATATTACCTGGATTGGGGGCTAAAGGCATTTTCTTATTTCTTTCTTTTGTCATGTTTCTGGTTTCTTCCATATGGGTGTATGGTGGAAGTCCCAGCCCCTTTCTTTGTTGGTTATGGTTCTTCTGAAGCACTCTGGCTAGGGGTTCTGCCCTCTCCAGTTTGCTATTGGTCATTGGGGTGCAAGCAGGGCCAGTGTGTGCTGGCCCCTCCCCTGTGAGCCAATCAACCAGCAGGGGCCCTTACCATATTAGTGTGTGCCAAGCAGATGGAATTGGTTTGGGACAACTTTGGGGACAATTTCATCCCTGGTTATTGGGTCCTGGCCAGGGGCATGATCCAGCCCTAGCAGAACCCATCAATCTCCTCTGGGCAGGGAACAACCAACTGAAGTCACTGCTGTTCCTTGTTCAGGCCCATCCTGCCCAATACTAATAGGTCACCCAGTCAGCACCCCTTTCCCGTGGAGGGTCAAATTCTGATTGCTCCCCATGGGTTACTGCAGGTCTCCACACCAGCTCTGTTCTCCATTGGGCTCACCAACCCCTGACTTCAGTGTGACTGTGGCTCTGGCAGCAAGAGTGCCGTGACCATGAGTCTGAGCACCTCCAGTGAGAGCGCCGCAACCCTGAGTTTGACCAGCTCCTTTCCCTTTAGCTTCTTCCAGGGTCGAGAGCATCCATCTCCCTCTGTCTGGTCTTCTCCAGAATGTTTTATTCCAGCATCTGAGCTGTTTCTCTCAGAGAGGCTCCCTGTTTTGCTGCTTACTGATCCACCATCTTTAGCTCCTCATCCTTGTCTAATCCATGGTGCCTTGCTGCCTTCTGGGGGTGGCCAGTCAATGGTTGCCGCAGTCAGAGCACCACCCTGTGGCAGGGTACATCAAGCCAAGCCGCGGCTCTTGGATCCCTGCAGCACTGCCACTCTTGTAAGAAGCCAAGAAGTCCCCAATGTTATACTTTTTAACTCACTTTAAAAATGCAAATTAAAAAACCAGATATGGCCTTACATGTTAAGAAACTGAAATAACTAACTGATTTTAATATTTAATCTGTACGATGTTTGTAACTCCTTTAATCTTCAGGCAAAGTGGATTTGTCAAGTCAAAATTTATTCATAATTTAATTTTGCATCTCAACTTGAAAGCCTTCATTGTGTGCTGTTCTTATAGAAACTATATCAAACCACTGGGCTCTCATGGAAGTGTGTCATTATCTTTAAACTATAAATGTTTGCTGGAATTATAATCTTTATGTATTAGTTTTTGCCCTTTAGACCTATACTCACACTGATCTGGTGATGTATCCTATGGTTTAGGTGATTCCCAGATGGTGCTCTTCCATCTCCTATTCCTGTTTCAAGGAATGGAACTAGCACCTACCAGTCATCTGATCTTGAGGTCCTGGCAGCTTCTTTTTCTACCACTCTCCCCCAAAAAACACAAAATCCTTTTTCTACCTCTGTTTCTCTTGCAAACATCCATTTCTTTCTATCTTCCCTGCTCCCACCTCAGTCTGAACCACTGTAATGTCAGAGGGTTTTTTCTAGTGTTCATATCTTCCAGTCTGTCATTTTCATTGTAGCTGGAGGAATCATCCCACACCAGAAACCTGATCACAGTTTTCTATCTACAGCTTTTCAATTTTGAGTACCTTTGATGTTCTGTGGATTACTTTGCTGAAATCCAGGCCTCTTGGTGCTTTGGCTGGCGCTTCTCAATGAGTATTTTTTCTATGCCAACTCAGACAACATACTTGCCACTGCTCCAACTTCAAAATCATAAACTCACACATCCCATTCTTCGATCAATATGTTCTCTCTCCAGTTTAGATCCTCAGTCACCCATGGAATGATCCTTCAAAGGCAATGAACATTTACCACTTTCCTTTCTATCTCTACACCTCTCTTACCTTCATTTTCCTTCCTCATGTAGTTTGAAACCATTTGACTATAACCACAAATTTTTTCATATAAGTAAAACATTATAATTGTATTCTGGAAAATCCATACTCTTACAAGATCTAGTGTTCCACCTTCTCTTGGCATATGACCATAGAATCAAACATTGTTATAGAGAAGTCATGTCACAGGCAGACTGACGTAGGTGTAAACTGTGATCACCCCCTCCATGATCTGAATCTTTCTTTCTTTCTTTCTTTCTTTCTTTCTTTCTTTCTTTCTTTCTTTCTTTCTTTCTTTCTCTCTCTCTCTCTCTCTCTCTCTCTCTCTCTCTCTCTCTCTCTTCTTTTCTTTCTTTCTTCTTCTTTTTTGAGAGACAGTCTTGTTATGCAATGCATGCTGGCCTTGAATTCACTATGTAGGCTAGGCTAACTTCAAACTCACAGTGATTCTCCTGTCTCAGCCTCCTAAATGCTGGAATTGCAGGCATGCACTACCACCCCTGGCTGATCTGAATATTTTTGCACTTCCTACATTCATGTAGAAATCCATTCCATTTTAGGGTGTCACTAAGAGGTGGGGCTTTTAGAAGGTGGTTAGATCATGAGGGGAGAGCCTCTGTTAATAGATTAGTGCATGAAGAGGTCTGTGGGAGACTGTTTGCCCATCCACCATGGCGGTAGTGGGGGCAGTGGTGGTGCCCCAGGAATGCTCATCATTGAAGATGAGAGAAAGCCCTCACCAGACGCCACCTCATAAATGACTTGATTTTGGATTTCATAACTTTGAGTGCCATGAATTTTTGTTGTTTGTAAATTGCCTAGGTAAAAGTATTTGTTATAGAAGCTTGAGTGGCCTAAGAATTCAACCTAATGTAAAAGTTCTGGCATACCATTTATTGCAGATACTGGGATGAGCATTGTATTATATATATGTTGGAGATAAAACTTTCAGCTAAAAGAGGTACTTTCTGAACTCCCCTTTCAGTCTTATGAGGAATACAGGCAATTTCCAAGGAGTTCAAGAGCTTTAACCACGGAAGTATGAAACACTCTGGAAGAAAATGGGACTGTAAACCAGTCTTGGTTTTGGGGGTAGGAGTCTGAGAGGACTTCCTGGAGGAAGTGGTATTGCAACTGAGACTTGAATCAGTTGGAACTTATAAGATGAAATGTGAAGGAAGGATTGTATTACAGTATACACAAAGATTTGAAGGGGAAGGAAATCGTGATGGGATAGAAAGAAGTTCATTGTGGCTGGACCATAAAGTATAAATGAGAAGTAAAGAGACACAAATTTGTAGAGGTATCAGTCATGCAGTATCCTGAAGCTATGCCAAGCAATTTGAACTTCTTCAAGAACTGAGAAGCATTGAAGGAATACTGCAAAGGCAATGGATATGATTATATTAAAGATGTCTGAGGATAAACTTGTTAGAGAAAGACATGAATTTTTTGATGAGCAATAAGCAGTCAAAGATGAACAATTGGGTAAACATTGACTCCAAATGAATAATGCCATTTGTAATGATACTTATGCTATAATATGTATAATTATATAATGTGTATTTATGTTGATATTGTATATAAGTAACAAATTTATTAAAGTAAATTAACTTCTATCAGCCAATACTTGGTCACTAGAAATAAGAATGGAGGAAGGAGGAAAGAAGTCTAATGGAGAGCAGAGAGAGACAAAGACACTCATTTATTGAAATATATCTCATGGTAGGTGATTACTTAGATTTCAGATCTCAGTTTAGATATCATAGCTTGTAGTTTAATATATAGATAGCCAACAGTTAATTGTATTAGTAAATATTAATCTATCAATGATAGTTTAATATTTGAAATATAAAGTAAGCAGCTTGAATGGCAGCTTTCCTTCTGCCTATTTGCATTCTGTCCTCCTCTGTTTCTGAGGCCCTGGCCTTGCTCTCTGTAGAGACACCCACGGTGGGGCGGTTTTTATCTGTAGGAAGGGTCTGGTCACAGTAGTAAGGTCTGGTGGCAAGGATGGCCACTCTCTCACAGTAGTAAGTTTCCAAGGAGTGGTGAGGCTAGGGTGAGTTCTTGATGAGCTGATGTAGGAATGAAAATTCTGTAATTACTTTATAGCTATGAAGTGCTTTAAACTAGTATACCTAATTTTATTACACTTTATTATATTTGGACATGTACTGCTTTTTTTTTTTTTCCAAATTTAAAGTTCGTGGTGACTCTATGGTTACTGGTACCATTTATTGAATTGCTCAGATATCTCTACCCTTGTTTTAGTTATAAAGAATTTTATAGTAATATATGTACATTGTTTTTAGACATAAATGCTGTTGGATACTTAACAAAGTACAGTGTAGATAAATACAACATTTGTATGCCTTGGGAAACTGTCTTACTTCATGCAATATTTATTTAATTGCAGTAACCTGGAACCCATCCTGCGACGTCTGAGGCATGCCTGTAATGTGAAAGTCACCTTTTTTTTCATCATGCATCTGAGTGTTACAGTAACATCTTAATGGATAAGATTATCCCCATTTCACTGGCAAGAAAAACCAGATTCCTATTATCTTAGCAACTTGTTACTATTGCACACTAAGTGGTGGCATAAGACTTAATTCATATCTTACTCTTTAATTTCTTTTCCTGAAAGGAATTTATCTCCATTTAAAAAAATCAATTCTAGTTGCCTCTACTCAAATTAACCATAGTTTATGAAATGATCTTAAAAAACAGAAAGAAAATTGTTTTACAAAGCTTCACTGTAGGAGAATGAGGCATTTTACCTAAGGTAATCCTTCAAGAAAGGACATTAAACATCATTTTTAATGGAAAATTTCCAAAACATTTTTTTTATCATTTTCTACTTAAGCCATTCTTTTATCTGTGGAAACACAGTGGCAGGAGAAAAAAAGTACTTAGCAATTGTGTATTGAATTATTGTCATAAATAGCTGCTGTTACTCAGAAGGCTTTCCTGATGATGCCTGCGAGCCTCTGTCTCATTCCTGAGAGATTAGAAGCTCCTGCAGTTTTACTGGCTTAGTCACTCCTATGTTTGCCCATGTTGGTAGGCTATTACCTGTTACATCTTTGCGTTTATAACATGATCCTTCACTGCTCTGATAATTTGCTATTTCTAATCTTCTGTGGTCTAGGAAACCAAAAATTCAAATTCCAAAAACTTATTTTATTTTTCAATTTTAACTGCAATTGCTTTTCAAATAGGGAAAGTGAGATTTTAAATTGTTTGTATGCATGTTAGGACATGGTGGTTCAGAAGTGGACTTATTCAAATTGAATGTAAGTGTACAGACTCCCTAATGGATGCTTAGTATGCTGGATCTTGTGGCTCCCAGGGGCAAAAGTTATGGGACAACAATGTGAGACAAACTTAACCCTGTATTATGGGTTGTCTACATACTTTAATCAGAATCCTCACCTCCCTGCAGCCTTTGCATCTGCGAGTCACTGACTTTGAACTCTGTCACTCTGTCTGACTGCTCATGTAATATTAAATCCTCGTTGAGCCTTAATTTCAAGAAATATGAACCACATTCTGTCAATGAGGCTTTCAGGAATTGTGGAAATATGCAAAATAGTTTCTTCAATGTTGCTGAAAAATGCAAATAATGAACAGTTTCTGATAGAGTTTTAAATTCAGCTGTTCTGCTTTAAAAATGGACAGTATACTGTTCAGTGCCTTCCATTTTGTTTTATGATATCTCTGCTTGTGTCTGACACAGATCTCATGGACAATGCCAGAACTAAACTATTAATTTTACCATGCACCTGATCTATTCTCCCCAGATCTTATATATCAATAGAATCATTACCATTCACCAATTGCTCAGTCCTCAATTTTAGAAGTGAGTTTTACTTTTTCCTTTCCTGTAAGCAACACGCCAGCAATCCTTTCTAAAATAAATAAATAAACAAATAAGATAAAAATGAAAGAAATTCTGAGTCTTCCCCCCCTCCCCCCAATTCCTTCGCTAAAACCTTGGAATGCCATCTTATTTTTCTCCTGGCCACAAGAACCCTCTCTCTACCTGTTCTTCTTGCTCCTAGGTCTAGATGATACACGTCTTAAAGTTACAAGTTGCTACCTCTTGTCTGCTTTTCACCACACTTACAGTAAAAGTACAAACTCCATAGCATTGCCATTGGCCTTGACAAAAGGAAACTCGAGCTTCTGTGAAGTTTTCGGGAAACTGTGCAAGTGAGAAGTAGAAAGCTGAAGGTGGAGGAGTGAATGGCAGTTAGAAGTTGTGGGCAGCAAATCATTGCTTTTAGTTTGATATGAAAAGGAAGGAGATAGAGGAGGGGCTAGTGAGAGAGGTAATCAGGATTAAGGGAATGTCTGTGAGGCTCCAGATAAATACAGGTTTCAGTAGCCAGCAATCCTGTCCTATTGAAAAACTAAGAAAAGACGGGAGCTTATTGAGCGTCTTCATAGGATATTTCTTTTACCTTGTGGACAGTTTAATATCTAGATTGTCCATTCCATGACCAGGAGCCACCCCACAGAAAATTTGCTTATACTGACATACAGCTCTTGTTTGACCTGTGTCCAGAGGTGCCTGGTGGTCGCACTAGTGCTGGGAGCCTGCCTTTGTGTTCTCCCTGGTGTTCCAGGGAGAAACTGGCCTGTGCAATGCCTGAGTTTTTGGATGGAGAGTGTAAATTCTATACATGAAAGCAATAGAAAATAAGTTTGGAGACGCATTACAGATTCTGGGCAAGGAGGGAGCCAAGAGTTGGGGCTGCTAGGAGGGCAGTCCTGTGTTCCTAGATCACATGGGGAAGGAAGAAAAGATGGGGAAGAGAGAAAGAGAGAAGAGAGACAGGAGAAAAAAGAGAGACAGAGACAGAGACAGAGCATGAGCTCGAGCCCCGGTACTGGAAAAAAACAAAAACAAAACCAAAAACACGTTGGTAGAGACGGTGACAGAGACAAAGACAGAGAGGTGACTAGCAGTATATAATGGAACAGGGGAGTGGGAGAGATGCCTCTAAATTCTTATCTTTGACCACTAGTTTGGGTCATTTGGGTGTACTAGTCTACTTCTAATGCCTTGTATTCTTTCCATTATAGGGAGTAGGAATGGTGGTTGCTTGCCTTTCTTTCTTTCTTCCTTTTTTCCTTCCTTCCTTCCTTCCTTTGTTCCTTCGTTCCTTCGTTCCTTCGTTCCTTCCTTCCTTCCTTCTTTCCTTTCTTCTCGTTCTCTCTCTTTTTGTCTTTCTTTCAGAATGGAGAAACTGAAATTCATGTGAGTGAGGAGGGAGAAAAGAAAATCTGACATTTAAGGAAAATAAGGTGAATAACATCACTAAGGTGCTACAATGAACAGAAACAATGAAACAACACCCAGGATCTTGAGGTAGATTTATGTAGCGTCAGTATGCCTGGTTGTATGATTTTTCTTCCTCAAACACTGTATAATGGAACAGAAATGTAGACACTGTGGATTGTTGGTGTGAGCCATGGTGCACTTTTGTTAAAATGATATGACTCAGGTGAAAGGAGACAGGATAGTTGTAAAATGAGGGGTGAGGGGGAGACAGAAATAATCTATCAGAAGCTATAGGAAGGGTTTGAAACCAAAGGAAAATGCAAGACAGTGAGAAATGGAGAAGTCAAGGAACTTGACATTTAATGGTTGAAGTGAAAGTGAAATCATTGTGCTGGGATGTAGGAGTCTGGCTGTTAGCGCTAACTTTGGAATGCGAGATATGCTAGTTCAGGATCTAGAGAAACATTTCAGGAAATTATATTTGAAATAAATGACAGTAAAAGAGAACAAGATGTGTGTAGCCCATAGGAAATGGAAATAGTGGTTAATATATCAGCAGGTATTTGTTAGCACTTTATATCCACAAATATGCCAGGTCCCGTGGGTCATAAGATCAAATAAAGTACATTTTCTTCTCCTGGAGGCTTACTACATGATTTTAAACCTTTGCCAAAAGATTTTTCACTTTATGCAAGAATCCATCACACATTTTATGAAATTATAAACATCTTGTGTGGGCACAATGATAGAATCTTTCATGTAAATAAGTTTTGCACTTAAAATATGTATATTTTGGAGGGCAAGGAGAAAAGAAATAAGGGAAAAAAGGTTTGTGTTTTCATTGTTTGATCATTTTTTTCATACCTGTAGCTTGTAATTTGAGCAACTACTTTAAAGATAACAATATGCAATATATTAGTCATTGTTAATCTCCTATTACATTGTTTTGAAATTCTGTATCATTTTCATTTATGTGTGCATGTATGTATTCCTCTGTTTGAGACAGGGTCTTGCTATGCAGTTCAAGCTGGCCTTGAACTCACTTTGTAGCTCAGGTTGGTCTTGAATTTACAACAATCCTCCTGCCTCAGCCTCCTGAGTACAAGGATTACAGACCTTTTTTTGTTTACATAAAAAATGTAGGTTCTTTCTTACTGTTTCCAGTTTGGAAAATATTTTTAAAAATTGTCTTCTTATACTAAATTATTATCAATCTTACAGAACAATGCTTCTCATGTGAAAATGTCACAGCAAAACCCATTATTTTGTACCATTAATATTCAGTATTAATAGTAAACAGCTAAAAATAAAAAAAACAGTTTAATACCTTGTGAACAGAGATTAAGCACTACCTGGGATGTTGTTAGAAATGTAGATTTAAGGACTGGCTTTGTGGTATATTCCTCTAATTCTATAGCTCTGGGAAGCTGAGGCAGGAGGATTGCTTATATGAACCGATCCTGGGTAACTTAGTGACTTAGTGAAATCCTGTCTCAGAAAAGAAGCAAGCAAGCAAACAAACAAACAAAAAAAAAAAAAAAAAAAAAAAAAGAAAACTGGATGTAGCTCAGTCAGAAGGTCCTGGTTTCAATCCCCAGCACCAGAAACAAAACCAACAAATTTAGAGTCTCATTCAGATTCACTTTCAGAACTCTGAGATCCTGCAGTCTGTACTTTCAGCCTGTCAGGTGATTCCAGTGCCCTCTAATTTTTGAGAACTAGCATAATAATATTAAAACAACAAAACAAAGCAGGAGAACTTTCCTATTCTAGGTTTTAGTTTTTACTCAACAAGTACCTCTGAAAGTACCTCTACAACAAGTACCTCTATTTTTAATTTTGTCATAGATAGCTCAGTGAAAATATTTACTGTTTTAATGATAACATTTCTTCCTGTTACATTTAAAAACCTTTATAGTTAGCTTCTTGTAACCTTCTTTAGGATACACTCCCTAAAATTTCATAGATTTTGCCATTCTACTATACATAACAATTTACTTAGTGAATTTCTTTTCTTTCTTTCTTTGTTTCTTTTCTTTCTTTGTTTCTTTTCTTTCTTTTTGTACTGGGGATCAAACTCATGACCTCACGCTGGCCAGGCAGGCACTTAGGCTGCTGAGCTAAATCCCCGACAATTTTCTTTCTTAGGATTAGCCCATAAAACAAAATCCAAAAAAAGTACGATCCTAATACTCTATTATTAGGCATTCACTGTTCTGACAGGAGAAACTATTTGCATGCACTATTGTACATATGTTTGCTAGATATGCAGTTTTTCCTAATAAATTTTAAAAATTAAAAAAAATTAATTTCAGCTCTCTCAAGTATTTTACCCACCAATATTAAGGAAGGAAGTCTCTCACAGAAATAAATTTTCTAGGGACTTGATCTATATTTGTGTATTTTGTTTTATGTCTTTTCAGATTTTTATCCATAGTATCAGAAGATAGCTTGGCTAAGTGACCAGAGTTTAATTTTTAATTAATGCAGTTTTTTTGGGAATATATTCATTATCTTATTTTACTTCAATTAAATAAATAATATTGAACATCCACTCTTTTCTTACACTGCATTGGGAAGGAGAAATAAAGATGAATGTGTTATGATCCTTGTGCTCAAGGAGCTTGTAATCCAGTGGAAGATTTGGCTATGAAAATAACTAACTGTAATGCAAGTCACTATATTTAAAAGTATCTTTAAGGATTACTGGCAATCCTGGCTTCATTTTTACTCCTATTAACATACTTGATTTATACTATGTTAGGTGAGATTCAGTTGGTTGCATGTGATGGAAAGACAATACATGCCAGCTTAAGCCAAAAGAGAGTTTATCACTGACATAAGAGAAGGACCAGAGACAGGGCTGATTTCACACATGTCTGAATCCAGGGATCAAAGGATCTTAGAAGGTAATTTCTCTTGATCTCTCAGCTCTGCTTCCAGACGTACAGGTGTGACTGTGCTGCACTGAATACAAACCTACATCCTTTCTGGTTCACTTCTGGAAGGAAAGAATGAGTTCTGCTCTTAGCTTTGAAGTCCTTGGGAAAAAATGTTTATGTTATTTACTTTGATTGAGTAAAATGTACACATTTGCATAGGTCTGGGTAACAGATTCCACACGTTCTGAAGTGATGAGGGAAAAGAGTGATTCTTAAGGATGGAATGTATTTTTTGAGTTTCTTTTTGGTTTACATCTTGCACTCAGTAACTACTTTGAAGATGATGCTACACAGTGTAATGTAACTATTTTTATTCTTCTATTATTTGGTTATAAAATTTTGTTTTATGTTTTCATTAAAAAAGAATGGGACAGCAGCACAATTACTAGAGAAGAGTTGAGTGGATGCTAAGAAGAAAAACAAGGGAATACTTCACAGACTGAGATGAGGCAGTTCCATGAGTATGTTCTTCTGTGTGTCAAACATTTTTCCTACTCCATTTATTCATCATAGTTTTTAGTGTTTTATCTTTTCTTCCTTTCCCCACAGGCTATTCTATAAAGTATTGAAAACTCAGACAAGAACAGTTTAAAAATGCATTCAGTTATCTTGGTATTTCTAAGTGGCCCTATGTCTGATGGTCTGGAGATAAATTTTTATTGGAACTTTTACTAAGGCAAATATGAAAAAACCTCAATAAAGTGTAAAACTAGAATTGTAGTTATAGGCTGTCCTTAGAGGTTCTGGTGCTTTCTATTTGTTGTACGTATAAATATTCTTAGTTGAAAGAATGTGCCCATGATGGCTTTCTTAACTGCAACACTCCTTTCTTGCATCCTGATGTACATAATTAAGGCTGCATGACAGTTGCACTGGGTGTATATTGATTAGTGACAACTATTTTTTTTACTCAATTTGAAGGGTAATGGTTCCATTTTTCACAGCTGTTTTTGCAAACCATATCCTACAAAAATGACTTCAAACTACTCCAATCTTGTTTAGAATCTGCTTGATTTTAATGCTCTCTCCTCTCTCTGATATTAATATTAACCTGAAATAACTTAATTTTCTTGGACTTACCTCAATTTGCAGAGATTTTAGTTCTCACCACCTACAAATTTGGATGATCATAAGGACCTACTAGCCTTTAAATGTAAATTGCAAAAACAGTGCTTCAGGGTATCTAGAAAAAGGCACACTTCAGTCCCTTTATCACCACAGAAAGTGAACTTTTTTCCAAGGAAGGGCTGAACAGACACTGTCAGTGATGAGGTGAGACAGAAATGAACTATAGTATTAGCATTTAAAATTCATACCATGAGTCTGAGTATTAGAATAACTTACACATCGATCCTTCTGATGTTTAACAGAGAGCAGCATTCAATTTACATTTCGTTAAGTATTAGAAATCAGATAGGGAGATCAGTTTTTTTCCCAGTAAAAAACAAACTCTTTTAAATGATCTGTAAAAATTTAGTATACTCTCATGATTTCCATAATATATATTATATATATTTTTAAAGGACTCTAATACTTGATGATTAGAAATATCAATACATATTAAAACATTTTATGGTAAGCTACACAGCTTCTATCAATGGTAAGAGAAATATATTTTATTTTTAGTTCATGAACCTAATAAATTCATGAGGCACAGCTTTGTTTGACAAAAACACATTAAAAACCTGCTGTCTTAAACATGCAAGTAGCATATTAACTAGTATAATTATTTATGGTTTCTTTGTGTTTTAAATTCCCCTTACTAGTGGGTCATGGGGGTACACACTTATAATCCCAGCACTCAGAAGGAGTGAGTTTGAGGTCACTGTGAGTTTGAGGTCAGCCTGGGCTACACAGTGAGTTCAACGCCAGCCTGAATGACATAGTGAGATACGGGCTAAAAAAAAAAGGAAAAAAAATTCCTTACCTTTTTTAAAAAAAAAATAAGAGATGCTTGGGAGGAACAAATATGGCAGATAGATAACAACTGGCTACAGAAGCTCCCTGAGATGGTCAACTTAGAATTCAACATAATACAGATTGGGGAGCCCCAAACAGAGGGAATTGAATTCTCTCATCCAAAGAAGAAATTAAAGCTACTTGCCAACAATCTGAGGCCTCGCTGCGACTTGCCGACTTGTCGAGGTCCCACCACAACTAGCTGGGGTTTGGCTGCAACTTGCCGAGGTCCTGCCATGACTTACCGAGCCATCCGAGGTCCCGCTGCTTCTACTCACTGGAAGCGCAGTTACATTGAATTCGGGGGTCAGCAAGCCAAATGGAGGGCTGAGTTGGCAGGGTGCCTACATTGACCTGTGGTGAGTGACAGGAGTGGAGCCATTCCATAAATAGGGGGGTTCTGGCAGACAACAGTCTGGGACCGGGTAGGACTGGCAAGTACAAGGGGCAGCAGTGACTTCAGTCAATTGTTCCCTTTCCAAATTGGATTGGTGGAGTGAGCTAGGCTTGGGTTACATGGCCCGGCTGAGACCCAATAGGTTATCCGAGGTCAAGTCCCTGCAGCTGGGTGCACACTAACCATACTGGCCCAGTGGGGCCTTGGAGTATGGCTGGTCTGGAGGGGAGGCAGCGCAAAGTAATATAGTATTGCAGGCCACAGCAGCTTGACTGATCTGGAGGGGAGGGGCCGGCATACGCTGTCCCTGTCTGCAACTCACTAGCACATGGCAGTGTGAAGGGCCATCTAGCCAGGGCACTTCAGAAGAACTGTAACCAACAAACAAAGAACCTGGGGCCTCCTGGAAGAAGAAAAAAGATGGGAAGAGGAAGCAACAACAAAAAGTCCCCAGATCCCAACCCTGAGAACATTGACCCAGCTCAGGTAAATACAAAGGAGAATGAGAACAGCAAACATGTAATATCAGACACAGCACCAGTGGACGTAAAGAGATATATTCGAGACCTCATAGACGAGTTCAAAAGTGAAATATTTAGCCAAATAAAGCAAGATATAAGAAGATTAAAAAAAGAGATTCTAAACACCCCTCAAATAGACATAGACAGAAGAAGGGAGGAACTCAAACACAGGAGAGAACCATTTGGTGAAGAATATAAAAAAATATAGAATACATAAAACAGATTCAAAGAGATCAGCAGGAAATTAAAAACACCATGGAATGATGGAAAATCAGCTTGAAAGACACTTAGGGTAGATTATACAAACTAAAGGACAATTTTCCAATGTGGGAGTATGAAAGGGAAACCTTTTTTAAAATAACAAGGAAACAAGCAGTAACAATACAAAGGCTAGAAGATGACAAAAGAATCTATAACTTGAGAATAAAGAATGTGAGTGAAGAAGCTGGGATACAAACAATGGAACTACAAAGGTTATTCACAGAAATAATTAAGGAAAACTTCCCAAACATAAGGAAAAGGAAATGATATTCTAATGTATGAGGCATACAGGACTCCAGCCACCTACAACCAAAACAGAGCTACACTCAGGCATATAATAATCAAGATCCCAGAAATTAAATATAAGAACAAAATATTAAAAGCTGTTAGAGACAAGAAACAGATAACCTTTAGAGGAAGGCCCATCAGAATAACAGCAGACTTCTTGACACAAACCATCAAGTCAAGAAGAGCCTGGAGTGAAATATTCCAAGCCCTGAAAGAAAATAACCTCCATCTCAGATTGATATACCCTGATAAACTGTCTCTAGAAATTAATGGAGAAACAAGATGCTTCCAAGACAAAGAGGAACTTGGGAAATTCGCAACCACCAATCCAACTCTACAGAGAATACTGCAGGGCATTCTAGAGAGAGAGAAAAGTACTAGGATTCCAGAAACAGGGGCAGAGAGGCCTCAATGAATGGAGCAGAAAACAGAATGAAGAAGATAAGCAGACAACTGGTGGCAAAAAAAAAGAGCATAACAGAAATGAGGCAGAGAAGATTTTATTCAAAACTGATATGATTGATAGTATCAAGTCTGAGAGTATAGGCAACTACATTGAAGATGACAAGACTCAACGATACACATTCTGGTTTGATAACTGCTAGTTTTTGAAGTTCTATACTATATACAAAGTTGTGTTTTTATTAATACTGTTATGTACTGATATATTCAATTAGACTATGTCTGATGATATAGCTAAGTCTATTGGAGATAACAAGAGACAACACAGGAACCATGGTAGAACTCTTTTTACAAAGGTCTTATATGTTTATTTCATTTCGTGTATTTATAGGAATATGTTTTGTTTTGCCTTGCTTTTTTTGTTTCTCCATCTAATATAGAAAGGATAGAAATACATGTTAGGACTCATGCATTTGTAGAATCTATAAACAGTTTATGAGAACTGATCTTATGACACATGATGAAATGAACAGATACTTTGAAGAAAAAGAGACACTAAAGTACCCAGTGGTGATCCTAGAGTGTCATAATGTGACACCCATCAATGGTATTATTCTTTGTTCAGGGTGATACTAGCCTGCTTGGGTTTATTCATTCTCAACATAGTTGAAGGTATGGATAACTGCATGTATGTTTAAGTGCATAGGCTTGACAACCGTGTTACTAAGTTTTTGTTGGACAGTTGAACAGAACTCTTTGAGGTCTTGCTGTTTGAATTCCCACTTTACATGTTCCATTTTTGGAACAATTATTTGTAAAATGACAATATGTAAACATCAACTAGTGATTTCTTACTGCTTATTTTTTCTCTGAACATATGTATTATTTCTACCTATTTTCTGTTTTGTTTGTTTTTCTTTAAATAAAATTAAAACAAAAGAGATGCTTTAGGGATTGCAGAAGTTATTCTAAACAATTTGGTGATAAACACTATAATTATTATAATGTGTATTTTCATTTTTATATTTACAAGTTGGTGTTATTAATAAGCTGATACTCTGATAAATATAATTTTATATTTGATTAAGTTCATTCCTAGAATCTAGGGAAGAGAACAAGTGGTTCTCCCTGTGAATCAGTGCCATTCTCAGGCTGCTGGGGTTCAGCCAAATGCCAGCCCCTTCCGGTGCACAGGCTGGGAAACAAGACCCAACCCTCCGCTCCTTTGCCTTAAATGAACTGCCGATTTGGAGAAACAAACAGGCTAGAATGATAGCTATTGAGGTACAATACAATTTAATGTTTGTGGTATTTGGTGTTTCACTGACTCTGCAGATCTAAAGCAGGTGGTCTGATCATCTATTCAGAGAATCATGGTACACAGTTGGTGTTTATGGGGATCTCCTTCTGAAGGTGGTAGCCATTGTTAATTCCCTATCATCTTGTCTTGAAGTGCTCTGTTATTTTCATTGTTGTGTTTTATTTTATTTTGTTTGATTTTATTATATCCAATGGCATGGGCAGCTATTTCAAGGATAACAAGATGGTAACCATTTTGGATTTACTCTTATCTTGTTTTGAAGTCCTTTATTGCATTCATTGTTTTGTTTGATTGGTCCTATTCTGTTCTATTTTGTTTGATTTTTACTATGTCTGAAGGTATCTGCACCTATTTTGAAGACAAAAAGAGGCATTAAGGTAACCATTGTTGATTTTGTATTGTTTTAAAGCCAGATGTCATTTATCCTGGTTTGTTTTGATTGGCTTTATTCTGTTTTATTTTGCTTGGTTTCATTGTCTTTAAAACAAAAAAAAGGTTGATTTCAGAATCTAGATAAATTTAGAACTTTTAAAAATATTATTTGACATATTTACTATGTTTGGTGGGTTTTTTTTTAGAATGCACTTGTTCTGTGCACCTTAGAAAAATTATTTGTTATTTCATAGTAATACAATGTAATAAACAAACTCATTCATATTACTTCATTAAAGTCTAGGAGTTACTTCTCATTTATCTTATCTATCATTAGCAAATATTATTTTTACAATACCTTATCTTTTAAAATATTATCTTTTACAATATTGTTTGACAAGATATTGTGAATGAATTACAGTTTAGGTCATAATGTTTATTCAGTTATCTAAAATAGCTCACTATTATTTTATAATCTTATAGATTTTAAAAATATATATTTTTAGTTTCTAACTTTCTTCTGAAAATAAAATAGTGTCTTTCACTTCTTAGAAAATAGTAAGTAGATTTATTTTAAAACCTGTGCTTAAAGATGCTAATATCTAGAACCTCTATAGATCTGCCTCAGTCTGTTGTCTTTGCTGGTTTTTGTTCATGTAGTCTTGTATCTCTGTATGTCTTGTTATCTTTGATCTAATCTAGACTTTAGACTTAAGAACTTATTTGTAGATTCCTTTACCCAAAGAGGATTTTTTTTCTTTTGTGCCAAGAACCTAAAAGCATTAGAAGTCCAGGACCATCTTTCAGTTTTAAAAACCGAAGTCTCATAAATTCTTTAGAAGTTCCATATCCTGTTGTCTTATTTTGAAATCCTGTGTTACTTGCATTATTTTGTTCTGATCTCCTTTGTCCTGTTCTGGTTTTTTTTTATTCTCTTAAAAAAAAAAAAGAAGTTGTCTCCCCACCCTCGGTATCTAGGATACTGAACAAAGACTTTAGTACCTGTGGGAGCTGGTTTACATGCAAATGATGTGGGTTTTGCAGTCCCATGTCCAAACACTAGGGGCTTAACTGTATTTCTGCATTTAGTAAGCTGGTTTCCAAATTTTGTCTCACTAGGTCAAGAGATTGGCAATAACTGTGCTTCTTGCCTTTTAGCATCCTCTTCTGGTATTTATCTCATGTTAAAAGTAGGTCCAAAGGAGGAGCTCACTCCTATGGATTTTTGTAGTTTTCAATATCTGAGTTCAATTACTAATTATTATTTTGTAAAGTCTTTGATGTTTTCAAGCAAATATATTTTAAAAAATACTTCATCTAGTTTTCCTACAGTGCTCAGCAAAAGGATTGGTTCAAATTACCTAAACCATCACTAGAAATAAAACACATAGTTTTCAAAGTAATACTGACAAGTCCAGGAAAATTTTATTTTATTTTAAAGAGAATAAAACCAAACAAAGCCAAAACAGACCAAAGTAGATCAGAACAGAACAATGCAAGCAACACAAGACTTAAAATTAAGACATCAGGAAATCAACAGTGGTTACCATATGGCTCTTGTTTTCTTCAAAACAATTGTCCATACCTTCACACACAATAAATTTAAACAAAACAGAGTAGTATAAAATCATTCAAAACAAAAGAATAAAAGGCATTATGGGCCTTCAAAACCAGACAATAGGAAATCAACAATGGCTACCATAATAACTCTTGTTTTCTTCAAAATAGCTGTCCATACCATCACACATATTGAAAGCAAGTAATAGAAAAATGACTAAAAGCAAGCAACACAAAGAAAAAAAGCATCATAGGACTTCAAAACAGAAGGACAGGAAATCAGCCAAAGTTACCATAATGTCTCGTTTTCTTCAAAATAGCTGATTGTACTATAGCACATAATAAAATCCATTCTTGTAAACACTTTAAAGAAATTCTAGGCATGTATATACATGTACATTTATCCTTTCTGTATTAGGAGGAAAGACAAAACAAAACAAAGCAAAATACAAGAAAAACAAGCCAAAAGAGACAAATAAACAACAATAATAAAAAACCCAAATAAGAACAATATAGGCTTTCAAAACAAGATGGTAGGAACATAATGAACATATCTAATACCACTCCTGTTTGTATAGTTATCTTTGAAAGAATTACTCAGATTCCAAATATAGACATGCAAAATTGATCTAACCCTATGAATACTGTTTTGTTCCAAGACTAATAGAATTAGTAGGATAAGCATCTTAGCTATCTTGTGTATATATATAAATTTAGATCTTTCTTCTTTTCTCTTTGTGCTTTTCTCTTTTTCCCTGAGTTATTTTTCCTATTTGAGCAGTTTCTTCCCCTATCACAATATTGGCTGAAGATTTTGTATCTTATTTACTCTTTCAGTATCTTATACTAGGGAGATAATACAGTATTTATACATGTGAGTTTGATTTATTTCCTTTACAAGAGTGGTCTCCAGTTGCATCCATTCACCTATAAAAGTCTCAGTATGATTCTTCTTTCTAGCTGCGTAGTACTCCATTGTATGAAACTATCATATGTTTTTAATCCATTCCTCAGTTGATGGGCTTTTAGGTTGCTTCCAAGATCTGGCTATTACAAACTGTGCTACTGTAAATATGGGTGCACATATGTCACTATGATATGATGTTTTCTATTCTTCTGGGAAAATGCCCAGAAGTGAAAGAGCTGGGTCAAATGGGACTACCAGTCTTAGCTTTTTGAGGAATCTCCAGACTGACCTCCACAGCGGTTGCAGCAGTGCACACTCCCACCAGCAGTGCAGAAGAGTTCCTTTTACCCACAGCCTCTCAAGCATTTGTTACTAGTGCTTTTCTTGATCCTGGTCATTCTTTCTGGAGTGAGATGCATTTTTCTAATGACCAATGATGGTGAACATTTTTTTTCATGTATTTATTTGCCATTTGTATTTCTTTGTCTGAGAAGTGTGTATTCATCTCAGATGCCCATTTTTGGACTGGGTCTTTGAATTTCGGGGGCCTGATTTTTAAAAATTCTTTATATGTTCTATATAGAAGTTCTTTGTCTGAGCAAGAGTTGACTAAGATATTTGCCCAATTCATGGGTTTTCTTTGCACTTTTTGGAGATTTCATTTGACATGAAAAAACTTTTTAATAAGATGAGATTCCAGTTGTTGATTCTGGGAAGTATTTCCCACGCAGTTGATTTTTGTTCATGAATTCTCTATCTACCCACATGTCTTCAAGATTTCTACCTACTTTCTCTTTCAGCACATTTAGTGTTTCTGTTTTAATATTTAGATCTTTGATCCATCTTGACTTTAGTTTAGTGCATGGTGACAGACATAGGTCTAGTTTTAGTTTTCAGCATATGGAAAGCCAGTTTTCCCAGCACTATTTACTAAGGAGTCTATCTTTCTTCCAGTGAACATGTTTGGCCCCTTTGTCAAAGATAAGGTGGCTGAGTATGTTTGTAGTTGTGGTTATAACTTCTAATCTATTCCATTGATCTTCAAGTCTGTTTTTTTTATATTAGTACCATGTTGATTTTATTACAGTAGCTTTGTAGTATAACTTCAAGTCAGGGATTGTGATGCCTCCTGCCTTGCCTTTGTTGCCCACAATTGCCTTTGCCATTATAGGACTCTTCTGTTTCCAGATGAATTTTAGGAATGCTTTTTCTAGATCTGTGAGGTATGTTAATGGCATTTTGATTGAATTTCATTAAATCTGTAGAACAGTTTTGAGTGAAGTACTGTTTTCAAAATATTTACTCTTCCTATCCACGAACAAGGGTTGTCTTTCCATTTTCTAAGAGATCCTTTTTGATTTCTTTTTTCAGAGTACTGTGATTTTCTCTGCATAGTTCTTTTACTTCCTTTGTTAGATTGATTCCTAAGTGTTTCATTTTTTTGATGCTATTGTGAAGGGTGTGGCTTCTCTTATTTCTCTCTTGGTGAGTTTGTTGTTTGTATAGAGGAATGTCATTAATTTTTGAGTGTTGAATTGTATGCAGCTACCTTACTGAATTTTTTTAAACACTTATAGAAGTCTTTCAATGGAGTTTTGGGTGTGTTCTATGGAGAGTATCATGCCATCTGCAAATAATGATAATTTACCTTCTTCCTTTCCTATCCATATTTCTTTTATTTGTCTCTCTTGTCTAATTGCTCTTGTTAATGTTTCCAGCACTATATTGAATAGAAGTGGTGATAGTGGACATTTTTGTCTTGTTCCTGATTTTACAGTAAAAGCTTTCAGTTTTTCACCATTTAATATGCTGCTTGCTGTTGGTTTGTCATAGATGGCTTTTATTAGATTAAAGACCATCTATTCCAATTTTCTATAGGTTTCTTATCATGAATGCACATTGGACTTTATCAACAGCTTTTTCCTCATCTACTGAGATGATCATGTGATTCTTATCTTTGGCTCTATTGATGTGGTGCATTACATTCATTGACTTGCCTTTGTTGAAACATCCCTCATTCTTGGGATGAATCCCACTTGTTTGTGGTGTATAATCTTCTTAATGACTTTTTGCCTCCTGTTTGATAGTATTTTATTGAGGATTTTTGCACTATGTTCATTAAAGAGATTGACTTGTTATTCTTTTTTTGGTTGGTCTTTCTCTGGTTTTGATATTAGGGTACTTGCTTCCAGCAATGAATTAGGGAGAATTTCTTCCCTTTCAATTTCATTTAAGAGTTTTAGGAGTGTTTGCATTAAGTCTTCCTTAAATTTCTTGTAGAATTCAGCTGTGAAACCATCAGGACCTGGGCTTTTCTTTGGTAAGGTTCTATCTAATTATATTTTCAGTTGCATTACCTGAAATTGGGTTATTTAGCAGTTTTATGACTTCTTGATCCAGTTTAGCAATTTGTATGTTTCTAGGAATCTGTCCATTTCTTTTGTATTATCAAACCTATGAGAGTAAAGGTTTTTGAAGTAAGTATTGGTGATTTTCTCTGTTTCCACAGGATCAGATTTGATTTTATCCTTTTCATTCCTTATTGCATGAATTTCCTTTTAATTCTTTCCTTTTAAAATTGTTTGGCTAGGGGCTTATCAATTTTATTTATTCTTTCAAAGAACCAACTCTTTGATTCATTAATTCCTTGTATTGTTTTCTTAGTCTATTGTATTAATATCAGCTCTGATCTTTATAATTTCCTCTCTTCTTTTGTCATTGGTCTTGACTTGTTCTTCCTTGTCGGTGTCACTCCCGGCCGGCAGGAAGGACACACAACAAAGTCTGGCAGTGGACAACCTTTTCTTTTATTTTCCTTCTCCGTACAGCCTGCCCTGGGATCGCTCCCAGCCGAAGCCTCCTTTGGTCCGCTCCCCGCGGCTCCTTTTGGGCTTCTACTTCCGGGCTTCTTCTTCCCCCCCAGGGGTGGCACCAGTATATATACGGATACAGTGTCCAATCATGTTAAAGTAAGCAAGGCAAGCTGATTGGCTAACATCATCAGTTGCCAGGCAGACTATATTGTTGAGCGGGTTGCTTACGCGGTAAGCAGGAAACTAACGTGCTCGATGGGAGGGGTAATCTACCTCAGGCTTTACTCTTTACTACAGGCCTCACGTCCGCCAAGTGAGGCGACCGGGCTCGGGGCTGCGGCTCCCAACATCTCCCCCTTTTTTATTTTTTATGAATGTGCGCATCGTAGCCCTTTCTGGACTGGGTGCAGAGGCTTATGCCCTATGCGTAGGCCCACCGTAGGTCCTTGGCTTAGACCCTGGTCGGCCGTCCCATGGTCTGCCAAGGCCCTGAGGCCCTCGTCCTTTTTCTAGGGCCAGGCACAAACTGGACGGAACCTGGATGCACACAAGCTTGCACTCATTTCCTCTCCATAAAGAAATCCCCTCGGAGAGAAATTTAGACCTGGGCAGCATCTAACAGTCCAGCGGCTTACGTGCAGGATGGGGTAGGGCCTGGCTTAGGTTGAGTCGCACCGGGGGAGTACGCTCTTACCCGTCATTGACTCTCCTACCCAGCTATGTCATAATTTTTTAGAGGAGGAGTGTGGGAAGCTCACCACCCCTAGACTCGGTCGTAGGCTAGGCGAGCGAGCCATGCATATGCCTGAGGATCTTCTTGTCCATTTCGGGCTACCGCTATTTCTATTCATCTTATTGGTCGGTCTGTGATGGATCTCCGGTAGGGCAGGTCTGATCTTCAGTCGAGGGCTTTGTCGCCCGTGTCAGTCTCTCCGGTACCCACAGTGGTTCTCGTCCCGGTTCCTGTGGGAAAACACAAACCGCGCCTCGGTTCCAGCTAACCACCGGATCCGGGCCCATCCATTGTCCTGTTAGGACATCTTTCCATTTAACCCACCCTTTATGGTTGGGGGAAGGATTGCAGTGCTCCATAGCTGGGGAGCAATTATCATTATTTAAATTTAAAAAATTGTGTGTGAATAGTGCCATGGATAATCGCGCCTTTGGGGCCAGGCCTTGGCCTACTCCCCCTTTTTGTTTTTGTAAAATTTTTTTGAGGCTTTTATGAGCCCTCTCAATGATTTCTTGACCTTGGGGATTGTATGGGATACCATGTTTTAATTGAACCTCCATCATTTTGCAGAACTCATTGAAGGCTTTGCCTATACAGGCTGGTCCATTATCAGTTTTTAATATTTTTGGTTTGCCCCATGCGGCCCAAGCCGCCAGGCAATGATTGATCACATTAGACACTTTTTTACCTGTTTTTGCTGTTGCGAATATGACGTGAGAACAGGTGTCTGTGGAAACATGAACATATTTAAGAGTCCCAAACTCCTGTATATGTGTGATGTCCATCTGCCAAACATCACCAGGGATCAAACCTCGAGGGTTTACTCCCATCGGTATGGCAGGTTTGTATGTGGCACAGGAGTCACATAGTCGCACGGTATCTCGTGCATCTGCTCTGGGAACATGGAAATGGTTTGCTAGTGTCCTGGCATTGACATGAAACTTATCATGGAAGGCACGGGCTCGCTCGATTGGTGTTAGTAAGGTAAAAATCAACGAATGGCTCTGTTGTGCCCTGGACTATTTTAGAAAGGCACAAGGATGCCGTTCCGGCACCACTCACCTGCTTCCAGGCGCAAAGCCCAATGGTATTGATCTGCTCATAAACTGCACCAGGGAACTGAGTCTGATTATCAGCGTGTTGGCCTTCCCCCATAAGCATGTCTCTATTCCACCCCCGGTTCCCTCAGTTAGCGTTTCTTTCCGCCTGTTCGGCAGCGAACTCGGCGTACCAGGCTCGCCAATCCAGGTAACTACCCGAGGGCAGACACGCCTTTGCCAGCTGAGTCCAGTCCGCGGGGGTGAGGGGCCCAGAAGACAGGTTCTCCGGCATGGCAATGGTGTAAGGCGCAGTCGGCCCAAAGGTTGTAACTGCATTTTTAAGTTCTCTAATCTGCTTTATTTCAAAGGGTTCCCACACATTACGTCCCTGACCCATGGCCATCTGTACAGGATATATCCCATAGGGGCCGCTATCTATCCCTGGGAACGGGTGGTCTTCATTAGACACACGACCCCCATGCCACAGCTGTCTGTGGAAATAACGTCCCGCCGGCGGCGGAGCATCGTAAGATGGCGGCCATGGCTGAACAGAAAATGGCGGCCTGTGCGTTATTTCCTGTACTGACGGAAGAGGGGGGCGTTCCCATGCGGCGGCATCGCGGCGAGGGACCGCTTCCGGGAACGAGTTCCAGGGCGGAGCAGAAGGTTCTGTCTCCCTCCCCTGCCAGGGGGCGCTCAGAAGCTCTCTGCTTTTTCGTAAGCCTAGCTGAGCGGAGCGCAATTCGCGGCGCAACGCAGCGAAAGAGCCTTGCGTCTCCCCATCAAGCGACTTAGGCCCCTGACAGCTGGTCTCTTTGGCCTCCTCACCATTCAACCTTCCCTCGTCCTCGGAGTCAGACGACTCCGAGGCTCGAGCCCCGTCCTCCTCCTTAGCATCTTTGTTCCCCTTGACGGACCCCTCTCGGGAGCTCCCCGACTGGGCCTGCTCAAATACCCTGCGTACTTTTGTAAGCTCTTGAGAGCTTTCTCCACAACCACCCTCGCTCTTAGTGTTGCTACCTAGCATGTTTCCCATCTTTTAATATGTTACTCACCGCGTGAGGCCCAAGGAATCCGCCACTTACGCGTGAGCCTGAGAGGAGTCTACAAACCCTGTAGGTGCGCGCCACCCAGGGCCCAGGTTTATCCTCTACTCACCTGTCTTGCAGCTCTGCGTTGGAGCGTTGTCCACTGCCACGTCTCGGGGGTGATCAGCTCCCCGTACGGGCCACCAGATGTCGGTGTCACTCCCGGCCGGCAGGAAGGACGCACAACAAAGTCTGGCAGTGGACAACCTTTTCTTTTATTTTCCTTCTCCGTACAGCCTGCCCTGGGATCGCTCCCAGCCGAAGCCTCCTTTGGTCCGCTCCCCGCGGCTCCTTTTGGGCTTCTACTTCCGGGCTTCTTCTTCCCCCCCAGGGGTGGCACCAGTATATATACGGATACAGTGTCCAATCATGTTAAAGTAAGCAAGGCAAGCTGATTGGCTAACATCATCAGTTGCCAGGCAGACTATATTGTTGAGCGGGTTGCTTACGCGGTAAGCAGGAAACTAACGTGCTCGATGGGAGGGGTAATCTACCTCAGGCTTTACTCTTTACTACAGGCCTCACGTCCGCCAAGTGAGGCGACCGGGCTCGGGGCTGCGGCTCCCAACACTTCCTTTTCTAGATGTTTGAGGTGTAGCATCAGGTTTTTTATTTGTGTTCATCGTGTTTTTCTCGTGTGGGAATTCATCACAACTAATTTATCTCTGAGGATTGCTTCCATTGCATCCCACAGATTTTGGTACGTTGTATTTGTATTTTTGTTTGCTTATAGATATTGTTTAATTTCTTCTTTAATTTACTCTGTGACCCATTGACTGTTCAGGAGTGTATTATTCAATTTCAATGTTTTTATGGAGTTTTTGAAGTTTCTTTTGTCATTAATACCCAGTTTGATGGCACTATGATCAGATAATATGCATGGGATAATTTTGATTCTTTTGCATTTACTTAAGCATATTCTATGGGCTAGTATATGGTCTATTTTAGAGAATGTCTCATGTGAAGCTGAGAAGAATGTATATTCTGATGTTCAGTGGAACACTCTGTGCACAACTACTAACTTCATTTGTTTACAAGTTTGATTCAGTTCTGTTATTTATTTGCTGATTTTTGTCTAGTTGATCTGTCTCTGTGTGTCAATAGTGTTAAGGTCTCCTGTTATAATTGTGTTGTTACTTATATGATTTTTCATTTCTATTAATATTTGTTTTACATGGCTGAATGCTCCCATATTTGATGCATGTATATTTAAGATTGTTATTTCTTTCTCTTGAAAATGTTCCCTAATCAGTATGTAGTGACTTTACTTCTTTTGATTATTCTTGGTTTGAAGTTCACATTGTCTGCAAACAGAATAGCTACCTCTCATTTTTTTTTTTTTTTTGGTTCCTGTTGCACTAAGTTTTGTTTTCTATCGTTTGAATTTCAGTCTATGAATTTCCTTTTGGGGTAGAGTTGCTTGTATACAGCATATAGTTGGATGTTGTTTCTTAATCCATTCTGTCAGTCTGTTTCTTTTAAGGAGTGAATTGATTTTATATTAATGGTTATAAGTGATATATATTGGTGTATTTTTACCATATTATCTTTCTGCTACTGTTTCTTTACCTTTCCCTTCTGTTTAGTTGTTTGACTTGCTTGTTTTTTTTTCTCTTGGTCTTTTTGAAATTGTTATTTTTATGTCTATCTAGAATATCTTTCAGTATCTTTGTAGGGTTGGTTTGGTGATCATGAAGTTCTTCAGCTGTTCTTTGTTGTGGAAGTATCTTACTTGCCTATCTATTTTTTTTTTGTCCATCTATTTTGAAGGATAGCTTTGCAGTATACATTAATCTGGGTTGAAAGTTATTTTCCTTTAGGACTTGGAATCCTTTATGCTCTTCTTGAATTCATTGCGTTGAAAAGTCTGCTGTGACTCTGATGGGATTTCCTTTATAGTTGATTTGTTTATTTTCTCTAACAGCTTTTAATATTGTGTTAGTATATTGAATTTTGAGATGTTGATTATTATATGTCTGAGTGTAGATTTATTTTGGTTATGGCTAATTGGAGTCCTGTAGGCTTCACTTATCTGTATGTCAATTTTCTTTCCCATGTTTGGGAAATTTTCTGCTATTACTTCGGTAAATAATCTTTTCATATCATTGGTGTTTCACCTTCTTTTTCATTTACACCTATCAGTATTATATTGTTTTTCTTTGCATCATCTTGCAACTGTCAAATTCTTATTTCTTGATTCTTTGTTATTTTTAAAAGATCTTTCCTTTTTCTGTTTGCTAGTCACAATCTTGTCCTTGAAGTCTGAAAGTCTACCTTCACATTCATTGAGATAGTTTTGCCAGCTTTCCATGGAATTTTTTATTTCCTGCATATCCTTTTGAATCTTTTTCATGCATTCTAATTCTTTCTTATATTGTCTGTTCAGAGTTTGCATTGTTTGGATGTGATCCTCTATTTTTTAAACTATGTGTTCTTTACACGTGTTCAGCATTTCTTTCATTATGTTTATCATTTATTGTTTTACCTGGGAGATTATTTCTGATTTGAGTTTCTTTGCAGCTTCATGGAGTTGTTTCTTTACTTCAGTTGCTCTCATTTTGTAAGTTTCAGTTATGTGGCTTACACTCTCTTCTATGTCCATGTCTCCTAGACTTGTGCGTGATTAACAGTTGTTAGCAAGAAAGGAATAGTCAGGTGCTTCAACTTTCTTCCAGTAAAGGTTACTAGTAGCTTCCTCGATATTATTATTTTTTTAAATTACAAGCAATAGACCTTGGCTCATAGTTTGGGAAGTCATTTCATTTTTGTCGAGTGTAATTGACTTAGACTTGGAAGAGGTTCAGAATTCTCGGTTTATTTTTGAAGTATCTGTCTGCAAGTGCTCTACCACTGAGTTACACCTGTAGCTTTCATATATATATATATTTACATATATATATACATATATATACACACATATACATATGTACATACATATGTATATATAAATATACACATATATTGTGTGTATATATGCATAAATAGATTTAATTTTGAGATATGATTTACCTAAGCTGATCAAGTTGGCCTTAATCTTGAGATCCTCCTGTGGCTGGGATTACAAGTGTGCACCATGACTGGCAGGTATTATGGTTTTTTTCACATATTTTTTATGATTTTTGTCTGATTACATTGAAAAGGGGGCTTTAGTGGTTAAAAGAAAGAACTTTGGAGCAAAAGAAAGGAGTTCTTCTCAGCCTTTCTCAGTCAAGTGATTGCAGAAAAATTGTTTCTTCTCTTTGATCCTTAATTTATCCTTTGTACAATAGAAAGCTGAGTTCTATTTACTTGTCTGGCTCTATGTAGCCATCAGCAAATAGTCAACCCTTTTGCTAGCCTTGTTTGAGAAACAGAAATATTATAATGGCATTAAAATACCATTAATAACAAAAACACAACCTGTCTTTGCTTCACAAAAATATGGTTGAATTACAATATCTCAAAGTTGTGAAAAAAACCTTAATTTTTTTTACATATGATCAATATTTAGTAAAAAATGAAGATAAACAATAAAGGTGAATCTACTTAAAAGTTACCATTGAAAGGAATACAGATTCAGGCATACTAATTATTGAAATGAATATTAAGTCACTGTATGCAACTTAACAACAGTAAATAAAAGTCATGACCTTTCATTTGATGTGTGTGTACTAATTTATATGTAAACAGAGGCTCTGTAGTGTTACATAGACATAAAGTACTGTTTGGCTTAGTTTCTGAGAAACTAATGTGTGTTTCTGCTTAAACACTGTGCTTATGTGCTCGAAAAGAACTCTGTAAAATATATTTTAAAATCTGAAAAGAATTATAAAAAATTAATTCAGCAGTTTTGTAGGATTGGCAACTAGAATGAGAGTAGCAGAGTTTGTGGCAATCTGAGAATTAAAGAGTCCCTTACCACTGACAGAGTTTAGGAAATGCTATCCTGAACCATGAAATCTTGCCATACTGAGAATTTTAACCTGAAGGAAATTGAGAAAACTGCAGAAACATTTCTCTGATCTCTCTTAAAGAGCTCGTATGAAAGATACCTTATCATTTCCCCAAGATAAAAGGATGTTGTTAGACAGAGAGGCCAGGAGCATCTGAACAAACAGACCTTGCTAAGTTCCTCCCAGTTTATTACCATTAAGTCATACAATCTTTCTGTAGAAAACCTCTTAACTTTGTTTTTGGCAATGATATTTTTGGGATATTACACCCAAAACTCATGAATGCAAATAAATAAAGAAATGGCACTACATCAAAGTGAAAAGCAAAGAAGCAGTAAAATGATCAGGCTCATAATCAGGCAACATATAAACCAGGAAAAAAATACACAAACTATGTACCTCATAAGAGAACAACAACCAAAATTTATAAGAGACTCCTACAATTCAATAGCAGAAAAAAATAACCCAATTTAAAAACAGGCAAAGGATCAATAGACACTTCTCCAAAGAAGATATAAGAAGGCCAATAGGTCTAAGAAAAAGTGCTCAGCATCACTAATCCCCAAGGAAGGGCACATTAAAACCACCATGAGCTATTACTGCATACATGTAAGGATGACTGTTATAAAAAAAACACAAAATAGCCGGGCGTAGTGACTCACGCCTGTAATCCCAGCACTGGGGAGGCTGAGGCAGGAAGATCATTGCAAATTCAAGACCAGCCTGGGCTACAAAGTGAGCTCAAGACCAGCCTGAACTGCATAGAAAGACCCTGTCTCAAAAAGACAAAAACAACAAAAATCACAAGATATAAACAATGTTGGTGAGAATACTAGGAAAAAGGAAGCCAAATACACTGTGATGGTCCTATAATTGTGTCAATGAAATTAAAAATAGGATTACCATATAACTCAGCAATCCCTGTTCTGGATTACACTCGATAACCTCCATGTTCCTCGGACTTCCATGTTCACTGCAGCATTATTTACAACAGTTAAATATAGAAACAACCTACATGCTCATAGACAGATAAAGAAAATGTGACATGTGTGAATGTGCACATATATGAGCAACTAAAAACACTACAATATCAACAACTCACAAGTTTATCGTGCAATGAAAAGGACTTAGAAACAAAAAGCTAAGCAAATAATGCACACAATCTCAGTGTGATAGAAATTTTGTAATTTGTCATAACGTGGATGAATGTTGAAGATATTATGCTAAATGAAGTAAGTGAGGCACAGAAATTATTGTGCAATTGCACTTATATATGAAAATAATTTTAAATGTCAAATATGCAGAGATAGAGGTGGAAGTGGCAGTTACCCCAGTTGTGAGTGGAGATGGTGATGGGAGAGAGGAGGGTATATACAAAACAGCAGGCATGTAGGAGGAACAGGTGTAGAGATTTAATGTACAATACGAGAACTGAAGTTATATAGTTGTATTGTAGTTAGATATTTTTGTTAAATAAGTAGATTTTAGCAGCTCTTGTCAAAAAAAGTAACTTTGTGAGATGACAGATGTTATTATGCTTCATTTTTGTAACCATTTTACTATCGATACAGAGCCTACAAAATTATACTGTAAACTTCAAGTATACACAATTCAACTTATTTTTTAAACACTAAGAATCAAAACACACAATTTTCTATGGGTTGTAAATCTTCATTTCTGAAGGTGTTTGTGTCATGTAAAGCTTTGATTAAATTTATTTGTTATTTTTTTGTTGTTAACTTATCTTTTATTTATTTTGTTTGCTATATGGCTGCCAGCCATGAATTTTGGGATAAATGAGGAAGAATTTCCTTTTCTCTCTCTTAAGCCTATGAAAGCAATTCCCAGTTTTGTATTTTAACTCCAAAGCCTCTTGGAATGTGCTGAAGACATTCGGCTGAATTCCAACCACTTTATGACAAGAAAATAAATGAGTGGAGTCCTGCAATTTATTAAACTTGATCACTTGAACAAACACTTGTATGTTTCAAAAGGTAAAGGTACTGATTAATCCATTGTATCAATCAGTGCTTACCTGAGAAACAGATTTAATGCAAGATATATAAATATATCAGAATTTACAAGCTAGGTTTCCAATGGCAGCCTGAAGAATCAGGTGTAGAAGAATGCAAAAAGACTGCCTGTGTGCTGGAGACCCAAAGGATATAGTCAAAGACCTGGAGCTCATTGTCATGTCCCGTGCAAGTCTGTATCAGGAGGCCAAAAGGTCTGTGATGGAAGCTGTAGAGTCTGCCCTGGAAACCAGTAGTTGACATCCAAGGTAAAGGTGAAGCCTGGAGCTCCTTCAAAGAAATGGAAGCATGGTTTCCTTCTTCATTTCCCCTTTTTTCTATTCAGGTGGCAAGCCTGCTCATTATTGTCACTCATACCTGGGGTAGGTCTTCTAATTTCAGGAAATCTCTTCAGTCACACCCAGAAATATACTGATCTAATTTAGTTGAGCATTTCTTACTCAAGGTGACACAGTCAGTTAATCACATTCATGTTGTGTTGACTATTTGCTTAGCTTATTATTTCTAAATACTTTCTGCATGATAACCTTGTGAGTTGTTGGTATTGTAGTGTTTTTAGTTACTCATCCGAACAAATTTTCAACTCATTCCCTTCCAACCTGCAAAAATATCTGCTTTGCACAATTTAAAAAACATGACTGTGAAAGGTTTTTTTTTTTTTTTTTTTTTTTTTAGGGCAACTGACATTTGTTACTCAATTCAGTGTGTTTTCTACAGACTTCAAAAGTGCTCAGAACAACTACCCAAAACCTTTGCTTGGAATACACTGATTTGCAATCATAATCATCAAAAATTTAATTCCATGCTGAAGAACCACTGATTTATGTGTATTTAAGAAATGGAACATATATTAACCATATATTTTTATTCCAGTAACCAAGTCATGAACAAAGGCATTGATACATATTGAAAGAGGCCACATACAAAGTTAAAACTGTCTTTGCGTAGTCAAGAAGTCTAAATCTGGGAATAAAAATGACATCTGTGTGCTACACATCACTGAAATAGAAAGAAGCAAGTTTCAGAAGTCATTATGGTAAAGACAGGTATTTCACAAATAAAGTGTGACTGCAAATACAAAAAGCTAGAGTGATGTGAGACCCTTGACGACTGTCATTAAAACAGAAAGCATTCCACGGTGACTTTTGAGTATCATTCTTTTATTGCAGTCAGCAGGCTGAAGGTGGAAAGCTCTGAGGTGCAGGTGTGCTTTCACAGCTCTGTAATTTCGGGTATGACTGAGAGACTAATCACTCTAGGATTTGATTGTAAATGAGGGTTAACTAGGTCAGCGTTGGTGTTGTGTTCCTACTTGACACTTTTCAGTACAATTGGAATTTTCTTGGAAAACTGGAAGTGGGAAGTTATTAGTAAAAGTGTAGTCTCAGCTGCATGTTCACACAGGTACTAGCTTTAAAAATCCTACAGGCAGCAAGCAGGTAAGTGAGGGGTGATTACTATTAATGATTAGTTTTATGAGAGTTTTATAAAGGAGCTTGTTCAGTTCTGCAACGATGTATCAGAGGCACTAGGGGAGTTCTGGCAGAGATAGAGGAACATGAATCTAAAGTGTTAGGATGTATTGGGGAAGAAAACAAAGAAATAAAGTTGAAAGACTATGACTCTCGCACAGTTTCCAGAAGCTCATTTGTAAAATCGCGCACATCCTGCAGGTAAGGCTGTGGATAACGCATTGGTGCCTCATATTAGCCAGACCAAGGCACAGTACTTAGGATGATTGTGATTGTTACACTCAGTGTTGCTTGGATTCAGATTTTGTTTTCAGTCTGAATTTTTCTGGAGGTAGAGACTGCTTATTTTTAAATTATCTTCATTTGTATGTCAAAAGGTGCTAAGCATGACCTTGTTGGTTTGAATGCCCACTGAAGCCTTTGAGCTTGAAAAATCTAAGACTAAGTTCTTTTGGAGGCTCCAAATTGGTGATGACTTTTAAAAAAATAAATCTTTATCAGTAATCCAATGCAAAATGTTTGAATGACAAGCATTTGATTTTCCCAAGGGCTTCTTCACCTCTTTTACTTGAAGAAACACAATGATGGATATGGCGTGTGTGTGCGCGTATATGTGTGTGTGTGTGTGTGTGTGTGTGTGCGCGCGCGCGTGTGTGTGTAAGGGGAAGTTGTCTGTTGGAAAAATTTTTGGCTTTGGTTTTGTTCAAGGTGACCAAAGAATTTAGAAAATTTTAAATCAATATCTTATTACTTTCATGAGCAAAATTATCCTTAAAACACCACAATAACAAACATCTCAATGCATTTTCATCTTCTTCACAAATATTGACAGCACAAAGGAGAGTTTGGATTGTTTTTTTAAACTTGACCAAATTATCTTTACTATTTCAAAAAAACCCTTCATTTTCCATTCCTTCTTTCTTTCCTTTCATCTGTGAATAGTTAGATGAGCTTGATTTTCAGATAAAAAAAAGTACAGAAAAACTAATACACAGACATTATTCTTTGCAGGAGGCGATGGGTTAGAAAAGACAAAAATGTAGACCTTCCTCTTTTAAAAATAATTTTCTTTTTATGACACTATTTTATTAATGTTGTTTGCAGTTCACTGTGTTGAGTATTTACAAAGCCGAATCATTCTATTTTCATGAACCCCATCTCTAACACTGTGTTCTATCCGAGAACAAAATCCGTCTTGAAAGTTGCAGAACACAGTCATGCCCCAGCAGTCAGTGAGTCACAGGGTGATGGGTTAGATGTTGTTTCAGAGTTTTCCAGAGAGACAGTGTTACTTCCAAAGTTGTACTCTGCAGAGTATTTTGAGACTCAAACTAGGGTAGCTTGTCTTTGTGTTTCCAGAGATGGACCTGGTATGCATGTTCATAATGCTAAATAACAGACTGAGTTAAATATGGATGCATAGTGTTGCTGGGTGCCAGGACAGCATTGAGTGTTAAATATCGCTTCAGGAAAAATGTATTTACACACATGCTGACAGTTCATTTCCAGGAGGGAGCCTCACGTCTGCTCTGTACACTGCAACTTCAATCTTCCCACTGTGAAATTTTAGACAGCCTGTCTGCAGAGGCTCAGCCAGATCTATTAATATTTATACATTCCATTCACACTCCAGTCAGAGCATATAAGTTGCAGATCTTTCTGATTTGGAAGCTATTAAGATTCATGACCCCTTTAGCTATTTACTTCTTTTGGTCCAGGAGCCTTTGCAATCAGCTTATACTTAAGAAGAAAGCACAAATCATTACCGTTCAAATATTGTCCTGTATTGTGACCATTTGTAGTCTATCAAAAGGGTGTTAAGAACTTTAATGCATTCATTTATCTCAAGACACAGGTTATTAGATGAAGCATTCTTTTCTTGGAAAAGGATAGAATAGAAGCATTACTTACACCAAAAATTGCTTTTTTAATTCCAAATTAGTGACTCAGAGTGAAGCTTTATATGCTATTAAGAAGCAATATCTAATCAATTTTTTCTTTTGGAGAGCAGACATTGATTGAACAAACGATGTGGTGATGTCCTGAATGGGACAGAACAACAATGAAATGTTTGGATGTGTGTTAGGCCTGTCTATGAGGAAACTCCATTCTCTTTACATATTAAGTCTTGTATGTCTGTTTAACAAAGAATTGTGAAATTGGAGCAAGGTCTCATATTTAATTAATTTTAGGATTATCTGATAATGTTTTATTAGTCTAAAGACATTTAATTCTATTCTATCAAGATAGACTGATTCTACTGAACAAAAACTGAAAAAATCACAAAAATTCATGGCAGAGGAGAGAGAATTAATGTGTATTACTGCTCATTATAGACTAGACCTTTTACATTTATTAATTACTTCGAACCTTGCAAAAACCAAAGTGATAGATATTATTGCCATTTTCTGAATAAAGATGAAATTATAGAAGAAATCTAGTATCTTACCCAAGGCCATACAATTAATAAATAAAACTTTAATTCCATTTTGTGCTATTTCTAATACTGTGCTATTTACATGCAATTTTACTTGCATTTCTCTAGAAATACTATGTTATGGCCACCAAAGATCACATTTTTTGTGGACTTACTACTAATAGGGAATGTTTCTAGTGAAAATGTGAGGTTTGTGGTTCCCAAAATAAGCCAGGACAGTTGCATTGCTTCCAGTTCATCATTTATTTTCTAACCCTCAAGTCAAAACCAAACTAAGCCAAGACAAATCTAAAGATAATTCCAATATGAAAACTACCATCACCACCATCATCACCTTTACCACCATCTCCCCCTCGGCCCCCCTGCCCCATCCACCACCACCCCATACTCACCAAACACCTACAGGGTAAATCATTAAATTCAATTAGACTGAAAAGCTTCTTATTTTACTTTCCTTGAATTGTCAAATAAAATGTATTACATATTTGGAATCAAAGACCAAAGCATTTTTGCAAATCTAGAAACATTTGCAAATACAAACTTTTGAAGACTTTTCCCAATACATCTATATTTAAAAGTACTGTTATTTAAAATAGATTGTTTCATCGATATTATTTTTGTTTGCCCTGAAGATAATCAGAGATGTTTAAGTGTGTAATTTCCATAGCTCTAGCTTCAGGCAGACGAAAGAAATGGTTTTTGTGAGAGCTGGATTTCCTTAGACTGTCTTACCCTCAGAATTTGAGATTTGTGGGAAAGTGCAGCTCCACAGAGATTGAACTGATTTTTCTTGAGAAAAAACAGCAGAAAAAGAATCAATTCTCCCATAGTGAACATAAAGCCTTAGCTCTGGCCATCTCTACTCTCAAAAAATAGGACCTTATGGTGACTCATGTTTAAATTTATTCAATGTTTGGTCAACTTCATGACACATAAAAATGGGTGAAGTAAATTTAAAGGGAAAAGATTCCAGGAAACAAGTCAATTCCTTTTATGTTGAAAAGAAATGAACAAAAAAAGAACAATGAAAAGAAACCATGAAAACCATTCCATACCATAATCAAAATAGTGTTTGAAATACTGTTTGTTTTGGGGAAAAAGACACATTTTTGACTCTTTCTTTATTGTAATTTGCATCTTTTTGTTTTCATCTGGTTTTCTGAAGGGTGGCAGAGGATGAAATAACTTCTGATGGTCTTGATTTTATTTTCCATTTGTTTTTTCTCTGGCATCTTGAGAAAGAGCTGTCTAAAGAGAGTAGTTTGCTCTTTAGGCTCTCTTTTGAGATATAAATTTAAAGACAGGATTATTCTCTTTCATTCAAGTTCTGGAATTCACAGCCCATGAGATCATTTCAAGATAACTCAGGCTTTTGTCCTAAGAAATAGAAACAGTTTAGGTTTTCTTGTGCACCACATGGTACAAACTTAACTTGGTTATACCTGAAATTCCCTGGCAGCTCCCTGTTGGCTAGAAGTGAGAAAGTGGATGTTCAGTCCTTAAAGTATGTGCCCAAAAAGAATTTTGCATGATAGTCAAAATATTTCTTCCGTGCATATTTTCACTAGAAGAATGTTTCAATTGAATTTTGAAATATCTTATGTCATCCCTTATTCATCTTAGTTATTCTCCTTTCAAACAAGGTCATTGCACTTTGTCAGAAGTGTTCTTGGCTAGAGGCATTTTAATTGGAAATTGAAAAATAAGAGAGAAATGAGACAGGTTTGTTCCTTGACTGTGTCATAATTTTTTTTAGAAGCTGATATTACTTTAGAGAGGCTAAAATAAAGATAAATATCTATCATATTATTATGAACATATTAACCAGTGTCATATTGTTAAATAATGTCACCCCATTATGTTTTATGCAGAAAAGCCATAATTCTGAGCTCACAGTCCCAAATCTTTGTTAATTACCTGTTACACTGGTTTTTTTTTTTTATTTTCTTCCTTCACCTACTTCAACTCTCACTTCTGACTGCCTGGTTGGCTCTTTTCACTGCATTTTCCTATCATGGTCCACCTGCTTTTATTTGTAGCTCTCTGTGTATGTGATGATCTTACCCACTGTGCTGTTACCTTTCAGAACAAGGCCAGTGCTTTATATAGTAATCCATTTTAAGCCATTAATCCATAGGTTCCATTATTTTGGCACATGGTCATCTCTTTATAAACATCTATTTTGTGAATGACTACTATGTTGAATAATTAGTATTATACCACTTTATATTTCACACACACTTTTGCAATACAAACCTTTCAGAAATGGAATCAACAGATTAATAATTTTCAGGCTTCATGCACAGGAGATGGATTAAAGAAGTCCATCTTTGGACTTAGTCTTAAAAGATTAAGACTGTTCTTCAAACATCATGAGAAATAAGAAGAGAAATAGTTCATTTTAACAAAAGGACAAACCTGTGGTTTCATGAGATACCTACTGGTAAAGAGATCACAATTTGCCTGTAAATATTTTTAATAAGCCCCAACCAGTATTGGACCAATTACAGCAAGACTGGGCCAATGGTATTCGTGGAATTTCTTTTTAAGGAACTATGTTCATCCTTTTCAGTACAGGTTCCGTGATAGTGCTGATAGTGCTGTTAGACTCTATATTCTACTGACTCATCATAAAATGTTAATTCTTTGGGCACTGAGATTTCCACTTGCACCTCTTTCAAGCCAATTAACTTTTTAGTGATTATCGAGTGATGACTTGAGTCTGTTTTCTTCTACTTTAACAGAATACTCAAGACTGGGTAATTTATAAAAATCAGATGCTTATTTCTTAAAGTCTGGAGACTTGAAAGTCATAGAAACATGGCATCTGAGAATGGCATTGTTGATGCATCATAACATGACAGAGGGCATCACATGGCAAGGATACAGGTTTGGGTCTCTCTTCCTCCTCTTATAATACCACCGATACTACCATAGGATTTTATCTAGTTATCTCCTAAGTGACCCATTTACAAATGCCATCAACATGTAAATCTCATATTGAAGGATGTACTCAACCGCAGCACATGACTGGCTGGCATGAAGAGAATTCAAAGCCAGAGCCTCTCCCTTGGCACATCACCCCGTACACTTTCCAGTGTACCATTTACCTCCAACTTAGCATTGGGTTCCTACATTCTGCTTCACTTATTTCAAAGAGTAATATTTCATGGACTAAATATCTCATTGCTGTAGGTGAGTAAACTGTAATACACACAGATGAATGGCATTCATAATGAATTTCGTAAAAAAGTTTCTTTTCTGAAGGCTCGGTGAAGTAAATCTAGCCTCCAAATTTTGTGATGAACTTTGTTCTAAGAAAATCTGCATTAAATAAATCTCAAATACATAAATTATGGCAATAAAAATTAGGAGAGTTTGTCCAGTTGACATTTAACAATAAACATGGTTTTAGAAAACTCATGTTAGAGCAAAAAAGATATTGAAGAGATATTTGTAATGTTTTGAATGAGCTTTGTGTTTCTCCTCATTCACATTGCTTCTATCCACAATAATTATTTTTGTACTAGACTTAGTTGTTACACCTCTTAATTCCAAAAAGCCTTTGCAAAATCTTTTCATGTTTAGATTTCTAAAATATTGTGGCAGGGATAATCATGCTTCGATATTCTCTCTGTGTCTCTGTCTTCTTTTTTCCCTCCCTCCCTTTCTTCTTTCTTTTATTCTCTCTCTCTTTCTCTCTCCTACTTACTCCAACCCCAAAAAAACAAAAAACAAAGAATTTTTAGCTGTGCACCTGGATCCAATAACAAAGATTTAAGATCATTTCAAAATTTATCTTTCAGGCAAGTGTGGTTACATGACTAAGCACTGACCTATGAGATGTAAAGAACAGGGTGTGGAGATGTGTGGAACTTCTGACATGTATTCTTTTTTTGGGTTTCTTTGAGACAGAGTTTTGCTATGCAGTTCAGGCTGAACTTGGGCTCACTTTGTGGCCCCGGCTGGCCTGGAACTCTCAACAATCTTTTTGCCTCAGTGAAATGTATTCTTAAAAGGAGGGATGGGTGCCTTACTGCACCCCTTTCTCGTCCTGTTGCTCAGAATGTGCACTGAGATAAGCAGACAGGATGAGGCCAGTGGATGAGATAAGTGGGTGCGGGCAGATCTTAAAGCTGTTAGGGCAATGAGAAAGGAGGATCCTTGGTCTTCTGAGCATGAATGAACTATCAGCTTTCCATTACTGTGATTGAAAAGACACGAACTTCTGTGATTGAAGATACTGCCATTTTTGATCCATGAAATGTGTACCCAAATCTATATCCCCTGATACAGAGAATATAGAAGATTACTTCTAGTTTGGACAGTGCTGCTTTTAAAAATTTGTCACAACTAAATAGTGACAAATTAGAAGCAGAAAATTCTTTAGTCTATACATCAATATGTCATGGTGGCTAAACTTACTATAATGATTTGACCATCTATTGATGGGCAAAAGCAAAGAGACAGTACAGAGCTCTATGAATCAGTATTTACTTTCTTATACATCAGCACAGCAAATATTAGATATTCATTGTTCATAATCATTTTGTTTAAATTGGGACTCTATTTCAAGCGAAGACCACTACACTCTACCATTTACTTTACCTTGTTTCGAGCGGACAGTTCCTCATAATGGGGAAACTACCTTCTCAGGAAGAAGCTTTTGGAAGCAGTACCTAGCTCGATAAGAGTTTGAAAAGAATTGAAGCCAGCCTCAAATCGCAGTAAATCTCAATTTTTTAATTCAGGTTAAACAAATGTTTATGGATCATTTTAAGTATGGGATATTTGGAAAGGTTTAGGAGAAGAGAACTACCTGAGGAGGTTACCCAAGGTGGGTAAACCCAATTCATGCAGAGAGGAAGAGGGAGCCTTAGAAAGTGGAACTCAAGACAGGTGCTTGGAAGGTCAAATAAAACAAAGCAAACTTAGTGACTAGATGATCTCAATTTCAGAACTTAGGGAATTTGATAATGTTTACTATGTTAATTAAATAGTGTTATATTAGAATACATCAATCATATAGGTTTTGGGACATGTGGCAGAACCAGAACTTTTTTATTTTGTGCTTCTTCCAAAGTAATAACTTGGTTCTTTTCTAGTCTATACAAGGATTTAGGGATCAGGGATTTAGCTCAGTGACATAAGTGCCTGCCTGGTAAGTGGTTGTAAATTTAATGCCTGATACAATAAAAAAAAAGATTTAGAAAATAAAGCAAAATAAAGTATACAGTTATTTTTCAAAAAACATGCATGAAATGAATACATGAAAAAATGTTCATCATCATTATTCATTAGAGAAATGCAAGTTTAAACCACACTGAGATTCTATCTCACTTCTGAAAGAATGGCCAGGTTCAAGAAAACTAACAACAACAAATGCTGGAGAGGCTGTGGGGGAAAAGGAATTCTCCTGAACTGTTGGTGGGAGTGTAGACTGGTACAACCATTGTGGAGGTCAGTCTGGAGATTTCTCAAAAGCTGGGATTGGAAGTCCCATTTGACCCAGCTATTCCACTTCTAGGTATATTCCCAGAAGAACTGAAGCCATCATACCACAGTGATATATGTGCACCCATGTTTATAGCAGTACAATTTGTAATAGCCAGATCTTGGAAACAACCTAAATGTCCATCAACTGAGGAATGAATAAAAAGTTGTGGTATTTTTATATAGTGGAGTACTCAGCTATAAAGAATGATCACATTGAGATATTTATCAATAAATGGGCACAGCTTGAGACCATACTCATAAGCGAAATAAATCAAACTCACATGTATAAATACCATATAGTCTCCCTAGTGTAAGAAATGGTAAGAATACATAAAAGTATATAGTAATCATGATTCCCCATTATATTGCTTTGAAGCCTTATAATATTTTCATTCATTAGTTGGAATGGTTTTGTTCTGGGTTGTTTGATTTTATTATCTGTGATGGTATTAACAGCTTTTTTGAAGAAAATAAGACATTATAATAGCTAGTGTTGATTTAATACCATCTTGTTTTGAAGTCCTACCAAGCTTGTGTTCTTCTGTCTCCATTGGTTCTATCATGTTGTGTCTTATTGGATTTTATTATATGTGATAGTATAAACAAAATTTTTTATGGACAGGGAGATAATATAGTAACCACTGTTCATTTTCTGTTAGTTGGTTCTGAATACTCTGCTGTAATACTTTCATTCTCTTGAATGGTTTTACACTGTCTTGTTATGTTTGATACGATAGTGTATGAAGGTATACTCAAATATTTCAAGGAAAGAGACAGTATGGTAGCTACTGTCGTGTCGGGTTGTCTTGTGGTGAAAAACTATGTTGCTTAAATTGTTCTGTTCTAATCTGTTTGTTATGTCCTCTTTTATGTTAATCTTTTTAAAATTAAAAAAAACCCAAAACACATGCATAAGCATTCCTGTAGGGTAAATCTCTCTTAACATTTATTTATATTTAAGGAGTGCAAGACTCTATACTCATTCTTTGTTCATATATTAACAACCACAATTCCTGCAACGATTTATGAAATAAGCGTTTTATTACCTACAGTTTACAGATGAAGATCAGTGACTATTTCTATGTACCTTCTATTTGTAAAGTGATTAGAAACATTACTTGTTTATTTTCATTAATTAGGTTTAATTAAAGTTTTCATTGTGTGTATTAAAATTGCACACTATGATATTTGTGGTATGTGTATAGATCGTAAAGTGATGACTACAGTTAAGTCAATTACCGTATCAACCATCTCACAGTTACTTTTTTTTCATTTTTTATATTGTGGTTTTTTTGGACACAAGGTCTTGCTATATACCTCAGATTGGCTTAGAACTCATGACAGTCTTTCTGCCTCATCCTCCCAAGTACTGCAATTACAGGTATGTGCCACCATGGTTGGCTCACAGTTATCTTTTTGTGTGATAAGAGCATCTGAAATATATTCTCTTAAAAATTTTTAGTGTACTGTACAACAATTTTAATTGTAGCCCTCATGGTCTGTATTTATCCTACATCACTTAAACTTTGACTCATTTCTCTCTATTTTCCCTTCTCTCTCCTTGCTGCCTGTTGTAACCACCCTTACATTCTAATTTTTGTGTGTTTGATTTCTTAAGATCCCATATATAAGAGAGATTGTGAAACTTTTATCTGTGTTGCCTGTGTTCAACTCAATGTGTCTTCCTGGTTTATCTACCTTGTCTTCTTTTTAAAAGCAGAATAATAGTTGAACGTGTATAATGGAACATATATTGCAATCTTTACCCAATCATCTATAGTAGAAATTTAGATTGGTTTGTACATTTTAGCTTAAATATAAGTCTTGCAACTGTAGAACTCCTAAAATAAATCATAGAGGGAAAGTCCCTTGATTTTGGCTTTTTGGATGTGACACCAAAAAACACAGTCAACAAAAGCAAAAATCAACAAGTGAGACTACATCAAACTAAATTGCTTTTATTTGGTGAAGAAACAAGCAATAGCATGAAAAGGCAGCTATAAATTGGATCAAATGTGTGTGAATCATACACCTGGTCAGGAGCTAAGATCTAAGACATGAAGAATCCATATAGCTCAGTACTATAAAAACAAATGATCTGGTTAAACCCAAGTAAAGATATGAATAGACATTTCTCCAAAGAAGAGATACAAATGGCCAACAGGTGTGTGAAAAAGTGGTAACATCACAAATCCTCAGGGAAATACAAATCAAAACCACAGTGAGATATCATCTCACACCTATTAGGGTGGCTATGACCAAAAAGACAAGAGATGATGAGTGTTAATCATGTGGAAGAAGAAGAACCCATACACATTGCTGATGGGATTGCAAATGGGTGCAGCTGCTGTGGAAGGCAGTGCAGATGTTTATATATAAGAAAAAAAAAAACGAAAAATCAAGCTACCATGTGAGGTATCAATCCCATGTCCAGGTGTATATCCAAACATAAGAAAATCATATCCGCACTCCTATATTCACTGTAGCATTATTTATAGTAGCCAAGACATGGATATATTGTCCCATTTAGTATTTACCTCTACCGCAGTATTTATGATGCTCATTTCACACCTGGAGAGAAAACTGAATTGGAGGGAGAATAAGTAACATGTCTAAGGTGCCAAATGCTCCACAGTGTTGGGCTCTAAGCTGAATCCTTTCCCAGACTTGCTCCTGAGCCCTCCCTAGCGCCTTTCCATCCCACACAGCCAGCAGCTCAGAAAAGCAGCCCAGTTCAGAATTACTTAACAATTAAACACTGACTTTTGACGGTGTTCTCTACCCACCTTAAAAACTATGATGATTATTACGTGCTATTTGAAAACAAGATTTCACTATGAGTGTTGACAACAGATCAAAATAAAATATGAAGAGGAAACTGAACACTTAGTAAATTTTGCTTGCCAAATCTTGGTAAATTTTGTTTGCAGCCTCTGGAACAATTTTTTATAGTTGCATTTACTCTGAGTTTAGGATTGTACATACTATCGATGACCCCACACACTACTGATTAATTTAGGATTGTAAAGAACTGAAAAATTAGACCCCTTAAAATAAAAGACCCAGTCAAAAATGAGTAATTGAAATGAATAAACACTTCTCAGAAGAAGTACCAACAGTAAGTACATGAAAAAATGTTCAACATTTCTAGCTATTCGATAAGTGCAAATTAGAACAATATATATTGTATTATCTTCAAGAAAGAACTATTATCATCAAGAAATCAAATAATAACAAATTTTACAAGATTGTAGAAGGAAAGGAACTCCTCTACATTATTAGCAGAAATGTAAACTAGTACAACAACAATAGAAAGCAGTGTAGAGGTTCCTCAAAAACTAAAAATAGAAATTCCATTTGGGCCAGGATTCCTCTTCTAGATATCTCCCCAAAAGAGTTAGGTTTATTACAAATTATACTCATATTTGTAGCAGCAGAATTCATAATAGCTAATTTGGAAATGGTTTATATGTCCATCGACAGATGAATTGATAAAGAAAATGTGGTATTTACGCACAGATATGATTCTGCATTAAGAAGGAAGAAGTTCAGTCATTTATCAGTAAATGAATACACTTTAAGACTATAATATTAAGTAAAATAAATAATATGTGGAAGCTTAAATATCTCATGGTTTTTCCAACATGCAAGACACAAAATATAAAAAGAGCAAAATAATAGATATATAATAGGAAGTAGAAAAAAATCTTTTTCAAAAGAGAAGAGGGAAAGGGAAGGTGGAGAAAGAAGGGAGTAAAAGGAGATGTAAAATAAGAATTGGGAGGAAAAAATGGAGAGAGTTTTTGCAAATAGAAAAAGAAATGAACAGTGGAAGGAAGCAGGGAAGGAGAAAAGCTTTATTGGACAAAAAAAAAAAAAAAAGAATTAAGAAGTGTTAGGTGTGTGTATCAGCTCCCCACAATAAATACAATCATTGTGTACTGAAAACATGTACTAATAAAGGTAAATTTATTTAAAAAAATCATCTATAGACTCAGTTTTCTCTTTTTGTATTTTGCTTGTTGATTTCTAAAATTTGAGAAAGCGTAATTGCTGTATGGCACTTTAAGATCTAAGACAACTTTCTTTGGTCCCCTAGACCACATATTTGTCTCCCTTCAGGAATTTGATAACCCAGAAATCATTGAGTTTTTCTCTTTAGCTTCTTTTTCAAAAATGCCCTTAAATCCATCTGTGACTAAATTATAAGAAGGAGACTCTCTATGGTTCTACAATGTTCTTAAAGAGTCAATAAACCAATAGCAGAACTGCTAGCCATTTTATATTGATTTTTTTTCAGAGTTTTGAGTTACGTGTGTCTTGTATTGAGTAGATGCAGCTCACCACACAGCTCAGGAAACAGCCATGCTGTATGAAAGTAAGAACTGAGTTGTGTAGTTAAGAGACAGAAAATGTCTGTTTTGGCCACCGTGATGTCTCTTGCTCAGTTTGTAACAATGACAACTGCAAATTTACAGATCTATCATTTACTCAAATCTAAATAAGGAAAAATAGACTTTATGCGTGTAACAAAAATGCTATAAGACTTCTACAGCCTAAAGCCAAAGGAATTAGTTTCTTCTCACATACTCCCTACATGCCAGTAAGTGCTTAAGCTTTTTCTCTACGTTTTCATTCCTAGATAATCATAATCATAAATAAGTGCATTCAATTGACTCTATCTTATCAAGCTCATCCCCCCAAAAATCCTTCTATGTATACTCGAATGTATCTCTATAACTCCCTAATTCAAATATATTCACCCTAATAATACCTTGAACCAAACAAGAATGCTCATTCAAGGAAAGTGTGTATTTATGGTACCATCTGACAGAAAAACAGAAGACAGTTGCTACAGTTAAAACTGATTTCAAACTTTAGGCATTTGCTTTCATGCTATAATTTCTACTTTTGGTCAATTACAAAATAACATTAGCTTGTAGATAAATATATTTACAATAATATTACAATTTATAATATTTAGAAATTATAAAATGCATATTCACATTTCAGTGACCCATTGATAATGAAATGAATTCCCAATGCATGCTTTTGATTATCATACTAAAATTCCTGGAGATACAGAATCACTGAACCAGAACAGGGTCTCAGAGCTACTCTATGAGTGTATAATTCTCAATTGAGCTGCTCTAATTCTGCCTTAAGGAAACACTACTTACTCAATGCTAATTTATTTGGGTATTATGAAAACTGTGGAGGTCTTTCTTCAAGATGGCCTTGGATGAGCCTTCTGGTCCCCTCCTGCATTGTACCAGGATTAATGTGTTAGCCAACAAATAAAGCATAATGATGGCACATGACTTCCAAAACTGGAATTCATCTTGATTGCCCCATCTCTTACCTTACTTTCATGGATTACTTGCTCAGCATGGCCAGCTGCCAAGTCACGACCTCCACCAGTTGAGACCCATATGTTGATACACTGACGTTTCCTGACAGCGTCCACATGAATGAGCTTGAAAGTGGATCCTTCAGCCCAACAGAAGACTTCAGTGTGGTCAACAGCTTGACAGTAGCCCCATGAGAAACCTGGAGCCAGAACCACCCAGCTGCTCCTGGATTCCTGACTCTTTAATAACTGTGAGATAATAAATGCCTGGTGCTTCAATATGCTGAATATTGTGGTAATCAGTAACACAGCAATAGGTAATTAGGGATTAACAAAAATCTAATATGCTAATAGCTTTACATAAAAATAGATTGTGATGCATTTACAATCAGCTTTAGAAAACACTGAGAATATACAGAGACAGATAATAAAATCTCTTCAGGTATTACAGCTAGATCCTGAAATATGGTTCAGGTTGATGTTATGCAGTCATTATCCGTGAATGTACATTCAAGTAACAAAAACTTGAGACAGTTATTCCTACTCAGGCCAAGCCCTGACCCTGAAATGCCATCTTCCTTCCTTTCACCTGAGCCAAGGAACAGGATATAGTCATACTTTGTAGCCTAGGTCCATGTTCAATTCCTTCTCAAAACCTTTTCAGATCACCACAGCACCAAATGTCTGTGTTCCTTTTCTCAGAATCAGTTGAATTGTTTTATGTCCCAGCATTTATGATTGTTAATAAGGAATTAGTTTATCTCCTTAAGCACCTTGAAAACAGAAGCATTATTTTTTAAGCATCCCTACCTTTGAACTCTCTCCCCTCCTTAACTCCTCACATCATTTATTCACTAGTCCCAGGACCCTAACTCAAAACCATCTGAGCAATTCTGTGGCATGATCTATGCGAGATCTGAAATTCCAATCTCTTTCTCAATGTCCTCTGGACTCTAGGACTCAGAGCTAAAAATTATAATCCCAACAGTTGCAGCTATGATTCTAGGTACAAGTTAATTCTGCAAGTAAGATGCACATTCGTGAGATTTGGAGGGTGAAAAGAAATGAAGTTTTAATTTTCTCAGTTGAGATTGAGAAGAAACAGGCCTAAGGTGAGCACCTATAGCAGCCAACCAAAGGCTACAAAGGAAATTATGAAGGCAATAATGATGGCAGCAGTGGCGGTTTCCTGACCTCAGGGCACGAACTTACATGTAAGTCCCATGGCAGCTCCTGTCCTTCCCCCTCCGCACATTCCAATGATCTGTAAACACCTAACTCCTAATAATGAATCTCTTATGGGGTAAATGACTTTGCTCCTTCATTGAGCTCTAGCACATATACCATACAGCCTTACTATTTGTTCATGCATATGCTGATGACCTGATAATGTTTTTAGTTCATCCCCCGATCCACCCAAAACTTGATGGACATTTTCTAGGTGAACAGATAGCAAAGAAACCATGAAAGGAAGGAAGCTCATTTCAGTCTTTGGTAACATGCTGTATGTACTCCAGAAAGAAATAACAAGACAGTATACTCTCAGATCTAAGATCTGTAGTTAAGGGTGTGGTCCAAAGCTTCATTCAATACTATGTATTAGTGAAATGTCAGGTGAAAAGTGATTTAACCCACAGTTTGTTGATTACTTTGATTTGCTGTTTAATTGGTTCTGAATCACAGCAAATGTTCCTATTACTTTAAATAGAAGTAGTGGGAGAGGGTAAAAAAGAGACTACAGTGGTTAGCACTTTTTCTTAAATGTTTTGCAGTGGGACAAAACACAGCCATATTGCCACAAAATCCTCATAAACATTTAAGTAACTACTATAGCACTTTGAGGTCAATTTAGGGGAGTAGAATGACTTTCAATGCCCCTGCTTGCTACAGCAAAATTCAGAACAGAAAAAAGGCATGAGAAGCACTTTCTTGCACAGGCAGTATAAAAACCTCAGGCTTCCAAATCATTTCAGCAAAGCATACTTCCTAACTCCTAGAGACATAGGATATTATTTTTAATTAAATGTATAATGTTAATCAAAGCTAGCATATTAGTTTTCTGTCAAATTTATGATAGAATGGAATTATATTTTTAAGTGTTATGGGTATACTTGATATTACATTAAAGCTTCAACTATGGAGCCCATTTTTATAGCATTTGAATCACTATGTTATAATTTCAAATTATTATAAATGTTTATATTAGTTGTAGCTTTATCACATGCTAATAATGTTGCTAACGCTATAGTGCCCAAAACTAAATATGAATCACATATCCAATTTCATTATGTTTTTTCTTCTTGAATGTCAGTTGTTTTATACCCTGCAACATGCTGCAGTCAAACCTAAGCTTCGCCTCACTTTTCTTGGCATTCCCAGAGCACTTAGAACAGTGCTAGGCCCAGAGGCATCTAGTAATTTCTTGTGGCTTGACTGTATGCTTCCATGAAAGTACATCAGAAAGAAAAAAATCAGTCTCTAAAAAAAGGTAGTGATTTCTTGATTTGTCATGCTCTCCTTATTCCAAGTACATTCTTGATGTCCTTTTTTATACACAAAGGGCTTCCTGATCTCAACGATAGCCCATGAAATTCAAAAGACTAACATCATGAATCTGGTAACAATGGTAATATTAAAATGGGTTCTCCAGCGAATCTCCTTTTTGCTCTGTTTCTATGCTGACTGGAATTTGTATAATTGCTCTCTGTGTCTGTGATCCAGCCCACAGTCAGGTCTCATTGCCTCAGTGTTACCTGGTTCTAAAACTCAGTCACTCGTTCAACCAACATACACTGGGGACCCACCCTGCCAAGCATGGTAAGACACCAGAATGTGTGATTAAAGTCTGCCCTGGATCTTCATACCCCAGTGTTACCAGTTCGTAGCTGTAAGGTTCTGAATAAATTGTTTAACCCCTCTATACCTATTTCATCATTATTACAACAGAAATTAAATTAGCACCTACCTCACAAGATCATTTTAAAATTAAAAAAATTAATATAAGCCATTTAGGTTAGTATCTGGCACACTAGTTTTGGGGATTCAGAATTGAGCAGGTAATCCAGCTGTCAAGAAAATCGCATTCTAGTAAAGAAAGTAGGTCATCAATCCATGCATTACTTAGAGTATGAGTATTGTTACAAAGAGAAGCACAGACATGTTTTCATAGGATCAATGCTCTAGGAAGTCTTCCTATGAGTCAATATTTGAGCCCAGCTCTGACTCAAAAGGTCAAAAGAAGACATTACAGTGAGAAGCAATGATGTGGAAAAGGCCTGAAGCAAAGGCTGGAAGTGACCAGAGGGTCAGACAATGGTTGAGGGACACTGAAGAGAAGCTGATATCAGAGGGACAGTAACTGGCAGGTGTTGACAGACCTTGCCTGCCCACCTAAGGGATGCGAACTTTAACAATAACCATTGAAAAATTTGGACCTTTAAAAGATTTTCATGGCCTGAGGACAGAAAATGAAAATGTGTCAGGCAGCTCTAAATTTCAAGATCTGCAGAGACAGATAGGAAACCATCACCCTATGCACCTTCTCTTTTTCTGTTGTCACTGTATACTGTTTGTCAAGTAGTTGCTCTGTGCCCCCTCCTTGCCCAACCTTAATATCCTTAATGAAGTTGAGACAAAATAATAACTTTAAAACTAGGCACAGCTTCTATATTCCATTATGAATATTATATTAAACTAGAACTTCAGATCATCTATATTTGAATGCCTCTACTAGAAAATTAGTAGTGTGGCAACCTCCATTGTTCTATAGAATTTCCATTCATTCGTGAGGTGAATCTGTCCAAAGTTACAGATGAGTATCATAACTCTGTTTTTAACTTTCTATTCTTCCCAAGTGAAAACAGGTTAATTATATTTCAGAAGTAACCTTTTCCTACCTTTAGGTTAGTAATGGTGTCAAATAATTTCATAATGGGTTATAAAACTCCCATTAGTGTTATAAATTGCATTAGTCTGAATCTTTTCCAAAGTCTTCAAGTATTTTAGCTGATATTTTAACTGTCTTAAAATTAGGTTGTAATGTACTTTAAAAAATTTCTTTCATGGTTTAGTCCCAGTTCACTTGAAAGTAGTGATCTTAACTACTGTGCTGAATTAGTTCAACTTCCCCTCAGTTATATAAACCATGTAGTAATTTTTTATGCTACACTTTTCCCATCTCTGCTCCTGCATGTTCTGAAATAGGTCCTTATATGGCAAAAACAAACCTAATTGTTCAAGAAGTCTTTCTCTGCCATAGAACACTCCTGAGGAATGTTAGAGAAAAGAATTGCTTTTAGAGTAAGTCATTGTAATTACACACGCTTTCTTATGTGGGTGTCTCTAGATAGCTATGTCAACTGCTACTCATTACTAAAAACTATCCTTTCTCATCAAAATGCTGCCCCAACCAAGATTTTATGCTTAAAAGATCCATACCTCCCTATGAACGTCACAAATACTTTGAGGGAAATTCATTATTTGAGTTACTCTGAAATATCCCTCTTTGGAATTCAAATACATAGCCTTGAACTATGGCTACATGAATGCAAAATATTTGTTTGAGAAGTAAAAATATTTAGTTAGCCTTTGAGACAGTAAATCCTCCCACAATGAATAACAGATTTATTAAACATTTTACTAATATCATAGAACTGATATGCTCAAGGTTGACAAAGATTTTTTGCTTAACTAAACTTTAGTAATCCCTGAACCTTTTCCTAGGTTCATTTGTGTGCCTCTTGTAAAGTCCAGTTTTAACAAAAACTCTGTTAAGTGAGCAAGAATCCCTAACTTTATCAGGTTCCTTCATCCTCCCCTCTGCCCTAGATGATGTTTGATCATCCTGATCTGTTCTTACCAAGTACCCTATTTGACTGGTTTAACAGCATCTATCTCTCTTACTCCTGATGTTGCCTCTCAGTAATTTTCCATCCACTGATCCTTACCCCTGCTTCTTGGCTAAAAATTCTCCACTTTTCCATTGAGCTCAATTTCTCTACTCAACCACAAAATTCTACTGTTGTGTTCCCTGTGCCTATTGTGATGGCTCTGAATAAAATCTTTTTACCAAGCTTTAGCTGCTTTCATTGTATAAACTTTTCTTTAGTAAGAAAAAAAAATTTTTTTTGATCTGTAGCACGTTGTATGAGTTTTTCTAGATGCCTAACAAATTACCACAAATTTGGCAGATTAAAACACTCACTTGTTGTCTCATATTTTTCATGGCTCAGAAGTCTGGGCAAAGCTTAATAGGATCTTCTATTTTAGTCTAACAGAACTGCAATCAAGTCTCTAGCCTGGCTATATATTCATATGGAGGCTCACCTGAAGAAGAATGTACTTTAAAGCTCATTTAGGTTGTAGGCAGGAATTCATTTCCTTGTCTCTAACTAAAGTCTGTAACATCTTGTTGGTGATCAGCTGGAAGCCTGCCTTCTAGACCAAGAGGCCAGCTGCCTTTCCCGGTGGTCCTCTTCATTAGCAGTTCATAACATGAATTGTGCTTCAAGACCAACAGGAGACTCTCCAGTCAGTTAAGACTGCATATTATGCAGTAAAAGATAATCATGAAACTAACATTCATCACCTTTGTCATATTGCATCTGTGCAATGAAAGTCATAGACTATACCCTCACTCAACAGGAGCACATTATCCCAGGGGGACTCATCAAAGCTCACTGGGCCTTGAGTTTGGCAGTTAGGGCTTAAATTCTACAATATCTTCTTCTGCTGAATACATCCCACTTTATTTTTCATGGAATGTGCCCCACTTTATTAAGATTATAGAGCTTAAATAATCTTACTTTACTTTTATTCATTTTGGGGATTTATCACAATAAAATCATTAATATACCCCTGAAATAAATTTATTTTAAAAGAAAACAGTTACTCCAGTTAGTACCCTTCCTTTTGTGGTTAGAGTAATACAACTGAAACTTTAAGTTTGTACTCACATGACTTTGGTATTTTTCAGAAGAGCAAAAAGGATTTTTTAAGGTAGCACAGTACCTATAACACTTCTCACCTATTTTACTTAAGGCAGCCTGGTAATAATTAGTTTAAGAGTTCACTGTTTCTATTGGGTGTGTTTTGTAGTTCTACCTCATGTCTTGTGTTTTCTACATAAGTCTGCTCCAAAATGTTCTCAGAGGGATTAAGTTTGGATGTGGAAGCAATGCACCCCTTCATCAGGAAATCCTTGACAAAGCTCTCTTAAATTCAGCTGTTCCATAGTAGGACAAAATAATTTGTTTTCATGATATAATTTTCCAAACTAAGAAACTTGTGCACTTCTAAGGAACATTTGGTAAGCTGACAACATGTTTGACAGTTTCTGCTGTGTGATGTGCTGTAGGATTAGAAGCCTTGAGAATTTTTAGTGTCATAACTGAGAGCCATAAATAAATGATGATATCAATCATCATGATTTTTGATTATGACAAATATAATTCAGAGCAAAACATCACAAGGGGTCTGGTATTGCAGCTTTTAACATAAAATAATGTTTCCTAAAAGTGTATTCACCAGAGTACAAAACAGGCAACGACTCTGTAACCCTTTACTCTTGTTGCCTCTTCTATTACTTTCAACATTACCACTGTTGAAATGACCTGTTTTAAGAAATATCCAACATTATCTGGAAAATCCACACAAAGACTTGAAGCAATCATTACAATGATTAAATAAAACCAAAGCTAAATTCTCAAAACATTTTCTTCTGTAAAGACTAGAGAACTGGAATTTTCTTTGCTTTAACAATATAAATATTTGAGAAAATGATGAGAATCAATTATTTTATATGCTTGTAGAAAATTGTGTAAAATATCTCCCTTACTTTATATATGTAATTAAATTAATTAGAAAAATAAGCCAGTCATATGGATGCATATCTGTAATCCCAGATACTTGAGAAGTTGAAGCAGAAGGGTCAAAAGTCAAGGCCAACCTGAACAGCTTAATGAGACATTATGTCAGAAGGATAGAAAAGGCTGGGGATGCAACACAATGGTAGAGCACTCCCTGATTTCAGTCTTCAGCACCATAAAAAAAAGAAAGCTATGCCAATATATTGAAAGATAAACCTCCATCTTGCTTTCTTCCTTCACTCACTCACTGCTCAACAAGCCTGCAAGGTTCTCTGCTGAATGTTTTAGAAGCCACAGTGGTGAGCGATGCAGATGTCCTAGCCTCACGTGTTTAGGTAATATAATTTGTGAAATATGTGTACTATTTCTTAAGCAGACTAAAACTAATAAAAAGTGAGTTTGGATTTGGGATGTGATTCAGTAATCAGGTGCTTGCCTAGCACACACAAAGCTCTGAGTTATGTGTACCATGCTGGAAAAGGAAGAGAGGAAAAAAGGAAAGAAGGAAGGAAGAAAGGAAGAAAGAAAAAAAAAGAAGAAAAGAGAAGGGGAGGGAAGAGGAGAAAATGTAACTCCACTGCAGTAAGTAGAACAGTATTTACACATGTGCCACTGATGCAGGGTTAAACGCACATCTCATTGTTTTCCCTTCTGTCATTCATTTCAGTATATGGTAAGATATTTGGATCTGGACACAATCTTCTGCATATGGATTTCCAAATTTCCCAATATCATTTATTAAAGAGGCTATTTTCCCCATTTTTGACATAGTTCTACATGCTGCTGAGGATAATGTGGATTCATTTGTAGTTGGATAGCTTTCTTCATAGATATTTATTAAGCTCATTTGTTTGAAGGTTTGGTTCAACTCTGATTTTTCTTTGTTGATTTTTTAATCTAGTTGATCTATTTGTGTTAGCAGGGTATTGATATTCCTAACTAGAATCATATCCAATTATAATTGTATAATTGTATATTGTATATTTATGATTCTGTTTTTGTGTTGAACTTCTGGGATTTTGACCAAACATGTCATACAGTTGTTCTTTTCTGATCTCAGTGATTTGGAGGTTCTAGGTACATCCCTTATTTGTATGTTAAATTCTTTTCTCATATTTGAAAAGTTTACTGCTATTACTTTTGTAAAAAGATTTTAATGTCATTTATGCTATCTTCTGATTTTTCACTAATTCCAGTTAGTCTTAAATTTCTTCATGTGATCTAGGAGCTGCTAGATCCATTTTCCATGTCCTTTTGTTTTTAAGGTATCTCAATGACTGACCACCAATTACAGCCTTGTCTTCCTGTTCTCACACTCTGTTCTCACATAGGTTGCTTCTGTTGCCCATACTCTCAATAATTTCCTAAATTTTTGTTGAGTTGAGTGTCTTTTCATTGGATCTAATTCTTTTGTATACTTGACATTCATGCTTTGTATTGTTTTGCTTATCTCAGCCAGGATTTTGTTAGTTCATGTGTTGACTAGCTGAGCATTTTGTTTATTAAGATTATTATCTGTTTAGTTATATCTTTGAATTTGCCAAATGCCGTATTGTTCAGTTTTTCTATCTCCTCTGTTGTCCTTTAAATAATTTTTCTGTATAGTTTTTGATTTCCTCCTCCTTCTCAATGCCCCTTTAATTGGCTTTGTGGGAGTTGCAAGTTTTGGTGGCATGTGGTTGTCTTGTCTTCTCATATTTCTATTCATTTTTATACTATGAGTTAATTATGAAGAAAAATATTTTTTGTTAGTATGGAGAACTTTTTAGATGGTGTCTGCTTTCAGTGATGTACTCTGGAAGCTGCTAAATACAGACCTTTGCCTCTGTCCTGGGATGCTAGGAGCTGGCAGTTTGACACAACCAGAAAGCAGACTCCATGGCACAGAGTTGGCAAGGGGTAACTGTGGATTCTCTTCCTATTGCAGTCTAGGCCACTTTTGATAACAGTGCAACAAAGCAACAAACTGAATGCTCTTGAGATCTTAACAGTAATATGATGAGAATTAATACATTACCATTTATAAAGTCAAAATTAAATTCTATAAAAATTTTACCAAAGAATTCCCTGCTTTCTTGCTGTGTGCGTGTTTAAAAGAGTCCCTTTCAAGATTTTTCAGTGAGTAATACAGAAATTCATAAAATCTCTGGTTCCAGAAGTATTATACCAGTAACAAACATTTCCTTTTCAAGTCACTTATTTGATCTCTGAAATTATGATATTTATGTGGCAAGATAAACACTGCGTGACTAACCTCCACAGGAATAGAGTTTTGATAAGTCAAAGAGTATAAACGAACTGTCAAGTTCTGAAGGCACATTGATCCCACAGAAACTTGATCAGTGAGTAGAGAAGCTTTGTGTTAGTGGCTGATATTTACAGATGTAGCCTGGTTCTCTTCCTCCAAATACAGAGCTGTGGATTCAGACCCCTTTAATCAGCATCTTCATTTGAATGTTTGAGAAACAACTCAAGTTTAACTCCTCCAAGGCAGAACTCTGGATCATCCATTTCAGAGTTGCTTTTCTTGCATTTTCATTTCACCTTTTCGCTATTTGGGTTTCCAATCTGTGAAGACTTGGACTTCTTTCTTTCACATCCTATGTCTAAATTTTCTGTCACTCTTATTGGTTCTCTCTGTAAATATGCCCACAGACTATCATTGTCATCACGATTGCTACTTTCCTGGACTGAGCCCCTGTTATCTACAACAGCTTCCTAATTTCTGCCTACCTCTTCCTCATCATGCCCTGCTGGGTCCAGTCTATACTCAACACAACAGCCAAAAAATTCTTCTACATTGTAAGTCAAAGTATGTCACTTCTCTGCTTAAAGAGTCTTTAGGCATTCTTTAAATTCACTCAGTGTAGAAGTCCTTACAATGATTTTGAAGGTCCAGCATGTTTTTCTTTATTGTTTTTACATGATATTCTTCTTTCCTTGTCATCACCCCAGCCACTCTGGCCCCCTAGCATTTCCTCTAACATGCTAGCTATGCTTCCACCTTACAGTCTTTAAACTGGTTCTCACTTCTGCTATTTTTCCAGACAGTTGCCTGGTTTGTTCCCCTACCCTCTAAAGGCTTACTTGGATGTCGCCTTTTGGGTAAGGCTTTCTTTGGACACCTTAGTTAATATGGTAACGTGTTCCAACTTTCCAATTCTCTCTCTCTCTCTCTCTCTCTCTCTCTCTCTCTCTCTCTCTCTCTTTCTCTCTCTCTCTTTCTCTCTCTCTGTCTCTCTCTTTCTAGCCATCTCTCATCTTATTGTACTTTTCTCCATTTATCACCTTTCTAATGTACTACATATTTAGTCACTTTCACTGCTATTTCCCTAGAACTCTAAGTAAACACCCAAATATTTGCAGTGCAAATGAATAACCGGCCACTATTCTTATCTTGTTTAAGAAGTCTTCGGATTGGATTCTGCCATCCTTTTATCCCCCTGAGATTCAAAGAGTTCACTTTGAGATCAGAAAGTTCCTTTCTGCCAGGGGTGAGGGAGAGGATGTGTTGATCTTAATTTGTATAAACTGCTTTGGAGAAATACCCTGTTGCTATAATAAAAACAAGTCTTTCTTCAGAATTTATTGACCAAGTGCCCAGGTAAGAAAAACAACCCAGAAGGTAGTTATTGAAGGATTTCCTCTAATACCGGAGGATCTCCTCTGAGGACATGATTGGGAAGACACCATAAGAAGCTAGTTAATAGGTGGAATGGGAGACTCACTCTGCTTTAATGAAGACACTATGACCCAGGTGCAGGGATACTATGCAGAGAAAATAGATGCAGGTGTGCTTGTCACTTACACAGTCCTTTGTGTGAAGAAAGTATTCAGGTTGGAAATAAAATTTACTAACTCCCTATTCCTTCTCTGACCACTCATAATGTTTTCTCTTGAGTTTTTATGAGTCTTTATCTGTTTTAATTAGCATTTTTTGACCAGTAGTATGAGTCATATACTGATGGGTTCATTATGTTAAAAGTGTTCTTGTGAATTAGGAGCCTGACAGTGATCAAATCTGCAGCTAAAGCATTGGAGTTGGCAATATTTTGAGAAACCCAAACATTTTCTGGAAATTTTTTATTCCTTGAGTTTTAATTTGCAATGAGGTCTCATTTTCTGAATGTAAAGGGTTCCATATTTCTTGTTGAAAAATTTGACATTTTCTATACTTTAGAGCATAACACCACAGAGGTAACAGACCACACTGAATTCAACAATAAAGACTATTCATCAAAAGTATTATGTATCATTCTTATGCTGGTATCCTGTCAAATGATTGCTATGTAGGCAATCAATATGGTGTTTGGAGATAGAAAATCCACATTGGGGGTCCTGTAGAATTTAATTGAAGCTTTTTTGGATATCTGACTGAATGCATTGATGTTGCGCCCATAGGTTAAATGCCATATTATATTCTAACAGTGTTTTCCTTCAGAGTAATTGCCTCATCTTTCCTGGATTTAGCTTTAAGGAGCCTGGATCTAATTGTGATTGACCTTTCTTGGTAGTTGGCTTTGGATCTGGAAGTCATCAGTCATTGATCCATAAGCTTCTTGGGGAAGATTGAGTCATCTGACAGGTGAGGTTTTTGGGAGGGTGAGACCCAAAGACTGGAGACTGTCACACAAGAGTCCCCTTAGGGGTGTAGTTTTATAATTCCTTATTCTTTATAAGGTTCTATCTAGCTCAGTCTTTAAGTAGTTGTGGGATCTGGGGCAAAGCAAATTCCCTTACTAACTTTTATTTTCTTCATTGTTAAAAATGAGTGGGCTGGATTTGTTTCTTCTTTTCTGCTTTGTAGTTGTAAAGAATCAGACTATCAGTTAGCTGCTTAACAGTAATGACCATTCACCTTTCTTATTCATCATAATAACATTAATGTAATACTTTCGATTTCTATGATGCTTTATTTGTTTTTAACATTCACAGAAACAACTGCAGAGATGTAGCTACAAATCTTTCAGCACCTCTGCAAATAAATTTGCCTTTTCAAGGCATGATGTTCAGGAAAGCTTCCCAAGGAAATGATCCCAGAGCAAGAGCTTGTATAACATTTATAAAGAGGAAGAAAGAAAGGCAAGGGGAAAAGGCAAACTGTTTTACTTTGGCAAATAATGAAGATCAGTTTGTTTACATGCTTCTTTACATTCCTAACACTTTAAAAAAGCTTTGTTGCTTAAAGTGTAATTTCACAGTCAATTAATCTACCACATATTGTATGCCGTTTTCTGTAGGCTGCTGTTTTAGGGACCCAAATCTCATAAACCACAAATATTTTTTTTCTTCCTCTTTAAGTTGATTTAAATGTCTCTGCTGAGAGTGGGTATCCAATTTGTAGGGGAAAAAACTTTAAAAGTGAAATCTTGAAATAAAAGAAGTTTTTGTCAGAGATAGTTTTGTGTAAAATATGGATTTTTGATGTTGAGCTATCACAATATGGGATTTGGATCTAAGACAGCAGTATTCGTTCTTCCTCACTAATGCTTTTTGTTAAAGTGCAGGGTAGTACTGAGAAATTTTAGAGAAAATGACATAGAAGAGGCACATTATTTTTGTGAAAATTCATGAGAAAATAAATAAATAGGAGCTCCATGAATTGCTTAGAAGAGATAAGAGGGAAAGAACCCAGGTCAAGGTTCTCATATTTGAGTTCCAGCTCTGCTAATTGGTGGAGCAATCTTGAGTGAGTCATTTCATTTTGCTAGTTGCCAACTCCCTCTGAGAACTGACAGGGCCACTTGATTGCTGTGCCATGTGTGTTTTTTAAGGTACTTGATTTCAATCTTTTAATAAATCCTAATTGTTATAAGAAAACCATCAGTGAGGAGCCATGGGAATAAATGTATTTTCATGTCTATATATTTTAGAATGTACATGAACCTATATTACAAAAATAAAAGCAACCTGGTAAATTGTTTCCTACAGACTTTGTATTTGGATGGAGGACTGCATGAGGGCATGAAAGACATTGATCCACTGTGTTGACAATTCTTGTGTCTTCTCCAATCACTTTGGTTAAAAAATACTTAAGGGGTCATCATCCAGTGTTTTAGTTTATGTCTGAATAAGATCATAAACCTCACAAGATGGGAATTCTGTCTTTTGTACTTTATGTTCTAGAAAGTACCATATACATTTACACAGCTCTATAAATTAGAAGAATAGATATAAGTGCTGATCCAATACATTCATCCATTTAATACTTAGCATATTTTAGTGATGCCTCCACTATTTTATCTTCAGATATTTCACAGTGTTTGGAATTTTCATGATGATCTGTCAGAGACAGACTAAGTTTAAAATTTGCCTTTTGGAGGGGAATCGATCCTGAGTGCTCCTTCTGGGGCCATTCTTCAGTCACTGAAAGAATCATAGCTGATTTACTTAGAGGCCTCCTTTGGGCCATTTTCTGTTGCATTAGTCAATTCCCTCTGGGTGGCATCTAGCACCTTTCATTGCTATGTATACTTTTCCAATTTTGCACAATTTGTAGGCAGCTCTTTTCAGATCAATCTTCCTAAAACATTGATTTCATCATGCCGTTTTCTTGCTTGAAGACTTACGATGTTTCCAAAACTAAATCTCAACTTCTCACCTTGGAATTCAAGTTTTATCAGCAGGGTAACATATACTAGTATTTTCTGCTTGGAAAGCAAACAAATTAACAAACTAACACTTTTCTTCAAGTCACATTTCCTGTATCACTGCCTTGTCTCTGTTTCTTATATAGCAAAGATTTGGGGAAAGTTTTCTATACTCGGTCCTCAGCTTCTTATCTGTGAGTCATTCTTCAAAACCCTCCAATGTAATACTTTCCACTCTACTGAAACTACTCTTTTCACAGCTACCAACAGTCCCCATGTTCCCAGTTCCAGTGACCATTTCCCTGTGTTCCTAAATTGACCTCTCACCATTGTTCAGAACATTGTTTTGATTTTCCTTATGGCTAGATGACTGCTGTTTCATGTTCCCTTTTCTGCTTCCTTTCCTAGATTTTAGAATGTTGAAGAGTTTTCAAGCTTAGCCTGGAGTCATCTTCTACCCCCCTCTCCAGTATTTACATATCTCATTTTACTTAGTCCCATTACTTTAAATATTCGTTACAGGTTAATGGTTATATTTTTAAAAAATATCTCTAGATAGTCCCCTGGCCTTCAGACCCCTGCCTATAATCAATTGTTTCCTCTTATTATGTGTTTGAGTTTTGTAGCTTGCACAAACTGCCTCTTCCATTTCTGCAGAGGGGCATTGGTATTGTTTAGGGTAACAATGTGCATAGCTACAAGTTACATTTTCTAGACTCCTTTGCAGCTACAAATTAGCCATGGAAATTGTCAACCAAGAACTTTAGTGAATTCCAGTGACCATTCAGTGGATTTCTTAGCATTGTTGAGCTTTCATTTAGAAATATTTTTTTCCTTATTTTGTTTCTATTTTTTAAAATCCTGCCTTAAATTTGAACCAGAAGTTGAGGATGTCATACATGTTATATTAATGGAATGTCTATAAGAATGTATACCATTTATGTTTTTTAAAAAAATTTTTAAAGAGAGTAAAACAAAAGAGAACAGAACAAAAGCAAATCATAACAGAACAATGCAAGTAACACAACACTTCACAACAAGACAACCGGACATCAACAGTAACTACCATAATATCTCTTTTCTTCTAAACAGTTGAGCATATCTTCACACACAATAATATCAAACATAACAAAATAGTATAGGGCCTGGGATTTAGCTCAGCGGCATAGCACCTGCCTTGCAAGCATGTGGTTGTGAGTTCAATCCCAAGTACCAAAACAAAACAAAACAAAACACCAAAATAGTATAAAATCTTTCAAAAGAATGAAAACGTTACAGGACTTCAAAACCAAATAACAAGAAATGAATAATGGCTACTATAATATCTCATTTCCTCAAATAATTTTTTTATGCCATCACATATAATAAAATCAAATAAAACACAACAGGATAGAACCAATCAAACCAGAACAAAAGCATGGTAGGACTTCAAAACAAGATGATAGTAAATCAGCAATGGCTATTATAATGTCTTGTTTTCTTCAGAATAGTTGTTTATACCATCACACATAATAAAATCAAATGAAACAATAAAACTAATCAAACCAATGAATGAAATCACTATAAAACTTCAAACCAATATAATAGGAAATATAAATGATTACCATAAAATATCCCATTATATTGAACATAGCTGCCCCTACCATCTGACAGCATAAAATGTAACAAAAGAAGACAAAACAAAGCCAAACCTAACAAAATTGCAAAAATCAATGCAAGAGTTCAAGATAAGACAATAAGATATTTGCAGTAGCTTCCACCTTTCCCTCCCAGATGTTTCCTTTCCTTTGTTCTTACATTAACTATTTTGTTTTTGGATCCCATTAACTCCTGTTTCTTATGGGGTTCACACATATGAATTCGAACTGTTTTGGCCATGAACATGATCTCCAGTTGTGTCCATTTACTTACAGGAGTCTTGAGATTATTCTACTTTACAGCTGGGTAGCTTTCCACTGCATGAAGATATATCTTTCTTATCCATTCTGTAGTTGATGGGCAAGTTACTCTTGCTTTTTTTTTGGTCTCTTGTCACATTGAACAATTGTTTTCTCCCCTTTGATTTTCAGTCTGTGAATTTCCTTTCCAGTTAGATGTGTTTCTTGTATATAGTACATTGCTGGATCTTGTTTCTTGATCCACTCTCCCTGTGTTTGTTTTTATTGCTTACCGGAGGCCATCTACATTAATGGCTACAACCAGCATATGTCTGTTTGTCTCTGTCCTGCTATCTTCCTGATGCTGACCTTCCACTTCTCCCTTTCATTCAATTGCCTGTCTTGTTTGGTGATCCTCTGCTGCTGTTCCTGGAACCCTGGCCATCTTTATCTCTCTCTAGAATATTCTTTAGCACTCTCTGTAGGGTTGTTTGGTGGTCATGAATTCCTTCAGTTGTTCTTTATCATGGAAGTATCTTATTTTTCCATCAATTTTGAAGGATAGTTTTGATGAGTAGATCAATCTGTTTTGGAAGTTGTTTTCTTTCAGGGTTTGAAACACTTCACTCCAAACTCTTCTTGACTTGATGGTTTGTGTGAAGTCTGCTGTGACTATGATTGGTTTTCCTTTATAGGTGATCTGTTTTTCTCTAACAGCTTTTAATATTTTGTTCTTGTGTTGAATTTCTGGGATCTTGATTATTATATGTCTGGGTGTAGATTTACTTTGGTTAATGCTTAGTTGGAGTCCTATATGCCTCACTTATCTGCATGCCAGATCCATTTCCCGTGTTTGGAAAGTTTTCTTATATTACTCCTGTGAATATCTGTTTAAATTTCATTTGTGTTGACCCCTTCTTCTTCACCTACACCTGTCCCTCTTAAGTTATGCTTCTTTGCATCATCTTGCAGCTGGTGAGTTATTTTCTGATTCTGTGTAATTTTTAAGAGATCTTTCCTTTCATGATCACTACTGTCTTCAAAGTCTGAAAGTCTATCTTCAGTCTCTTTCAAACAGTTTTGCCAGCTTTCAGTTGAATTTTTAACTTCCTGCATCTCTCTTTGAATCTGTTTCACACATTGTAATTCTTTGCTACATTCATTCAAGGTTTCCATCATTTTCCTATGTTCCTCTTTATTGTCTATGTCTTCTCATACCTGCTGAACAATTCTTTCAGTATGTTTGTGATTTCTTTTTTTACCTGAGACATTATTTCTGATTTGACTGCTTTAAAATTTCATGAAGTTGTTTGCTTCCTTCAGTTGCTATCCTCTCAGAGATTTCAGGTGTGTGACTTTCATTTTCCTCCATGACTGTATCCCCAGACTTATTGTGTGTGGGCTAGAGGTGTGCCTTTTGCTCCTTTGTCTTGACATTCTCCCGGGTTCCTCCCAACAAGCTGGTTGTGGGGTCCCAGGCACTTCCCATGTTGGCTGGCCCTAGGCAATGTAGGGGGATGGAACAGGCACCTGGGTTCCTCTAATTCCAGATTTACAGGGAGGTAACAGGGCAAGGAGTGGGTTTTTCCACACCTATGCAGCTACACTGTGGCTTCACTGATGATCAGTGGTACATGTAGGTGGGGCTGCTTCTCTCAGCCTATGTGTCTACACTGGAACTCCCACATTGGTGGTAGACACACAAGGATGTGTTCATCTGATTCTGCTAGTGGTGATGGCTGCCTGAGGGAACCAAGGGCCTCCAATGGTGGCCTATGGATGTGCAGGGCTTAGCTGGCTGTGTGTCCTTGCTCCTTGTGGCTGCCTGTAAGAACGAGCCTTCGGGTAGTAGCTCCCTGATTCTAAGGTGGAGCTGCTGGTTCTCTCTACTCACACTGGCTGCCTCTAGGATGTTGCCTTTTGGTGGTGGTGCACAGCAGGCAAAGGTGGATCTATTTGTCTCCTTTGTCCCTCACTGGGTGTGTGAAGGAAAGGGCCTTCTAGTGGTGGCGCCCGGCAGGTGGAAGTGGGTCTTATTTTGGTTCTTTCTGCCCATGCTGGATGTACAGAGGAAAGGGCGTCATTTATGTTTTGATGCTTGAGCAGGAAAAAGAATTCTTAAATAGCTATATGAGCCCTAAAATGTTTAGGCTTCCTGAGATCTTTGTTATGTATAAACAATAAACTTCTTTTACTGGTTAAGCTTTTACTATCAAGCTTTTACAGGTAGTTCCCAGTCACAATATAAATATAAAACAGGCATAACAAACAACTGCCTAATAAGGTACTTTTGGCTTTCCCCTTCCACTGACCAAGTCTTTTTTCAACCCTTCCTCATTTCATTATGAGGTCTCATCATAGATGGTGCAGTCAGAAACCTACATGGCAACCTCCTTCTGTTCTCTTTCCTTCCTTTTTCCTTTCACTTCACAATCACTAGCAAGTCCTACTAGGACATTTGCTTCTCTACCGAGCTGCTGCCTCTCTGGTTCTTGCTTCTATCCTGATGAACTTCTCTCCTGTTTTTCCCACATTGGTTCTCATTCTTCTTTCCACAATTCATTCTCCTTAGGGTTGCCAAAGTAACCTTTTACAAGTATAAATGACACAGTTTAACTGGCTTATGAGAAATCTTTGCCAAAACCGGAAATAATCCAATAACTATTGCAATGAAAAGAAAGGACATAAAAAGACTAATTTAATTTGTCTTTGCCAGCTCTGCTGATTTTATCCACACCATTTTCCCCTCTCCCTGTGGGCCTGCCATGTTGCTGTCTTTCTGTCTTTAAATGCAAACATGAGCTACTATTCTTCTTAGGACTTTATATATTTTTGTGGTTTTCTGTGCCCGATGTCTGTAAGTTGATTCCTTCTCCTAAGTCAGGTCTCAGCTCAAACACTGTCTCCCCAGAGGACCCTCCTTCAGCAATCTGATGAAAGGAGGAAGCATCCTCAGAACAGGAGTGTCTCTCTACCTATCTCTAAGTCAAATCAAATCTGCCTCAAGGCTGCACCTCTTTAGGAAGTCTTTCTTTGATTATTGAATTCCACAAAGCTATTTCTGTTTTTCCATGCCCAAAGGATTTATCTGTGCCATATTTTCCAGAATACGCCTAGACTAGACACAGTCTTATGCTGCTTTCAAGTTGTTTTGGTATGCATTCCTCATTTTTCTTAGTAGGGTAGAGGCTTTCTGAACTTGGAAAGTTTTCATTTCCTTTAATAATACCAGTGTTTGGCTGTTGGAAGGGCTTAAAAATCTATATTAATTTAGTAATTTTCAGATTTTCTGTAAATGACATCTTTAGTAATCGTATACTTTTGTTTGTATACTGTAAGACTTTTGGGATAAATATTACCCTTTTTGATTAGAAAGAAAATCTACTAACGCTTTAATTTTAATTTTGTTTCTGTTGATAAAATCAAGAGAGGCTCCTGCTATATTAGGAAGTAAAGCATAGTTTACAATAATTTCCTTTCAGTTAAATTCAGAAATGAAGCTAGTTATGGTGTTTACTGACCTTCCTTATTTCCATAAATATGCAGACATGGTGGATAAGGTTACCCAGAATGTTATGGTGAACTTTAGCTTTTAAATATGTTATTTCATGTAGGAAAAAGGTACACTTGTTTTTATTCAAAATGATACTATGGATCTTTTTTGATGGGGCCTGAAATTCTGGTTGATTTTTACAGAAGTGATTAGTGATCATGGATTTGTACAGATCTACCCATACTTCTGTCCTAGTACCCATGGGAACTGAAGATGATACATCTTTGAGGGGCATAATGGGGGCAATCAAAGGAGATTTTCTTGATGCAAAGCAAGCTTGTCCCTTTGGAGTTCAAATTCCCACCTCAGATCTGATCAGGACTCAGTCATCATCAGATTGAATTAATCAGCCCAGGAAATGAACAATTAGAGTATCATATTGCCATTCTTTGAGACTTTGTAAAACAAGTAATAAGTTGGTTAAGTTTAGTCAGAACTCACTAAAAGCTAGAACTAATCAGCTCCTCTCAATTTGTCTTTTTCTTGGGTCAGTTAGACTAGCAACCCCTCAACGGTTCAACTTTATTTAGATCAATCATTGCCTGAATTCAGAAAAGTTCAACTGAAATTTAAATCAAATCCATAATGAAAGAGACGAATCTTTAATAATATGAAGATCAAAACACAGACCAATTTAAGTTTAGATCGGGGTTATCACAGGACATGCTTTCTTTGACATAGTTACCATATTTTAAGGCAAATATATAATTCTCCATGTTTACAAGGAAGATATAATGAGCAATAATATTAAGACAGACAATAAGGAAACATTAAGCAAATTTAATACTGCTCCTTACTAGTAAAAGTAAAGCCTCAACATAATAATTTGAAAATTATGATGAGAATATGTACATGCTAAGTATTGCAAACCAGTAGGAATTTTTCCAAAATGGTATCATGATTATATTTTTAATGAGGAAGCTATCTTTTTATTTTTAAACATGCTAATACTGCATTTTAAGATTTTTATTTTGATTAGGTTGGATGAGGAAAATAATTCTCTTTGGAATGTATCCATTGATTTTGCATCGCTCTAATACAGTGTATTGTGTGTGTCTAGGCAACATTCTGTGCATCTCAGTGGAAAGGTCATCTGCTGTTAGTAGATCTTTGCCAAACTTCTGCTAGTGTTTACTGCTTATGTAGTGGAAGACTAGCAGACAATGTATATGTATGTTCTGGTGTTGATAACTTTCCATGAACAGATGGCAAAATGATGAACCAAAAACATATGTACTGCACTGTAAACATTTCCTCCTGAGTGATTTGGCAAACTGACAGTTATTAGATAGGAAAAGTGAGGGTGTTAAGAGTCTTAGGAAAATTTTAACTTTTGAAAATAAGGGTTACATTGGAGGTTGCATGCATATTTAACTCTTAAAATCCAAAAATGAGTTCTTTCAAGCAAAAGATGCTATTTCTGAATGTGAACAGAGATGGTTATTTGCATCAGGTTGGGGTTCATTATTTTTCATTTGTTATAAATGCTTGCAAGTCTCCTACATGGAGTGCTTTGAAGAGCTTGTGAACTGATTTGTTTTACGTGCTGTTCTGTGTCAGAAAATCCTGAGTATCTTAATTTGGGGTGCTTTTGGAGAGTTCCAGAGTAGACCTATTCTAAAAGACCTTTCTGAAATATTCCCAGGAAGTTCTGGCAAAGCCTGTACCCTGAGGTTTCATTTTTCTGGCAAGAACTTGGCAGAAGAACAAAGGAAGGAGCAGGTTCTGAAAAGCTATTTCTCTGAACAAGTCACTAGAGCAGGGAGGTCCCTGCAGGCTAACCTTGTAAGATTTGGATACATGAAACCAGTCGGTTGAACTTCTTTGCAAGACATCCCCCTGGGACGGTGTTGCGCACCCTCTACTGCCAAGTCATCACAATGTCCCATGGAATAATTCCCATTACCACCCAGTGTTTCCCCACAGAGCTGGGGTTGGAGCTTGGGGATGTGTATTCTGGGCCTCACATAGAACACAGAATTACTGTGACGTGGGTTTAAGAGCAACTAGGGATTTAGGATGAAAACAGATGAAATGATGGTTAAAATGAAAGGTAGTGGGTCAAAAGCCACATGAGCAGATTCTTTATAATCCCTGTACTTAAGAGGAGGGCATCTCTTTTCTGGTCCTCTGGTTCCCATAGCAGGTAGTAAGAGCAAGGCATGTCCCAGTGACATTTTTTTTTTTTTTTGTACAGGGGATCGAACTCATGACTTCATGCTTGCCAAGCAGCCACTTGTGCAGCTGAGCTATATCCCTGGCCCCCAATTGTTGTATGTAAAGTTATTCACACAGCATGATTACAACTACATGAACTACAGTTTTAAGACACTCTAAAACTGCTCACAACCAAGGAAATAAGCTCCAGGCACGAGCATAAATTAATTTTTGGAACTTACAACATTATTGTTTTCTTCTGATTGTGGAAAGAGAAGATTTTTACTCATAAATAGAATTCAAAAAGGGGAAATATAGCCTCAAATGCTTGGTATAACTACTTGGTATGAAAACCCAATTGTGCTTATTACCACTAGGGGCCACTGTGGTTCTTTAGTGTTTTTTCTTCCTCTGCCATCCCTGTTAGTAGAGGGAAAAACATTCTGTCATGGTTATTATTTTTAGCAAAGTTAAGAGAAATGTTAAAATGATAGCTTCCCTTTTTAAATACAAAGAAACATTTTTCCATAGCAATTGTACTTCTTTTCGGATTTTGTATTCCAAGCAATAAGTATCAGAAACATTTCTATTCTACATTGGTGCCCCAAATTTAATTTATTAGTGTGAAACATTATCACTATACCATTTATTCTGCCATTAAAAAAAGAATTGCACCCCCATGCTTTCTATGGTGTGAGAATAATAGAGGATTAACCCTTTGGACTCTCTGTCTGTCTCTCATGATTTCCCAGCAGCACAGAAATGCAGCTTCTGGAAAAACTCATTAAAATTAATTAATGACACATGAGATGTGCATATATAGGAACCATTTCTAAGGTCAGGGCAGGAGATCTAAGAAACTGACACTGTTCTGTCTTTAAAAAGAATTTCTCCCTGATAAATTCAGCAGGGACATAGACTATATTTTTCTGTTTTAAAAATGATCAAATTCTAGAATTCAAAAAGGGGAAATATAGCCTCAAATATTAATAGGATGCATGCTGAGTATAACATCCAAAATACCTAAGCAACATAATAATCAAGGTCCCTATTTTTCCACCTGGAATCTTAAATTCATTTTCACCATAAACCAAGAAGCTTTAAATTTTATCTTGCTTTGAAAAACCTCATCTTTTTCTCTCATCCTCTTTTTACTATTTGCAGCCTTGAAAAATGATGTTCTAGTCACCTCACAAGATCATATTTATTTCTCATAGCCTGGGTCATTTAGTTCCTGGCATATTCCTATTCCTATAGCATTACTGCTAAACTCATGGAAATTTCCCCCGATTCAAACCATCTCTCAATGAATTTCAGGACTGAGTATCCATTACTTATTATGGACCTTAAATTTAGCAGAATAGTAGGGACTGGGATATGTATTGGGTCCTGATTTCAATTGGCTACAAAATGCTTTGAAATCTGTATAGTTTTTGTTTGTGTCTAAAATGCAGAGTTCCATTTCCCTAATTGCTGAAAGTACTGAGCCTAGGCTGTAAGCAGCAGGCAGAGCTGACCGCAGGGGGGATTCCGCTGTGCTTAGAAACTTTTAACCATGTTTTTGCTCATTTAGTTGCATTTCCTGTGAACTTCATCTTCATCCTTGCTTGGGAGTCCACTTTCACAACTGGGTCTCTGTAAAGGGGAGCTATTAATGATTGTGTTGACACAATTAACAAAGGATACCTGGCTGGCTAAGGCCATTTTCCTTCTCCTCCTCCTTCTTCCTCTCTCTCTGTTGAAAAGCACTGATTTTATTTTTTCCTCTTTAAAAGATATGTTCATCTTTCTATCTGTAATCTATAATCCTCCAAAGCTATTTAGAAATATTTCCTTGGGACTTTCCAGTAGTTTCTATCACTGAATACAGTGTTTCTCAAACTTTTAAATGACATACTTGGGAATTCCTACTTTTTGCAAAGGAGCAGTATGTCAGAGTCGTTTTAGAGTAAGAAAAATCTGAATTTGAGCCCTAGTTCATTATTTATTACCACATGATTTTCAAGCTTTATAATTTCAATTAGATTCATTTTGGGAGCTTATTGTTTAAAATGAGGACACTAACAATGCAAATATGCCAATGAATCAAAAATGAATGGTGTGGTGTCTGGCACATGAAAGGGCCTCAACATGTGATAGGACTTTTATTGTTAGTAGTGATAACCGCAGCATTTGCTTATGTGGTTCATATGCTACTGCCGTGCAGGTACATGTGAATGGGACGCTGTCACTTGAAAAAAGCCAGCTTTTTTTGTCTTCCTTGCCACATATAAGACAATCTGTGATGCAGAAGGCTAATTTATTTAGTGACTATTGCCATAGATCCAGGTTCTGGATTTGCAATGGGCTTCAAGAAGAAAGCTCTGTTGTTAGATAGCTAACATTTTGGAGAGGAAAGAAAGATGATATTCAAGACTGCGGTTAGGGCTTACCCCTCCCTTGTCCCTTTCCCTTCTGGTAGGGATGGAATGCGGGGGGCGGGCTGGGGGGATGCTGGGTGTGTGTGGGGGTGGGGGATGCTGGGTGCCTAGTTTAGATTGTGTGGTCCGGGAAGGCCTTTCTGTGGGAACAGAACTTGATCTCAGATCTCATGATGGAATGAAGCCAACCAAGGAAAGCCTGGGGACAAAAAGACATCACCATTACTAGACCAAGAGAGCAAAGAAAGTCCCTGAGAGGAACCAGCTTATTGTGTTGAAGAAAGAGACTGCTGGCAAGGTTGAATCAAGGTCAGGCCATGCAGAGCCTCAATGGCTGTGGGAATATAAATCTAAGGAAAAATGTCACATTTGATGTGGTCATGAAGTAAAGAGAAAGGGAAAGAGACAGAAAGAGAGAGAGAGGGTGTGAGGGAGAGATTTGGGAACTGTACTCCTGCCTTTCTATATTCTGAGGGCAGCTCAACAGTTTGCTTTCCTCTGAGTGTCTTATTGGTAAGTTATGGTGCAAATGAATTTCCCTCCCCTCCCCTCCCCTCTCCTCCCCTCCCTCCCCTCCCCTTCCTTCCCTTCCTTTCAGCTTCTGCCATGCCTACATCAAACTCAACTGCTTCCAAGCCCTTCTCTGTCTGCTTTGGTCAGGCTTTCACACTCTCACCCAGGTAGTGGCTGCTAGCTGTGGTACTGGATCATCATTCTAATGTACACATTGCTGTGAGTTAACATCACACTCTTCTACCATGGTTCAGGTCTAGGTGAGCCGCTTTCTGTCCCCAGTACTCCTAATGGCTCCTTCTAGTCAGATGAATAAATTCTGAAATCTTTGTTGTGGAATTCTGTGTGCCTTACAGGATATCTTAGCCATAACTCTCACTTCACAGATTCATGTTCTTTGTTTAATGAAACTACCTCCAATACCATAATGATTCTCAGAGGTTTTCCTTATCCTTTATCCCTTATCTCTCATCCTTTTCTCTCTGATGGAAAGTCCTCTACTTCAAACCTGCTTGTTGCAGGCCCACCTTTCATTTCCTCCTGAGTCTTTCCCTGACACTTCGCCTCTGATCTCTAGAGGCAGCTCAACAGTTTGTGCCTTTCCCAGGATGCTCCTCTTGCCGTCCTCAGGTACGGATCCTTATGCTCCCAGCAGAGTGTCTCTTCCTCCAGACTCCTCCAGATCTGGAACTAATGCTTGCTCAGGCTGGTTTTTGTCAAGCATCCTGCCACTACCTGGTACATTCTTTTTTCACTAGGACAAAATACATTGGCACAGGAAATAAAGGAATAAATAATAAATATCAGACAGACACTGCCAAAAGGAAGGCAAAAAGAAAGCCAAGAAAAATAAGCAGACATTTCTCACTGGGTACACAGTGGAGGTGGTTTTTATAGGGCTAGAGAAGCAGAGGGGTTCCATAGGAAAAAAAATGTAATTGGCCAACCTGGGGCTTAGTTAGAATCAATGCAGGGAAGTAAGCACAGTTTTCCACAGCATGGAACTGTTATCTAGTAGTTTGGTCTTACTAATTTATTAATCGGGAGATTATTAAGGGAATTAAAGAACATGGCATATGTGAATCAGTTAATATTGGCTAACTTTGCCTGAAGATTGTGATTAACTCCTCTCATCCTTGCAATGACTCAATGAGGTCATCCTCCTGCTTCTTTGCCTCAGTGAATGCGAGGCAACACAGGCATGACCTTTTGCAGTATGCCTCTCCTATGGGAAGTGGTCAACAGATGACCGTGATTATTTTCTACTTGATATTTTATTGAAAGCCAGTCATGTAAGTAATCAACATGTAAATGTTGTCATTTACCTCTGTACAGTGAAACCACCCAGCCAATGTGGAGATCAAAGTGAGTATGTGTACGTATGTAATATTAGTGGGGTAGGAGTAAGTTTGAATTTCTGGTCTCTTAAATTTTTTTGGTCACTGAATGTGATAGGAAATCTACTCAGTTCATTTTTTCTTTTGGTGTTGGCCAGTCTCATTCTATCTTGGCATCTCATGGAGCATATGGTTGGACAAATTGATGTTTATTATTTTTGTGTCATCAAGTTTTTTTTATTGTTAGGGAACTGGTTAAATTGAAACGAAGCAGACATTTTGTTTTGGGAAAAAATATGGAAATGTTGGTTCCTATAGCTACTGCAAAGTTTCCTGAACTAAAACTTTAGATGGTCCTCAGCAAGTCTCACAGTTCTCCTTTGAAAAATGAGTTTTGTCACCTTATGAACAGGTGCTGACTTCTAATTATTTAGCATAAAATAACAATCCAGTGGCTTCTATATATCCCCGAAGCTTCTGTCACAATTACACTGGATCAAATTATTTTGTTTATCCCTGGAGAAAAATAAGAATGTAGACAACTTATTTTGTTCTAGATACAAGTAATATGACATATTAAAGTTTCTTAAAATGTTAAAATAGATGCAACTATATATATATAGAGAGAGAGAGAGAGAGAGACTAGAAAGTAGAATTCTATGTGTTTAAAGTGAAAAAACAAAACAAAATTTTAAACTTTGTGGAGTTGAGTTTGATGCTGTCTTTTCTCCTATGTGAACTATTTTAGAATGCTAAGTTTATGAGTTAAGACATCATTAGCTATTAACACTTAGCTTTTCATTTTAACAGTAGAGCAGGAATAGTGAGGCACAAAGGAAATGGGCTTGAATGGAGGAAGCATGGGAACTGGTGGACACTGAGAAAAAGAGCTTTTCTGAGGGATTGTGGCTGCTGGAGGATGAGGACCAGCTGGGGATTTGGAGAAAAGAGGCTAGATAAGGAAACAGCTAGGATGCAAGATGTCCTTTGCAGTTTGGCCATGTGCTGGACCAGCATGTTTTGCGCAGGGCAGAGTCTCACACTTGCAATGTGGGCAGAGCTCGGTTTCCTCCCCGCTCACTTTTCTTTCCTTTTTCCTTATGATTTCCACTTCCCACCACTATGATCTCATGCAGCTGTTTGTTCTAAGATTGGGTCCTTGATCTATGTCCTTGGAATCTTGGACATCGCCTTATTTTCTACTTGTGATCCAGCTAAGCCAACAGGGCCAGCTTCATGGGTGTGCGGCTCGTGCATTTGTGCAGGGTCCCATACGTAGAAGGGCTACTACATGCAGAAGAAAGTGCTCCCTTATTTGGTGGGAATGCTCTGCTGTTGCCATCTTGAAATCCTTAATTTTTGAACAAGGAATTGTACATTTTCATTTGTCTAAACCCTACAAGTTATGTTGCTATCCTACAAACTCCATGATATGCTTATGACTTAATTACATGAGAATATTTGATTTTAAAAAGAAATTTTAAGAAGTTGAAATGATGAGTGATGGAAAATATTTTAGCTCTCTAAAGGTCAACAGGAGAGATAATTTGGGGGTGGGGTGGGGAGCAGGAGCTTCCCTGAGAATTGCTGACATCCTGCATGTACCGTGGATTTGTCCCACTTGCAGGTTACACCAAATCTGTCTTTAGATAGTAATTTATTCCTTATCTCTATTCTGAATCTCTATGTTCCCTCTTAAAACTCATTCCCTTTTGTTCTATTCTCACTGCAGTTGCTGACAACTAGCCATTATCTTCTTTATATTTAAGGGCTCTCAACACTTTTCCAGGCTAAGAAATCCTTATTCTCTTTCTTTTACTCATCAGCCTGAATTTTTTTTAAAAATTGATGCTTCCTCAAAGAAGAGCCAGCTTGTTCAAGTAGCACTGTTAAAATCAGAGCACAATTAATTTCACATTTAGCTACAATATTGCCAAAGAAAGAATGGACAAGACAGAAAAGGCACCAGTGAAAATCACTTTTTTGAATTAAGCTAAAATTAGCTAAACATTTTGTAATTACAAAGTAATTTGAAAATCAAGTAGTTAAACTAAAACATTGATCAGGAAAAGGGCAACGGGAAGGGAAAGAACAGAAAAATTCATTGAAAACAACCTCACTTACAGATCAGAGGGAGTTTTTGAGAGAAAGTAGATTGCTGCTAATAGGAATACCAAAGCCCATTATTTAGGCAAAGGCTTTGAGAATAGAAAATGTGGTCTCACAAAGGGAACAGGACTGAAGGCTCTACTTGTGCCGGTGCATAAAAGATTTCTGTACACGTATTTGCAATGAGAAGTGGAGACCTATTATATTATATGTTCCAATTACAGTGTTCAAATATGGAATGCAAACAGGCAACATGATTGGATAAACAAAAGAGGTAAGACCAACAAAGCAGTAACCAAAGGAATAGGGACTTGATTTGGTACAATGTTATGTATTGCTGCACTAATTTATTTCAGACAGATAGTGATTTAATTCCCATGAAATAGTGGCCTCAATATGTTCAAGGTAGATGCTTCACAAAGTCTTTGTTTTTTTTTTCTTAAAGAATACATTTATATGTATTCTTAAAGTTACATTTATATTATCTCACAGTTTGATTGCCCAATATCAATCTAGCGGAAAGAAGAGATGGCTACAGGGGGACCCTGAGTCTGGTGAGGGGATTGTGCACTTGCTGAAGTGAGTGGATTGAACCCTCTAGCTTTAAAAATCCTTCTGGTCTACCCACGGGCAAGTCTTCTAGTTTTTCTGTTTCTCCTTTTCATTTTTTGGAATACAAATAGCACTGAAAATACTAATCCATCTGAACATTATCATGAAATAATATGAGTTGAAAATAAAATGAGTTAGCAGATGAGAAAAATGCCCTAAAAAGTTATAACTTGTTGTTTTGTTGCATTTAAGAGGCCATCACTAATCTGAAAATTAAAGAAAAAAGTTGGCCACTTTATTGAAAAAATGGGCATTTACTATGGCCATGTGCTTTCTGGCATGAGACAGAAGGGAGACACAGGATGGTGTTTGCCTTTAGGGGACTTGCAGGAACAAAAATAATATCAATAGTCATAAACTTCAACATTTTATATGACTGAAAATTTGACTGACAATATATACTCAGGAAGAGTGTATCACAAACTATGAAGTTAGATGGCCTGGGTTTGATTCCTAGTTTACAGATAAAGAAACTAAAGCTTAGAATAACAAATGTCTCATCTCAGCTTGATTATCTGTCGATTAGGATATGAATCACACATCCTGAGCTTTAGTGTGACATGCAAATGAACTGAAAAAACATACATAAAGCTAATAGCAAGCATGTACTCTCCATATGTGTAAACAATTATACATCATATACGTCTCCGCAAATTATCGGACTTCACGTTTCTCTCCCTACTCCTTGCCTCTCTTTCTTTCTGTCTCTGTCTCCCTCCCTTTCTTTTCTCTCTCTCTCTTCCTCTTTTGCTGAAAGTCAGTCTTAGAGGATTGTTGCTCCTAGGAACTCTCTTTGGGAAATAAGTGCATGGTTATAAGCAAGAGCTACATTCGAAATTCAGAGCATGGAGTGAACATGTACGACCTGTGTTATTAGAAAATTCTATACAGATGATGGTACTTGCATTGGTGATTTTAAAAGTATAAGGTTTGGCAGATCAGAACAATATCAGAAATGGGGGGTGGGGTAGGGATGAGGTGGGGGTAGAAATTAAGAGAGGAGACTAAGAAAAAAAGAGGTGTACAGTTAGTAAAAACAGGACAAAAAAATAAATGGCTGAATTCCTGGGCAAGGCACTTGGACTTTACCCCATGGACAGTGGTAAGCCATTAATGGAATTTTTGAAAGAATACTCTGGTTTTTATATCCATAGTGAGTGGATATTTAAAAATGTTGAACGTGCTTGGAGGTAGGAACCGTTGGGTGGGAAGTGATTAAATGAGATTCAGTGATTAGACCGGATTGGTACGATGAAGCTATAAATCAGGAGAGATGCGTGTGTGTGTGTGTGTGTGTGTGTGTGTGTGTGTGTGTGTGTGTGTGGAGTGGTCATGAAACAAGAAGAGACTAATTTGTGGTTGATTTAGGACTTGAGTGTATTGGAGGTGTGACAACTTGATGGATCATGTCCCTTAACATTCCTTTATTCTTTCAGTGATTCATATAGTATGTATTTTCTGAGCATTTACTATGTTTAGGATACTGTTAGGTGCTGATGTTATTTTAAAAAATAAAACAGTTTCTTTTCCCATAGAGTTCACAAATTTGTTTCTGTTTGTTGTACTGATAATTTTGTGTGTGGTTTCACAACATGCCCATACAAAATGAATAAATGTGAGATAGGCAGGTTTGATGGGGTGGTAGTATTTGAGTAGGAGCTTGCTCAAATGGTTAAGAATTCAATAGGGGACTGGAAAGCCCATTTCAGAAATAAAGAACTCAGAAAGTAAATTGGTGGCATTGGAGAGTGTATGAATTTTATTTCAGATTGACTAAGTACATTGATTACAGAACACTGAAAAGGAAATATCTAGCAAGCAACTAGAAAGAAGAAACTTCAATTTTGGGGACCAGTCAGTGTTACAGATCAAGATCTGAGAGTCACTGACTTGTGGGAATTTTTAAACTTGTCAAATGAGTGACAGTTTCAAGGGAGATGATTCAATCATGGAGTTCTAGAATTGGAAGGAGCTCTTAACTCTTGTGGGCTATGTTTTCTACCTGGGAATCATGGTTACAACAGGTCTTCTAGAAGGTTAACTGGCCACAGCTCAGACATTTCTTCCAGGACTCTTTTTATATTGTAGTGTATCCAGCTCCTTGTGTTGCTAAATCATTCCAATACAAATTTGAATTTAAGGTAGCTGTGAAGTATTGAAGGGGTACTAACAAATAATAAATTGACTTAAGAGCTGTTGATTAAACGAAGATTCCTTTTTCTTTCTTTCCTTCTTTCTTGCTTTTTTTTTTTTTTTTTTTTTTGTGGTACCAGAGATTGAACTCATGACCTCGCGCTTACCAGGCAGGAAAGGAAGATTCTGAAGATCTTGTCTTCCCTAAGACAAGCTGCACATTCTTTCCAGGTCTTTCCTTTTTTAAAAAGGAGGATCTTGTTCTTTTGCTTCACGTATGAAATGACATCATTTGTAGACTCTCTTCATCTATTCATTCAGGTACCATATTTTGAAGGCTTTTTTCTTTAGAAAGAAGAACGGGCAACAAAGCCTACATGAAATAGACATTAGGGAGCAAGAATAAGTGTTTGTCCAAAGAAATCATTCACCCGGTGGCTCCCAGTTCTCCCAGCGGCTTACCCAGTGGAGTGCTAAGCCCCACCCCAAGATTTCATGGGCAAGAGTTGAGGAGCAGAATCTTAGTGAAGAGGGAGGCTGGGAATCGTGACAAGTGCTGACAGGAACCTGAGGGAGGCCAGTCTAGCCTGTGAGAGTGACTGGGATAAGAGAGGAGAAGGCCCAGGAGGATCTGAAGTGAGCACAAAAGGTGACGATGGGCAGGGGATGACGCTAGTCTCCCCATGGTCCTCTCAAGAGCTGCTGCTCAGGATCAGTTAGGTTCTCCTCTGTCCAGAGAAGATTGTGCAGCAGACTGGAAGGGAAAACAGAGTGTTAAAATGAATTAAACTTAATGTATCACAAATACTAATGCTCAGGGCTCAATGCGACCTCATCAGTGAGCCCTGAGGACTTGGCAGTCACTCTGCTGGGATCCAGTAACTGTGGTATTTAGTTGGTGAGGCTAAAAATATAGACAGATAATGATAAGAAAGTGGTGTGGCTACAAGAAATATGGGTGTACATAAAAGCATAATTTATATAGGGTGAGATTAAAGAAAGGATTTGGAGCCTACAGAGGATTTTGTGGTGGCCTGACTCTGTCACGTATGCCTAGTCAGAGAGGCAGCGCATCTACAGGATCTGCTGTGCTCACACTGAGGCACAATCTGAATTGCCTGCAAAATTTAACAGTCCTTAGATTCCTAACCTCAAGTCAACTGTGAAACCACTAGGCACTGCTTATGTTGAAAGCTGCATTCAGTGCATTTCATTTTAAACAAATACTCCTAGCCTGAAAATTGCAGCCTCTTATTGATGTGCGTATTTGACTGTTTTAAGCCACGGTTCCATCTCTTAGGAATCATATCTTTCCCATATGAATCACTGTTTCATATTTTTTTGTATACTAAAAGAGACCTTGATTGCAAAAGGTTAAACTGAAGATGAAGTAGAATATTTTTCCTTCTTCTTCCCTTGGAAAGAACACTGCAGAGCCTTCGTAAACAAAAGCCGAAATACAGACAGTCTAAGAGTGGTGAAAAAAAAATCTATATTTTTAACATGGTGAACAGAAGAGTAGTTCAGGAAAAATGAGGAGCAGGTGGCTGCTACAGCCTGCAGGGCAGAAGGCCTAGCATGAAAACAAGGAGTGTCTCCTAATCAGGGCACGCTGGGCCCATCACATGGTCCCACGTATTACCTTAGCCCTTGGACAGGGGCTGCTCAGAGCCTCTGTGTCCTCTGCCCTCTCAAGCCCAGACCTCCCAACTAACATATGGGAAGGATTTAGAGACAAGGAAAAAGCCCAGAAATCAAATACCGAGAGAAATTATTCCAGCTAACAGCTGGAATTCATGAAGCTCCATATTAAATGAAGGATCAATAGCAAGAAATCTGAAACACCCTCTCCCCAAAGAAAGACAAATTAATATCTTGAGGACAAAAACAAAGATTCCCAGGATTCTTAGCTTCACTTTAAATAAAACTTTAATGTTTATGTTTATTTTTATAGGAAACATCTATGGTTTTATTTGCTATAAAATTGAAATTACTGAATTTAAGAATAATATGGTGATACTCATTAACTAAGTGGCAGAAAATCAATCTAAAATTGGATCATATGCCCATTTTACTGTCAAGTCTTTCTTATTTAGGCACACTAATATCAAATGAGAATAATTATTAATAAAGTCTTTTACCTGAGTTATTTTGTTTAGACCTCTCCTTACATTATGGAAATAAATATTTTATGACCTCCTATTGTAAGATAAGATGGATGCTCAAAGAGGTTTATTTGCTCACATTCCACAGTGGAAGGCAGAAACTCATATCCTGCTCCCAACATGTCTGAGTATATCCACTACAGTTGGGCTCCTAAACCTGGGTGAACTTCCAACTTGGTCCTGGTGGTGTTAAAATGTATTGATTTGCTGGAGGAGGCTCTAGAATCTTTTTGATTATTAAAAAATATGTTAAGTGATTCTGATGATCAACATGGTTTGGGATCTTCTGTATTAAGATAAATGAAACATCCTCTTTCACCAATCTGTACAAATTCCTCGCTACCCTGGAGATAGAGGCAAGTGGATAGTTTGAAAACCAGCAGAGCCACACCTGGGAAGCATTAGAATCCACTCAGCCCTGCAGCCTGTAACAATTTGGGATTAGCTGCTTTTGTTTGATTACTAGCATCTGAAAGTATATGGTGAAGTTAGGTCATGACAGCATAAGGTATGTTTTCAACCATTTCCCAGGTGATGAATATACTTAGAAAGGTGCTGGATACATCAGGCAGTGGCAAGTGTGAAAAATGGAGAGTCACACATTAGGAGCACTTGAACACCCAGTCATGTGTTGCTTAATGATGAGGTTAAGTTCTGAGACATATGGTCTTGCTCTTAGGCAAACATCACAGTGCGTGTTTACACAAACAAAGATGCTTGAGATGTCTCTAGGTGATATACTCATATGAGACAACCATCACATATGGTGTCTGTTGTTGACCAAAACATCTTTAGGTTGTATATGACTATGTCTCTACTGGAAAATAGATCCAAGTCAAAATCAGAGCCTGATGGACGACCATCCAATGAGTTTCCAGATGTACTGAGAAGTGAGTATGAAAAATAGCCAAGTCCTATCTGAGAACAGCCAAGGTAATTCTTCTTTGATGTTTGAAGCACAAAGAGATGATTTATATGCTCTGATGTTTGGGAAGACTTGTTTTGAATTCCAGCTGTGTCACTCAAGGACCTTAGGCAAGCTGTTTGTCTCCTTTGCACTTCAGTTTCCTTACATACATACGGAGGTGATGTTACTTTCATCATAGACTACTTAGAAGCTTAAAGGAAATAATGCATATGAAGTGATGAGTCTAGCTCTTGTAAATAGCAAACACTGTGTAAGTTATACTGTGATTTCTGTCTCTTACATATAATTATCTTAAAATTTAATCAGCAAAGAATATAAAAGCCTTAATGGTATCCAGGTTTCAAACAAATAAAAATTTGCTTTAGTAAAAAAACAAGGAGAGTACATAATGCATGAGGTCCTGTCTTAATCAAGTCTTGCTGCCAAGGAGCAGCTTGTGGCCAGGGGAAGTATTTTGAATGTCAGAAACTCTCTGCAGTAGGGTAAGAGGACAGTGTGCCCCAGAATTTGAAACCAGAAGAATAAAAATGCCCTCTGCACCTGGCAGGCTAGGACAAAGACATGAAAGTCACTTTTGAGTTTGACTTTAAATAGAATCAGCAAGATGGGACTGTAACCTGATTAACTATATTAACATATCTAAAGGAAGAAGTTATCATTCAGAACTGTAGTTGGCTAGCAGTGGAAAAACAGAAAGTAGAAAATCAGAGGTAAATGTTGCCAAGTGTTCTCCTAGAAGAGAGAAAAGGGGCCTTTGCTAATGGACTTTGAATGCTTCTTACCCACTGGCAAGGCCATCTATTGTTGTGAGATGTCTCTCTAAGGGGATCTGAACCTAGTATCACTACATATTTAAAGCATATAATTAATTTATTATGTATGGGTTCTATAATTTAATGAAATATTATGAATATAAGCTAGCATCCCTTATAGCTTACTTTTAGAGAGAAAGGATGTTAGCATTAGACTGTTCTCCACTCAGAATTCTTAAGCCTTCCTTGGCTACCTTTTAGAGGCCACAGAGGAAGTGCAGAAAGAATAGAGATGGGCGTGAGGGTTTATCTCTTCTCTTTCTGCTAGGGCAACTGTTCCAATTTTATGTTGTGAATACCAGTGGAAGATTCTATCTAAGTTAGTACTTTATGTTGATTTGCATTTATATTTAAATCTACTTAATTTATAATTCTCAACAATTAGAACTTAGATTTATATAGTGTGAGATTCAAAATGAATAATACTTAACCCATTCATAAAGCAGATGTGCACATGATCCGTCAAACACATGATTTTAAGACCAGTTGAATCATATCATATGTGTGTGTGTATTTTCACACTTTTTCTTTCTCTTTCTCTTTCTCACCCTCTCCCCCCAGAACTAGTGTTATGGTTTATGTAGGTGGCCCCAGGCCTCATGCATTTGCATTATGCATTTGTGATTAGTTCATCATCTAGAGCTTGGATTGATGGTGTCAGAGCTACACCCATGTAGGGGTGGAGCCAGCATATAACGTAATGGCAAGAAGAAGGTATGTCTCTCTCTCTTGGCATTTCTTGTGGTTTGCAGCCGCCATGAACTGTGGCCCCGCCATGCCACCCTGCCTTGGAGTCAACTGAGTATGGACTGAAATCTCCAAGAACTGTAAGAAATAAATCTTTCCTTTCCCACCCTTGGGGAATCAGGTATTTTGTCTCAGAGACGAGTTAAAAGTTACTAAGAGAGTTAACATAGAAGGAAGAGATGGATAAGTTCTGCTTTACCAAATATATTGAGAATCATATTTTTAAGAATTTCAGGGTTGAAAATAATTGAAATAACCAGACTAGTTGATTTCTAATACTCTCTTTTTGTCATAAAATGTTATTTCTAGGATTCTACTTTTGAGCATTATTGAACATCTTTTGATTATATAGAGACAAAAACATAATGGGTTACGTCTATTTTCTGTTCTTTACTGCGATTTCTTCAACATTCGTTCTATACCCCAGTGATTCTCAAATGTTAATGTGTCCTAGAATTATTTGTAAAGTACATTGCAAACTCATAAGTTTGGCTACACCCCACATCTCCTATCAGAATCTTCAGAAATTGGGCTTCAGGCTTGAGTATCTTGACAGACTTCTATGGCTGATGTTTATCAAAAGCTGAGAACCACAATTCTATCCTCTTCTGTGTTTGGTGAGAATCAGAAAAGGGTGTGCGTGTATGTGTAAAACTATATCTAGTACTAGGGAGTCTTGAAGACATATTGATAGAATCAGTGCCCTGGACCTTACATAATAGGAAAACAAACAGAGAAGGCTATCAGGTTACATGTGAACACACTATGTATTATGCTGACAGCTGCAAGAAGCAATTTGGGAGGTAAAAGAATTGCATATTTTGTTATGTGTGTATGTATCAGTGACATAGTTCTTAAAGTGAAAAAAAAAAAAACAAAAAACAAGGCTCAGATAATTCAAGCAAGTTGTTTAGAAGCAAACAACTGTTAAGGGGCAGAGTCAAGATTTGATCCCAGATCTTCTGATTTTACTGCTTATGATTTTTTCACATTGCTTGTGATGGTGCAAAGTCACATAGACATATCATTCAGTGGTGAGCATATACCATGGATTAATATCCTAAACTTGTTGCATTGTAACTGAATAGCATTGATGCTTAGTTGTCGTTTTATAACTTAGGGTCCATATGATAATATGGTGTTGCATATTTTTATAAGAAATATTATCTAAATTCCACACTTGACTGGGGAGATATGGCTCACAAGAAAACAGTTTCTATAAGCATAAATTGTTTCAGGGCAAAGCTGGTGAGAGAAGGAATTAAAGTAGTTTTGATGTAGGGTTTGAGTTTTAATCCAAGCTTCTTTGATTTCAAAGCCCATAGTTTTTATATCAGAGTTCCTAAGACACTAGGAACCATAATTCTGGTTAATATAAAGTAAATATGTTTTTTTTCTAATTTTGAGATGTCTTACCCAACCAGATCTCTACCAAAATTTGTTTGCCACTTCTAAACAATGATGAGTTTGTTCTTAATAGCATGTAAAGAATTAAGTAGAGGTCATGGGATAGTACCAGCTGGTAAAGTGCTAAAACAAATAAGTATATGTACAAAAGGAGGATATAAAAATGTTGCAGAGGGAAAAGCAGTGCACTTTATGGCAAGTAGAAGTGGCAAGGAGCTCTTCAAAGATATGTTAAAAATTGAAAAGAGTCCTGGGCTTGGTACATGTCCTCACATTTCTAAAAAACCACACAAACTAAGTTATAACCTAAATTTGGGGTAGAATTAAGTAGAACTCCAATTCCTAATTCCAATTCAACATGGAACCATGAAATATTCCCTTATATTAGAAGCTGTATTTTAATTCATTCATTTAAAACAAATATTCCTAATGTAACCTTCATAGCCTTTTACATATGTGTATATTTTAGTATTTTAGATCATTATAGTTTCTTTCAAGAATTGAATTTCCATAAATCATTGTTTTGTGCTAGGATGCTAAAAGACTCCTTTACAGTAAAAGGTTAAATTCAAGATAAAGTGGAATAAACCAACTAGGCTTTTTGCTTTGCGAACTCTGTGGAAGTGCTGAGTCAGCTGCCTGAACTATTAAGTGGAACCCACAGAGCCTGTTGCTCTGCAGCCTGAATTCATCCCCAATGTCTCTGGTTCCATATTGGTTTATGACCAATGACTAATGCTTCACCCATGAGTCATTAAATTCATTCTGTACTTTCCTGGTTCTGTAATCTTCTTGGAATTCATCCTTGTGTCCCATGGTCCAATGCTCTAGTTTGGTATTTGGATGACTGAGTGAACAGAAATAGCAATAAAAATGTATATGTGATATAACAGTTCAAAATGCAGTTCCCTTTAGAGAAGACTTCTGAGCAAATAAAATTCCTCCCAAACCATTTCAATATAATACTTTTATATATTTGAAGCTTTTCAGTTTCCTCTGCATCTTCATGAGGGGTTGACAAATACAGTAAGAATATCTGCTAGCTCTGCACACACTTACTTTGCCACAAAATTCACTTCACAAGGTAGCTCTGCTTTTTAATACTCCTGATTAACTACACTAATGGAAGAGGGCAGAAGCATGCATAATCTAATATAGATAGCAGCTGATGAATATGCATGTGTTTGATGTTCTAGAAAACGACTTTAAAGGAAACAGTGATGTACCATTGATGGCTAATCTTAGGATAAGTTAAAAAAAAGAAAAAGATGACCAACTTCTTGACTACTACCCAATTCTCTGAAATTCACATCATTTTAAGAGTTTCTATTTTCACAGAGCTGTGAATGGCTTGATAACTATTCCAGGAATACAGCATACTCAGTGGAAGGAAATGACTTTAGGTAGGGAAGGAAGAGGTTGTAAATAAGGCACAGGAATGTCTTGCTCATTAGATGGAGCAGAAGCTCTGGGGGAAGGTATATAGTGTTAGCTGCAAAGACTGACTGATATATAACTGGAAGCACTCAAACATATGACTCAAAGGATAAAGCTAATCTACCTGAAACTAAAGGAATTGGTGAATATTCTACAGGGAGGCATATGGAGCACAGTGATGATGAAAAGTTCAAACAAATGTCATGCCCAGAGTTCAGGCAGGCAGTGTCCAGTTGCTGTACTCTTTATGGAAGGTGTGGAGAGGGTATTGGCTTGTATGCAAAGGCTGAGAATAAATGGAGTTGGATAATGGATTAGGAAGATGAAAGGTCACATAAGAGAACTAGCCAACAAGTAGAAATGCTTGATGCTGCTGTTAGGAATCTGAATATGAAATCAGAGCAATCATAGAACCAAATATACGAATGCAAGGGAACAGAGGTCCACACCAGAAGATTATCTTTGTATGTTCCTGGGACACAGAAATTGTGGTCCATTTTTTTATATTAGAAACTGAATGGAGGGCTTTTGTGCTGAGCTACATCCTCAGTCATTTTTTATTTTGTTTCAGAGTCTCTTTAAGTCTCCAACTTACCAAGGCCAGACTCAAGATTTACAATATTTCTGCTTCAGCCTCCCAGAGTACTGAGGTTGTACCACTATGCCAGCTCCCAGTTAGCTTTAATGTGCTTTCTCTGCTGTAACTGGATGATTCTCCAGACGTAATTAAGGGGCAAGTGATTACTTGTCTCCAAAAAAGTCTGTTTTCAAATTGCAGGGAACTATCTAGCCCATCCTGATATTCTGCCTAAAGCTGAAGTCCCAAAGGAATATACTTTGGTGTGATTTTCCTGGTTAACCTAGAGAAGACAGACATCATTTTGATCTCATTCTTTGTCTTCAGTGCAAAGTGTGTTTGGGTAATGGTGGAGCCTGCTGTGTAGATCTAGTCAGGGGAGAGTGCCTTAGAGGACCATTAGGGAAGAATATAAGTACTTTAGGAAGTATTCTACAAAGAAAGTCAGTTGAGCTACTTTAATAATCACATATTGTATGCTTTCAAAAATGTGTTACTAAATATTGTCCTTCAATAGTTGTTGATATATGAAATATAATACCACTGCATTTTTGCAAGGCACATTATACAGCTTTATGTTTCTTCTATGAAGTTCAGTTATTTTCTCCTACTTCCAAGTACAAAATAAATAGAGTTTTGTTCTTCATAAATCCATTTCTGAGAGGAGGCTGCTATTGAGTAGGCATAATTAAAAGTTGTGTATCTTTGTGATTACAGGGCTAAAAATTAACCTGATGATGCCCAATTCAAAAAGATGCAAATATTAATGTAGGAGAGGTTAGCCACCATTTACTAACACCCACCATTGGGAGAAATTAGCCTCAAAGCTTAAAGGTAAAGTGTGCTAGTGATAATGAAACATAGGAGCAAACAGAGGATAGCATTTGATACTGAATTTATCTAGAAGATTGTAGTCTCACAAACTCGGGGTAAATTTAAGATTTTGTGAGCCCTGACATGATACGTTTCTTGCAGGACTTCACAGAGCAATTCACTTTCTTGGTGTTGTGCTGAGTCATTTGAGCTTCCAGTACTAAACTGCAAGGAGAGCAGAGTTCACACATGGTGAAGCTATTGATTGGTTCTCTACCCACAGTTCCCTTTATTTGTGATTTCTCACCAGCACATTTGCTGGTCACTAATCTCCTGCTGTCAAAATCTGGTTTCACAAGTGTTCCGGCAAATCAATTTTGGGTATTGATCATTCAGTGACTGCTAATTGCTATAGCTTAGATTTGGTTTAGGAGTGAAGGAAAGATCTATTTGTTCTATCCTTGCTATATATTTTTGTAAGAAGAAGCTTGCTTTTTGCTCTGTTAAATATTCATTTTTTTTAATGTAAAACTTATAGGAAAAAATTTGTAAAAATGATATGATTTGTGTGTATTAAAGGGAAGGTTGCCTTCAGGCTACATTAACTTATGTATCTTCTTTTACTTAATTCCTCTGCTTTGTTTTAATTTATCAGCTGTCTGTATGCAAGACAACAGGCCCATTTTTCAAATAAGATTACTTTATTTGATATTAGGCAACTCATCTTCTCGCCAGTGCACATTTTCATAGAAATAGGAGGATATATTTCTCTTACGAGTCATCAACTGTGTCTCTGGATTCACAAATGCTAAGGAAGTATGCAAAGACAAAAGACAGGAAATGGATTTACGAATGCAAATTTTCGTGACAAAAATCTTTCCATTGTTGGCTAATCTACTAGCGGAAATCTGAAAATGATTTCCTGGATAAAAAAGATGAATTGTGCTTGGTGATTTACAGGATCAACTGCATTGTATGGCCCCTGAGACAAAGGATGGCAGTTCAGTTGCAATTATTTGCTTTGGGGAGCAGAAGCAACTTTGCTCCCAGAGATGCAAGAGGGATGGGAGGTATACTGGCTCAGGAGAAGCCAGTCTTAAATGTGTAAGAGCTGTGGATTTTAAAATGAAACTTTGTAAGCCATGTTTTTGATTACTCCAAATAAGAAGCTTTTAAATTTTGTCTTTAGAATGAAACCTTTAATATGGGAGCCAGCACCCTATGCAGATTAAAAGCATCATGTCTTTTGTGAGACAGCATCATCAACTACAGCTATGCATTTAGTTACATCTTTTGCTGCTGTTGGGAGATGCTTTTTCATGCATACAGGATACATGCCACCCATGTTCTCTTCTATGCCCAGACGTTTAGGTATTGTTATGAGCACTTGATTCATAGGTCTACTTAACACGTGGATATGCAGGTCTGAACTGAGGATGATGTGAGAGTAAACACACCCTGGATTTCAGTGATGGTCCTAAAAATGTACATATCTTAAATGTAATATGATTACATGTTGAAATAGTAACATTGGACATATTAGTTTAATATTAACTACATCTGTTTATTTTTACTTGTTTTCACACAATTCCAAGATTTACATGTGTGACTCATTATATTTCTGTTGACTAGTGCTGGTTTAGGGACATTCACTAGAACAAATGATCCTTTGAACAGTCACAACAGCAGGAACTCCAGGCACCAGGTCTTAACTTTAGAGGGGCCTGTCCCTAGTGCCTCCAGCGCTCTCCTACTTGCTTGGCTTCCTATCTGGGCTGCCCTCCACCTGTGCTGTTGTTCCTGTTGTAGCTTCCATGACACAGCTGACTGCTGTCTCACTCTCATCACTAGCCTGCAAAAAGAAGAGGAGGCAGCTCTGCCTTTGACAGTTACAAACTCCTTTATTTGTTTTTTTGAGGAACCAATAGTTGGACTCCGTTTCTTAGAGTGCCTGATGATAGAAGTTGCTCATTAACCTCACTCTTAAGTTTATTGTTTTGGTAAATACTTGTTGTTAATTTCCTCCAGGTTAAATTGGAAAACAGCACAAATGTTATCACACAGCGAACTGTGTACCCCCGAGATTGATTCCTCTTTGCTTTTCTTTGTAAATTTATGCAAATTTCTTTGTGTGAATTTATTCCCCATACAGTGTGTTATCAGAGTTTGAGATTTGGCTGTAGTTCTCCAGAGTTTATTCGTATCTTCTTGTCAAGGCAGAGTCAAGTCTTGATTTTCTGGAATGTGCAGATATTACCCAGCTTGAGTCCTTATTCTGGAAAATAATTGCATGTGGTACTCTCTGTAACAGATAACGAATACAAGTTGTCCAATGTGAATTAAAACACAATGTCAGCAGGCTCCGCCATGTGGATCGGTAAGAGACTCAGCAAGAAGCAGAACCACACCCTCCACCAGCCAGCTGGTGCATGGCCTGAAAAACCAGAAGAGCATATCTGTGTTCCCCCACTCCAAACCAACTGGATGATTTGGAAGGCTCGAAGTCAGAGGATAGCAACTGAGGTGAAAGGAATAGCTTGATGCTTATATTCTTTGGTTGACCTTGCAGACCTGAGGCTGGTGGTCTGGATATCCACTTGGAGGATGGCAGTGTGTATTTTGGCAATTGTGGGGGGAGTCCCTCCTGTCTTATTTCTGAAATCTAATGTTTTGTTCCATTTTACTGTTTTTTTAAATTACTGTGGCTAGTGGCCTGAGCAACTACTTTGAAGATAACAATGTGCAATATCGCAGCCATTGTTAAATGCCCATCATTTACATAGCTGAATTTTTTTGTAGCTTTGCTTTTGTTGTACTTTAGATTTATTTGCTTCTTGATTTTTTTTTGTTTTTTCTTTTTTCTCTTTAAAATAAAATTCAAAATAAAAGTACATTTTCAGCTTCATACAAGGTGTCAGATCACCTGGTCTCTTGCTTCACATTCAGGATGACACTTTCCTACAAGTCTTGAGGATAGATGCTAGAAAATGTTACATCTCTTGGTGGAGGAAGGTACCATTTAGGGAAGGAAGTAGAAGAAGAGAGCGTGTCTGAACGAGGAGCCAAGAGAGATGGAGACAGGAATTGGGTAAACTTTCACACTGTGACTTTACTCTTGGTAACAAGATCCTGTGGATTTCAAGTACTCCTTGACTTACCCATCAGATAAGTTACTTTTGTTCTGAAAGGGGGGGTGGGGAGAGAGAGAGAGAGAGAGAGAGAGAGAGAGAGAGAGAGAGAGAGAGAGAAGAGAGAGAGAGAGAGAGAGAGAGAGAGAGAGAGAGAGAGAGAGAGAACCTCTATAGACAGGGAACCTGAGTGTTTGTTCTTGTCCTCTTCTTTCTTGGAAGTAGAGATGTATATTATTTCCATGAAATGTGAGGCAAGAGAAGTAAGTAATTCCCATATTATATATCCTAGAAGCTAAATTACATTATCCTAGATGATCAGAGCTAATTGGAACCTGAATACTGCCTCTTCAGACAGTCATTTTAGATACGGAACAGCTCCACACAAGTGAGACTGGGGGGACCCTTTCCAATGCTATCTTCTGCATATTAACACTTCTGAAAACAGACAAAAAACACAGGCTAGCTATTTAATATAATTTGGGTCTCATGTGTTTTTGACTTTAAACATGTGAAACTATTTAGATACAATTAACAATAAGATTACAAGGATAGAAAATAATTTACACTTTGACTTGACATGTTTAGTGTGGATTTACATACAACAGCAAAACCAGTTTGACTGAGGGAATTAATATTTTCACTTTCTTGTCATAAATTTGCACAGACGCTGAGCTACAGATTCCCAGAAATAGTAGTGTCTGGGATGTAGATAGTGCTCCTCATACATAGATAGAATTGGGCTAACAAAATACACCAGACTGTGCACTGAGCAAAAGACCTCTGGGATAGATACAAAGATCATTGACACACAGGTAAATGCTTGCTGGTGAGAATTCTGATTTAAAGAACTAACAATGAAGCTTAGTGCAGTGGTACACATTTGTAATCCCAGATACTCAGAAGGTTGAGGAAAGTGGAGCACAAATCCAAGGCCAGACTGTTTCAAAATAAAAATAAATAGGGGTGGAAATGTAGCTCAATGCTCCCTAGATTCAATCCTCTGTAACACACACACACATACACACACACACACACACACACACACACACACACACACACACACAGCTCCTCCTCCTCTCACATGCACACAAATAAAATGTCACTAAACAAGTTTTTTTTTGATAAGAGTGATATAATTTACACATTGACCAGAAAATCAAATGGTTGGTGGCATGTACTGTAATATTCCTCCATCATTTTATTTGCTACATGATAATTTTCATGCTAAATTGTAGTTATTTGGTTACATACTCTTTGTGTAATTTAAATGAATATCATGTCTCCCAGATTGCAGGTACTATGTTGGGTTCTGGAGAACATTAATGATTTGCATTTTTTTCTGTTATTTGCAATTGGCCTGTATAAAGGATTTTAGTCAAGCTGATAGAAATCTTTGCATTGTCTCAGGTTTTTCATCAGTAAAATTGAGGTGAGGATTGATATCCCTTAAAGTCCTAATATATATGTGAAATAAGTGTTTTTGAGGTTTTGGAAGGTGCTTGAAAAGCTTATTCTCTCAAGCTGTCTAAACTCTCCCTTTGATTAAGATATTACCCCAAATCACAGTGTTTTAAGCTGAGGGGAGTGGATTTCTCTGTCACTGAGAAGAAGTGGGGAGGTAAGCAGTTGAGGCCAACTGGAAGTTCCAGCATGCCAGCAGGATCTCCTTCTTAGACACTGCAAGCACAGAGCTTCTCGTCCAGATGACTATGAGAGCAGAGGTGCCCACTCCAGTTAGCAGGGAAGATTGGAGCACATGGTCCTTCAGCTGGGAGAATTTCTGCCTTTAAAAAATTCAGGTTCCAAGAGTAAGGACAAAGGTATCATAGGTGAAGGGAGGCTAACTCTTGTCTGCAGGAGAAAAATTGCATTCGAGTAAAAAATACAAGGCAGACTTATTCAAGACTATTGTAATAAGGGAAAGAGATGAAGCTCAACCCTGTTGTAACAAAAGATGGATTCTCAAACACTGGGGTTATCCAATACAAAAGTATTGGAAGGTCTTAGGCAATATAGTTCAGTGTGGGTTGGTCACTTGTGTTAGGTGTACATTTGAAAATGCGAGGTCCTATGTGGGCTGTATAGAAGAGACAGTGTGTGCCTTTGCATTCAAGGTAAACAGTACATAAGGTTTTCTTAATGTGTTTCAAACATGTTCATTGATACATAGGAGGGAATAGACCTAGCATGTTGTAGAATCCACGTCTCTTCCTTTGCATCTACCCTCCCACGGATACTGGGATATTGGGACAGTATCTTTTTTGATGATTATGTTTCAAAGGGATGGTTCTCAGGGTGTTGAAAAACACATTCCTGGGCAGTAAAAGATTTATGTCTGCTAGTATAGGAACAAAGGGTTTACAATGGCAAGTTTTCTAAAGTGAATGCTCTCGGATGCAAGGTCCGGTAGTCAGAAAGATGTCTGTCTAAAGTTTGGCCAGGCTAGGGAGAATGTTTAGTCTTGGTCATGTCTCTGTCATGGATGTTAATTCATTTTTGCCTTAATTTTGCTTGTAATACTAGTATCTTGGAAATCTTTTCTCATAAGAAAGATAAGCCTCAGCCCAAGTAACTGTTGTAAGTGTCCAAAATTCTTACAATTTCTGAGTAGAATTTGAGTAGATGAAGTTTGCACCACGTAGTGGGAGGGAGGGAGACTCAATCATTGTTTATTTCTGCAAATAGGTTGCTAAGAGCTCCTGTTTCTGGTTACTCTCCACTGAAGACTGAGCAGGTCACATTGCTGCAGGATTTTAGTCCATCTTTTCCCCTCTAAAAGTGACAAGGTCTAATCCTATTTTAGTCTTTGTAAACTTGAAAATGAAAGGTCCTGTGTGGGCTGTATGGGAGGTGCAGTGTGTGCTTTTGCATTCAAGGTAAGCAGCACATAAATATTTTCTTAATGTGCTTCAGACACGTTCAGAGATATAAAGAAGGGAATAGACCTAGCAGGTTATTGAATCCACCTTCCTTCCTTTGCACTGATTGAAACCACCTCCTTGAGCATGCCTTTTGGAATTTTGAGCAAACTAATTTTGTATGTCTCCAGGAGCTGATACTTGTCACAGTTCCATTTCAGAAAAATTTTTCTAACATGGGAGACTTCACTGTCAAGGTATTTTACTGCATCTATTCTCTCTCTTTTTTTTTTCTTGGCTAGCCAGTCAGATCCATGAGATCAGACCCCATCACAGAGCCTGGGTGGGAGAATAAACCCACAGGAGACTGAGTTACATTAGAATTTTACTCTATGAAATTATATTTCAATGGATGCAATTTAACACTTAATATGTCTCCAAATCCATATAATAAGAAGTTAAATTATATTTTTGACTACATTTATTACATTTTCACTTTTTCTTATTTCTAGTGGCTTCCCACTAGAATATCTTGAATATTTTGATTACTTTGTTTTATATACTTTATTATTTCTCATGCTTAAAAAACTCCAAACAATCTTAAGTCATTTCAAATTAATTTAATTCATGTATAAATAAAAGATACTTAGGTGCTATGAGAGCTCCTGCTTTCAAAGAACTGATGATGGAAAAATATTCTAGGTTGATTTAATAGCGCACAAGAAAAACAAAATATATTATAGGATAAGTTTTTACCAGAAGGCCAAAAAGTAGAATAAAACTTTAAATATCAAAACTGAAATGGTTATATGGTCAAACTCTGAGGCAGATAAATCAAGGAGAGGAAATATTTTACGGAGCTGCAGAAATGATATAGTAGTTATATTTCCATCCAAAAGGGGAGTCTGTTTTTCATTCATAAAATTGTGCTTGTGCCAAAAACACTTGATATAAAATTCCATCCCGCTGTGCCATGAGAATACACATTAACATAAGAGTCAATGTAGAGAGGGAGAAGGAGAAGGAGAGGGAGAGGGAGGGGGAGAAGGGGGGAAGGGGAGGAGTCGGAAGGGGGAGGGGGAGGGGAGGGGAGAGAAGGGGGACGGGGAGGGGGAGGGGGAGAAAGAAGGAGATGGAGAGACAGAAAGGGTGGGAGGGAGAGAATGAAGGAGAGAGAAGGAAAGGGTGAGGGAGAGAGAGAGAGAGGAGAGAGAAATGAGAGAATAATAAACCCTTCCTAGGGCAATAAAAGACATAGTTGCCACTTTGGAAATTATTTAATAAAAGCATCTCTGTTAAAAGTGCTATTGACAAAGACTGCATTTAACTGTACACCAAGCAAGCCTGTAAGGGGAAACTGATATTTTTCTGTTGTTGTAATGTGGGCCCTGAAATACTAAGCAGAAAATATTCCCAGTCAGAACAATATGGGGTATAGAAAAACGGATCTGTGGAAACTGAGGAGAGAGAAAAATAAAATGAAGACTGTTTTAGCTTCTTCTGATAAAGGCCTCTGCTGACTCCATTGTAGGGAGTTAGAAATTAATTTTCATTGTAGTAAACTATTTACTGTTCCATGTATATGTGTTTAACTTGAAGGCAAATTGCTCATGAAATTTTCATTTTGCTTTAATAAGCTATTTATTCACTTATTAATTTTATCACTCATTCATTCAATTGTTCATATGCATAGCCATTCATTTAGTAAATAAAAAAATTATAGTGCAAGCACAGTCATTCTCTATCACTTCACATTCTCATAGAATCACAGAGAGGGTGAGGACAGCATGAGATTTTTGTTAATAACATTGCAGTCCTAGGAGCATGCTTTTAGAAGATTTTATGGAAGTGGAGCATAGCTACAGAGTTTGGGTTTCCTTGTGGACGTATTTGTGCTGCTGGCTCAAACCATACCTCAAACTCATATTACCCATAAACTTTGCAGGAATGGAAAACAATACATTTCTTTATTGTGTGAACTGTTTATAATGGAGTTTTGTTCTGTTTCATTTGCACCCCACCCCCAAATGCATGTGACTGATGCACTGTAATTTCAGGCTATTTGATCACATAAGCATCTTGGTGGTCTGCTTCACTGCTTTTTCTCCTTGCTTAATTCCTTATCTTTTAGTGTCATTTTTTCCCTTTAGGTTTCTGGTTCATATTTGTTAGTGAGGATCAATTGTTTGTAACCTCACAGAATCATAAACGATCAGAGATTAGTTTTACCTGCTCTTATTTTTAGATAAAACTGAACACTAATGAGGCTAAGTGACATATCTAAGATCCATGCAGTCAGTTTCATTAGTTTAAATTTTATTAATGACTCAGCGTCATCATTATCAATATTAGTTGGTAAACTGTACTATGAATGGTAGACTTGTTTCTTTTAGGGTAGACCTTTAAATGTGAACTGTTTGCTCCTCACAAATGGAAGCGTTTTTCTGGATAGCTTTCTATCTGTCTTCTTCAGTTAGTTGTCACTATTTTCTACTGCTTTTGGGAGTTCTTTGATCATTCTTCTTCCCTCTAATCTTCTGCCTACTATGTGATAGGAAAGGATACTAAGGTTAATCTGCTTTATAAGTTAGTAATCTCAACTTTATGCACAGATATAAATCCAGTTGTCACCTAAGGGTGACTTAATATCTCTGATAACATAGTTGGCCATTCAGGCTGTTTTCTGATGTGCTTTCATCTTTTTGAATCTACTTCTGGCCATATGAGTGTCTGCAGTTGTTGACAGACTACAAAAGAGAAGTGTTAAAAGAGAAAGAAGAGAAAGTATTAGGTCTTTATTAATTTTTGAAGGACAACTTTATATAGAGTATTATTAAACCTTATTTAAAAAGTAAAATAGGCATCTTTGAATAAGATAATATATTTGGAAAACTGTGCTTCTGCTTAATTGAATTTGACAGCTTACTAAAATGATATTCTGAAAATCCTTCTGATTTTAAGGTCTTTTCTTAATAAGTATACTTAGATTTCCTAATAAGCTTTAATGCTTGCAAAAATATTCTTTTCCTTGTACGTTGCATGTTGCAATGCCTCCTTCTGAGTGATACTAAGGGAGATCTGGAGGCCAGTGTGTTTGAACTCAGCTGTGTTCTCCATACTACTACGCAGCGCGAGTGTGTCAGACACTGGTCCTGCCTGATACCATCTTATTCCACTCTCCTTTGGGTCACACGGAAAGACTGTACTTCCTGCCACCTTAAGAACAGGTATGGCCACATAATTTCTCTGGTTGAGGAAATGGAAAGAAGTGGAGTGTGTCATTCTAGGTGGAAGCCTTGCCATGCTTGAGTGTCTACTTTACTCTTCTCCTGTGGTAATAACAGGGCACCTGTCATCTTGATAGGGCCTCTGCAGCCTGGGTGGGGTGAGTCATTAAGTTTTGCTATTTTTAAGCCACTGAGATTTGAGGAATTTTGATTCTACAACTTATCCTAGCTCTACCTTGTAACTTGTAGAATAAAAGCCTTGGGCTTCTCTACCTTCCTTTTAATGGGAAGAGCTCTTCTTTTCTGTTCTATTAAAAAAAAAACCTTTCTACTGTTTTAAAAAGATTAAAAACCATCATGTAAGAGCTTGGCCTTAATATGCATTGAACCCTAGACTTAATGGATTTTAAAATGTTCGCTCCTTGAGTTTTCTTGTACTTGGTTTCTGTCATAGAATACAGAAAAAGTTTAATTAATTGAAGGTTTCTGTTTCCCTAATGGCACACCCAAGCTGTGCATATAAATTGACATGTGTGGTTTGTGAAATGAAGCTCACTATTTGATAATAATACATACTATAAAGCATAGCAGTGGCACATACTGAATATACAGTAAATACTGCCGTGGAGTGGTAGCTATTTTGATAACCATGGCTTGTCATTCTTATTACTTTATCATGTAAGAGCTCAGGCAATGCTCAAACTCATTTAAGTCTAGCATTCAGTATGCTGATAGAATTTGAACTAAATATTGTTATTTGAGAATCTGTGGCAGTTCTTCAAAGATGAACTGAGTGGGACAGTCACATTTTTACAAAACAGAGCCTGAAATGAAATTATACCAGACTCAGAATTAGCTCATTACTAGAAAAGACTTTTTAAAATTTTTTTCTCTGTGTAACTTGAGTATAAGATTTTTGAAAACAGAACCTATCCACGTATTAACTATTAAAAATGTACATACTCAGTTTCTAAAATCATGTGCATCTAATGCACATGATTCTGATTGCTCCAAGGAAACGGAAGAGTCACATGGACTATACCAAAGAACAGTTAATGCTTGAGTCACTTGTAGAGTAATGGAATGATCGACAAAAATTCTGAAAGAAGGAACTAGTGATTAATTAGATTATTTGCTTAAAACAGATTTTAAAAACATCCATTTTTCCTTTGAAAGTTTAAAAATGCTTCTTGATTTAGCAAATAGATTTTCATGACCAATACTGTATCTTTTCTTGGAAAACGAAGATTTACATCACTGGGGTGTCATTGATCTGAAAATAAATGGGCAAAGTCACAGTGGGGAATGCGGAGAATGTGTTGGGTGGAAGGTGCCCGGTGGCACAATGTTGCAGAATGGTTTGAAAGACTAAGTTCTTGCTGCGAGGATACTGAGTGTCCTTGTGTTTGAAGCAATTGCTGAGATAGACTGTCGGATGGGGAAGTGGGAAGGCAGAACTGGCAAGTGAAGGATCATTCACTTGTGTGTTAGTTAATTGAAGTCTTATATTACCTGTTCCTCTCTGCTTTCCTCTCTTCTAACTACAAACGATGGTCAGCTTGTCTCTGTGTTTGTGGTGAGCAGTGGGAGTTAATGGTACAATTATTTCAAGTATATATAATCCATTCTCCAGCTGAAACTCTCACAGAGTTGGGAACTCTTGGGGAACTCTTAGTGCCAGTATAAGGAGCATGGTTGGGAAGAGGTGGTTCCCCTTATTCCTTTCCAGGGCATCTGTGTTGCCAGATCACATGTATCTGCCCCCCAAAGAGAAATCTCAGTAAAACAATGTAATGAAGGATGCTGAAATAAATAGGATTTTTTATCTTTTAATTAATGCCCCTAGGCTTGAACTGTACTGCTGACTTACTTCTACCATTATTACAGTTCCCAAACTTGGTTTAAAACACCCAGCAAACAGTTTTTCTGTGTTCACGTTGCCTATTGAACTCGGCACACAATGGGTCTATACACTTTTTCTCCATCAGTTCTTTATCATTGAACGATTGTCCTACTTTCCTGATCTTGCATATTACTAACTCATTCCTGAGTGAATTCATTGGTCCTGACAGGATCCATACTTGCAATCTATTTATGTCTACATGATATTAAATTTAGCAGTGGGAAATGCTACTATCACATTATAGTTATCCTATTGACAAGCAAATTTCCCTGAGTAGTCAATCATAGAAATGGAGAGATTATTCACTGACTGAATTGCATGATGGTTATAAAATTGGTAGTATAGGCTGATGGAAAGAGCTCCAGATGGATGATCATGATTTTTATTATGACAGAAAACCATTAATTAAATGTCTTTTTACATGTTTTGTGCTAATCATCACACAGATAGAAATACTTAGAATATATTTTGTCCTTTGTCAATTGGCCATCAGTGATATATTGATACAGATAAAAATATTTGATGACATCAGGTCCAAAAAATACTGTAATTGTATAGAGATCAAGGATTTATTTTTGATGAAAATAAGAAATGACATGGCAAGAAATTCTAAGCCATCAGATAAGAGCCTATTTCAAAAAGAATCAAGGAGTGTAGATAGTTAATGGAATTCTGTGTGTGGGAAGCAGCCAGGGCTTTTCTGATTAGTACAGAAAATTTGGGTTTTTGAAACAGATTCATAACATATAGGAAAAATGTACTTAGTGCATGTTTTATGACTTCTCTTTTGTTGTGTTCAGCTGTTATTTATATTGTTCTTCTCCCCAGAACCAGACATTAATTAATTTGAACAAATGAAGGAATGCATTCCAGTAACTCAGGGAGTCAGGTCTTCATAGGTTGATGGGAAGTGAGGGTACCCAGAGTTAGAAGGACGAATCCTGAAGTGCCCATTAAGAAGAGATGGCTATCTTTGGTTTAGATCAAGAAAAAGGGACAGAATAAGAGCAGAAAATGTGTTTTTAAGTTGTCAAACAGCAGAGTACCCATGCATTTAGCTAACATTTAGGAAAATCCATGTCTACACTGCTTTGTAGAAAGTTTCAGTGAACTCAGAAATATTCCCACAGTGACAGAGATCCTCATCTTCCAGCGAAGACAAAGTCAAAATTGACTTAAATTCCACAGGGAATAAAATCATTTTACATTAACATGGAACACATATAAGCTGCACCTTGATTATTTGGATTCTTTAAACTTCCCTTTGAGTGTTGCATTTGATGGAAGGTGTAACTTCCTAAAAGTGTTATGCTACCATGTAAAGATGGTTTTCCTATCAAAATAGATTTGTCATTAGATAATGAATTATACTTAAATAATAACACAAGTATCTTGCATCTGATCTCAGTGCCTTCACGTGGCAGTTTGGCCCTAGTTTTTGCTGAGGGGTGCAAGCTGGAGACTTGTGGCAGGGTTTGGGGAAATCCACATCCTAGAGGGGGGATAAAGGGCAGAGGCTCTCGGGGCTTACAGTGCTTCCTGGAGCTGTTGCACCTAGAATGGATGGATGTAACAGACTTAAAGGCACAGAACTTCTCAGGTTAAATAAAGTAGTAGGATATAAATTTTGAAGGCTACAGGGAAGAAGAAAAAAATTCCATGTTAGTTCTTAGAAAATGTAGACCATATTTTAAATAGTTCTTGCTTTCTGTTTGCTTCATAACAGATCTCTCATGACATTATTTGTGAAAAAGTGGAGATGGAGCTCAGGAAGGAGGATAAAGAGAATTTCTTTGGCTCATATTTCTTAGGCACAGGAGATAATACGTCTCTGAGTTTTGTCTGTGGCAGTCTCTCCTCCTTGGAGCTTGTTCTTTGTGCAGCTGTGTGGATTAAGGGATTAGTTCTGTCAGAATTCACTAGAGGAATCCTATCTATCTATCTATCTATCTATCTATCTATCTATCTATCTGTGTTTATCGATCTATTTATCATCTGTCTCTCTCAAGGTAGGCTTAAAGTGACTGTAGTGGAAGAATACAAAATGACCACCTATGCACTGGAGCGTTGGAAGATCCAGTCAAAAGTTGAAGTCCTTGAACTCACTGCAGAGTCCCATGTCAGTCCATACTGAAAAGCTGGAGGGTCTGCTTTGGAAGACTTGAGGAAATGGGTCAAATGATCACTGTGCTGGTGAAGGCTGCAGCTCTTCTGAAAAGCAAAAAGGTAGACTTCCTTCTTCTTTGACTTTCTTCCACCCAGGCTCCTATTGGTGCCACCCACATTCAAGGCGGGTCTTTCCTCTTTGACTTTCATCTTACAAGTTAATCATCAAGGCTGTGCTCCACTAATCTACTTTGTGTTTCTTAATCCACTCAACACCACAGTTAACGATCACAGAGGTTTAATGTCATCATCATCATCACAGAGGTGTAACCTGTAGGTTGAAGTCCTGTCAGTGTAGAGTCTGTTAAGGGCAGACAGTGGTCAGTCAGTTAATGAAGGCCACCCATATTACCACTTCTCCTGGACAGAGTTTGGCCTTTACTCATGTATACTAAATTCACACCAAACCCTGGTGGAACGTTAGGGAAGCTTTGAGTGAGTGTCCCAGAGCAATGCAGTGCCAGAAATTTGGAATGTCTTTTTTAAGTAAATTAGTTTCCTTGTCCAAGGAATGAGACAATGTCTCATCATCTTCTTTTGTTTCTTGGTTGTATTTCTTGCCTTCCTTTTTCATTTTTTGTGTCCCAGCAAGCTTATCTTTCAGTGTCTTTCTTCCCTTCCCATATATGCTTCCTTTCCCTACAGGATAACACAATCTTGTGCTTAGCTCCTTCTGGTGTCTTAGAAACTGTATTCCTTTAGGCTCCAAAAGATATAAATGGATTCATTTAATCATGCTTTTATTGTTGTTGTAATTTTAGTTTTTCTTGCTGCTCTATAAAGGGAAAGGAAGAAACTCTGGGCTCACAGTTAAAATGAATGAGAAGTACTTAGCATTTCAACTCCAGTTAGCTTTTGACCCCTGACAATGGCAATTTTTCATCTATATAAAGTTAAATACCCGGTATAGTAAGAATTAATCTTCATATGGATACTACATAGTCTAGTCTACATAAGAAATGTATATTCTTCCTTTAACTTTGATTCTTCATGCAAAATATCAAATTTGGCCTTGTTAAATTAAAATATATTTCCCCTTCCTGACATAATAGTTATTAGAAAGACAGTGTCACAGTGAGAACCACTGAAGGAAATGGTGCCTCACCGTCCAATAGCTTTTCCTTGACACCCACACACTCCTCTGTTCTCAGGGAGGATAGTTTTTTCTTGTATCTCATATAAAAATTCACAAGCTTTCTGTCATTGGAGAGATCAGATCTTTCTGACATGCTTATATGCCTGGCTGAAGAGTGAGGGTACATTTTTAGGGTAGTTCTTCCTTTGTTAAAGAAGGAAAATTTAAACTGAAGTAATAACACATACTGTTGAGACCAAAAAGAAAAATTATGTATGAATTTCCTCAGTTTGTCATTTCTTTATGGCTGGATATATATGATCTTGGAAGAAATACGCATAGTGGAGTACTAAATTAAAGTTATAAATTGTGTGATTAATTTTATAGAATGAGGTTGATACTATGAATATACATTCATCAACATGTTATAAAGAAAAAGACTAAGAAAAATACCACACACCTTGAATGGATCTTTAATAACCAACAATGAGTGTTACTGCTTTCTTCCATCTCTGTATCTCATGCATGTTTCATTTCAAAGCTGACATTTTGTTCAGATGAGCATCACAGGATACAGGCATATAAGCATATACAAAGACACACACACACACACACACACACACACACACACACACACACACAATCCACCACTACTGTCACAAGATTGCAGAACGATGTATTTTTTTCTCCATTCTGAACTGCTTTCTTTTCTTTGAATTCTGATTTTTGTATATTGCCTCTCATTTGTATAATCTAAAGGGAAATAGGTTGCACATGAACAAATGCTGACATGAGTAAAATCTGACTTCACCAATATATGCAGATTTATTTCTGATGACAACTGTAATACAGCCTTTATTGATGGGACTAAATTGATTTTAATTTTTGTGTGATGAATGAATCCTAAATTGGGCTACATAGTCAATTTGGATAAATTTCTTTGCTTTAGTTAAATTTTCAAAGAGAAAAACTTAAACATGTGGGTCACTCATGAGACCTACAACTTGTATATGTGCTAGGGAACTAGAGTTTGCTTCCTCCTTCATCTTTATGGGGAAAATCACCAATTTCTCCTGGTATATATTTATGAAATCAGAGTACTAGGCAGTAGCCATACTTTTTTCTTCAAAAACTGCAGAGAATGCTTGTGATGAAAGCTGAAACCTCTTGAAAAGAGGTATTGTATATGTTTCTTGCCATGCATGAATAAGAATTAAAGATTTTTTCCTAAGCTTGTGTGCCTGAAGATAATCCATTTAACTTCAATAATAGGATTCCCTTCTTTCTTTATTTTTAGGTACTATATAAACAACAACAGAAATGACAATAAAACAGTTTAAGTTAAAATGTAATTTAACATTTCAAGCAAATTGATTTTATGTATTTCACTAAGGTAAATTTTGGCTTTTACAAACAATGAACTTTACAATATTTTCATTCAATAGCTCTCTGTTGATCAAAGACTCTGGATACTGCCTGGTGATTATTTGAGACACCCAGGGTATTCAAGGGAAGGAGCTGAATGCAGCAAGAAGATTAGTATGGTATAAAGTGTCACAGAGCTAAAGAAGCAGGTGGAATGGAATAGACAATGTGGGTGCTGAAGTGAGTGGGGTGAGTTTGTGGTTCTGGGGATGTACTCTGTAGCTTGCCCATTCTGAGCAAGGGCACACCATTGAGCTACATCCCCAGGCAATGGGAGTTTGATTACTGGCAGTGTATCTTACTAATCTGCTGTCCTCTTTGGAGATTTAGAAGGCTTATATTTCAGAATTAACAAGATTACAAGAAGTGTACTTGATGCATCTAGAATAACCCCTGGCACATGGTAGGTGTTCATTAATCAGAAATTATCATCACCATAGTCATCATCAGTATTATTGGTAGTTTTATAGAAGACCCGACATTTAAAGAGACTTTGCTGCATATTAGAATCTACACATTCAGAATTTTTGATGGACAGACCAGGTTAGTAAAAATAGTTTCAGGAAAAATGTGGAGAAGTATATATGGGCAAGGAGCAGTTCAATTGAAAGCCGGGGCATGTGATGAATCTTACTTCATCTGTTTTAGTTTTGATCCAATATAAATTTGGACTATATTAAACTACATAAAATCAAACTATGGCACTATAACTTAGCATTCAAACTGATACTATTTTTTGTGCTTTTACAAAGCCCATACCATTATTGCCTTAATTTTTCCTTTTGTTTGAATTGCCTTTTCTCTAAATTCTCATTTTATTACTAGGCCCTCATAAATTAAATTGTCAAGTCTTCTGTAATTCTACCAGTAAAATTAATCTCTTGTTTCTTCAATTCCCAGAGTGTAGCTGCCCCTTTTCTGGGTACAATTATTCAGCCATATTTATTCAGCGCCACCTATGAGTGAGTCCTCTGCTGGGTGTCAGAGAGTCTTAAAGGGTCAAGTCCTTTAACTCAAATGTGTTATACTCCAATAGGTTCAAAAATCAGTGAATGTAAATGGGACACAGGGTGATTCAGGAGGTAAGAGTAATTACTATGGGATCATTTGGGTTGAGCATGGAGTTTAGTCAACGATCTTTCTTAGAAGAAGTAGTGACCAGTGCAGACCTGAGAGGTCAAATAAGTGTCAAGGAGTCCAAGTAGGTGAAACACAGTGTATGGAGGAAAGCTTTTCCAGGAAAAAGGGAACGTAGGTGTAAGGACACATAGATTAGGCATCAGTAGACTTTTGTCAAATGAATGAGGCCTTATGGAAAGCAGAACCAAGATTAGTCCTTGTTTCTTTGGTATAAAGAAGAAATGCTGAAGGAGTAGAATGAGAGTGTACAGAAAATAAAAGAAACTTACGATGAACTTCACTTACTTCACAGAATATTGTAGGAACATGACCAAAGTGAATTTATAACTTTGCATAAAGCTTGCCCTGAAAGAAATAATGAATAAATGAACAGTGTATTCATTTTTAAACATTACTTAAATGTTTAAAAATGTTATTTTGTGGCCCTTTATCACCTAAACATAATTCTTAAGAAAGAACAAATTTATCTTTTGAATTTAAGTGTGGATATCTTAATGTTATGTCTACGAAAATTTAGAGAAGTATTGATAAGAAGAGAGAAAATGGTAAAAATAGGAGAAGAAATAATTTAAGATATTTTAGTGAAACAAAAAAATTAAAAAGAAAAATGCCATACTCACAAACATAAACAACATGGAAAAATTATACTTAGCTTAAGAATATATATGCCCTTAGAAGCCAGACATGGTGGTGTACACCTATAATCCCAGCACCTAGGAGACTAAGGTAGGAGGATTGCCTAAAATGTGGCATTCACAAAATGTGAATTCCAAAAGCCTTGGCTGGCTCAACTCGTGTGGCACTGCTGGTAGTTTTAGCCCTCCCTCCTGGTCTTTCTTTTGGACTGAGTTTACTCATTCCTGTGGCTTTCCTCAGATGTTCCATGTTCCTGGCTCTTCCAACATTCTATGATCTCTCATGCATTTTTTACTTCATTTTCACAGCTTCACATACTGGCGTCTCAGGGCACGCTGCCTGGCTGCCCAGGCCATCTTCTGAAATCTGAGTGGAAGCCTCCCTGACTCTACAGCTCTTGCATTCTGTAAATGCGTAAAACCAGCCTCATATGGATGACCCCTAGGTCTGTCGCCAGCTGGAATGGTAGCCAGGTTTCCTTTATATAGCTGTAGGAGTCTCTGATTGGCTGGATAGCTAAGTACTATGAACCAACTCGCAAGGGATAATTTCTGTAGGTGGCGACCCTTCTGGAACATACTGCCTGCGGCTTTCTTTTCAAAATAAAGACTTGCAACTTTGAGGCTGTGAAGGCTGCAGCATTACTGTCTCCTCTTATACTTTCAACATGTTCTTCCTTTTGTACTGTTGTAAAGTACTTGTCATTTCTATAATGTTAATCTTTTCAGCAATCAAGTTGTCTTCTCAGTCTTTGCAGGTCCCAACTTTACCAGATCTGCCTTTTTGACCAAACTCAAAACTTTTAAAATCATTCAGCAAGGACATTTGTTCTGAATTCTCAGTGAAGAGTTTACTGAAAAGTCCCCAACCACAGCCTGAGTTTGGCTGCCTTGAAATTTCTTCTATTAGATTAATTAGTCTGCTACATAGTCTCAGTCTTCAAAGTCTCAGGACATGAGCAAAAGTGGACAAATTTTCCTCCAAAGCATAACACACATGGCCTAGAGTCCAACTACTCCTCGTACCAACTGAGCCCTGTCTTTACTGGCTGCATTTATATCAGCATTCTGGTCTTCCGAGCTCTGACTAGAGCTTCCCATCAAACTCATGTTATAGCATTCTAGGGATGCTTCTCTAGTTGGCATCTCCAAATCTTTACAAATTCCTTGTGTAACTCAGTTTCAAACACTTTGAACCACATGGTCAGGTAACATCACAGCAATGAATCTATTTCTCTTGTATCAAAATCTGTCTTATTTTCCTGTCTCTGAAATGCAGTACTGGACACCCGCAAGTTAAAGAAGGAAAGATTTATTTTGGCTCACAGTTTGTAGCAATTTCAGCCCATAGTTGACTGGCTCCATGGCAGGGCAGCATGGCAGAGGAGAAACATCTCCTGGCATGGTGGCGGAAGGAAGGGAGAGATTAAGGGAGGAGAGAGATACGCGCTTCTAGACCATGCCTCCAGCGACTCCCTCCTATGCCATGTTTCACATCCCATAATCATATTTAGCTATAAAGTCATGCATATCACAACTTCATGATTCAAACACTTACCCCAAGTTCCAAGGGTTTGGGGTGATATGTGGGCCTAACCATAACAGTGTCCATCAAGTGATAAATGGATAAAGAATGTGATACACAATGGAATACACTGTTTAGGCATAAAAAGAATGAAATTCTGTCATTTGTGACAACATGGATAGAACTGGAGATCATTAGGAAAGTGAAACAGGCTGGACATAGAAAGACAAGTACTGCATGATCTTACTCAGATATAGAATATGAAAAATTTATCTCATCAGAATTGCAAGTGGAATAGTACTTACCAGAGGCTGGGAGAGGAAAGCAGAGGGAAAGATGAGAAGCTGATCAGTGGGGAGTAGTTTACAGTTATCAGTAAGAATCTCTGGTTTGTACTGCATAGTTGATTAGGTGTAAATAATTGTTTTGTACTTTGTAACTCAAAAAGTTAGACAAAAGAATAATGTTCTCTCCATGCAGCAATAATAGATTAAGTAGCTACAGTTAACCAGATTTTAAAATTATACAATACTCAACATATATCAAAACATCACATGGTAATTATGTACAATTTTTACTTTTCAGTTTAAAATAAAAAAGAAGTTAATGCTGCTGAAATGGAGTTATCCTAACTTTTATTTGAAAAAAGAAGCATAAATTTGCAAGTTAACCTGGGTTGCTATTTTGTATGGGATCCATTGTTAAAAAAAAGAATGTGTATGTGTATGTGTATTTTCTCCTTTTTAAAGTGAGAATATTAGTTACAAAATTTGATTTGAAATAGAATGTAAAATGTTTATTTTTATAATCGTTTTAAACTGCACAATAAAATATATGCATAGTAATATGACAGGCTTTTGGAACCTAACTCTATAAACTGTGAATTTTATGGTTGAAAGAGTGATGCATATTTGAAAAAAACAGATGTAAGAAAGTTTCAAATGCAGATCATCTTTATTACACTTTTTTTCCCCCACAGGGACTGAAATGCTCTCTAATCTATTTATAAGCTATTTGCCAAAAAGAATGGTTGTCTTTAAGAAAAATGAGTCAGTTAATTGTTAGCCATCTTTTCTGTTTTTTCATAGGATTAAATTGCAACCTCATGTAGATTAGTATGGCAGAACCTGAAGCATCAAGCTTTAATTCATTTTAATATATTTATTAAATATTTAAGTAAATCTGGTAAAACCTCTCAGAGTATTTATTTTTTTGTTTGTTACTACTGTCATTCTTTAACTTATTATTTTCTTGCCTTGGATACACTCTTGGCTGCTCCTGAAATGCTAGGAGAGACTGAATTGTGGTTAAAAGCAATGACTTACTAGACATATTGCTCAGCTGAATTGTGCGTTCAAGTCTTGGTGTCACTCTTTATTTGGTGAGTGATGCTAATCAAGCTACTTAGATTCTGTGGGCATCAGGCTCTTACCTGTAAAGTAGGTTGCTTAAATAACAGTATGTGACTATAAACATTAGCAGAGTTAAGAATATAATAATTGTTATAATCAGTATTAACTACTATAATCATATTTTAGGGTTAATTATTCTCTGTCCTTTTACTCTTCATTAGCTAATTTTCTGATCATTGTCTTATATGTAATGAGAATTTTGGCATTTTTTATTTCTCTTTTTTTGTCTTAAATTATCTTTTATAATTTCAATGTCTTGTATATAGCCCAGTCAGTGGCACAGTCTTGGAAGTTTTTTCTCTCTGGCTCTAGAGATCCCAAGCATCCCCCAAAGTGAGGTTCTCACTGTAGCAATACCATAAGCCTGGTAGGCACTAGGGAAACACAAGCCTTGTGGGCACTAGAAATTCACAACTACCAAGGGTTTTTAAATTTCAGTATTTTATTTGTAGGTTACAACCACATATTCTTCCCGTTTTCTCAGGTCCTTAAGCAACTGCTCATGTTTGACCTAGATCTTTGAATTTTCAACTTTATTTGTTGGTATTTCCTACCTAATACATACTCAGGACTCTACATATTAGCTAAGTAACTTTTCTTTAACCATTGTTTTTCATGCCCTTGTCATACTTTTCTTGTTGCTGAGACAAAAATGCCTGACCCCCAGAGTTAAGGAAGGAAAGGTCTATTTAGTTCACAATTTGTAGAGGTTTCAGTTTATAATCAGCTGGCTCCTAGACAGGTTGGCTCATGGCAGAGGGCAATAGTTCATGATGATAGAAGTCAGAAAAAGCAAGCAACCAATGGGGAAACCAGTTCATGGTGACCAGAAGAGAGCAAAGCATCAAGGAGAGAGAAAGGTGATAAGCTTTTTTTTCCTGTTTCTTGTATTTTATGTAGGCTATCTCCCTAGGATGGGTATAGCACTCACAATCTTTATCCCAGCATTGTATCAAGAATCAGTTTCAATCCAGTCTGGATTCAGTTGTCTCTGAAAAGCTTACCCATCACATCTAGAGTCTTATTTCTTGAACTTTCCCTGTTACGGTTTGTGTCTAGATGTCCCCCAAAGTCTCCTGCAGTCATGGAGCATGAGCTTTTTAGAGATGCTTGAGGCTAGAGTTTGTGATTGATTCTTGGTCTGATACTGGAGTCAGGGTGTCAGTGCTACACCCACTGTGCTTTCCCTTGGTTGCTTTTGAAGTCTTCTGCCTCCATTAAACTATTACTCTCCTGGGATGACCCTCTGCCAAGCCACCTGTCTTGGACCCAGCCAATTGTAAACTGCCTTCTCTACAAGCTGAGCTAAATAAACCTTTCCTCCCTTTAAACTTTAGGTATCAGCTATTTTACTTCAGCAAGAGAGAAAATTGGGACATTTGTATTTGTTGATTTGGGCTCATTTACCTCCATCATGGCAGCACCATCATCTACCTGCTCTGCTCCTTCAGCAGTGCTCCTTCATGCCCCTGAAGAAAAGCTCATAACCAGTGTCTGGATGAACCCTGAGGCTCCATTCTCATTGGGACCTTAATGTTTCATAGCTCTCCTTCCATGTATCTCCTCAACCAATACAAACTATTGTTAAATATTTCATATTTTTGTCCACCCCTGTCTCCTAACTCTGAAAATTGCATCTTCTGCCACAGTAGCAAAAAATTAAGGCAATCAATTCTGAAATACTTAAACTTTCCACCAGCCACTTATGAGATTGTCTCAATTAGTAACCATCTTTTCTTCTTTTCAGTGTCAGAGCTGACTTATTCATGTTTTTGTTCACAGTCAGTGATGCCAGCCCTGTACTCTGCTGCATCCAGCACAGTCCTCAAAATTCTTGGGGTGAAGGTAGTGGTGGATGAAGATATAAAGACAGGAATCAGGAACCAGAAAAATGAGGTCAGGTGTGGCCCTCTCCAGATGATAGAAAGGAACTGCTTAAGCACATTTATTTATACTCTTGACAGGATGATGTCACGTGGCATTCCTCTAGCAACCTGTTTGCTTGGATTGCCTCAGGCTTTCCGTGTTCTTGGAGCTGGAGCAGCTTGTTCACATGGTTTGCCTGGAGTGCTCTGTGTTCTTAGGATTGGCCTTGCTTCAGCCATGAATGTGCCATTGATCTTCAGTGTCAGCAGCTCCCCACAGCACTGCAAGTAGAAGACTGTACATACTTGTCTTTGATTTCATCTGTTCCCTTCTCCGTGTGGCCGTATTTTAGTTATTTCTTTCTTTTAAAATTCTTTCCGTTTTTTCCATCTCATAATCCAGTTTGGAAAACAGAATCCTCTGGGTATTCACAGGCAGTTCAGTATATTTAGAGGCAGAGACTCTACTGGGAAGAGAATTACCCAAGCTAAAAGGAAATGTGAAACTCCACTCATCAGTTTTGCAAGAATAGTGAAAAAGGCCTTTAAGTTCTTTCTTTGAGGTCTAGCTCACTTCAGTTCATACTGTGGCCATATCACAAAACATTGCTGACACCAGAAACTTATATTCCTAAAAGGTTCTTAAACTTCAGTATTTCATTTACAGGTACAACCACATATCCTCTGTTTTTCATATCCTTATTCTTAGTCAATCCATGAGTTCAACTCGAAATCCAATCTCTTGAGCGAAACCAACTTTAATATGATTTTTGCATACATTCCTTAAAAAAAATAATATCCAGGGGCTGATTATTTGCAGATTTTAAGAATCTTGCTCAGCATTGTATGACTACATAAGCTCCATGCTCTGTATGTAGCACATACTCCAGTGTAATAATATATAGACACCGAATAATAATATATAGACACTGAATTGTGAGTAGAGTGGAGAAGAGTGAAATTACAAAGAAATCACCAATATACTTCATTTTTCTGAACCCATCAGTTTACAAGTGTTAAGGGAGCTCCAGGGATCATCTGTTATTGTCACACAAACTTTTTGTAGCCTCTGTTAAAAGGAAAAACCTTAGGAAACGTTACATTTAACAGAATTTAATGAGCAAAAAAACCTGACAAATCAGGCAGCCCTTGGTGGCAGAACAGGCTCCAAGAACTCTGGCCTACAGTATGACCAGGCAGCGTTTTTAAATGCAAAACAAGAGAGGTAGAGAGACAGTTTAATTGGTTACAGCTTGCCACTTTTCCCTTTTGAATCATTTGGCCACCTGCAAAAGACAGTTCAGCCACTGTAATTAAGACTCAGCTATTTGTCACAAGCATATCCTCCAAAATAAGGTTTTCAGTTGGTTTACTTACTGAGCTAGGAAGCAATTCACTATGTAAGCAGTGAGGGCTCCAGTATGGACCTCATTAGCCCCCACTTTAGGTTAGCCCCACCCCTAAAATCCTTACTCCCGGCACGATTTGAAAGTAAGTGGAAAATAAACGCAAGTAGATTCCAAGTAGTAAAAATGCTTGAATATTAAGGGTCTATTTTTCTTTGCTAGTCAGTGTGTTCTTAGTGAAGCAGTCATTCTCTGAGTGTGAACCCTGAGCCAGGAGCATCAGAAGCATGGGGGAAAATTAGGAGCTGAAGACTTTCAGGCTCACATCAGACCTATCGAATCAGACTCAGCAGCTGCAGTCCCACTCATGGGTATTTTCTTTTATTTTTATTAAATTTATTGGTGAAATTGAGATATACATAATAATCACATTCATCATAGGGATGTACATTATATATATTATTATTAATTCCTCTTTATTTTTCATTCCCCTCCTTTCAACTCTTCTTCCCCTCCTTATTTACAAAGCTTTGCTTCCATTTGGTGCTTTTTTTTCTCATTTTCTCCCTTTCCCCCTTCCTTTTTGAACAATTTCTTCCTGTTTCATAATATCTATTATATGTTTTGGCTCTTGTTTACAATTTCAGTTTCTCACACCAGAGAGATAATGTGATATTTACATGTGTGTCCAATTTATTTCACTTAAGAGTATGATCTCAAGATTCATCACTTGAGCTATAAATATTTAAGATTTATCCTTTATGACTGAGTAGTACTCCATTGTATAAAAGAAACCACATTATTTTGTCCATTCATCATTTGATGGGGATTTGGGTTGCTTTTAAGATTTAGCTATTAGACACTGTGCTGCTATAAACACAGGAAAGCACATGTTTATGTGGTGTGATGCTTTTAATTCTTTTGGGAAGATACCAAGAAGAGAACTAGTTGGGTCAAATGAGACTCCTAGTCCTAGTTGTTTTGAGGAATTTCCACAAGGTCATTTTCTATTGTAACAAGTTCTTTAGAAGTTTTTAAGTTTGAGAACCACTAGTTAAAGAGTTGTTAAGCAGCAGTGCCCCCAGATACATTTATACCCAGATACTGGCTCAGTGACTCAGCAAAGGAATGTTAGGAGAGTGGTAGATGTTTCTGTGAAGAGTGGTGAGAAAGAACGGCTCATCCAATCCTGATAGAAGTTACAAATGCAGTGGTACCTCAAGCCGTGAACTTAATTCATTTCATGATTCTGAAGAAGATGGCCACATTCATGTTCATGCAGGAAAGACGGCTCCAGTCATGTTCATCACCTGATGCAGAGTATATAAACAAAAACAGAATTTTGCTGAATGGTTGTTTCTGAACCAAATTGTTTGCAACCCAAAGCATTTGCTAACCAGGGTCACCCTGTAATGATGGTGCTGGAATATTATTCTGAATGATAGAATCACGGTATTTAAAAATAAAGAGTATCTGAATAGTTTGAAATTGTAGACTAAATTTAATAAGCCAATATTTGATAGGAATAGAGGAAAGTCCTATTTTAGGTAAACAAATGTTCAAGTGTCAGATGGGAGAGAATGATCTTAGACAATTTATTTGACCACACACTCTATATAAATCAATGATGTGATACACTTACAATAAATTATAATAGCACCTGTATTAGTCACAGGGACAAAATATTTCACATTGGAAATCTAAAGGAGAAGAGATTTACTTTGGCTCACAGTTTTCACAGGATTCAATCCACGATTGGTTGCTTCTAAGGACAGAAATGGCATGGCAGAAAGCGGCCCAACCAATGGAGTCTGGAAGAAGAAAGAGCAGGAAGGAGCCTGGGATAAGAATACACACCTCCAACCATGCCACACCACCCAAAAGCACATTCAGCTAAGAACTTGCCAGTGAATTAGTTCACTGATGAGTATTGTGCCCTGTGGTCCAGTCCCATCTCTGAATACATGTGACTTTTGGGGGACATATTAGATCTAAAGTAAAGTAGTATGTTATTCACTTCTTTTTTGGCCCATTTAGTCAATAATTATTCATTGAGCTTACAATCAGCCAGGTGCTATGTATAATGGGCTCTAAGATCACATGAATGAACAAATCAGACATGATTTTATTTCTGTTTTCTACCCCCTCCCTTTTTACCCCTATGTTCTAGTAGAGAAGTAAAAGAAAAACTATCAAAACCATCAAATAAATCTGTAAAGTACTCTTTAGTCATGGTAAGTGCTTGCTATTGTTTGGATGAATGCCCTTAAAAGGTTCATTGGATAATCCCCAGGATAGTATTATTGTGAGGTGCTGTGCATCGTTAGGAGTTGGGACCTAGCAGTACTTGTGAGGGTTGTGGAAAGGGATTGTGGGGCTCTTGCTCTCTCCTTTCTCTTTGCTTTCTGGCTTGCAGAGTGGTTTGCTGTACCACACACTCCCATTGTAACATGCTGCCACATCAGAGGCCCAAAGTAAGTGCAACTTAATTTTAGATCAGAACCTCTAGATGTGTGAGGCATAATAACTATTTTTCCTTCATAAATTAATTATTTCAGGTATTTTGTCATAGTGATAGACAGTACAGTGCCAACAAAGATAACAAGGGTCACCAAGTGGCGTGTCTGTAATCCCAGCACTCAAGAAGCTGAGGCAGGAGGTTTGTCATAAGTTCAAGGCTAGCCTGGCTCACATAGTGAGTTCAAGGCCAGCCTGGGCTACACAGGGAGTTCAAGGCCAACCTGAAAACATAGTAAGGCCCTTTCTCAAACACCAAAAAAAAAGTCAACCAACAAAAAGGTAACAAGGGTCATAAAGATCATAGTATTTTTTTGTATCTCCTGCCCAAGCCCACACCTGTAGCATTATTTCCAGCGGAGGGTGAGTCACATTTTAGGAGAATTAGTCAGATGAAAGTTTGTCAATAATTCTTTAACTAAAGAATGCTTGAAAACCATTAATGAGCATGCTGGGTCCTAAACTCCAGAGCTTCTGATTTCATTGGTTTGCTTCGGTACCCAAGAATTTGTACTTCTAACAAGCTCCCATGGGGGATGTTGGTGTTATTAACTTGGCAGCCTCAATTTGATAATAACTACTTTAGAGTGTGATGAGACTGGAGAGGACTAGGGCCTCGGGATGCTTTGCTTTGAGAACACTTTAATGAGACCTAATTGTTTTGAAGTGTTTTTAAGTGTCACAAGTATGAAACAGATTAAATTATTTTGTGTAGTTTCTACAGTTGGATGTGGGTTATGTGATATAAGAAAGTAGGAAGCTGGGCATGGTGGGCATGCCTGTAATCCCAGCACTCAGAAGACTGAAGCAGGAGGATCACTGTAAGTTCAAGGCCAGCCTGGGATACAAAGTGAGTTCAAGGACAGCCTGAACTTCATAGTGAAACCCTGTCTCAGAAAGACCAATAAAAAAAAAAAAAAAAAGTGGGAAGCAGACTATAGGTAACTTTTCATCTTAGAGATGATTTGAAATATGATGTATTCTTAAGAAGGAAGCAAGTTGTATCAGAGGCATTGAAGGAGAAGATTGACGAAAACAGGCAGAGAAAACCAATATATAGAGAAAAAAGAAACAAAGGGAAAATGCAGAGAAAAATCCTCCCAGGTTGCCAATAGCTCTGTGATTCTGGTCATTCATGAAGCCCAGGAATTTTTGTGTTTGAATTCTGTAATCTAAATTCTTTGTTTGTGATCATGCTAGTTTCTTATTTTTATTTCCTAACTATGAACAGTAATGGACAAAAATAAAGCACAATGAAGGAGCCCAATAATGAGGATATCTGTGGGATTTGGCAATATGGAGACCATTGGTCATATTTTCCAGCATAATTTTAGAGCTGCATTTGGAGAAGATATTAGATTATGATTGAGTGACTGGTAAAAAAGTAGAGAAATAAAGGATGGTTTAGAAGTATGGAAAGCAAAACTGGTGATGGAGAGAATTCTATAGTCAAAATGCAATTTTCAAGGACAGGAATATCTGTAGGAATAGTAGAGTTTATATATTTTAAGGGGAAATTGTAATAGAATGTGAGAGACAGATGATAACTGGAGTATATTTAGGAAAAATGAAATAGGTTGAGATGGAAGACCCAAAGTAAAGTGTTGTCTTGAATACTAGGGGGAACATCTCTTCTTCTCAGGGGACAAAGATTTTTGGCCTTAAGTAGAAGGAAAGAAAAGATGCTTGACCTAAGTGGAGGTAGTGGTGAAAGATGGGACAGGAATGGAAAACTCACACCCATTTGAAAGTGAGATAATTCCTGAGAGGGCTGACCTTGTGGAGGATTGGCAGGAAGTTTGAGACCCAGTGATGAAGATTTGGGTCAGTCATGTAAAAAGAGAGGAAGACATTGTTGACCAAAGACTAAATGAAGGGTTTAGATGAGCAAGGAGAGCCCAAATACGACTTAGGGAGGGAACAACTGGAAAACGGCATGATACTCTCCGGCCGTGATTGGAAACTCGTGATTGGAAACTCAGGGAAAAGTAGATATAGGGGAAAATTCCAGGAAGTATAAGAGAATATAGTGATGCAAAAAAAGATTTAGAACTGGTGGAGAAAGGGGATTATCTCATAAAATTTAATGCCCAGAGGTCTAGGAATATGGAGTTAGGACAGACCAGGAGCAAGGAGAACTGGCAAATTCCCTCAGCTGTTAGAGAAAGTCACACATTCAAGATCACATACTTAGTTTTGTGTTTTCCAAAACTTGTTCCCTGAGGTATTTGAGAAACTCAATTGGCTGAAGAAAGATGTCTGTTACTCTGTCCCCTTTGATGATTTACCATGCATAAATACATATTAGGAAATTAAACTGATAAATAAATCTGCTGCAAAAAACCAGCTTAATGATATCCAGCTTTGTGCTTTTCAAATTTGAACGTGTACCCCTCTATAACCTGCAACTTTTATTTCACCTTATAAGGAACAGAATTTTATGGGCACCAGCTTGAGAAAATTCAAATAAGATAAAAACAACAACAACAAAAACCCTTGTATGGAATTCTGGTCTCCAATTTCTCAGTGAAGTATTTTTCCTATTACATGAAACTGCCTGCACCAAAGAATTCCAACTATCCTATGTCACTGGTAAATTTCATTGCTTTGACAAAAGCATGTGATTTAGCAGCCTTCACCAAGCACTCACAACCTGTTATACACACCAAATGCTTTAACGTTTGTTAGTCATCATACTGAATGTGAACCTTGAAACTGAACTGCCTCAGTTAGAATCCTGGTTCTAATACTTTCACTAGTTACAGGACTTTGGACAATATTATTCTGATTTTGTTTATTCTTTAAACCAAAGGAAAAAAAATTTTTAAGTATCATTTTAAAAATGTGAATATAATAGCCTCAGTCTCATAGAGATGTTGTAATGATAAATGAACATGTTACTTCATATAAATCTTTAGATAAATATATTTAGCAAAGTGCCTGGATAATACTGTGAACAATTTTAGTGCTGTCATTATCATTATCATTATCATCTTTTTACTGCGATGAAGGATGCTTCTATAGTTCATAAGGGACCAGTTCAGCTTTTTAAACTAATGTTGGCTATGTGGGAATGTTTTTCTTCCTTTAAAAAGCTTCAGTGGAAGTGATAATACAGTACATAGTGTTGGCTGACTGTGTAGAAAATGTTGCTTAAAATGTGTTTAAGCAAAGAAAAGTTTATCTTTTCAACCACCAAATTTTTACTATATTCAAATACTTTAATCTTCAGATCAAAGCTTTCAGTAATTTCTCTGTCCTATGAGTGTAAAGAATCTGTGCCAATTCATTTATCTGCAATTTCAACCAGTCTCCCTAACTCTTAAGTCTACTCAAGATCTGTACCTTAGGATAGATTTCTCCTTGCTCACAGCAGTTACACTGAAGCTGTAATCATGCCATAGTTACATTTTGCAAAATTTCGTATGAATTTAGCTTTTAGTCATGGAGGGAAATAAGACACTTCTTGAGGACAACAGTATCAAAGTGGTTTCTGAACAGTGGTGGAGTCAAGGCATCTATTTTGCATCCATCAAGGGTGTGGGTTGTGCGTCCAGGGGCTCCTTAGTCCTATTTAGGTATAGAATTGAAAGGAGTTTTTAGCTTAAGAGCTGATAAAGTTCTAGTGGGTCAAAAGGCCACTGAAAAATGGATCTGCTAATTTTCTATCATTGCTGTGACAAGTTATCACAAGTTTGGGAGCTTAAAACAACACAAAGGGTGTTCTCTTAAATTCCGAAGATAAAAATTCTAGAGCAAGGTGTAAGCAGGATTTCACTCCTTCTAGAGCTTTAGGGAAGGGTCTGTTTCCTTTCAGTTTTCAGCTTCAAGGTCACCGACATTCCTGGGTGCTCAGCGCTTTCCTTACGTCAACATACTGTGTGTCCTTATGGTAACTATGACTAACAGATCTGCCTTGTCTCATCTGATGACTCTTGTGATCTCATGGGGCACACTCGGTTAATTCAGGGTGATCCTCACCCTTAATTCCTCCACATGTAAGGTTTCTCTACCAAGTAAAAAAACAGTCAAAGGTTCTGAGGGTTAGAACTTGCTTTTGAAGGAGGCATCATTTGATCTGCTGCAATAAATGAGTGTCATTTTAGGAGAGCAAGTATGATTCCCTTAAGCTGGACAGTACAGGAGAGTGGATGTTTCTTAAATAGCTCCCACTGTATCTATTATTTATTTTTCAAATACATTTTAATAGCCTAAACAAAAAATATAATTTAAATAATTGTAGAATATTATATTGTATTACTCACATAATTTATTTCTTGTATTAAAACTATGTCTCTTAGAAAATCTTTGTCATCATCTTTAATATTATTAAGCATAATCCATATGGTTTGGTTTAATGCTAACATTCTGCTATTTATGTCACTTATATTCCTTTCCTTCTTTGTCTTGCATTGAGAAATTTTAGTATTTTATCTCAACTGTTGCTTTATTGGCTATTATTCCCTTGGCTATTTTTAAATAGTTATTCTAGGATTTGCAATATATGTATTCAACTTATCAGAATCTCCCACGAAATGATACTATATTACATCACATGATATGTAAGACCCTGACACACTAAAATTCTATTATCCCTTTCCCATTCTTTGTTGTTTTTCATTTCTACCTATGTGCCCAAACTCACAACATATTATTGTTATTTTGCTTTAAGCACTAAAAGAATTAATAAATGAGAAAAAATCTTTTATATTTACTACTTACAGCACTCTTCAATCGTGTAGATCTAAATTTCTCCCTAGTATCTCTTTCTCTTTCCTTAAAGAACTTCATTTAGCATTCCTGCTATTGCAGGTCGGTGCCTGCCAAGTTCTTTAATTTCCTGTTTCTTTACGAAGTTCTTATTTTGCTTTAAGTTTTGAAGAATATTTTAAGTGTACACAGAATTCTACCTTGGTGCTGATTCTGCCCCTCTCATTTAGTATTTTAAACACATCATTCCATTGTCTCCTAGCTTGCATAATTTATAACAAGAAATCTGAGATAATTTTTATTGTTTTTCCCTTTGTCCTATGACTCTTTTCTGGTGTTTTCCAGACTTATTTTTATTACTGCTGAAATTTTAGCAACTTAATTGAAATGTACTTCGGTTTTACACTGTGGCTGTTATGGATTTTTTTTTTTTTTTTAGAAATATGTGTACTTATTCTAGATTTTAAAGTCCTTTTGTTAGACATGTGAATTTATAAGTTTTGAAAGTTTGGGCTGTTTACCTTTAAATAAATACTAATTTACATCATTTGATCAATTAATCAGTATCATCTAATCACCACAGCCAATCATTTTTAAGAGTCAATTTTACTTTTGAGTTTTTTTTCCCTTTCTCTGAAATTTCCTCTTGTGGTTTGAAAGCTGGAGTTTTCTTCTTTGCTAATCTTCAGAATGGGATCTATTTAATTTTGAATTTCTCTGATTTGGTGGTTGAGGTTGAGGGTATTGTTCTTAATTGACAGTTAGCATGATTGAGTTTCAGATCCTTTTCCAAGTGCTTCCAGTAAGAAGTTCCCATTCTAATTCTCATTATTTAGAAGGGATCTTCCCAGTAAAGATCTGTTATACAAAGAAATGAAATAAATATTCCTTGTCACCTAGTTCATTTGACATCTTGATCTATGGAATATCCAAACACCACAGTTTTCAGTGTACATTATTGTCAAGGCTTCTTTAACAAGCAGATTCAAACATATGGAGCCTGCATTTTCCAGAAACCATGTCTTTTTATAGATGCTTTTGTCTCTCCTCAGCTACTTTACAGGCATTATTATCTCTGACTACATGTTGGAAGATAATTTGGGCTAGAGTAAGATAGCGATTGGTCTAGCTACCATCTGGTGATATAATATGTCTGTAAGAGATATATTTTTCAGCAATGCTGAAAAGTTTCTCGCTGTTTCTGACTACAATTGTGTATCATCATCTAAAATTAATAGATTGTTGGCATCTTTCAATTGCTCCTTACCCCATCTTGCTTATTTTCTTAACTTCTATTTGTTTGAGAAATAAGCTGGAAATTTGATTACCTCAAATAGTAATCCTTACAGCTTGGGATATGATGCTCCGAAAAGTAATTGGCTTTTAATGCTCTTTGTCATAATCTCTAAGGCTCTATTTGAATTCAATAGAAATGCAAGCAACTTGGAAATTTGTCTCTCAAATGCTTTGATAGTAGCTGATGTGATTCAGAAAAATAATTTGTTTCACTTCGTATTATTGATTATTAAAATATAAAGTTATTTCCTTTTAGTCGTATAGCAAGCTGAGTCATGCATGCCTGTTTTAGTCATAGTATCTTACTTCTGCAAGGTCAAGTAGGTCTAAATGAAATTGAATAAACTAATGGTATATTCAGACCACCATGGTTTATATTTAAGTCATAGACCTTATAATTTACATGGATTTGAGATATCATTTATTGAAAATAACATAGCAGGAAGGCTTTCTCCTTTGGTACTCTGAAAGTTAATATTTTTGATTTCATGATACAGGGGTGACTAGTTTCTGAAAAGAGAAAAGAATAAACCTGTAATAGTAATTTATCATTCTTGACATTTCCCTTTCAGTTTAATTGCTGCTGAGCAGCAGAACTGACACTTACTAAAAGTAAGAAACATTTTAAAATCCTCATAGAAAATTCCCATATTACAGAGAATTGGAAAGCTGTAGGATACACCTGCCCATGCCCATCATTCGATTTTGTGAATGATTTTCACAGTGCACCATTACAAGGCTTTAAAGAGAATTGGACTTGTGAAAGAATAACAGACCCTTAACCAGTACTACACCTGCACAGAGAGTCCACAGAGTCTTTCATTTTTAAAGATTTTTAAAAATCTTGCTGTATTCTCTTCTCATTACAGTGATAGGGAACTCAATGGCCAAAATCCAGAGGGAAGCTTCACTGTTCCCAAGTGACTTATCTAATTTAATGTATCTTGAGAAACTCAAAATTTTTGCTTTGGTTTGAGAATAAGCTCAGAAGACGGGCTCTTGGATGAGAGCAGAAACCACAGCACAGTGAAGTATAGTTTTATGAAACCAGAGGGTACTTTTGACACTTGCTTTCTCCTCTACCACTTCTCCTGTTGCTCTAAATTAATTTTCTTTGAATATTATTTTTTTGTAGACCTTCAAAGTCTCCTATTAGAGACCCTATTAAATTATTATTATTAGTCTGATATGAAGACTCTCACGGTATAAAATACAAATTGGAAATTCTTCAGAGATGAGCAAAGAAGATACTGAAACTTTATATAACTTCCTATTTGTAGTAGGCACTTTTCCTGAAACTTTCCCAAACATTTAAGTGTATGAGTCTTCCATCAATCCTGTAACTCAGGGATAGATGAGGAAACTGAAGGTCAGAAGAGTAGAGATTTTGTCTAAGGTTACACACCTAGTTAAAGCAGAGAAAAAATATCAAAGGCAGTCATAATTAAGGTATTTTCCTTACCACAGAGTTTTACATGATGATTATTTCTTAGATTATTATAGCAAAATGTAATAAGTCATTCCCCCAAAGACCCAGGGCAGAGCAAGCATTTAAATCCTTGTTGAATTAGATGGATTTCATCTAAAAACAAAAAGGTGAAAATTCTATAGGAATAGAATATAATATTGTACATTAAATATACCTGGAAAGATAAACAAAGAAATATTCTTCAAGTATGAGGAATAAAACATCATTTACAAACTTAACAGCAAAAATGACTGTATCAGAAAATTCTAAGCTTAACAACAAAAGATGTGGCTTAGAAGTGGCAAGAAAACCACATTTAGGAGAAAGAAATCAATTTCCATTAGTCAAATTTCATGCAGTAAACAAATACGCATGCTAGATAAAAAGTAAGAGTTAATGGAATTTTGAAGCAATTCAATAACTACTTAAAAACACTCAAGTTACACAGTGACAGTCATAAGATGGGGAGCAATACTCAAAAGCATAATTATTTTTGGAGCCCAATGTTGTTGATGTCATGGAATTAAATATTACTGAGATAATAAAAATATTTATTGAGGTCTAACTAAATGTTCCACATTCCAAGTCTCTTTGACACTTTATACCCCTCCTACCACCGCCATCACCAATAAAAAAGATCAAGACACACATGTATGCAATAGACTGATGCCTGGGTGCTATGAACACAAAGGAAAAAGAGGTGTTACTTGTTCCTCTAGAAGTTCACAAATGAACTTCTAGAAGGCTGAAAGGATACATCACTGAACTTGTGAATTTCTAGAGGGCCAAAGGGATACATATACTTCTGTGTTTAATGCTAAGTAGAATGTGGTCAGTGTTTTAAGAAAGACTTTTAGGTCTAGTGAGAAAGCAGGGTCATGTGCTATAATCTAAACATTCACAGGTGCTGTTTTCTGTGCTACCTGGAGGAGAGAGGAAAGAGTCCTTGTTAGTCTGCAGCCTGGTTGAGATGACAAAGCTGCACAATGGGACATAGATTTTGATTCAGCCAGTCTTGTTCTGCCTGTGGGGAAACAGCTTTGAATCTCAAGAAAAGCAGCTTGTTTTATGCTTTTCCCTATTTCTTCTGCCTGTGGCTTGTTGATGTTTTCCCCAACATTGTAGCATCTACTTCAATTTTAATGACAAAATGCTGTGATGATTTGTCTGGGGACCACATTCATTACGGCAAGCTCATTCCTCTTTAAAGTGATGGAGGCGGTTAGGTTTATATAAGATACTTAAATTGCATTGGAGAAAACAAACCATACTTGACCAGAAGGAGAAAATAATATAGAGATATTTATAAACAAAAGAAAACAAGGCAAAACAATCTTTCCTTTAAATTCATAAAGAAACTCACAATTGACAATATGCACCATGATGCTTCTGACCTTTCCCCAGTAGGCGAAACATTTAATGGGCTACTTGTGGTCCTGTACCATGAACAATCCACATTCTGTTTCCTTCATCTGCATATTCATAGTAGCAAGGTGAATCCAAATATCTGAGTTAGAGAAAATTCCGGCCATCAAATTCTGAGAGAGAACATGATGACATCCATTACCTGCTTTTAGACACTCCATTCATCTATTCAGTAAACATACTGAGCATCTAGTGTGTGTGTTTCAGACACAGCTCCACACACATAGGACATGAACACTTTTAGGTCCTGGACAAGGCAGATGCAGCTGTTGCCCTCCCAGAATTTATGGTGAGGTTCGGTGTCAGGATGGTACTAGTGGGAAAGAGTTTATTACAGTGTGTGTGTGGCAAGCGCTTGAGATGAGTGAGAGAAATAGAGGCAAAGAGTTGATATATCTAATTCAGAAGTGACATCCAAATGGTATCCTGAGGAACAAGTCAGTTTTAGCAAGGCATCGGGCAGGAATGAGGTAGGGGGGTGGTTCCAGGTCAGGGAGAGGTTAGAGAATGGCGCCAGGAGCACCCTGAAAGTAAAGGCAGGTTGGCGCAGCTGAATGGGAGGCTGGACCAGTTTTCTTCAATGAATTCTTTCCTCTTCTGTTCCAGAGGCATAGCTGGGAACTAAGCTCAAGATCTCTGGGCTATATTGGAAGAAATTTCCCCTTGCAAGAAATTTCCTGAATTTCATGTTTTGGCTGTTTGATTCTTGTGAGATTAGACTGGTTGCTCCAGGGTTATTCCCAAACTGACTTGGGGATATTGGTACTGAGTAAATTAGTCTTTTCATAGATACAAGTGTGGGGCACAGGTATGTACGTTCATAGGGTAGTGTAGGAGAGTCTTAACTTGCTAGAAAATGAGGAGGGTGTGAAAAGTCTTATACAGACTGCATTGTGCATAAGGACAGAAACTCAGTTATTTTCTTGATATGTAAGGTAATGCAAAAGATATTGATCCAGTTTATTCTGTTGGCCTGGAGATGTCTCCTTATGAGGTAAGAGAAGCACCTTTTTTTTTTGACTAGGGATGAGACTGATTCTACCATTATATTAAAAAGCATCTTTCTCCAAGATGAAGAGATGTTGCTGACTTGGTAGCAGCACTAGCTCTCTCATATAAGGGGAAGAAGCACTGTTGAGCTTTAGGCAACCTTTGAAAGACTTCATATTTATGAACTGGCTTGGTAGAGGAAGTGATTAAGGATCAAGATTTCAGTGTAAATAAATTCATTGCAGTCTCAGAAAGTGTGCAATACTAGGCTGCTTGTACTGTTTGCTCACTCCACATTATGTTTTCCATTCAGCTTTTCTCATTTATTTATTTTAGGGTGACAATATGTCTAAAACTTCCAAAACTCTCTTATACCTAGGGGAGGCCTGATAAAACTATATTCAATGATGTGTAAACTGTAGTTGGTATAAGATTTCTGGAATATTTTGGTTTTCTTGATTAACATATTGCAATTATTGACTTTTCCATGATCCTTTCTTCTTCAAGCTTGAAATATACACAAGATCTCTGGACACTGGCAAACGCTCACAGAATCATAGAGACCTTAGCCCTGAAATCTTTGAGCCACTAAGTCAATGATAGCAGCTGCCACTTCAGACTTTTGTTAACTGCTAACAAATCCTTACCACAATTTAAACCACAATAAACATATTTCTGTTACTTGAAGACAAACCCAATTTTCAACTGACAGAAATAACTTTCAGGATGAGGGAGAGAACTGGCAGAGGATTCATCTGGGGCTGCAAGTCCCAGAGCACTACTCTAGCACAACACCTACAGGTCTGTCAGCTCAACTTTAAGTCTCCACCTGTTACAGTTTAATTTTATCCACAAATATACCTTCAACTTTGTTCCTTTCCTTTTTGAACGTGATTGCTTCCCTGACTAGTTTTGTTTAAATTATGGCTATTATTCCATGTCTCGTAAATAGTGATATCGTGTCCTACTGAGCTGGAATTTACTTTTTTTCTTGTTATAAAAGATAAGGCAGAAGAAAAGAGTAACCGAACACAGCCATTCCTTTCATTGCTTAATTAATTTCCCAAAAAATTATGCAGTGCCTAATATGTTCTAGGAACTGTGTTAAATTTTGAAGATATAATGATGAACTAGATAGACTCTATCTCTGTCTTATGGCCTAGACTTAGTACGATATTATCATATTAAACACTTGCTATTAGCTAGATACTGTATTAGATGCATTGTATACATTATTTTATGTGATCTTCATGGTAAACACGTGAGATAAACAGTAGTAGTAGCATTTTATAGATTTAAACTTAAAAATCATAGAGATTTTATAAATATATTACAAGGGCTATGTTGTAGTCAGGGGTTGTACACAGAGATCACGACATGGAGTTTATAATACTTTTATAATGGTCACCGGGAGTTAACACAGGAAAATGCAGGAAATTTATCCACAACACCAAAGACATAGATTATTTAGTCAAGGGTCTAAACCCCACAGTACATGTTCCATATGAGTCCAGATAAAAATCCAGAGCTCAGGACAATGCCTCCCACGAGTCCAACTGGAAATCCAGAGCCCACAAGAAGGACTCACACCAGTCTCTTTTACGGATCCGTGCTGGGAAGAACCAAGGGTCAGTGGTGGAAGCCAGAAAATCTATGCCAGCAGGGTAAAGGAGCTGTGCTAGTGGGATAAGGGTTCTACGCTGGAGCCGAAAAGTCACACTCACAACAAAGAGCAGGGCTAGCCTAAAAGGCACCACAGCTGTCCTCAGCGACACAGAGGCCCCGAGCTCCTCTGACAACAAGCACAGTCGGGTACGTGCCAGGAAGCAGTGTGACGAGTTCATCCTAGAGACCAAGCAGCACATGTCTTCCCCTCCAGAGCCAGAAAGCAATGATCGATGTGAGGACCAAAGCTTCTCCAGGAGAACCAACAGCTCAGACAGCAACTCCTAGGAAACCCCACAATGCCTCCTTAACGCCTCAATCCCTCTCCACACCTCCCTTCTCCACCTATTTATCCTGGCAACCCTCCTCAGGTGGAGCATCTTCTCTCAATGCATGCTGATGTAATCCAGCTGGCGTTAAGTTGACCACCAGTTCTCAAACCATAACAAGCTACAAGGGGAAAGAGTCTGGATTCTACTTGACTTCTAGCCAAGTTAGAAATGCCCAGTTGTTTTTGTTATGAAATACATGAACTCCATATGCCCCAATACTAGCTTGATGAATGATAGGAAGAGAGATTTAGATGGACACAAAGGGGTGGGGTGGATGCAGAGGCCTGCTTTGTATGGAGCATCTTGAAAGAAGATATCACATTATTCAAGTGAGTGCTGTGTTCACATAATGGCAAGGTGGGCAGTATCCTGAGAGAGATGTGATGAGTGTCTACTCTGTATTGACCAGTGCATAACTCCAGTATCTTCCTGCTCTCCTGCTGGACCAGTTGGAACAAAAGAACATTTTGTTTCTGTAGGTTGTGCTAGTTCTGCAGGAAATGTGAACCAAAAGGCTAGGGTTGTGGGGTCAAGGAATTGAGGAGTCTAAGAAACAGACAAAGATCAGCATGAAATGTTGGATAAGACCAAAGCAAAAATAGGTCAGAAGAAATTATATAATAAGAGGAGGCATCTGATGCGAAGAAAAGATGTATATTCCCAAGTAGCACAGGGTTAGTAATTAAACTGAAGTCAGATAATGTTAGATAGGGCAGAATTGGGTCAGTGCTCCACAGGAATGAACATAAAGCAGACTTCTAATATCTAAAGTGGAATAGAGCGAGTCAATTCCCAGCAAGCTCCATTTGTGAAGAAAATGTATTCTAGACCTTGAATTGTCTGGTCGGGATAGTGCTTCTTTTCTAGAACAGATCCTGCATTCTTTGTCTTTTCTCAGAGACTCTCATTTTACATGTCTTAAATTTATTTAAACCTTAAGGCAAACTGAGGCTCAGCTATTTGGCTTCTCTTCTACTGCTGGAGATTTATTTAAAAGAGTCCTTAAACACCTTTTCAAAGGAAATCTGGATACTGTCTTCCCACTATGCTCAGGAGTACTGACCTACATTCTGTGGCCAATGACGTCAGTTTGTGAGCCTGATGACCACCACAGTCAGGGGCGTGTGGCTCCAGCCCAGCTTTCTTTTCAGCACAACTCCCTGTGCTGGGTGAAGGTGCCCCTCTACTCTCGACCTCAGGGGCAATGGCCTTAGTTGAGCTGATCTGTTTATCATGGGTGCCACAGCAGAATTGAAACTAAAGGTGAAAAGGCTGTGGCAAGCCATGGAGACACAAATGTACTCTTTCTCTTCCTATGATTGATTCATGAGGAATGATGATGCTTTCTCTTGACATTTGTGGGGAAGCTCATCCACCACGATGTTTTGGGGGTATAAGCTGGCTTTAAGAAAAGCAGCTGCTTTACTCCCAAAGGAGCATTTGAATAAGTGAATATATACATCTTGTGGTCCTTTGAACATGGCAGAGGGCATTCCTTAAAAAATTGAGTTAAGCTTTTAAATAGTCACATTGAAAAATTGGATGCAAGCTCTCTTTTCCCACAGAGACCCTAAATAACATTCTCTTAGGGAACATCCTGTTGTATCTTTATGTGTTTGCCATCTATCTTCTATTTTACAGAGAATCTTTGTAGGTAGAAAAATCTCTCCTTACTTTTTTTTTATCTTTATGTAGAGTGTATTGAGTGCTCTAAGTTTTATCCTTAGAAGTGATTATCATTCATCTACAGATGTTTTGAAGTAATGTCTTTCCTTTTCTCATTTCTTATTCTTTCAAGAAATAGTTGCTCTTCCTCTTATATAGTTGAGCAAATTAAATCATATCTTTCCATATACTTCCTTTTCCCAGTTTAAATTTTTGCCATCTCTTTTCAAAGTCTCTTTTCAATGCCTTCTTAATGATATTGAAATTTTTGAGGTAATTCACATTATGTTCTTTTATAACATTCAAGCATACACAAATATTTCAAAGATACAGGAAGTTCTTGTGAGATATTTTTAAATATACTTTAACTTTCCTGATTTCTACTTAAAAGTGTTTAAAATATAATCTCCCATTTTCTAAAGTCTCAGAAAAATGCAGATTCAACACTAAAAATGTTTACTTTTTTTAGCAATAAAATGTTGAGTAATTTCTTTTTGATACTATAGTATTCATTCACTTCTTATATTTTAACCCCTATTTATTAAGCTATAACCTATCGTGTATATTAGAGGTGGTACATTAATTTTTTTGGAAAAAATTACATTTCTAATATTTGCATATATTCTTTTATTTAACAATATGGTAGTAGTTCTGGTGAAAAATTTCCCAAGGAATGGTATCCCAGCAGAAGGTGCTGTGGTGTATTTAGATGTCTCTCTTGGAAGCCTCATGCACTCATAGGTGGAGCTTTTCAGAGAAAGCTAAATCTAGAATATGTGATACTTGGATTAAGGGTGTGTAGTAGTAAATTATTCCATTGATTGGAATTAGAACAGTTCTAGCCATAGATAATGGAAGCCTCACCCTTGGTGTGGGTGGCACCAATTACTAGGTCTATTGCCTATATGGAATATAAAGAGAGAGAAGGAAGGCAGGCTTTCTACTGCTGCTTACTGATCACTGCTTTCTGCCTGCCATGTCATGAAATTTTCTCCTCCATGATGTGCCTCTGTTCTACTGATCTGCTGCCATGCTGTCCTGTCTTGCAGCCAGCCAGTGACGCACTGAAACCTGGTCAAACTGTGAACTGAAATAAACCTTTTCTTTTTTAACTTGTAAATATCAGGTATTTCACCTCATCAATGAGAAAAGTAACTACGACAGAAGGTTTATTACATTCATCAAACTTTTACTAACCACAATATGTTCCTGGCTTTGAGCATGAAAATCAAAGCTGAGTAAGACTATAGTATATCTTTTCCCTTAAGCTTCTATAAGGTGTAGTGTGAAGAAAGACCAAGTGTCACTAGACAGACAAAGGAGGTGCACTGTGGTCTGAAGATGTTCCTCAAACGTTCACATGTTGGAAACTCAATCCCACATTTATGTGTGAATGATATTTGGAAGGAAGATAGTATTAGGTCATGAAGATGACTTTACAAGAAGGTATTAGTGGCTTTATAAGAAGGGAGAGACCTGAGCTTACAAGTTTGTTCTGCTCACCATATGATACCCTTTGCTGTGCCTGCCATGATATAGCAAAAAGAATCTCACCAGATGTCGGTGCATTGCTCTTGGACTTACCAGCTTCTGGAACTACAAATCTTTATTCTTTGCAAATTATTTCATCATAGATACAGAAAACAAACCAAGAGAAGAGGTGAAGGCAAATGTTCCAAGTAGAGGATTTGCCATGGGCACTGATGCAGTTCTGTGTGGGGAGATCTGTACAAGAGCTGTGACACAACTCGCCATGCCTGAGTGTTATGCTCTATCGGGAAAATTTAGACTGTGTGAAAGGGAGTGAGGTGAGGTGAGGGCAGACATTTTCTTACCAGATTAGAAGTAGACCATTTTTTCTGGAAGGTAGACACTTCTTTGTAAGAGACAGTTTATACAACAAGGCTTTGGAAAAGAACTCTGGAGGAAGGGAAGGGAAGAGAGAAGGTAGAATCAGGTAGGTTCCCAGAACAGAGGATTCAGAGGGTCAGACAGGCACACGCTGATGTTCTCCAGATATTGTCAAGGGGGAAACTTGTTAAATGGAGACTCAACATATAGAAATACTTTGAGTATTATATCAGATGGTTATTTTTAAAAAGTCTTTAAATGGGTATTACTTACAAAGTTTTAGCAAAATGAGAAACTTTGAAAATAGAAAAAATGCCCAGGAAAGAACTAAGACCTGATGGTCCTAAGGGTCAGGGGGAACAAATCAGCCTCGAGGAATAGTCCTGTGGTTTTGACAGTGTATTTTAAAACACAGACAATAACAGCCTCTCTGAGGCTGTTCTGATGATTAAACATAAAAATTCTTTGTAAAGTATTCAGTATGTAATTATTCACTTTTAAAATAAAAGATCACATAACAAGTTTTTCCTTTTCAAGTCACATAGGCTTGTAATGGTCAGAGAGCTCCTTAGCACTCTCTGTCTAACAACGAAAGTAATTAACAGCACTAGGGAAGGTTGCCACCTCAACCTTGCTGCAGTAGCTAGATAATGGCTTCACCCACATCTGAAGCCTCGGCATGTATGAATAATGGCCCAAGACTGAATATATGTCACCTTATATGGCAACACATGAGATTAAATGAAGGGTTTTGAGACAGAGACTATCCTCGGTTATCTGCATGGGCCCTAGGTATAATTATGTCCCTTTCTGAAAGGGAAGGAGAGAGATACTTGATGCAAAGGAGAGGTGAGACGACAGAAGCAGAGATCTGAAGCTGCTGGCTGCTGGCATTGAAGATGGAAGGAGGGGCCATGTGTCAAAGAATGATGTTTTGAAAAAGTCTACAAGCGGATTCACTGCGAGAGCCTCGGAAGTACAGCCTGCCCACTGCTTTACTCTAGCCTTATGAAACTGACTGCAGTCTTCCATTCTCCTTAACTGCAAGATAAATTTCTGTCGTTTAAGTCACTGAACTTGTGGTCATTTGTTGCAGCAGCAGAAGGGGGTCAATGTACTCACTGAATACTTACTGGAGACTTAAAATGTTCAGGACATTGAATTGGTCTGGCTGAGGCCATTAACAACAAGTAAAAATGGTGAGCCTTACTCCTTTTGATATTTATTATTATGTAGGATAACAGAAGGCAGGAAATACCAATAAAAGCAAAATTTTAGAGCCATAAAAGAAACAACTAGGCATTACATTGGTCTAGTTGAAGAAAAGAGCCTTGAGCCAGTTGATAGGATCAGAAAAGACAGAAAGACGTGACAGTTAAAATGAAGTTACAAGAAAGCAATAATAATGGCAGGCAGAAACGGGATAGAGGGTTTGCCCTAGACAGACAGAAGAATACGGCCTGCTCGAGAAGACAGGAAAGTAAAAAGTGTTTGAAGGAGAAAGGTTGACTATTTGTTCTGTTTGGATACACAGGAATCTAGGGCTATGTGATAGAAAGCTTTGGATACCAATCTGAGAAAATTCTATTTTTTTCCTAGATGACAGAGCACCATTAAAGGTATTTGCAGAGAGTTATCTTTATATTTAAAATATCTGGTTAAGCATAGACTTTTAGGAGAAATATTAAAGGTTGAGAATTAAAACACTTGGCAACTAATTGAAAATGTGGTGAATGAGAATTTATTAACTCATGAGTTTTATAGCTGTTCTCAGTATGACTGGCATAAAAATTTCTAAAGTCATAAAGGCATTGAAGTAATATAACTAAAACCAAAAAATACTGGGAGGTCTGTATGTAAGGTAGTGTAATTGGGTCAAAAGAGGACTAAAAAAAGGCAGAAGTGATTAGAGGTAAATGTAAAGACCTCAACTACTGGAATGATGAGATATTAAAATATTCTATTTTAGTGGACATTTCTTCTAATTCTTCTTTAACAAAAGATGCCTTCACCTTTTTTCATGAATATTGCAGCAGACAAAATTTAGCAAGTGTTTTTTTGAAACTTACTCAGCTGTAGGTACTAGATTATCTATAGGTGTTTCCAGGGGAGAAAAAGAGAGGCTTTCTTATATTTAGTGGAGTATGATTCTTACAGCAGGAAATGATGATCTTGTATGGCAAAATTCTACACTGTAAATAATCTGAAAATGCTTTTAAGGGATACATTCAACAGCTCATTGACTAAATGCCAGAGTTCCTCTAGTGAATCTTGTTTTTAAATGTGGAGCAGAGCAGGGAAGATAGGCTTATCTGTACTGTACCACACAAGGAGGTGTACCTTTCCAGAGGTCAGTAATTTACATCTCTTGTTTTATGGAAAATGGGTGTTTTGCAGGTGTGATTATATAAAGAAGCTCAGAATAAAAATAAAAGCATGTTCACTAGAAAATAGACAAATAATTGGGCATTATTCTATGGATAACTCTAATAGTAACAGAAGAGGTATTTTAAAGCATTTATTACAAAGCACCTATTACCATGGAAACCACATGAAAGAAATAAATGACAAAAATAAACAAAAAGTGGACAAAGAAGAAAATAATTCAGATATATAGTAAATAAAATTTTTGGAAGATTCATCTTTAAGGATGGGTCTAAGATGAAAGAAAAAAAATAATAGTATAAACAAAGACTATATCTTCCCAAGACAATCTTACCTGTGAAAATTTATTTGAAACAACACTGACCATTCATTTCTGTTACTGAATGACTTTTTTAGAAAGGAAAATTTCCACCAAGAGCCAAGTTTCACCCAGCATAAATTTATATCTGCTGTAAAAACTTTCCTTGGGGTAGAATACGTTTAATTCTCTCTTTTTCTATTGGAAGCACCTGGCTATAGCTTTGCGCATGTGCACTCATTGATGCTTGAATAGTTTCCTTCAAGAGTAAACAATGAATGAATGGTTCTTTGTATAACCAACATATGCAGAACTATATGAAGAGATTAGAACTTCTTCATCTGGGACTTCAGGCTGAATAGTCATGTTTATTTATAATATACATTAAAGGTTTTAAATTTTTAATTAACTATCTCCTTTTCTCTTTCACAGAATTTTATCCAGATAGGTTATTTCAAATCCAGGAAATCCAAGGAAACACTGCAAACCTTTCAGTACCTAAAGCCTAAAATCTATGATTAATTTAAGTATTTTGAGTCTGCTGTTTGGCTTCCTCTCTGCTCTGTGTATACTTTGTTAACATGGATGTTGTATCCTGTAGACTGTACTCTCTTGTATACGTTTGTATGCACAAAAAAACATTCCAAACACTAACAATATATAACAATATAATAGGCAAGAATTTAGAGCATCCTCAAATGGACAGAACAACTACCAGTGGCTATATAGTAGGTGTTAATTTGACTGTAAAGACACAAAAATAACTGCCTTAAATATGACAGATGTTTCTGTCCTCCATGAGGTTGGGGCAGGCTGGAGGCAAGGGCTAACAGGCAGAACAATTAGCAGTCTTTGCTGTAATGAACATTTATGCTCCATTTAAAGATGTTGGTTATTACTCTTTATCAACATGAACTTGAGTAACACACATGCCTGGGTTTTCTATGTTAATGTTGGTGTGACCTAAAGTGACTTCAAAAATGCAAACAAATAGCAGATAAAGCAACATAGACTGAATTAGTAACTGTTCACTGTGCTTATCTGTTTTTTTAACCGCACTAGATAAATTGTGAATTATTAAATACATGATGACAAGTTAATTAATGAAGCTCAACAAGACCCAGAACCAAATTAGCACTTATAGGCTAAATGGAGTTCAAAGCTCTAATTACTTAGAATTTTTGAATTGGGATGAAACTACTGACATGTGTAAATCTTTATGTTATTAGTCATATCACATGATAATTTCAAAAAGCTATATATTCTCTCTGTTACAACTAAAATGTATGTAGTACACATATACTACTACATATGTAGTACATACAAGTAAAATATGTGAAAAGTTTTAGATGCAAAGTCAAAATTTTAATAATTAAATAATTTATTTAGAAAATATCAACTATATATTCTAGATTATTTAAGATGTAATTAAGAGTATACATATAGTATACTTAGTTTTTTTCATACTTTTCCTTATGGAATTTAAATCCCATCCACGAGTAATGATTCCCAATAATTAAAATGATTTGGAGAGTATTTAAAAGATACTATTCAAAAGTGTTGCATTAGTCAGCTTTCCTGTCACTGAGACAAAGTACCCTACACCTGCCACTTAAAGGAGAACACATTTATTTTGGCTCACAGTTTCAGTGGGGTTAGCCTTTGGTCCTCTGGCTCTCAGGCAGGAAGAGAATGGTGGAAATACTTGGCATAAGAAAGCTTCTCACTTTTTGGGAGTCAGGGAGCAGAGAAAGGGCAGGAACAGGGGTAAGAATACATCCTTCCAGGTGATGCCCATAATGACCTGCCTCTTCTGAACAGCAGCTTCTCTGTAAACATGAAAATTTTGGGGTACATTTTAGATCCAATAGTTGCTATCTCTGGGTAATGAGATATTGTAAGACTAGCATGGGGCTTAAGAATTTCACTTTAAGAAAGTTTTCTTGAAGTTAGCAATCTCTGCCTTAGATAATTTACTCAGGACCCTAGGTTGATGTAGGAATAATGTTTGACAGATTTGAGATGTCAGATGTTCTGCATAGTGTTTTTAGATAATTTTGTTTTTACTGAAAAGTTATTCTGCTATTAGTGTTTTGACTCAGCATATTCTTCTGACTTGTTAATGACTTTCATGAGCCTGTTGGGTGAAATAGATCTCTTAGAAAATTTACCCAAACCTAAGATGTGATTCCTCTGCTCTCTATATCTTCAGTTTTGGAGTACATTTCGAGTGGTCTTTCAAATTTTTGGAGCTGGTTTACTAGTTTTCTGTGGCTCTTTCACTTTCTCTCATCTTAATATTTTAAAAACATTATTGAATGCAAGGTTTGCCTAAGGAACCAGGAATATAGAATTACCAACATTTTTACAAGTGCAAAAGTTAATTTTCACAATGGTGATGGAAACTTGATATAGTCATGGCAAAAAAAAAAAAAAAAAATCTCTGCCACTCATGGCAAAACACAGTCTGGGCAATTTTCCAAGCTCAGCTGAGATTCCTATAGCAGCGAGAAGGGTACAAAATGGTTTCCAGCTTTGTCTCCAGAGGTGAGTTGGGCTTGTTGTCATGGAGACTGACCTTTATCAGTGTGAACACATGTGCTCTTTGACCTTGAGGAATAAATGGTGACCTGGCTGTAAGCATGGGACTTAAGCTTGATTCTCTTGAAGCATCATCATCTGTTTACTCAAAAACTCTGTTCACTTCACATTTGTTTTCTTTTTGAAATGTGCCATGGCATTCTCAAGAGTGTGACTCAACTGTACCAACATCTTGCTAAGCTCTGAGTGGCTTTAAATGGAGGACTTATACTCCTTGCAGACACAGGGCATATTTCTTCATTTCTTTTCAGAAATCAAAGAGTGATTCATTTTCAGTAAACAAAGAGAGGATTACCAACATGTTTACTAGTCTGAAATTCAGTTTCTGAATGCAGTTCCTTCAATTCCTAGTTAAATACATTGTGTATTTCAAACATTATCTTTTTCCTTTAATCTACTTTTCTTTCTTCCTAGTATGGAGAATATATATAATTTAGCTCTCACTCAAATCCAAATGAGATAACTTTCAAAGGCCATTCAGGCCCTCATGTTTGTCCTTTGCAGGAACAAGCAACTGTGATTTTGAAGAATTTAAATGCAGATACTGTTGGCAGCCAGAGATGTTTTCTGCTGTTAGAAGGCAAAAGAAAATTTTACTTTACAACTGCACTGTGCCACTCCTGACATTGATGGGTCCTGTATTCACCAGCGGGGGGAAAATTAAAATATCTTACCTGTCTGCACAATATCCTTGGCGGTTATACAACAATAAAATATTCAGCAGTCTGATAAATTCAACAGACCAAGTTGAAACTGGTTGAGAACATGTACAGTGTATCATGTTCCGCCTTTCTTTAGATTAGCTTTCTGTCATAACAAATGCATTCAACAGAGCTCATATTGTCTCAATTATAAAGTCAACTCAAAGACATTAGCACAAGATTGCTTCAGCAAGTCTGAAATATTTTTAACTGTTGACAAAAGGTTCAGTTTCATTATACTGAGTTCCAAAGTTAAACTACGGTAATGTAATCACTTTCTCAAAGTTGCATTTTTTGTACGGTCCCAGAAAATCACTTTAGAATTAGAATTATCCTCAAACTGTTCTAAGTAAGTGGTTTTCAAGTCAGTGAAAATCAAGATACAGCTGCTACTCACCTATCCATTTATTTATTAGAAATAGGTACAGAGAGCCAATCTTTTTGGTACAAATCTCCTCATTTTCAAGAGAATGATAGGAATAGTCCTGCTAAAAAACCATAAAAGTGCAGTTCAAATTTTGACAATGAACCTAAAAGGCACATTACCAAATGAAAGAGTTTCTTTATATGCCAAAATGTCAGAGTTTTATTTTTCCATTTCCTCCCTGTAGTATAAACAAATTCTCCTGACAGAAACTAAACATTAACTCAGAAAAATTCTCTTTCACTGAATATTTTTAGCATATGTCACCAATTCAAGATGTAAGGGAGGAAAGATAATTTTCTCTTTTTACACTTTTTTAGTTAGGATGGACCCTTGCACAAAAAGACAGATGAATAGGAGAAAAACAGAAGTTTATTAACATGCCTAGCAGATACCCAGACTAAATCAGAAAATCTCAAAGCAGTAGCTGAGGGTCAGGCATTGAGACCATTCATCTCCTTCTGCAACAGGGAGAAGGTTGATACAAGGAGTTCTCTAGGAAAAGCACTGTAAAGAAGAGCAAGGTTCCTCTGGGTATTCATTCAAGTTAGTTAGTGCCTTCTCCATTGATAAGAGCCTCAAGTGATTTGGTCATCTCCTTCTTCCTGGTTCAGAGGGAAGAGCATTCTTGCAAATGATTTCCTTTCTAGCTGTGTTTCCCTTAGAAAATGGAAGCTTCTAGTCTATTTTTAGAGGGCTTGTAATTTTATAATTTTTGGATTTTTAAACTACTGGACTTATTAAACGACTATGAGGTCTTGGGACAAGTTCTTCAAATATAGAAAGCAGCTGGATATCTGGTCACTGGATTTAGAGTGAAGAGTGTTTTTTAAAATCTTTAAATTTTTTTAGTAGTACAGGTTTTCAGTACTTGAAGTTTACAGTAATTTTGGGAAGGGGAAACATGTAATAATACAACAATTTGTTTCTCTTTTTAAAATACCCTTCCCCTTCCAACTGACTTCTCTCCTCTTCTAAGTCCCCTTCCCTATTTTCATTCTTATTGATATTATAATCTTAGCTCATGTTTATGAAGTATAATGTTTACATTCATTGAGGTTATTAGGTTCTTGCACGTGACATTTCTTTATTTTACTTACATCCTTTTCCCCTCTCCTCTTGCCCTTGTTCTCCTGGACTCCTTACCATTTGCATTTTTATAATGAAAATTTTAGGAAAGAATAAATTGTATACACTGAATCTACACTGAATATACTGACTGATAGGAGGGGTAGGATTATGTGAAGCAGGGAAAGTTTGGGGACAGGAGAGCAGTTCATGAGGAGAGATACCTGTGGTTCCGGATTGGGTAGTTTCAGTAGTCTGGGAAGTTTATTCATAAATTAGATATAGTGGTACTTGTTGGTTGACTGCCTGGGGTTGTAAGTCAATGTTTCAATGTACATTCAGGAATATGGAATCTTCTTTTTTGGTTTGGCCTACAGCTTTTAACTGAATTAACTTCCCTTATCTCTACTTCCCTCAGCTCTGCTCCCCTCTTCTGCAAGCCTTGTAATTAAATATAGGATACCTGGGAGTTTCTTTTCATCAACTTCTTTAGATGATGCAGTGTGTGTGGAGAGTGAAATAATTTATTTCCGAATACTGGTACTTCCATGTATTGACAGGAGATCCAATTTCGTTAGACTGGAAAACAGAATACCTTTAGCTTTTCTTTTTCATTTTTTAAAAATTTTATTTAGGGATAAAAAAGAAAAAAAAAACAGAAAAAGGGTACAAGTGATACAGAATTTCAGAAAAAGTCAACAGTAGGAAATCGCTAGTTAATTACATATTGTCATCTTAGAAATAGTTGTTGAAGTTACAAAATTAAAGCATATATAGGGGACTTTCAAACAGTGAGACTGCAAATTTTGTTCAATGATCCAACAAAACTCAGTAATATGGTTATCTATCTTATACACTTAAATATATATGCAGTTATATCTTTTAGAGATCTTTCTTATCCTTTCATTTGTACAATGACAGTTACACATTTTGGGTTTTATTACTCCCACAGTTCTTACTACTTTTTTTTTTTTGAAGAAAGTAAAACCAAATGTGACATACCAGGACAGAGTCAGTCAAATCAAAAGGATGGACATAATACATAATGTAAAAACAGAATACAAGGTGATCAACAATGGTTACCATAATGCCTCTTGTTAACTTAAAAAGAATTGCCTATATCATCAGTTATAATACAATTGTACAAAACAGTAAAGCATAAGACCAATAAAACCAAAACATTGGAGACGTTAGAGGACTTCAAAAGAAGATAATAGTCAACCAGAATGGGCATCACATTGAATCTTATTGTCTTCATAGTTGTTGCCTATACTTTCAAACTTGGTACTATCAAGCATAACAGAATATAGGAAAATCAGGCAAAACAAGATGGTGAGAGCAATACAGAGTTTCAAATCAACTTAATAGGAAATCAAAGTGGGTTACTATAATATATCCTGCTATGTTTTATTTATTTTTCCCTTAATTAAAAGCATAAAAATAAAAAAGTAGATAATAAAAAGGAGGTTGAGATAAAAAAGAGGGCATAACAACAAAACAGCGCAGGTCAAAACATAGCCATTTAAGCAAAATAGTGTTTCACCACAAGATATAATAGTAGTTACCATAGTGTCTCCTCCCTTAAAATCTTTGGGTATAACTTTGTATACTGTAGTGTCAATCATATCAAGACAATGTAAAATGGTTCAAGAGAATGACAGTATTACAGGGTATTTAAAATCAACTAACAGAAAATGAACAATGGTTTCTGTATAATCTCCTTGTTTATAAAAGTTTTTGTTTATATTATCACACATAATAAAATCCAAGAAGATACAACACGTTAAAACCGATGGAGGCAGAAGAACAAAAGCTTGATGGGACTTCAAAACAAGAGGATATTAAATCAGCACTACCTATTATGATGTCTTGTTTTCTCCAAAATGGCTGTTCCTATCATCCAACCTTCTCTGCCTCGTTTCTGTTGAGCTCTTTTTCTATCATTAGTTGTCAGTTTGTCCTCTTCATTTCGCTTTCTGCTCCATTCACTGTGGCTGCTCTGCCACTGTTTCTGGAATCTTGGTATTTTTCATTTTTAAAATATCCTGCAGTAATCTCTGTAGAGTTGAATTGGTGGTTGTAAATTCCCCTAGTTCCTCTTTATCCTGGAAGCACCTTGTTGTCCCATCAATTTCTAGGGACAGTTGTGCAGGATATATCAATCTTGGTTGGAGGTTATTATCTTTCAAAGCTTGAATTATTCCCCCCCCCCACTCTTTGTGATTTGATGGTTTGTGTGGAGAAGTCTGCTGTAATTCTGATGGGTGTTCCCTTGTAAGTGATCTGTTTCTTGTCTTTGACGGCTTTTAGTATTCTGTTCTTATATTGGATTTCTGGAATTTTGATTATTACATGCCTGGGTGTAGCTCTGTTTGGGTTGTAGGTGGCTGGGGTCCTGTATGCCTCATACATCTGAGTATCTTTACCTTTTGCTAAATTAGGGAAATTCTCCTAGATTATTTCTGTGAATAGCTTTTGTAGTTCATTTGTTTGAGTCCCTACTTCTTCTTTTATGTTCTTAATTCTTAAGTTATAGATCCTCTTATCATCTTCTAGCCTTTGTATTATTGCTGTTTGTTTTCTTGTTATTTTTAAGAAGTTTTTCATTTCATGCTCCCACCTTACAAATCTGTCCTCCAGTTCTGATAATCTATCCTTAGTTTCTTTCAAGCTGTTATGCCAGCTATCAATAGAGTTTTTAGTTTCCTGGTAATCTCTTTGAACCTGCTTCACATATTTTATGTTTTCTCTATTTTCTCCATCAAACAATTCTCCCTTCTTTTTCTGTTCTTCCATTCCACCATCTGTTTTTTCTTGGGCAGTGCTTAGTATTTCTCTAACTATTCTACTTATTTCTTGCTTTATTTCATTAAATACTTCATTTTTGAACTCATCTATGAGGCTCCGGAGATACTGCTTTATGTCTATAGGTGCTGTGTCGGATATTGCATGTTTTCTGTCTTCATTCTCTTTTGCATTTACCTTTCCTGCATCAGTGTTCTCAGGATTGGGGTCTGAAGACCCTTTCTTGTTGCTCCCTTTTCCCATACTTTTTGTTCCTTTTATACAAACGTTTTTTTCTCTTTGTCTGTTACAGTTTGTTTGAATTAACCGGCTAGATGTTCCCGCCCACTACAGTGTACTAGGGAGACACAGACCTGGGCAGCCTCTGCTGGGCCCACCCTTCCAGGTCAACCTACTGAATGCTTCACTGCTAGGGTGCACCGCCAGGCGCAGGGACCTGATTTGGGCTAGCCTACTGGATCTCAGTCTGCGGCGTCACAGGCCAAGCACTCTCCATCACTCCTGCTTGAGAGGGGAATATGTGACTAAAGTCACTGCAGGGCCCTGTTCCGGCTAGTCTGCTCATTCCCAGAATGTCCTTTGTTGGAGCCTCCTGATCTATGAAAGGGTCCCCATTTCTCTCACTCACCACAGGTCGATGCAGGACTCCCTGCCAGTCCCGCTCTCAATGCCATTTGGTTCCCTGATTCCAGCTCTCAGAGCTTTCGTGTGTCTCTCTCCCTGCAGTGCAGATTGGGATGCAGTAGCGGCAGCAGGAAATTCAAATCACGGCTTCCAATGGTGCGGGATCCAGCTTCCGCACTGAGATTTTATCTGATCCTGTTATAGCATAGGATTGCATTTCCAGTTGGTTTCTCTCAGCTTAGTTAGTTCCTGGGTCGGCAGGGTACATCTCCCCTCGTGTAGGATTCCTCACATGGCACCGTTCCTGGATTCTAAACTGGTAATCTCAGAGAGCCTCCGTGGCTGCTGTTATTTGTCCACCATGTTCTCCCAGAAGTCTAGCCCATTCTTTAGCGTTTCTTTTGTCTTAGAATGATGTCTGTACTCTTAAAATAGCCAAAGTGAGGCGAGTTTTATTTCTCTCTTTTTAACTGAGGATTAGATATCTTGGCTTTCTTTTATCATGTTTCAAATTTCATGCTTTGATAAATTTTTCCATCTCTCTAGCTTTTATATTTTAATCAAAGATGTGAAATATATATCATACATATGTACACATATATTTTATACATACATATATAGATGTATATATAATTGCACTTACATTTTTTTATATTAACATTTTAATCATTTGCATTTCTTGAGTTTTTGGTAAAACTCCAGGAAATTTCCCTTCTGCTCTCTTATACAGAAATTTGCAGGAGAAAAAGCATACATGTTAATCAGTGTATATGGGGCACCACATGAAGATGACTACCCTATAGCCCAGTGAGATTCAGAAATTTACATACCATTCTTCCAATGGGAGAGGGAAACGGGGGAATACAAAAAAATTTGAAGGGCAGAAAATAAATTTCAGGAGGACAGACTATAATTTGTAAAGGATTCTCTCTGGAAACTGAAGGGGCTAAAAACTAGGTAGTAGTTTGTGACAAAAAGTCTGTTTGGGTGTGGGGATGTTCTTCAGTCTTCCTTACTCTTCATTGGTTAGTGGAATCTCAGGAGGTGAACTGAAAATAATTGTGTTTCTACTGGGCTGATCTCATGTTTAGGAAGAAAAGGGATTTTACAAAAAAGTTTAGAGAGGTAGAACAAGGGATGGTTAGAGACCTTGGTTCTAGAGACAGCTTCTAAGGCTTTCCAGTTTCCTTTAATTCAAAATGCTTAATGTGGCAAAGCATCATACTTTGAGGTATTATTTTCCTGAGTCTCAACAATAACCAATGTGAAGATATTAAATTTTAGTTAGTTTAGGTAAAAACCCAGAGAGTTTGAGCATCTGAAATTGTTCTGAGTTTAATTAGATTTCTCAGAAAACTTTTATAATCATAATTATACTATTTCTCATGACCTTAAAAATTGCTACCCTGGTTTATTTAATAAATGTAAAAATTGAAAAACCTCAGAGGCAAACCTACTTCTCATTTGTTGTGGCTATATTTCCCAGTTTTTGTGAAAACTAATTTGATTCAATTTCCATTGTATTTGGGAAAAGTAAGAGGTAAAATTACACTTGGGGAAAGGAAGACTCAATGTGTTAAACTTGGTAATCACCTGTCATTTCTACTTGCTAGAAAAGTCATTTCATCTAGAACTCTCTAACGAGAAACAAGTTGAAAATATTCTTTGAGCTATTTGATCTCAGCTTCCTCCCTAGTCATCAGCTCAGAGAAAAGACCGCCTAAGTCTCACAAAATAGTGCACAGTTCACTGAGCAGTGGTTCCCAGCTTGGGTCATTTGGGACTCCAATAAATGGTGATGAACTTATAGCAATGGGAAGAAGAAGGGAGCTATTTTAAAGTTAAATATTACATTTGAGCCATATTTTTGTCTAGTTGAAATAAGAGAATTAATAAATCTTTGCTGTCCTTTGATTTGCTAGTTATATTTCAGTTTGAAATATTTTTGTCTTTTTTATTTGTCTAAGTTTATTTGGAACTCCTGCTGTCTCTTAGACAGTAGTTGATCTGCCTTGTGTATTTTACAATTAAGAAGGTACAGACTCAGAGAAGTTTAGTGATTTTTCTAAAGCTAGTAAGGGGCAGTCAAGACTAAAATCCACATCTTTACTGTTGTAACAGGTAATAAAGATGATACAGTTTTAAGAGTATCTAAACAATATCTGAGGCATATTACCTGGTTATTGGAAAATAGTTTCTATTTCCTTACATTTTCTTTGATTTCACATTATTTAAAATATGAAAGGAATCAGGCCAGTTTTATGTAATATTATTTTTTCCTTTACCGTGAAGTAAAAATGATGCTGCATGAGTAAAAACCTATATCTGTCTATTTATTTATCTATCTTCTATCTGTATGTATATAAGTAGTTAAAAGTGACAAACTAAAATTAAAATGAGCATAAATATACCACTCAAGAAGGGCACAGTGAGAATGTAGAGAAAGGAAAAATATCTTTTCTATCTTTCCTTCTAATTTCCGGCTGATGCTCCCACAATAAAATATAGATTACTAGGAGAAAAGTGTTCCTATTTACTAATATATTTTTTTTGTGACATAAGGGCTTACATAAAGAAATTAAGACCCAAAGAAATAGTTAAATCTAAGTGTTTTGCCTAGTGGTTAGACAGAAAATAAGGGGATGTGGGGAAATTTGATAAAGCAAAGAATATGGGGTATACTTACTAATGGGAAGGAATTTAACAAGGCCTGTTTGTGTGGGTTTTTCTTTGTGTCTCTATATCTTTGAAAACAATAATGTTCTGCTGAGTATAAGGAGCATGACTCTCACATAAGGGCCTGAATACCTGCTACAAGCAAATGTCAGAAAATCCTTCTTAGGATTTGTGACCTCCTTTAGAAGACAAGAGTTTTCAGATTATTTCATTTTAAAATACTGTACCAAGGTGCTGTATTTCTGGTAGTGCATCACAAATCTAGTCAAGGACCATCTGTCTCTGCCAAGTGCTGGGTGGATCTGTGGTGACTCAAAGTGTGCCAAGGCTTTCAGGCTGCTGCTTGAGTCTCTTGATTACTTTCTTGATTCTGTTTCCCTTTTGGTAAAACAGGATGGGAGGAATCTTGAATGTGGGTTCAGAACAGGGTTTACTAGATTCAAATCGGATCACTGGGTTTTGGATGGTGAGTAGTTGTTTACAAGCTACACTGTTTTGTGTTTAAGTGATTTAGTTAGAAATATTTTTGTCTATTTTAGTCAAACACTTATGATAGATACAACAGAAATTTGTGTTATTTGGATTCTGCCTTTTTCTCACAGGAATGTTTTTATTTTGGGAAAATACACATAATCTAAAACCAGCCATTTAAAAATGTATAATTTAGTGGCATGAACCACCTATGGTGAATTCCGAAACATTTTTCTTATCCCAAAAGAAAATTCTGTTCCACTTAAATAGTTACTTCCCTCTTCCTCCTCCCTCTACCTCCTGGCAACCACCAATGTTTTCTGTCTTTGGTGCTAACTCTTGTGGGTATTTTTCATGTAATGGAATCTGTAATATGTGATTTTCTTTCATTTAACAGAGTGTTTTCAAGGATCATTCATGTTGTTGTAGGAGAAAGTACTTCATTCTCTTTTGTGGCAGTATCCTACAGTCTCTTTAAAATACATTCTCTGATTAGTGGACATTTGGGTCACTTCTACATTTTAACTATTGTGTATAGAACTATGTGCTCTTTCATGTATAATTGCTGATTTGACTACTTGTTTTCAATTCTTTCAGATATATACTTAGAAGCAGAATTGCTAGTAATATGAAACAGTGTTTGACATTTGAGGAACTACAAAGCTGTTTTCCACGCAGCGGTACTATTTTACAATATATAGTAGTTCAAGTTTCTCCATGTCCTCACCAATTACTGTTGTTCATTTTTAAATTATAGTCATCCTAGTAAATGTGAAATAATATCTATGTCTTACAGATATGTTTCCATATACAAATGAAGACAAATGTCTGTTTACGTTCTTTTTGTACATGTGGTCATATATGTACTTTATTTAGAGTCATGTCTATTCAAATTCCTTGTCCACTTTTTAAAAAATGAGGCTTTTTTGTTGTTGAATTTTAGGAGCTCTTTGTATATTTTGGGCGATAGAGCCTAAAAAGCACTATGATTTATAAGCATTTTCTCCATTCCATATATTCACTTTGACTTTCTTGCTAATATATCTTTTGGTGCACAAAGTTTTTAATGTTGATAAGTTTCAGTTTATCCATTTTTAGGTGATTGGGTTAACTTTTGTGTATATTATGAGCTGTGAGTCCAGTTTCATTATTTTTCATGTATATATTCAGCACATGAGTTTAAAAGATTATATAATTTATTATAATGTTTAACTACTATATATATATAAAATATATAATATTTAACATATACAAAATATTTAACTAATATAAATCCTAACAACATGTCAAACACTGAAGTTACTACTCACTTGAAGAACAAATATATTATGAATAAATTGCTTTATTAAATGTATTTCTATTTATCTACTACCTCCACATATACCCTTTCTTGAGGCTAACCAATAATTTTGTGTATCAGTTGTATATAACTCCAACTTTAAAAGATTTTTGTTATTTCAATGTATGTTTTACTAAACTGCACATTACTTGTTCTTGTTTCATAAATATGATAGATTCTATTTCATCTCAGATTTGCTTTTATTTTATTCAGCATTATGTCTTTAAAATTCATCCATGTTGTTGTGTATAACTAGCTATATTACACTGTTTTTCACTGATGTTGTTTCACTTTTTGTTATAGAATTTATTATACAAGAATTTCTCAAGACTCTGTATCAAAAGTGACACTGCTTATTCAGAGAGGATGTGTCCAAGTTTAAGAAACAAAGCCAAATTATTTCCAAAGTGGCTTTTAGAAAGGTACAGTTACACCAGCAATATACTGCATAGGAAGATTGTTGATCCGTATCCTCTGTACCACTGGTTATTTTCAGACTCATTAAATTTTTATCAATCCAATAAATATAAATAATATAGGATTTTGCATTTTCTCTGTGTTTAGTAACTGTCTTAATTGCTTGTTTATCACTGAGACATGAAAACCAACATTTACAACATTAAGGGGGAAAAGTTTATTTTGGCTAACAGTTTGCAGAGATTTTGGGGCATATGGAACAGTGTCTGGCAGAGAACAGAGAAAGATAAAGGGAGGAAGGAGGGAGTCAGATCATTCCAGGCCACATCCCCAGGACTCACCTCTGCTGACCAGGCTCAGCCTCCCAAGGGTGGACTCATACACTGGTAGGTATCAGGCCCCATGATCCAGTCACCTCTCAGCGCCCCACCTATGAGGCTTTGGATTTTACATGTTTTCAAGTTTGTGGGTAAAAATTTCCTTATAGAATTGTTTTTATTTTCTTTTCCATGCAGTGGCACTATTTTACATTTCATTTCAACACTTTGTCTCACGTATATGTTCATAATACTGTTTATTCATGCTTTTTCTCAACAATTTTTGCTTAAAGCTTGTCTGTTTTAGAAACAATTATTTTACTAAATGTGCTGCTGACATGAGCATGTTAGAAACAATTATTGACATTATTGATTTTGTTATCAATAGTTTTATTTTGTTAATTTGTGCTGTTAGCATTCCATCATCTTTGTTTATATTAGTTTTATTGTTCTTTCAATAACTTTCTGACTGGGTAGCTGATTTTAAAACATGTAATGGTAACCACTACTTTTACTGCATCCTGAAAGTTTTTTTGTATGTGCTGTCATATGTATCCTACAATTATTAATATGTACAGTTCTCACCATTTCCATTCTCATTTTTTCCTGAACTCATTAAGTTATGTAATGTATTTTAGTATGTCTTCATGTGAAATCATCTTTTGTTACTGATTTCGAAATGATTGTAATGTGATTAGAAAACTTGCTTTATATGGTATTGATATTTGGAAATTTGTTATGTGGTTTAGTATTTAGTCAATGTCTAATTGTTGAGTACAAGTTTGAAATGTTATTTATATCAAATTTATTTTGTTCTAATATTGTTTATATGTTTTTGAGATTTTTCTTTTTGACATGTATTTCAACTTCTGATGATGATGATAAATTTTTTGATGTATACTTAAAATCCTATGAATTTTAGTTTATGTATATTTTAAGATATTCCATTTGGTACATAAAGTTTAGAATATTACTATCTTCCTTGTGAAATGAAATTTAACATTGTATGTCAATATTCTTGTCATTTAAAATATGTTATATCAAAGTCTTTTTCTTTTGTTGTCAACATAGCTATCTCTGTTTATGTGATATATATTCTTATTTTAAACTTTCTATGTTCTTATACATGCATAGTGTTTCTTACAAACCAAAATGTACACACATGCACACACATAGTGTCTTGGTCACCTTAGTTCCTTTTTCTTTGGTGGGACAAAATACCCTGCACCCACAAGTTAAAGGAGAAGAGATTTATTTTAGCTCACAGGTTGCAGTGGTTTCTAGTGTATAGTCAGTTTGCTCCAAGGCAGGCCAGCAAGGGAGAGGGGCAGAGATGAAGGAGAAAAACTCCATGAGATGGCAGGCAGGAAGCAGTTTAAATTTAATGCAGGAGGAATATTGACATATATATTATATATATTCAAGCCATGCCTCCAGTGACTCACCTCCTACTGCCAGATTTGACCTCCTAGGATCACACTCAGTTACAAACTCATACAGGTGGACTAATCCAATATTATATATCCATGATCCAGTCAACTATGAGTGCATGGGGTTTTGGGGGGGGCATCTAGATATAAGTCATAACATGTGCATGCATGTGCAATCTGATAGCTTTTGTTCTTTAACTGTCAAGTTAGTCTAATAATCTTTATTATGATTCCTAAGATATTTGGAATTTTTAAATTTTCAATTTTTTTTCTATTTTTAGCCTTCTAAAAATGATTGGATAATGTATACTTTGTACATTCAAGAATTTTTACTCTTGCAGTTTGGAATTTTTAGTCTATTATTTTGTTGATTATTCTTGAAAGTTTAATAAGCTCTTTAATTCCAAGTTTGGGTCCTCACATTGGAGAATTTTTTTTTTTTAAAACTTAACTTTATGATAGTTTTTGGCTTTAAGTTCTCTAAGGAAAAATAGATACAATATAGATATATTTATTGTTTCCTCTCAATTCACAAGACTAGAATTTTCCCTTCTTATTGAAGAATCAGAAGAATTAGGCAAAGAAGAAAAACAATTGGTACTTAAAGGGGGCTTTAAAGTAGGTAGAACTCAAGAACAGACTGGAGGAGAAAGAGTTGATTACTTCTACAGAGAGAGAAACCTCCAGGGGGAGGGTGGAGAAGGGGGACAAATAGGTGTGAAAGGCATTTGAGGGAACTGACTGCAAAGTTTGAGAAGGGAAAGAGTTGGAAAACAAGAGATCATCCATGGGGAACAGTTCCCCATGTCCTAGGAGGCAGGGCTTTTCTCCTTTATACAAGTGAATGAAAAAGAGATGCAAATCACACTCTCCTATTCCACCATCCCAACCCAACTGCATTTTCCCTTTACAAACTGCCCCAGTGTCACAGGGAAGAGCTCCTTGAATGCTCTTCAGTGGATCAGACAATCACTTAATGTCAGGAGCAGTAAGGAGAAGCTTCTACTTTCATCAGTGAACACAGTCAGGACTGCTAATCTATGAGGTTTGGAGGAGTGTGCAAAACATGATCCAAAAAAAAAAAAAAAAGTCTCTTGAGTTTCTTTTCTTTTTGGACATTTATTTCTCATGGTTCTGGAGGCTATGAAGCCCAAGATCCAAGTGTTGGCGTATTCTCTTGTCTGATGACATCTGGTTTCCTGATTTTTAGACAGATGACTTTTCACTGTAAACTCAAATGGCAGAAGTAGAAAGAAAACTCTTGATGGTCACTTTTATGACCAGCAGAGGCTCAGGACTTAGTTTATCTTCAAAAGCCTCTTGTTCCTTTTTTATTAGTATGTATTTATAGTATATAATGAATTCATTAATCTTGAGAAGTTGGTACATGTAACATCTTAATCCTTTTTACCTCCTCTTCTGCTCTCTCCATCTCTAGATTCCATTCTCATATGTAAAAGGTCTAATTTCTTGCTTCCTATTATGTATCTTTTATTTTTCTCTTTAAATTATTTATGCTCTGGGTTTCTAAGAGCAGCCATGATATATATAAGCTTTTTTGTCTGCTTTATTTCACCTACTATCATGATCTCAAGTTGTGTTCATTTTCTACAAATTTAACCTTCTTTCTGGCTCAATACTACTCCATCTTGTATAATTGCCCACTATTTTCTTTGTCCATTCATCTGTTGTACTGGTATAAATATAGGTGTGCAAGTACCACTGTAATATGATGCCTTCAATTTTTTGGGGAAGATATCTAGAAAGGGAAAAGCTGGAATTTCAAAATTCAGTTTTTTAAGGAGTTTCCATATTGATTTCTTTAGTGGTTGCACTAGTTTTCACTCATAACAGTGTAGAAGAGTTTCCTTTTCCCATAGCCTCACCACCGTTTGTGTGTTTTAAATTCTTGATGATGGCAGTTTTTCTGGTATAAAATGAAATCTGTGTTGTTTTAATTTGCATTACTGTAATGGCCAAGATGTTAAACATCTTTTCATACACTAGTTGGTCACTTGCTTTTCTTCTTCTGAGAAGGGTCTATTCATTTCAATTGCCCATTTTTGGGTTCCATCTTTTGTTTTTGGAGATCTAATTTTATTGCGTTCTCTATGTATTTTAGATGTTAATCCTCTGCCCGAGGAGAACCTGCCACATTTTCCCCTACTCTGTACGTTCTCTCTTCACTCTGTTTTTTTTTCTTTTGCAGTGCAGATTTTAATTTGATGTAATACCATTTGTTCATCCTTTGTGTTATTTATTGTGCAGTTGGGGTTCTTTCTATTAGAAGGTCTTTGCCTATGCTGTATCTTTAAGAGTTTTACTTATTTTAGGTTCCAACAGGTTGTTTCTTTTTCAATATCTAGGTCTTTAATCTATTTTTATTTTATTTTATTTTTTTATTTAGAAACAAAAGCAAAACAAAAAAGGGGAAATAAAACACAATTTCAAAAAACGGTAAGAAATCACTAACTGATAAATTACATATTGTTTTCTTAGAAGTGGTTGCTCAAGTTACAAAATCAAAGCATAAAAAGTGGACAATCAAACAATGACAGTACAAACTGTTCTGTTTGATGAGCTAACAAAAACTTAGTAGTATGGTTATCTATCTTGCACATTTAAACGTACATACAGTTATATGCTTTAAAGAACTTTCTTTTTCATTACTACAATATCTATTATACATTTTGCATCTTATTACTTCTCACTTTTTATTTTTATTTTTATACTAAAGAGAATACAATATTTTCAAATGTGAGTCTGATTTATTTCACTTATGAGGATAGTCTCAAGTTGTCTCCATTTACCTATGAAGGCCTCGAGATCATCCTTTTTTATAGCTGAGTAATATCCCATGACATAAAATTACCACATTTTTTTATCCATTCTGTGGTTGATGGGCATTTTGGTTGTTTCCAAGATTTAGCTATTAAAAATTGTGCTTCTGTAAATGTGGGTGCACACATGTCACTGTGACATGGACTTTTCAGTTTTTCTGGGAAAATACTCAGGAGGAGATTACCTGGATTGAATTGAACTTCTAATCCTAGTTTTTAAAGGAATTTCCTTACTGACTTGGTGCAACTAGCTGCACCAGTCTACACTCCCAACAAACAGTGTGAAAGTGTTCATTTTTTACCACAGCCTCAACAACATTTGTTATCAGTTGATTTCTTGACGGCAGCCATTCTTTCTGGGGTGAGAGGAAATCTCAATGCTGTTTTAATTTGCATTTCTTGAACGACCAGTGGTGGTGAACATTTCTTCATATATTTAATTGCCATTTGTATGTCTTCATCTGAGAACTGTGTGTTCATCTCAGATGCCCATTTTTGGAGAGGGTCTTTGAATTTGGGGGCTTGATGATTTCCAGTTTTTAATATTTTAATATTTTTTAATGTTTTAATATTTCTATCTTTAATATATTTGACTTTAGTTTAGTGCATGGTGATAGACATGGTCTAGTTTCAGTCTTCAGCATGTGGAAAGCCAATTTTTTTCCAACACTATTTATTAAAGAGGCTATCCTTCTTCCAGTGAACATGTTTAGCCCCTTTGTCAAAGATAAGGTGACTGAGGGTCTTTGTAGTTGTGTTTGCATCTTCTAATCTGTTCCATTGATTGTCAGGACTTTTTATTGCCAATACCATGCTGATTTTATTACTGTGGCTTTGTAGTATAGTTTCAAGTCAGGAATTGAGATGCCTCCTGCCTTTCCATTGTTGCCGAGAATTGCCTTTGCTATTCTAGGTTTATTCTGTTTCCAAAAGAATTTTAACAATGTTTCCTCTTGATCTGTAAGGTATGTTAATGGTATTTTGATTGAGATTGCATTAAATCTGTATAACAATTTTGGGACTATGGTCATTTTCACAACGTTGGTTCTCTCTAACCTAAAGCAAGGAATATCCTTCCATTTCCTAATATCCTCTTCAATCTCCTTTTTTAGAATAGTATAATTTTCAGCATATAGGTCTTTTACATTCTTGGTTAGTTGATCCCTAAGTGTTTCATTTTTTAAATGCTATTGTGAAAGGCTGTCTTTCCATACTTTCTTTCTCAGTGAGTTTTTGTTTGTGTACAAGAATGCTATTGATGTTTGAGTGCTGACTTTGTATCAACTACACTTCTGAATTTGTTTTTTAGCTCTCTAGTAGTCTTTAAGTGGAGTTTTTGTGTCTTCTATGCAGAGTATCATGTTATATGCAAATAGTGATAATTTAACTTCTTCCTTTCCTATCTTTATTTCTTGTATTTCTCTCCCTTGTCTGATTGCCCTGGCAAGTATTTCCAGAGCTATATTGAATAGGAGTGGTTGTAGCAGACATCCTTGTCTTGTTCCTGATTTTAGAGTGAAAGATTTCAGTTTTTGTCCATTTAGTATAATGTTGGCTGTTGGTTTGTCTTAGATGCTCTTTACAAAGTTGTGGTAGTTGCCATCTATTCTGAGTTTCTGTAGGATTTTTATCATGAACAAATGTTGGATCATCAAAAGCTTTTTCTGCATGTACTCAGATGGCCATGTTATTTTTATTTTTGGCTCTGTTGATGTGGTGTATTACATTTATTGTTTTGCATATGTTAAACCACCCCTGCATTCCTGGGATAAATTCCATTTGTTGTGCTGTATAATCTACTTGATGATTTGCTATTTTGATTTTATTTTAGTGCAGTGTGAGTGATTTGGGTTTAGTTTCAGTCTTCTGCACCTGGATAACCAGTTTTCCCAGCATGATTTGTTGAAGAGGCTGTCTTTTCCCTAGCTTATGCTCATGGAACTTTTTCTGAGTTACTCTAAGAGAAACACCAGTTAGACAATTATGAAACCTGCACAAAAGTATTATTTGCCAATACCTGCTTTCTTCCTTGACTGTATCACATATGCTAAACAAAACTCTACCACAGAACTGCATTTCCAGAAATATCTCCCCCGTAAGTTTTTATTATTTCCCTGGTGGCATCAAACTTGTGTTCCTCCTGCCTCAGCCTTCTAAGCAGCTGAGAATACAGGTGTGCATTGCCTTTTTGCCAAATTTCTTGATGGGGGTCATTTATTTATACATAGTTCTGTTTCCTTTTGGAATACACATACCCCAAATGCATTTCTAGTGATTCCAATTCCAAATCAGAGAACTTAAAGACATTGGTAAAAGAACCAAATTCAGGACAGAAATCTAAATTTTTATAAAATTTTCCTGATCATTTTAATTATCAATTATCTTCCTTGATTTAATTGAACAGGGCTTAAAAAAAGAAATTTATTAGGGTCTCTCTAAAATTTCTAACAAATTTTTGGATAAAATCCTGTTTTTTCATTTGTATGTTTTAAAAATTTAATTATTTTAATGAGAATAAAACCCAGCAAAATAAAACAGAATAAACCCAATCAAAATAGAGCAGTGAAAGAAGTACAGAACCTCAATACAGGATAATAGGAGATCAACAATGGCTCACCATAATAGATCTTGCTAACTTCAAAACAATTGTCCATACCTTTGGACATAGTACAATCAAATAAAATAAAACAGAATAAACCAATCAAAATAGAACATTGAATAAAACAAAAAGTAAAGTTGGAACAAAACTAAACAGTGAGAAAAATTTGGATTTCATAAACAAAGCAGAACAAAATGCCCCATATTTGCTCTATTGCATACTATTATCCTCCTAATATATGCTCAGACTACCAGCCTTAGACCTGCAAAGTCAAACAATAAAGCATTTAGTTCATTTAGTTGTTTTTATGCCTCAGTTGCTATCAACTAAGCCTGTCCTCCAAATCAGCTGGTTGCTTAAGGGGGTTGAGGGGGAGGCAGGGTGTTCTTGATTCTCAATCTGAAAGTCAGTTGGCTCACAGGAAAGGTGAATTGGTCTGTCTGTCTTCCTGGGCCCCGCATGGTTTGTGCATCATTTGCATTTTATAAATTTGCCTATGTTTAATTAAACTACACAATTATAATAACTTGCAAAACAGATTTGGGAGCAAATATATTGCTGAGCACAAAACTCAACTGGAGGGGGAAACGCAAGGGCCATAGAACACACAACTTGTCAGCCGGAAGAATTTTGTTTGCTTGTGTTATATGTTACGGCCTAACTCTAACTAATGCGCCTCTGTCTTGTTCTGTATGCGCCGTCTCAATAGGGTTAAGTTTCTAATTTCTTGTAAAAACTTAAATTTCAGCTTCTTGTAACTCTCCTACCCCGTTTCGCATGTTATTGCAGGTGTGTTGTTCAGAGATAATGTTTAACCGCAGGGTGGGAGTAGTGGAAGGTACCAAGAGCTCCAGATGTTATCCGAACTAAGTCAACAGCTTTATAGCTTTGCAGTTTTTAGCCTTAAATATCCCTCCCTTAGTCTGTTAGGTGCACAGTCTCCAGGTTGATCCTCAGGAGGTTGCGTCGCCAGGCCTGGAATAAAGCCTTTCCTCTGAGCTCTCTCTCTCTCTCTCTCTCTCTCTCTCTCTCTCTCTCTATATATATATATATATATATATATATATATATATATATATAAAAGATTTCAATCAATCCTTAAATAAAATGGGTGCCATTAAAAGCACTTCTATTTAATTCATATTTAACTTTAGAGCTTCTGAAGGAAAATACAGTTTTACTTTATTTGTCATTGCATTGTATTGCCTTTTTATTTTCTTGATCACAAAACAATAGATTATTTTAGAATATGATAAATTATTTTGAAAGGCCAGTGTGTACTATGCTGAACTACTTGTTTGTTAGCAAGTATGTAGCAGTTAGCACATCCAGTGTGATCAACCTGTTATTGAATATAGGACTTACATAGATGAATCTGAAGTAGTTTGGCCTACATGAGACACAATATAGAAATGGAAATAGTTATTCAGCACTCAAGCCTACTGTGACCTCAAAAGACTTGCAACCTTGAGTCGCCCACAGGCTAGTTGTTGAGAGACAGGCCAAGGAAAAATATAATGAACTAGGTCATAATTTGTGGCAGTCAATTATTCATTGCTGGATTCATTGCAGCATCTGGCAAGAGCTCTAGAAAGCTGAGATCCAGGATGCCTATTGCAAGAAGTCTCAAAACGCTAATGCTGAAGGGCATACATTGACTCATTCATCATTTGTTTACATTTTTCTATGCACTGCTCTCTGCCGGTCAGAATTCTAGATATTAAGGTTGTCAGGGTGACCAGGTCAAATGAGTCTCTCACCTTTAGAGAACTTCAGAGCTGTAATGTGAATGTGAACGGGCTGGGGAAGGTGGAGAGAGTCTGGGGTATGGACACACATGGTACTAACACAGGCAAACAGGTAACAAGTGTGGTAATGTTAAGAGAGCTTGCCCTGTGCCATGAAATTTCACTTGAATTAACCAGTGTCTCCTGGATACCAGAGGTCAGGCCTTCTCTGAGCACCTTTGGCAACCCCAAGCCTCTGGGCAGTCAGGTTACTGAGAAGGTGAACTTGCCACATCAGATGAGACTGGAGCAGGTGGGCACAGTCTCTTGCTTCCCCGATTCCTGAGGCTGCACTTTGATCCAGGTCAATTTTCAGAAGAATATAGAGGAAACTGCAAACTCAAATAGGAAATTCAACTCTATCATTTGACTTTTCCATTTTATAGTTTTTTTCCTATCCGGGTTCTGTTCTGACAAGTCGGGGCTTTTTGGCAATTCATCTGAAAAGTAAACTTAAGCAAACGAATATGATTATAGGGATCCAGCTACCAGATTACTCTATTACAGAACTTGTTTAGACAAAACCTATTTTCTCATTCCCACAATGATAAAACCATAGGAAAGTCATTTGTATTTGAAGGCAAAGTATAGTAAAGTGCTCTACTATACCACTGGTTTCATTAAATGGAAAATAAACAAACCACAAACAACAATATGTTGCTTGAAAATAATAGGTCAGGTGTTTATTTAGGAAGGAAAAAGTCTAAAATATCAGAATGACAGGTTTGACTTCAAAGGGTAATAATAAATATGAAATAAAACTTCATAAAGAACATTATGCCATGATTTTGGAATCTTGATTTTGTGTTTGTGTCAATATATCAATATAATAGTCTTAGGGAAAAAAACCTCAGAAGCATATTGGTTTGTCAATATACATGTTTAATCTTTGAGTAGAAACATGATTTTGACATTAATATTTTTATTGAGACCGTGATGCATTTTAAGTGTTTCTATTTAATAAAGTTACATTTTTAACTCACTACATCAATATAACACAATACCATGGGCATTAATCATTTTTTATTTTATGAAAAACTAAAATAAAATTTCATAATCTAATAGTAAAAGAAAATAGTTACTACACAGGTAATTACTTTTTTCTTGATGCTTGTTTTAAAAACAAAGCAAAATTTAAAAATTAGCACACCTAGAAATTTCCTTGGCAAATGTAGAATAATGTGGCAAATGTGGATAGCGTTGATGATTTGGAAAGATTTAATAAAAACTGTATTCGGGGTGGCCGATACCCTGAACTGCCCCAGTGCTGCCCTGCTTTCCCAGGGCTGCCCCAGGGAAGCCGCAGCAGAGCCCTCTGGCTCCCCATTTCCTCCCAGGATGGGATTTGTCACTCCAGCCACTGTGCCTCTCACTCCACTTTGAGTATCTGCTTCATCCATTCACTCACAAATACTTCTGGAAAGTGCGACACTGACTATTTTTCTAGTCTGCACAATTATAAAAAAGAATAAGAAACAACTATTTTTAGGGGCCTAAGTATATGAGGATGGGTGCCAGATGGGCCCAGATTGGTTTTCTCAATTCAGTGCAGCGAGCATTAGGGAATGTGTACCGTGCTAAGCACTGACCAGGGATCAAAGCAATGCAGAGGTAAGCAGGACACGGTCTCTCTCTTCAGGGAGTCAGCATGTTAGTTGATCTACTTTGTTGCTGCTATTAATCTGATAGCTAAAAGCCTCTATTGAGCCCCATTTCATCTGAAATAATCTGAACTTCGTATCATGGCTTTGAAAACCTCTGATCTGGCCCTTGCCTATTTCTATGAATTTATTTCATACTGCTTTTCCCTGGTTCACTCTGCTCCAAACAAACTGGGCTTCTTTGTGTTCTGGGCATGGTCTGTCTGAGCTTGTCTCTGCCGCAGGGTGTTTGCATTTACCCTTGCTGCTGCTATATACAAACCGCTTATCCCTGGCATCCTGTAGCTGGTCCTTTTCATTATTTGTACCTGGGTTCAAGCGTGATCTCTTTGAGAGGCTTTCTGTAACGAGCTTATCCAATTTTCCTTCCCCTTCTTTTGCTCCACGTTGGTTTATTTCCTTCAAAACCTTTATCACTCTGGGATGTAGTTAAGTATGTGTTATGCTTAGTGTGGAGCACTTGCCTAGCATGTGCAAGGCCCTGGGTTTCATATTTTCAGTGATTCCAAAAGGAAAAAATTGTGTGTTTGGGCCATATTTTAATATGGAAAAATGTAAACAGATTTTTGTCTATCTTGTTCCCCCCAAATCTCTGTACAAAGAGCAGTTGTGTCCTATAAGAGGCACTCAAATAAAGGAATAAGTAAACTTGATGACTTTTTCCTAGGTTTATACCTGTCTCTCACAATTCAACAGCATTCTTAAAAGCCATTTCCCAGCCCTTTCTCTTTTCCTCTCAAGTGATTCTCTTACACGCTTGATTCTTGAGTCTGTTATTTTCAGTCCATTCTCTTAACAAAAGAGTTATTTTATATAGTCTGCCCTGGTACACCAATGTTGATTTTTAAAACCACACATGTCTAGAACTGCTCTGGTTGTTGCCTTCTGTGCCTCCCTGCTCTAATAAAATATTAAGCTGAGGAGATTTTCAGTTACTTTTCTTGCCTCCTTCCATATCTCAGGTAACACATACCAGTCCTTTTCAGTCTTAAGGGGCTGGCTATTGAGAAACTTGCAGTCTGTACCTGGCAGAGCCAGAGCTGTACTTAATGTTAGAATGTGGCAGCCTCGGCTGAGGGTAAACAATTTATGAATTTTGAGTATTGATTCTGGTAATGGTGATGGTTTGTCAGTTCCCTTTGGAAGCAGGGCTGCTGGCATTGGGAAGGGATATCTGGTTTGTCTTCATTTCAAAATAAATTAGTCAGTAAGGGGATCACCTTTGCAATGCTGCTACGATTCAAAATAAATTAGTCAGTAAGGGGATCACCTTTGCAATGCTGCTACGATACGAGCAGACTCCATCTAAAGCCCGTGGCCAGCCAGGACAGTTTACTGGAACTATGCATATGTTTGTTTTTTATTGACATAGTGCAAACTTGTATTTCTTGCAATTCGATTTCATCTTTCTGTGAAAGATGCAGACCAGGGACATAAAGGAGGTGTGCTTCAATATAGTACAAGATAGAAGTGATGTCTTGATAATGATTTGTTTTCTCCTGTACTCTTTCAACATCCCCTTAAGGAGGCAGTGTAGGAGGAACCCATTTCTGAGATGAGTTTAAAAGAGTAAAGAGTGTAGGGCTAGAAAATGACAAAGAGTTTGTCTTAGGTTTTCTAAAGCTAGTTCATTGTAATTTCCATTAGATTATGCATTCTGCCTCTTTTTCACTTTATATTACATTTGACTTATGTATATCATTGCATTTTTAGCTAATCCTTTTCTTTTGAAATGCATTAGCTTTTATTGTGTGTCTCACTTTATTCTTCATTATCATAGAATGTATTGGAATCCAATCTCATTTGAAGTAAGTACGAAGGTATCAGATACTAACTGAGCATGAGATGTGCAAGAGATTTTGATGGTGGGTACTGGGGACTGAATACAGGAACTTTGCAGTGAGCTAGATATCCAGACTTTCCTATTTTCTGTTCTTTGGTAGGCTCTCTTAAATTGTTAAGTTGCCCCAGATAGGCTGGCTTTTGTGAATTTCCTGCTTCAGCCAACCAGATTTCTGGGGTTCCTGGAATGTGTCAGGTACACTTGGCTTGTGTAAAAGATTTTATTGGGTGAAATGGCTAAGAATAAAGGAGAAGGCAAAAAGAGTCACAGAGGCAGGAGACACAGGTACGTTTGACACACATAAGATGTGGTGGAATGAAAATTGGTAGTTGACACCAACTGTACTGGATCAGAGTGGTGCCGAGCGGGGGCCCACCTGAGGACTGTTGCCAACACAAAGAGAGAACTGGAGGAGAAGTTATTGTTTGGTACTGCTGGTTCTGCTGTTGCTATGGGTTCTTCTGCAGCAGCTTGCTGAGCTTCTTCCCTGATGTGAACTTGGCTGTTCTCATCATTAAAGGAGCTTGGGACCTTGTTGCTGAGAATGCCCTGGTTTACTTTGGTTCACGCCTTACTTTGAGCATTGCTTCTTAGTGCCAGAGGGTTAGATGGTGCTGTTCAATCTCTAGGAGATTGAACAGCTGGCTTCCTGATATGAACTCAGGAGATTGACAGGAAGTCATGCTGGCTTCCTGATATGAACTCAGCTGTTATCATCATCATAGGAGCTTGGCACCTCATTGTCACTGAGGATGGCTATGGTACTTTTTGGGGCAGCTCTGGTCCTTACTTTGAGCATTGCTTCCTGGCTCCAGTGCAAATCCCTCAGCCTGCTGGCATCTATCCTTCATCTCGCTGGTCCAAACTTTTTAGTTTCTACTCCTGACCTTTGGGTCTTCCCAGCACAGATTCATGAAACAGACTTGCATGAGACACTGACATGTTCTCTAGGTCTTCAACTGGACTCATGCAGGGTGTTGCCATGGGATCCAGGCTCTCATCTGGATACTCTAGGTCTTTAGTGTGTGGACAGGTTTCCTGTACTTCTTGTATTTGACTCTGGGAAACTGTCATAAAATGATATCATAAATTATGTGTGCTGTATTGTCTTGTTCTTGCAGTCCTTGACTACAACATAAAAGTAGAGTGAGAATCCACAGTGTGGCAGCTGAGGGCTTTAATGAACTTTGTTTCTCACAGTAGATTATTTTCCAAGGAGATTCATATGTGACATCTCTGCCTGCCACACAAGAAATCCTAAATATAAACTGACCAATCTTTTTGTTTGGAATTGAAATTTCTATCACACTGTGTTGGAAATGGAAATTCAGAGAGCAGATAGACAGCAAAAAGTAATATTTACTTCCTGGTTCTTTTCTGAGAAAAGCTAATCCTTGATTTAGATAAAAGATATTGTTTATCCCATGAGGAAGATGATCTCTTTAAAAAGGCAAAATTAATGGTCTGATTTATAAACTTGTTTCTTTTTTTCTTCCTTTTTTGGGAGCAGTGTACAGGATCTCACTTTGTGGTATAGGCTGGCCTTGAATTCACTATGTAGCTTATGCTAACTAATGATCATCCTACCTCAGCCTCCAAAATTCTGGGGTGACAGGCAGTTTATAGAGCAATTTCTTATCAGACTGTATGGCAAGAATTATTCTACAGGGGTTTGACTTGATCAAATATACTTTGAATAAATCTGAGTTGGGGAGGAGGTAAGGGATGGTGCCAGGAGATGGATGATTGGAAGACCCAAGTCCTTGTCTAGTCTGATTTATTCATTATCAGTGTGACCTTGTCGATGTGTTACAGTGCCTCTGTGACCTCAAGTTCTATTCCTAAAATATGGTACTTGGACTCGATGACTTTCAATCCCTTCTGCTTATGACTTCAACAAGAGTGTAATACACAGGAACACTAACCGAATGGGTAGATCCATGTGATCCAGTGTGCACTGGAGATGTTCTCTAGATGTGGGATATCTCTAGCAAGGAGAGTTTTGGATTCTCCCAGTGACACAAGTTGACTTTTTTTTTTAATTTCAGGAAAAGCAATGTCCTGTTTTTGAGGATGCTTGATAGTGTGATGCCATCAAAGTGGAAGCAACCAGGGACTTCTGGTGATGGTATTGTAGCTTCATGGAGCCTAATTGGCCCTCTGTGGGACATTAGAGACTCTTCTTGCTGGCAAGATATGCTCCATCATGTTAAAGAGGAAAGGGAGAGAAGCAAATGTTTACAGGGTGTGTGTGTGTGTGTGTGTGTGTGTGTGTGTGTGTGTGTGTATAGGTGGGTGTAAGAAGTTAACTAGCAAGGTAGCTCAGGAAACCCTACTGTCTTTATGAAATCCAGACACTGAATGGTTTACATGTATCTGTAATGCAGACTCTATTCATTTGAATTTCTAATACAACTCTATAGTAACAATATCAAATCCCACATATGCCCATGAGGGCTGGGAAAGATTCATGGCAAGAAGACAATCTTTCTAGTAATAGTACATATTGATGGATCTAGAAAATTAAAAAAAATAGAATGCACAGTTAAATTTGAACTTCAGGAAAAGAAGCAGTAACCTTTAAGTCTGACCCATCTGATGTCTATATTTTATTTGGTAATGGTAATTAAATCAGGCTAATTTCCTAGAAAAGTTAATGAACAGAGTAGATTTTTGATGTCATGTAAGTTCCATAGAGAAGCAGTGGACCTTATAATAGGGGTCGTATGGTCTTTTAAATGCTTGACATCTTTGCTCATCTTAAGCAGCCAACTATGGACTATAATTTTTAAAGTGATAATGTAAGAAATATAGTTTTAAGGCTGTCTTTATTTCCAGAGTTTATTTATAGGAAGTACTGACAGAACTATGCAGACCCATATCAAATATTGTGATAATCGACTTTTTCAACCCTTAGTCAGACTGAGACAGAAAGCTATGTTACGGTTGAGTTTGGAATGCATTCTTTCATTTTATCGGAAAATAAAGTGTTCTGGAAATATAAACACTTTTGGGGGGCTTTTTCTCAATTTTATTGAACTTATGAATATGAAAATTTTTAGTTGATTCAAAGCAACAACCAGAAGTTCACCTGAAAGACCCTTCTCTTTAGTCAGCAAATAGGCACGGATAATATAGTCATTTGGAGGAGCTTAGGGCACTAGGCTGTATTCCCTTAGCCGTTAAAGAAGGCCACCATAAGTAACTGGGAACAAAACTTTTCTGTCATGAAGAGAATTTGATACACTTTCTTTTAAAATGAGTTTTTCTGTTATTTCTATTACTTTAAGTTTGTGCTTAGACCAGCATAATTTTGACAAGCCTCAAAATATTTGCAGCTATAATGGTAGGATTCCTTCTTTAATAAAATAAAACTGGAATTTGATTTATTCGAAGAAATGAATTGCTAAGGAATTGTCATGAACACATTGTCAAAACCAGACCAATTTTACTGAATTTCATCACTTACATTGCACAAATATGTTAACTAAAATGTTAACCTTTGCAAAGTTAGAAGGTGCCAGAAAATTTCCTAAACACTATCAAAATCTTTGAAGTTTTTACTCGGCTTTGCTTACCTGTGTCTTCTGCCTCTTTGGCTTTTTTTCAACAATAATTTTTGTCCCAAGGCAGAATCTTCTATTTCTGGCTACCTATTTCTATATCAGCATAACTATATTAGCCACATAACTGATCCACATTATACATAAAATGAGAATTAATTTCCTGTTTCTCATCAAATATTTTAAAAGACTTCATGCCCTCAGCTCATCCTTTCCTCTTTCTAACTTAAAATTTGCCTGGTTTTCTTTGAAAACGGTCAGAGCATGTCCATTATGTTGTGTTATTCTTTATCAACGTCTGTGTCATAAGCTGTGTCTCAGTTATCTATTGCTATGTAACAAACCACTCAGTTTAATTGTGCAAAACAACAGTTGCTCCATCTTGCTCATGGGCCTGTATTCACAGAGTGATCCCAATGCTGCTGCACTTGCTGCTGAATGTGAGTGTCAAACAGTGGGTGCCAACATCAAATGGGATGTTAAATAATTAGGTGTCTACTCACACAAGAGAGTAGATCCTTGTCACATGTCCTGTTGAAAATGCAGCTCTCTTGCTCATCGATGAGGCCCTCCTTTTGCCTTTCGAGACTCAGCTCAAGCTCATTCCTTGGAGCTTATCTCTTGCTTCTCATGTTACAGCACTGGATGTGATGTATTGTACCTATAACTTTTTGATTTTCCCTTTAGATTGGGAATAAAAGTGAAGATATCTTTTTAGGGACTGGGAATGGAACCCAGGGCCTTTACATGGCGTTGCAGCCATGTAAATGGTACTATATTGTTTTAATTTTTGGATAGCCTCTCGCTGAGTCACTGAGTTGCTCAGACTGGGCTGGAACTTGCCATCCTCTTGCCTCAGTTTCTCAGCATGCTGAGATTACAGGCATGCATCACCAGGCTCAGTTGGAGCTCATTTTCTCTTGATCACCTTTGCATTATATGCCTGTTATTATTTTTCTTCAAGGGACAAATGAGTCTAAAACATTAAATAATTTTCTTCATCAATTTTCTGTCCTTTAATAGTTAAATGTTTCTTGAAAAATGTTTCAATATTTTCTTCAATACTTGTGAATATTATAACATTACCTCACATCAGGGAACTTATCATAAACTTATTTTTTAATTTCACATCATAATAAAAATTCTATCTCCTTTCTATACTTTGGATATGGTTTGAACTATGGCTTGCTCCAAAAGTTCATGTTTTGGAAGCCTGGTCCCCAGTATCATGCTGTGGGATCTTTAAGCTATGGGGTCTAATGGAAGGTGATTAAATCCTAGGAACATCATGCGTGGCAAGGATTAATGCAGATCTCATAGTGTCTGGTTAGTTCATGTGAGAGTGAGCTGTTAGGAAAAAAGCAAGCTTACTCTGCAGTTCCCTTTGTTCTTGCCATAGCATGTGGCTGTTTGCTCCCTCTCTCACTTACTTTCAACATTATGTCCTGTTCCATATTGTGATGCAGGCAGAAGGCTGTCACCAGAGACCAAACAGATTGGGTACTTTGGACTTCCAGTCAAGGTAACTGAGAAAAAATAAACTTGTCAAATATACAGTCTTAGGTACTTGTTATAGCAACAGAAAGTAAACTAAAACATTTCCTTTAAAAATACAAATTATATTCTTTGTGAGAGTAAAACCTCTTTCCTATAGGGTAATACATAACTCAGGATTGTAATCAATACTTATTAAGTAAGCACTAATATTTACAGCAAATCATATATGCATTGTACTTTACTCATCCCTCTTGTTTAATATTCTCAGTAATTTAAGAGATACTGCCTCTCATTTTCTCTATAGTTTATATTATTTGATTTCTCAGGGAAACTGAAACTTGGAGAGGTTAAGTATGTTAGCAACATTAGCTAGGAGATAAAGTCAGGGTCTGAAACCAGAACAGTCAATTAGAAGCTGGCTTCTCAAGTACTGTGTTTCCATATTGTCTTGGGTAACTAAATCTCAAAAGCCCTGTGTACTGCATTGCTATTTTCATAGTACCAGTTGTGCAGTTCATTAATGATTAGGTACCTTGATTTCTAACTTATTTCCCGAAGGAATTAATTTGGTATATTCAAGGAAGGACAAGAAGGCAAGTGTTAAAATTTTGGGCACAAAAGGAAACAAGAAGGGGATAGATTTGCAGAAAAGAGTGGAGGCCAGAGCACCTGGGGCTTTGGAGAACTTTGAATTTTATGTAAGTGAGACTGAACTCATGGGTGAGATTTTGAGTTGACCTAATTTGGATGCAAATATTTTGGCTGCTGTCATAGATAATGCACTGTGGATGTGGTGTTGAGGGACGCTCTTGTAGTAATTGGACATGAGAAGAAGGAATGCTGACTTGTGGGAACACAGTGGGGCTGATGAAAAGTGAACAAATTTAGAATAACTTGGGGATAGAAGTCCTTTATATAGATACAATTAATGTTTATAATATCAGTATAGTTATTGAGATCTAGTGAGTGTCTAGTAAGTGGTGGTTACTACTGCCGTCATCATTCTGAGAGATGAAGTTAACAGTAGTAATAATCATGGGTAATCAGCTTCCTCGTAGGCACTTTATTCTTTGTCCCTTTAGGCCTTGTCTATTACTCTATGGGGCTTACTCTCAGAGTGATCTCTAAGCTGTTTAATTCAGTGTAATTTTCTTATACCTAGTGTCTCTCTGCAGCCTTTGAATTTCTACTCCTTGAAATGCCTTGACACTGAGGATGATATACTCTTCTATGTCCTTTTGCACATCTCTTGGGGGACTCTTTTCTTCCTTCCTCCTATTATAGAAGTTGCTACTGAAGAATCTGATCTTAAGACCTGAATCCTCATAGGTCAGATTGAGAAGACCAAATTTCCATCTTTGACCTTATTTCAAAGTAAACTCTTCATTTTCACTGATGTCTTTTTCTTCCAAAGTCATGACAAACCTAAAAGAAGGGAAATTCTTTGACCCCTAATCCTTTAATTTTCCACGTAATATATATATATATAATTGGAAATCTTGGGAAACACAGAAAACATAACTTATAAGGGATAGAGCATTAATTTTCTAGTAAGGAGGGAGAGTTTTGAATTTGGCCTAAAATATCCATGCCTAAAATTAATCTTACATTTTTGCTAGCTTACATGATGTCCATTTTTATTTCTTGAATAATTCATGTATCACTGACCAGAATAATAAAATATTTCACTTTAAGCATACATCTGCATTTCTTAACTCAGCCCTCAATTCTAATTATTACATTCAATTTCTGTTTCTTGATAGGAAGAGGAATCCTACATAGAACTGAACAACAGGTAATGAACTCAATTAAATAGGGCTGATGGAGTGGATCTTACCAAAGTTTAGGCATAAATCAAATTTCTTTTTTGAGTTAAAAGTTTAATAAGCTCTTAAGCAGGCAAAAGTTTATCCATAGACTTAGAAGACTTAGAGCTGGGATCAGACCTTACCATCTTTTTTCTTTCCTCCTTTATAGTGCTCCATGCTCAGGAGCTCTCTAGAGTCTGGAAAGGAGAGAAAACTCTTCCCTGATGGCTGATCTTAATGTATAACTGTTTTCCAAACTATGTTTTCCCTAATTAGCATAAATTTGAGGAAAGAAAAAAGAGAGGGGATAATGGGTGCTTCTCTCTTTTCTAGCAGCTTAGTACATCTCTTCTTAGCACCATGGGAGAAGACATTATGCTGGTTAAGAACTCACGAAACTCTCAGGCTATTTTTGAGGGACTCTTTGGAGATATAAAATGCTGGAAAGCTCTGGGAAGAATCCACAAGAAAGAAAGCTTTGCCTGTAGCTTACTCCTCAGGTTTATGCTTTGAACACAAGTTGCATGGCCTAGATTGTTAGCCTCACAGTAAGAAGAGGGCAGGCAATATTTGTGTTTTTCTGTCAGTGTACAGGCTTCTCCAAGGAGGAGTCCAATAGAGTGTGTCCCCTTTGTATCTGGAAGAGAATTTCACATGTAATAAAGGTTCAATGCTGCAGAATAAATGAGCAAATAGGAAGAAATGGCTCTTTCTGGTTTTCAAAAAGATCAAGAATGTCAAACTTAGCAGTCTTTTGTTAAAATCAGTAATCTGAAAGTGATGGGATTAAAAGGAACAGGATTGCTCTTCTTTTTAAATTTCATTCAATTTCCTTTTCTGATCATATTATTCAAAAATGGTTCTTTGTGGAAATTCCTAGCTTTCAAAGTTTTCTACATTAAGTCCTTTTATGAGAACAGAAAAATGTTTTAAAATTTTTTTAAGAAAAACTTTTAAATGTTGATTATTACCTTTTATCCATTTTGCTACTCCTCTATCCATTCTTGTACATGCAAACAGGATTAGTTTGGTGTGATCCTTTTATAAAGTATGCATTATTATTTTGTGTGGATTTACTTTGAATTTATATCATGTTGCATTATAGATCTTCTTCCTATTATTTTAACCATTTCTCTGAGCAGCATGTTCTACTGTGTAGCTGAATTTAGAACCAATTCAGTAGTCTTTAATGATGCATTCTAGCCCTCCTTATCTGTGGGTTTTGGACTCTGTTGGACTCCTTGGTGAAACCTGTACACTGACAGAAAATCACAAATATTGCCTGCCTTCTTCTTACTGTGCGGCTAACAATATAGGCCATGCAACTTGTGTTCAAAATTCCATTTAATACATACATTTTAAACTGTGTGCTTTCTGAGTAGCACAATGAAAACTCAAAACTTCCTACTTTGCACCATTCAGGACATGAATCATCCCTTTGTCCAGTGTATTCACGCTGTGTCCAGTATTCAGCCTTTAGCCACTTATTAGTCACCTGAGTTATAAGACCAACTATGGTGGTTTTGCTTGTGTTCAAATAAACATTTATCTTACTTCAACATGGCTCAAAGCACAAGAGTAGTGATCCCAGCAAGTTACACATGCTGAAGAAAAGCTATAAGAGCAGCCTTGGAGTGAAAGGTGAAAGTTATTGACTTAATGAGTAGAGAAAATGGAATGGTGAGCTGAGGTTGCTAAGATATACAGTAAGAATCCCTTAACCATGAAATTGCAAAGAGGAGAAAGAAATATGTACAAATTTTGCTGTCATTCCTCAAATTGTAAAAGTTATAGCTACAATGCATGATGAGTGCTTAATCAAGGTAGAAAGAACACTATATTTGTGTATAAAGACCAATGTTGTGTATGTAGAGTTTGTTACTATTCACAGCTTCAGGCATCCATCGTGTTCTTAACTGTGTCACCTCAGAGACGGAGCAGACTAATATATTTTATCTGTTCATTCCTCAAAGTTTGACACTAAGATTGCTCTTGATGTCTCGCTTGAGCAGTGATGCAGCAAATATCCTAGTATGTTATCTGTTAACATCATGTATAACAATTTGGGGGGCATGTATACTCAGGAATGAGATAACAGTGAATGAATACAAAATTGTATATATAGCTAACTGTAGTCAATTCCTCCCCTAAAGGGCTTCCCAATCTACCTCCTCCTCTATCACTGAATTTCTGTCAGCATGGCATTATTCAGATGACTACATTTTATCCATCCAATGAGTATAATATGCCATTATTGTCTTAATTTACATGTTTTAAATTGATGATTTTAGTACCATTTCTCTTTATAAGTTTGCTTTCCATATTTAGTGTGTAAATTTACTCCCTTTATTGGCCTACTTTCTAACTCGAGTTTCTGTCATTTTTTTGCTGATTGCTGTAGCATCTTGTCAGTTTTATACATTACAATATCTTTTTATAAATCTGTCATGTCTCTTGGCTTTGTCCTTTACATATTTGGTTGAATAAAAGTCTTTAATTTATATAAAATCAAATTCCTGTGTTTGATCTTCTATTTTATGCCTCTGGAGTAAAGAGTAAAATATGATAAAAATCATATTTTTATGACATAGTACAAGATGATTGGATTACTGGGGCTTAACCCGACCTGCTGTTAGGAGTAGGTTCTGGTCAGAGGACGTGGTGGCCTTATCTCCATTTCTGGCACATCGCTTCATTCTTTGCTTCCTACACTCCATTCTGTGAGCAGAGATTAGGCCCTTTCATCGTACCCTCCTGCCTTGGAACCAGATGATTATGGAATGAAATGTGTAACAAAATAAACCTCCTCTCCCTTACATTGTCAGTGCCAAGTATTTTGACTCAGTGATAACAAGAGGGCTAAGACATCTGGCAAAGAGGTTTGGGCTTGCCAAGGAATTGAAGGATTTAAAAACACATTCAGTGTCCTCAAATACCTTCATTTTTTGTATCAGTTTTATTAAAATTAGATGATATGAAAAAGACTATGCTGTGGAAATTTCCACAGTGGTTTATACTTACTTGGTTTTGACTTTCCTTGGCAAATTATTTCACTTAGGCAGGGGGAAAAAAGAAAAATAAAAAAGTACATTGATTTCCAAAGAAAATAAGCTGAAATTTGAATCAAAAAGAATGATACTGTTTGTTGGTGTACTGGGTTGCTCATGGGTCTCCAAATTCAGTGTTCACTGAGAATTCTAGAAAGTGACCTTATTGAAAGTAGGGCCATTATACATGCAAATAAGTTCCTAGGTGAAGTCACTTTAAATTTAGGATGAGACATTAATTCACTGACTGATATCCTTATAAGAGAAGAAGAATAGGCAGAAACACAACCAGAAAAGAAAGCTGAGTGGAGATGGAGATAAAGAGCACAGTTATACTGCCATAGCCAAAGATTGCTAGGCCAGCCGGTAGAAATAGAAAAAGATTCATTCCTAGAATCTTCATTTTAAATCCCAGCTCTGTTGCCTACTAGATGTTATTGTGGGAAAAGTGTTTAACTTTGCCAAAGTAACTTTTCAATGGTATAATAGCTATGATTAATTAATCAATTGACAGACTTCTCCTGAGGATTAAAAGAAATATATGCAATCCAGGGAGCTAAGGCCACATGAAATGAGTTCTAGCACATTGGACCTGGGGAGAGTTTGAGATCATTGCTCTCAGTGGTTAAGTGTCCACCCAAGCTTCCAACCACACTAGACTAGGCTCCACAGGTTCTGCGGGCCTAACTGGACCATCCCCCACAACCTTCTTTCAACCCAGGAGCTGAGGCCCTGTGAGATGAGTTCCAGCACACTGGCACAGGCCCAGGGAAAGTCTAAGATCATTGTTCCCAGTGGTTAAGTGCCTGCCCAGCTTCCAGCCACACTAGAGTAGGCTCCAGAGGTTTCGTGGCCTGACTAACCATGCCCAGTGACTTTTCTTCAATCAGGGGAGCTGAGGGCACATTAGCAGAGGTGAGTTCCAGCACATTAGTGCTAGCTCAGGGAGAGCTTTGAACCATCACCCACAGTGGTTAGGAGTCCACCCAGCTTCCTGAACACTGGAGGTGGCATGGGAGGTCCTGCAGGCCTGACTGGACAATGCTCAGTAACCTGAAGTCAGTCCCAGGAGGTGAGGGCATAGGAGGCAATTTCCAACAAGCCCAGGGGAAGCTTTGGAACATCACTTGAAACATGGAAATATAGGAAAATGACAAGATGAAAGACCAAAATTTGCAATCTCAAACTTCCAGCCCATCCCAAGAAAGCTTAGGAGCCATGTACATGGAAGAAAATATAAGCCACACAAGTGAAATACCTGAAATAATAGCAACTGAAATAAAGAAGCAACTCTGGGAAGCTTTAAAGGAATTCAAAGTAGAAATAATCTCCCAGGTAAAAGAAGAAATGATAAAAGTAATGAAAGAAATGTTGAACACATCTAAAGAAGACACAGTTAAAAAATTAGAGGAACAATGCAAACAGGTAGAAACCCTGGATGAACAAGATAAGAAACAAACAGAATACATGAAGCAGATTCAAAGAGATATACAGGAAATCAACAATTCCATTGAAAGTTGTCAAAACTGCCTCAGTGAAAGTGAAGATAGAATTTCAGACCTCAAAGACAAGATTGCAGCTAGTAAACAGGAAAGGAAAGATCTTTTAAAAATAACAAGGAATCAGGAAATAATTCAACTGTTTCAAGATGATGCAAAGAAAAACAACATAAGATTGATAGTGATAAATGAAAAAGAAGCGACAACACAAATGATATCAAGAGGATATTTACAGAAGTAATAGCTGAAAATTTCCCAAACATGAGAATGGAAACTGACATAAGTATTAGTGGAGCATATAGAACTCCAAAGAGCCATAATGAAAATAAAACTATACCCAGATATATAATATCACCATCCCAGAAATCCAACATAAGGACATAATATTAAAAGCTGTTAGAGAGAAAAGACAAATCATCTGTTGGGAGCCGCAGCCCCGAGCCCGGTCGCCTCACTTGGCGGACGTGAGGCCTGTAGTAAAGAGTAAAGCCTGAGGTAGATTACCCCTCCCATCGAGCACGTTAGTTTCCTGCTTACCGCGTAAGCAACCCGCTCAACAATATAGTCTGCCTGGCAACTGATGATGTTAGCCAATCAGCTTGCCTTGCTTACTTTAACATGATTGGACACTGTATCCGTATATATACTGGTGCCACCCCTGGGGGGGAAGAAGAAGCCCGGAAGTAGAAGCCCAGAAGGAGCCGCGGGGAGCGGACCAAAGGAGGCTTCGGCTGGGAGCGATCCCAGGGCAGGCTGTACGGAGAAGGAAAATAAAAGAAAAGGTTGTCCACTGCCAGACTTTGTCGTGTGTCCTTCCGGCCGGCCGGGAGTGACATCGACATTTGGAGGCCCGCACGGGGACTGATCACCCCCGAGACGTGACAGCGGACAACGCTCCAGTACAGAGCTGCGAGACAGGTGAGTTGGGGATAAGCCTGGGCTCTGGGTGGCGCGCACCTACAGGGCTTTTAGACTCCCCTCAGGCTCACGCGTAAGTGGCGGATTCCTTGGGCCTCACGCGGTGAGTAACATATTAAAAGATGGGAAACATGCTAGGTAGCAACACTAAGAGCGAGGGTGGTTGTGGAGAAAGCTCTCAAGAGCTTACAAAAGTACGCAGGGTATTTGAGCAGGCCCAGTCGGGGAGCTCCCGAGAGGGGCCCGTCAAGGGGAACAAAGATGCTAAGGAGAAGGACGGGGCTCTAGCCTCGGAGTCGTCTGACTCCGAGGACGAGGGAAAGTTGAATGGCAAGGAGGCCAAAGAGACCAGCTGTCAGGAGCCTAAGTCGCTCGATAAGGAGTCGCAGGGTTCTTTCCCAGCGTTGCGCCGTGAATTGCGCTCCGCTCAACTTGGTCTGCGGAGGAGTAGAGAGCTCCTGAGCGCTCCCCGGCGCGAGAGGGAGGTGAAGCCTTCCGCCCCACCTTGGGGGCTGTTCCCGGAAGCGATCCCTCGCCACGAGGCGGCCGCCCGGGAGCTCCCTTCCTCTTCGCCAGAACAGGAAGTGATGCACGGGCCCCCATTTTCCGCCCAATCACGGCCGCCGTCTTATGCTCCGCCGCCGGCGGGTCGGTATTTTTACAGGCGGCTTTGGCAGGGGGGACGTTTGTCTCATGAGGTACATCCACCACCTGGGATAGATAGTGGCCCCTACGGGATATTTCCTGTACAAGTAGCTATGGGCCAGGGACGTAATGCATGGGAGCCTTTTGAGATAAAGCAGATTAGAGAACTTAAAAATGCAGTTACAACCTTTGGGCCGACTGCGCCTTACACCATTGCCATGCTGGAGAACCTGTCTTCTGGGCCCCTCACCCCCGCGGACTGGATTCAGCTGGCAAAGGCGTGTCTGCCCTCGGGTAGTTACCTGGATTGGCGAGCCTGGTACGCAGAGTTCTCTGCAGAGCAGGCTGAGAGAAATGCCAGTCGGGGAAACCGGGGGTGGAACAAGGAAATGCTTATGGGAGAAGGTCGGCACGCTGATGATCAGACTCAGTTCCCCGGCGCTGTCTATGAACAAATCAACGCCATAGGGCTCCGCGCCTGGAAGCAGGTAAGTGGTGCCAGAACAGCCTCCTTGTGTCTTTCAAAAATAATTCAGGGTACCACAGAGCCATTTGTTGACTTTGTGGCCCGAATGCAAGATGCTGCCGATAAGATATTTTCTGATCCGGGAGTGGCTCGACCGCTGGTAAGGCAGCTGATTTTTGAGCAATGTACAAAGGAGTGCAAGGCAGCGATAGCTCCTCATAAGAACAAGGACCTCAACGCCTGGATTAGGATATGTAGAGAGATAGGGGGGCCGCTCTCCAACTCGGGAGTGGCTGCTCTCCTGGCCGCGGCTGTACAGCAGAGGGGACCTCGCGGGTTAGAAGGGGAATGTAAGGCTAAAGGGTGTTTTGCCTGCGGGGAGCCAGGACACATTAAACGTCATTGCCCAAACAATACAGATGCTAGGCCTCGCCCTAGGAATGAAGAACCATATGTTTGTGGGCGATGCAAGAGGGGATCACACAAAGCTGAGGAGTGTAGGTCGGTCTTTGATGCTCAGGGCAACCGTATTTGTGGACGAGATGCTAGAGGGCCAAAAAACGGCCAGAGGGGGCCCCCTTCACAGGCGGGCCCCCGCCCCAGAGACAGGACAGCTCAGGATGGCAGCCTTCAACAAGGGCCACCCCTGGGTCAGCAGGTGTGGACCTCAGTGTCGCCTCCAGACTTATATTAGTGCCTGATATGGGTGTTCAAGTGGTTGAAACCACCTTTAAGGGACCGTTACCCGAAAATTCCGTGGGTCTGGTGATCGGGAGATCCTCCACGGCCCTTCGGGGTCTCATAGTAGTCCCGGGGGTCATAGACTCAGACTACACAGGACACATTAAAATTATGGTTCAATCTCTTGTGGGTACTATGGTAATCAATAAAGGAGACAAGATAGCGCAGCTCTTGCTGCTCCCCAGTCTCCACAAGAGATTCCCCTCAAAGCAGAAAATTAGAGAAAGTCAAGGTTTCGGTTCCTCAGGGGAAGTCTTCGAGGGACTCCATATAATACTTGATAAAAGGCCCATGCTCTCACTTAAGGTCAATGGCAAGAATATAACAGGGCTCCTAGACACAGGAGCTGACCGTTAAATTATCTCTAGAAAGGATTGGCCCTCCAACTGGCCCACCAACACTGCAGATAACACGATGCAGGGCCTGGGGATGGTGTCAGCTCCTCAGGTTAGTGCTTCAACCCTGTTCTGGTGCGATGAGGAGGGTCATCAGGGCCATTTCCAACCATTTGTGTTGCAGTTGCCAGTGTCTCTATGGGGAAGGGACATCCTCACTCAGATGGATATCACGCTTACGTCAAACTGCTCCCCCCAGGCTAAGAATATACTCAGGAACCAGGGATATACCCCCGGCAAAGGCTTGGGCAATGCCCTACAGGGTCGGACATCCCCAATACCAGTAGAGAACAAAAAAGGTAGGCAAGGGCTGGGTTTTTCTTAGGGGCCGCTGAAGAAGCTCTCCTACCCACTTCGATCAAAATCACCTGGAGGTCAAATGATCCGGTTTGGGTACCTCAGTGGCCCCTGCCTAAGGAGAAGCTATTAGCCTTGTCAGAAATAGTCAGTACACAACTTAGATTAGGACACATTAAGCCGTCAACCTCCCCATGGAACACCCCCATTTTTATAATTAAGAAAAAGTCTGGCAAATGGAGGCTGCTCCACGATCTAAGGGCGGTCAACGCGCAGATGCAGTCCCTGGGGGCGGTCCAGAGGGGGCTGCCAGCTCTCTCAGCCATCCCTCAGTCCTGGCCAGTTTATGTTATAGATCTTAGAGACTGTTTCTTCTCAATCCCCCTGCATCCAGAGGACACCCATAGGTTCGCCTTTACTTTACCCACCATTAACCAAAAAAGCCCTGATCTCAGATACGAGTGGATAACGCTGCCCCAAGATATGGCCAACAGTCCCACTATGTGTCAGATTTACCTTGATTCCCTACTGGCCCCCCTACGGAAATCCTTTCCCAAGATAAGATGTGTGCATTACATGGACGACCTTTTGCTCAGCGGCAGGGACCCAGACATGCTAAATAATATGCTCGGCCAGTTGGTCGAGGCCCTGAGACAAGCTAATCTGCATGTTGCCCCCGACAAGATTCAGGGAGGAGAAATGGTGACCTACTTAGGCGCGAGAATCTCCCCTATGCTAGTCTCTCCGCAGAAGGTCACCATTAGGACGGATGGCGTTAGGACCCTAAATGACATGCAAAAGCTATTGGGAGACATTAATTGGATTAGGCCATATTTACATATACCAAATTCAGATCTCAAACCCCTGTTCGACCTTCTGAAGGGAGACCCAGATATAGCCTCCCACAGGAGGCTCACTCCTGAGGCAAGAGCTGCCTTACAGAGAGTGGAGGAAGCCTTAGGTGGGGCTACCTTACACAGAATTGAACCAGGGCGACCCTTTGATGTCTGTTTGCTACAGACTAGTCTACAGCCCACAGCGGTGATTTGGCAGAAAGGACCATTACTGTGGATACACCCTAAGGTCTCACCTGCAAAAGTCATAGAGCATTACCCGGAGGCAGTCGCTTCATTGGCCCTTGAGGCGCATGATAGAGCTGTCCAACATTTTGGCTCAGGACCACAAGCCATCCGAGTACCCTATACCGCCAGCCAGATCAAGACCCTGGCTGCCTGCATAGATACATGGGCCATTCTGAGATGTGTTTTCCATGGGGATATAAACAATCAATACCCTAAAGACCCTATCTTGTCATTTGTCACTCAGCACCCTATAATTTTTCCAAAGGTTACTGCCTCTGAGCCATTAGTCCCAGCAACTACAATATACACAGATGGCTCCAAGACGGGGATAGGCGCCTATGTGATCCTAGGCAAGCCCCCGGTTACCATACAATTTGAACCTGATCAGCCTCAGGTGGTGGAACTGCAGATCGTTAAAATGATTCTTGAACGGTTCTCAGAAGCCATTAATATTGTCTCCGATTCTAGGTATGTGGTCAATGCTATGCAAGTGCTTGAGACTGCCGGTTTAATTAGATCCACTTCCACAGTGGCTGGGCTGTTTCTGTCTATCCAGACATTGCTTCAAAACAGACACCATAAGGTCTTCACCACCCACATAAAAGCACATACATCCCTGCCGGGGCCCATGACACAGGGGAATGCGGCTGCTGATACTGCCACTCGCCCGTTATGGATTTTTACCTTACTAACACCAATCGAGCGAGCCCGTGCCTTCCATGATAAGTTTCATGTCAATGCCAGGACACTAGCAAACCATTTCCATGTTTCCAGAGCAGATGCACGAGATATCGTGCGACTATGTGGCTCCTGTGCCACATACAAACCTGCCATACCGATGGGAGTAAACCCTCGAGGTTTGATCCCTGGTGATGTTTGGCAGATGGACATCACACATATACAGGAGTTTGGGACTCTTAAATATGTTCATGTTTCCACAGACACCTGTTCTCACGTCATATTCGCAACAGCAGAAACAGGTGAAAAAGTGTCTAATGTGATCAATCATTGCCTGGCGGCTTGGGCCGCATGGGGCAAACCAAAAATATTAAAAACTGATAATGGACCAGCCTATATAGGCAAAGCCTTCAATGAGTTCTGCAAAATGATGGAGGTTCAATTAAAACATGGTATCCCATACAATCCCCAAGGTCAAGGAATCATTGAGAGGGCTCATAGAAGCCTCAAAGAAATTTTACAAAAACAAAAAGGGGGAGTAGGCCAAGGCCTGGCCCCAAAGGCGCGATTATCCATGGCACTATTCACACACAATTTTTTAAATTTAAATAATGATAATTGCTCCCCAGCTGTGGAGCACTGCAACCCTTCCCCCAACCATAAAGGGTGGGTGAAGTGGAAAGATGTCCTGACAGGACAATGGATGGGCCCGGATCCAGTGGTCAGCTGGAACCGAGGCGCGGTTTGTGTTTTCCCACAGGAATCGGGACGAGAACCACTGTGGGTACCGGAGAGACTGACACGGGCGACAAAGCCCTCGACTGAAGATCAGACCTGCCCTACCGGAGATCCATCACAGACCGACCAACAAGATGAATAAAAATAGCGGTAGCCCGAAATGGACAAGAAGATCCTCAGGCATATGCATGGCTCGCTCGCCTAGCCTACGACCGAGTCTAGGGGTGGTGAGCTTCCCACACTCCTCCTCTAAAAAATTATGACATAGCTGGGTAGGAGAGTCAATGACGGGTAAGAGCGTACTCCCCCGGTGCGACTCAACCTAAGCCAGGCCCTACCCCATCCTGCACGTAAGCCGCTGGACTGTTAGATGCTGCCCAGGTCTAAATTTCTCTCCGAGGGGATTTCTTTACGGAGAGGAAATGAGTGCAAGCTTGTGTGCATCCAGGTTCCGTCCAGTTTGTGCCTGGCCCTAGAAAAAGGACGAGGGCCTCAGGGCCTTGGCAGACCATGGGACGGCCGACCAGGGTCTAAGCCAAGGACCTACGGTGGGCCTACGCATAGGGCATAAGCCTCTGCACCCAGTCCAGAAAGGGCTACGATGCGCACATTCATAAAAAATAAAAAAGGGGGAGATGTTGGGAGCCGCAGCCCCGAGCCCGGTCGCCTCACTTGGCAGACGTGAGGCCTGTAGTAAAGAGTAAAGCCTGAGGTAGATTACCCCTCCCATCGAGCACGTTAGTTTCCTGCTTACCGCGTAAGCAACCCGCTCAACAATATAGTCTGCCTGGCAACTGATGATGTTAGCCAATCAGCTTGCCTTGCTTACTTTAACATGATTGGACACTGTATCCGTATATATACTGGTGCCACCCCTGGGGGGGGAGAAGAAGCCCGGAAGTAGAAGCCCAGAAGGAGCCGCGGGGAGCGGACCAAAGGAGGCTTCGGCTGGGAGCGATCCCAGGGCAGGCTGTACGGAGAAGGAAAATAAAAGAAAAGGTTGTCCACTGCCAGGCTTTGTTGTGTGTCCTTCCTGCCGGCCGGGAGCGACATCGACAATCATCTATAAAGGAAAACCTATCAGAATCACAGCAGACTTCCGAGCACAAACAATAAAATCAAGAAGAGCATTTCAGATCCTAAAGGAAAATGACTTCGAACCTAGACTGATATACCCTGAAAAACCGTACTTCAAAATGGATGGGTAAATAAGATATTTCCATGACAAAGAACACCTGAAGAACTTCATGGTCACCAAACTAACCCTGCAAAAGAATACTGAAAGACATTCTAGATACACAGAGGGAAAAACCACTAAGCAAGGCAGACAATTAAACAGAATGGAAAGATAAAGATGCAACAGCAAAAACATAACATGCCAAAAAAAAACCAGTATACAACAGTTATAACCATTAATATAAATGGTCTTCATTCACCAATTAGAAGAAACAGACTGGCAGAATGGATCAAGAAACAACATCCAAACATATGCTGTCTACAAGGAACCCATCTAACCCAAAAGGAAACTCATAAACTGAAAGTCAAAGGAAGGAAAACAATACTTCATACAACAACAACCCCCCAAAAAGGAGGGGTAGCTATTCTGTTTGCAGGCAATGTGAACTTCAAACCAAGAATGATCCTAAGATAAAGAAGGTCACTATATACTAGTTAGGGGAAAACTTCAAGGAGATAACAATCTTAAATATATATGCACCAAATTCCAGAGCATCCAGCTATATGAAGCAAGTATTAACAGAAATGTAAAATCAAATAAGCAAAAACACAATTATAACAGGAGACTTTAACACACTATTGATACAAAGGGACAGAGCAACCAGACAGAAAATCAGGAAAGAGATAACAGAACTGAATCACACCTGTGAACAAATGGACTTGATAGATATATACAGAGTGTTCCATAGCACAACATCAGAATATACATTCTTCTCAGCACTACATAGGACATTTTCCAAAATAGACCATATACTAGCCCACAGAACATATTTAAGTAAATGGAAAAGAATTGAAATTATCCCATTCATGTTATCAGATCATAGCTCCATGAAACTAGAAATTAATAATAAAAGAAACTGCAAAAGCCCCACAAACACATGGAAATTGAATAATACACTTGAGTAATCAGTGGGTCACAGAACAAATTAAAGAAGAAATTAAGCAATACCTACAAGCAAACAAAAATACAAATACAACTTACCGGAATCTGTGGAATGCAATGAAAGCGGTCCTCAGAGGAAAATTTATTGAGCCGAGTTCCCACATCAGGAAAACAGAACGAACACAAATAAACAACCTGATGCTACACCTCAAGCATCTAGAAAAAAGAAGAGCAAATCAAGCCCAAAGCCAAAAGAAGGAAGGAAATTATAAATATCAGAGCAGAAATTAATGCAATAGAGACTAAGAAAACAATTGAAAGAATCAATAAATCAAAGAGTTGGTTCTTTGAAAGAATAAATAAAATTGATAAGCTCCTAGCCAAACTTATTTTAAAAAGGAAAAAAAAAAGCTCAAATTCATGCAATAAGGAATGAAAAAGGTGAAATCACTACAGACTCTGTGGAAATACAGAAGATCAGCAACACCTATTTCAAAAACCTCTGCTCTTCATAGGTTTGATAACACAGAAGAAATGGACAGATTTCTAGAAACATATGAACTACCAAATCTGGGTCAAGAAGATGTAAAACTGCTGAATAACCCAATTTCTATTAATGAAATTGAAAATGTAATTAAGTCTGTACCTACAAAAAAGAGCCCAGGCCCAGACGGATTCACTGCAGAATTCTACAAGAAATACAAAGAAGAATTAATTCCGACATTCCTCAAAGTCTTCAATGAAATTAAAAGGGAAACAATTCTTCCTAAGTCATTCCTGGAAGCAAATATTACTCTAGTACCAAAACCTGAGAAAGACCCAACTAAAAAAGAGAACTACAGGCCAATCTCACTAATGAACATAGATGTAAAAATTCTAAATAAAATATTGGCAAACAGGATGCAGCAATCATCAAGAAGATTATACACCCCAACCAGATGGGATTCAACCCAGGCATGCAGAGACATAAGTAAATCAATAAGTGTAATCCATCCTATCAATAGAGCCAGATGTAAGAATCACATGATCATTTCTGTAGATGCAGAAAGGACCTTTTGATAAGGTCCAAGACTCATGATAAAAACCTTACAGAAAATTGGAATAGATGGTCTTTACCTCAGTATGATAATGGCCATCTATGACAAACCAACAGGCAGTATCATATTAAATGGCCAAAAACTGAAAGCCTTTACCTTAAAATCAGGCACAAGACAAGGATGTCCCTTATTACCACTCCTATTCAACATATTGATGTAAATACTAGCCAGAGCAATTAGACAAGAGAGAGATATGAAATGAGTAAAGATAGGAAAAGAGGAAGCTAAACTATCATTATTTGCAGATGACGTGATACTTTACATAGAAGACTCCCAAAACTACATTGAAAAACTCCTAGATACAATAAATAAATTCAGCGATGTAGCTGGATATAAGTCAATACTCAAAAATCAGTAGCATTTCTATAATCACTGAGAGAGAAGTAAGAGAAGCCGCATCCTTCACACTAACAACCAAAAAAATGAAATACTTAGGAATTAATGTCATGAAAGAAGTAAAAGATCTATATAGGGATAATTATAATACCCTGAAAAAGGAATCAAAGAGGATCTCAGAAAATGGAAAGACATCCCTTGTCCATAGATAGGAAGAATAAATATTGTGAAAATGGCCATTCTCCAAAAGCTGTTATACAGATTCAATGCAATCTCAATGAAAATAGCATTAACATACCTGATAGATCTAAACAAATTACCCCTAAAATTCATCTGGAACCAGAAGAGACCTAGAATAACAAAGTCAATTCTAAGCAGCAAAGGCAAGGCAGGAAGTATCACAATCCCTGACTTGAAGTTATACTACAAAGCTACTGTAATAAAATCAAAATGGTACTGGAATAAAAACAGACCTGAAGATCAATGGAATAGATTAGAAGGTACAATCCCAACTATAAACACACTCAACCATCTTATCTTTGATAAAGAGGCCAAATATGTTCACTGGAAGAAAGATAGTCCCTTTAAGAAATGGTACTGGAAAAATTGGCTCTCCATATGTAAAAAACTAAAACTAGACCCATACCTATCATCTTGTACTAAATTAAAATATAAATGGATCAAAAATCTAAATATTAAAACAGAAACACTAAATCTGTTGGAAGACAAATTAGGTAAAAATCTTGAAGCCATAGAGGTGGGTAGAGAATTCATGAACAGGAATCAAACCCATGGGAAATGCTTCCCAGAATCAATAACTGGGATCACATCTTAGTAAAAAGTTTCTGCATGTCAAAAGAAATCTCCAGCATAGTGAAATCAAAATCCAAAAACTTGGAAAAAAAATCTTAATGAACTGTCCCTCAGAAAAAGACTTCTGTTTAAAACATACAAAGAATTTAAAAAAAATCCAACCCCTGAAATTCAAAGATCCAATCCAAAAATGGGCATCTGAAATGACACAGTTCTCAAATAAAGAAATACAAATGGCAAATAAATACATGAAAAAATGTTCAGCATCATTAGTCATTAGAGAAATGCAAATTAAAACCATGCTGAGATTCCATCTCACTCCTGAAAGAATGGCCAGGATCAAGAAAACTACCCCAACAAATGCTAGAAAGGTTGTGGGGAAAAAGAAACTCTCCTACACTGTTGGTGGGAGTGTAGACTGGTGCAACCACTGTGGAGATCAGTCTGGAGATTCCTCAAAATTTGGGAGTGGAAGTCTCATTTGACCCAGCTATTCCACTTCTAGGCATATTTCCAGAAGAACTGAAAACCTCATACCACAGTGATATATGTGCACCCATGTTTATAGCAGCACAATTTTTAATAGCCAGATCTTGGAAACAACCCAAGTGTCCATCAGCTGAGGAATGGATAAAAAAGATGTGGCATTTTTATACAATGGAGTACTACTCAGCTATAAAGAATGAACACATTGAGATATTTATAAATAAATATATGCAATTTGAGACCATACTTGTAAGTGAAATAATTAAACTCATGTGTATAAATACCACATAGTCTCCCTAGTGTAAGAAATAGCAAGACTACACAAGATATTATGGTAATCATGATTCCCCATTACATTACTTTGAACCCTTATAATGCTTTCATTCATTAGTTTGAATGGTTTTATTTTGTTTTGTTTGATTTTGTTATGTGTGATGATATGAACAGCTATTTTGAAGAAAAGAAGACATTATGGCAGCCATTGCTGATTAATATCATCTTGCTTTGAAGTCCTACCATCCTTTTGCTCTGCTGTTTTCATAGGTTTATCATGTGTTTTATTGGATTTTAATATGTGTGATAGTATAAACAAATTTTTTATGGAAAATGAGATAATATAGTAGCCTTTGTTAATTTTCTGTTATTTGGTTCTGAATGCCCTGTAATACTTTCATTCTCTTGAATGGTTTTATACTATTTTGTTATGTTTGATACTATTGTATAAGTGTATGCTCAACTATTTCAAAGAAAGAGACATTACAGTAGCTACTGTTAATATCCGGTTGTCTTGTGGTGAAGTGATCTGTTGCTTACTTTGTTCTGTTATGACTTGTTTTGTTCTGTCCTCTTTTGTCTTAATCTCTTTAAAGTAAAATGAAAAAATTAAAAAAAAGAAATACATGCAATCATTTAGCAGAGACTGGTGATTAAAGTGTGGGATGGTGGTCAGAGATTGAAACAAAACAATGGCTATTACTCCCATTCTGTATTCCTTTTTCTGTATTGCTTATAACTTTTATTTTTACTATATAATAACAAAGTATAATTTTCTTTATCCTTTACAATACCCCCAGTTGAATACTTAATAATTATTAACAAGATGGAAGGAGCCCCCAATTTTGTCAAGGTAATATTAATCACTTTCTTCTCTTTTTCTCAGTAATGCTAATATCTTTTATTTATATTTTTACCTAGAAACTAATATCCTTGCTATGGAGCTATTCCCTAGATTTTACGCTTTCATGGAGAAAGATATATTGTTGTTGTCTCCTCTCTATAAAAAAGCAGAGATACAAATTAGACATTAAAAACAATTCTATTCCCAAAGCACACAAGTACAAATCAGCAAATCAAAACCTATAATAAACTTGGGTTGGAAAAAACAAGCCACCATAGTTCCTGCCTTATGTTTAAAAACATTCACAAATGTTAAATGAATAGCTTTCATAGCAGCTATTTCAATATGCCCTTAGGTAGACGTGTTTTCTCTCATATATTTTGAGTCTGAATCAATACTGGAGACTCATTGGCCAGCCAGCTGTCTTGTCCCTGAATTATACATCTCATCACTAAATGAGGTCTGAACTGTTGCAGGAGGTGATCAATGGAAGGGCTTTATCAGTGCTCAATAGAGGAAGGAAAGTCTAATGAAAGAAATTCAAGAGTGGGAGTGGAGCCAAACCTGAATTCCAATCTTTGTTTAGCTTTGTTCGCAAAAGTCTAACTAGGTGATTTTGCTCCTGGAGCCTGTTCTTATAACTCTGTCCTCACAAATACTACTGTGCTCTCAGCTTCTTGTTTAAAGGGACAAATAGTTGAAGAGATCCAAAGAAAAAGACATGCAGCAGCAGCAGCAGAAGCTACATGAGGGCAAGGCCTGTGATATTCATGGTTTACATCTAGCTTCAGAATGGGTACATATGTGTTCATGAGTGTAGGTGTACTGTACACAGGAATGGGCTTCTCTTCCTCTGTCTCTGTTTCTGAACTTTAACACTTGATATTTGTTTAGTCTGTATCTATTTATTGATTTTTCCTCTTTGTGGGGAACTGTGGTTGCAGATAGGTATTAAGTTATGGGCAAGTTATAATGAGAACCTTGCTCTCACTTCTCCATGACCATTAGAAAAGAAGATTTGATTTTTAAAATTTTTGTACCTTTTGAATTATAGACATTTTCATGGGTGACAATTTGAGAATAAATAGTAACTTTTTTTCTTTTGAGTAACATAAAAAATTACTAGCAGAAGGCCAATTGTGTGTCACATAGGCTTTGTCCTCTACTTGCTCATGTGTCATTGCATACACGTATATGCTAGATGTTGATGAACCAAATCTCAGACAGCCTCCTACCCTGGTGGGACAGTTTTGATTTCATCAGGTAGAATGTGAAGTCAACTCCTATTTTACCATGTTCCTTTGTTGTTGCTTAGCAGTATCATTCTCCTTCAAGTATTAGATTTCAGGCACTGCAGAGAATTGCTGAGAACTCAGTCACATCAGATCCCTAGAAAAGCACATGTACGCCTAATGCTTTGAACTTCATAAGTTCCAAAACCCCAGAAAACTTATGAGCAAAAAAAGGCAATGGAATCAGGTTTAGATGTATGTGTATGGGAAACATGGCTAATGCTTCTTGGTCTATACTGTGTGTACCTAAGAGGACTGTTTTTGATGGCCAGTTGTTCATGTTTCTTCCTGAACTTCCAGCAACTTGTCAGTCCCTTTGGGCTCACACTTTAGCTAAAAGTCTCAGGTCCATCCCATCGTGAATTCCTGGTCATTGCTATTTGTAAATTTTTTCATCTCTCAGTCATTGAAATTTGATACTTGGATTGGAGGCCAAACTGACAAGGTGTGGGCTTGAGAAATGCATCTTAATAGTAGAAGTAATGACAAAAATTAATAAAACCAGTACCTCTGAGTTCAGTTCACTTAATAATTCTGTGATGCAGCTACTTAATACTGTCCTCATTTTAACAGTATGGAAACCATAGGTAACCGGACTTAAGCCTTACGGTAGTGAGAGGCAGAGCTGCATTCGTTCGACCCTGATAGTCTAGTTTCAGAACTCGTCTTTTCAACAACTATATTAGACTGTGGTTTTTCTGGTGTCTCATGAGCAGCTGATAATCTCTCATGGAAGAAACTCTGGCAAATACCAGGTAAGAACAAGAATGACAATACAATGCAAAGTAATGAAAAGACAGTGAAATCCAACTGTAGGAGCAGTTGTGTAGGGAATTCTATTTTTCCATGTAATTCACTCATGTACATAAAAATATCTTTTAAAAATGAGATCTTATTAAAGTAATGTTGGCTAATAATTTTGGATAAAGTCTGATTAAAATCAAGGGATGAAAAAACATTCTTTTGTTTGTGAAAAAAATATGAGGGAGATTCCTCCAAAACTTGCTTACTTATCATTTATAATGCAGCGTGGGACCAAAGGAGATTCACATATGTGAAAACATTAATTGTTGGAAACTATTTACATTCCCAGTGATTTGTATTATTCTTTCTCTTGGTTCAATTTCTCTTCTCTTCTGCTTTGTGTTTCTTGCAAATATCTGTTTACTGCAGGAATGCCAAGTCAGTTCCTGTGTGTTGCCAGAAACTGGTTTCATGTGCTTTGTGTTGTACTTGTATTTTTGTTTCTGATCTCATCTTGGTAGGATCAGGATACTCTAGCAATTTGCCTGAAGGATTTCTGCTCCAAAGTGCCTCTAAGGAATATCTGCCTGTTTTTCCCATAGCCAATATTTGCATATATTATTGGTAGGAGTCAAAGTTAGTATGCATTGAGGTTAGGGTGAATAGTGTAGAATTCCACGCTTGATTTCTCTTTCCATGAATTTTCAATGGTATGACTCAGTAATTATGTGCCATGTGATTGTCAGCTTACACATTTCTTTTTTTTATTTTTAAAAAAATGGCTTGTTAGTAAGAAATTTTGCTTTTGATTTACCTTGGTGCTGATAGAACTAAGAACAGAGATATTTGAATTAGAGTGCTGTGAATAATAACATATTCCCTAGAGCAGGAAGATACAAATTTTGCTAATCTGTCTGAATGACTGAATTAATTTTGTTAATCTGTCTGAACCAAAAGGAGTTCAGAATGACCCTGAATAGTTACGTTGTGGTTTTTACTTAGTTGAATAGCTCACTTTTTAAATAAGAGTTTAAAACCTTAAGGCAGAAGTTTAACATCTTGATTTGGTTTTACAGTTTGGTGTAGTCAGTGCTTAATAAATACTGGGGACAATTCTGCTCAATGGATAAAATAACTGTTACTCCATGTAAAGAATTTAGGAGACAGGAGGATTAAGCTCCAGTTCATTCTGTGTAATGTAATTCAATCATACTTCAGAAGGTCTGGCTGTGGTAAATTGTTAGAATAATAATAGCAACAAGTCACCCTTTTCTCTTTCCCATGTTGAGGAACACATAAAGTAATCCATGACTAAAATCAAAACAAGGGAAAAATTAAGCTCACATGTTTACTGAGAGAAAAAACAAAACAAAAATAAAATGAAGGTATAATTTGAGAGTAACAAAAGCATGATGTTGGAGAGTATACAAATTTGGAAAATTGTTTCCAGGTGCTATAAGAGAGATTAAAAGCTATTTCTAGACATTAACCCACAGGAGTTGTTTTGCTCATTAGCAAGATGTTCAGATAGGCACACACCAGTGTGTAAACATGCAGATGCTTCTGCATAAAGACTACGCAGTTCTCTGGGCTTTGTCTTGCCAGTGCTGTTTCTCTCTCATGGCTCCGCACTCCTCTAGAGACCATCAGTATCTGAATGTATCCTAGAAACTCAGGTCATTCAGCAGTGGCTCCTCCTCCTCCCTAAATTGTGTGCAAGAGCACTTTGCTTTCTGTCAGCTTTATCTTGCTGAACTTCACTCAGATGCTTGGAGGTACGAAGCCATAGCTTTGGTGTTTGGTCTTATGATCACCTCCCCTCCTCCCTTCTCTATTCCTGTGGTCACAGATATAATATTTTCTTAAGTTCTTCATGTCTTGTTCAGCATGTGCCTTTCAATACCAAATGCTTATTCATGGCTGTTGACTCTAGGCATTTCAGAGTCATATTGCATATGTGTGAGTGTGCAGGGGACAAAAATATAGTGGAACATATTAAACTATTGCTTTTGTATATCCAACAGTATGTAAATAATTTCTACAGTATATTAGCTTTATGAGATTAGACAAAAATGTACTCTACTTGTCTTCAAACCATACAAATAGTGGCGGTGGGATTTTAGCCTTTGTTTTATAAGCAGTTTTTTGGTAGTTAAGTTTATTTCCTCCCTTTGGAATTATTAATCTGAAGAGCCATTAGGTCAGGCTAAAATTCTTCCTATATTGCACTTCATGGGTTTTGTTTTGAACTTCATGGGTTTTATTTTGTTAAAACATGAGATCTCAGCCTTGCCTTTATCTTGTATGAAAATATATTTATATGATACTTATTTTATTATCAGACACTCATTTGATCCTTATGACAACCACATGAGGAAAATGCTGTAAATGATTCCATTTTATATACAATAAAACAGTGACAAGATCATTGACTAATTGGCCTAATGATACACAGCTAGTAGGTGCTGAGGTTGTTATTACAAACCCGACTGTGCAATGCTACTGACTTTGTGGATGCAGCCTATGTGGTGATTTGACGGCTAAGAATCCTATAAATTTTAGATTTAAAGTGAGATGCACTGATAGTGTTTGCACCCTGACTTGTAGAAAATTATCCAGGCTGCTTCATGGAGGCACCAAGAGAGGGGAGTTTCGAGTTTCTCATAATTTCTATCAGTCCCTGTCTCCTTTGACCTCTATAAAAATATGCAACTCAAGAAAAGAATGTGCTTGCTTGACACGTATCATAAAAAGAATTTCTAGTACTCCATTCCAACAGATTGCTGCCTGAGGCTCTTCTTTATAGAAATTCCAGGACCCCCTCTGTTTAATTTCTAACTTTCGGAGGTTACAGATGGTCTCATTGCTGTAAAAATAAATATTGTGGATCTTTGAAATTTGAAGCCAGATCATCTCTTGGTGTACTTTCTTGAACATTCTTGATTAATGGATTCAGGAAAGTCACATAAAAATCAGCTTCTGAAGGGTTAGCTTCTTTGATTAATATTGAATTTAGGCTCTGGCCCATTTCTCCATTTGTATGGCAAATTTTTAATGTCTTAGAAAAACTTCTAATAATTTTTTGTGTCAGTACTTTTGTGAGCAGTTCAAAGCTAATGCAGGTAGTAAGAGCATTAGACTACAGTAATGAAAAAAAATCCATGTAATTAATCACTCCTTCAACAAATCAACTGGCATTTATCCAAGATAAAAGGAACTTTTCTTAGAAAATAGTTTGATATTACAACTTAGGTTTACCTCAATCACCTCTTTGGGGAGCGCAAAGCCAGAATGATTGGAGAGCACTGACTCCTTTTCAATTGAAAGTGGCAGGCTAAATTCTCCTGGTGTGAAGACTGAATTTTAAGAGTTGACTTTCTGGGTTCTAAGATTATTTGATTTCAAATATCCAACGTTTTCTATTCATGTATTATGTATGAACTATCACATTTCACAATACCCGCAGGGTCTAGCATGCTCCTTTCTCAGTGATTGACTCCACGTCATGTTAAATATTATAATGAACATGCTGCCTCATTTCTCAATAAAATGTTTCTTTTGTGTAATTTGCACTTAGATATGTAGAATGATATGTTCCATTGTAAGTAAAGGATGTGTTTTTGTATACACACACACACACATACACACACAATTCCAACCTCTTACATATTTTTATGGTCTGTGAACTGAAAAAGATCTACTTAACTAACAAAAGACTAGTTCTGTTTAACCTACAGTGAAGACTATTTTCTTCCTTTATTAAGCTTCACCAGCATAGCAAATACAATGAACCTATTATTAATGATTACTGGAAGGAAAGAAAATGGAACCAATAAAAATGTACTGTTTTTCCTTAATCAATGAATAACATAGAGTGTATTAGCATCACTAGAAGATTACTAGTCACTAATTAATGAAAATGATAAAGTTGGAAGTGGAAATATCCACAAATCCATTATACCAAAGTGTTAAGCATGTTGGTTAGGGAATAGATACATAAATATCTGATTGGCTCCACTTGAAATCTGTTAGTTCTATGCAGACCAAATTCTAGAATGCTGTATGTTGAAATTTAGTAAGTAAAATAAATGAATTCACTGGGAAAGTTGTATTTGATAATAATAATATACCTGAAAATTATATTCCTATTAAACTTCATCCATAGATATCTGTGGATTGTGAAGGATTCACAGATGAAAATATTATAATCCATGGGTATAGGAAAATCTATGTGCTAACTAATCATCATGATCAGTTTGAATCGTCCACTTCTGACTCAGGTTCTATAAGTACGTTCTTGCTTCTGCTCAGTAATGAACTTTTCGTGGTGTTGTTGAGGGAATTTAATTTCCCTCCTGGGGTGGGTACAATACTATTTTCACTGGAATTGTATTACCCAGAGATTAACTTGTTGGAGATTTTCTTGGTGATATACTTTGTTTCTTACACCCTGGGGTCAGAGTTCTGCCCTCTTATATTTCATAAATCCTGTTGCTAAATCCTTCTCCCTGAAGAGCTTTATTTTCCCTTCTCTTGTGGTTAAGGGTAACTTTGTGTTGGGTTCCAATATGAAAATGAATCCTCTATTGTCAAAGGTGTGCTGAGAAATTCCATTTTAAAATCATCAGATCTCTCTTTCATCTTACTCAAATGCTATAGAATCAGAGACCATCTTTTATTTCACCTATTTCCATCACTCAGGGTATTAAGGGATCTGCAGTTACTTCTTATATTGCTTAAATTTGAATTCTGTCAAGTAAATTTCCAATAAGTTAGGTCTATCAATACATGATGCAATACTTGTAGGGTATGAAAAGGCTATTACACATCCCCTTCCATTTTTGTTTCAGGTTGATTATGCAAAATTCTTGCTTAAAACAGCAAAACCAATGTATGAACTGATGTTTCTACAAAAATAAAATTCTTGCAAGCACAATAATCTATCATGTCTAATACAATTTTATATATTTTTCATATTTAATATTGTGCATTCCCTAAGATATCCCAAAACAGACAATGTTGTTTTTAATTTGTAAGTTTAATGAAAAAGTCTGTGAAATACATGGAAAACATTAACTGAGTTGAACACTTCCAATGCCAAAAATTATTTGAAAAAGTTTTCCTTTCTTAAGGAAACAGTCAAACATGTCATCTAATCATCTAGCAAGTTGTACAACTCAGTTCTTTAATGAAGAGATATATTAATGATGTTTTTAAAAAAATCAATGAATGAAAAATGAGAAATTCTAAGTTTAGCTGTTAAAACTTTCAATACATTTCTGGGTTAGTAATTGATTTGTATTTCATAGCTTTAGCTTTGATTCATAAATCTTAAGCTTGCCTAAATCCTGGTGGGTAAAGATAGCTTTAGAGAGCCATTTTGCTAATGATGAAAATTTTCCTGATAAATTGGGTGTCAAACCTTGGTAAAAATTCTTATATTATCATGGAAGGTAGGAAGAGCTTTTAAATAAAGGTGTTCATGGAAAAATGAAAGGACTTTCATGTACAAGCTAGATGTTTGGGATTGATTTTGAGACAAAGCCATTCTTAAAAGAACAAGAACACTTGAAAATGAACTTTATTTTAAAAGCTCAAAACGTGAAGTTGCCTCTACAAAGCACTGCTGATCCTTGGTAAATAAACAGAATGAGAAAGAGCTGATAAGTTATGAGAGAGTTGCCAATGGTAAAGTATTATTATGTTTATTTGCTTAACATTTACTCAATACTTAAAGGGCCACAAAATGGTTTTCTTATTGCTTTTCCTGTAGAAGTCTGGTTTCCTCAAAAGAAATGCTGTGTGCTTATAAAACAGGTAAGCAAGGAAACAGAAAAATGCAATGATGCTCTATGCTGTGTGCTGGTATTGTATTTTTTTTAAAAAACACATTGCAATGTGTATAAAGAACTCAGTGACTAGAAACTCCTTTGCAAGGGAATAAAAGTCAGCTAAGGCTGTAGCGAGCTATTCACCAGAGTTCTATGAGGGACCAGGAGTGTTCATCAATTTTTATCCAGTATGACTTTCAACATTCCTTTGTTTTAACATGGTCTTTTTAATTTGTAGCCACCACTATAATTCATTGTTGGTTTTACTCCACACTTTTGTGAGATTGGATTCCTCTTTTATTAGACACTCTCATTCCAGGAGTATTTCTTGGTACTTGATTTCTAGATTTGTTTTTATTGCTTATTTTAATCCCCTTTTGTACTGGTTCAAAGTCCAGTGGCACTGTGTACTTTACCTTTCTTCCTTCTCCCAGTTATGAGGTTGTATACTGCACTATAATTCTGCAGAAATATGAGTTCTAAAGTCCTAAGTGGGGAGGATATTTAAATATTTTACAGTAGTTTAAAAGCACATGTGATCTTTTCTAATTGAGAAATTCTTAAAAGTCTTGCAATATGTATTTGTATTTGCCCTATGCAAGATCCTCTGTTCAGAACTATTCATGTATAGTGCTTTGACAAAGTGATGTCTTAATGTACAGATGTACCAGTTGAGACATTATATCATAGGACATGGGAAGGAATAGCACTAAACACTGTTAAAACTAACAAGAAGGAAGTTTTTACTTCTTATATAGCTTATTTGAAGTGCAGATTTATTATCTAATTAATGACATTTACTAAATTAGTATTAGGAAAAAGAAGTTGTTCTAAATACCTTAAATTTAACATGGTGCTAAAAATTTGTAACATAATTTTACTTTCTAAGAACTTGTACTTTCTTTGGGAAGATAAGATATAATAGGCTAGATATGTGATAAACCAGAAGTGAAATGATTTAAATCATACATAGCTACCAGAAAAATTGACATCTTATAGTCAAGATTAATTTTTTTGTTAAGTGCAAGCAATGCTTCTTTCTTCCTGTGGCATTCAATCACAAACCCTAGTCATTAATTTTTACTTTAGACTGTGCGAGGATAATGGTTAAACTGTGCATAGAGTATTTGTAACTGACTTTTACAGTGTTAGTTGGTATATTAGTTAACTCATCTGCTCTTCAAACCTGGGATGTTTTGCAAATATCTTAGGTATTAGAATGACTATATTAAATGGAGAGTCACTGTGTGTTTATTCAACACCAATCATATTATTTAAGTTTCATTATGTAATTGTAACAGAGGGGTACAAGGTATGACTATGACTGTGTTATTTCCAAGCAACAACCAGGAAAGTTAAATTTAGGAGCTATGAGAAATAAAAATCAAAGTGATATTATAGAACATGAAGATTACTGGTCAGGTAAATGAAGATATTGTAATTCCAAAAGTTAAGAAGTAGAAAGATTGTCGAGGACCTTGGTAACAAATTAGCTTTGCAACCCTAAGGGAGAATGAAGAAGGATTGAGATATGTCAGCAGGAGACAAGGGGAACTCAAGGAAAAACTGGCATCAACACCGTGGGAGGCATCAGTTGGTCCTGATCATTTCACTGCACATTATTTTGTGCACCTTTCATGAATAATAATAACAATGAATATGAGCTCACTTAGGAAATGACTTTTTTAAAAAATCTCTGCATGGACAAATTGTAAAACTTCATCCAAGAAGGCATATTTGAAATGTTATTGAAATCACATTTTTGGGCTTAGAAATACCTCATTTATCAAAATGTTTAGCTTGAATAAAACCAAAATATACTGTAAAACCAAGGGTTGGTATATCCAGCACATTTTTAGAATATGTATTGCTAAATATTTTTTAAAAAGGAGTCCAGAGCTTTTTAAACTGACAGGTTAGAAGTTGTTTTGATTTGTCCTTTTCCCATCTTCCCAATATCTAGGAAATATGCAAGACTTTTTATGTAGCAACACTAATATCCATTCATTTCACCTTGTGTCAAACATATTTACAACTCTGAATCACAAAATAGCATATAAATTACAAAGGAAATAGAGTAATAGTGTACATTCTTATTTATATTCTTACCTTTCAATTCTTACTATCAACACAACTTTAAATACAGAATTTAAAACTGGACTGGACTGTAAGAGCACCTCATCTAATGCTTTTTATTTTAAAGATGGAGAAACGAGCTTAAGAGTGACCTGTCCAAGGTTACAGACATTAATGATAGAGCACTGTCTCAGGACTTTTGACTGCCATTCAAGTCATGCTTTATATTGCGTATGCTTCAAAGATAAGCTATAGAAAGAAAGAAACTTTCCTAGGATATCAAGCCAAGCAGAACTATCTACTATTTTTCTTTAGACACAAACATATTTATAATTTACATTAATATAAAATAGTAGTAGTAAAAATTTAAAATGCTATAGCATTTTAAGCATTGTGTCTCTTTTCAAAGTATAATGCTGTTTGGTGAGGCGGTCTCTGCCTCTCTTTGGGTTCTTGTTCTTGCTCCAGGGAAGAATGGAGAAGTGGGGATTTTAGCAATAAATGTGGGAATCAAGACTGGTCCAGTGTGAAATGAAAATTTACTGCAAGTGTGGCAAATTCAGAGGGAGCAGAAGCAAAGCTCTCTTAAGGTCAGAGTAAGATGCAAGATAGGGGCATCTCACTTGGATGGTCCCTTAAGTATGAGATGTGTCTGTACTTACAGAGGTAAAGTTGTTTTGCTAATTGGTGTTGGCTAGGCCAGTCAGGGTCTTAGCCTTTGCTTCTGGGAAAGTTGCAAGATTAGCACACATTTAGTAACATTTTCATAAAGGGTACAGTGGAATATTTTTTTTTCAAGAACATGATACACAGTAAGCATCTGATGGTCTTACAGTCTTCAGTCATAGATAATCATGTGATGATTCTACACTGTTAATTACCTGTGTTTTGTCCTTGGATTTTGTTAATATCCCTCTAATCTGCCACTGCATATATCAAGACATCAACTACTTAGAAATTTCTATGTTTAATTATAAAAAAATATTCTAATGATTTGCCACCAAGAATTCATATGCCTTGTGTACCTTTGGTCATAATTTAGGAAATGATAGATATTTTTTGAAGTGCTGAATATATATTCATTTTTATATATTATGTATTTATGCATATATTTATATTATACTATATTTATATTTTGTAACATATTTATTCCATTTAGCACAATATATTGGTATATCTGGATAATAATATTTCTGTAATATCGTAACTACCCAACACAATGTTTGGATGTACTAGCACTATTAAATCAAAGATAATAATTAAAAAGCCATAGACCAGCTGGCCTAGAAGTCAGGATGTTCCATAGTTAAAGAAATGTATTCTTTGCAATGATAATTTGACAACGTATAATAATTAGGTGGATAGGCTCTAACCCTGAATGCCTAGATTAAAATGATGGGTGTGCCATTTCCTACTGGTGAATTTAACTACTCTAAGCTGCAAAATGGATAAAGTGATTCTCAAAATTGTGGAGTGGTTGTGAGGATTATATGAGTTAGCAAGCATAAAGTTCTGAGTGCTATACTTGGCATGAAAATGTTTAATGAAAGTTTGTTGGTACTATGATTAATGCTATGAAAGGTAATCAAATAATCTCTCAGGATATGTGTTAGGAAGACTGTGATTTGGTAGCAAGAATATAGGGTTTGGTTTCCAATGTTTTTAAATTGTTGTGCTTCTCTTTTCTGGTTTTGCGTTGCATAAAACATTTGGTTTTCTGGGTCAAACTGATCGGTAATATTCTTTTTTCCTGTTTACTTCCTGTGGTTAGTTATGAAAATCAAATGATTTGATGAATAAGAGTGTACATTCTGAAGAGTAAGATGGATGGCTGCTAATACATTTTTTTATAAAATATTTTCCATTTGCTTCCATGTTAAGAGGCACAGCATGGCTAGACAAAGGCCCAAGGACCCTATGCACCTAAAATTTCCTTGTAGATCACAACTGAGAATGAGAGTAGAAACCTAGTCAATAAGTTAGAAACATTTATTTAGTGCTTGTTTTTTACACCTTCTGGTGAAGAAGAAATATTTTATGTAGTAACACTAATACTTCTGGATAGAAGAAATTATGCACAATTTATAGAAGAAATTACATGTAGTTAATTATAAGTAAACTCCAACACACATCTTTAATTAGAGATCTATTTAAAGATGCTATTCAAGAATTACAATAAATTCACCATAAAAGATATTCCCAATAAAAGATACCAGTTCTGATTATAATTTCTGAGCACTGTACTGTGGAACACAGTTTTTCAAGATGATTACCACTATTTCTTTTTTTCTGTATGCTCATTCTGCTTTTATACCAAGAGAAAGTGTCCAATTTCTTTTTCTTTGAATTGCCTTAGTGATTATTTTCTGGGCCGGGAGAATGTAGCAGAAATGATTGGAATTTACAAAATTCATTCCAAAGAAGGTTTTCAGCTCCTGCTTGAATTTCTTGGGACATTTACTCTGAGACTCACTCCAACCTACATTCAGAGCCACAGGTAGGAGGTTTAGCTGAGAGCTCTAGTTGAGCTGTAATCCAATAGCTGGCAGCAGCAGCCAGGCACATGAGTGAGCACCTCGGACATCCAACCAAGTGAAGCCTTCAGATTGACTCTAGTCTCAACTGCCATCTGACAGTAACTGAAGGGGAGATTACAATTGAGAGGTGCCCTTGTTGAGCCTAGAAAACATACACAAACTGGCAGAGTATAATAAATTATTAAGTCATTTATACATAGGGTAGTTTCTTTTGCAGCTACAGATACCAGAAATGCACATTATTTTCTTATGCAATAATTTGTAAACTGTGACATTTGTTGAGGTAGTTAATGAAAGTCCTTGGGTCCACATTTTAACTTTAATATAACTGGTCTTTAAAAAACTATTTGGAAGGGGAAGTATGTTTCACTCTTTTAAACAGTAATAAAATTTTTATGGTATTGAGAACTTATCATACATCTGTCAATCACTAGTCATTTTATGTGTGACTGATTTCTTCTCAAGGTACCACACATCCCATGATAAATGTTATCCTCTTGAGACCAAAAGTTATCACTTATAAGGAATATTCTTTGAGGTAGTAATTTCAAAACCCTGTAAGAAGAAAATACGTTATATTTGGATTTTTTGGGTAGTTGCCACAGAACATGAAAAAAAGTAGGTGCTTAATGACTGTTAACTTAGTTACTTATGACTTATTTCTCTTTAAATGTATCAGCTAGAACTCCATCACTTTATTCCTAGACATTATGCAGCCAGTTTAAGGCCCTTTCTGCCTCATAGGTTAGTAATCAAAATTTAATTATTGTATTCACAATTCAAATGTAATGTAGAAGTCAGCAAAAATTCCTATTGTCCTCCTTTAAATATTTACAAGGTCATAGAAAACTGCAAGAGTTCTCGAACATCTCCTGTTGTTATATCCTCCTTATTCACTTGCACTTTGATCCCACTAGTCTCCTTGCTCTTCTCCTGACTCACCTCACATCCTCTTGTCTCAAGTGATATCACTCTACTCCTTTCAGGTTGCTACTTGAATGTCATGGAAGACTCTCTTAACCACTTTTTAAAAATAACAATGCACTCCAAATATATAGCTTTCTTGAATTGTTCTGTTTTTCTTCTCAGTGCAAATTATTATCTGATATAATATATTTGCGCCTTTAAAGCCCTTTATTAGAATATAAGCCCCTCATGTGCGGGCTCAGTTTTGGGTGCTTGTGTTTTCAGCACCAAGGACAGCGACCCCACACGCTAGGAGAGGAATGAATGGTTGTACTAAATCATACTACCTGTGACTCTACCTTGAGTCAAGAGAACAGGATGTCAACAACAGCACAGGGTTCAGTGTTTTCACTGTTTTTAGGAAGGTAGTATTGGTTCAAATTTTGGGGTTCTGCCATACAGAAGGAAATACTGAGAAATTTGCAATGGCAGTCAACAGGTTGATCTTAGCTTAGTCAAAGTGCTCGCAAAGATCTTTGTTGCAGAGTTTGCCAAGAGCTCTGAAGCCTTGTACATTCCTTGTGAAGAATGAGGAGTCTATACTGTAACAAGAGAAGATTGGAATAAAGTCTGCAATCAATCACAGTTAGTGCTTTGTGGAAAAGGAACTAAATTCTATCTATGTTTTATGTGAGATTTGGGCTTCTTGAGCACTATGTTTGTATTTAAAAATATTTCACAGACATTTAAATACAGTGTTAAATTTTATAAAAATCAATTGAATGTGTCTTATAAGTAACTATGTTTGTGGATATGCTTGTATTATTTAGATCAAGTATCTAAACAGAGTTCACACCATCTCTTGGAACAAGAATATTTAATGGAAGACAAATCCTTCTCAAGCAAGGAATTCTCCAGAGTAAAAGTACTTGAACATAGAGCTAGAAATCTCAAGTTATAAAACCATGATAAACACAATCAAGCTAAAGAGAGAGAGAAAGACCATGTACTAAAGCAAGATCTTTATGTGGGGCACAGTGAGGTACAGCAGAGGCTGCTGCTTCAGAATCAGTGTGCGTTAAGATGCAGTGTGAATGGTGTATGTTGGGAGAATGTGTGTTAGTATAATGTTTAGCACTCCAGGCAGAAATATACTTTGTTAAGGTGCCATCAAGAAAATGTGTCAAATATCTGAGATTTGCAATTCTATGCATGACGCTCTTGATTCTAATCAAGAGAATTCAGGGCCATGATGCTCAGGGCAATATCTTTTTTGCAGCCCATTTTTTAATTACTAGATTCTTACTCATTGCATTTTAAAATGCTCAAAGTTCACCCAAAACAATGAGTGGTAATTGTCTCAAATATGCTTACTTAATTCCAAACACCTGCTGTATTATTTAAAAACCTGGGATAGGAGTGAAAAATGTAGATTTAAAAAAAATCAGAATTTTAGCCTGGGTCTATCATGCTGTGGGGCATCTTGGGTGATCACTTTACCGCTCAGCTCCTTGGTTTCCTTATCTGTAAAATGGAAGCATTGATATTTTTCCCAAAAATTATTTTGGTGGACTAAATAAAATAATGTATGAAGATGGCTTAGCTTAGTACTTGGCACATATTAAGGCCTCAACATATGGCTACAAAAAGTTGAGGTGGTTCTTGAGGTGCATGCTGTCCTTTTGACTGTCCACCTTTTCTCATTTCATTGTAAAAGCTTCTGTCATGAAGCGTCTCTTCCTATGGTTAGCTAGAGAGGTGATTTATAGGTGGCTCACATATCTCCTCTAGCCTTTTCCCTAGTGATGATGGTTTAAGAATTTTACTCTTTCATCTCTTTGAAGGAAGTTGTTTTGCCTGTACAGCTGATCTGCCAATACATGTGCTTCTAAAGCTCCATACTTTCTTTCACCTTTCATCTGACTATACCTGTCTCCATCTGAAGGCTTTGTTTGTATACTTGAGAGATTATGTCAGGTACACAGAGCAGGTTGTTTAGCCTGATAATTTGGCTTTATGCCTACAATTTTTTTTATTCCATGTGAGTGTATCATTTAATTCTTTATGGATATAAGAATTTACATTTGTTGCTATTTATCATTCTACTATCTGGTTTCCTTATATGTAAAATGGGTATATACTATACCCCGCATATGGAGAAAGTCTATTATTATTAATGATATTGAAAAACATAAGGGGCCAATACAATTTCTGAGAAAAAATTCAGACTTCAGATTAATGTAATATGGCAAATAATAGGAACTATCCATAAGAAATCTGAGGCAATGTACCTAGAAAACCCTGTGCCATATCTTATTTTACTTATGAGCAATGAGGACTCTGATAAAATATGGCTACTGAAGATCCTAATATGATAAGTGACTGCAAAGATATGAAAGAAGTCTGTGATTATTTAGTTCCTGTGTAAGCTACATTATATCATTAGCAACAAAACAAAACAAAAACCAGAAAAAAAAAACTCATGAAACTTAACCTACAAATAGTGAACTGGAAGTAAATTGCACATTCTAAATTATTAAAGGACTGTAACACAGAGTTTGATTCTAGCTAAGCTTGCATAACACACAAACAAACAAATCAGATAAACAAGTGTAATGGTCTAGTCAGTCAAATATCAGATAGCATCACCAAATGAGCAGAGAGGATCATTCCTCAGAGAATTTATCAGAGTTCCAGGAAAAGGTTGTTGAAGATTTCACGCATGCCTAGCACACAGTCATCTATAGATATCCATGCTTAACATGGCTAGTAATTTCATTCTACTTGATAGATTTACAAGAAACATCTAAGGAAAGAGTTAGCTCTACAAAGACTATCAATAATAATTTTTAAAAATAGATGAGGGAAGATTTGATTCAGAAATTAGATTTCAGTGTTTCAGTGTGGGCAAGCCTGCTCCTTTGCATTATAATAGAAATAAAAAATTAAAACTAGGTTGTAAGGATTTAAAAAAAAAACCCCACTTGTGTCAGTACTGTTACACTGAACTCTGTTATCCTGTTTTGAACAAAATGCACTGAGTCCTACAACTCATAGAAATGGTGATTATTAAGATATTGATTCATTAACTCATTATGAACCTCCAGTGTGCTAGGCAATGTAATGAATGTGGGTGATACTGAGATACATAGAAGTCTTTGTTTTAAACAAGCTCAGAATTTATTTGGGAAAGAAAAGTGAACAGGTAAATTATATCACAATTTTATAAAAGCTGTGGTCTATGTAAGAAAAAGCTGTGAGATCCTGAAACATTTGGAAGTGCATATGAATTTTGAAGAAATGTGATATCATTTTTGAGTTTTCTCTTAAAGCGTATGTTGTTTGTTTTATTATATATTAATTTTCCTTTAACCATGACACATGAAAGTTTGCAGTATTTAATATACAATTTACCTTCTTTCATATATATATATGTATATATATATATATACATATATACATATATATGTATATATATTACAGAAAGAGTGGGAGAGATGGGGGAGAGAGAGAGAGAAAATGAGAATTTATTTCAATTTCAGATAACATCTCACTCAAGAATTGGCTTGTGATAGAAGTATGAGTTCAAAGAACTTATGAAGTTATGTATGATGAGCTTCCACTTGATGAAGAAATGTCCTTTCCAACACATACATGCATACCTTTCTCATGATCCAGGGACAGCTCATCTCATTGTTAGACTCTGTATGGGAAATTTCTTTATACAGAGCAAAGTCCACTTTCATGTTGCTGCTAATTCGATCCACTGGAAAAACGAAAGTAAAGACTCAATATTATACCCACAACATACACTTAAAATATAAGAAATTTTCTCCTAAAAGTTTCTCTTAACAGTCATGGCATTCTCATTTCCTTCAGATATTTTTGGGGGATATTGTTCTCAGATTCTTCACACCAGGTGAAATTTGAATAGTTGCTCCATTGCACCTCTGGGGCTTGCCACGTGGCTCTTGTTCTGTGTGGAACATCCTCTGCCTGACTGGTTGCTCCTCTCCTGGAAGCTCTTCCTCGCTGCTTCTTCCCTGCCTCCCTGCCAGGCCAGATGCTCTGTGTTTTCTTTCTGCCTCGTGTACAAAACTTTAGTACATTGGCTCTACACTCCAATGTAGATGTTTAAGATTAGATTGACCAAATATAAAACTCTTATTTTTGTAAGCTAATTATGTGCCAGTAACTTCAACCCATAATAGGTCATGAGGCCTGTTCCTTTAAATTCCCTGCACTTAAGCCAAATCTTACGTATGAACATTAGGGGCAAGAACATCTATAAAACCCACCACCAGCGTGAGAGAGCAAGCCACATGTCAAGGAGCACATTTGTTTTGAAAGCATGATTCTCACTTGAGGCCCAGCCTGGACAGTGTCTCTAGCCTGAAAGCCACATGAAAGGAAGAGAGCATCTAAAGAAAGAGAGATGGATTGATCTGCCTGTGATCAATTTACCAATGTACTGGCTCCTTCTTGGAAAAAATACAATCATAAACCATACGAAGGACTCTAGCCATATCTGGAAGCTCTATTTCTAGAAAATATTGTGTTGAATGTGACCAGCCACAGCAAGCATGCTGCATCATGAGGTAGAGCAATTTATTTTTTGAAAGGACAGTGTGGAGGACTGTAGTGTAACTCAACTGTCTGAGGTGTCGCTTGAGTTTCCTGAGGTGATTGAATACTGAGAATGTTTTTTTGAGACAGGGTCTCTCTATGCAGTTCAAGGTGGCCTTGAGCTCACTTTGTAGTCTAGGCTGGTATTGAACTCAGAACGATCCTCCCACCTCAGCTTCCCAAGTGCTAGGAATACAGGCATGAGCCACCACGTCTGGAAATACTCAGAATTTTTAAGAAAAATAACTCCTATTTTCAAACAGCCAGCCCAATGGATTTCTCCCAGTTTAAAAACGCTTGGGAGAAGTTCATTGACATTTTAAAAAGTTTTCTATTGGGAACTTTCCTTTTTTTATTTTTTATTATCATAAGTTCATGAGTCACAATGTTCATCATTGAATATTGGTGCATATGCAGAGCATATATCGACCCTTCCTACCTGCTCTTCCTTCTCGCCGTCTCCTTCCATCCCTAGTCCTTCCTGTCACCAGAAAGTTTATCATTGCTTCCTGTCATCTGTATTTTATTTTTCTTTCTAAATTATTTATAATTTTCATGTCCAATGTAAGAGAAACAATGTGCCATTTAACCTTCTGTGTTCTGGTATATTCCATTTAGCATTACAGACTTACAGTGTATCTTTTTCCTACAAATGACTCAAATTTATACCTTTTTATGGTTCAGCAGTATTCCATTGTTTATACATATCACATTTTCTTTATCCATTCATTTGTTGATGGGCATATAGTCTGTATCATTTAACTTAGTTATTATGAATTGTGCTCCTGTAAACATGGGTATATTTATATCACTATCATATAATGTCTTCATCTCTTTCAGAAAGATAGCGGGAAGAAGGATAGCTGGACAAAATGGAATTTCTACTTTTAGTTTTTGAGGAATCTCCATTTCAATTTTCATAGTGATTGTACCATTTTACACTCCCACCAACAATGTAGAATAGTACCTTTTCCCCCGTAGTGTTGCCAGCATTTATTTTATTTTTTATTTTTTGGTTCTTGTTAAAGAGCTATGTTTTTCTGGAGCAAGAAGTACTCAGTATTTTGATTTGAACTTTTCAAATGGTCAGTGATGCTGAAAATTTCTTCATGTACATGTTGGCCATTTGTATATCTTCTGAAACATGTCTACTCATTTCAATTCCTCATTATATAATTGTGTCCTTTTGTTTTTACAGGAACTAGTTCTTTGAGTTCTTTATATATTCTAAATATTTATTGTAAATATCAAAACAGAAAAAAAGATAGAAATTATACAGAATTTTTTAAATAAGTGAATTAACACTAGTTAATGAAACGCATACTGTTATTTTAGAAGTAGTTGCTCAAGTTACAAGATCCAGATAGATTGCTTACAAAAGCAATCTATCAAGGAATGACAGCACAAACTGTTCTTTTTGATAAAATAATATAGATTAGCAGTATAGTTATCTATATTACATACATACATACATACATTTGTATATGTAATTTACATATATATAATCTTTCCCTTTTTTCTTTTTCTCCTTACCCCTATCCAGTTGTTCTTTCCATTGGGGCATTTTCCTTCTGTTTCATTATCACAATATCTTTGTACATTTTGTATCTTATTACTCTTTCAAGTTTTTATTTTTATTATTTTTTTACACTAGAGAGACAATATGATATTTATAAATGGAGTTTGATTTATTTCACTTATGAGTATGATCTCAAGTTGCCTCCATTAACCTATAAAAATCTCAAGATTATAATTTTATATAGCTGAGTAATATTACAGTGTATAGAAATATCACATCTTCTTTATCCATCCTGTGGTCGATGGGTATTTAGGTTGTTTCTAAGATTTAACTATTACAAATTGAACTGCTATACACAGGGGTCCACATATGTCACTATGGCATGACATTTTCAGTCTTCTGGGAAAATACACCGAAGGGGAATCACTGGGTTAAATGAAACTTCCAATCTTAGCTTTTTGAGGAATCTCCACACTGGTTTCCACTACTTGCACCAGTCTACACTCCAACCAACAGTGGAGAAGATTTCCTGGTAGCCTCTCCAATATTTGTTGTCAGTTGATTTCTTGATGGCAATCATTTTTTTCTGGAGTGAGATGATATCCCAATGTTGTTTTAATTTGATTTCCTGATTGACCAGTGATGTTGAACATTTCTTTATGTGTTTATTTGTCATTTTTATTTCTTAATCTGAGAAGTGTTTATTCATTTTAGATGCCTATTTTTGGATTGGGTCTTTGAATATGGGGGCCTAATCTTTTAAAACTCTTTATATGTTTTAGGTAGAAGTCCTTTGTCTGAGGGACAGTTGGCTAAAATTCTTTCCCTTTCTGTGGGTTTTCGTTTAATTCTGATGGTCATTTATTTAGAAGTGCAAAAACTTTTTAATAAGACAAAATCCCATTTGTTGATTCTTTGAAGTATTTCCTGGGATTGCATTAAATCTGTTTAACAGTTTTGGGAGTATGGTCACAATTTTGATCCTTCCTAACCAAGAGCAAGGAATATCCTTCCATTTGCTAATATCCTCTTCAATCTCATTTTAAGCATAGCATAATTTTCAGCATATAGGCCTTTTACATTCTTAGTTAGATTTATTCCTAGGTATTTCATTTTTTAGATGCTATTGTGAAAGGTGATATGTTTCATAATTTTTCTCTGAGTGAGTTTTTTGTTTGTGTACAGGAAAGCTATGGATTTTTGAACACTGACTTTGTATCCAGTTACATTGCTAAATTTGTTTGTTATCTCTAGTAGCCCCCCCCCTTTTTTTTTGTCTTTTTCGTTTTTATCGGTACCAGGGATCGAACTCACGATTGCCTGCTTGCAAGGTAGGCGCTTATGCCGCTGAGTTAAATCCCCAGCCCCTCTACTAGCCTTTTAATAGAGTTTTTTGGGTCTTCTATATAGAATATTATATTATCTGCAAATAGTGATAGTTCAACTTCTTTCTTTCCTATCTTTATTCCTTTTATTTCTCTCTCTTGTCAGATTGACCGGACTAGTATTTCCAGAACTATATTGAAGAGGAGTGGTGATAATGGACATCCTTGTCTTGTTCCTGATTTTAAAGAGAAAGGTTTCAGTTTTTGTCCATTTAGTATAATGTTCTCTGTTGGTTTGTCATAGATGGCCTTTATGAGATTGAGTAGACACCATGTATTCCGAGTTTCTGAAGGTTTTTTTTTTTTTTTTTTTTAAATCATGAACATGTGTTGGACGTTATCAAAAGCTTTTTCTGCATCTATTGAGATGATCATGTGTTTTTTGTTTTTGGCTCTATTATGTAGTATATTACACTTATTGATTTGCACATGTTAAACAATTTGCACATGTTAAACAGCCTGATTTCCTGGGGTAAATCCCAGTTGATCATGATGTAAGATCTTCTGATGATTTGCTGCATTCTATTTCATTCTGTCATTTTCACCTCTTGGGTTAATACTTTGGTTTCTTGAATCTCACTAGTCTCAACTGTCCATCATGTATGTCTTAGGGTCCCAGTGTGTGGCTGATGGTTGTTCAGTTGCTGGGTCTCACATTGAAGGGGAGTGGCCGGTCACCTGAATTCCGCCTGTAGGACCTGACGGGTGAATCCTATATTCTTCCTAGGCTGACTAGTCTAGGAGTACTGATGCAAGCCAAGCCTTAGCTCCTGTTGTTACTGCAGCTTCAGGCTGTTCCGTGACACCAGATCTACCTGGCTACTGTGTCACTGGGGTCTCATAAGCCCTTTCGATTTCCTCCAGGTTGGGGGAGGCCTAGTTTGTACTCTCCTCAACCCTCCCAGTGTTCGCTGTATGGAAGGACTCACCTACACTCTTGCCTGCTCAGTAATTGTCCTACAGCTGGAAAGGAAGGGTTCACTGCTACTCCTGTTTACCCACTGAGGACCTCTATTTGAGGGGTAAACTCACTGCACTGTCACAGGCCCACTGAGATCCTCTGTGTGGGAGAGGGGTACCTGAAGCTCCCACCAGTCCATCAAGGTTCTTCAGGTGGTAGAAGGGGTTGATGATGATCCATGGGCTTCTGAGGTCTTTTGGGTGAGGAGCAATGGTGACTGAGGATTCCACCAGCTGCCAAGGTCTCTGGGGTGAGGAGGAATGGTGATGGATGATCCCACTTGCTGCCAAAATCTCAGGGCTAAGGGGGAGTCTATATTCTAAATATTAATCCTATGTCTAAAGATAACATTTTTCTAATTCTGTAGGTCATCTCTTCACTTTGTTGTTTGTTTATGTGGCTGTTCAGAAGTTCTTTCATTTAATATAATCTCATTTACTGATTGTTGATGTTATTTCTTATAGACCTGGAGTTCTGTGCAGAAAACACTTTCTTAAGTCTTTAAGAAAATTAACTCTGAATGGAAATATAGTGTTTCTCTTTTTATATGTAGATTTTTTATCTCTTTTGATATGATTTTGGCACAGGTAGAGTTATGGATCTAGATACAGTCTTCTGAATGTGCATAGTCAATTTTTAAACCAATGTTTGTTAAAGACAATATTTTTCTTACAGTATATGTTTTTGGCTTTTTGGTAAAAAATTAGGTGGTTGAATGTGCTTGAGCTTGCTTCTGCATCTTCAATTCTGTTTCATTGCTCCACAAGTCTATTTTGGTGCCAATTTAAAGTTGTGTTTATCATTCCAGCTTTGTAATATAACTTGAAATCAGGGCTTTTGATTCCTCTTGCATTGTTCTTGTCACAAAAAGCAATTTTGGGTTTTTTCTGCTTCTATCTAAAGTTTGGGATTGTTTTACTAGTTTTGTGAAGGATGCTGTTGGTATTTTGATTGAGATTACATAAAATCTATCTATCAGTTCTTGGAAAGATGACCATTTTGACAGTACCTATCTGCCTATCCATCAATAGGGAATGTCTTTACATTTTTGATGTCCTGTTCAATCCTTCTTCTCAGATTACTATAGTTTTCAATATAGAGGACTTTTACTTTCTTGGTTAATTCCTACATGTTTAATTTTGTATAAAGCTATTGTGAATTGGAGTGTTTTTCTCATATTTTTCTTGGTGGGTTTGTTGTTGGTGTATAAGAATGCTATTAATTTTTGTGTATTGATTTTGTATCTTGCTACTTTGCTGAACTTGTTTATTAGTTCTAAGAGTGTTTTGATTTTGGAGGGTCTTCTATGTAAATGATCTGCAAATAAGGATGGATTGATTTCTTACTTTCCTATTTGAATCTCTTTTATTTTATTCCCTGAGTGCTCTGACAAAAAGTTTGAGTGCTGTAATGAGTAGGAATGATGAGAATGGATACTCTTGCTTTTTTCTGATTTGAGAGGAAATGTTTGCAGTTTCTCTACACTAGGTATGATACTGGCAGTTGATTTGTCATAAGTGGCTTTTATCAGTTTGAGACAAGGCCACTGTATGCCTTCTTTGATTAGGCGATTTTTAAAATCATAAATAGATATTGGATTTTGTTAAAGGCTCTTTCTACATCTATTGATATAATCATGTTTTTTTTTTCTTACTTGTGTTTCTGTGATGTATTACATTTATTTATTTGTGGATATTGGACTATTGTGGAGATAAAGCCAACTTGGTCATGATGTGTGATCTCTTTAATTATTTGTTGTATTCTGCCTATATCTTGTTGCATCTATGTTTATCAGAGAGATTGGCCTATAGTATTTTTGTTAAGTCCCTGTCGTATTTTGATATCATGATGATGTATCTTTCAGGAATGAGTTCGGTAGTGTCCTTTCCCTTTCAATCTTACAGAAAAGTTGGAGGAGTGTTGGTGTTAGATCTTCCCTAAAGTTCTGGAAGAGTTCTATTGTAATCTCTCAGGTCTTGTGCTTTTCTCAGTTAGTAGTGTTTATATTGCTGTTAGCATTTCATTGTTTGTCATTGGTGGTATAAGGGTTTTTATAGCTTCTCTGTTCAATTGAGTAATTCATATGTGTTGAGGAATTTCTCCATTTCTTCCAAGTTATCTGATTTATTGAATATAAGTTTTCAAAATAGTTTCTTAAAATCTTCTGGATTTGGGTGGTGTTCACTGTGATTTTATCTTTTTCATTTCTAACTGCATTCATATAATTTTTTCTTTCTTTTGTTAAGTTGGCTAAGGGTTTATTAATTCTGTTTATCTTTTCAAAGAATAAATTCTTCAGTGCATTGATTTTTGTCATTATTTTTAGTCTCACTTTTATTAATTTCTATTCTGATCTTTATAATCACTTTCATTCTACTAGTTTTGAGCTTGGATTGTTGTTTTTCTAGCACCTTGAGTTTCCTCATTTGGTTCTTTATTTGGGGTGGCTCTATTCTCTTCATGTGTATGTTTACAGCTAGAAACTTCCCACTTAGGACTATTTTTATTGTGTCCCATAGGTTTTGGGAACATATTTCCATGTTATTTGATGTAAGAGCATTTAGTTTTCTTCTCTGATTTTTTTCTATAATACATTGATTATTCAATTATGTATCATTTAATCTTCTTGTATTTGTATAATTTTTGTGGTGCTATTTGCTGTTAATTTCTAGTTTCATTCAATTTGTATGCAGGGATTTATTTCAGGTTTTTTTTTTTTTTGTATTTATTTAAACATTCTGGCAGGGGTCAGAATCTATGCCCACCAACCCGCAGTCATCTGGAAACCCTTGGTGAGGGTTGGGACTGGGAAGCTCTTCCAAGTGTCTTGCCTATATCTGGACACTATCTTGGAGGACCACAGGGAATGAGATTCTGTGCCCAACAACTTTCACTCATCCAGTAAACCTCAGTAAGTCCTGCAAGGCTGTGAAGTTTCCCCAGTGATCAGTCCACACCAATGAACCATAGCTAAGGCTTGTGGGGAATGGAAAGCTGCACTCAGTGACCTTCCCATACCCATATCTGCAGGGACTGGGACCCTGTGCCCAGTGACCCACAGTCATTTGGGAACACTTAGTGAGGACTGCTAGGACTGGAAGTCTGTGCTCATTGACTCATCCACACCTGGGAGCCACCTTTGAGGCCTGCAGTAGACTGGGAACCTGCACCCAGCAACCTGTAGTCATTCAAGAGCTCTCAAGTGAAGCCCACAGGGACCCAATGCCTTTTCCCAGTGACCTAGAAACAACAGCAATGCTCAGTGAGGCCTGATGCCCACCAAAACAGGAAGCCCATAGGACTTGGTGTCTGGCTGATTTGGTGAATCCCAGGAAAATGCCAGAATCAAAGAACAAAACACAATCTCAGACTTCCAGCTCATCCAGATCAAGTCCAGGAAACATGGATATGGATGAATTTGGAAACTGCACAACTGAAATCTCTGGAATGATAGAAAGAGACATAAAGAGACAAATCCAGGAAGCTATAAAGGAAATCAAACCAGAAATAATCACTTAGGTAGAAACAGAAATGATAAACATAATGATAGAACTGATGAATATGTCCAAAGAAGACAGAGATAAAAATAGAGGGGTATAAAAAAATGATGAACAAACAATACAGAAATTCACCATAAGAACAGCATATTGAAAGTCTCCAGAGAAAAGAAACAGATTATCTATCAAGGAAAGCCTATCAGAATCATGGTAAGATTCTCAACGCAAACCATTAAGTGAAGAAGACCATGGCATGAAGTATTTTGTGTACTGAGAGAAAACAACTTCCAACCCAGTCTGCTTTACCCTGAAAAACTATCTTTCAAAATCAATGGAGAAATAAGATACTTCCATGATAAAGAACAACTGAAGAACTTCATAACAACCCAATCAGCCCTACAAAGAGAACTGAAAGATATTCTAGAAAGATATAGAAATGGACACAGTTCTAAGAACAACAACAGAAAGAACAAGCAATCAACAAGCTGGACAAGCAATTAAATAGAGTGGTAAAAGTAGAGAATTAATTGCAGAAATAACATGACAAAGATAAGCTAATATATTTTAGCTATATCCATTAATGTAAATAACCTCCATTCAACAATCCAAGGAAATAGACTGACAGAAGGGTTAAGAAACAAAATCTAACAATATACTGTATACATGAAATACATTTAACTCAAGAGGAAATTCCTAGACTGAAAGTCAAAAGATGGAAAACAATATTCCATGCAATAGGAACCCAGAAAAAAAGCAGGGGAAGCTATTTTGTTTGCAGACAATGTGAACTTCAAGTCAAAAATGATCAAAAGAGATAAAGAAACTCACCAAATACTTGTTAGGGGAAAAATTCAAGAACAAGAAATAAAAAATCATAAATATATATGCACCAAATATGAGAGCTCCAAGCTATGCAAGACAAATATTAGTAGACATGAAAAATAAAATAATCAATAATACAATCTTAATGGTAACCTTATCATTGCATTATCAAAAGAGACAGATCAACTGGACAAAAGAAATCAGCAAATAAATAACAACTGAATCAGACTTGTGAACAAATGGGCATACTACATATTTACAGAGTGTTTCACCCAGCAACATCAGAATATGCATCACAATCTCTGACTTGAAATTACATTACAAAGCTACTGTGATAAAATCAGCATGATACTGGCAAAAACAATGACCTGAAGATCAACGGTATAAATTAGAAGATAAAGCCACAACTACAAACACACTCAGCTACTTCATCTTTAAAAAAGGGGCCAAACAAATCTACTGGAAGAAAGACAGCCTCTTTAATAAGTGGCACTGGGAAAACTGGTTTTTCAAATGCTGAAAACTAAAACTAGACTCATGTCTATCACTAAAGTTGAAATGGATCAAAGATCTAAATATTAAAACAGAAACATTAAATCTGCTGGAAGACAAAGTAGGTAGAAATCTGAAGGCATAGGGGTAGGTAGAGAATTCATGAACAAAAATCAAACTGCCCAAGAAATACTTCCCAGAGTTAATACTTCCCATTTAATAAGATTTCATAATATTAAAAAGATTTTGCATGTCAAAAGAAACCTACAATAGAGTGAAATGAAAACCCATGAATTAGGAAAAATATCAGGAAAGATATCTTAGCCAGCTCTGTCCCTCACACAAAGGACTTCTATCTAGAACATTTAAAGATTTGAAAAAGATCAAGCTCCCCAAATTCAAAGACTCAATCCAAAAATGGACATCTGAGAGAAATGTACACTTCTCTAATGAAGAAATACATAAGCAAATAAATAAGTGAAAAAATGTTCAGCATCATTGGTGATTGGAGCAATGCAGTGAAAACAATGCTGAGATTCTGTCTCATTCTGCAAAGAATGGCCAAGATCAAGAAATTAACCAATAACAAATGCTGGAGGAGATGTGGGGGAAAAAACTCTTTTCTACTATTGGTTGGAGTATTGGCTGGTACAACTACTGTGGATATCACAGTGGAGGCTCCTCAAAAAGCTAGGAGTGGAAGTCCCATCTGATCCAGCTGTCTTGCTTATGGGCATTTTCTCAGAAGAACTGAAAACATCATACCACAATGACATGTGTACCATTTATAGCAGCACAATTTGTAATAGTCAAATCTTGGAAACAACTCAAATAGCCATCCACCAAGGTATGAATAAAAAAAATGTGGTATTTTTATACAATGGAGTAATACCCAGCTATAAAGAAGAATCACATCAAGGCTTTTATAGGTAAATGGATGAAACTTGAGATCATAGTCATAAGTGGAATAAAACAGACTCACATGTGTAAATACCGTATTGTCTCTCTAGTGTAAGAAATTGAAAAAGTAAATAAGATCCCAAATCTACAACAAATATTGTGAAAGGGTAAGAAACTGCTTAAAGGGGAAAAATAATGGGGAATATGGGAAAGGAGAAAAGAAGGAAGAAAAGGAAAAAGATACAAATTTGTTTATCTATGCATAGAATAGCCAAAATGTTTATACTACTAATTCTATTAGTTCTTGAAAATAGTTAATTCACGATTAGATCAATTTTGCATTTCTATATCTGGTAATCTAAGCAACTCTTTTGAACATAACAATATGCAATATTACAACCATTGTTAAATTCCTATCATCCTCTTTTGAAAACCTGTATTGTTATTGTTTTGGATTTTTTGTTGTTCTTGTAGTTGTTGTTTGTCTCTTACTTTTTGGTTTTCTTTTCTGTTTTTTCTCTTTAAGATAAATTTTAAAAATACAAAAATAAAAGGATCTCCCTCTTATAAAAGTGTAATCATGCTTTATGTCTTACAGTGTCACCTATTTATTGGAAGATATTCCACGTGCTTCCAAGAAAAATGTGTATTTTACTGTTGGATGAATAAAACACTGTGTAGATATCCAATTAAGTCAAAATTCACTAGCATTTATGAAATAAATTGCATACTTATCATCCTCTAGTCCACTAGATTAACACTGAATATGTTATAACTAGAATGAAACAGATCACGCTGTATGTAAAATATGTCAAGATAGGCCTCAGTCTACTGTTGACTACTGACCTCATTGACTTACATCACTGAGAAGTTGCCATCTCTGTGCTTAAAATTGAGGCCAACATTAATCAGCCTACTTATGCATAATTATTTTTTTAATCTCAAATGGATCCAGTGATAATTAATACACAGATCTAAGCTAAAGACTTCTTAATGTCCTGTTTATCAAATTTTCTTTTCTTCTATAAAGACTTTAAAATGTAAATTTAATCATAAAGCCATCTTATAAATCATATGTAACTTAATCTTTTTCTATGTACTTTATGCTAAACAGCGATTATTTATCCATCTGTTATATTTTATTATTCCATTAATAACTATTTGCTAACTTTTAAGTGTCTGGTATGTAAGATTTTTTTCAAGAGAGAAAAATGAAAATGAATAAAATTTGATGGTCAGCATTCAACACATATTGGTTTAATATGAGATAAGAATTATTATTAAAATATTACATATTAAAAGTAGAAATTAAGTGAGTTTTGATTTACTCTAGAGATGGATAAAATCAGAGACAGAATTTCTGATGAATGGCTCTGATTTTATTCTACTATATTTGAACTGAGCACACATAGATTCTAGGTTAATGTCAGATAATAATAGGCCTTGAACACTGGCCTAAGGAGTCTTGGACTTTATTTGGTATTTGGCGATTAATTCTTATAGAACTCCTTGCTAATTGTTTTAAACAATATTTACCATATCTCCCTGAATTTGGGTCACCTGAGAATTTCAATAAAAACACTAACAAGTATACTTTTCCTTGTCAATTTGGATTCAGTGGCTCTCAGGTATGGTTTGAAATTATGCATTTTTAAAATGCTCCCCTGGTAAGCTTCTCATTATAATTAGGAAAACTGTGGACCAAGACTTTCTTGTCTATTATAAGATTGTTGCCACATTTTTGAACTAAATTTGTGTGTACTCAGGTGTCATTAATAGAAAGTAGATTGATAAATAAAATGTTCCACAAATATCCAGAGTATCCCTGATTGTCGGTTTGCTTTGCATTCTTTGTGCCACATGGAAGCAGATGCACCTGCTTGCCTTTCAGATTATAGGCTGCTGGACTTGAGGAATGATTGTGGGTTACTATAACAAAGTGAGCCTTAGAGATGTTTGTGCATTTCATAAGAAGAATCTCTGTTGGCCAGTGCAGCTAATGAAGTCTGACATAGGGGATATGATACTTACTGATGTGGATGTATCAGAGGCTTTCTAGAAGGGCTATTGCTCATGAGCTTTTTGTTAGTGGGGTCACAAAGAGATCATATTATTTGCAGTTGGTAAAGATGCAGAATAAGCAAATGTTTCTCCTCAAATAGGCTGGCCTAACACATTTACTTAAAATAAGTCTGGTTTTATGGATAGAGACAACTGATGGGTGATATCATATGTCTAAAAGAGGGTGAAAAATAGAATATATCTAGAATATCTTTTGTCATTTGTTCAACCAAACGCAATATAAACAGAGAACATTGTTTTGGCCAATATACTGAAACAGTTCTTTCCTTCTTCTCTATGAATTTTTCCTAAAAGTTTGTGGTTCAAGTTGTTTATTGATACTGATGGCCAACTCTCTGCTATTGTGAGCTTAGTACAATGAGCAGGAAAGGGTTAATGATTTTGTTTACTGGCGTGATGCCAAGAGATTTAGTTCTCTACAGTGGTCACTGCCATGGGTCTGACATAGTTGTTGTCATGGTCATAAATCACATGAGAAAAATTTTGATATAGAGTTCCAAAGTCATGTGTCAGATAAATAAATCTTCTTCTAGAGGGAGAAGAGAAAAATATGTGCATTTCTTCTCATGAAAATAAAATGATTTCCACTTAGAATTCAGGCATTACATTTAGCAAGCAGATTTAAAGGAAAAGAATAACCAATAAAGTAAAAGCCAAACAATATTAGTAACAGTAATGGCATGTTTGCCCCTAAGGATCTTTTCAGAATCCATTACATAAATTTAGTCTAAACTCTCACAACTAGCAAGGAAAAGGCCTTGCATTTTTTGGTTCAAGACAAAGACTCTTTTGTTAGGAGTGAAAGTGATAATGTATAAGAAAATGTGAGGTCCAAAAGGAGCCCTAGTCTCTGATTTCAGGTATTCTTTACTGGAGTGAGATTACAAATGCTGAAGAATGAAGCATTGTTGAGTAAACTCAAGAACTATGCATGCATAACTCAGTTATAAATAACTGAATCAACATAAATACATTTTAAATCAGCTGGTTTCTAAACAATTTTTCTCCTATTTGTAATGTTTTTGGTCTTCTCAATTAATTTTTTTTATTTCTAACATCTTTTTTATTTCTATTAAAAAAAAAAAAAAACCCTAAACTTCGGAGGGATTTGCTAGTGTGGAGAGTCACTAGTGTGGAATTCACTGCATCTTGGTAACTTGTTGCATCTGTTATGCCAGAATTGGATACAAACATGAAATGTTCCTATTTGGTAAGTAACAGGAGCCAAAAGATGGTATTAGGTTTAAGAGCTTTTTAATTCTTGAATCTATACTTTTAGCTACGTAAGATACATTGTAAACTTGATATTTTTTGCACAAAATTGGTGATCTGTGTAACTCTTTTGCATTTGGACATTATCTTTGCACAGTTTATACTGCAAAATCAGTATTCTTTCTTGATAAACATGTATAGCATAATTGTGAATTTGGAGGAAATTCTATCTATTGTAGAACTGGTCAAAGTTGAAGTAGGATGCAAAACTCAAATCAGGCTCATTAGCACTAGTACACGTTCCTACTGAGGTTTTCATATTTGAAGGGTTATATGGCTTCACAAAGCTTCATATTATTAAGTATATTTCTCAAGTATATTATATTTGCAGAGATCATCAAGGCACTACAGATCTCTGAAAAGATATCAGCCAAAGAGCCAGAAGTTTCTCCTTTGGTGGATAGAGCCATACATAATGAATGTTCACTGATGGTTGCAGGAGCTTTGTGGCTATAATTAATGTTATATAACCCAGTGGAGTTCATTTAATCAAGTCTGTAATGGTGGTATTGACTGTAAAATCTAACGAAGTGATACTAAACATGGTTGATTTGAGACTGGAGTGGGAATGTTCAGAGACATGTTTGATACCATTTGTAGCTTAAAATATTGCTAAGGGCAAAAGCACAAAAAGTTAGGACAGTAGAAGTTCCTTGTTTTAATTTTGAAAATGGATTTATACTATTTTTGATGTGGACAAAAAATCACTTTTTGAAAGCTGTTTGTTTGTTCTCAATGTAAATAGCAAAATTTCATACTCTGAAGAATATCAAACCAGAATTTTCAGGGGCTCATGTGTGATTTGGAAAAAACCTTATAAAATCTGTTTGTCCTCTGCTATTGGACATTTAGTCACAAAAGGAAAATAAATGACTGAATATGGTTATAAAAGTTGAGATGAATGCATGCATCATGTAGAGAGAAGAGGAGAAGAAAATGAGGAATTTATCAGAACACATAAAAGTGTTTCTGGAATTTCTCCAGCAATAAGATCAAGAGCAAAACAATAATGTTAAGAAAGGCAGCATAAACTTGCTGTAAATGTAACTGGAAAATATATATGGTGTATTAGTTTAGGAGTCATGATGAAGGTCTTCAATTTGCAGTAGTGCCTATTTGAACTTTCTGGGGCAAGTGGCCTTGGCAGAAACTATGATCCATAAGCTGGATTTGTGCAGAAAGAAAATTCTGAGACTGAAATCAAGGTAATAGAATGAGAGACATGGGACAAAATGACTTGGTATATTGAAATATAAAGTAGTAATTTGCAAATGTTAGTATACAGAATGGACAGCTCAGAGAGAGGAGGTAGACAAGCAATTGGGAGACACTATCAACATGGGGTGTGATAGTTTATTTCCATGTTATTAAAGCTTGCTTATAGCTTTAACATTCAAATCCATTCATATAAACAAAATTATACTAGCAGTTGCAGAGTCTAGAAAAAATTAGGAGGTATATAAAGCTCAGAGTATTCTAAATTAGAATAAAGATATATGGTCCTCTTTTCTTCTCCCTATTCTTTGAAATAGCCAAGCATCTTAAAATCACCCATCCTGGTCTCATTTATATTCATATTGGTGAAGATAATTTTCCAAGCAAAAGTAATATACCTTGTTTAGGTTGCCATAAGTGCTTATATTAATAAACCAGATCAAACTAATTTCTTGGTGTTTTTAGTTTTGCTTGCTTGTTTTTATTTACATGACATCAAAGTCCCAATGAAAATGAAATATTCCTCTTCCCTGTGGAAGGCAGAATGAATAAATTACTTGCATATTACTTCAAGCCAAAGTTGACAACTTTTTGGTTTTAAGCAATAAATGAGCAAAACAATTTTGGGAGGAGTTAATCTTTATTCTTATTGGCATTTCATCATTTATTTGAAGTCTCGGCCATTTACCCTTACAATGTGTAAATTTGGATCTTTGGAATTTCGCTTTTTATTTTTAATGTTTCTTATATTTTTAAATGTTCCTTCATATCTTTTAGTAGTGAATCTCCTAATATTTTCACCATATGAAATATATTAATTTTGTTCCTGTTCATTTTAGCTGTCTCTTGTTTTTTTTTTTTTTTTTTTGATTTCTGATTTGCTTTTATAATGGGCAGGAAGACGCATGACCCAAGGGAAGCAGTAAGGAAAAACCATCCTCATAGTTCAGGGGGCTCAAGACTTGTTTTTCAGCTGCTCTCCAGGTGCAGCTGGGAGAGCAATGTCTCTTCAGACCTTTTGTGATCAGATTTTCAAAAAAATCTCATCTCAGGAAACAAAGAAGACCTGTGACTTACCCTCCTTCCAGGGCTATAGTTTTTGTGCGGCCCGTTAACCAGCTTTTTACACTCTCCTTGCTTGTCTCCTATCACCATTTATGGGTTTAAACCTTCCAGGATACTCTCCTTTATTTGGTCTGGACGTGCAGGAAGACAGACAGATGCAAGCACACGCCAAAGTCTCTTGAAGACACTGCTCTTCAGTGGTGCCATCCGCTGACTGCCTGGGTGTGAGGAAGGCGTTCCTTCTCCTCCTCCTTTTCTCCCCACCACCCATCACCTGACTTTGACATTCATGTTATCAAATTGTATCAGCCATGGTTCCTTTGGCTGCTGTCATTTACTGACACTGATGTCAGTTTCCCTAATATCCAGACAGTATTTGCTCAAGCCTCTATCACTTTCTTTGATGTTACTGTTATCTTAATTCTTGGTTGCAGGGCTGCCTACACCATTTGCTGAGCTTAGGGAAAAGTTAAAGTGCAGGTTCTTGTTCAACTGATATCAAGTTTTTCAGGATAGCAATGCAGAACATTTAACTAAACACAGTGCCTTTTGAGCATGGGTCTCAAATGGCTGCACAGATTGCATATGTAATTGGTTGGAAATCGGCTTCTGATTTTTTTCCGTGAATAGGAAGTTTTGGAGAATACTTACCTGTCCTTCCTCCTCTTTTACATTGCTTTATCCTGCTTTGGAATGGGAAAGGAAGCATCCATATCCACTTGACGGTATTTCATCAGTGGACAGAGTAAATGTGCTCTTACCTCTTACCTGCTATTTCTTATGAGCTCAAGAAAATCAATTTTACTTCTACTTTTTAAGTAGTAAACTAGAATTTTTTGTTCATTTCCCCAACATTTTAGACCAGTAATTTATGCCCAGCATCCTCAAGTTAGTGGAGAGTGTTTATGAAGCTCTGTTGCAATTCACAATAGATACATTGTGGAAGTACCCTGTATGTCCACCAGCAGATAAATGGATAAAGAAAATGTGTTATTTATGCACAATGGAGTACTACTCTGTCATAAAGAAAGATAAGCTTCAGACATTAATAGGAAATGCATGTATTTTGAGACCATAATGTTAGGTGAAATAAATCAGACACAAAAGTTTAGATATCATATTTCTTTTACATGAGAACCCCAAAATATAAATAAATAGCAAAATAAGAGATATATAACATGAAATAGGGAGATAGGTGGAAGGGATTGAGAGGTGATAGAATCAGGAGAAGGCATAGGGAGTTGAGGGTAAGGGGATAAGAATAAATTGAGATGTATTAATGTCATGTTCCAACTCCCATAAGGAATATAATTACATGTACTAATAAAACATGCACTAATAAAAAATAAGAAAAACTCTACCTGTGTCCTGATCCAAACTTCGCTTGTCAGCAGTCTGCCCAACCGTTTTACACATTGTCACCTATTGAGCTCTATTTGCCTAGGCCACACATAAGCTGGTATTTTGATCTTCACATGGTTCCTATACTTTGTGTGACCATTTCTATAATTACTAGAAAGCCTAAGCTGTAGTGTGATATTTTCCATCTGAGCTTATCAGTGATGAAGTATTGTCCTAAAAATATAGGCAAATCATTCCACAATTTTTGTTTTTTCTCTTTATTGTCCTTTAAGAATCAAATTTGAAAAAGAACATGTCTGCCATAATTTATAGTTTTAGACCTTTGTATCTCTGACTGGCAGGAAAAACAGTTTTGGCAGAAGTGACCACGAATTGACCCTCTTTGCTTCTGACAACCTCAGGGAAGGAAAAACATGACTGATAATAAGAGGTGGTTGCTTCAGGCCCAGCCCAGCTGACAGTCTCAGTCAAGCAGTAACTTCAGCCGCAGGGTCTTTTTCGACAAGTAATATTCTCTGAGTAAGCAGGGTGAACACCAGCAGCAAGCAGTCTGTGGTTTTAGAAAGCAGAGAAATTTTCTGTTATTATTCCTTAAAATCTCGGTGTATTCCACACGTCTACCTTGAGGGACTTTAAGGAGTGTGCCCTGCAAAATATGTTTTATTTCCTTGCAGAGTATTGTGTAAGTGGTGATTCACTATATCACAGACAGACTTCTTTATATGAATGTATGTGAGAAATGTCTTTCTGGTATTAAATTTAGTAATAATTGTTCTCTTTATGAGGGTCATGTTTGTGTTTGTACTGTGGACACTTTTAATCTGTTTGCTTTGGCCGTAAGAAAGTAAAGGTCCGAAATCATTCATTATTCTATTTCTCACAAATTTTTATTTCCCACACTGCATGAGCGAATTTGATTCTGACTCTATCGTACCTTTCTTTTATATTTTCCCTTTTTAAAAATCTTGAGCTCTCTTCTTTGAATTTTATACATCTTGGCTTTATATTTCAAAAACAAGTCATTTTAAATCTTTACTGGAATAGAAAAATGTATGTAAATATATATAAAAGTAATTATGAACAGCATGAGCTCATTTGATCTTTACACAATAGTATAGCCAAAACATTTCAGTCACAAAGATCTGAAAATGTGTAGAGACAGGATGAAGCACTGAAAATTCAAAATTTTAATCCCAAGCTCCATCACGTGTCATTTCTATATGGCCTTGTAAATGTCTCATAAATATAAATTTGCTCTGAAAAAAAAGTTAGCAACTTGACCTGATGTTCAAAGGCAATGTGAAGACTAATTTGCTCATGTGAAGTATAGATTTTAAAGACTGGGTTGATGGACATAAAATTAGTAATGTTAACTACATCTTTGGGTGACAGGCAGGCTCATGTTCCATGCAGAACCACAAGTTGAATATTTAATCTGCCCTGGGAAGAGTCTCCCAACTGTGATACATGTCATTTACTTCCAGCCAAAGCAGTATTAGAATTACAAACACCGGTGCTGGGGCTTTTTTGGAATTTAAAATTTATGGTAACTTTCACTCAAGTATTTCATTTTAATTTTTAGCTCTACTTGAAAGGCTTTATCTTAACACCACAATGCACTGTCTGATTCTAGTTACCCTACTTAAACATACAGAGAATGTTCACCAACATTTTGTCTGAAACCACTCTTTTTTGATTAGCTGTCAACGAGAAGCCGTCTCTGTTCCAAGTGAAACTAGGCCATTAGCATTGATGCTCCAGTTTTTCTTTCATCTTGTAAGCTCCCGGGCATTCAGATAATGATTCTGCTTCTTTCTTTCCTTCCTGCCTTCCTTCTTGCCTGCCTGCTTTTCGAAGAATAGTGATGTCCATTCTGCTTCACTTAATATTTAAATTTTTGATTGCATAAAATGTTTAACTGTTCAAGTCCTTGTAGTTTAACTCAGCAATGGTATACAGACTTATTTAACATAAAAGGCAGAAACCAAGACAACAAATACCATGCATAGAGTAAGTTCTTTTCAATGCTAGAAGCATCAACATCACTCATGTTAGTTAATTGTGTATAAAGCTAAGTTCTTAAAAATGAATTACGGAGTATGCCTTAAAAAGAAGAAAAGATACCAACCCCACATTTCTGTCTCTATACATGAAGGAAAGGCCACGTGAGGTAAAGATTAAAGCTTCCTCATGTGGGTTAAAGTTTTTCTCATACAACTGAGCTCTCATAATTTATTTAGGCACATGACTTTTCTCCACTGATAATATCATTCTCTTTTTAATAAATCTTTATATATATATATTGATCTATTTTGCTCCTTGTTTAGTTTTACCACTGTCTGTCTCCTATTGGCTAATTGTTATAGCTTTATAATAATTCTTGATAACTGGCACTGCCAGTATCCAAATCTATCTTTCTTGTAGAGAAAATATATTGTTTGGGGCATTTCTGGCCCTTGCCATTTCCATATGAACTTATAATCAACTTGAAAATTTCATAATAGTTGATAGTTATACTACCAATTTCTCTGAATTCACTGAAGAGAAAGATTTGTGCTGGTGTTGTCTGGACAATTGAATGCTTTGGGTGAATGATTTGGGGATGACAGTGCTCAATGTATGTACCATTGTTGCCCCTTGATTGATGTGTTTGGAAAATTCGTTGTAGTTTTTTTTTTTTTTTCTTTTTCTTTCCTTTTCTCCTTGAGATAAAATTGATTTGGGAAAAAGAAAATTTCCACTAAAATATCTATTAGAACTTTGATTTGGAGTGCATTGAATCTATATAGGATTGAGGAGAATTGGTGATAGGATAATATTGAGTGTTCCAATCCATAAAAATGATGCAGTCCTCTGTTTAGGTCTTCAATGCCTTTCTAGACAGTGTTCTAGACTTATTTACATAGATGTTTTACAAATAATTGTAATATTTATTCTCCAGTTGTAAATATCATTTTGAAGTACTATTTGTACATATTTAAGGAGGACAGTATGATCATGGTCAAGTCGGGGTAACTGCCATTTGAGTAGCCTTAAACACTAATCATTTCTTTGTTTTAGGAAACATTAAACTCTTTTTTCCTAGTTCTTTATAAAATGTGTGATAAATTTCCACAAACTGTCACTATCCTACTGTGCTACAGAACATTAGAACTTATTCTTGTGTAAGCACATTAATATTTTTTGAAATTTCATTTTATATTTATTTGTTGCAAACATGTAGAAACAAATGATTTGTGTATATTTCTTGGTTACCAGTGACATTATTAAGTTAATTTTTTAATATAACTTTTCACTCTTTTGAAATTATGTATATATATGCATATTATAAGGAAATGACAGTAGCTACATGTCTTCTTTTTTAGTTCTTACTTGTTTTTCTCTGTTTTAGTGCCATGTTAGAGCCTCTATTCTAAAGCGAAATAGAAGCAATCACAGCAGTCAATTTCATTTCATTTCTCATTTTTGTACAAACTTTCTATGTGCTACAACTAAGTATATTTGGTGTGTTAGATTAAGCATAGTAGCCTGTAATCCTAATTTTCTGATTTTTGTCATGATTTTAAAGTTTGTTAATGCTTCTTCTGAGTTTGTGCCAATAATTACGTGAACCTTCTCTAATGATTTTAATGTGCTCAATTATCCCAATTGATTATCTGATGTAAAATGTAACTCCAATGTAGTAATACTTTTTATATTTATTACCAGATTTAGTTTTCTAACAATTTGTTTAAGGTTATTATATTTTTGTTGATAAAAAACATTGCTTTCCTATGTATTCTTACCCAATTTTTGTATCAGGGTCCTTTTGAGTTCAAAATGTGAGTTGAGTAAGATCTCCTGTTCTTATAATCTGGAAAAATAAATAAAGATTGGTGTCATTTTTTCATCAGTGCTTAGAAAACGTGTTAATTCTGGGGCTTCACTCTAGATATACCCATTTTAGGGTAACCATTTTCTTTCCTCCTTCTCTTCCTCCTCCCACTTCTTGGTCTTTGCTGCTGGAGATCCAAGCTGAGGCCTCCTCCACACTAGACATGCACTCTACCATGCGAACTCCATAGCCCTTTTAAAACACTTGACACAGATTTATTATAAGTTATGGAAAGTAGAGGATCTATAACTGTAGCAGATATTTGATTTTTAAACTATAGATGAGTGGAGATATTTCTAGAACTTGTTATGAATATATAAATAAATGCATAAAATATTCACTCATATACTTGTTAATTTTTTCAGTCAAGATTCAGAGACTCACTATATATGTAAACCCTGAAGAATCATTATTAATTTTTGCCAAGGAATGTGAAGCGTTAAAGTGTTTCCTCACACAGATTAATTTGGTGGCAATGTGCCCAAAGAACAGAAAAGACTAAAAATGAGAGGTGGCAGAACCAGTGGGAGGTTGTCGCTATGACTTAGACACAAAGTGCTGAGAATTTGATAAAAATTGTAGAAATAGTTGAGCAGAAAGAATGTTTTGGGGAAGAAAGAAACACTAATATCTTTTGGCTGGCTAAAAGTCAAGAGTGAGATATTCCAACCTAAGTTTTGGGTTTGGATAATAAGAAACTGAGATGGCAGAAGCCTCTAGGAAATGACGGAAAACTTTTCATGTTGACATATATTATTAATTCTCACAAATTAATGATGTTTATGAAGCTCCACTTCACATCTCCTTTCTGTTTATTTTGATGTCACAGCCTCGGTGTCACATTTAGAAATTCAGGCTTAGAACCCGGTCACCGTAACATCACAAGGAAATTGTGCCTTTTAATCCAATGCAGGTGGACCAGACTGTGTTAGAAGCAAATATCCTATTGACTGCCAACTACTCTTTTCTGTCAGTGTTTAATTTTGAATTTCACAGCAGAAATCACTAATAACTTATCTTCTTCACATGACTGTGCAAAGAAAGAAAAACTGATAAAAATTTAAAATTGTAGTGGGCTAATTATAGTAAGTTTGGAACAGATAATTAAAATTCACCTAACAGAACAAACATATTAAAATGCAATTGCAAATAGGGTTGAATATGTTCAAAAGAAGTTTATTCATCTGTAACATAGTATTATCATAAGAAAAAATGATAAACAATAACTGATATAGGTTATATTCATTATCACAATTTGTTTATTTGAGATATAAATATTGCCATGTAAATTCATGTCAATATTTTGAGATTCTCTATGTGAAATACATTTTGATGTTATCTGTTGGAAAAGTAATTTAATACTGCATTATATATTGTGTTTTCTGAGAATCTGATATCAATATGTAAAGAGAAAAACTGCAGAATTGGCTCACAATTCACTACCTGTACCTTCCTGTACATTACTGAACATCTTCTAATCCGTAGGACACCATGGTGTCCAGCCAACTCTACAGGAAGTTTTTATGACTAACTTAAAAACAAGTAAGAACTTCTGTTTATCCAGCCTTTATGACCGTGCCTAGTGTTCTATATGATCATTTCATTTAATCCTCATAAATTCCCGATTTTTTATCTAAGGCAGATAAGACTCCTTCACTACTTGCCCCTGGCACTGCTATTGGCATGTAGTAGATGAGAGCTGTAGAGTTAATTCTCAGAAACTACATTCTCATTATTGTTACTTAGATCGTCTAGAGATCCTTCGGTATGTCAGTTTTTTAAAGCTAACATTTAGTTTTCTTATCTTTACATTGGTGTTATAGGCTTCCAGAGGGTAGCATCTTTTCTTGTTCTTCGATGTTCTGAATGCTGGGAAGTCCAGGATCAAGATGCCGGAATATCCAGTGTCTGATGAGAAACTACTTAAGGCATTTCAAGTAGAAAGGGGTTTAATACGGGAAATTAGGGGCTTGCACGGTTTTTAGAAGGGCTTTTTAGATTGGGCTCTAGTTCTGACTCTCAAAACTATCTGCATCGATCCATTATTGGGATTTCTAGGAGCTGTTAAGGCCACAGATAGGATCATACAGGATCGAAACACAAATATGGCTGGTTCAACGCCTCTCACACCTCAAAAGAAGGGATGGGCTTATAGCTATGTCCCAGGGTTTAGAAACCCAGATCAAGAAATGGCACTGCTGACACTATCCTCACAACTGCTTCTCAACTTTGAGAAAACTGGGCAATAGACACTATCGTGCTGCTACGGAGATAGCTTGCAAGACAAGGAAAGTATCAACATGGTTGCTACTTTGCTTCTGCGTTGCAGTCTCTCACTGTGCATTCACCCAAACTGTGATGAAGTCTGGTAAGTAGGTTTTAATTTCCTTATACACCTAAATAGAAGTGGGGGTATGAACAAAGACTGAGTGAGGAACTCATGTTTTTTAGGCCAAAGAGCAAGGAATTCTACTTCTTAAACCCAATTTACTTATCTCAATTTGAGAATAATACTGAAGTATCTATCACTGTAAGTTATAGCTGTGGTAAAGCAAGATAAGAAAGATATATATATAAATTATAAAATATTATAAAATGTGATAGCATGATTCAGTTGTGATCTGTGAATAACTAAGTAAATAAATACATCTGTAAAATCTGCTCGGGGGTGATTAATTTCTAATAGAGGAAGAAATAAAAATACTAGATAGTGTCAAAAAATGAAGGTTATGGAAGATGGAGAGGCTGGACACACTATAGGAAGTGCCAGGGTGGGGTGAGGCAGATTGCTATATTAAGCAGCATGGTGGCTTCATTGGGAAGGTGAATTTGTGCAAACTGGGAAGGGAGGGAGCATATAAGAGGGTGCTACACAGAGAGAGGAACACGTTCTAGCAAAGGCCATGGGACGTACCATACTTGCCATGTTGAAAGTAATAAAAAGGCAACAAAGCAGTCACTGCAGACATAAAGAAGAATAAAAAGGGGGGAAATTAAGAGAGAAACAGGGAAAGGACTAGAAGACAGGGCCAGAGGGGTGATGACTGCTGGATCACACAGGAGCATCCCTGTAGGCCACTCTGCGGGCTTTGGCTTTACTTTGAGATGTGAGGCTCTGAGAGAATTCTGATAAAGGAGAACATGATCTCACTTATGGCTGATAAATAACTCTGCCTGCTGTAGTGTGGATAGATGAGCATGTACACTCACCATACTGATACATAATAACAGTCTTCACTACCTCATTTGGTCAACAAATGCATTTAAGGATCTGCAATGTGCCAGATACCGAGCCTTGTGCTGGAGGACCAGGATCAGAAAGACCAATGCCAGGTCTGCAGGTAACATTTAATTTATGAGATAGGAGTGCAGGTTCCAGAAGGCTTGGGAGGAGGGCCTAGGGTCACAATAGGCTTTGAGGACATGGGTGTGCCAGCGTGCACATGCTATGTTAGTCAGCTTTCTGCTGTGGAATGAAATGTGTGACACAATTTAAAGGAGGTAAGATTTTTTTTTTTTTTTTTTCAGTTTCAGAGGTTTACATTGTGGTCAGCAGAACCCAACGGCAAACATCATGGAAAAGGGACATGATGGAGGATAAGTTCTGTCTGTGGCAGCTGGACGCATAGAGATAGGGAAGAGTCAGAGCACGGGGGAAAAAGAAGGGCAAACACTAATAAAATAAAATTTAAAAAATACAGCCTTTCAGCTCAGGCCCTCTAGCGGCCTACACCCTCCAAGTAGGCTCCACCTCCTCACATCATATTCTACTCTGAACTCAACTCCGGATAACCGATTGAGCATTTTTGGGAACTCAATTTTTTTTTTTTTTTTTTTTTTTGGTACCGGGGATCACACTCACGACAGCAAGCTTGCAAGGCAGGCATTTATGCCGCTGAGCTAAATCCCTAACCCCTATTTGAGGCTGTGCAGAGAAAATGAGAGAGATAAGAAGGAGACAAAGGAGAAGGCTTAATGGGCATGAGAGAGCTTCAAGGGGCCGGGGCTACAGAGGCTCTCAAAGGAGAACAAAGAAGTGGGGCTACTTTTTATCAGTTTTGGCTGGAGGAGGAGTTTGGGAGGCCGCAAAATGATATGAGCTGCTGATCTGAAGGAGCATCTGCCTGTGTGAAACAGGAGAAAGAGATTTACTTGGGGCTGAAGCGGAGGCTTGGGTGTTAGTGGAGCTTTGGGGTTGGACAGGCTCAGCACACATGCAAAAAGGGAGCGGGAGGTTTGTCTCTAGAATAACAAGGAGGACATAGAAGTTACTCTTGGAGAGATAAATTGTTTCTCTGGGTCCGGTACCACGTTGGCAGGATGTAGCTAAATCCTAGGCTAGCAGAACCTATCAATAATGAAGTCTTTCTCTATAACGCATAAAGCTATGAATCCATTAGTGAATTAATCCACGGACAGGTCAGGACCTCGATGATACAATCACCACACTAGGCCACTTCGCTGGGTACTGATTTCTGCATTGAGGATCTAGCCCTCAACGCATGAATTTGGAGGACCCTTCATATTTAAACGATCAAGAAAGAAAAATGAGTGTGTAGATAAGGCTGGAGACCGCACTGGCACAATTCTAAAGAGGGATGTCAAATACAGACCCAAAGCTGTTCAAATTTTATGGAAAAAATCTGTCTATCTATCTGTCTATCTATCTATCTATCTATCTATCTATCTATCTATCTATCTATCTAATCTGTCATCTATCCTCTGTCTATCTATATGGTAGTAAATTCCTAAACCGTTGTGGCAAAATTTGAATAGTGTCAAATTTGAATAATAGCCCCACTTAACAAATACCTGATGTTAAATGGAGTGAACTGGAAAACTTACAGACCTCTCACATGATTATCATTAAGCAGTTATGGCGTAGGATTAGCTGAAGAGTAGAAATGAAATATTATATTTGTTATCCCATCAGGTGGTGCAGCAGCACGCCTACAGCATTACCCAGCTGCTATTATCATCACTCAGGTTTACTAGGCAATTATCTAATTGTGTGATTTTTACTCTTTCGGTAATCTTATCTTAATAAGATTTTATCATGCACATTTACCTTGCCTAAGCCATTGAGATAATTATTATGTCTCAATATAAAACTTGTGTAACAGTCAGCTTATCATCAATCTTCCCCCTCCTTTTTTTTGGGAGTTGTTGCATAGTTATGTCCTTTTATAATAAAATTTTGGCTTTAAACACAAGAATAAAGGGCTTCATTAGAGAAAGTATCAGATAGTTATAGGATATTGCTATCACATGACTGGGGCTGTGTTTAGAAGTTTCATCCTTTTGTGCCTGATTTCCCCGATATGAATTCCCCTCACTGGGTTATGTAAGGTCAGATACAAGTTTCGTTGTGGGCAGATGTAGGCACTCATGGTTTGCAGAGCTGATCACTTCTGATTTAAGACAGTGAATGACTGGAGGAATGCAAAATTACTCCACTAGCTCATGGATTCTGCTGATACACTCAGTTACTTCCACACATCAGGTCCAGCATGAGACATGAGGTGCTCGTGGGCAGAGTTGCAGGAGGTGCTGTGCAGGTTGGTGTCCACTGATAACTTCTGGCTGCCCTGGACCAGCAGTGCCTTCTCACTTTTGTCAATCATGCTGTATCAAGCATATGATGCCATCATCCTGCTGTTTATACTCTGTTCTAGAGACATCCTATTCTAGATCTTCCAATATTCCTGGTAAATATTTATAGAGCTATGTCCTTTCAAGACTTCTTATGGTGTCTTCCTTGGTATCCCCCATGTATATTCTCAAAACACTTGGCATAGACACCTGTTTTTGTTGTGAACATTTCCTTTCAAACTTCCAAGTCTCTGATGCAAGACATGATTTCATATTTGTACTTGTGTCCATAGCATCTAGTGTTGAGGCCCTGATAGGCCCTCCATAAATGTCCAGTGAATAAGTGAAGTATTGAAATCTTTAAAAAAAAACTGTGTGTAAAAGTAGTCATTTTGAACCTCACCACTTCTAAAAAAAAGCTAAATCTTTGAAATAATCCAAGTTTCCATCACCTGCAGAATGGATACAAAAAATGTGGCATTTTTATACATGGGAGTACTACTTAGCTTTTAAGAAGGATAAACTCGAGGCTTTTTATTTTAGGTAAATAGATGCAATTTTGAGACTGTACTCAGAAGTGAAATAAATCAGACTGTGAGGGTAAATATTATATTGTCTCCCTCGTGTAAAAGACTGAAAGAGCAAATAAAATATACAATGTACAATAGATATTGTGAAAGTGAAAGAGAAAGAAACTGCTCAAAAGGGAATAAAAACTGGAGAAGGGCAAGGAGAAAAAAGGGAAAAGATGTTTTTTATATATATATATATATATGTGTGTGTGTGTGGTGTGTGTATAAATGTTCACATACAAGTTAGATAACTATACTATTAATTTCTGTTCATAAAAATAAGCTTGTGCTTTCATTTTTTGGTTGATTACTTTTTCGTGACTATATCTTATAATCTGAACAACTACTTTGAAGATAACAGTATTCAGTATATTAATATTGCTAACCTATTATTTTGTTTTAAAATTTCATATCATAGTTTTTATTATTAACAAAAAAACCTCCCAGATGCAAAATAATCCTAATTGTGTTCCATATAGTAGCAACTTGTCATTTCCATCCTTTGATTATATGAGTGAAATAAAGATAAAAATGATTTGTAGGAGAGAGATATCTAAAATATCAGGCACATTATTATTGAAGGATTAGCCAGCTGCCAGCTAATTACCTTAGCCACAGGTTCTAAAGTAATCACAGATGTGGCAAGAGTAATTATGACCAGAGAGTATAAGCACTTGTGCTGCCAACTGGAAAGCATCCTTGGTGAATTTGTGTGTGTGTGTGTGCGTGTGTGTGTGTGTGTGTGTGTGTGTCTGTGTGCATGTGTATGTGTGTATGATTGTGGCGGGGGGGGATAAAGACAAGCTAGTGATTGTTGAGTGGATAGAAAGGGACCCAGGAACCTTGATGGCAGGAGTTATAATCAAAGGAAGAAGATTTGTGTGATGAAAAAAAAAGCGATGGGCAATTTGTAGTAGTGCCTTGTTTATGCACTTTTGAAAGTTTTTCATATGAAGGGAAGAGGCTGACATTATCCTGAGTCACTGCAGAAAATTTCACCAGCAGTTATAAAATAAACATAAGGTCAAAACAGAAGTTTTGCTGAACTTCAGTATATTACCTGTGTAATTGTATATATCTTATAATAGACTCTGCCTGAGTCAGGTGCTATAATTCTAATTATACAAATGAAGAGCCAGAAGGTAAAGGGAATTCTATTATTTACCCAGCGACACACAGACAGTAGATAGAGGAATGGTGTCATCACTTGGGTCAAGAATGTCCCTCAAAGATCTCGTGTGTTCATAGTAAAACTTTTGGAAGGTGACTGGATCATGGAGGTGCTATGACTGACTCGCTGTTAAGAGGTAGGGTCTGGTTGGAAGACCGAGGTCGCTGGTGTGTGACTGGAAGGGCACATCTCCCATCCTGGCTCATTTCTTGTCTCCCAGCTCTTGGCAGCCAGCTTTTGTTGCTCAACATCTTTTACCATGCCATTTCTGTGATTAAGCCTGGTAAACATGGATTGAGGATTCAGAAATAGTGAGCCAAATTAAACCTCTCCTTCTCCGTTAAGTTGTAGATAGAAGATATTTTGTCCCAGGGATAAGGAATGTGACTAAAACAGATTTTGGAATCTGAGAAGAAGGGCTATTGTTATGAAGGAACTTGGCTATATGGTTTATAGAAGTCTTTAGAACTAATTCATAGAATTTTGGAAAGGTATGGAGGTGTCACCTAGAGAAACCTTAAAATACTTTTAAGCTGAGCTTGCTGGGAGATTTTATCAGTTCTCATGAGATTCAAGTGCTAATAAAAATGCAGATTATAAAAACTGGCCTCAAGAAATTTTAGCTGGGAGCAAGGACACTCTTGAGATTTGGATTTGAGAACATATGTGTTATAGTTGGGTTAAAAGTTTATATTTGGTTCATGTCCTAAGACTTTGTGGGATACTAAGATTGACAGTAGTGAACTAGTTAATTTGGCAAAGAAGTTTCAAGGCAGCCCAATGTTGAGGCTGGGGCATAGATACTATTGGCAGCTATTAGTGGTATATACCACAAGAAGCAGGACAAAAAGCAAAAATGCATAATTTGAAATTTTTTGCTGGTGGTTAGTAAAGAAACTCCCTTGTTTTACATTTAGGCTGATAAAATTTGGGTCTTTAAAATGGGGCCTTTGGGGCTGGGATTTAGCTCAGTGGCATAAGCACCTGCCTTGCAAGCAGGCAGTCGTGAGTTCGATCCCCAGTACCGATAAAAAGGAAAAAGAAAAAAAAAATTGGGGTCTGTGAAGTTTTGACTGAGAAGAGCTTGGTTGTTGAAAAGAGTAGCATTTAAAAGAAGTCAAGTACTTTACATTAGGATGATAGAAAAGATGTTTTCGGAGCACCTGGGAAATCAGGAAGACTATTTGCAGGCTAAGAGGTACAAAAATGAAAAACTTTGCCTTGAAATGAAAGCCCCGGAACACTTTGCTTAAGACAGACAGCCTAAGGAACTGGTTTCTCAGGATTCCATTCATAGTGTTCAGTCATTCAGGCATGCAGAGACCTCTTTATGGATGGCCCAAGGGGGGCAGGCTCTTGGTCGAGGTAACAGCAGGTCTTGATGTCTTTCATGCAGTGCTCATTTTACAGACATGAAAAATGCAAAAGTTGTGAGTGAGCAGATTGTCCACTCAGACTTCAAAAGTCCGGGGCAGGTACCATAGCTCAGAGAGTGCAGTGCATAAAGCTGTGAGAGTGGAAGCCAGAAGTGTGCTGGATATCTCAGGAAGCTGAAAAAGCCAGGAACATGGAACATCAAGGAAAACTTGAGCAGTGAGCAAAGCCACCCTAGGAGAGATCAGGAGAGTTACACTGGCAACGTCATAGGTACAAGGCCACTGACATTGTTCGGAGCTCATATCTTTGACTCAGGTGCTGGACCTGAAGAATTTAATGTCTGCCCTGCTGGGTTTCACATTCCCCTCTTCCTTCCTTTAGGAATAAGAGCATTTACTGTATGCCAGTATATGTTGGCAATGGTTAACTTTTATTTATTTATTTTACTTTTAAAAGAGGCTCATAACTAAGAGTTTTCCTTCTTTGGACTTGGACATTTTAACTGTGATAGAACTGTTAAAGCTTGGGCAGATCTTAGAGATTGATTAAATGTATATTGCATAATGTTATGATTTGGTCCCACAGTGTACCTCGAAGGCCTCATGAACCCGTAGGTAGGGCTTTCTGAAGGTGATCAAAGAGATGGGGTCTGGTTGGAAAAGGCAGGCAACTGAGGCATGACCTGGAAAGTTATGTCTCCTTCTCCCTCCCTGGCTCATTTTTCTCTCTTTGCTTCTGATTGCAATGATGTGAGCAGCTTTTCTCTGCCCAGGCCCTTCCACAAGACTGTTTTTGTATTTAATATTGTCAAACACGGACTGAACTTTTATAAACTGTGAGCCAAAATAGACCTGAGTTGGGTATTTTGACCCAGTGATAGGAAAATGAGTAAGACAAATGGGACTCAGAACATTTGTGGCAGAGGCTGTGGTCTGACCTACATCTTGAGCCCAGGGGAAATTTTTTACCCAGTCCACATTTACACGGTTGGAATTTCTGACAGCTTATTAAGTACTTTTCTACATTTTATAGCAGATCTCTGAAACAGGTATAGAAGGGAGCGACATCCTTCTGTAAGGAATGATTTGTGCAGAGCCACATGGCCAGGCATCAGCTGAGCTGAGAAAGGTTGTAAGAGATTTTTTTTTAACTCTGCAGGGAACCTGTCCTGAGTGGAAGAGGCTGTCAAAAACACTGAGAGGAGGCTGAGTTTAACAGAAACCATACCACCAAGATTCTCTGATTTTTATAGCAAACTCCCTTTTTGATGACATATCATTACAAAGAATGAGATATTAAAGGAGTGTTATTTTTTGGGAGGGAGGCTGTGGACTAATGTGTGGAGTATGGCTGGTCCTTGAGATGAAGACATCACATGCAAACAGCATCAGCAAGCAATGACAAAGGCTGAGGGACAGACACTCACAGCTATGTACAAACAAACAAAACTAAAATGTGTGAGAATGCTATTTCTGCAAAACAGAATGTGAGATAGTCCTAAATGGTAGAGTATACTGTAATGACTTTTTAATGCCACAAGAGTTTTATGGTAAAAGAAATATTATCTAATATTAATGGATTATTAGTTAATGGGCACCTGCATTTAAATATGCACAATATATTTTATTTCAGAGCTATTTTCTATTGCATAGCTCTAAATGTTTCAAATATAAAAACATGTTTTGCAGTGTTTTGGTAAGAAGACAGATATGTTAGAATTACAGATTTCAGTACAGCTAAAAGATGTCAAGGGTGAGATTGGCTATTAACGCAGTGCATATTTGGGCAGAGATGACTTGTCAAAGGAAGCTCACATATTTCCTGTTCAAAAATATGCTGACTGGTTGATTTATCATTGGCCCAGCTCTGGAGGATTAATGCATAACCACCAATAACTTGAGACTAATTGGTATTTGTGGGGAAATTTACTGATGAACAGAGAAATCCAGAACGGAATATTTATGAAAATGTTAATGTATTTCTACCTCATTAAAGAAATCAACATAGGGAACAAAAATGAATGTGGAAAAGTGGTATGGAATTTAACAACAGGACTGGGTTTGTTTCATGATAATTTGTAACTGAAAGTTAGATTGTGTGATAATTTGTTGAACTTTTGCCTCTGTTTATGTGAATGCATTTGCTATTGTCTATCCAACATCTAGTATACTGACTGGGATACAGTAGCAAGCCAATAAACTTTTGCCAAATGAATATTTTGGGGATTTTATCTGATAATGATACCATGATACAATCACCCTTCCTGGGGACTAAAATTCTCTTGAACACACTCTCCTCCCTGGGCAATACAGCAGACAGTTGATATATACATTTTCTGGCTCGTATTTTACTAGTCATTATTACTTCATGTCTGGCAAATTATTGTTACACAACTCTTGTTATACAATTGAGCAAATTACAGGTGTTGTCACATCATTTACTTTTTTGCTCCTTGGAATCTCTGAGGGTAGGGGCTGTATGTTCATTATTTGCACAAACATGTCTTTTAGTACTTAGTAACAATGTCAGATATATGATGAATATTTATTGAGTGATCAAATGATTACCTTACCGGGAACACAACCCAGTTCAGGGATGGGAAATGAATGTTATGCCATTTCCCTCTTTTACATTGTGGCAGATGTCTTTAGTTGATCACGAAACTCTTTCCCACTGAGATGACACGGAGCTATGGCCTCCTTCCCCACCAAAGCTCCAGGAGGCATGAGTAATATAGTGGAGTTAATAAATTGAAGTCTATTTCCTATTGCTATCTTATTTGCTTGTTTGAGCCTAGGGGATTAGCCATTCAGGGATGTTGCACTGTTATAATTCAACCATAAACAGTTATCTCACTTTACCATTCATTGTGCTGGCATTAAAAAAATGTATAACAAAAGACCACGATTTCCACCAAATAAAGACCCAAAAATTAAAATGACAGTACAGTTAGATATTTGCTACCATAGAAGCATACAAATGAGGGGAAATAGCTGATAGGGAAATAGCTGAGGAGAAAATTATGTGTCTCTTCTTTCTCTGTCTCTCTGATGCTTTTGAAGTCATGTAGAGGAATAATGGGGAAATGTGTGGCTCCTTTATTTCTATGTTTTTTGACACATGTTTTTTGATACATATGTTGCCCCCCCCACTTCTTACCTTTTACCTTTATTCTTTATATTTTATATAAAATGATTCAAAAGCTGAATCGCTTAAAATGCTCTTTATTTAACAGGTCAAAAAGGAATTGAATAACCCAGCAAAGGAAACATTGGAAAAAACCAGTTATACCACTATTATCTTGAGTGTTCAGAGTTCTAGAGTAGCATAAGTCATTAAAAGATGACTACTCTGTATTACTTACTACAGGTAATACACATTCAGGAGAAAGCCAAAGTATTATGAGTAGAGGGTATAAGCTTGTCCCCTAATCCTACATATTTTTATCATCTTCTTCATGCTTCCATTTTTTATGAAAACTTATTACAGCTATTATTCTTAATCATGAGTTATGAGCAATTCTCATCTACTGTTTCTGTTTTTCTTTTTCTCAAATATTTGAAACACAGCAGTCAACTGTCAATAATGAAAATAAATACTGAATGCCAGATTAGACAGAGCAATGAATAAATATACCTGCAGAAGGTAAAACCACTGTATGCCAAATGTTTCATAGATGATAGAAAGTGTTAGAAAAAATGTTTTGCAGTGAGCATTGGGGAACATTGAGATTCTAAAAGATAAATAAATATAAATTCAAGAATAAGATAATGGTAAAGTCAGGTGTCTGGGTAGATTTAAGTAAACCATAAAAGCTAACTTTACTGACAAGGGGCCATGACACTACTTGAATTTTTTTTTTTGGTACTAAGGATCAAATGCACGACCTTGCACTTGCCAGACAGGTACTTATGCCACTGAGCTAAACCCTCAACCCCATAAATGTTCTTTTTTGTCTGCTGAGTTGGGATTGCTTGCACAACAGTAATTCCTGATGTTGTCCATTGTTTTTATGTGATTTTTTTTTTTTTTTTGATCCTGGTGATTGAACTTATGACCTCACATTTGCCAGGGCAGGCGCTGATGCCGCTAAGCTACACCCCTGGCCCTCTACTACCTGAGTATTTATATTCTGTCAATATAGTCAAAGGAAATAAAAAAGAGAGAAAGCTCAATGGTTTTGCATCTCTAGAATTAGTGTGTATTCAGGAGTATATTCAAAGGCACGTAATTGCTTGTGGTCATGTCTTCTTGGCTACTTTCCTTTTTAATAGCTTGCTGCAGTCCATTTTTCCTACTGTTTTCTTTGCAATTGTGTTTAGTGCCAGATAAGCTTTTTCCAAAGGCAGAAAGTAAGAGAGTAGGAGGCAAGGGAGGGCAATATTTGCAATGCATCGTTATTTTACTGAGTGCTTCCAGCACTGTGTATGCACATGTACACAAAAAGACAAGCACAGTGAAGCATGTATAACCTTGGTTAAAAGATAAGAAAAACATAATTAAAATAATTTTACAAAGTTGACAAAAATAGTATTTTTAGACCAATACATCAAGTACCAGTTGGAGTATAGAGATAGGAGGGACTAGTGCAGACTCGTAAAGGAGAATAAAAACATCAGGAAAGAAATAAAATGAGAATAGTTTAAAAAGTATGAATGTGTCAAATTATACAAAGAATGAAAGACCAATAAGACTTCATCAGAATGAATTAAAAGAGTAAAGGAAAACATACTATAAATGAACCAAAATTTATGGACAAAAATTTAATGACAATGACAATTTAAATATCACATCTCTGAGTTATCGATTACTACTTCACAAATTATTCCAAAACTCAGCAGCAGAAAGCAACAGTATTTATTATCTCACGGGTTATTTGGATCAAGCATGTGAGGGAGGCCTAGCTAGGTGATTCTGATTCCATGTCTTTGGTTATAGTAAAAAATCTAAGGACTGACTGCAGTCATCTAAAATTTGCTGGAGGCCGCAAGAGCTCCTGTGGCACAGCTTTGCATCTGCTCAGGTATTGGGGGGAGGCCTTAGCTCCTTCCTGGATCTTGAATGCTTCACAACTCTTGGATTTCTCCATAGAGCTACTTGGTTATTCTCATGATACAATAGCTGATTTAGAATGAGAGAGAAAGCGGAGAGGAGGGAGAGAGAGAGAGAGAGAGAGAGAGAGAGAGAGAGAGAGAGAGAGAGAGACAGACAGAGAGAGACAGAGAGACAGAGAGAAAGACAGAGAGAGAGAGAGAGGCAGAGAGAGACAGAGAGAGACAGAGAGACAGAGAGACAGAGAGAGAGAGAAAGAGAACAAGAAAGTTATATAGTATAACTTATATAACAGAATTTCAGAAAATTTAGACTGTCATTTCTACCACATAGTATTTGTAAGAAGTGAAACGTTCAGTCTGGTCCATACTCAAGGGCAGGAAAATTTAAATTTTACCTTTTGAAGGGATAAGTACAAAAGAATTTGTGGGTTATTAAGGAAACTACTACCCTTGTTATCTTAAATATATATCTCTTTGTATGAATTTACTCATGAAATGGATGGCAAGTTTGCTTTTTTCACATCTGCATTAAACATTCCTAGAGTAATAGACATAGTTTGTTTATTCATTTATGTGATCCAGAAAAGCTTTCCATAGCCCTTCCTATCCATTAGATAATAAATTATAAACCTGTACCCATTATATATGTAGTTAAGTGATTTAACAATATAAATATTGATCTTAGAATATAAGATTAATTATATTATTAAGTAGAAGAGAAGATTCATCCTGCCTTGTGTTTCGCCATTTGGATACTGGCTTTTTCCTGCCTTTGAACTTTAACTAAAACATAGCTTCTTCCAGACTCTTGAGCCTGCAGGCACTTTGGTTGGAATTACATCAGCTTTCCTGTGTTTTCAGCTCACTAATTCACCCTGAAGGTCTTAGAAATTTTCAGCCTCTGCTGTTGAAATTCCTTATAATCTCTTTGACTCTGCCTCTCTGTCTCTGTCTCTCTGTCTCGTCTGTCTCTCTATCTCTGCCTTCCATCTCTGACTCTCTCTCTTTCTGTCTCTGTCTCTCTGTCTCTGTGTCCCTTTTTGTCTCCGTCTCAGTTCCTGTCTCTCTGTTTCTCTGTCTCTGGAAAACCCCGGCTGAGTTCTTAGTTAAAGCCACACTGAGTCTCGAAACATTTGAGTTCTAGTCCTTGTTCTAAGTCAGACAAGGCAGCAGTTCTCCGAGTCTGTTCATGATTAACACAGAGCTTTTGTCCCTCCCTTATTCACATGTTGAAGTCTCGCCAGCACAGCCCTGATTTTTGGAGGTAAGGCCTTTGGCCGAGGTATTGGGTCTCGAGGGTAGGACTTGTACTCTTCTAAGACGTGGTTTACTTTGTCTGTTTTTCCTTTGTTACTTGCTACCACATGAGAATATGATGAGACGGTGCCTTCATCTTGGACTTCTGTCTTCAACAACTACAAGAAATAAACTTCTGTGTTTAAGCCACGTCATCTATGGTGCCCTGTTACGGGCAACACATTAAGATACCTCACCTTATAGTAAATAAAAGATGTGACTCAGATGATCTGTTTTTTTCCTGTTCTGAATGTAGTATGTCTCTAAATATCTTGCTCCCTGCTCTTGCTATTACTGTTCATTGTCACCCAGATAATGATGACATCAGGATGCTGATGTTCAGCTGTGCATTTGGTGTTTATTCAAGTGAGGAAAGAAAGAGAATTATCAAAAAAGGAAGCAGGATATTTAGTCCTTGCATTAGTATGTTTGGAAGCTTTATGAACACATAAACCTGAGAGCATCCAGGTTCCCTCATTCATGCTCAGAAGATTTGTTCTTATAAGTCCTACAAAGTAGGTAAATCTGTGTATCTAAGAGAGCACAAACTAACAAGAGTCAGTTTAGTTGTGAATGTTTGCATGCTAACTCCTTGGTAGATGCTTACCTAATTCTTCTAGAAAATGTATTCACTGAAGCTCAACTTTATATGCCATTTTTAATTTGCTTGGTTGAAATAAACTACACACAATAGTGTCTTTAGACAGATTGCTATGATATGAATACAATCTTGAAAAATATCTCTACCACTACTGAACAGGACTGTAAACCACTGCTATTCAGTGAACTGTGTCAGGTTTATCACGCTGCTACCAGACATGAATGTATGCAGGGAGAAAAATTACAAGGCACCAAATGGGAACAACCTCACACTTCCCATTTGGAAATGCATGGCATGTGGAATCTGGAATCACGGAGATCTGACTGAGGGTCTCAGCCTTCTTAGCTGCAAGACATTTGGTTGGATACATCATTTCTTTTCAAGCCATTGTGTCACCAGCTATTAAAAAAGAGAATAGAGAAGGAATGAAGAGGCCTATTTCATTGGTGAAATGCCACAGAAATTACTCAGTATGCGGTATATATTAGGAGTTTTAAAAATGAACATTTTGAGAAGGATTAAATCAGCCCCCTGCAGTTTGGGGAGCTAAGTGGAAATTATATCTACTCTATAATTCTATTTTAGTTTACCCTATTGTTACATTTATTTTTAGTGATAAGTTTATTTCTTTTACTAGTTTCAGGAGGAGTTTTCCAAGCAGAAATCTAGGTGTGCAGGTCACGAGTTTGAATTTATAATTGCCAAGTTAGTGGGGAAGGGATGGAAAGATCTAGCAAGTAAGACATAATCACCTGTGTGCAACACTCCATGTCTTAGGATGTAAGCTGTTGGGAAGCTTTGCAAAGGTGAGGTTTGCCATCCTCTGCAAATCATTTCCTTGGAGACACACTGTTTTCCTTTATTGCTTGTGTACTCTTGGTGCCCTTGTGCAGTTGCACGTTTACATGTAGTATCTCAGAAGTAGCAAGCATTTCTCAAAGTGTGAGCCTCCTTGATCTAAAATTATTTAATCTAAGAATTCTTAGTAACAGAATTAAAGCCACAGCTTTATAAATCCTATAAATTTCAGTCTTTTTAAATCTCTAAACTAGTCTGTTAATGTTAGTTGAAATACTATGTTCACCAGTTTGTCAATATTGAGAAGAGTTAGTATCCTGGACAATCCGTCTCTGCAGGCTCCGTTTCACATCAGCATGAGTAGGCTAAGATGCTGATTGTCTGGAGTATACAAGGTGAAAGAATATTGAAAAGAAGCCCTGTTGTTCCCTTCTCCTACCTGGCTGTAGCTGACACTAAATAAAGCCTTCTGAGCTGTATTCCTTATTATCTTAATAAGTGCATTATAAAACAGCACTGAGTTTTGAGAGATAAGGAATGCTGAGGGTATTAAAAACATCAAAAGCAGAAAAAGTTAAGTAGTTGCAACAGGTACAGATCTAAGGCAAAGAACTACATCCAGCAGAAGAATCTCAGATCAAATATGCCTGCTTTTTCCTTTTGCCCTTTGGGGTTGTTCTTCTGATAAATAATTCACAGACTGCAGTGCAAAGTAGTTTGCATACTGACAAGATTAAAAAGAATGCTTTGTCTGGGTTAAATTTACAATATGAAACCTTCCTTTAAAATGTCAAGAAGGTAATTAATTTAAGAAGGTTTGCCAAGCAGAGTCTCCGACCCTGTCAGAAAAATTTCATTTCCTGAGGGTGAAGGAGATGTTGCATTTATCTTTCCCAAATGCCTGGTTTGGTTCCCATTTTAAGACCAATTTCTTCCAACCCAATATGCTTTTCATACCTGTTTTCTTTTTAAGGACAAAATTAGCCTACTATCTTTCCAGGTACTTTTTTTTTCCCTTGAAGATTATCTAATATTGTCTGCAAATTAGCTCTGCATGGGGACCAGAGCACAGGTCAGACCTTTTGACACAAACAAAAGAAGAATATTTTTACAGAGAGCACTCTCCCCTGCCTGAACATTCAGACAAGCATTTTGAGTAGCAGCGGGGAATGCATAAATTCAACAGCATGAGGATTTGCTTTTGGCATAGCAAAACATCCTGTCCCGCATAAACTCAGTAGTGGGCATTCTTATGAATGAACGCTGTGACAGTCGGAAGGGTTTGTACAGCTGCTCTTCAAGCCAAGTTTACTCATGTAAAATTGTATTAGCATGTGTGTTCCCTTAGCTAATCCCTGGAGTATCTGTAGCAGAGATTAAGCAATATATTGTTTGGAAACCTAATCCCAAATCTAGGTATCAACTGTGCATACACACATAGCCACACAGCAGAACTTGCTATTAATTGGTCCACTAGAATGGTTCACTTCCTCTTTGAAGCAGAGATACTGGAAAAAAAGAATTTCTCTAATTAATTTCAAAGAAACAAAGTTCAGCTGAAATGTGTCATAATGCTAAATGAGAAGAAAATAACTCAAAATATATGAAATTCTAGAAGGACTCTCATGATTTTAATGTAAACCTAAATAAGAAATGTGTTCAATAGAGATGCTTTTGAAAGCTTAACCTCCTCCCTAGCTGCCAACTCTCCACCTGATGAGCAATACACATATTTGTGTTGTTACAATGAAGTTTCCTAACATTTTGCTCCTAAAATTTATGTCATCAGGTGGAGTCAGGAAATGCTATATCAGTTTAACTTTATTCTCTGAGGCTTTAAAAAAAATAGTGCCTGGTCAATTATTTTGCAAATGCTCCTCTTCCACCCTCAAATCTTGGCTAAATGTATCTTACGAAGGATACACATTGGGTTTTTCTTTTCATGGAGTCCATTCTTGGTATGCAGAACAGTAGTTTTCAGTCCTTTCACTTGGAATGTTTACTTTTTAAAGAAATACTTTACTTGTCTTCAGGTTTTGGGGAAGTTATGGTAGTATGAGTTAAAAACAAATGAGAAGGGCCTGTGAATATAGCTCAGTGGCTGAAGTGTCTGCCTGGAAAGTGGGAGGTTGTGAGTTTGATCCCCAGTACAACAAACAAACAAACAAATAAAAACTCTAATGGCAATATTGCCTAATTTTGTAGTAAGGTACTGTTTAGTATGAATTAGTATAATGCCAAACAAGTTTGCAGCGAAAATGCAACTTAAATTTAATATTTCTCATTAAAGATCACTTTTGAGAATTTGAACCATCCTTCCAGGTTTTTAAGCAAGAGGCAACATTCCTCAGAAACTGATTTTAGAGCAATGCATTATATAGAGGCAATAGTGTTTGGACACAGGAGGAAATATGTCAGTATGGTCTAGGGAACAACATCTAGAGGCTTGTCGAAGTGTTTTATGTGTTAGACAACAGCAACAACAATTATTTTCGTCATAATAGCATCCAGAATGCCCTTGGTTGGAATTCTTGGATTTCAGTAAGATCTGTGTTTGCCTGTGTTAGCGGAACCTCTCAGACATCCTCACTATGTATTGCATGATGATTTACCCTATCTTACTCACTTCTAGGGCTTCTCAAACTGTACAATTCTATCATTATTCTGTACTTAAAGAAAAAGAACTCAATCAGCATCTCACTGACAAGCATAAAGATTGATTCCAGTCAAATTTCTTCTTTAGTATACAGAAATATATATAATTACCTCTTGAGAGTACCTAGTCATTAAATAATTTTGTAGCAAAGATTGATAGAAGGCATATAAAATTTAACAGAAGGCATATATAAATTTAACAGAAGCAGGAAGAAGAATTAAGTGCATAGGGAATATATAGGTTCTGGGAAAATTTACTGGCAAGTTGCAAGTTACCTATAAGATATTTAAATGAGAAAAACATACTCCATAACAGAAAAGAATGCTTTGTTTCAGACTGCTGTATTTATGGCAGACTGTACAGATGAGTTCTGGAAGTTACACTCGAGGAAGGGAAAATAAGTTGATTACCTGCAGTCTGAATTTTTATAGCCTGGTTAGTTCATTAGGAAGAAGTGGGAATTAATAATCTGGAATGATTGTTGTGCATGAGGACAACCTACAGTTGGGGAAGATGGCGAGAGACCGTTCCAATAATATTGATAAGAAATCGGATCTGACTAAATGCGTTCATTGTGAGAATGCAAGAGAGGAGACACAGTTGATAAAACTTGTCAATTTCATGAGATTTGACAACTGATTGGGTGAAGTCAAGAAGAGAAATTAAAGATCACTATTTTCTGGCTTTTCTAGGGATGAAGTATGCTAATCAACATCCAAAAGAGAAGGGGGGATGTTGTTATATACTCTCTGCTCAAAGAATTGATTTCTTGGTTTCTTCTATCACAGTTGTACCACTTCTTGACTCTTTCATCTGAATTACTTGGTTTTAAGGTAATAACTTTTTGTCTGGCTTCATTCCTACATTGTCTCTCTAAGTGCATTTAATTACCTTTCCAGGTTTTTCATGTGTTTTTGTTTTCTTCTTTTGCTCTCCAACCTTCTCAATTTCATTTAACCTTTTTTTCCCAGATAAGGTCTTTACATATGCATCAACAAAAAATAAAATCCCACAGATATACATTTTTTTTTGGCACAGCTCTGAGGTCTCACCCCTTCCTTCAGTGTACACCTTCTTCCGCCCTTACATATAGCCCTGACTAAGAGTTTCTCTGTGCTCTCATTGTCGTTCTTGATTGGCTCTAGAATTCTAAAATTTTTAGTACAAGTGACTGGCATGAACTTGCACCAACAGGCAATAGCCCGAAATAGTATCAGTTTGGATGAAGGAAGGATGAGAGTGGATACATGTTTTTTGCTGTTTTTCTGACACAGGATTTCACTATGCAGTTCAGGCTGACCTTGAACTTGCTTATGTAGCTGAGACTGGCCTTGAACTTGGTGATCCTCCTGCCTCGGCCTTCCAAGTACTGGAATTACAGGTGTACACCACCATGTCTGGTTCAGATTTTTTATGGTCTAAGTCTTGTGAAGTTTTGGGTCCCTGCTTAAGTAAAACACAGTCAATTAAACATGTTTCAGGGGTATTTTTTCAGGATTAAATCTCTGGAAATGTCCTTGTCTACTGTTCCTCGAGATTTCACTGTCTTATGTTAAAAGTTATACAAAATTGTTAAAAGTTATGAAAGAATAACATATGAATTTAAAATTTTAAACTCAAAAAATTACGTGAAAATTAGAGAAGAAAGTAAAAATTAATTTAGAATGAAGAAAAACAACCTACCAAGTTACAGATATTAAAAAGTAACACATAAAAATCAATATGCCAGAAAAATATTGTTCTATTTTAGAAGTACTTGATATGCTTCAAAAATAGGTTTATCTTTTTTTTTTAAATTTTATTTAAGGAGAAAAAAAAGCAGAGAAAGGGTACAAGTTATACAGATTTACAGAAAAAAAAATAAACAGTAGGAAATCACTAGTTAATGGGTTACATATTGTCATCTTAGAAATAATTTCTTTACTTTTCTGTGGATGTATACTCCTTGATCATATCTTTATGTGAAAATACTTTCTGTAATAGTACTTAGAGGGAGAATGGAAACATAGTTTGGTTTTTCTTCTGATATGTTTAATTAAAATATCTGAAAATAGAGTTTATAAAGTTTGCCGCTTTATTTTTTTATAATTCCCATTGCCTTCAGACATATAGAAAGTATACATTATAAATACGAGAAATCTAAGAAATTCTATTTTGTGTAACTCTTACCAGAAAAGGAAAGTGTGTTGGATTTATAACTGCACTCACTAAATTATCTTTTCCTAAAAGAACAGAACTTCTATTTTGATCAGCATCAATGAGAAGAAAATTCTTTGCTTAAAATTTTATCTGTTCAATAACTGGTAGAATTTATTTCAGTTTACAGCATATTTTCTCTCTTTATAGTGGGAGTTGCACAAAATATTTAACTGGACTAATCAGGGTGTTAGAAGTTTTTGCTCTCATCTGTATATTTTAGGGCAAATCCTATTGCTGACATTTTCATTTTCTGGAGGCTGTTTGCTTCTGGCTCATTGTACTCTTCATCTTCAAGGTTAGCAATGAGAAGCCAGTCCAGTCTTTCTCGCCTTACCCCCACCTCTCTCTGACTCTTATCCCACTTTGCCATTTAAGGGTGCTTGTGACTGCAGTGAGCTCACCCGGGTAATCAAGCATGACCTCCCATCTCACAATCAGTTGATCAGCAACTTTGGCTCCATCAATTACCTTAATTTCTTATTCCCACATCATGTGATTTAGTCTCAAATTCCAAGGAGTAAAAGGCAGAAATATTTGGAGGACCATTATTCTTACCTTTTATATAACTTAACATATATTTCTTGAATGACAGACAAACAAAAATTCTGAGAGGCAAGAGGTGGGTAAAATATCAAACTATCCTCAGATCAATAAGGATGAATACAGAGAAATATACTTTGGGCTTGATAAACAGAAGAGCAGTAGTAGTTTTTGAGGAAGCACTTTAGCAGCCTGTGGGTTTTGGAAACCAGGTTTTAGGAGATTATGTACTGAGTTGGGCTCAGGACACAAAGGGAGGGAGTTTAAATTGTGTTATAAAGTAAGCATAAAAAGAGTTCTAGAACAGAGGCAAAAAGCTAGCAGAATCCCTAAAAGTTTCTGCTTTCTTAAAATAGAAGATGCAATTATATTTATAGGATAAGGTAAAGGAGCTCATAGATAAATAGATAGATAATGACATAAAATATTCAAGAGAGATGGAATAATAGATCAGTATTTCTTTTCAAAGCAGTTAGAGTTCATTATCTTACTATTCAGTGGACCATATTTTAGCTGTTAAATATTCAAATATACAGTTTGTATAATAGTGAAACCAATAAAGTATGAAGATGGTAGCATGGACTTAAATAAACAAGATCTGAAAGAAGGAGTAGGAGAAGAAGGAGTTTGAGAAAGAGGGAAAAGGAGAAGAGGCGGCAGCCGCAGTAAGATGGATTAAAACCAATATCCCAAAAGGACAACTGAGCCCTAGGAAATGAGGGAGCAGGAGAATATTTTCTTTGAGATAGAACAAAGAATGATATGAAATCAGAGACAGAAAAGATTGGGAGAAAAGAGTTCAGAGAATTTCAGTTAGATGATCTTAATTTTATCTGTAAGTAGTAAACCTCAGTGCCTAACCATAGATGGGAGTGCAGAGAACGTGGAAAGAACAGAGGACGTTTGGGCTAGATTCTGGAGGGTAAGAGCAAAGATCTTCCATCTTTAGGTACTCAAAGTATGCCACCAGGAGAATGAGTAACAGAGTGGAAGTGAGATGCATGTCTTTAAAGGGATATTGCCACGCTTGAGATGTTCCCAGCAATACTTGCCCAGCTATGTGGTAACAGGAAACCGAAAGCTGCGTTTGATAAGGTGGGAGAGAGAACACTATGTGGCAGATCATGAGATCAAGCAGGCAATACAGCCTGCTTCTCAGAGCACTGTATGGATGGCTGATCATGAATCAAGACGAAGTGGAGACGAATGTGGTCCAGGGTGGAGAAAAGGATGGAGAGAACAAAACAAGGGAGGGTGGGGCCTTGGGATAATAATGTCAAGGCCCAGCTCAAGAGGATGAGTGAGCAGGATGTGAGAGTGGTAGAGAGATTGGAGGCACAAAGTGTGGTGGTGGTGTTGGTGGGGACTAAAAGAATGGAGGTGACAGTAGAAGTATCGGTGCCAAAAGAGCTGTGGTATGAGTGCTGGACATGCACTGAAAGGATGTTGAAGGAGGATGGAGCTATAGAGGAAACGTCACAATTAAGGTGGAGGAGGAAAACCTCATGAAAAATGTAACACTGTATAGGGTAGAAGGCATGGATTGAAAAAGAGATTTCTGAAAAGTGAGAATCTAATTGTCTGGAAGACATTGTGAGAGACAAAGATAACGCTGACTCCTTTTTCATCACAGAGTTTTAGAGTAACAGGCACATAGTGCACATTTAACCACAATATAATAGACACTGAATTAGGGAGAAAGTATATGAATTTCACAGTCTAGTAAGAAATACACAATATGTTGGAAAAGTATATAATCACAGTAGGATCTATAAAAATGTAAACATAATTCTCGGACTATTCTTGCTCTGCTATATTTGTACTCTGATATCTTCAGGGCAGAGTGCTGACACATTGTCTGAATAATCCTTGAAAAGCATCAGAGTCTCCCTGTCTTCATGGTTTTTTTTTTTTTCTGTTATACTTGAAATAAATTCTGGATTGTTTAGCAAGGTCTAAAGGGCACCACATGCTCTGCTTCACATATGTCTCCAAACTTCTCTTCCTGTGCTTTCTCACCTCAGCAACCCTGGCTGCCTTCTTGCTCATCAAAGCCTCAGTCTTTTCCTTGCTGCAGACCCTGGATACCTGCGTCCCATAACTTCTTGGGCTCCCCTATGGCTTATCTTGGTCCCCTCTCTTTTAGTGGAATCTTCCTCGATTTCTGTCAGTTTATTATCTTTGATTCCTGTGTCCTATTCTCCAAGTCTCATTCATCAATGACATCTGCCATTTCAGCCCCTTAGAACATCATCTCAACTCTATGTTTTCTTTGCTGGCTTACGAAATTACTTCTATCACCACCTCTTGTCTGTAACAATTATTCACATTCTAATTTTAGAAGGTTTGTGGAAGTCATCTGTTCCTAGGAAGCCTAAACAGAAAAGTGTTGATTCTGGAGGGACTTTCCTAACCATGGCTACCATTTTGGACTTAGATAGGTCAGCTCTGTGCTGAACATTCATCTCCTCAGCAGAGTAGGAACACAGATGATAGCATGTACACACTTACTAATGTAATTAAATGTGTGAGATCTTAGTATATCTAAAACATAGACTTGTCTAGTAGAGAAGACGATCTAGGACTTTTGAATCAAATATTATGACTATTCAAAATATAACTCCATAATTTCCCAGTTTTGTAGGCTTTGACATCATACTCCTGATGTGTCAGTGTTCTAATGAGATGGAAACAATGTCTACTGTGATGTGATGAAAGATACCTTAAGAGCTGAGAAGTATACCTGGTACTTTCTGGACATTCAATTAATATTAATTTCTTCATTGAGATTTTCCCAGATTTTGCCTACAAGGCAGGACGTAAATTTCAGAATGTGGTCTCAGGAGTTTTGAACCATAGCCACCACTCTCTTAGCCAGTTAACTCTTAATTCAGTCCACATGCCCTATAACACATCAGGGAATGTTTGGATATTCTCAAATACTGAAGAATGTTATACATGTTGTTCTTTTTTCCCTAGCCTTGCATTGTATTTCTTTCCTAATTAATATATGTTTGCAACATAAAATAAATACATTAATCTTGGGGAATGGCTAAATACATGTCACATTTTAATCATTTTTATTCCCATTTATTTCCCCATCCTCCAGCTTCCCTCATTCCCAGGTCCCTCATCTCCTAAAAGTCTATCTCCCTGTTTTCTGTCTTCTATTTTTCATTTTATTTTATAAATTTATACTTTGGGTTTCTCGTAAGAGAAACCGTATGACATGAAATGTTCTGAGTCTGATTTATTACGCACAGTGTTATGGTCTCACCGGGTATCTATTTTCCTACAAATCACTCAAATTTAACCTATGTTATGTTATCCTTTGTTATTTTATTTAGCCCTTCATATTTTGATGGATATATAGGCTGCTTCCAACATTTAGTTGTATTACTGTAATACGATGTGTCTAATTCTTTTGGAAAGATACCCAGAAGAAGTACAACTGGTTCAAAATGGAATATCTATTTTTAGTTTTTTGAGGAAACTCCACATTGATTTCCATAGTGGTTGTACCAATTTCTTTCTACATCTCAAAGAATGGTAGCATTTTAGACAGGAAGAACACTTAGAGGTTATTGTGTGGTATGTAACTGAATCAGTATGCTGGAGTCAGGAGATAGGGACACATGTGGACTGGTCACATGTCTTCTGGCATCTGCATTGCCCACTTCACTGCATGATTAAGGTTTTGGGAGTATGAACCCAGGGTTGTCTTGGGCATACCTGGGTGTCAGTAAGTGATTATTGTTTTGACCAACCACTGATTTTGTTTTGTTTACTGTTTCTTGACCATTAGTTTTTTCTTTTATATAACGATGCAAGGTTGTCAATGTAAGAGGTAAGGAGAATTCTCGAGAAGCCCAGGGACTTGAGGGAGAAAGAGTACCTATGCAGTATGTGTGATATTTGGTCTCCTTTGGTCTCCTCAAAACATTTCAATGAAATTGCATAACTCTGTACTGATTCTGTGTACTTTCAGATGTCATGATGTAGAGTTGGCCTGTGTGATAATTTCTTGTGAAGTCAGGGCTCCCATGAAATTCAGTAATAGTAATAATTGGAATGGTAGATACTGTTTATAAAAAGAAACTTAAAATGTGGGTGGCTTATTTCACTTAACATGAAACAGAGGCATATTCTTGGAGATGGGGAAAGGAGATGAGGAGGAAAAAGAAAAGGAAGAGGAATAACAGGATTGAAAATGATCAAGACATATTACATGCATGTATCAAACCCAGAATAAAGCCCACTATTCTATATTATCAACATACACTACTAAAATTGTGTGTGACACTTTGTTGCATGGAAAATATTTTTACTTCAAAATTTTAACTTTACAGAAAAATCTAAAGCTCAGAATTTTGTATAATTTTGGACAATGATATTTACTCTACTTTATGGAGGTCTTATGAAGACTAAATAAAATGTGAATATTTGGCTTAGGCCCTAGCACCTTGCAACAATCAAGTAGATATTGTAATTATTTTTTTTTTGTTTTACTTTAGCTGTTGCTATTGTTGCTGGTGGCTGAAGATTTATGTGGTTGAAGATTATTTATCTAGCGGTCTTTGTGCTACACTTTCCTTTTCCAACTGCCATATAATTTTTATTTTCAAAGCTGTTGTTGATCTTGTTGTATCACAAATTCAAAAAAATATAAATTTGATTGATGAAAATAAGTCTAAGCAAGATTATTAAATTTTTAAAAAGTTAAAAAATTAACATGTTGTTTTAAAGTTATCTCAAATAGAGTCAGAACAGTCAATTATTATTTATGAATGAGATAGTGTATAACTCATGTAGTTCATCAAATTCTGTTACTTAATTCACCTTAGATTAAGCATCTAGTTAGGATTTGACCAAGTAGTATTTGTTCATGTTCACTCATTCATTAGAAAATCTGATCACCTTTCATATGACAGACACAGTTCTAGCTAGCATTCAGTAGAGATTCAGTAGATTATATTGTAAAGGAATGAGAAAAAAAGTGCTATTTACAAAGCATAAATGTTTTGCAAACAATGATAAATTACTCTATTAACAAGAGGCAAATGAGAGACACTAGATTAGAACTGTCTGCAGTTAATCCTTAATCTTCCTGGAAGAAGGAGTTATACAGAGATACATTGCAGGTGGTAATTACTATGAAACAGGAAGAAAAATATTTTCAGCACAGAAATTTTGCAAAGCATGGTATCCAAGTAGATAAGACTGCTAGTTTTTGTTATTACCTGCACTTCAAGTATCTTTTACTAAAATATCTCAAAAATATCTTATCTTGCACATTTCTCTACTTCTAATCCCAAGTTAAATTTTATGTGGCTGTGAAGAAACTGGTCAGAATTTATAAAGGTTTCCTGTCTTCAGTTTTAGCTACTTATAACATGTAGTGTCTTAAAAAAATTCCTTCCTAGGATAGTTTCTTTAGGATTGGGACCTGACCATTTTCTTTTCATGTACCTATGTGAGTCATTCAAGTCATAACTACTGATTCATTGGCTACTCTTTTGGTTGAGCATCTCCAGAGCCAATATCTGTCTATCTATCTATCTATCTATCTATCTATCTATCTATCTATCTATCAATATCATCTATGTATATCTACAGAAATAATCAGACTTAAATATATATGTAAATAATGTATAGGTAGTATATTCAAATCACACATGGGAAGACAGAGAGAGAGAGACAGAGAGAGACAGAGGCAGACAGAGAGAGGGAGAGAGAGGGAGAGAGAGAGAGAGAGAGAGGATCTGCCTTCTTCATGCTGGAGACCCAGCAAGGCTATGGTGTAATTCAAAGCCTGAAAGCAGTGGTATGGAGTCCAGATGAAGTGAAAGGACCTGAGAACTGGAAATCTGTCTAATAATCTGCATGTATGACAACCTAAGGGCTTGATGTTTTGGGGCCTGGATACACTTGTTTCTGCTGCTTGCCCTACCTAGGTGGTCTTTGTTCTTGGACCTGGCTTGGGAGTTTATTTACTTCACATCTTTGCAAAAACTCGACCTCATCAACATTTCTAATTTTAGCTATTCTGTCAGGCATGTAGGGTTCAGCTAGATATTAAGACAGGCCTTCAGTTTTGTGTAAAATATACCCAGAAATGACATTCTTGTTCCTGTTCTTTTTAGCAATGGGAAAGTTTCTCTCAGTTATGGGCATATTTGGGAACGAGGAGCTTGGTCGTCATGGTCAGAGAATGATCCTTTCTGCCTGGCCTGGTTGAGCCCTCTCATTTGAGCTGCATTCTTACTGTTATGTTTCAGTCTGTATTGTGTAATTCATGAGCCAGACTGGCTCTATTTTCTCACTTATAAAATGAAAATCTTGGAGTAGCTATTTTGAGCTATATTTAGCTCCAATGATCTTTGTTTTTCCTCAAGTCCTTTGGGTATATATATCTCTTATAAACTATAGATTTTTTTTTAAACTATAGATTTCAAAGTAATTTCCTCATCTTTCTTCAGTTGTATTGCCTAATTCACAAGTCTATTAAAATTTTTCTTATTTTTGATGTATCCTTTTATTTTTTTGTTTACATAAATTGATGTCTTTCCTAAAATCTTCTTTCTGTAGTTTTGGCTCAAGTATCCCACTTTCTCTTGACCTTGTCAGGCAATTCCTCCATATTATTGCTTAACTGTTTCCCAATGGTCACTACTGACAATCTGGTAACTCTGAAGCTGGCTTATATTGCTCCTGGAAGACATCTGTGCAACACAGGGATCATTCTTTCCTAAATTCCCTTTCCCTTAACAAGATTCTTTCCTTTCCTTCCCTCTCTTCCTCTCCTTTCTTCCTTCCTGCCATTCCTCTCTCCTCCCTTGACTTCCTTACTCTTATTTTTTCCCTTTTTGTACCAGAGTGTCATCAACTCATTCTCATCCCATCTTTTTCCAAACTCTCTTTTACCTATCAGGATAGAATCAGTGAAATTTACTCTTGCAGATTCCATCTTTCAGCAGAGTTCCGTGTAGATTATGCCAAAGAAAAGTGCTGCACAATATTTGAAATGTCAGAAGAAAAAGTCAGTTGTCTCTAGTGGCAGCTGCAGGCAGACATGTGAGGAGTAAGTAGACCTGAGATTTACAGCACCCGGTGGGACAGCTCCTGCAAGCCACCTACTTCATTGCTGCAGGCAGGGGAGATTAATAGCGGGGAGTAGGTATCTTCCCTTCTATCCAAATTTCCCAAAGCCCAGTCATGGTCCTTTTGCCTTGGTACCCTAGCTATTCGAATGGTTACGTAAATCCCAACTTGAAATAACATTTTCTAAGTTCATAAGGTTAGGCCGACTTGAAATAAATCTCAGTAGCTCAACAGAATAAGCCCATTTTTTAAATCAAAAATTATGGCCTGAGCCTAATGGCGGCAAGGGTATGTACTGAGGGTATTGGAGGACTCTGCTTCAAAGAACTTTTCAAGGACCAAAGTGAGTAGACGCTCTGCCATCTTTTGGTGTGGCTTTGGGAAGATGTGGATTTTGGCGTCTAGCTGGGAAATGAGAAAAAAGTTCAAACAAAATGATTTCATGCATCCAGTCTAGACTGACATGTCCCATTTCCTCCAAATTCCACCAGCCAACCGCAAGAGGCAAGCTAATTGCAAGAGAGGCTCCTTTTACTTGGCTAACACTTTAGATGATGCTGTTCTTCATAGTTCCAAAATCAGACCTCTCCATCCATTTATCCCAGAGTGGTCTCATCTACTCAATTATTTTGACTTCTCTCTCTGTATGTGGTTTCCTCTCCTTCAGGAATTTCTTTTCACCTTTGCTGTCTTGGTGAGTTCCCTGCAAGGCATACATGATACCCCTTTTGTGGATTGTTCCTGTGCACCCTTTGACACTCCAGCTCTTTTCTGGGGGGCTGGTTACCAAGAATCAAACTCAGAACCTTGCACTTATCCCCAGTTCTTTGAACATAATTATACAGTACATAAGTGATTTGCTATATACAATCACCTGTTTGTGCATTTTCTTTCTGTGTCAGTGTAAGAACTTTGAGAGTCACAAGAAAAGATTTTTTGAGCCCCTTATATTGATTCTGTAATACGTAGCAAGTGCTCATTAAATATTTTGAAGTGAATCAATAACAACAACATGCATAAATTCATATAACCAAGCAATAGTCCCAGGCACTGTCACAAACAATTCTTATTAATCTAAATGAAAATCTCCATGTTTTAGAAATGCCTATGAATAGCATTTAATAGATACTTCCAAAATGAATGGATTAAAAATAGTTGATGGTTTATGTAAGGAATTTGGTTCACAAACTAAAATTACTCCTCCGTATTTTTTCCTACAATTTACACTTGTGCAGTTGGCTTTCATTGCAGTAGGTCATTGATGAGCTGCACATTCATTGCTGATCTTCCTGGCTCATAGATCTCCTGTCGTGTTTGTCTCCTTTTACTTGGATTTCATCTTTTTACCTCATGTTTGTTTCTTTCCAAATCTAGCCTCCCTCTTCTAATTTATTTCCCTCTTTATTGAACTTCCAAGGCTGTGACAGCAAGAAGTGGGAAATCCACGGAGGAACAGACATTTTCCTCCCATAAATTTCAATCCTCATGTTCTCTGCTCCAATCTAGGCAATGATTTTTAACGTATTTTACATGCACTGGTTTACTTAGGCAAAACTTTGCCAAGAAATATAATTGTGTCACAAAGAATGTCTATAATTTGTCCAGGGGCTATTATCTGTTCTCTGAATTAGTACTAGATCGATACCTTAGTAAGTTGTCAGGGTCATTGTGTTGAGGTGATGTCTTTGTAAACAAACTAACATTTTTTTTTCAGTTTCACTAGGTAGTCTGGTGATAGGACAGGCGGCACACAAAGAGATAAAGGCAAATTCTTTGGTTACAATTACCCACTATATGCATACATGTATGTATATATAAATTTAAGATGCTGATAATTTTGCTCATGAAAAATTAATAGAATTCATTTATATAGTTGTAAAATTCTGATTAGTGTCTGCCTCACAGTAGATATTTTCCTGTTCATTCACATTATTGTTTTTTAAATTTTATTTTAAAAAAGCAAAACAGGAAAAAAACTCATAGAAATGATACAGAATTTTAAAAAAATAGTCAGAAATTAACACTGTTCAAGTTACAGGATTTAGGCACAAAAAAGATGATAAAACAATCAATGAAAGCATAAACTGTTCTTTTGGATGAACTAACAGAGATTAGTAATATAGCTATGCCTATATACACATGATATTTTCCTTTCTTCTTTCTCTCCTTTCCCCTATCCCGCTTGTTTTTTCTTTTTTGAGCACTTTATTTCCCTTTCATTATCACAATATCTATTATACATTTTGGATCTTATGACTTTCTTAGGATTTTTTTACACAGGGAAGACAATATGATATTTACAAATGTGAGTTTATTTCACTTCTAAATATGGTCTCAAGTTGCCTCCATTTACCTATAAAAGCCTCAAGGTTGTCCTTTGTAGCTGAGTAATATTCCATTGTATAAAAATATACATCTTTTTATCCATTCCACGATTGATGGGCATTTTGGTTGTTTCCAGGATTCAGCTATCACACATTAGCTATCAAAATATGGGTGCACATATATCACTGTGGTATGATGTTTTCAATTCTAAGAAAATGCCCATAAGCAGGACAGCTAGGTCAGATGGGACTTCCAATCCCAGTCTTTTGAGAAAATTTCACACTGATATCCATAATGGCTTTAATCACAAGCAAAGTATATGCAACAACAACCACTGTCCAGGTTTAGGTGTGTGTGTGTAGAATGGCTGGGAAGATGAGAGTTGAACAGATGATCTTGAGATACTTAGTTATATAACTTTTTAAAAATCCTTTTTTTTTGTGGTAAATTGTTACTTGGAAACGAGGGATGGATTGCACCTTTCAGAGTCATATAATTGAGAATTTATTAGGTCTGAGCATAAGCTGACATTTATTAAATAAAATTTCTTTCCAGTTTTGCATAATTCTTTCTACATAAGTCTTTTCCACTATGGGACTTAAATAACAACACCTCAGAATTTGGAAGTCCAGCACTGTCACCATTTGTGATCTAAATATAGCTACTCTGAAGCTCCTTCAGGGCTTGTGATATCTAACAGGGCTCCTGCTATACATCTTTTCAGCTCTTGGCTCATTCTTTTGTTACACATTGTCCTTATTCTTCCAACTCAGCCCACCAAATGATCATCTGGGTGAGTCTCTCGACCCCATGTGCCAAGGAGCAGACTCTGTGTCAGACATTTTGGGACACAGACTCTACAAACCTGAAGCCGTCTCCGTGGTGAGTGGCAGGCACTCCAACCCTGTGCTTCTCATCCCTATCAAGTCAGTTTTAAATGATACCATGACACCAAAGAGGAAAAGACAGGGTAACTTTTATTTAGATTATCAGATATTGTGGAAATAGAATGGAAAAAGCATTGCAGATGATCTCATAATACATAGGTGGAATTTCCTCACTGTGTCCTAATGGCTGGCCACTGTTCTGAAGTGAAGAAATGTCTCCAAGCTGAGAGATGTCTCAGGTGAATACATTCACAGTCAATCCTCATTATTTGTAGAATCCGTGTTTGTGAATTCACCTACTTGCAGAAATTTATTTGTAACCTCAAAATCAATACCTACAGTGCTTCTGTGGTCATCTGAGGACACGTGCAGAGCAGTAAACAGTTTGAGTCAACTGATGTGCATGTTCCCAACTGAGGTCGGACAAGGTGATACTCTGTCTTCTTATTTTAGCAAACAAAGTGACTGTCTGTCTTCTTGTTTAAGCCTCATACAGTAAACAGTTCTCCTTTGTACCATCCATCTAGGACAAGTTGTTTCCATGCTTGTGATTATTTGTTAGTGATTTCAGTATCCAAGGTGGCTCCCAATGCAGTCTTGAATTGCTGCCCTTTGTTCTTAAGTGCAAAAAGGCTATCGTGTGTCTGAAAGAGCAAATATGGGCGTGAAATTGACATAATTGACTGAGGAGTCATAGTACTGTGGGTTGTGGGTTTAATGTTAACCAATTAGCAATATACATTAAATAAGGTGTCCTCCAACAGAGACACATAAAGTGAGGTTGATAAAAATGTGACTAGGCATTTACAGGAATCTAACCTGTATTTCCCCTAGGAGCAATGATTCGGTATTTGCTAATTTAGTGTTTGTGGTGACTTTATAGAATATAGCTAGAATGAATAATGAGAATTGACTTTTTTATTAACACCTAAAAGGAGTAATTTATAAGTCTATTTACAACCACATTAAGCACATTTTGGAATGAGAACTGTGAAATTTATACCATCTCTTCTAATGAATAAAATGAATACAGTCACATATTGCTTAATGATCAACTAAAACAGCTACGATGTTACTAGGCAGTATAATCATCTTGGGCCACTGTGGTGTATGTGATCTGTCTTGGACTAAAACACGGTTATGTGGCAAGTGACTACAATTTTTTCAAAATAAAATAATCGTTTACAACTCAGTAGTTACCTCCATTCAAACTTGTTTTTGCTGTTTGCAAACAATTTTAAATTTCCAGGTAAGGAAACAAAAGAAGGCTGCCTCTTAATCAGTCCCTCATTTGTGGAGAACAAGGCTGCTCCACTGATGCCAGAGCTTTGTGAAACATTCATAATTCATGGATGTGGCCATCTGAAAGCGTTTCCTAGAATTGTCACAAAATTCTGTCAGCTCCTGCCGTGATGAAAAAGTACAGTCTTGTGAATATGATTAAGGCGCGTGGAATCTAAGGAAGCCATCAATAGCTGCCCCAGCTCTCTTCACGCTCTTGGAATGCAGTCTGTGGAAGAAAGTCGGTTCTGACAGATGATTTCATGGCATTTTACTCAGTGTGGGATGTATTTTAGAAGCAGTGTATCAAAATCTTGACCTTTGCTTCATTTTTTTCCTCATTGTTGATTTAGAAGATTAGAGGCATTGTAAAACCTTTTTCTCTGAGTGTCTTCTCCTATATGCAGCATAAGGTTCAGAAAGAATTTGACATACATTATAGAAGCATAAATCAGCTAGGGGAGTGTATTTGCAAATTGCTCTTCTCTTTATAATTTCATCTCATTAGGGAAGAAGGGATGGGTGGGTGGACTAGCAGTCACAGATCAGAAATTGCATTTTCTTTCTAGAGAGCTGGAGATCTTTCGTTATGAAACTCCCTCCTGAGAAAACGATGCAGGTTTTTATTATGCATAAAATTCTCCCCTGATGAATTTTTGCAGCTTACTGAGAAGGTGTAAACCAAAATTAGAAACTGCTTGCTTTTACATTTTACTGACATCTTAGGTTTAGTGTACAAAAAGTACACTAAACTTTTTGTGGGATTCACAATACGTTTTTATTTTCTTGATGAGTTGAGATGAGCATAGAGTCTGAAGTAGATCTATAAAATGTACTGACTTAGTCCCCAGTGTCCAGTATATTCGAAGGCTCAGGACGAAGTTATGTGGCCCATGACCTGTGAGGATTAGGAATAATTCCATCAAATGATAGCCAGCAAAGCTTTCTTTCTACATACGAATATCTTAAATATTTTTTTGTTTTACCACTGAAGTTTTCTGATATTGTGTGGGGCGGTAAACAATACATTCTGTAATAGTGACAGTGACAATGAATATTTGCAGTCACTTGGTATGTCGTGTTACACTATTCATGTAACAGCTCTGTGTATGTATTAGCAAACAACTAGTCCATGCTTTAAGCAATTCTTTTTAAATGGCATAAATGTGTCACTTGAACCATTTTAAGTGTACAGTGGCATTAATCACACGTAAAGTATGTGCAACAACCACCATTGTCCAGATTTAGAATATCTTTCTTTGCAGGCAGACATTCAAAACCCAGTAAACAATATCTCCTCCTTCCCTTCTCTCTAGTCCCTGGTAACTTCTATTCTACTTCAAGTCTCTGAGTTTTTATAGGAGATATAAGTTGACCCAAGCAAAACATCCTTTTTTGGACTGGTTTATTTCATTTAATATGATCCTTCTAAGTTTCATTCATGTTTAACATGTATTAGAATTTCATTTACCTTTAAATTGAATAAACAATTGATTTTTCACAACCTACTAGTGTTCCTGGCATTATCCAAAACCTGAGGTTCCTACTGGGCAGTGTTCATGTATGCTGCTTGCCGGCAGTCTGCTTATTCTGGAAGCTCTGTCACTTTACCTTGATTCCTTGCTTCCGGACAGAATAGTGTCATTTCCTTTTTGAAGCTCTAACTCTAAACTTGAAATTTAAATTATTATTCTTTAGACAATGCTTTAAATATGTAATAATTCATAATCTTTGCTAATCACTACAAATTAGCATACCCAAGAGTATTTTGAAATAGCGTAACAGTGAGGTCCTTAAACTGGTGCATCCAATGGGATGCTTAATGGCTTGCCAACGGAGGTGCTATAGTGCTCCATACGGAGAACAGCTTCTTGTACACTCACCAGGCAGTGATTCTTCCGGCTAAATAGACAAAATCCAAGAAAATGGACAAAATCATAAAAAGAAAGAACACTGAAGTAAACCAAGAAAGTTATTCTATGATTATCAAATGGACAACCAATGTATCTCAGAGTATATCAGAAAGAAAATTCTAAGGGTACTCAAATATTAATGCTGTATAGTTGAGAACAAATTTATAAGCAAAAACTAAAAACTAAGGGTACAAGAGACAATATCATTAAGACAAAAAAAGTGTGTTGTGTCAAGGCCAGAAGAGGATTCTCTTGACTTTAATAGCTAAGATTTCACATAATTCCTAGTGTATAAGAATTAGAATTTGATTTCAGAGCAGTACTGTAATAGTCTCAGTATGTGATACTAATCCAGGTTTTGTTAATGATATAGCAAATGTATTTTAATTCTGTAAGATTGACTTAGTAATTATCTACACATTTGATTGTATTCAGAAAGTCTGAAGTTATTCAGTTACTCTAGGTGTGTGGTTCCTAAACTTTAGCATGCTTCAGAATCATACAGAGGCCTGATAAAACCAGATTGCCAGGTCCTATCCAGCCCCAGAAGTTCCCACGCAGTAGGTCTGGCACATGCCTGGGATTTGTACTTCTAATAAGTCCCAGGTGATGTTAACTAGCTTGTCTAGGTACTATATTTTAAGAACTGCTGTGTATATCTAGGCATATGCAAATATCTCAATCAGATGAGTTCTGATAAACTATTTTAAAGACTGTTCATCTTTTTTATCTTCATTGTTACCATGAACATGTAAACTATTATTACATTCCTTTTTCTCTGCTTTTTGTTTTTGTCTTCCTTTGGAGCCTTCGTATCAACTGTAACTGCATACTTACATATTAGTTACTTGTTTATTATCATAAGACTCTAACATGCATGAGAATGGGGCCGTATCAGCAGGAATCCTAGAGACAACAAGTGTTCAGTTGGTTTAATCACTGTAGACATAGAAGCAGGCAAGCCGTTTGGAGGTGTGATTTTTTCCTGTGAATTCAACTAAAGTTAGACTCTATCACTTAGGGTCTTGTTTCAATTCATACTAGTTGGTGTCTTTGATGTGAGACCCTGCATTCTATCTTTGATTACTGAAATTTTGGTGGCCCGTTTAGTGACTAATCCGTAGGCCTTGATGTCACTGTTTCTCTTCTACTATAGCACTATTTCAAAGTCTCCACAGGGGGGTGTCCAAGGAGCTGAAGAAATAAAGATGCTTGATTAAATTACTTTAGCAGTCTGCCCTTTTCCATGCTATCAGTTACCATGATCCAAAAATACTAAGTGAAAAATTCCAAAAATAAATTATATATTAGTTTTAAATTGCTTGTTGTTCTGAGCAGCATAATGAAATTTTATGCCATAGCACACCATCTTGCCTAGGCTGTAAATTACTACTTTGTCTAGTGAATCTCTGTGTATGCATTCCTTAGTCACTTAGTAGTCACCTCAGTGATCAGATTGACTATCATGGAACTTCAGTGTTTGTGTTCAAGAACTCTTTATTTTACTTACTAATGGCTCCAAAACACAAAAATGGTGCTATGGTTTCTATCTAGATGTCCTCTCAAAGCCTCATGCAGTCATAGGTAGGTATATGGGAGGTGATTGGACTATGGGGCTGTGATACTCAGCAACAGATTAGCCCACCAGTGAGTTTATAGCAAAATGTGCTACTGACAGGTAAAGCCTGGTTAGAGGAGTTGGGTCACTGGGGAATGGCTGGAAAGGCTGTCTGTCTCTTTCCTCCCTTGAACTCTCTCATGGTGGCTTACTGCCACCATGCCATGAGCTGTTTCTCCTCTGCCATGCTATCCTGTTTTGGAGTCATCTGACTATGGACTGAAATCTCTACAAATTGTGAGTCAAATTAAACCTCTTCTTTGAGTTGCGGGTGCTGGGTATTGTGTCTTAGTGACAAGAAAGTAACTAAGACAAGTAGGGATACTGGCAATTTAGATATGTCAAAGAAAACCCATGAACTGCTTCCTTTAAGTGCAAAGGAAAGCTTCTAAACATAACAAGAAAAAAAAGTCATATGTTGAACTTGCTATGGTCTATGGTAAGAATAAATCTTTTGTGAAAATGTGAAGAAATAAAATGAAATTTATCCTGATTTTATGGTAGGACCTTCAACTACAAAAGTTACAGCCACAGCATGGCTTATATTTACAAGAAAAACAAGTATATAGGCATTGCACTGCTATTTGAGGTCCCAGGGATTCACTGGGTGTCTTGAAACGTATCCTGTGTAGTAATGAGGAACTATGATCACAGTATCCCCAGAAAAACTGAAGAGACTGACATTTGTTGTTCTACGCTACATGAGAGAGCATCTTTGAAATTTGTGTTTAGTTTTGGAGAGTATTCAGTAGAAGCCTGCTAGTGAAGTTCACAATTTGGAAAGTCTATCATGGGAAGGGAATAAACTGGAGAGAAACATATGAAAGAAGAAGTTGCCATCTTGGAAAAGAATGAAGCTTGCTCTAACTTGCTCCACAGGGAACGATAAACTCCAAGCTGAAGTTACAAGGAAACTGAGTTTTGAGTCAACATAAGGAAGAATTTTCCAATATTTAGAGCCGTTGAAAAATAGAATATATATATATACATTATGAGGAATGTAAATTCCTATCTCATCACTGGGTGTGTTTATACAGAAATGGTGAAGAGGGTGGGAAGGAAGGAAGGAATTAACCTTTACTGTGAACTGGTCACTGCATAATCATATGCTGCTTTCATGGCAGCAGACTTTCCTAAACCCTTACTGCCTTTCTAGGGGAGCAAATATTTTAGAAGCTTTTTGAGTTTGGGGAAGTGTTCTATGAGACCTTCATAGGACATATGGGAAGAAAGTGATGTATGGGGTCCTGATCTAGATCCCCCATCTCCCAAACAAGTGTACAGTGGAGGTTAAATAAAAAGACAAATTGTATGATGTTTTTAGGGCTCCAAGAGGATCAAAACCCTTTAATTAAGCTTGCAACTCTAAGGGCTAAGACAAAAGCTTCTCTGGATCAGTCCACTTTTATTAGGACCAAGGACAAAAGGTGAAGAAACTGAGGAAAGCACAGGCAATGAGCAGGACCTTGGGAGTCTCTTCAAGGACGTCTCCAAGTAGAGAATCAAGTCAATTTAGTAGCACTGTCTTATGAAGACATGGTAGAAGTGAGACTGTAGGAGTAATTTCTGCAGCTGCAGTCTCTATCTTGTTAATTGGAGTTGGAGCCAAGTGTCCGCAGCTGTGTCCTTATCTTGGCCTTTTGGGTGTCTCTGGCCTTACAGGCTATTACTGGCCTTGGCCAACACCAGTGATTCTTAGAGGTTCACTTACTATGAATCAGCTCCCTTCACCAGGCAAGGGGCCTAGGCCTAGGACAGACTCAAAGATAAATATAGAAAGCCAGTTAGTAAAATTTAAATCCTGCTCAGCGCTGCTTCATAGTGGTCTCCAACATCTCCTCCCTTTTGTTTCTGTAACAACAGCTGTATCAGGGTGAGGCATGGTTGAATGTTGTCTAGGAGTCGGCCTGTCTTGGCTCCTCTTGGACAGACTATGAATAGAATAAGGAGAAGCACACAGATTACTCCAAGTATACCAACATAAAGCCAGAAATGTGCCTTCAGATAGTTGAATGGATTTAATTGATCTACAGCATCAGAAAATTTGGCCCAATCTTGAATTTGTTCAGCAAATTTTTGGGTGTGTTGGGACACTGACAATACCTCCTTCTGAGAGTGTCAGTACCTATAGTAACATTTTGATGGATAGCTCCTTGTATATGTTTCTTTATATCCTCCCAAGGATGTAAAGATTTGTTATAGTGTAAGGGAGTTATGCAGAAATGAGTGGTCTTGCAGTGGCACAATTTAGGAAGTCAAGTCTAGTTCATGATAAATCTCAGGTGGATAATCCGCCAAAGTAATGGATCTAAGTAATGGTGGATTAGGGTCATAAGTCCATTACTCCACTCCTGAAACAAGTGTCATGTAAACAGATATTGCCAGCAGAGCCATAAAAACAATCAAAAGATAGCCAGAGGTTGGTGGAATTCCCCTTCTGGTGACTGTATCTCTAGCTTCACACATTGTTGCTTGAATATCATTCTACTGGATCACTCATCCTCTTTTTTGGTCTCTTGGGGGAGCTGAAACCAATTTGCTGGCTGTTTGGCAGGTCTCTGGTCCCAGGTTGGAGGAGCCATCACCAAAGGCTGTCATCAGCATTGGTTGTGTCTCCCACCAAGGCTGTATATTTCTCATGGATCTTTTACCTGTTAAGACAGAAGAATAACCTTGTTTCCATGTTATTAGTCATATTGATCTTTTGAAGTTTAAATTAAGCATGGAAAAGGTAAAACTTGGTCTCTCTGTGGGAAAAATAAGAATGTTAATAAAGCAGTCTTTTAAATCAATTATGATGAGAGGCCAGTCTTTGGGAACTGTAGCTGAATTTGGCAGTCCTGGCTGCAGTGACCCATAGGAAGTAAGCAGGCATTTACAGCTCTTAAAACCTGTAACAACCTCCATTTGCCTGACTTCTTTGGAATAGCAAAGACAGGAGTATTCCAAGGGCTAACTGAGCTTCTTAAGTGTCTTTGCTGTAATTGCTCTTCAACTACTTTGTGTAATTGAGTTAGATTCTCCTTCTTAAGGGGCCATTGATCTATCCAAACATGCTCCTTAGTTTTCCATTGTAAAAGCGGAGCTGTTTTGCGGGGAGAAGCATCAATGGCCCTTGTCAAAAAATCTGCTGATATCCAATACCTTGTCTGTCATCTTTAGATGTAATCTTAACAGCTCTTTGATTCCTTGTAAGTTTTTTCCTAGTCCTTTGCCTTTCTGATATCCCATTTTAATCATCATTTTCTTAACTTTTAGGATTTGAATCTATTTTTCAGTTTCCAAATTGGAACTTGTTTGTTCAGCTTTAAAATCAGAATTACTGGTCAGCACTAATTTCCACTTTTGTAAAAAATCTCTTCCCCACAGGTTAACTGGAATAGGTGCCATATAAGGTAAAAAGAAACCTTTTTGTTGGTTCAGACCCTCATAAGGCAAAGGTGAGGCACTCTGTAACACATGCTGAAGCATCCTCAGTCCCATAAGGGAGGTAGGGGCCCTTTGTGCCAGCCACTGGCAGGTCATTATTCTAATGCAATTACAGACACATCTGCACCAGTGTCTATCAGACCTTCAAAGTATTTCCCATTAATTCTTATAAAACACATAGGGCTATTTTTTGTCATTTCCTGTGTAAAATAAATTTTTCTTTTTGTAGTCTTGCTTTGAGGGTTTTATTCCCTCTTAAGCTGTCTGTTCTTAACAAAAGAAGGCTTCTCTATCAGTAACAAAATCAACTGTGCCACATAGTCTCCCTGCTCAAAAACCCAGAGATACATAGCACATACAAGAACTTGTATTTCATCTCTACAATCACCATCAATCACACTAGGCACAACAGTTATGCCTTTTAAATTTAGATCAGCCTTTCCCATCACATGACCAACTGTTTCTTCAGGTGGAAGACCCCAAATTCCTGTGGGAATTGGGGTGGGCTTGTCACCTCCAATAAGAGTGACTCTGCAAGAGGCAGGAAGGTCTAATCCTGTATTTTGTTTAAGATTTTTTAGCAGTTGTATTTTAAAAGGATTATGAATAAAATACTCCTGATCATTAGCATCTATTTCAATTCCAGCTGGGAAGCAAGCAGGGAGGGTATTATTCGCTCCCTTTGCAGCTGCCTCTTCTCATAGTACCTGTAGGTTTCTGGATAGAGCCATGTGAGATATTTTTTGTAAAGGCTCCAGTTCCTGCTGAAGTAATCCCTCTAGGGATTTTGGTGGTAGAAGTCTCAGCAGGGAGCTCTCTTCCTTCTGTGTCTGAATCAGAGTCCATGGACTGTGACTTCTTTAAGGGACTTAAAACTGAACAGACCAGATTCCAAGTTGAGAACATTTCAAGGGAAATGATTTGTCCTGCCCTGTGTGCCTTTTAAATATTTTTTCCAGCCCTTTCCCAGATATCAATCTATAGTGCCTGTTTGAGGAAACCATGGGTTATATTTGGTTACCTCTATTAACATTTTTTTGTTTAATGCCTTTCTTTGGCACACAAGCCCTTGAGCATTTAAGCAGGCTTTGGAGGAGTTGTAAGTACCTTTGCTCCTCAGCTGAAACATTTTGCCCCATATTTTATTCCCAGGTAAAATGGCTTTTCACAGAGGGAAGACTCACCCTTTTTCTTCCTTCTCTTCTGTCCAGGCATCTCCAGTGAAGTTTTCATCCTGTGAAGGCCTCCTCCATATCCAGACCTTTTCACTCTGGGTGGACTTATTTGTTCAGGTTAAAAAATTTTCTGCCCAAAGATTTAAAGTGCCTGTTTAGGCACCAGTTATTAGGTCCTGACCTAGATCCTCCATCTCCCAAACGAGTGTACGGTGGAGATCAAATAAAAAGAGACAAATTATATGAATTTTTAGGGCTTCAAGAGTGTTAAAACCCTTTAATTAAGCTTGTGACTCAGAGGGTTAAGACAGAAGCTTCTCTGAATCAGTCCACTTTTAATTAGGACCAAGGACAAAAGGTGGAGAAACTGAGAAAAGCACAGGCAATGAGCAAGACCTTGGGAGTCACTTCAAGGATGTCACCAAGTAATGAATCAAGTCAATTCAGTAGCACTGTTTTATCATGAAGACATGGTAGAAGTAAGACTGTAGGTATAATTTTTGCTGTTGTAGTCTCTACCTTGTTAATTGGGGTTGGAGCCAAGTGTCGGCAGATGTGGCCTTATCTTGTCTTTTGAGGTATCTCTGGCTTCATAGACCACTACAGGCCTCGGCCAAGACCAATGATTTATAGAGGGTCACTTACTATGCATCAGCTCCCTTTGCCAGGCAAGGGGTCTAGGCCTAGGACAGACTCACAGATAACCATAGAAAGCCAATTAATAAAATTTAAATCCTGCTCAGAGCCACTTCATAGTTGTCTCCAACAGTGATGGCCATTAACCATATTTTATTTTGCTGAATTCTGTTGTCAAACCAAGAGCAGAGCCTAACATTTTAAGATAATAGAGACAGGATGAGGAAGATTTTGGGGTTATTGATTTAGGGCAGAAAACAATGAAAAATTAGATAGCTGCTAATGGAGAAAAATTGTAAGGGAAGAACAGCAGTAGACTGAGAAATTTGGTGATGTTTCTGTTAGATATTTACAGCACAGATTCCCCCCATCACTCACATAATCTCTGCAAAATATCCATTTATTTATTAATGAACTATAGGTTTGGCTATGTGTTTTGGAAACCAGTAAGTTCTGAATGTGGTTCTAAAATTGGTTCTGAACAACAATGGTAGGTCAATTGAAAAAAAAAACACATCAGTGTTACACATCTCAATTAGTTGTCATAGCAGCAGAATGCACAGGACAGCACAGTCTCCATTAATATGTGAGAATAATGAGGTATGGAGAAGTTTAAGAAGTTTTGCTTTTTACAATTCAGTAGGTGTTTTGACTGACTTCTATAGTATCAGAGACAACTGTTTTCAATTTTTGTTCTTTGTTATACATCTTTGTAGTATGTAATGATGTCCTTGTTGTGGGGCATTTGTACATGTATATAACCTATGTCAATTTTTTTTCAACTCCTTTCCTTTCTCTTGTCCCTGTCTTCTGATCCACTTCCTATTTGCAGAATTCTATTGTATTGTGTATAAATACATTTTCTTTATCCATCCACTCATGATTCAGCTCTTATAAATTGTGCTATAAACACGAGTATGTATATATCGCTGTAATACAATGTCTTTAACTCTTTCAGGAAGATACCCAGATGGAAAAAAGCTGGGTGAAATGGAATTTATAGTTTAATTTTTTTTAGGAGTCACCACACTGATTTCCATAATTGTTTTACTATTTTACTTTCTTACCCACAATGTAGAAGGTTTCTTTTCCCCCTACAATGTCACTGATAATTGTTATTATTTGATTTCTTGGTGATAGTCATTCTTTCTAGAAGAAGATGGAACATCAGTGTTGTTTTCAGAGGCAATTTGAAAGAAATTCCCTCTTTGCATATAAACTTAGACTAGACTACCTTAAATCTACCTGCAATGTCTTTTATTTCTTACAATTTAATAAAGTAGGAAAGAGTAATCCAAGAGTCATTCTTTTGACAGCATAAGAACAAAGAGTTATGCAGTTACACAAACAAGGATAACAAGATAGTTATTTACTAGAACTGGCTGCTGTAAACAGGCTAGCTTCATAAGTATGTGACTAGCTCTCATACTTGGCCTGGTGATTGTAACAATCCTACTGTGATTTAATACTTGGTGTTTTCTATCTAAAAGCCTTGATAATTTTAAATTATTTTTGAAATGTGGAGCCTTGTATTTTCATTTGTGCAGGACCCCACAAATTATATAAGAAGGTATTAACACATCATTCACAGTTTGAAAATGTTTTAAAGACCACACAATCTCTTGGAAGGAATCTTGGCATATCACTCAGTTTAGCAGTCATCACTGCTCCTATATATCTGGGTCACCTGAAAAACTTTTAGAAAATATATATGTCTGTATTCCAAACTTAGAGATCTCAGATGTAATTATTTTGGGCTGGGCATCACATTTTAAAAAATCTTTTCAGATGATTTAAGAACTGTCGATGTCGCTCCCGGCTGGCAGGAAGGACACACGACAAAGTCTGGCAGTGGACAACCTTTTCTTTTATTTTCCTTCTCCGTACAGCCTGCCCTGGGGTCGCTCCCAGCCGAAGCCTCCTTTGGTCCGCTCCCCGCGGCTCCTTCTGGGCTTCTACTTCCGGGCTTCTTCTTCCCCCCCAGGGGTGGCACCAGTATATATACGGATACAGTGTCCAATCATGTTAAAGTAAGCAAGGCAAGCTGATTGGCTAACATCATCAGTTGCCAGGCAGACTATATTGTTGAGCGGGTTGCTTACGCGGTAAGCAGGAAACTAACGTGCTCGATGGGAGGGGTAATCTACCTCAGGCTTTACTCTTTACTACAGGCCTCACGTCCGCCAAGTGAGGCGACCGGGCTCGGGGCTGCGGCTCCCAACAAAGAACCATTGGCCTAATTCATTGGTATCTACTATTACATTTCATTTATTCACTTAACAAATATTTACTGAAGTTCTATTATATGTAGAATACTGTAATAAGTTTTTTTAGGTTATAGCAGGATTACTAAACCAAGGCTACTGCCAGCAAGAATCTAACATTAGAATGGATTTCCCGTATTTGTTTGACTATTGACCCATCTAGCTGGTTCTCTGAGGATGTCTATGGTCTTCCTCTTTCTCTCCACACAACTTTCTTTTTCCTATGAAACCTGAGGGCTTTAAACCATTTAACTTTTTTGTTCCATTATGGGGCTGTTTAAACTGCTAGTGAAATCCATGTCTTTGCCTACAAGTAGTTCTCGTGGAAGCTTTGGTGTGTAGGTTATGAAAAATGTTGAATTATTTGTTTATCTATTTGTTTATTTTTGCAGCAAGCAGTGCTAGTGTTTATAGGCATGTTTAGGAGTCAGTTTACAGATTTCATCTCCCAAAAGAGCCCACTCTCATTGCCACCTGGCCTATAATTTACACCTTAGATGTTCTGTACAGTCTTGTCTTCTTTTGTGTGAAATCAGCAGAGCATGCCTTGTAGTCACGTAAAAAGTGTGCAGCGTGGGTGTGGTAGAACTTCTATTTTCCATGTCCGAAGTAATATTTATTCTTACTGTTTGAGAGGACGGGGAATAGAAAACTACCCCTTAATGTTTCTCTTGCTTGAGGATTTTCTTGGCTAAGGGAGCCATGAAAGACTTTTGCTGTCATGGTCAAAAACTGATGGCCAATTTTTTTCAGTATTGTGTTCATCAGTAGATGAAGGCCTCCTTCCTGGTCTCTGGTTTACAGAAGCCTCACACTAGTTCAAGAGTGGTCCCCATCCTCTGACAAGGATGTCCTACCTCATACACAAATACTGTGGTACATGTCCACAGCTTCTTTATAAAAAAGCAAAAGCTCTAAAAAGCTTCACTTTAGTCTCGGACCATGAACAGAGTGGATCTACAACTGAGAGGAGAATGTGCTGGGTAAATGTTCTCTCTCCTCAACTACTTCGTTCTTTATATTTAGTTCACATGTTCTGTAGTCAGATAGTTCAAACTCTCGGTGGGGACACTACCACACCTTCTAAGACCAGACAGTGCCCTGCCCTGTCCCTGCCTTAGCAGGGCTTGTTTGGCCCCCCTAACTGAGCACTGGATCCAGAAGGGGGTGAGGCTCCCATTCCTGGAATGAGAGGTAAGGACGTAGTCAGCTGTGGGATTTGCAGCATGTATAGCTTTGAGAGTTTTTTTTTTTTTTTTTGTTATTATTTTTAGAACAAGAGAGCTAAGCATTGGAAATTAGGTAAACTATTGAACAAGACATAACTCATAGGTCAGGGTTAGCTCAGTGGTATAAGTGCCTGCCTTGCAAGCGCACAGTCATAAGTTCAATCCCTGGTTAAAAAAAAAAAAAAGGCATAACTCACAAATCATTACTAGAGTCTTGGCATTACAGTATTTGTTTACATCTTCATAAGGATTTTATCAGAGATACTTACATTTAATGCCTTGTGATTGCCATGTGGCTTCTGCCTACCATCCTGAACACTATAATTCCCACCAACTCTTAACACTCGTGGAACCCTGGCAGGCACAGAAATCTGACGCAGAATCTTCCTTCATTTCAGGGGAAGTATTCTAATCCCATCCTGGTCTTGTCATCAAGCAGAGGTAATAGACTGGGGCAGTGCTTCTCAACGGAAGGATTATTATATGCTAGTGACAACATAGTTCTCTCTCGTGTGAAGAAAGATTATTCTTCTCCTAACTGGAACTCTGATTTTACACTTCTGCATTATAAGTCCCAGTTTATCCTCTCTTTTTTGGAGCTGGTTTAGATTCCAAGAGCTTGCAGTAGCTTCAAGTGATTCTTCTACTGCCACACAGATGGGGAAACGTGAACTCTGGGTTCCAAATTTAGCCCCTAAAAGAAGACTGTTCCAGCTTTTTCTGTCACACTTGTGCTCTTGATACGGAGAACAAGGATGTGGTAGAAAGCGACTATGTTTATAGATGGCGTATGCATGATGTGTGTACCTTGAAGACATTCTGGTAACACACTTCATTTGTATATACCACAGATGTGCTCTGAAATGGGTTCCAGGATGTGAGCATGGATAAAGACCACTATGTGCTGGATGCAGAAGAAATTTGCCCTGAATCCTGTGAACAAACAGTGGTGGGAGAGACACACTTTAAAATATTTTAAAACTTTAACAGTTTCCAAGTCATAGCAAACAGAGCTTTTTCTATTTAAATGAGGCAATACTATGGTATTTAAGATTTATTCTAACCTCAACTTCTCTGGAGCATGAGTGACGGCGAGAAAAGCTATTAGGTTAACAAGAACATCAAATACATGAAATAACCTCTTATTTCTCTCAGTGGAGGCTCTGCTTTGAATCTGCTGGAGTCTAATAATTACTTGGTGTTTTTCTGAATTGCATCTGACGTGCCTTTGCATGTTAGCTTTGCCACATCTTATGTTTTCAGCTTTCACAAGCTCCTCTGAGTTTTGGATGGGAAGGAGAATAAGAAGGAACTCCCCACAGAGGCCAAAAGCAAAAGGAAAAGGAAAAGAGAGAAAGGTGGGTGGGTGGAATGTTCAGGAGGGCCCGAGGCATCCAAACTTGAAGAACCGCGGGATCCCAAAGCATGTTTCTCGCCTGAGCAAGTATCTGGTAACTCAGCCTCTATATCACACCCCCGCTCCACCACAATTCCACTGTAAGTGTCAAAGTAATTAGTGAAACTCCTTATCCTCTACAGAGAAGTATCTCACTTAATACATGTAAACTTACTTTGATGATTTTTTACTTTTAGAAAACAAAGGAAAACATCTAAAATATACCCCAAAAAGTGTATCTAAAAATATGAAAATAAGAAACAAATGCTTTTTCCTCCAAAAAAATAAAATTTGAATTTGGGATCCTGTTGCTATAATCATTACTGTGGATAAGGTTATGAGAAACAAAAACATGGTTTGCTTTAATAGTAGCTATAATTAAATTTATGCTCAGTTCCTGCCACTCTGAGTTCTATGTCTCTTATCGCAGATATCTAAAATAGGTACTACTGTTTGGGTTGAATAATGTTACCTCCAATACATGCCTACTGGATACCTCAGAATGTGGAGTTTGCAGATTATTTATTGCCTTTATCAAGTCAAGTTAAAATGAAGTCATATTACATCAGGGTGAATCTTAATTACATGGCTGACTAGTATCCTTCTAAAAATACAGAGATGCAGATGTAACATAGGAGAGTGTTATGTAAAGACAAAGGATAGGGGAAATGGAGGCAGAAGCGGGAGCAACACACCTATGTTACGCCATGCCAAGGATTGCTGGCAGAAACTAGAAGTGGCAAAGAATGATCCTTTCTTACAGTCTTTAGATTCTTTCTTACAGCACAGCTCTGAGAACATCTTTGTTTTGGACCTTCAGCCTCTAAAACTGTGAGAGAACGAATTTTTCTTGATACAGCTCCCCTCGTTCATGTCAGTTGGTTATGGCAGCTTTCACAAAGGAAGCAGCTGAGGTTCTGAAGGTGTTGCCATGACAGCTTGTGCAGAGTAATGGTTAGCTGGCCAGACTTTCTCCTGGCCAGGAGGCTGGACACAGTCGTGGGAAATGGGTGGACTCGTGACTGATGGGTTTGAGTTTGTTCATCTGGATAGACCCATTGGATCCCAGGGAAAGACTAAGGAAGAAAAACGTGAAGATGATCATAAACCACAGCATGAAATTTATATACCTATTTATTTTTATTTTCATTTCACCCTAAAAAGGATTTAGAGTTCCTCTCAAGGATGCAAACAATCAGGCAGGATGAAATAAATTTAAAAAATAAGAAAGATGAAACAAAGGGAAGAAAAATAATGGTAGGAAGCGGCAGCAATAAACCTACATGACACCATGGCTTTCCAGGCCGCTCTTCCTCTTCTCCATCTCCAGCTGAGAAAACTGACCTTCTTGGTATAAGCAGAAAAACCTCAGGACAAGATGATGTCAAGTCGGATTTTTCTCTAATGTGTATAAATTCAAAGAAAATTTCAAGCTGTTGCTTCAAGTAAAAATGAGCTCTAATCATCCTTCTGGTTTTCATATAATTTTCAATAAGTCAGCATTGCTACCGTAGCTGATCAACTGGAAAGTCACAAAAGAAAGCTTACATTTTCTGTGCCCTCACATTGTTTTAAGCATGCTTTTGAAATATTTTAAAATCCTTGTCTTTGCAGCATTTGTGTGGGGGAAAAAAAGAAGAGGATTGGGAATGGATTTGCATACTGTTGTCTGTGATTTATCAAACCATGCATGCAGACTTTCCATCAGAGCAGAGAAATGCTGCCTAAAATGGCACCGGTTACTGCTTGATTTGATACCGAGCTTCTTGGTGTAGGTTGGTCATCTTTAGTCTTATGTAAAAACTTTATCCTGCTATGTCTAAGGGAGAAACCATGTGACTGAACAAGGTAAATATCTTAATTGGAGACTTTTCTCTAAAACAATTTAATATTACTCTCGGCATGGACATTACCTGATGAGTAAGACCACACTTTGGGACTAAGTCTATGTTAACTACTTGTGTTAAACTGTGCAGCAGAGACAGAAAATTATAATCATATTTCAAATAACATACTTTTAATGTATCTTAAAAAAAGGAATCCTATTCACACAGACCTATATATTCTTGGAAGGAAATTGAATCTTTATTTGAACATTTTAAAAATTAAGGTCAAGGGAAAGGAAAACATTCTGCTCCTAGGTAAATGCTTTTGTTTGTATAATTGTAACTTTGAAAGTGAAGAATAACGCAGCAGTGCAAGTGGGAAGGATGCAAGTGATGGAGGGGGAAGAAAGAGGAGAAGGGAACCCCCCAAAATTAAGAAGTGTTGTTAGATGCACGTACCAATTTCCCAAGATGAATGCAATCATTATTTATTGTAAACATGTACTAATAAAAATAAAAGCAATAGAAGAGATAAATGAATGATTTATTTTGTTATCAATTTATTTTAAAAGAAAGCTGTTTGGGTTTAAAACCAAATTTCCTACCACAAAAATATGCTGCATAAGATTATTTAATCCGTTTATTGTTAAAGTTAATTACGCAGTGACCTAGGCTTTTCACAGGGTAATTACTGCTAATGAAAAGCTGACTGTGGTCTTCCGGGGAAGACAGCACACATGACCGGTCCCCGCGGGGCGACCTGAGCCCGACGCGGTGCGCTCCCCGCCAGCGCCGGTAGGTGGCAGTGGAGCGCTTCCGCCGGGCCTGGGGCGGCCGAGGGCGGGGGAGGCGCTGCCGCGGAGGCAGGCTGCCCTCCAGCCAGCAATTTCACTAAGCTGCTGGTGCGCTGCTCGATTTCACAGTCGCCCTCTAAATGAATCTTTTCTGAACTCCGCTAAAGTGCAAACCGTTCCTTCATAGACCCCAAATTGTCCTTTTGGTGAAGCGAGTTTTTACTTTTTATGCCTTCTGTTTTTTCATTCTGAGGTATTTGGAGAGGGAGATCCTTTCTAAATGTTCCTTTTCTTGAACCGCAAAGGCAATTAGCGAAGCTGCCTAGCATTTTTACAGAGAGAATGAACATCTCCTAAATTGGGATGATCATAAACTAGACTTACCATGCAAGCCAACATAGCATAATCCAAACTACAAGACCTGTCTGCATAAACGGTTTGCCCAGATTTCCAGGATTCTTCATCCGTTGTTTTGGTTGTTTTCCTTCCTTTTTCTCCCCCTTCAACCTTTTATTAAATGTTTATCCTTTATGAGGTGGGTGTGGTTACGCAGCCTTGTAATACCAGCACTTGCAGAGGGAGGCTGAGGCAGGAGGACCACTGTGAGTTCAAGGCCAGCCTGGGCCACACAGTAAGACCTTGTCTGTATATAAAAAAAAATTTTTTTTTAAAGTTGACCTTCGAATACTTACACTTTAGGATTTGATCTGTAAAACAATCTAGTAATGGCAGATTGAGGGTTAGTGATAATGAAACGAAGGGATGAAGTCAGTTATTTCCTAGTCGTTTTGACCTTTGAAGTTAGATCAGGGTTGCAGTCTAGGAAAGAGTGAGGGTGATTCAGGAAGGACTCTGGGGAAGCTGGGAGAGGTGAGAGAGTGAAGTTCAGTCTGAAGTGACTGCCAGCTTCCTCACTCTGTCAGTAGTGAGAAGAATCACAGCAAACAGAGCACTAACTTCTTCATGACAGACTTACCTCATTCACAGAGCTGTATTCCAGTGGCTGGACTCTGAGAAGGGCTGTATTTTCTCCTGTAACTCAAACCTCAGTGCCGTGAATGTGTACACAACCAGAAATGGTGAGTCTAGATTTGAGCAATATAGAGGAATTTGTTGTTGATATCATTAAAACAGAAAGTGTGAAACTTCCACATATTATACAAAATAAAAACATTCTGTTCAATAGGTGAAAGCTAAAATAAAAGTAAAAATGAAATAAAAAGATGAATAAGCTAGGGAAAGAAAAAACCAATCATACAGTTACCTAAAACCTCAGAAAATAATACAAGACTTAAGAACAATGGAAATTCAGACATTAAGTAGGTAGAAAGGGAAGGCTTAGTGGTACTTGGTTTATGTTCTTACGTCTAGGAATAGGGCTAGAGAGATCAAAGAACGTGAAGAGATGAAGGGAAAGGCATGTCAGTATGCACCGGGGAGATTAACAGAGAGAGCTGATGGCTGGTGCCACATTGAGTTGTAGGAGAAAGATTAGGGCCTCTGGAAATTATAGCAGACAGCTGCAATTATACAGCTGACAAATGGGGCCGAGAGGAGAGAAGGGCTGAGACATGAAGGGCAGGAACAGGTATGTGTCAGGTTTTCGGAGGCAAACCCGATGTTTCCCTTCCCCACAAGACTTCAGGTGAAGGTGTGTCTGTACTGAGTAAGCACTCACAGAAGGGAATGATGGATCATTTATTCCATGACAAAGAAAAAAGGAAAACAAAACCAAAACCAAAACCACTTCAAATCATCTACTAAAGTAAAGGATAAATTCTGTGAGCCAAAGCAGTGATGAAATTGGCACTAGAATTGCTGATCAAGAAGAAGCTTATTTAAAAGTTTCCTTCAAACCACAGTACAAGACAAAATTAGTTTCTCTGTTTGACATTGATACTGAAAACATGAAGTCAGTGGAAAGCAAGGGCCCCTCCATAGCATGCATGTAACTGGATATAGTCAATTTACTGCCGCCATTTTGATGATTGATGGTTGGATAAAGCTTTTCTTTCTTTAGATATTCTTCAACATCAAAAGTTTTCTACTACCAGGCAGTAGAGTCAATAGATATTCTAACCCAGATTGGCTGTTCACTCAGTACTTACCTGAGGCTGGGAGAGAAACAAGTTGAGTCTTCCAAATGGAATATGGTTTGGGCCATGGGTGACACTCAGTATGAGGTGAGGGGCAGAGAAAGTGGGAAGCGAGGAGTGGAATGAAGGAAATGAACGGAGTGAGAGGCAAGGATGGATTGACTGGAAAAGTCCCTGTCCGCAGGCCTGAGTGGATTCTAGACGTTGTGCTGACCGCGGTGGGAGGACTCCTGTTGGGCCAACTCATTCCCTATTTAAGGTCCCCGTCATGATTGATAATCTCATGGTGTGCTTCTTTACCGTTCTATGTGATAGAAATTTTCTTCAACCCTTTCTGCCTTCTTTCTTCCTTGTTTCCCTTTGCTTTCTCCCTCTCTCTCTGCCTCCCTCCTTTTTTTCCTCCCTTATGTCTTTTTTCTGTCCATTCTCCACTCTTTTCTTCTTTCTTTTCTCCTTGTCTTCTTCCTTTTCTCTCTCATTTCTTCTTTCTCTTTTCCTTTCATTCTTTACTTTTTCTCTACTTTCCTCTCCTTCTTCCTTACACAAAATATTAATTATATATTATACGCATGCACTATCCCAAGCAACCAAGACAATTTATATCCTTCGAGAAATACTAAAAAATGGAGAAATAGATGGATTAAATTTTTTAAAGGGGTGAAAGAATTCCTTTCCAATCCACCACCTTGTGCATTTCATACATTTAAGAGGAGTAAGTTTAAAGGTAATCATTTAATATTTTGACAAAATTTTTCCATTTACAGTAGTAGCACAAATGCTATTTACGGTTAGAGTTGGAATTACACACAGCAATGAAGGTTATTGTCTTCTGGTCTCTCATCTCTGTGTTTCCAAGTTTCCAACAGAAGCGAGACAGACTAAAATAATAAAGTCACACTGTAAAGTGAAAAAAAAGTACTTAGGAATCGTCATGTTTAACTTAGTGGTTTCATTATGATAATAGACTTTTAGAAGCACAAGTTTGCTCCCAAGTTAATTTAAAAAAGTTAACCCCCAAGGCAATTTTGGAGGCCTGTTCACTATGCAATCTGAAAATTGCATAGTTCAAATATTACAGGTAATCCTCACACATTTCACAGCCATTGCAATATTTATATAGGGAAATCTGATTAGTTCTTAATTTTAAATTTGGTAGTCTTCCTGTCATTTTTATCAGAATCTTGATGTTCTGGTTCATTCTTTAGTGGAAGTCTTCAGTGGGAAATAATATTCTATTTTGTCAAGCCAGCAATACAGCCAAATTGCCTTTAATTTTTTAAAATTTTTTTATTTTTAAAAAGCAATACAGAGGGAAGGGTAGAAACAATACAGAAAGAAATCAACATGTTATATTATACATTGTTATCTTAGAAGTAGTTGCTCATTACAAAATCAGACCATAAAAATGAACAATCAAACAATGACAGCACAAACTACTCTTTTTGATGAACTAACAGAGAGTTAGTAGTATGGTTATCTGTGTTGCACACTTACATATACATACAATTATATGCATATACTTACAAGTAGTTCTTTGCTTTTGGGCACTTTCTTTCCCTTTCATTGTTACAATATCAATAGAGTACATTTTGGATTCTTATTACTCTTTCAGTTTTTTTTAATTATTTTTATTTATTTTTTTTGCACTAGAGAGACAATATGATATTTACAAATCAAAAATGTCATGCCACAGTGATATATGTGCACCCATGTTTATAGCAGCACAATTTGTAATAACAAATCATGGAAATAACCAAAATACCTCTGAACCACAGAATAGTTGAGAAAGATGTGATATTTTTATACAATGGAATATTACTTGACTATAATAAGGATGATCTTGAGGCTTTTGTAGGTAAATGGAGGCAACTTGAGACTGTACTTGTAAGTAAACTGAATGGCTTTTGTACCATGTCTATATAGCAGTGATAGCAGTCACTACTCAGATCATGGACTACAAAGCCCTTTTACGTATAGCAATTCACCTGGTTCAAAAAGCAGTCCTGTGGTATTGTGAAGTCCATATCACTACAGATAGTTTAATAGTCTAGGCTCGCACAGATGAACACAGGTGTTAGACTTTGACCGTGGGCTTATTCTAAGTCATGTATATTCATAGGGGAACTTTACCCCCTTCTGGCTTGATTTTACCAACGTGAAGATGAATGCTATGTCATTTCAGCACACTAAGCACATTGTAAACATGCTCATGGGTTTATGTGGGCATCCTCCTCTTTGCCTGTCTTATTTCTGGCACCATCTTGGAAGACGTGGTCACCAAGAATTTTTGACCTCCTGCTTTTTCTTTGGATCGGGATCATGGCAGACATTGTCATCTTCTCTCTCTGAGTCCCAGCATTAATTAACTTGCTTCTGTAGAACTTGATACTATTTTAAGGTCCATCATTCAGTTATTTTTGTTGCTTGATATTTGGTCGTCTTTCAACCCTTAAGATGACCCGGAGGAATGGAAGATACATCTAAAGTTATAGCCACTCTGTTGGGAGGTGATAGTGTAAATTTGAGGACTAGATGTTACAATGCTCTGATTTCTTCTTCTAGTGGCCAATCAGTATTTCCAAATAATCACTTTCCATATTTTCGCAAAATGATACAAAATTTTCTCAGTTTAATTATCCACCATTGTGAAGATTCTAGAAACACAAATGAGAAAAGAGCGTTAGATCAATGAACTTACTTTAGCTATTTCCACAGCACACTAAGTAACAGTTTGGGCTGCCAAAATTGCCATACTCTAAGACATAACCATAAAATGACCTTTAAGAAAACTCGTACCTAGAGGCTTGGCACACGTGGATGTTCCTATTAGGGTGCAGGTTACTTCTGAATACAGTAATAAATGAATGTGAAAATTAATTTCTCCCCCATGTGATATGTAGAATAATGTGATATGTAATGTGATATGTATAACTCTAATTACTTACTCATTTATTAAATAATTACTTTCATGGTTTATGTTAGGGGCCCCGAAGCCTCATGAGTTATGGACTGGACCAAATCTGGCATTTGTGATTGGTTTATTGTCAAGCACTTGGATTGGTGCTGTGAGTGTTTCATCTCCCCCGGGGTGGAGCCAGGATAGGGTATATTGGTGGGAAGAGGGTGTGTCTCTCTCTCTTGCCAGTTCTGTTTGCAGCCGGCCATAAATGGCGGCCAGCATGTTCCCCTGCAGCTTGGAGCCAACTGAGTATGGAATGAAACTGCCAACAAGTGTAAGAAATAGACCTTTCCGTCTTTTTGGGCATCAGGTTATTTTGTCCCAGCAAATGAGTAAAAAGTAACCAAGACAACTACAATGCACTTACTAGGTGCAGAGTTCTGGGAACACTCTGGAGATGTGAAGATAAGCCAAAATAAGCTCTTTATAGGAGTTTGTAATCTAGTTGGTAGAGATAGAGCATTAGGGAATAAAAAAACATGCTTTCTTAGTCGCTAATATGTGAACTAATAGAGACCGTAATGGGGTGCTTCATACTCTTCACATTTGGGGACAATTTTGCATGTGTCTCTCTGCGTGTATTGTTAGCAGGGTACTGGTAGCCTTTTTTTTTAATTATATTTTTTTCTCTAGTACACAAGGAATTAACCCAGGAAGACTAAAGAATTGAACCCAAGGTCTTCTCAGTGCACCCTATTCCCCAGTCATTTTAAATTTTTTTTTATTTTGAGACACAGTCCCACTAAGTTGCTAAATTTCCCAGGATGGGTTCAAACTTGAGATCTGCTTGCCTCACCCTGCCAGAGTGCCGGATTACAGGCATGTACCACCACATTCAGCTGACTTGAATTATCTTTTAAAGGATTTTTATATAGTAGATGACTTTTGATGAATAGGGACAGCATTTGTCTACAGACAGAGAGCAGATTTAAAAAAAAAAAAAACGATCAAAATAGAGATGATGTGTCTCTTTGGGGTAAAGGACAGAAGAAGCTTGCTGGTTGTGCCTGGTAAAAGAATCATGATTCCTAAACTCAAGATACCCCAGCTGAGAGTGCTGAGAACCCGCTGCAATCAGCATTAATCTCAGCAGTTCCACATCACTTTCCTGCAATGAGAGACAGGAGAGGAGCTAATATGAACCTAAAGTTCGCATTGCTTGTTGTGCTGTGAGCAACAAAGTATTTTGTCTCTGACTCCTACTTCTACTGTATTATGTCAGAGTCTATGAAACCACGACTAGTTAATCGCTAGTTTATAGGTAGGGAAAAAACAACCTCTGACGTTTCACAGTTCTTGACACTTCAGTCCCTGAATTTGGAATACATTTAAATATTGAAATTTCTCAAAAGGAATCAGATAGAGAAGAGTATCTTCCATTTATCGGTTATTTTTGGTCTCAGGTGACAGGATCACTGTTTTTGCTTCTATGAAATGGAAGTCTGGGTTGCTGTTTACCTAAATGGCCTGTGTATCCTTTACCCAAAGAGCTGGGCTATAAAACAAACATTTGGAGAGAGGAATCCAGTGATACAGTAAAACAGCTGCAATGCTGTCAGTTGTTAATGGTCCTATTCATTTGTAATTTAGTCTATAGTTTCATAAGAAATAGCTGCCTTTGTTCTACTCAGAGGTACAACGTGGCAAATTAAATAAATTAGAGTTTGTTAAAAACAAAGGTGAAAGCAAAATAACAAAATACCTCTTTCACTCTATCATTAGCACATAATTACGGAAAACAAAATTGATTTTTAAAAACAAGAGCAATAGTATGGTACCAGAGTCTGAAAATTAGTGACTCTGAGCTTTATTATTAGTAGTACTTTTGTTTTTCTTTTTGAGCAGCATCAGACTACATAAGGTGTTCCAGATCCTAGTAGGGAATATAGGAAAGGATACAGAGAATCTTGCATTTTGATAAAAATTACAGTCTTTTTAGGTATTGTAGGTAAGAATATTGTTCAAATCCATGATTAAAAATGGTAGGTTGATCCGGACAGGTAGATAATGATACTACTACTTATAATATTTTTTTGATATAGTGATCAAGGCAATATAATGCACAAGACTTAATAAATTAATTAACTCTAGGTGAGCAAGAAGGAAAGAATAAGGAAGTGGTGAACGTGGAGGGCCCACATTAAAGATGATGGCAGTGATAGCAATACTCCACTCTCTAAATTTTCAAGTAGCACTTAAGATACTGTGTTTTCTGGAGAAAGTCTACACGATTTAGCTGTAGACTTTGCCCTACCACTTCTAGAGTTTCTCATGACGCTGAGCTTGTTCCTAAATGTAGTCAAGTGGAGGAGATGAAACGAGCCCAAGGGTGCTCCTTGAGCATCGAGCCAGAGACCCTCAGCCAGGAGCAGGCAGGCTCCTTTTCCCACATGTAAACCTTCACCCAGAACTGAGTTTTCTTATCTTTTGGGTGACTCAAAACATGAACCAAGGGGAAAAAGTTCTCTTAAGCTTTTGATTTCCTCTGTTTTCCCTTAAATTCTAGGGATTTAATGAATTGAATGGGAGGATGATTTTTTCTGCTGGAAAATTTGTATAATTAGCTCTTATTCTATCAAGTGTAAGGAAAGAGGAAAAATGTAGAAAATCAGTATTGGCAAATTAAAAGGAAGGAGAAACAATCCAAGATAGGAAAGGGTAAAACATAGAGAGGAGAGAGAGACAGACAGACAGACAGACAGACAGAGAAGAGGAGAGAGTGAAGGGGGGGGGAGAGGAGAGAGAGATAGAAACAGAGAAGAGGAGAGAGAGAGAGAAGAGGGAGAATAAATTTGCTCACTTCACTGAATTCCTACTCCCTAGTATCGTGACACAGTTGGGTGTCCATGACTTTACTAGGCCATCTGTTTTATTTTTTGTACAATAGCTGAATCTTGAGCTCTTCCTTAGTGAATTCCTTAATCCAGTGACTAGTCTGAGAGTTTGATGCCCACCTTAGAGGAGGAGGTGGCCACAGACACAGTTCATTAGAGGAGAAAATCTGGCATGCTTTGTGTGTGTCTTTGTGAAACAATTGCCCGTTCTTCATTACTGTTTCTGTATATCCATTTAGGCCAGTGAAGTAAGCAGTTTATATTACCACGGCATTTCATAAATATCTTTTGCCTGTTTTCTTCATAAACAGCTGAATGGTATGAACATGTTATTTTAATTATATTTACACTGGGACAAGATGCCAACTTTATTATACAATTAGGCAAACTTCCCACTCCATATACCCTACAATTATGTTAATCCTTTGTCTTCATGGAGAACCTCTCCAGGCCAATGAGAACCTTCTTCATTTTCTCCTACAGAAATTAGTGATTCAAGATATGGACAAAGTAATTTCTTCTTTCATCATCTTTTACTTACTCTTTTCAACATAAGCTAAAGAAGTTTCTCTGAGCAACTCAGTTAGAATCTCATTCTCACCTGTGGCAACTTCCACCTGGGGCAACTCTATTTTTGGGTGCACTTGCATTTCTTACTGAATCTTCAAAAATGAATTAATTTTATTTCAATTCTTGTACTTTTCCATGTGGGAAGCATGGGAACACATCAGAGCATGGCTCATGCCTGCAGTATTTGGAAAACTTGAGTATATTCTTGAAGACATGTGACCATGCAGCTGTTTATAACGTACACATTAATTTTATAAATAATAACATTTCTGAAGAAAAGCTACTTCTTCAGCATCTATTACACACTGAATTTTTAAAATATAAAAAACTCACTGATGGAAACATAATCATCTAAGTCTGTTTTTGACTAAATTATAACACGGGTTAAATTACCTAGGGGAAGGGAATAGACAGAGCGGGGAAAATGGAGAGGCAGAGGACTCACGAGCTTAGCTCTTGTGAGTTCTCATAGACCCTGCCGGCTCCTTGGAATCCCACACCTGCTAACTTAATGAGTTCATTTGAGATAAATTTTCTACAAAGAAAGTTACTTGCATTAAGGTTTTCATACTGCTGATATAAAAGCAAGTCCCAATGACTAGGGCAAACAGAGTGAAGGCCAGGTCTGTCTGACCAGTTCAACCCTTCTGCTTTCCTCACACAATATTCTTTTCCATAGGAAGAGTGAAAAAAAAAAAAATAAAAGGATAGGATCCTGCGGTTAGTGAAATGTGCTAATGAGAGATGTTTGTCATATAACAAATATATAATGCCTCCTTCCCTGAGAGTGTGCACCTGAAATGAAAAAGTTTCCCATGCTTAATGAAAACTGTCTTGCCATCTTACATTGATTGTGGTATCAAAATCAATACACAGAAGCATATCATAATTTTGACCTTGGAACCTTTTCCTGCCTTTCCCAAGAGTAGTGACAATATTATCAATTCTTTTATGTTGGTCCAAAAGCAGGACCTTGTTCTGTTTCTTATCAACAGAGCAATATACTGCTGAGGTTCATTTCCCCAGTGTGCTGGGAGAAAAGGTTGTAAGGCCCTCTCAGAATCTCAGGTCTTCTGGGCCAAGCCGTGTCCATCATAAAGCCTACCGGCAGATTTCAAGAGTCTTAGTGTGGCTCTGCACATATAACCCTTTAGTAAGTTAGAAATTTCCTATACTTGCAGAAAATATGAGGTAATGAAATCATTTCTCACCCTTTCCTTGCAAGTGAGATAGTCTAGCATCTGCAAAATCCATGCCTTCTCAAATATAGGCACAAAACACTCTCAGTTGGTAGACTTCTCTATAGCAGACCATAATTGAGGAATTCATTGAAAAATTGATCTGTGACTAGCTTATAAGGCCTTATATGGTAGTGAGAAATATGTGATATTCAGATCAGCTTTTAATTATTGTTACGTAGGACCCTATCAGATGAAATAAGTGACTAGGCAGTATTAGCATTGATCTGTGACCATGAAAAGAAATAGTTTACATTTCATGCTGCAGATTTATAAATAGTACAAAATGTTCATGCTAGAAGTTTAGAAAGGATCTTTTCCCAGTAAAGCTTTGACCTATGTATTGTGAAAATCATGGTAAAAACTTGAATTTGGCAATGCTTTGTATTTTATCAACCATTTTGTCACACATTATCTCATTCAGCTTTCACAGACTGGTATACGTTACAGTTCACCTTTTACAAGAAAAAAAAATAAAGCCAAGTGAATTTTCTTTTCCAAGCAATGCACCATTTTAGCCTGAAGAGTGAAGAGAACAATAGGGAGTCTGAAGTCATTTAATGAATATTTAAAGCATTAATCACCCTAAAAAACATCAAGCTTAATACTATTTCTTACCATTAATGTACTGAAATACAACCTACTATTACAATATGAAGTAATACTATAAGGATTTGAGTGTGCTAAAAGGCCTTTTGACTTCCAGTATGATTACTATGTGCAGGAAAAATTCAAAATAACGACCTATTAACCAGAGTTATTAAAGGTTTTACCACTATATTTACAAATCTCAGTAAAAAATATTGCTATTGACACAGAGCTGGCATAGAAGTAGTGTAGATCTTGACATTCATGGAAATAGAGGCTAAATATAGAATGTTAATATTGCAACACTGTGTGCTATACAGTCAGACAAGAATTACTGAGCATTTCCATGCACCTGGAAGTATGTGGAGTGCTGGGGGATTTTTGAAACAAGCTCTTTATGCACAGTGCATGATCTAGTCAGGTATTTACCACCAAATAATCTGTGTAGAGTCTCCTCCTTAATGGGAAGCAAAAGGCTAGAAACATATGGAAAAATCACTATTCTGGTAATATTAAAGATGATAAGTTGAAATAAAGACATTTTCCTGTTTTCCTGAGTTAATTTGTCAGAGCTTCATAACCTGAACAAAAGCTGTGTCAATAGGCGTGTGCACTAAGAAAGCAATATTTCCATCCTTTTTAATGTCAGTCTGCAAGCCTAAGTGACAATTGCCACCGTTCAATAAAAAGGTCAGAAAAAAAAAAACCAGGCAGCTGGATTTGTTTAGAGCTTACCTTATCTTTCTTTGATAAATGAAACAGTTGACCTAAGTTTTATAACCTGAGGCTCTTCACGTCTTACTAAACTACAGTCACAGAGTTAGAGATGATTATAAAGATTTTTTTTCCCTTTATGCCCTTCCCACTGAAGTAGCTGTGAAGTTTTCAAAGACAAGCACAATTTTCTGAGGATCAGTTTCCTTTTCATTAGAAAATTTGTACTTTTCCCTTTTGCAGAAATTGAAAAAGATTAATAATAGGGGAGATTCAGAAATGAGAGCTATTTCCTCTGAAGGCAAGAGAGACAAAGGAATCCACAATGGATATAGGAGATTTGATGTGAGTGTGCTGTTCCAGCTGCCCAGTGGGTCAAGGGCAGTTGGCAGAGTAATTATAGTTTGGTTCTCCTGGGAATAATTGAGAGATTAGTGGTCCCAGGCAGGACAAAGAGACAACGTCAGTAAGGTTATAAAATTCTTTCTTCAGTAACAACAGATATTGACAAATAGCTCTTGTCTAAAAGGTGAGATTCAGGTCTGGCTCTTAGCATCCTTGGTTTATATCTAGGCTGAAACTACCGATTTAACTTAGATATGGCTGAGGTTCCTATTTTCCTTTCTTGGCCCCTATGGCCCTTCTGTCTTTTCTAAGGATGTTTATAGGTGCTTCATGCTCTTTGGTACTCTTATTTTTTGTTCTGAAGCATTTTTGGGGGATAGTGCAGTCACAGACAAGAACTAGAGAGCTACTAGGAGCACCATGGTATCATGGTGTGGTTTGGTGCATTAAGGGTAGAGCTAAGGAGAACTTGCTTTGTCAGAGGCCAGGAGCAAATAAAAGACTGCACTGACAGTGGAGGAAGGCTTCTAGATTATCTTTCTAATAGGAATCACCTGGTAAGACTGATGGAAACTATTGCACAGACTTGAAATTTACCATTGAAAACCAGTGCAAAGAATAAGGCTTCCAGAAATTCCTAAATAGCTTGTATTAAACTTTCTTGTTGACAACCATTATGGATGATGGAGACAGAGCAAAGAATAGCATAAACTGAGGAGGTTCAGTCCTCAGAAGGAAATACAAAATGATTCTTCTGCACCATGAGGACTATGGAAAATCATCTTATTGGTCCTAGGAATTAGGGGACAAGGTTTGGGATAATGGCTGGTTGAAAACTGAGGTAAAATATCTTTGAAAAGAAGAGGCCAAACAATCTTGAAAGTACCTTATTTAGCCTCAAAACTTCTAATAAAACCGAAACAAGACAGGTAATATCAGAATAAGAAGAAAACAAGAACAAGATAAGTAGTGGAACAGAATAGATATTTTAGAAAACTTTTCTTACCAAGGCTTAAAATAATTAAACAGAAGGAAGATAGATTTGTTTTTAATAAAATGTTAGAACAATTAATAAATGTATGGAAAAAAGAACCTTGATCTCTATATATATTATACACAAAAATAAATTCGATATGAATTTCTACTATAAATATAAGTCCTCAAATTAAAAGCTTCTATGAGAAAAAATATGTAGCCCTAGGAGTAAGGTAAACTTTATTTTTAAAGGTAGATTTTTATATACATACATACAGACAGACAGACAGACAGACAACTGTTTCATGGATTTTGATTATACTCAATGACCTAGAATTCATTAATCCAATATTCAGTTTGGTTTGGCTGGAGCTCCCTCAAGTAGATCTTATGTTCCTTTGATATGCTCCCATTATTCTTTGAATGCATCTTCATTTTCTGATGCAGAAAGATGTTTCAGACTGTTTTGTAGTTTTCTTCCCCAAGTCTAGAATAAGACTTTCTGCAAAGAGTCCTAGATCCTTTCAGTGAAGGATTGGTATGGAAACAAGATTTGGGTCTTTACCTTGCCTAGATAAGCAAATGTTGCAAGGAAGGTGGTGTTCTTCAGACACAGTGAGATTGATTTGGTAGATGAATGGCACCGAAGGTTGGACAGGGTGATGAGATGAAATCTACCAGGAAGCCACGAGCATTTCTTGTTCAGCAGCCAGTTCACGTTACTCCAATCAGCCTGCCTTCCAACAGACAGAGGAATGGTCAGTGAGCAGAGTGGTTGACTATCCATCAATTTTCAGCTGAGTGGGTTGTTTAGCTACAGTTATGAGGTACACTGAAAAGAAAATAGAGAAATTCTACTTTATATCCTCCTAAAGGCAACTTCATGGCCTTTAGGTCAGGAACTGAATGCCCCAAATTGGACTGTTATTTTCTTGAGGTTGAAAATAAGTTTCTAAATTATCATTTCAGTCTCTAAACATGACGCTCCGCATAAAATCAGAAATAATTTAAAATTCACCTCTTTTTCAGGTTCAGATCTGATCATTTTTTTTTAATTTCTTTTATGAACATAAGCACTCTTGCCATCTCTAAGGAGAAAAGTCAGAGACACCACAAAAGCTTTTAGAAACCTTAAGTTGAAAGTCAAAAACTCAGCCTTGAAGATGAGTTTAGAGAGAAGATGGGGGAAACATACAAGGCCTCTTATGGGACTAATTTTTAGAAGACACTAAAGGATAGGCTTTATTGATTCTAGTGATAGTGATATTACTATTAACAGGCAAATCAAGATTTAACTTATAAGGGGACTACATAAAAATGAGCACTATTAAACACTGAATGAACTATGCATTAGGGTAAATGCTTTTCATGTAGTTTCTCATTGACTCCTCTAAGCAATTCTGTAAAGTACATGATGCTATATGAGTTTTAAGAATTGCAGGAACAAAGACTCATGAGACTGTCTTAAAGTGGGTTCCCCTTGGAATGGATACTGTTATTAGTGTTCAGAAGACTTATTAAGGAGTGCTAAACAACACCTGCAACTGAGTGAGGAAGGTACAGCTGGACAGAGGAAAGAATTGCATTGGGATGACATTACTGAGGCCTCATCAACTCTGTCATGGAGTTCTGAACTTGGCATGGCCTTTTAGAATCATACCCCATCAGTACAAAGGAGCTGGTCCTTTGAAATGACCTGTCAATATGTCACAGGCTACTAGCTTAACCCAAGGAAAGCCAGCTCCATTTGGACCAGGGAAATCCCTAGATATGGTGTCTGAAATGTGTCATCAGCTCATATTTTTAGGAGCTAGTAGAATGAGTACCTCAATCTTGAAGCATAGAGCTAGATAGCATATTGTACTATCTATTACATCCTATTGCATATAGTGAGATGCTCCTACCTGGAGACAATTGTTCCTCTAACATTCTGATACGTCTTGCTTATGAAACTTATGAGAAGGTTAACAGATCAATCTTAGCCCTTTGTAGCTGTTTTGGAAGTCACTCTGATACTTATCTTTTCTTCCTCTACTACACATTTCAGAATACTGACAAGGCAATGCAGGTTCTCATCCCTGAGATTTCTGAGCCCCTAGTCACCTCTTTTTCTCAGGTCGTTATTGCTGTACTTATCACTTTTCATCAAAATTGGGTAGAGGAGAACCAAGATACCATTGGGCTTCCCTGGTGCCAGTCATATTCTTCTCTAACCTCACTGTTTAAAAGCAGTCCTATCTCCTCCTTATGATCACTGTTGCTAATCTAATGACCGTCTTTCTTGTTTCCAGGTCTCCTGGCACAAAACGCTCAGAGAAACTGTGTGACAATTGCAGCTTAACCCTAAATAGGACTCTAAACATGTTCCTTGATGGAAGCATTATGAAATCTAGAACTTTAGATGGGTAGAGCATATGGATGCACGAATTCCCCTGGTGAGTCATTGAGAATGATGGCAAGTAGGTCCTCTACTACATCCATCCATTGCTTCTTGGACCAATACAGTCTACCCATTTGAGCACAAAACCATACAACAGTCATTCTTAGAGGATGTGTGCTACATCCTGGAGGATGCTTCTCATTCTCACAGAGTACCATTTCCAGTGATACCCAGGGTCTCAGCAGTGCCTTCAGAAGGCTGTTCTAATGTTCTATCAGATCTGCAGTTGCTGCAAAGTGCGTCTTTTATTTTGGCATGATGCTGTGCAACATTTTGTATGAGCGGAATGAACACAAATAAGCCCTCAGACAGTGGTGCTTGGCAAGAACCTGTGGTAAGAAATGCAAACCTGAACTCCAAGATAAGGCACTCAGTCTGGTAGTAGAGAAAAGGAGCTTTACCAACTCAGTGAAGGTGGTGGAATTTGTGATTAGAAGAGGAGTCATAGGAAGACAAGCTGAGTCTGAGCAGCTGAATTGTAAATCTTAAAGTAGAATATGGATAGATGCAGAGGAAGCAGGAGCAGTGCTAGGAGCAGCCTTAATTAAGCATTACTGTATAGTAGACTAAAGACCATCCAGAACAAATAAGAGCTATAGGCTCTGAAGAGAACACATGGCTGGAGGATAAGTCTGAGTTTACTTTCTTGTCTTGGAAAGAGAGGAGATCTAGCCATGGCCTTCAACTCAGAGAAAGCTGGTTTTTTGTTAGCATTGTTATTGATGTTAGTCACACCCTGGGGATTGTTTGCTTTTTTCTGGTTTTGGAGATGTGAGTTACCTGAGGTTTGTTATTTAAGTACAGCCTGGATGGTGTGGATGATAGGGGTAGGGATGAAGAGAGAACAGGGCCCTTGGATTCAGAGAAAATTTGCTCATTTTACTTGTAGTTCAGTTTCCAGAGTTAGAAAAACCACACAGAAATCAATCATATGTTATTTGGTATGTTGAAAGGTCTGATTCTAACACAAATATTTTCAGAAGGAACATGGGAAATGTCAAAAATTGTCAGCTCAGTGAATATTTTTGGTGATAATGTTTTCCAGCAGTAAATTTCCACTGGTTCTCTTTCACATTGTCAGTTGAACAAAGCACTTGCATGCTTTGCTGGTTTCTAACTAATGAGTTGGCTTTGGTCCTTTAAAACAATAATATATAATAGCGAGTATCTATTGAATCAATAAACCTTTAATCAGAAGTGTCTTAATGACAAACTGCACACTACCACATGGAATAAGGTTAAAGATTCTTAAATTGAATCATATTTTTGATTTTTGAATTTTTCCACAGGCATATAGTAATAATATAAGGGATCATGTCATATTTGTTGTGCCCGAGGAGGTACTGAGATAATTTATCCTATACTTCTTTCTTTTTTACAATGTTAAGGTGAAGTGATTTTTAAAATATCTTTTATAAAGGGCATCAAATTGTGCAATTTTCAATCCCAGAAGCAATTTGGTTAAAGTACAATTGTTTAAAAACTCTAATCGTTAAACTAATTCCTGACAACCTATGTGGTTTCTTTGACAATTATTGTAATGTTTTTGTAACAAGAATTCTGATGTCTTGTGCAAGACAAGTTTTATTTAGAACACAAGTAACTCTCTATTTTCTCAAATATTTGATATTTGTTAAGCAAAGTTTCCTACCTTCTCCAGTTGATTCTAATTCCACAGGGATATGTAGAATTTTAAAAGCTTGTTGGAATTAATGGCACTGTATTGTCACAAGCCACCTAGAGATTTTGTATTTTGCATGTTGCTTAGCTTAAAGCATCAACATCAAAGCTCTGTGTTGTCACATCCTCCCACTGACACTCTGTTCAATCTTTCTCAGACCGGTATTATTTTTCCAGTAGGCTGTACCTGTCTAAGCTGGCTCAACAGCACATTTCCTTGAAATGTGGGAAAGCTGGCTGTCATAGATGCAAACCAGGGAAAGTGGGTAGAGACCTTATGACTGCTTCCTTCTTGAGAGTGCTCCTCTATGTCATAAAATTTCTTCTTTAATCAAAAAATAACCTTGTGACCAGTGTCCTCTCTAACTTCTTTTATTCTCTGAAATTGCTACTAGATGAACTAGATTTCTAAAGCATAATTCTTACCAAAAATCTTTAATACCTATGAGAAAAATATTTTTACTATTACTGCATTTTCTAATATATTTTTGATATTATTTGCCTGCCACTGTACTTTCCTGGGAGAAGGCTAATTGGAACAACGGAAAGGAGCAGAAGATGCTGCATTAACATTTGTAAGATCAGCACTTTCTAGCTCTTTCTTTTCTAATGAGGGAGAATTCTATAAATTCTGTCACATGTTCGACACTTTATAAGTTTTCAAAAAATAACTTGTGCCAGCCTCTGATAAACTAGCTAGAGAAGACCACAAGCAGGAGGCCCATGGGAAGTGAGGTCTCTTTCTGTTTTTGATCAACAGGCAAAGAAGTTGACCCTCTTTTTCAGGATGGAGCCCATTTTAGAGTCTCCGTGGTATGTATGCTTGAATAAATAAAACTAATAATAATAGTTTAAGGGATAGAAACTAACTTCCTTAGGTTAAGATCAAAGAAATTTTTCATAATGGTGCAGGAGAAATCCGCAGCAGGTAATCTGATGGTAAAGAACCTGTTTGTTTTTAGATACATTCTTTTCTCCTGTCCTTGGTCAGGGACAGGAGAACTGAATGAGCCAGGGAGCTTGCAGACCCAAGTAGAATCTAGTCCTGAGTTTTATGGTAAGGTCTGAAATGAATTGAGGTGAGACTGATATTTCCTAAACCTAATCCTATTTAGATAGAGAGTTTTTGTAGCTGTACTAATTAAAAAGAGTTTATAATAGACTAGGCTGAGCCTTAAATTCAATGACTGGTATCTTTGTAGAAGGCCATATGAAGATACAGAGAGACACACAAGAAGCGAGGCTATGTGACAACAGAGGTTAAAGAATGGAGTGGCGTTTGTGGAAGCCAAGGAATGGGAGGGATTGCAAGTACTAGGAGCTAGAGAGAGGCTGGGAAAGACTTTTCCTGAGAGCTGTTTGTGAGGGCAAGATCCTGATGACACTTGGACTTTGGATTCTGGTCTCTTGAATTGTGAAAGAACAGGTATAATAAAAAACATATTAGATTCACCCTTGTTACAAAATTTTTTTTCCCTGTACTGGTGATTGAACCCAAGGAATCAAACATATTAGGGAGTACTCTATCAGTATACTAGCTTTGTAGTTAGGGGATTGCAAGGAAAACATACAAGACACATAACTTACAGTATTATTTTATGATAATCACCCAGAGTCAAATACAAGAAGAGCAAGAAATCTGGCCAAAATAACACTGCAAATATGGGTCCTGTATTGTCTTATTCTCCTTGAAAACCCTTGATTACAACAAAATTGGTACTGAGAGGGGTCGTATGGTACTGTGATGTTGCTTGGCCATGTGGTTTAAGAGTCTTAGAAATTAATTTGGAAGTACTTTGAGACATTGGCTAAAAAAGAGAGCCCCTGTATGCTGTAAACTATATTGGAGACTCTGGTCAGAGCCCAGAAAATCATAGTACTAATGGAAATGCTGGTTAAGATGAAGCTCAGGAGGCTTCTACTGAGAAGGACTGCATAGGCTGCTGGATCCCAAGGAGAATATTCTGCCTTGGCTGAAAGTTGGTCATTTTGCTTGTGTTAAGAGATATTACTTGGATGGCAGAAAAGTTTTAGTGCAGTCTACTGTTGGGATGGTAGCATGGTTACTTCTAAGAGCTTTTGACCAGATCTATGTTAGAAATTTAGAGCAAAGAGCCAGCAGAGTAATTTGAAGCATTTGGCCAGCTGAGATGCTCTAGTCAAACTGGGTTGCAAGGATGAGACAGAGGAGATCATGGTTGTTGAGAAGAACAGGACAATGAGAAAAAGCTTTTCACCTGGAAGATAAGAGTATATCTGAATTGCAGGAGAGTCTTGTTTTTCAGTCTTGCCATGCCATTTAATATTTAAAGGACTAGATCCCACAGCAATTTCCCGCATGGGTCTAGTTGAGGTACAGCCCATGACAATGCCCCTCTGCATCCAGCTGGAGGCCTAAAGCCCATGACAATGACTCATGCAAGTCTGTTTCACAGATCTGTTCTGGGAAGGCCCAAATGTCAGTGGTGGAAGTTTGAATGTCAGTGCCTGCAAGGTGAAGGAGGATCTGTACCAGCAGGGTGAGGGTTCTGCACTAGAGCTAGGAAGCGATGCTCAAAGTAAGAATCAGAGCTCCTTGCAAAAGTGTCACAATCAATGTCAGTGACAATGAGGTCCCGAACTCCTCTGACAATGAGAACAGCCACATTTATATCAGGAAGCAGTGTGACAAGCTTCTCCTGGAGGCTGAACAGCACACATCTTCCCCTCTAGAGCCAGGAAGCAGTACTCAAAGTAAGGGCCAGAGTTCCCCCAAAGTGACCCTCAGCCATTCTCAGCAACAAGGTCCTGAGCTCCTCTTATGACAACAGCAGAATTCATATCAGGGAAGCTAGCATGACAGTCTCCTCCCGAAGAACCAATAGCAACAGGAGAACCAACAGCTCCAAAGAACAACAATTAGGAGAACATACAGTCTTACTCTTCTTCTGCAGGTCTCCTTTTTATGCTGGCAACAGTCCTCAGGTGGACCATCCACACTCAGCACCATGCTGATTCAGTTCAGCTAGTGTTTAAGTTGACCATCAACTTTCAATCCACCACAGTAGCTATCTCTCCAGCTTTTTAGTTTTTATTTTGAAACAGAATCTCAGCAAGTTGTTCAAGTTGGTCTCAAATTTGAGCTCCTCCTGCTCAGTTTCTAAAGTAAGATGAATACTGGGTGTGTGCCATAGTATCTGACCCTTCTTACATGTGTTAAAAGCATTGCACATTTTTAGTTATAAACTTTAAACTGTACTGTTGAGTTTTAGGATTTTTTTTCCACACATGATTTACTCTTTCTATTGAACAGCAAACTATTTCTCCCACTGTGCCATTTATCTCTCAAAATGTGTAACCTAGAGTTCTTTAGACACCTTATATAAATAGATTCATGCAATATTTGTCCTCGTCACTGGCTTATTTTACTTAAATTAATATTGCCCAGGTTCATCCATGTTGCTGCATATGCCAGGCTTTCTTTTTTAAAGCTTGAATAATATTCTGATATCTATCTATCTATCTATCTATCTATATATATATATATCATATTTTCTGTATTCATTAATCAATGGAATTAGGATGCTTATATATACTTAATGCTGCAATAAATATAGGGGTGCAAAAATCTCATTGATATCCTGACTTTATTTCTTTTAGATAAATGACCAGAAATATGGTTTCTGGACCCCATCAGTTTCATAAACTTTTTGAAGAAATATCTGTACTGTTTTTCATAATGGCTATGTATTTCTATAGTTATTCCAGTTTCTCCATATCCTTGCCAACATTTATTTTCTGGTTTTGGACAATGGCACATTCTAACAGTTGTGAGGTGAAAGATGCATCATCGTGGTTTCGATATTCACTTCTCTGCTGGTTAATGATAATGAATACCATTTGATTAGCTATTTGTATATTATCCTTGGAGACATGTCCATTCAGATATTTGTATACTTTTAATTGAGTTATTGTATTTATGTTCTTGAGTTATAGGAGCTCCTGATATGTTTTAAATATTAATGTCTTACAAGATACAAGATTTGCCAGTATTCTTTCCAGTCCAAAGGTCAAGAGTCTCTCAATCTATCTTTATTTGTGACCACAGCACTAGGAAACTGATGCATTGTGGAACAGGTTCAATGCATAATAGCTTTTTCTCTGTTCTGTAGAAAAATACATGAAGGAAATAGATCAAATGTTAATAGTATTTCTCTCTGGATTTAAGAATAAAGGTGACTTTTGTTTTCTCCTTTCTAAGGAGAAATTTTCTGTGTCCTCCAAATTGTCTCAAAAGAAAATTCATTCTTTTAGAAAAAGAATAGAATTAAAGTTAAAAATAGTTAAAAGATATGCATTGTTAAAAGTTTAAAACTTCTTAGTGAATATTTACTGAACATCAATGTTGGTACTATTTTAATTACTATGAATGAAAGGAATGTCATACTCTGAAGTTGTCTACTGTCATGTGTGAGAAAATAGGCAATATGTTGTTGAATGAGTAATGAATAAAATAATTTCATAGACATGTGAAAACTGTGTAGAGGACTAAGTGAGACAGACTAATAAGGAAGGGGTAGGGTGGTCAGGGAACTGCCCCACCCCTTATGCCACGAGATAGTCGTCATCATTGGGATCGCGACAGTGAGAGAGAGGACACAATGTGATGTTGTGGAGAAATGGGGTTTGAAGCAGAACGGAGAGCAAGTCTGAAGGCCCTGAGATGGGGAGGAGCCTGGTATTTTAGAGGGACAGAAGGATGATAGTGGGCTGGAGAGGACTGACAAGGAGAAAAGGGAAGGTGAAGCAGGTTGGACCCAGACAAGGATGTATCTATGGTCGAGGACCAGAGTCCTAGCAAGGATTTTGGCTTGTAGGGCAGGGACAGTAAAAAGTCCCTTGCAAGGATCAAGGGGTGACACAGTGATATTCACAGTAGACAGATCACTCTGGCTATTGTGTAAAGGATGCAATTTGTGTGCATCTTTCTGTGAGGATATGTAAAGAATAAGGCCAGCCTGGGCAATTTAAATGGAAAAGGGGTATATATACTTAGGAACACTTAGGAGATCACAAAATCTTTGTGGTTGGAGGAGAACACCAGAAAATTAGATTAGGGGAGGCTGTACAGTACGATCACTTTGCAGTGATAGTACAGGTCATCCAGTGGGGAACCCAGTGGACCTTGGTGGGCATAGATCTCGCAGTCTGCACTCAGAAGCTTATGTTAGGAATTAGGAAGATACATCTAAGTCTGTGTTTTAAAATTATTAAAACACATCAATTTTTACCTTTATGGGAATTTGCCAGTCACTCACAATTATTCCTACTAATTAATAAATCTAAGAGTAAATTTGGCTTTCTTTCTGCTTGTCAGAAAAGGACTTCTTTAATAGGTTCTTTCAGTTGTTTTACTAAAGTATTGTAGACTCCTGCATTTATAATTCAGACTGCTTGTTTTTTAATCTAAGTGACTTTTAGGAAAACAAAGTGTATATTTTTCTTCTGGATTTTTTCTCCTTACTGGACCTCTTTAGGTAAAACTTTGATTTATGTCTAAAAAGTGTAAAAGTAATCTGACTTGGTTTTTAATAACCAGATTATCAATTCTACCATTCCAAGGTGGATATGATGCTATAATTTACAGAACTACATAGTTGAGATATCAACTAATGCAACTATACATGCTTGAAACAGGTAAAAAGATACAAAAATGTCATAGCATCCTTCTTATACACATATGCGTGCATACACACACACACACACACACACACACACACACACACCACACATATGTCCATACACAAGTTCTTAGGATTTCTTCTTGGGGTTGTCAGTCGAATTTATAGCTGATTCCATCACTTGTTCTACGACCTGTAGCTCTATAATATCCACAGATAGGTCATTTCATCTTTGTAATCCTGTGCTGTTTCTATTGCTCACAAACTCGGTGGATTATTGAAATGTGAAGTGCATCATCAATTTAAAAGTGATTCCTAACTGTAACAATTTTCCCTACTAAACTGTTCTTAGGACTCCTACTCTCTTCTGTATTCTATCATTTATCTAACAGAGGAGGCCGTCATACTAGATCCTTGTAGTCCCACTGCACGTCTGCACATTGTGACCTTTCTGCAGGTATTGGAGCTTTTGGAGTCATGTTAATGTGCATAGTTCTCTCATGTGATGTCACATTTGTCCCCTTAGCTTTGTTGATTGTGAAACTCTTTTTTGTTATTTGAAAGGATAGCAAGTCACCAATGGGCCTCTTCCCCATCCATATTGCTTTGCACCAACAGACTGATGAGGGATTGTTTACTCACAGGCTCAACTAGGGGCAATCTAGCAGGCCAGAAAGAAGCATTTACTCTTGTGTCAGGTGCTTAGGGGTGATTGGTGGGAGAATGAAAGGAACAAAGTTTGGCAGCTATGGTGATTTTTTCTTCTGTTCACTCTGAAGTTCCCCAAATTAACTGAGTGGGTGAATATTTAATGCCGCCACATCACATATGTAATTTGTACTATCTGCTTTTAATCTTCACACCAGTTTTATAATCTTAATAAAATTTTAATTAAAAATAAATGAACTGAATACTCTAACAGAACATTTTAAATGCAGACTATCAGGCTGGAAGCCTGAGCTCAGCTGGAGATACAAACAAAACAAAAATATTCTAAAAATACGCATCTGAGATCTGAGAGTATATGTCAGGAGATCTTAAAATGTTACAGCCAGATCCAACTCACAGTAGACTGAAGTCCAAACCTCTTGGTTTCATTTGGGAGAATGTTCCTTGAGTGTACAGTCTTGAATCTTTCCATCTCCCTGGGGTCATTTACTATCCCAGGGTTTACTGTTTTACAGCACATTGTTTCTGTCCCAAGCAGCTCTGTGAGGCAGATGACTCAGATTCATACTTTTCTCTGATATCTACTAAGTACTCAAATCGTATGTGCCTACTTGACCAAATTCTTGTTAATGTGAGTAAATACCCTCTAACTTTTGGAGGAATTTATTTAATGCTGTTGTTTTGAGTTAGGGAGAGTAGTATGGTGGCTGAATGCTTGCCTAACATATGATACTCTCTCAGTTGGATTTCTAGCATTGAAAAAAATAAATGCTGTTGTTTTAAAAAACAAGTTTGGTGGAATTTTAATCAGTACTATAAAGCAAAATATGCAATTTGGGCACTGTGGGTATAGATACTTGTGACTCATGAACAGATGTCTTAGCTTTTCTAGAAGGCAGATCTAGTTTCAAATAGATAATGCCATTGCCCATAAAATGTTTTAATGTTTATTTGAAATATCAATCATTCAGTCACTGCCTATATGCTATAATCTTTAAAAATGTATCCTAAAATTACTCTTCTATATATTTCAATTTTATATGGTTTTGATTTACAGTTTTGAAGACAAAACAATTTCAGAATTGCATTGACAGTGAGGTTGGTATTTATTAGTAATCTACATAGTCACTGTATCTCCAGATTCTAATACTATTAAAAATTGTTAAGCACTGAAAAACAAAATTACCAAACAAGAGCCTGAAACACAGCCAGGTACATGGCTTGTTTGGCAACGGAAAGCCCTATCATTAAGTTATAAGTTTAGTGGGTTTCTTCCAGCAGAAATTAAAAATGCGTAAAAGGAGAAGTCACATGTATTAGACAGGAATCCGAGTCCAAGGCAAAGACATCACTTTGTTCTGACTGGTCATTTTCAGGTTTCATAGGGGTCGTACTGGGAGCCCTAATTTCCAGCCACATCGGGATGAGTTATATCAGGGATTCAGGACCATTAGACACATTCATATCCTCATGGGTAAAGCTTAGTGTGCTTGCCTTTTCTGTCTCTTATTGAAATGGTTATTCTGGAATAAGAAGTAATTGTGAGAGAAGACATTTAAAAACTGAGGTCTGGATTTGAATTAGTGTTAGGACAGTGGTCTCATTCACGCATCCACTCCTTCCTTTTTGGTAAATATTTACTGACTCCCCTCTATGTGTCTGACACTGTGGAATGCTAGTGATAACAAATGTAACTCTGATGTCACATGAGATCAAATTCCTTCTTTGTAACTTTTGAGGAATCTTTTTCTACAAGATTTGAAGCTATTGGTTATTCAGAAGGGAAGCTGTAGCTTCTTCTGTAGCAGAATAAATTTACTATTTAAAACTTGGCCTTACATTGACTTGATTTTTTTAGAGAATTCTTACTTAGAAGAATGTTTGTCTTATGAACTTTCTGAAATTTATTTATTCCAACAATAGACTAGCCAAGTAGTCTACACAGAGTAAATAGTTTTCTTCTAAGGACAATAAATTATTCAACTAGATTTATTGAAGAACTGTTTACTCTTGGAAACATCCTTCAAAATCTGTTCTTCACTCTGTCTGCCAATTCTAAACTATTATATCATGGTCTGTGTCCAGATGTAATCGGGTTTACATGTTGAAAGATGCACTGTAATTTAGACTTTTATGAATATCTTCCATTTATACTCTCTTTCAAGATGCTACTAAAATTATGTCAAGGTGGTGATTTCCTTTATTGTAATGAACAGTAAACTTGGCTTTGCCTAATCTGTTTTGTGGTGGTCTTTTGGGAGGAGTCAGCAATCAACAGAGATTATATCCTCTGGCTTCAAGCTTTTGATCTTTCTGAACATTTGTGTATCATCATATACTCCCTTTTATCTCAACTCAGCACTGACCAAGACACAGGACTCCCTCATCATGCCTTTGTTAGTTTAACTCCCAACAACAACCAAAACAAAAATCTATTATCATAAAGTATTTGTGGGTCAGTCACAACTTAAAAGTTTGGTGACATTAGGTTGATATGAATCAACAATAATTTAAATTGAATATTAGGCTCCTGTGTTTTGAGGGTTCTTCTGCTCTCCCTCCCCGAGATCTGGTGGTCTGACAGCAGTGCCCCCAGGTAAGTACAAAAATCAAGAGTAAGTACTTGCAAACAGGTGATCAATGATGGTTGGGAACTAAAAATTCTCCCCACTTCACCTTCTCAAAGAAACAACAAAATCTTGTCCTTTCCCACATAGAGTTTGAAGGGATTATCCTGACATGCAAGTTTCCAGATTGATTGCAGCACCCATAAGCTCAAAAAAAGTTGATTTTCCTCATTGTACTTTGTAAAGCAACTTATTCTTCATTCATCTTCTCTAAGTAGAACTGTGAATACACAGAGGTACACCTTTAAGGCCTTCTGCTAAACATAGTGGGATGTGCAGTCCAGTTTCCAAAGTGCAGCAGCACAAAGGAAGTGGGAGAGGCTTTGAAATTTCAGTCTTTTGTTTTCTCTTGCCTACAGAAGAAAGGACTCATTGGAAGCTCTTTGCTTGTGAGTGTTATGGAAACTTTTGTTAATAGAAGATGGTCTAGTCAGCTTTGTCTTTAAATAACATTATCTGTCCCACCGTTTAATAATGAATTAGATACTGTCTTTGAGTATATATATATATATATATATATATATATATATATATATATACACATACCGCGGCAATGCTACAAAATAATTGTAAAGAGAGAGAGGTTATAAGAATCAAAGGAGCACTGGGTGGAGATTGAAGAGTGTGAACAGAGTTAGGGAATCTGTTGCTTAATACCATCTAATCAAGGTTGAATGTAGGAAATATGGCAGATGAAATTTAGAGTGTGGGTATTTCAGAGCATGTATAATATAGAATTCATGCTTATCCTTTATAGATGGTTGTAATTACTCCGTGGTGCCATCAATTCACAATGGAGATAACACTGAAAATGGAGAGATAGCAGGAGGTTTGCAGTTACAGAAAATAAATAGCATTTAATTGAATTTCTAAAAGTTGAGGATAATTAAGTGATTTGTCATCTTTCCATGATGAATCAATGTATAGGTTTACTCATAGGTTTGATCATTATCAAATGATCAAATAGTTTCATCTGGTTCCCTGTTAAGATTTAATGTTTTCATCTGCCTTAATTCTATTATTTTCTGGCTCAATTTAATGATCAAATGGCATAAAAGTAACAATTGCTTTATTATTAAAATCCTATTTGTTACAGATTAAAAGTAGAATTTATTTTAAAGCCACTGCTAAATAGTCTATATAATAATGAATAACCATCTTATAAACCTTAATGATGAACTTATTAGATCAATGTAACTCAAAATGTTTTCACAAAAATAGGCACAGCTACAATTTTTTTTATTGAAACAAGTTTCTAATATTCCATAATACATCTGATCATTCACTTTACCAATGACAATTGGTGGTATTTCCTCTTCAATACCAGAAGCATAACAGGGCACTTGCCAAAAGAAGATCCTGAAGTGACTTAGCAAGGGCTCTGCTGAAACTATCACCATCTTCTCAATGGGCAGCTGTAGGGCTGACCCTTATCTTGTGCTTTTGACCAGTAGCACTCATGTAGGGATAAGTATAAAATATTGATTTCAGATTCAAGCTACTCTCCAGAAAACTGGGCCTTAGAAATAATATATAGGGGTAATATATAATGGCTACAGTGTTCACAATCACATATTAAAATACTTTAGGAAAATTCATCTCATTGTAGAAATATTAAGTATCCAGAGAAAAATGTTTAGAAAAGTCAGTAATATCACCATTCACAGAAGTCCACAGTTGGCATTTTAGTATGTATTATTTCTTATCTCTTTATAGTCCTTTGTTTATACTATATTATACATAAAAATATCAAGGGAGAAATGCAAATATTTAGATGTGCTTTTCCTCCTGGAAAAACATTATTAATTTGACAAGGGGATAAAACACTCTATTATTACTTATAGAATTAGATTGAACAATATAGCTGCATTTTATCATCAAAAAACTTCCTACTAATTTTCTTTGTCCAAATGAAATTGACCTAAGTGAGCTGACAACACATTGTACATATTAGAGAAAAAGGAAAAATCTACCATGAACTTGTCATTTAATCTCAATGCTTCAGCATTATGATTTCACATCCTTACACATTATTTATTTGGGAATTATTTTAGTGAAAATCTATTTGATTTCAAGAAATAGATACATTCTGAATCTATTTGATTTCATGAAAATCTATTTGATTTCATGAAATAGATACACATGCACATGAATTAGTGCAGAGATGTGTTCTTGCTATAATATATGTGGGCTGAACTAGAATTAGAAAGTGGTCAGAGTCTGAGGCAGACCTAGACAGTTGTATTTTTCTGTGCATATTTCATTTCCTTTTCTTGCTCTATTCCTCTTTTCCTTCTTCCCTTTTTTCTTACCTCTTCCCCCCTTCTCTTCTTCTTCCTCTTTCAATTTTTGTCATTGCAAGAATTTTAAAAGAAATGTAATTGACCCAGAAGTTATACTTATTTATAGGGAACCAAGTGATATTTTGACACATGTATGCTTTGCATAATATTAAAATCTGGATAAGTGTATCTATCCTCTTCTTAAATGTTGCATCCTGCACATGCTAGGAAAGCACTGTGCCACTGAGCTACATCCCTAAGATTCTTAAAAGTTTTATTTTGAGATAGAATTTTGATTAATAGCCTAGTCTGACTTCAAATTTGTGATCGTCCTTCCTTAGACTCCCAAGTAGCTAGAATTTTAAGTGCTACCATATGTGCTACAATACCCACTTGGATTTCTGGGAATATACACAATGTTAGCAATACTTTACTGTATTATGAGACTTCTTATTTCTGTCTTAACTTTAACTGAGTAGCCATTAACCAGTCTTTCTCCATGCTTCTCTCCCTCCTAATCAACTGCAGCCTCTTGTAACTAACATTCTACTTTCAACTTCTATGAGATCATCTTTTTAAGATTCTGTATATGATAATACCGAATTTGTCTTTCTATGCCTGGTTCATTTCATTTAATATGCTACATTCTTCTTCTTCTTCTTCTTCTTCTTCTTCTTCTTCTTCTTCTTCTTCTTCTTCTTCTTTCTCCTCCTCCTCCTCTTCCCCCTCCTCCTTCCCCTCCTCCTCCCCCTCCTCCTTCCCCTCCTCCTCCCCCTCCTCCTTCCCCTCCTCCTCCCCCTCCTCCCCCTCCTCTTTTTCTTTTTTACTAAAAGTCTTCCTATACTTCCTGATCATGCTTGATGATATTATATGGTATGTAATGAATTTTTTTGTCTCTATAAATGGCTTCTTCTTTATAGGCAACAGATTTAGGCTCTTGGTTCTTCATTCCTCATTTCCAACAGAGCAATCTGGAGTTCATGCTCATTATTTATTCCTGGATAACCAGACATCAGACCAGACTCTATAGATTCTCAACTCGGGGCAGTGATCCGTAGTCATTAGTCTCTTCAGCTCTTTCAGGATGGGGTCGGATTTAGTTGGTATGAATGTTGGCCTTGCTCTTCGGGGAGGACATTAAAATGGTAATGTGGCAAATGCATACAATAATCAGTACTTCTACTGCAAATATCCTGGAGTTGTCTGATAAATTACCAGAATTAAATTCCTGACTCAAGAAATATATATTTTTTGATATATATATTTGAGACAGGGTCTTGCTATGTACCCAAGCAGGCCTTGATGTCACAGCAGTCCTCCTACATCAGTCTCCTGGCTGCTGGGATACAGGCAGGTACTACTACACCTGGCGAAATATACACCTTTTAAAAGAATTTTGGTGTATGTTACCAAAATAATGTTTAAAACTCTGGTATTAATTTACATTATTAGAAACAGAATCGGTGTCACTATTTCCATCATTTGTATCAGCTTTAGATGTTTTACTATCAGTATTTCAACTCCAGATTTGTTCTTTTTGAATGCAAAAGGCTAAATTTATATTTTTTTCATTTTTAGGGTTTCTTTTGTTTGTTTTTTGGCACCAGGATTGAACTCACGACCTTGCACTTATCAGGCGAGCACTTAAGCCACTGAGCTAAATCCTGGGCCCTCAATTTTAGATTTATTAGTTCATATTTGCAGCACATAGTGATTACATTCCTGGTGACGTGTAAATAGCACATCAGGATCCTTTTCTCTACAAAATCTTTGCCTATGCCTATCTCTTCAAGAGGTTTTGAGTTTATTAAAAAACAAGAGTTTATTTCTAATATCTTGTTTTGGAATCTAGCAAGTCATAGTTTTCTCCACCTTGCTTTTGGGCCTGTGGATTTGTGATGGCCTTCTTCATGCTTCATATGCCTCTTTGTCCATATAATCCGTACTACGCTAACTGTTAAAGCTGAGTTGTGCTTTTGCTCACGTTGGTAAGTGAGGAAGGCCAATCAACCGTCTTTGTTGGATACAGGCTGTGAGGTAGGGGTTCAAGCACATAGTTGGACTTAATATCAACATGTTTAGAGTCGGCATCCTCTAACAGCCATGTTTAACTGGCCCGGTTTCTCAATAGGGAGGGCAGGACCTTTGTTTTTCCCATCTCAGGCAGTCTCCAAGGTTATCTCCTGAGGCTCTCTCTCACTTAGTCACTGTGGAAGGGCAATTTGGGGAAGTCTAAAGGGAAGTTGTTCTGTGGCTCAGTTTTAAACCATTAACGCCTTCCCAAAGTGATAATTGATTAAACACTCCCTAGCAATATGGTGGGCATCTCACTGGGTTTATTCTCTAACTCTAGCCTGCCTTGAAGGAGTATTTTTTGGATTTAAAACCCCATGTTGCTTTTTCAGCTTACAGTAATTGATTCTTTTTTTTTTTTTGCATTAGTGCTGCTGGCCAGGCCCATATTTTCACTGGTCTGAGGTTACCTTCTTTCACTGAACAGTGGCTTCATCCATAATTCGGCAGGTCAGTCGGTTGTAGCCTCTGTAGCCCTATTCCAAGGACAAATAAAATGTAAAGCCAGCTTGGAGTTGGCAGATAGTTGGAGCCGGTGCTCAGACCCCAAAGGGTGTGGCTACTGTGTCATCTGTGTGAGACGTGGTTACTCTGTCACACAAGAGATAAATTTGTTAAGCAGGTAGTTAAAATACACATTTTGAAATTTCCCCAGTCAGTATTGGTCATCTGTAAAATGGTGAAGAAATTTCCTGGGTTCAATGAGGAACAGATTTCTCTGTTTATTAATGAACTGGAGCCTCATTTTATATGGGTTTGAACAATTTTTTTTCTGCAATATACTTGCCCATATATTTTTCCCTAATTTATTATTTGTATTTTTGCACTGATGCATAAATATTTGTTGTTACATACTAAGACTCTTTCAGTTAATCATTGGTAAACAGCTTTTTCTAATTTGTTGTTTGTCTTTCCCTTTCTTTATGTTGTCTTGGATGAAGATTTTTGGTTTTATTTAGTATAACTGCAAATCATATCTTTTATTGCTTAACTGTTTAGTCTCTGCTTGGCTTATGCCTTGCAAAGTCACTTCATAACTGCTTTATTTGATAGTCAAATTGAAAATGTACCCTTTACAAGAGCAATTCTATTTTAAAATGATATGGCAGAGAAATTATTGGATTTGTGTAACTGGAAGTATATATCTAAATATTCATAAGTGGCATTTTTCTTAACAGCAATAAATTGAAAAGCACTCAAAAATCTATAGGGAAAGGAATTAATTCTTTGAAAACTATTACTCAATGTAGATTTAGACAGCAGTAAAGTAATTGAATTGTGACAATGTCTTGGCTATTTTTAGTTAACATCCCCAAATTTTAAAGGCTTAATATGATGATGATTCATTATTTTTCTACAATTATTTGGGATTGTTGAAATGTTGGCCTGACATTATACTAAATGGACAAAAACTGAAAGCTTTAACTCTAAAATCAGGAACAAGACAAAGATGTCCACTATCACCACTCCTATTCAGTATATTGCTGGAAACATTAGCCAGAGCAATCAGACAAGAGAATGAAATAAAAGGCATAAAGATAGGAAAGGAAAAAGTTAAATTATTACTACTTGCAGATGACATGATACTCTATGTAGAAGACCCCCAAAAATTCCATCAAAAGACTACTAAGGCTAATAAACAAATTTAGCAATGTAGCAGGATAGAAAGTCAACACTCAAAAATCAATAGCATTCCAGTACACAAACAAAAACTCACTGAGAGAGAAATTATGGAAATAACATCAATAGCATACAAAAAAATGAAACATTTAGGAATCAACCTAACCAAGAATGTAAAAGACGTATATGCTGAAAAAGTATACTACTTTAAAAAAGGAGAATGGAGAGGATATTAGAAAATGGAAAGATATGCCTTGCTTTTGGTTAGCAAAAGCCAACATTGTGAAAATGGTCATACTTCCAAAACTGTTATACAGATTTAGTACAATCTCAATCAAAATATTGTTGATATACCTTAAGGATCTAGAAAAAGCATTCCTAAAATTCATTTGGAAACAGAAGAAACCTAGAATAGCAAAGGTGATTTTGGGCAACAAAGGCAAGGCAGAAGGCATCTGAGTTCCTGACTTGAAACTATACTACAAAGCCACAGTAATAAAATCAGCACCGTACTGGCAAAGACATAGACCTGAGGATCAATGGAACAGATTAGAAGATGCAAACACAACTACAAAGACTGTCAGCCACCTGAAATTCGATAAAGGTGCTAAACATGTTCACTGGAAGAAGGAGAGCCTCTTTAATGACTGGTGTTGGAAAAATTGGCTCTCCACATGCCGAAGACTGAAACTTCCGACCTCTTTTCCTTACAGGAGAGCGGCATCAAGGTAGCGTGAAGAGGATGAGAGCAGAAGACATAATCCCTGAGAGTTGTATGAAGTCATTTCTGCAGTATTTTAAATTCACTAGATCACCCTGGATTCAGAAAATGAGGTAACAAACTTCATATTTAGATGGGAAGCATAGCAACATTGCACATAAATGGAAATGGACAAAAGAAAGTATAATCTGTTGGAGTCATTGTTTTAACAGTATAACTGAATAACTCTTGAGCATTTTATGATTATCTTAATCTCTCAATTGTCCATATTTTCTGTTAACGAATATGGCTGTCAAAAATTTTTAGAAAATTTAAATATTAAGTTTATCTCAGTTTTAAAATAGTGCCACCTAATAATTTACTTAATGCTTATACTCCAGAAAAATTATGATACAATAATCTATACCTTGTATTTATGTAATTTGTTTTCCTACGGTGGCTAATTTTATTTTTAAATTTGACCAGGCTGCTTAGTGCAGTTTAAGCATATCTGGATGTTGTGATAAAGCACTTTAAAAAAAATGAGATTGACTTTTAAGTCAGTAGATTCTGAGTAAAGTCTATTACTCTCCATAATGTGAATAGGCCTCATCCAATCAATGGGAGACCTTAAATGAAACAAAAGAAAGCAAATAGTGACTTACCCATAAAGATGCAATTTGGCCTGTCCTGCAGATTTCATCCTCAGTAGCTTTAATAATCACATGAATCAGTTTCTTAAACTCACTCTTCCGCTCTCCCTATTCCATTCTTGTTTCTATCAGTTCTGTTTCTCTGGATATCACTGATGCATTTCTGTTAGAAAAACTTCTTTCTCCCTCTCTCTCTCTCTCTCTAGAGAGAGAGAGAGAGAGAGCAACAGAAAGTAAGAGAGAAAAAGAGACAGACAGAGACAAAGGGAGACAGACAGAATATGTCTCTATGACTCCTAGATAATTTCTAGACGCATGTATATGTGATTTTCTTTTTAACATTTGAGCCTGAGCCTGTAATAATTATATGGGACTCTTTCTTTGTTTATAACAAACAGAAAAGATGGTCCTTTACAGTAAGGGGGTCTCATTCTTTTTTTCTTTTAATCGTTTAATTGACCATTTTGTTTGGGAAAGGCCACAGTTTGTATACTGAATCAGAAATGTTTGTCAGAATTTGGGCAATGATTGAACCCAAACATAATCTGAGATTTGTTAGGAGTAATTTGAACAGCCAATCAATTTCAAGCAACCAGTTCAGAATTTATTTAACCATTGTAGGGTAGAACTTCTCTAGAGGTTTTTAGCATATGTGACTCTGATCTATTGTGCATTTTGAATTCGTAGATGAAAAACATAGTGAACATACAAGTTAGTTAAACCAATTTTTATCAAGATGAAGCTTTATAAGCCCATTTAAAAGTTTGTTGAATTCTTTCAAAGTCTAAAATCGGGCATACTTTTTCAAATTCCTTTTCCTCTAAGGATGGCAATGGGATTTAATTCTAGCTAATGAAGGGAATGAAAGTTAGCAGAGGAGAGTTTCCTTTTTTAATTACCTGTAAAAATCTCATGAGAAAGTCTTTTTGGAATATGTAAACCATCCTAGAGGTAAAACAATCATAGTATAATCATGAGAAAGAAAACAAAACTCAAAAGTTGGTACCACAGGAAGACAGAATGCACTTATCCTGTGAATTCAAATGTTCTTACAGATACTGTGAGTGGTCACCAGCAGAAGTAGGTATGAGCCATGAACTACTTATACAGCTTGGGGGTGAATTTTTGCTGAAACAGTTCCCCTCTTCTCATCCAGGTGATCACTTGGTCAGGGTAGGAGTCGTTCCTACAGTCAGGCTCACTAAGGTTCCTCATCTGCCAAAAGAGCCAATGACAGTTGCTTTGTGGCATCAAAATAACTACTTATAAAGCAGCACTCACAAAGTACTTTGCACAGTAAATGATAGTTATTTTAACAGAGACATCACGAGGAAATTACATCTAAGATCCTTTTCATTTAGCCAAAGTTCCTGTTAAGCAAGCTAAGCTGTCAGGACAGTCACTTCCATTCTATCTGCTGACAATCATTTCTGGAACCATCTGGGGGGGGGATTAAAACAGTGAAATAAACACATTTAAACATTAGTAAACATTCTCACATCAAAGGAAATTATCTTTAAAACATTTTTATCCAAGCTTTCTGCAATTGTTTACTACTATTTTAAAAAATAATGAATAAATACTACACATTTCCTTTCCTACTCAGCAGAGGATGCCTTTGTAGTTATCATTGTGTAGAAATACTACTTTAGGTCTATACTGAAGAAGAAAATATAAAGGTCCAGAAAGATGGGACCTTCTTAGTTTCTGTTGAAAGCTGTTGACCAAAGAATAGGCTGTGTGCAAATCCAGCTCAAACACTGGAAAGACTGATCAGACACTATAACGATTTCAACTGCAGGATAGTCAGTGCTGGTTTTTCATTCAAATTCCTTCATTAATTGGCAGTCAAGACTTTGACTTCTCCATTTTTGCCATTAACTCTGGCTCTGTCTTTACTAGTAAAGAAATAATAAATATGATAATGGAAAGCCTAACTAACAAATTATGTAGCATATTATAACTGTATGAGTCTTCCTCACACAATTTCTCTTACTTGCAACAATTATATGTCTGTAGTGCTTTACAACAGACCTTGTAGTACATAGTGGGAAAAAAAAACCCATAAATGAAGTATGAGGTATACTTAAAATCTAGGTTGAAAATATAATTTTCTTTGTTTAGCTTAATTCATTAACTAGTCAAATTCTAGATATTCTTATAGGCAAAGTGATAATAATGAAAGTAATAAAACTTCTTACTCAGCAGTTAAAATGCCAAAAACAAATGTCACACGAGGTCCTTTATAAGACTTGGCAAATTGTTTGTGCTCATCAGTGAGAGTTGTCCTCACTACGACCCTTGCAGGGCATAAGTTGGAATTACATGCCAGCTGGATGATTCCCAGCCATAAAACCTATTCACATGCCCAAGAAAACAACGATACCAGTAGTGCCACAGGAAGTCTGAGTGTGGAATTACTGACTCACACAATCAGTGTATTGTGACACGGTCAGTCAGACTAGGTAACAAGAGCAAATATTTCTCAAAGTTGACACAGTGACCGATTTCTGTCACAAGCTAGGAACACATTTACTTTTTTTTACAGTTGAGGGAATTGAGAGTTAGATGATTTAAGTGATTGACCTGAGATCATCATAAATTGTAAAAAACAAGATATGTGCTAAAAGCCTCTACTTCAAAGAATTAAGTATATATCAAATTAGTCCAATTAAAAAAAGAATACCCTGTATCCTAATATCAACTATTGTTCTCTTGTAGTTTGTACACCATTATACTCTGTTGATCAGAGTATACAATACCAGCTTTGGCCATGACTCATTCTCTCTGTCTCTGTCTCTTTCACTGTCTCAGTCTCTGTCTCTGTCTCTGTCTCTGTCTCTGTCTCTCTCTCTGTCTCTCTCTCTCTCTCTCTCAATATACTTTGGGCAATAAAGAGTCTGATGATCACAGAGTTTCAGAGCTTTATAACTCCCTCAAATTGTAAAAAACAGAGAGATTAAGTAACTTTTCCCAGTCTGCACAGCTGATCTGTGAGAGCCAGGCCAAGTACAGCTCTTGGACAAATCTCCTTAGTTGTTTATCATCTTAAAATCTTAGCTAAGTCACACAAGGCCATGACCTTGGTGGGTGTGACTGGGAGGGGGAGTTAGTGCCTCTAGTACACTGAGTGACTAGTGGGAACATATGAACATTTTTTCAACCCTGGGGAAATGACATAAGTGTCCATCATGAAATATTAGTTTGGCTTTTCTGCAACAATAAGAGAAGGAATAAAAAGAGCCAAGAGGAAAATCCATTCTGTTGCCAAGCTAATAACTCACCTTGTGCAAAATACGAACAATTAATGCAATATTTAAAAGAAGTTGTAGCCTTGCAGGAGATGATCTATTGGCTAAATAGATTCTGTGACATTTTGCAAAAGTGAAAGGTAATAATTGTCATACAAGAAGTTTTTAATGGGAGCCCGGAAGGCAGTAACAAAACCCAGACAGGAAAGCAATAATAGCAATCTCAATACTCATCACCCAGCGACACAGCCTGGAACTTTATATTTTCTTTTGTCGTGTCCTAGAATCCAAACAATTTACCTAAATCCAATTCAGATATTAGGGGTGTCTCATGTAGCAGTTAACTGAGGCTCTAACACAGTTGAGCCACTCAGAGCATTCATCTCTCTGAGAAAATCAGACATTTCAGTTGATCTCTAACTTACAAATGCATGCACTGTGCTAGGTAACTAGTTTCAGTTTAACTAGCCACCTTGCCTTTCATCAAGGAGGAAAGAGAAAGGACAAGGCAAGCCTAGAACAGAAAGAAGTATTTATCTTTAGAATAAGGGCTGGGAAGAAGTGATGATCTCGGGTATGGGATCTTCTTAATACAGAAAATGAGGAGAGAGAAAGGTGAGCTGACATGCCACAGGAGACTGTGTTCACAAAAGGCAGCTAGGAAAATTAAGTGACTACTTTTGTGGGTAAATACTATTTGTAGTATCCTTAAACTTTAAATTTCAGTAGGGCCCAAATCTTGTGTGTTGTTGGTGAGGAAATTAAGGCTCCAGAAGGAAAGGTTACTTTCCCAGATTTTGGTCATTTAGGGGCAAACCACGGTAAGCCCAGAGTCCTGTTTTGCAGTATAGGGATTTTCTTCAACTCCATGCAAAGATTTGTCAGTTATCAAAGGAAGAAAATGTGTCCATAATTCTGTCTCTCCTCTTTCCCTGCCCTCTCTTTAGTTATTATTGGGCATCTGTTATGTGCCAGACAGTGTCCTAGGTCCCAGAGACACTGGTTATAAGGTTTATTTTTCTCCTCATCTTTGTGTCCCCAGGGTCCAGCATGTGAGAACTATCTGCAAGTGCATAAAAACATAACACATATACAAGAATGAAAAATTTGTTACTTCTTTGAATTTGATCAATGGGATTTTTATTCCACTAAGTAAAGTTCTCCTGGACACTAAATTGGGTGAAATTTCTGTAGTTATTCTGTATTTAGAATTGAGAGAGGGACACTAAATGTATCTGTGAAAATTTGATAATTTATATTTAGATAAAATAATTTTCTTTTCAAAAAGTTTTTAAAGACACAATGCCCCATCTCGATAGAGTATTTATATTCTAGTAGGGATAAAAGAGACATTAACCTGTTGGACATATTTTGACTAAAGTAACGACCTAAAGGACTCACTTCAATACACAATAACAGATGATGCTTTTTGCATTTAACCGAGAGCTCCAGGTTCTGAGATTTCTAATGTGTCCTTGTAATTTCAGAACAGATTACTTGTTGAGACCAATTCATAATTTGGGTTAGGACAATGCTATTGCTGCCAGCATTTGCAGCCAGCCTGAATGAGTTTGGTTTGGAAATGTCTTGCTTGAATACGTGATGTAGATATAGAGTACAATTGCCAGTACTTCTTTCATATTTCAGGTTAAGAAGAAGTTGGCATTTTCAGAACAATGATGGTGTTTGATAGTTAACTGATCACTTGTATTCATTGTTTTCCCTCCTCAACCTGTTTTATTCAGCTTTTTCATTTTCTGACCTGAGTTAACAGGAAGTTTTTTCATTCTCATCAAAGACACGTTTGTCAGCTCTAATTTTAACTGTGATGAAAAGCCACGTGATGAGTAACCAAAGGACTTCTTCACCAAAAACAATCTCAGTTTAAAAATTTTTGTTAAAGTAGTTTGAAAAAAATGAGCCAGTAAAGTTGGAAAAAGCGTATGTCAAAATATACTTTCTGCTTTACATAGATGTTTCCCCTACCTATAAGTAGCATCAGTTTACTATTAAGTGAAGTTTTATGACACACTGTGAATATTTAAGCAATTTTGTACATTTTTGATTTTTAAATGCTCTAAGATTTTGTTATTAATTCATTATTTAGCAATTATGCATACTCCATAGCATTTCCCAAAAGTTGTAAGCAATATAAATGCACAAAATAAGAAAACATCTAAACAAAATTATGGCTTGTATATAAAATGAAATATCACGTGATCATTAACAACTATGTTTTGGAAATCTATACTGTGTTATAAATCATAAAAAAATCTTAAAGAGATTTAGCAAGGAGTAATAAAATGGTTAACCACAATTATATATTGTATATATTATATATATTGTATTATATATATTATATATATATTATATATATTGTATATATTGTATATATATATTATATATATTGTATCTATATATTATATATATTGTATTATATATATTATATATATTGTATATATTCTTCTGCTTACCTGTGTTTCTAATTTTCCTATATGAGATAATTATTTTCATAATAAAACTAAAGATAAATATTTTTTTAAAAAAACACAAGTATTCATTTTTTAGGTAGAGTTATTTCTTCTTTAAAATTTCTAGTTTAAAAATAATTTCATCTATTTTGGTTTAATTTTTGATATTCAAAATTTGAATGTTGTATGAAATTTTTCCAAATCAGTTTGTATTTTATTATTTCTCTGCACTGTATAAATTCTATGAGCTGTGGCATGATAATTTTTATTGGTGATAAGAATTAGTTTACTTTAACATTTATTTTTTTTACTATAAGTGGCTCAAAAAGATAAAATGAAAAATTTTTACAGAAAAAATTGTGAGAAAAGTTATAAAAAATGGTAATATCTTACATATTTTATAAAGGTTTCCAAGAACTGTCCTAGTGTGTACCAAGAATACCAAAAAACAGTGATTCAGAAGATTCACTTTCAATAAAATTGTTACTTTGGTCAATTTGTTTTTGACAAATCTGTCCTAGGGTCTCATACCTACACATTCAGACAGCTATTCATTTCATCATCAACTAAGGGCAGAATCTTCCCACACCTGAGAGACAGCTCTTCTATTCATTGCATTATTTGGTCCAACAGGACCAAAGGACTTTGGATACAGTAGAAATTCGAGGCATAGGTGTGCATGCTTAAATCTCCTCATGAACTCAAACACAAGCAGAAGCAGTACTGAAGCCCAGATTTTACAGAACTCCTTAATGTATACTGGAAAAATATGAAGTAGAGTATTTGGCATGTGACTTGGGTCTGTCTAAAGCAGGAATATTAGATGAACTCCCCACATTCTGGTTTTGGGAATGTAAGTCAATTTCTGAGTCTCTCATATCAGCAGTGTTAAGGTAATAATAACACTAAAGTCCTAGGGTGGGGAGGGCCGAGATAATGTAAGTGGACTAGGCAGAACGAGGGTCCCCAAAGTTGTCCACTTTCTAATATCCTTGGTCGCTGTGAGTAATGTTGCTAACCGGCTGGCCCTGTGAAGAGGAGATTCTCCCGATTAACTGGATGGGTCTGATGTGATCACGAGGGACTTTACCTCGGCAGGAAGGGGCAGCAGAGTCAGAGCGTTATGACGTGAGAAGGACTTGACCGGTCATTGATAGCTCTGAAGATGAAAGTGTACCCTGAACCAAAGTGTACAAGCGACTAGAGTCTGGAAAAGGCGTGAAACTGGATTTGTTCCTAGAACTTCCAGAAAAAAGCCACAGTTCTCCCAACACCTTGATATTTGGTATGAAAACCCATTTCAGACTCTTCATCTCTAATCCTGTAAGATAATAAATGGGTGCTTGAAGCTATTTAATTTGAAATAACTTGTTGAAGCAGTAGTGGAAAACAAGGTTCTGGTATTGAAAAGTGTGCTGCTGTTGTAACAGATTTCTAAAACTGTGAATATAGTTTTGGAATTGTACAAGGGAGAGAGGCTGGAAGAAGTTTGCAGGCCGTGATATAAAAACATTAGCTGTAATATACAATTCCTTCATGGAACATTAGTGGGAATATAGATACAAACGACTCTGTTGTTAACAACTGAGAAGAAAGTAAGCAGCACCAGAGAAGAAACCTAAATACCTAAAGACTTTCACACCTAAACTGTCATCAACAGATCTATTAATAGAAATATGAATGTGGAAGGCACTGCCAGTGAGACTCAGATGTAAATGAAGAACATGTTATTGAAACTGGAGGAAAGGAAAGCCTTATTTCATACTGGCAGGTAAATACCCAAGTTGTATCCTGTAGTTATGTGGAAAGCAAATATCATAAGAGTTAAATTTTGAGATTTCTCAGTTGCAGGCATAGCCTATTACCGCTTAAAGTAAAATATGAAAGTTTTCTAATTGCTTCTTACAGTAAAATAGGAGAAGAAAAATTGAAGGAAGAGCTCTTAAGTAAAAAGGAATCAAGACTTGCTGAGTTCTCCGCCTATACATATTGCAAATAATGCTAAAATTAGAAGATTTACTTTAAAGAAAGAGCTAGGATGAACAACTACCTCAGATGGATCGAAAGGTCAGAGTATTCAGTCACAGAGGGCTCTTTTGAAAAAATGAGGTCTGTAACTCACGGGTCTGCTTAGGCTCTCCCGAGAAGCTAAGAATAGATATGACATTATCCAGGAAAAATCTGTGGAGGAGCCTACTCAATAGAGTGGATTCCCTACAATGTACACTGAAGACACATACAGATCTTAAGAAATAGTACTTGGCTATAAAGAATGAAAAATTTGAGGTATTTAAGGAAAATGGATACACCTGGAAACTGTAACGTTGAGTGAAATTAATCAGACACAAGAGCTTGAAAAAATATGTGGTATTCCTTATGTGAGTAACGTAAAGCCCAAACAAATAACATGATAAAAGATGGACAGAAAGGGACAAGGAGATAGACCTTGTCCACTAGGGAAATTGTTCAAGATGATTTTAAATAGCATGAATTAAACATGAAAAAATAAAATAGAAGTGTTTTCCACTCCTAGCTTTTATTGAAATGAACAGAGGACATAAAATGAAATGTTTGTGAATTTTCAATGTTGTACAAACAATGGACAAGCTAATACAACTACTCAGATGCAAATACATGGTACTTTTCATAGAAAAGGGAGAAAGACTTTGGAGTTTTGTTATCCCGGAGGGCACAACCTTAAGTCACAAAGCACTACTTTTAAGCCTTGATCTAAATGGAGTTTGCTTGGCTATATTTCAAAATTGCTTGGGACCTATAAATGTTTCCTTCTATTACCTTCCTTGTTAGATTGGAATGTCTATATCTGGTATTCTGTTTCTGTTTCATCTTTGCATTTTTAGACCAGATAATTAGACCAGATATTGTTGAGATTCGTAGGCTCAAGGAGGGAGAAGAACTGTGCCTCTGGATATACCACACTCAAGACATTACACATACCTGATTTAATAAGTTAACGGCATTGCTTAGTTTGTGACTTCTAGCTATTATTGTTGTAAAATCACTTTGGGCCATAGAGAGTTTTTGTTTAAGCTCAGCATGTGAACCAAGAAGGAGACAGCTGCTTTCTCCCTGGGCAGGTACATTGGTATATGGAGTGTGAATGTTGCCCTGCGTGAACTGGGAAGAGTCTTCTGCCCCTGTGTTTGTTTCGCCTGTGAATTTATATAACAAAAAAAGTAAGTATGTAAAAAGAGCAAAAGGAGTCTAACTCCTTCTCTTTGATATTCATAATTACTAAAATGTATCTAAAGATCCAGGGCAATACTATTCCAGAGTGAAATAGCAAGAAAGTGCAACAGAGGCTCCAAATGATAATTCATTTCTAGAGTAAGAGAAACACAAACAGCCAGGTCATTCCCCCCAGCTGTGCAAGACATTGCGAGCAGGTGGGTGAGAAAATGCATTGTCTTGTTCTGATGCAGCCGGAGCAAATGACCTGGTCACAGCAAATCGTTTTAACAAGAAAAGTTAAAAGGGCAGAAAATCAAACTTCTGACTTTGGTGGTAACAGTAGTAGCAAATTTTGGAAAAAGTAACATTTGAATGAATAGCTATAGAATCACCTTATCTGAAGAAGGTGCCCCAGATTTTATTAGTAATATGGAAGTCACAAAAAGCAAGTGTTTGTGCATGAGTAAGTACCTCCTGGTCTTATGGGTATTGCAGGTGATTGAGAGGCCTAGGGAAAGATTGGGTTTTCCTGCTGTACTGGATAGATATGTATTCTGGGGTTATCGTTGTAGAGTGATGTTATTTATTTTCCAGACTAGTATGGTGGGATATTACTGTTCTAATATCATCATCATTATCCCCAAACATTGTGATCATCAACAATTATCCTTGTTATTGCTCCATGGAATTCATATTTGCATTATTTTACTGAGGCATTATTGAATATTGACATTTTAAAGATTTTACACAATGAAGGAAGTAATGTGACATCTTATTACAATAGATTGGCTGTTTTTATATTACTTCATTAGACCTGCATATAATACTTCATATCCCATTTTAAAAGCTATTTCTCCATGTGTTTCCAGAAGGATTGAGGACTGTACTAACATAATTCCTTTAATTCCTCTTAAAATCACAGTGTCAGGTCACAGTCACTTCCTCTTCACGCGGTGTTCTTGAGGGATTATTCTTTGTGTTACATCAAAAGACAGAAGGTATCATCTACTCATGGAGTCAATAGCACAGCACTAGCAGCTGCCACAGCTGCTTGCCATTCAGTATTACACTCCTGTCCTTTCCAGCATATGAACAAGCATTGATATTGCCACATGGTTGTTTATTTCTGGCTATAATCCAAATTTGTATAATGATGAAATAATGTGATTTCCATCTGCCCTAGCATTCCCGAGGATTTATGCCTATTTCTTTTGTTGTACTATGATTTGGATTGAGACTAAATTGCCAAGTTTGTTTCTCAGGGATGTATGCCATGTGTTCAAGACTCTGTATAAAGAGCCACAACAGGGGAAGTTTATGGGGGATATGGTGGATTTGTTTTTAGTTCTTTTGCATTTGGGTTTATAGTCCCTCCTCATCACTGTGTTCCATGATAGAGTGGGATGCATTCTACTCTTGAAAAGGGTGCTTTGGAGAAGAGGGATGGGGGACTAAGCCTAAGCTACCAGAGATCATATGCTTTGCTTCAGACAAAAGGGATGTTAATAAAATTTGGGAAATTGTAGTAATGACAGTAAGGATAAAACAACTACTATTGTTTTTATTTGAGTGAATTCTAAGGATTTTATACATGTTATCTCATTTATCCCATCCATTATCCTCTAAGGGTTTGTATGAATGTCATTTTAGAGGTGAGGAATCAAAGCCCCTAAAAGTTGTGCTTCTTCTTCATCACATAATTAGTAAGTACTGGAGATAGGATCTAGCCAGGGTGATGTTAAAATCTGCTCTCTTAACCTTCACACATGTGGTCTCCTCCTACTTGGTAAGACTATGTTACATTTACGAGTGATTCATTCTATTCATGACACAACTAAAAATATATAAATTGAGTGGTTTAGAGTTGCAATAAGATCAAACTGCTTGCAAAATAGAAGATTCTATTTTTGTGATTTAGTTTGTGTGGGCACAAACTAAAGTGGTGATTTTGAAGTCTTCAGAGTCACAAAGAAATGGAATAGCTGGGCCAAGTAGTAGTGATTCTATAGCAAGCAGATCTGTGTGGGACAGATCTGCACGGGACTTACAAGAGTGCTAAATAAGTTGTGTCTAATACTTAAGGGAAGAGAAAACATTTTGGAATACTAAGGTTTGGATATGGTTTGAGTGTGCCCCACAAAAGTTTATGTACTTGAAGCCTGTTTTCCAGTGCAGTGGTATTGAGGTGGTATGACATTTAGCAGGTGGTGCCCAGGAAAAGGCCGCATGGGTACCTCTCCTAGAATCTTGTGGGACTGGATTAGTTCCCTTGAAAATGAGTGATTATAAAAATAGCTAGCCTGGCTCTTCCTTGGTTGCTTATTTCCTCTCATAGCATGTGACTTCCTCTGTGTCTGCACCCAGTGTTGTGATGCTATCCACCGGGAGGACTTCACCAGAGCCAGTCAAACATTGGCACCATGCTTTTGAGCCCTTAAGACTGTGAACTAAATAAATTGTTCTTTATAAAGTACCCCACTACTATGGTTTAGGTCTAAAGTGGAATTCCCTGGGGTGCTATCTGGAAGGGTTTATCGATGTCCTTCCCCTACTCTTCTCTCTGTCTGCTTGCTGGTCTCTATAAGGTGACCAGCTTTCTTTCTCTAGACCCTCCCTCCTTGCCCTTCCAGCCTTAGAGCTAGCCAACTATGGACTGAAAATATGAGCCAAATTAAATCTCTCCTTCTTTAAATTGTGGGTTTGGGGCATTGTGTCTCAGTGATGAGAAAGTGACTAAGATACCAACCTAAGATACTATCTTGTAGCTGAAGAACACTGACTAATGCCTTGGCTTTCCCTTAGCTCCTCATGTTTCCTATATGGGGAAAGTGATAAACACCTTCCAACAAAGCTAAAACAGTTATTACTATATTCTGGTTGGAGAAGAGGATCATGATTGGGTTGAAGGTTGCAAACTCTTAAAGAATCTGACAACACCAACAGACCTTTCTCTAGAGATTTAGGCTACAGAGATTTAAATGTAAAATTTTGAGGTAAGAGATAAACTCATACTAAATAAAAATAATCCAAATGGGTCTTAGCAGCTTTAGTGCTGGACAGAACCATTTCTTAAAAAAGAAGGCATCATTTTTTTACTTTGGACTTAAGAGTATGGCATCAAAGTTAGGAAGAAATCTGATGACATTCCCAACACATACACATTTCACTAAGTTTCTTAATACTGATGTTACACACAGACTCTCCCACTTACTCAACCAAACGCTAATCTAAAGAACCACTGAAAATGAATTTTGCAGGTATAGTGAAGGAGGAAACAACTGACCTGCAGACAAGGAGATCATCTGGGCAAATCTGGCTTAATCAGATGAACTCTTTAAAAGAATGCTTTCTCCATCTGGTTAGAAAAGAAAAAAAATCAGACTGTAGAAGATTGAGAAGGATCTGAAACTTCATTACATGGATGAAGTTTTGATGATGGAAGAGGCCATGTGGCAAAGAATGTGGGTGGCCTCTAGGTGCTGTAAGTGGTGTCAGTCTAACAGCCAGCAAGGAAAAATGGACCCTAGTGCTACAGCTGGAAGGAATGGAATCTGCCAGCAACAATGATCTTGAAAGAAATTTTTTCTTTGGAGTTTTCAGAGGAGAACTCAGACCAGCTAACACCTTAATTTCAATCTTCTGATATTCTCTGCAGTGACCAACCAAGGTGCACAAGACCTCTTGGTCTGCAGAATCATGAAGCAATGTACGAGTGTGTTGTAACCTATTAAGTTTGTAGCAATTTGTTATGAAAATTAATATATCACTTCCTCGTGGTAGAACTACAGAGAACACAGACTTCCCATTGCAATAATCATCAAAAGACAGAAAGTTTTTCTTTTGGTTTGCATAGAAACATGAAAACCACAATATTCAGAAAAATTCTTCCCTACATTTGGATAACCAGGTTAACACAGCTGGCTTGAATTTACCAACTATGCAGAAACAGTATTCCTCTGAGAACTCTCAGAATTTAAAATACAATATGTGAATATTGATTTTTATTCATTCTCCTTTTCTTATCAGATATAATAAAGCCAAATTTTATTTTAAATATGTATTCTAACTTCTTTCTTGTCTTACCTTTTAAAACTAAAATTCTCAAGATAACCTTTATGACACAGCATATTACTTTGCATTACTAACTGAGCAGGAAGGATTCCACAGCCACACCCACAGGTTTGGACCTCAATCACAAAGCTTATATTGTGCCTTACGTTCTGTTGGTATCATATGCACATATAGCAAGTGTCTTAGTTATTTTATGCTCGTTGCTGAGACAAAATACCTGATGCCTAAGTTTGGAAAGGAAAGGTTTATTTCTTACAGTTTTTGGAGGTTTCAGTCCACACTCAGTTGGCTCCCAGGCAGGCGGGCATGGCTGGGCCGCCTTTCATGGTGGCTGCAAAGAGCAAGCGGGAACCAGCAAAGAGCAAGACACACCTTCTTCCTGCCATTACATCAATCCTGGCCCCACCCCTTTGTGGGTGGACCATTGACATCCTCAATCCAAGCAATAGACAATGAACGAATAACAAATGTACAACTCAAACTCATGAGGCCTGGGGGGCACAGACATAAATCATGACAGCAAGTAAAGAGTTTGATTTAGTTATTTGATCAAACCACTCATGCTGTGGTTTGAATGCATGTGTCTTTCCAAAATTCATGTTAAACTTTAATTGTCATGATGATAATATTATAGAAGTTGGACCTATAGTGATTAGGCAATGATGCACCCACCTTCATGAAAGGTATTAGTACCCAGATAAAAGAAGCTTCAGAGCATGTGTAACCCCTTTTGTTCTACCTTCTGCTAAGTGAGAACATAGCAATATAGCATCAGCTATGAAGCAGAGAGTGCCAACCCTCACCAGTAACTAAATCTACTGGAATCATGACCTTGGACTTCCCAGATTCCAGAAGGATGAGAAATGAATTTCTATAGTTTATAAAATACCTAATCTAAGGTATCTTGTTATAGCAACAAAAGCATACCAAGACATCCATCTGATGATAATACTTTACTTCCAGGACAGGCTATCACCTGACACTCAAAATGTCAGTGATATTCGACAAATATTTGATTTTTGATTTTTAGGGAGCTAATACCAATCCTGACATGTCTCAAATTCCTCAAACTTTCTTGCCCCAGAATTTTCATTCTTGTTGGCATTTGGGATGAATTTTCCTCCTTTTCTCTAGGCCTTCTATCAGAGGAAGCACTAAACTTCCTTCCCATCCTAGTTCCATTTCTTCTTGGTAGAAACAAATAGCTGCCATGAGCACAGCCTATAAATCTATTTAGAGAGAACATGTGCTGCACATTTTAAGTAATAGAAATACTGTGTTCTCTTGGTAGAAAACATTTTGAGGAATATCCTACCCCTACCTCAGTTCTTTTCTATGTCAAATTTAATATCAAATTGGAATCAATATATACAACTTAATTAAAACAGTAATTCTTTTGCCTTTATCTTAAGATAGTGACAAGTTTAATTCTTGCAGTGTGCCTGAGATGCAAGCAGGTATGTTGACAAAAATGCTAAGCTCTTAATCAATGCAACAGAAATATATCTAGACTCCCCGACAGGATAAAATTCATCAGTTATTCAGCTATAATACAGGTATGGAACAAACTGTATTAAACCCATTGTAAAAAAGTCTGCCTTTTGGTTATTGGTGGACGTTCTCAGAATTAAAACTATCCTTCTTACCCTAGCTCAAAGTTGGAATCCAAATACCATATGCTAAATTTTACATTACTGTTAAATTTTACAGAACATATTCCATAAGGATAGGAAAGCTTTCAAGCATTAAAGGGAATATTATCTGGCACCAGAAACAAAAATAAATAAATAAAGCTAATTCTTTAATTCTGTTCCTAACAGTCCCAAGCTGCTGCACATATGGAAAATTATGCTGCTCTAAAAGCAATAAAGAATTCAAAAGCATCTCATGCTCCAGAAATCTACTTCCAGAGCTATTAAAGAATTCTGCATTCTACCAAAAAAAGCCCTATTAATCCCCCTATCGACTTGCTTCTTGTGCTACTTCTTTGGAGCTATTTGCAAGTGCACAGTGAAGCATTTAAATATTTTATGTAAATAAATAAATGACCGGGTATGGAGCAGTGTCAAAGAGCTTTACTATTTGGTAGTGCTAAATGTGTGTGACAGCTTGGTTAGCCACTGAAAAATCACTCTAATGATATACTCCCTGGAAATGTCCCCAGTTGCCTTAGGGAGGGAAAAAAATCCAGCTAGAAAAACCACAGTGTCCAGGGCCATTGTGAAATAAGGGAGTCTATCGCTGAAAGGCACAAGTAAGACGCCTTGAAAATGTTTAAAGATGAGGAAAGTATCTTGAACAGTGTCAAAGATGGAAATAGAGCAACTCAATACTGCTTCATGGCAAAGGCACAAATAAAGATCTTAATTTATGTCTTCACTCAAAATATATGTCAAGCCCTCCTATTTATCAGCTGGGGGTTTAACAAGATGAATAAGACACAGTACCAGAGTGTTTGAAAACATCCCACATGGACATGGTAAGCAAAACAAAATGGAAGAGAAGCTACAGTGAATCATACCAAAGAAATACCAGGATGAACTGCATTTTTGAACAGGTCCCACTCAGACAACGTTTAAAAGTTGTACAGGACCTCAGTTCAACTCTCTCCACAATTCTGGTTGCAAACCAAACTGGGTAAGAATGAAATCAAATTTTCCATAAGGCCAACACTGAGCCTTACCATTGGATTTGATTCTGATCTTATCCAATTTGCAACCAGAATCATAGAAAGAATCAAGTTGGTGAACCAAGGTAATACTTTATGAAGAAAAATGAAGAAGAAAATACCAGGTCTGGTACCATTTTACTAGGACTTTTTGCCTCATTATAAGGCATAAGAACATATGGGTAGAAGAAGGTTGGTGATGAGAAAAGGCCATTCTGGGCTGCTTACAGGCCAGAAACTGAGAGGGGGTGCACTGAGTAGGTCCATGGGCTTTCTTTTCCTGAAGATTTAGATTTCCATGGTGGTACAAAGTTCTGTGATAATTTGGTTCTTTGGCTCTTATACACTGGACTCCAACAGCTCAACAAGGGTAGCAGTTACTTAAACTAAGTCACTTAAAGCAGTTGTTCAAAATACTTGTGCAATCAGGTTGGATCTTTTCTAATGATGAGAGGAAGATTGCTAGTTGTGCTGACATCTTTTGAACTTTGATAGCTCATTTTTCATGGAGATCCCCAGAAGTTGGCTGTGAGCTACTGTTCACTTTTTTCTATCTGATTAATTTAAGGGAAATGTCAGAGTTTTCCCCACTGATTTGTTTTAAAAACTAGTGACTAATTTCTTTGGGGTACTTTAACATGAAAAGCAAAAGCAAAAAGAAAGGCAATGGAAAAAAGTAAATGAGAAAAAAATGTTTGAAGGGAACAAAGGGAGATGATTTAGTAGCAAATTTATTTCTTATTGATTTTAATATTACTTGGACTTCAAGTTTGAAATTACTGTGATTTGGTTTTATGTCTTTCTTATTCACATTCCTACTCAAAAAAGAAATTTTATGAAATAGGTGATGGGGGAGATTTCTATTTTCCTAAAATCTGATTTCCCTGATGAACTCTGAGCAAATCAATGGGAACCTCATATGTACAATATTTGATGGGGTTTAGTTCAGTGGCATACTTGAAGGTGTCCTGAAACTTGCATCTAGCTTTGGTAAATCCTTGATTGTGAGAGCTCTTTACTTGTCTGAGCATCAGTTTCTTGGGAGGGTTGGTTTTCATGATCACTCAGAAGTCTAGAATTGTCTGATTCTCAATACTGGGCAACTAAGCATCACTGATATCCTTTATCTTTTATATTAATCATGAGTCATTATTTAGGAACAGTCATTTCTTGCAGATCTCAACAACATATTTTGTTGCCACAATATGATACTGAAAAACCTTAATCTATGGCAGATTTAGAGTATTTATTTATCATGAAGCTTGTGTAGGTCTTGCAAGTTTCATTTAGTTAAAATGAAATTAAAAGATGGTGGGAAAATATTTTTTTCATTGTTTGCACAGATATGCTTTGATATGGCTCAACAATTGCCTGTGAACTGGGGCCTGCTTTGTTCAAAATTTGCATCACTTGTAATCTAATATTCTAAGCCCCCCAACAAAAGCCAAGATGGAAGGCATGCTCAGACAGAGTGAGGCAGTGTGAGTAAGAACATGAGAAAGAGCGTGCCAAGGACAAATTCAAACATAAATATTTGGGAGATTATCATCCCTAGGAAAGCCTTTTTCATGCTTTCCACTTTTGAATAATCAAAAATAAAGCTTTAAAACTGCATTGTGGCTAATTTTATTTTTCTTCAGAGAAAAACAAAGAAAAATCAAATGTGTACAGAGGCAGATCTATAGCTATGGTGACAATTATGAATAGGTACACACAAGATCCTTCAGGGCAAATTCCAGGAACAGAGCACAGTTCGGGAAGATCTTGAGCTTGCAATTAATTATTTAGAAAATCCTCTCCTTGCTGCTAAGTAAGCACATAATGTTCTACGGCACAGGAATTAGTTTGAATTCTCAGCCCTGAAGCTGAAGTGTCAGATAGGACTGCTGCTTGCATTTCTAACTATAAAATGAAGAGATTCCCAAGAGAGGTGCCCCAGCTTTGTAGCATGACCTTACTGTAAGGATCTTAGCCTGAGGAACAGGAAGACAGTTGTGTCTTTGAAAGTGATGGGGAAAATGCTGATTAAAAAGAATTGATTAGCCTGCTTAAGTGCAGGGAGAATGGAAGATATAAGCATGACTATTACCTGAACTTTCTCACTGTTTCTTAAAGAAAAGTCATTATTAAGGTGGAAAACACTGTGCTGGAATTTTTGAGAAATCTCTTCCCGAGAGGGCACAAGGTTACAAAAGGGAGCCAAGCCTTCCAGGAGGTGACCATGGCCACTCCCTGAGCTGGGGGGCCAGCTTCAAACACTGTTTCATGGAGCCAGGAAGGAGCAGGCATCCTCCTTAAAGTCTGAGGCTCTGAGTTTCTGTTCTGTCTGTAACACTGACCTATGGCTGACAGCACTTTATTCATACAGTTTGAGATTTCTTTCTCTTTCTTTACTAAGAATTTAATAACTTGAGAATTTAGTAACTGCCAGGAATCTTATTAAGGAGGTACATAAATTTTCACTTATCTCTGTAAACAAACCTAGTTTCAAAGGTGGCTAATGGGACTAAATCCAAATAACATGTGTGAGGTTAAAGTCTCCTGATTTCTTATTCAAAATATATGATTTTCCTATGTTTTCTGGTATCTTTTTCCTGTATTTTAATTTTACATAGTGTTTATCAGTGTACACCTTACTTATCTTGCTATAGTTTGTCTTCCCCACGAGACTGCAAGGAAGGAAGTTTTGTTGTTTTTTATATGCTGTATCCCCAGCATGTAGTCCATAGAGTAGGTGTTTACCACATGCTTGATTAATAAAAATTGCATTGAACATACAAATATTCATACGTTTCAGAGCAACAGATGACTATGTAATTTTAAGTACACATAGGCAGGTGTGTGTTAGAAATAGAATTTGGCTAAAATAAGACTATGGTCTTCAGTTTTATTCCTGTACAAAGTAGAACTAAACATTTAAAGGCAGAATCACTTAATATTTTACTATGGTCCCATCATTCTAATAGTGTCCTAACTCCACCATGGCTGTATTGCTTTGTCAATGAACTAGGTTAATTTTTCCCTTATTATTTTCTCTCGTAAGCCCACAGAGAGTTAACATTTGAAAAGACTGGCTCTTTCTCAGCCATTTTGCTCATGTGAGGTCTCTGGCTGTCTACCAGTTATTGCCTGTGCCTTTTCCCCAAGACAATCTCTCCATCATAGTTAATGTACCCAATGAATCACTATTAGTGCTTTTTGTCATGTGATCTCCCTAGGACCTGGAAAACCAAAATAGTCTCACTTGAGCCATTTGCCAGCATTTGAAATATGTGATCTTTTAAAGCTAGATGAGATTTGTAGAACATTTAGTCCAAGAGACAAAAAACGAAAGAGAGGTGGGCCAAAGAATTTCCTGTTGAAGAAACTGAAATACAAGGGGAAAGGTAATGTAAAGCGGGAACACCATCCAGTTCTTGGATTCATACTCAGGGAATGTGTGTCAAGGATTCTCAACCATTACTTAAGAGCAGTGTCTGACAGCTTTAGGGAAAAAACAGAGTGGCCCTGTATCCAAGTATTATGATTTAATTGGTCTGGAATAAGAACTCAGTACCAGCATTTTTATAAACCTCATAAATGATTCTGATATGTAGCTCTCAGAGCCACTGAATTACATCCTGGCCATTCTTAGTGCATAATCAAGATATGGCCATTTCTGGATCCACCGAAATAATAGATTTGAATTATTTATCTATACTGTGGAGAGAAAAGGCAAATCCTCAAATTAACATCTATGAAATATAGCTATTTTGCAGTGGTTTCTACTAATCAGACAAGCCAGGAAAAATGTCAGGGTTAGTGTCATTATTGAGTATTAGGCTGTTACTTCATGACTACTGATGTTATTTTTTCCTTGTCTTTGAAAGTTCTGGAGACAAAATATGAGAGAAGAAAAAATTAAAGAAAAATGTGATAAGTAAGCAAAAGGGTTATAATTGTGTAGTTGGGGAAACCAGCATGGAAAGGCAGCAATACTTAGAAAAAAGTTGAAAAAATTACCACTGATATACAGATAGTCCCTGCTTGCAATGGTTACATTTAATGATATTTTAACTTTGCAACTTTGGAAAGCAATGCACATTCACTGGAAACTACATCTTGAATTTTGATCTCTTCCAAAGTCAGCAGCTTGCAGTTTGACACTGTCATGATCTAAGAAATGGCAGCAAACTGCTTGTACTGGTCATAGGCTCTTGTGGGTACAGAATAAATAGTCTGTATTGCCCTGTATTATAAGCGCTAATGTTCAGTAAGTTAGCTGACATGAATGCATTTTCTGTTTGCTTATGTTTTGAGGTATAATTCCATCATAGACTGAAAAACATCTGTATTTCATGAACCTTCTAACTTATTTTTCTCCAAGATGAAAAACCTCTTAAAGCTACTTGAGCATGATTACCATGGCACACCCAATATACAATCTAGCCCAGTCAAGAAAGAATCTGAAACTTACATTATAAGAATATCAGATGACTTGAGTACTAATGAGGCATTGGGCCAGAATCAGGAAATAAAATCCATAACTAATTTTGAAAAAGTAAGATTCAGATGGAAAGAAGCAGCCAGTCTTTCAGCTGGGCATGGTGGCACATGTCTATAATCCTAGCACTTGGGAGGTTGAGGCAGGATGATCTTTGAGTTGGAGGCCAACCTGGACTACATAGTGAGAATCTGTCTCAGAATAAGGAAGCAAGCAAATAAACAATAATAGTAATAATAATAATAATAATAATAATAAATGCCAGCTTCATAGGAATTTTGCCTGTACTTAGAAAATATTTAGTGTTTCTCCTACTTGACCCAGTGAATATAATTTCTAAGTCAAATGACTTAATCCATTGCATTCTGGGTTTCATTCATTGGATCTAACCATTTGTCACTTACCTTGCCAGCTTTTATTTTTGTTCTTGGCTTCAATCCTTTACCACATTCAGTCTTGAGCTTTAGGTTGTGCTACAGTTTGGATGTTGCATGCTCTCCATAGGCCTGTGTGTCAAAGGGTTTTGGTCCTCACTTTAATACTCTTGGGGATGGTGGGATCACTGAGGTGGGGCCTGGCTGGAGCACCCTAGGTTACTACAGGGGGTCATGGTTTTCCTGTATCCCCATCTTTCTTGCTCTGTATCACAGTTCATGAAGTGAGCAGTTTGGGCTGTCACTTGCTCCCCTTTTCAGAAGTGGGGCCACTTGCGCTTGAACCGGAACCTCCAGAACCTTAAGCCAAAATAAACCTGTTCTTTTTATAAGTTTATTGCCTTAGGTATTAAATTATAGTAAAGAATTATAGAGAAGCTTATGAATAAATATTTCTTCTTTGACACATATCTATTTCAGAAAATTTATTTTTAAATTTCCTGGTAGAAAACTTTGTTGTAACCGTGATCCTCTTTATTATATACCAAACTTTGAAGATGTTCCTCGAAGGCAGACTTAGACAAATGGGACGATATCAGCAGTTTAAGACAGTGTGAATGAAGTACCCCCTATGAACTGAATTCAGATCTGATAGTGAAACATTATGAGTTAAATTGAAGAGTCTATTTTCTTTCTAGGATGTGTAAGCACACATTTGGAAGTTGCTTTTGCACATTCAGCTCTCTAGAGTATTAGGGTATCAAAAGCTCCTGCCCCCATCAAAATTCTCCTGACGCTTTCCAAGCTCTCTTTTACTCCCGAGGATCAGCAAATTCTGGGAGCCTTGGGTCAATGTGTCACGCTGCTAACTCAAGGCAGCAAAAGCATCACTCATCAGAAGGACACTTTCTGGAGATCACCCAACCTCTCCATGGATACTGAGCTTTCAGAGTGGCTTACTCACAGAACAGGCTCTCAGGAAAAGTCAGTTGGATGACACCACTGAACCGTGGGTGCCTGGAGGCGTAAGGTGAAAAGGCAAATTTATTAATATAGGCTGTAGTGTACCCAAAACAGTATCAAGTTAGGAAAGCTGAAAATCTACCTAATTGCTTGTTACCTTCAGTTTTGACAACCTTCACTTGACCTGCTGGTCCTTCTTGCATCAGAGCTGCTGGTTCCTCCTTTCACAGCCCAGTTCTCAGAGACTTGACCTCAGTGCGGTCCTCCTCCTTCTCTTCCTTTGGAACATCATGTTTTGTCATGATTCAATTGTACTTCTGCAGTATGATTCTTTGTAAATTATATCTTATTAAGTATCTTTATGCTGATTTAACCTAGCCCAGTGGGTTGCACACGGTAGAGGTTTAATGGATACTTTAATAGATGTTTTGGTTGATATCTTATATTAACAGAGGCCACTACTGACCTCTCAGTAAAAACTTTGAGTGTCTCAGTGATGCTCTCCCTTCTCCTAACTTTCATAAAACTATCTTTATCTCCATGGGTTGCTGGAGTCAAAAGACAATAGAGATTGAAGCAATAATAACCCAGCACTTAAAGCCTGTGTGTGACTTTGGTGGAATGATTTAAAAATGTTTTTAATCTGTCTGATTCCATTTTCCCTGACAATTAAGCTTCTATCTTAAAATTGGGGTAGAGATGAAATAGACTCATGTTAAGGTAATTTGTAACCAATGTATATATATGAATATGCATGTGATCTATATGTATGCATATGTTTTAAATTTAACTGACCCTGTCTCATTGTGCCAAGAAAAGATAAAATAAGTGATTGATGGTATTCATTTGTGAACATGCCTAAAACCTCACAGGTCCAAATGAGAAGGGGATACATAAGAAGAGCACAGCTAGCGGAACAGTATTATGTAAGAAAAGACTACATATTACAAAAGGAGGGACCAATGAAGTTTGAGTGTAGGGATCAAGAGTGAGACAGTGCTGGAAGATAAGCAGGGATCATATCCTACAGAAATTTGTAGAAATGTAAGTGTTACTCTGAAAATACTGGGGTGACACTGAAGGTGAGAACAAGGCAGTGGGATAATCCTATTGAGTTTTTAAACATGTAATGAGGAGTAGCTAGCAGTGGGGCAGGGAGATGAATTAACCAGTCCTGCCGTCATCCAGACACTGACAGGGCTTCTCTCAAGAAAGCGATTGAGGAGGTGAGGACAGTAGGCGTGTGTTTTTGATGAACAGTCATCAAATATAAAAGCTTTTATGGACATTTAATGCTCTATATAATTTGACTGCCGTCTTCCACTCTAACTTATGTTACTCCTTTGTGCCCCTTTGTATTACTCGAGCTTTGTGCATTCCAGAGAGCCTCATTAAAGTGCCTCATTCATGTAACTAACATTCGTATAACTAACATGCACATTTTTTGATTGTAACATGCCTTTAATATATGTGGATATTTATTTTATAAATAAAAGCATGTAAAGTACGAATTCATATGGTAATATTAGTAAATTTTTAAAAACATAGACAGTGACAGTACATGAACATTCTAATTATTTCTGCCACTCTTGTGGTTATCTAGTGTTCCATGCCCTGTCAGGGTAAATCCTTGATGAACATATTTCTGAATCATCAATTTCTATTGACTCTTTACAGTTAATACCAAGCTACTTTCTTAAATTTCCCTAAAGCTTCTTTTGCTCTTGTGTCCTAAAAATATTTAAATTATACTATTTTAACTAAATTTAACATTTATCATAAGCACAGTAATATTTGTTCACTGGAGGAGGAATTTAATAATTTAAAAACTTTCTTATTCATTAAACAACAAATTGGCCATTGTGAAATATGAATCAAGTAGTGAGGTATCAAAAAGTGACATGATCAGTAAGACTGCTTTTGTAGAGCTGATATTTAAGGGAGGAAATGAGAGAAAAATAAGTAAATCACAGGTTAAGATAATATTAATTGAAGAATTAATAAGAATTCATATGGAAAAAACCATGTACTTGGGATACACTGGTTAATATCATGCATGAAGGTCACTAAGAAATTGTCATTTCAGTTCTCTATTATGTATGCTAAGAATGTGGTTTACTTGCCATCACCTATTTAACTCTATTCCTACCTTCACTGCTACTAAGATTATTCAAAATTCATTTGTCACAGTGGCCAATTCAAAATTTGTAAAACTACCTAGCTCAAAACTTGTAAGTCAGTATAACAAAACAGTAAGGCTAATGCTAGCTGGCATAACAAATCCTCACATTTCAGTTACTTAATTTGGGAGGAACATTTTTTATTTACACAATAACTCAATGTGAGTGTTATTGGTCAGCAGGTGTTCTTTTGACACCCTCGACTCTTTTCATGTTTTGGCTTTATAATTGTCTAAGATATCAGAGTTCTCTATATTCAACCCTTGCATAGGGACACCAAGGGAAAGATCGTACGTGGGAGGATTTTGCTGGCCTGCTATGCAAGTGGTGATGCATACATTCCAGCAAAATGAGTTTATGTCTGTACAGAACTAGTGGGGAAATGTCTTCGCCCATGGTCTTGGAACAAGAGAAAATGGGTTTTGTGAAAATCTGGTAAGTTTCTATCATAGACTGCTTCTCTATTGCTGAAAAATGTTCAGATTTATTTATCACCACAAAACCAAGGAAAAGTGGGTGCGATAAAATAGGAGTGACTTAATCTCCAGCGATTATATTCTCTCATGCATTTAACTGTCCTATACTTAATTTCACAGGCCCAACTTGTCCCCACAAACTGTCCTATTTTCACAAATCTAAGGAATAAATCATGATGCAGTGATGAATTACGAATACAATATTTCAATGCAAAACTTCTTGCCATGAGCAGAAATTCATAGCGTAGACTTTCCAGCTCATTAAACTCAATGCCTCAAAATAGACTGAAGCAGCAGCTCTTCTTCAGGTAAAGGGATGGTTGGCTACACTCGCTGTGAGAATGACTGCCAAGGAAATGTGTAAATTTATTCAATCATAAGCTCTTTGCCTTACGCTGGTGCTACAATAATCATTGCTGCTCTCTTGCCATGTGCAATTTAAAAAATCAGACTTAATTATTATACTTGTTCACATGGATAAGGCTTTATTCATTGCTTTTTAAATTTGAGAGTTTAGGGGACAGATTAGTAACTTGGAAAATTTCAATGCTTTGATTTTTTAAATTTATTATGTAATTTTTGCTCATACCATGGTTTTCAAATTTTAGATACTACTGATAATTCCTAGAGGCTTTGTAACTATTATGATACTTTCAGTTTTCTACTCCCACTTTGTTGAGAGAAAAAATCAATTATTATATTAATTTTATTAGGCATGCATAAGAAATCAAGAAAGTTTAGGAAAAAATATGTATAAACTTTTCTACTTTATATGTAATGAGTGTAATTATTTAGAAGCATGAGGAAGGACAGCAATGATGAATAGAGTTGGAGGCTCAAACTCAGCTAGGGGTGACTTTAACTGAGGTCACCTAAATCAGGGAAGCTGGGAAATTGGACAGAGGCAGAAAGATGTAGCTAAGCATAAACTTAGAGAAGAGGAGAAATGATGAGGTACAGAGGACACAAAAAATGAGATAGAATATTTGAGTGTAGTCATTAACAATAGATTCTTCTTTTACTTGCTACTTTCTTCTGTTTCAGTTTTTCTTTGTAGCGTTGTTTGCATTTCTGTAAGTGCTTCTTTCTCTATAAATCTCCCCTCTCTATATAATACAGCATATGGGCAAAGGTAAAGATTTCCTCTATATCACATTCTATCGTGTTCATGAGATAACTGCTTATTATTTACTTATGCACACTTAATTTAGTAAAATATTTGTTTATCACCATGCTACCTAATTTAGTCAATTATTTGTTATGCAAGCCTCTATTGTCAGCTCCACATATATGAAAATGAAGTAATACAGAGATATTGACATTAAGGGCCTTGTAATCTAGTGGGAAAAGACTGGAATGTAAATGAGCAATTAAAGATAATTCAGCATCTTCATTCAGCATGTTTGACTAAAGAAAATATGTTTTTTTTTCTTCCATAATGCTACTGAAATGACAGAAGAGATACAAAAACAAATTGCAGGACAATTAGGGCTGCTGGGCCTACCATGGGGCAGGATAAAACAAATATCACTCAGTTTTCTTTCTTTCTTTAATTAGTACTTGTTTTTAATACATAATGACTTTCCTGTGTGGAGTTGGTACATGTACATAACAGATCTTGATATTCTATTTTTTCCTTTTTCCTCCACCTCCTGATCCCCTTCCCATTTGAGAAAGCTCTGACCTCCTCTTCTAAGACGCACTGTCACCAGACTAGATATACTAATGGATTTTTGGAAGAAAATGAACAGATGGGATTAGATTGACAGAGGGATGTCTGTGGCCCATAAAAGTGAAAGTAGGTACTATTTAAGTGTGAATTTTCAGTTAAATAGAGGGTGAAGTCCCAGATCAGAGATTTGAGACTTGTAAGAAGAAATAAGCCACAAAATGGTAACTGTGGTAATTATTAAAAGGTATGAACCAGCATTTGCAGCAGTTTATAAACATAGAAATACTTTCTTTTAAAAAAATGGAATAAAAATTCAGCACAGATATTGATTCCAGGACAAGGGTGGAACGAAGTGGAGGAGAAGAGCTCATAGGATCAGAAAGCCAGCTTCCTCTGCCTATCTTCTCCCACAGCCAATACCTGTTGATAAAACAGAAGAAAGTGAGCAAAGAAAATAAAAAGAAAAATTTCTCATCTGAGTCAAGAATTGGCAGAGTAGGAAGAAAATTAGAACAAGGAACTAATAAAGATACAAGCATAGGAACAGGTTTCTTTCCTTCCTCCTTTTCTTCTAATTCCTCACTTTTATCCATCCATCCATCCATCCATCCCAGAGAAAGTACCAAAAAATGCAAACTACTTTTCTCTGAGTGGAAATAGTACAGGATACTTTACATTTTATTTTTCTGTATTTTACCCTAACATATTTTACTACTGCTACTCTACACTTTTGACTAACATGTCTGATTTATGTTTTGTGCTAGATTCTGCTCTAAATCTGTATTAGTTGGGATTTGTCAGAGGAATAGAACCAAATTATATTATATTATATTATATTATATTATATTATATTATATTATAATTATTAAGTATGATCCCAAAGGGAAAGAGTCTCAGTGGTATCTGTAGAATCAGAGGTAAAAGAATCCAAAATGGCCATCTGTGCACTGGAGAAATGGAGGATCCAGTAGCAGCAAAAAGTCAAAGGCCTGAAATCTCACTGAAGTCATCACAATAAGCCTGTGTTGGAAGGTTGAGAAGTCCCACTGGAATGCCAAAGAGGCCACACTGCAAGGCTGAAGAGTCTGTACTGGAAAGCCACATTGGCCTTCCAGTGCAGACCAGAGACCAACTTACAAAGGCATGATGAAGGCAGGATCTCTTCCAAAACAGAAAATGGAAGACTTTCTTAATCTTTCCATTTTTATCCCATCCAGGGCACAAGACTGTTAATTGGTCCCACCAACATGCAGGATGAGTCTTTTCTCCTCAGTTTTTATCTACTGATGCACCCAGAGCTTTACTGAGCTGCTAGGTAATTCTTAAATAAAGTTGATGTATCTCAATTAATGGTCACAATATTCTTTTCACAGGAACTTAAAACATCTTATACTTTAAGGAAAATGAAGCTCAGGTATATACCTTGCATAATTAAAATAGTAATGAGTTTTAATTTAACATCTATTCAATTCAAAGATTTTTTTCTATAGTGCTCTTATTGTTGCTTTAGTCTCTTAAAAAAGGGAGATACAATTTTTCAAAAGACCACTCAATCCTTTGATGATATTTTTAGGATAATCTATTATTTTAGCTTCTTTGTAAGTTGTTCTGGATGTTGTCCTGCAGTATATCATAGAACATATCAACTCTTTTTAATATGTGCTATTTCAGAGTGAAAAAGGTAATTCTGGTACTGCTTTTCAGGTTTTCAAGAGTTTGATGAAATAAATATAATAGAATCTAAAAAGGAAGGTGTTTTAACATTTCAGAAAATGAAAGTTAAGTGGATGGTTCAGGCAGAACTATTTCACACAAAGAGAGTAATAAACATGAAATGAGTTACCAAAGAAAGAAACTAGAGAAAAAGATTGTAAATGAGATTGAGTCACTTAGATTTATTTTTCAAGGAGAGTCAAGGATTACTGTGAACAGAAAATGGTAAAATTGAGGTCAATTGACGAGATGGGGCCAATGCTATGGAAACTCAGGTATGCTTCTCAGATCCACATCAAGTCTACATCAGATTGTGTTCCTTAGCAAACTTTAACTATATCCATGCCTAAAGAAGTGCTGAGAAAAATTAATATATTTAGGAAAACATCAGCACACAACAGCTAGAGCATATCAGAGTATGCCATTCCTTCCCTCAGAAACTTCCAGGCTTCTCTTCTAGAGAAAAAGCTGAAACACATTTCCATGGCCTTCAGGGTGTCACATATTCTGGCCTCTGTTACCCTTTTGTTCTCTAGCCACCAAACTTTGGAGTCCTTAAGTGTAGCAGGGCAGCTCAGGGCTGTCCAGCTAGGCTTCTGCTTGGAACAGTCCTCCTATAACACGTATGGCTTGCTCTCTTTCCTCTTTCAAATGATGGTGTAAGTACCACCTTCTACTCTGTCTGTTTAAAATGACAACCTTGTCCAACATACTCTAGTCCTTCACAGAATTTACTTTCCCGTGCAGTTCTTATTACCCTGTAATACCTAACATAATTTGCATTTTTATATACCTCAACTACAATGCAAGCTTTTTTATTTGTTTGGTTTGAGTATGTTTTGTTTGCTGCTATATGCCCTTGAACAGTTCTTGGCATGTACTGTAGTATAGGTGCGACAAAAAATTCTTCATAAACAAAAGTTGCTAATGAAAAGTACAGTTTCTAAGATGATCTACATGACTGTTTTCAGAACTAACAGTGCTGCTTTTCTGGGTCTCATTCAGTATAAAAATCAGTACATTGTATACGATGATCCATCATATTGGTCCGGACTTTACTTGATAACAAAATGTCCTGGTAATCAAGTCTCAGAAGAGCATTGCTGAATATTAAGACATAAATTACTTTAGTTCATTATATTTTACAATAATTTATACTATATATTTCACGAACATTTGACTTGAAATCATAAAATTAACTGATATAAACTAATCTAAGGAAAACAAAACAAAAAAAATAGACAAAACCATGCTGGCAAATGTTATTCTTTTGTACTTATATCCTACATTTCATTCTGATTTTTAAATACATGTTACAGCTCTTAAGAATATGAAAATAAATATAAGACCCAAGGAATCTACCAAAGGAACAATTTCAAGAAATATGAACTCTCAGTTTAGAATTGAGAGAAGTCTCTTGATTCTGCTACTCGAATTTTTTTCAACTACCTTTTGTTTAGTCCAAAAGTTGGAATCTCAAGAATTTAAGAGTCTAAGAGGTTCTGGTTCAAAAAACCCCGCGGCAGAGGCAGAGTCAGATCTCTCTTAGTAGTGTTAACTGGAGCAAGAAAGTAAAGTGTCAGACTCACTCATTTGGTAGAATTCAGGAAAGTATCTTTCAGGAGAAATCCAAAGGGATTTGGTCTTTAGATGAAGTTTAAGGAGTTATTTGTAAAATGATGGCTTTATTTCTGGTTCTTATTTAAAATGAGTAGATAGCCTTCCATGAGCCAGGCTCCGCCATGGTAATCAGGAAGCGACCCAACAAGAAGACAAACCACAACTTCCCTTGAGCCAGCTGGTGTGAGGGCTGAGAAACCAGAAGAGCACCCCTCTACCCTGGTAAGCAAGTGGCTTATTCAGGGGCTTCAGGGTAAGACAATATCAACTGAGGTGAAGAGAATAGCTTGATGCCTGTATTGTTTGATTGACTTTGCAGGCCTGGGGCTGGTAGTCTGAGCGTCTATTTGGAAGATGGCAGTGTGCATTGTGGCAACTGTGGGGAATTTCCATCTTGTTTTTGAAATACAATGATCTGCTCTGTTTTACTGTTTTGTTTTATTCCTGTATTTGGTAACCTGAGCAACTATTCTGAAGATAACAATATGCAGTATAACAACCATTGCTGAATTCCTATCATCTTGTTCTGAAAACCTATGTAGCTATTATTGTTTTTATCATTTTACTTTTGTTGCTTATTTTTAAAGGTTTGTTTGCTTCTTGATTTTTCTTGTTTTTATTTTTCTTCTTTAAAATAAAATATGGAAATATTGAAAAAAATAAACAGATAGCAAATGGCTAAATCATAGTCTAGTTGCCCAAATGTCTATTATTCATGTTTTGTCTACTCTATTGATTGTACTGATTTTTCTAGTCGGTTGTCATTGTCTCATCTCCCAGGAAGCATTTCCTGTTTCTTCCAAACCTCAGTTGGGAGCCTCTTCACTAGTCTTCTATTTCTTGTGCTGCCTGCCTCACAGCATATGGATTCTAATTGCTTTTGGTAATTCTGTTCCTCAAGGACAGTGTGAGTGGCTGTGAAGTCAGGAATCAGGAATGGTTTGGATGAATCCTTAGTACCTGGCACACCGTCTAGCACAGTTAATCACTCAAAGGATGTGTATTGCATATGCTAAGGAGTGAACATTTTCCTGTGATTATCGTGACACTGAAAAGAAAAAGGGAAGCAAGCTTATTCCAACAATAGTTAGAAATGGAGAAAAGAGAGCCAAAAAATTAAGCAATGCACTATTTAAAATTTAAAAGCTAGGACTATATCAATACTGGTCTTTCTATTTCCTTGACCCCTAATGCTCAAACCAATTCCCAAAAGAGTTTATTATAAAAAGAATAAATATGATGTAAGCTACTGGCTTTATATTACTAGACACAAAATGGAATTAAAGTTATTTGTTTTGGTTTTCCTTGATTATCCCTACTGCCTCCTACTGATAAGATATCCCTATCAGATGTTGTTGAAAGTTTGATTTCACCTACAGATATCCTTTCCTGAATGCCTTTAAACTGTTTTCTTCTTTTCCCCTTTTAGCTTTATGCTTTTAGTTTCCAGTGGTTTAGATTAATCCTTACATAAAAGCAGGAAGAAAAAAAAGAGCAAGAACTCAAAGAAATGTGTCCCTTGTGTGCAATTGAGTCCCAGCAGTTTGTTATTAAATTTTTAAATAATTAAATACAAGAGAAAACATTAAAGCAACATTAAAAAGCCAACCATATGTCGAAAATATAAAGGGGGAGGCAGGACAAGAATGGATATGGCCATAGAATTAAAACTCCTTTTCATTAAACTTGCCCTATGGTACCTATGCTGATCGTTTCTATGCTGGAGCAGCATGCTGGATCCATTTCTGTGGGTAGGTTGAGCTTTGGGGAGCAGGGAATTCTTTATCTGAAGAAGTTTGTCAGGAGAAAAGTCACTTAGAAAGGAGATACAAGCAAAAACAGTTTGACTATAGAAATGATGAATGGATCATTGAAGGATTCTTTGAAGAAGTTGTTCTGCTTGTATTATCATCTAGAATGGGTAGAAGGTAGCCTGACCTCTTCCTTCCCCTAAAAGTGCAAGAACTGAACTGTAAGGTGACAAGTTAGCAGAGATAAGAATGCAGAGAGCTGCTGTAGGTGATTACTGGGTGTGAGTATGCTAAATACTAGTTAGAAAACTAGGTATACATAGTACAAAGGAGAAAGCAGGAGAAAGTCAAGGTCCTAGACATGAAAAGCATGCAGAAAGGTATGCAGCATGGCTGTGTTTTTATGATTTATATGATTTTATAGTTGACCTTAATCCCTTATACATCAAAGTGTGACATTTTGGAGGCAGTGTTGTTACACATGTAACCAGTTAATAGGTGGTCCTACTGGAGTGGAGTGAGCCCTTTGCTCAGTATGGACACAGATTCAAATACAGGCAAAACAAGAGCAAGACAGAGATGGGGATGATGCTTTGTAAACCAAAGGATGCCAAAAATTTCTGATGACTACTAAAAGCAGAGACAGGCATGGTACAGATTCTCCCGCACATCCTTTGGAAAGAGCCTACTCTCCTAATACATTGACCTCAGAACTATAAGATAAATTTAGATTAAGGACTGAGTTAGTTTTTGGTACTTTGTCATGGCCCAGCCCTTCCACGCTAATAGTGAGGAAGAGCATAGTTGTGAGGTCTACATTTTTTTTTTATCACCTTTGGAATAAAAGTGCCATTCCACCCTATAATGTACTGCTGCTGGTCAATAACAATGCTCTCGTATTATACTATTGCCTCCTAATTGGAAAACATTGTGTATCAAGTGGTAGGCGCATCTGCCACTCCAACTAGCATTTAACACTGTGCTGGAGACTTGGGGAATGTGAAAAATATAAAAGTAATGCTTATAGTTTGCAGCAGACACCAAATGTCTCTGAGAATAGAATACACTGAATAGTAAGTGCCCAAGTGAATGCCCAGTGGGGTTGATATGGGACACTTTGGAGAACTTGGAGAGCAAGTAGTAAGAGCCACAGCACCCAGTCATAGAGAAAGATATGCCTGATATAATTTCACCTATTATCTGCAACAATAGCCTTATATACTCAAGAATATTATTTAGAATTGCAGAGGAGGGAGCCAGCCTTTGAGTTTATATGAATTTGCCACAGTCATAGTGACCTTGGAGCTATGATTTGACTACAGGTGTATCAAACTTAATTGATTTTAAAAAGATAGAAGTTTTGGGTTATATTATTGTGCATATGATGACCAATTTGCCTAAATCCTATATAAATTATAGCAGTTTTGAGTCAAATTTGGCCTTAATGAATGACCTGGAGATAATTTCATTAGACGATGCTACTATTTTTTTTGAATTGTCACTGTGGGAATTGAATGAATTATAAACTAAATATATTTTTATTTTCCCTACTTCTGATTTGGGTCTTGCTTACCCAAATGATCAAGAATTTCTTTGAGATCAGTTAATAGGTCATATACATTCTGAACTCAATAAATAATTTTTAGGAAAAATATTACTTTATTTATTGAATTGCTCCTTTCTGCACCCTTCATATGAAAAACTGATCCTAACCCGAAGCCATTCCTTAGTCATTTTATTCTCCTCATCCCACTCCAAATTATCATCAATCCTGTTAGTGCTACCTTGAAAAGGTGCTCAAAATCACAACATTCACGGTTGCCTAATTTAAATCACCAATTCTTGTCTGCCTCCCTGAAAAAAGCTTCTGCTGGCATCTCTGTTTGTTTGTTTGTTTGTTTTTAAAGACAAGTCATGTTTCTCCTCTCTTCAAAGCTCTCTGATACCTTTCCAGTGTACCCAGAGCAATGTTCAGAGTCACTATGCTACCACTCAGACTATATATTTCACTGTCTCTGACACTCACTGACTGGAATTCTGTTTCACCAGTTCCCTTTTTGTGACTGAAGCACTGAATACATCCCTTACTGGGGACTTGGCATTTACTGTCCTGTCTGTGTAGGTAGCTGTTTCTCCAGAGATTTTCATTGCTGTATACTTTTCTTCTTTTAGACGTGTGTCCAAATGCATTATTTCCTACCCTTATACATAATCTCATTTTTTCCCATAAAAATATTCACCTCTAATACTGCTTAATTCTGTTTATAGCACTTCTTGTTTTTGCCTCACTAGCATGTAAGCTTCATGAGGGCCAGGGCTTTGTTTTGATTATTTGTATATCCTCAACACCTGGAACACTGCCTGGTATATGGAAGGCATTCAACACATTTTTTGAATGAATGAATGAATGAATGAATGAGTGCAATTCCATGATTGCTGAACTGTCTACCTTACCTCTGTGACTGTCAGAGTATAATCATTGCCTTATACAGTGGTACTTTGGTTCACGAACTAAATCCTTTCTGCGATTCTTTTTGCAAACCAAATTGGATGAAAACCAAATCAAATTCAGTGTTTAGCTTCAATGGTGATCTTATGGGGAAATTTGACTGAGCTCATATCCAATTTGGACTGCAGTCAGAATCATGGAATGAATTAACTTCATGAACCGTGGTATTACTGTATTTAGGTTGCATTTCAAAGCATTTTCATTTACTTGAATTTATAAACTTCTCAGACTATCCAACAGAACCAGTAAAGCATATACTTACTCTGAAGAAGAGGAGTATATCTAGATGGTATAACTTCTGTAGGTTCTATAGTTAATAAATTAGTAGTTAGAGCTGACCTTTTAACCCAAAGATCTTTTCATAAAGCCAGGAAATCCTTTATAGGTCATGAAAAATCTTGAAAACAATTTCCCTGTTTTCATTATGTTTGTTTAATGTGCCATCTTGTTAATGTAAGAGTTGAGGTACTGAGTATGGCTTGAAAAAGTAATTTACTTTGAGGATCTGACTTGGAATATAAGCTTCAAATACAGTGTTCTTGAAAATTTGTAGAAAGATTTGTATTTGGCTGACACTTTTGGTGGAGGATACTTGGGACAAAAAGACACCTTCTCAGAGAAATCTATGTGACTTGAAATGTCTTTGAGCATGCCAGCTGTAATATATTAGTAGCATCTTCTTAGAATTAGACTTCACTTGGTTGAAAGAAAGAATTTTTGGGGGAAAAAAACCACAACATTTTCCTGTTAGCTATTCCAAAAAGTACAGGAGATAAATTGAGGGGCAAAAATGTGATCTTCTACACTGATGATGACAAACCTTTTAGAGACTGAGTGTCAAAGCACAACCCAAACCCACTTACTCATCTCAAAATAGCAACACTGAAATTAAACCTGAATATGGAGGTTTTAGTTTAGAAAAAACCAACTCTGCGCCAGCATCTCTTGTCTTAAAAGAAGAACACAATAACTTCACGTCACAAGTTTGTTCCCTTTGTCCTTTACTACCAAGAAACTTCCAAGGAGCCACCAAACATTCAGAATTACTATCAAGGAAAGGGATGGGTCCAGTGCCTTTACACTCTAAGGCATAAACTGGGGGAGAGGTGAAAATCTGTACAGGAGGATGAGGGAGGGAGGAGGAAGAGGAAAAGCAGAAGCTGCCTAGCTTCAGGACCCCAGTGTCATATTTTCTCTTGAGATTTATGGATCTCTTATGTGCATTGACTTCAATGATTCCTGTTGCCTGTTTGTTTCCTACTTCCAATGAGCTAAGAAATATGGACTAACCATGCTCAGAAGTTTTTATGAGTTTTGGAGTATGTATAAGATCTATGGGTTGTATACCCTGCCCTTTATAAATTTCTAATTTCTAGTACAATAGGAGCTTTCTACACAAATTATAAAAGTTGGCATAGTTTATATGTTTCTCAGAACTTCTTTTGAAGCCCTACCACTTGGTACACCCATGGATCTTTTTAGTATCCGACTCAGTTTCTGTCCATTTCTGCGCTAAAACGCTAACATTTGTTTAGCATTCACCTGGGGGTAAATCTTCCATGAGAGTCTAATATTGGCCCAGTACAATGCTGAGCACAGAAGGTAGGCAGACCCTTTTCAGAGCCAACGAGTCACTTTAGGTTTTGCCTTGCCCTGTGTTCTCTGCTTGTCCTGGGAACTGTGCCTTCCTGCCTTTTAGTAAACACAGGAGACCAATCACCAGATACCCATGGAACATTTTATGTTCCCCAAAGCTATAATGCTTGACAACCAGGCTGGGAGCCAAGAAACAGACCTGTCTGGCAGTCTCCATATGGTGGAGAAATTTATTACTATTTCCTAACTCTTCCCAGGAAAAAGAAGAACGATAGCCTGTATTTTGACATTTTAGGAAGACTTACTGGAGTTATGCCACATCAAATGAACTGACGTTATGACATACTGACACTAATGTTCAACAAAGCGCATTTATTGCAGAATTTAGAGGCTAGTCACATACCTCCAAGGCTTTTTTTATTACTATTATTTCTCCTTTGGCCTGCCTGTCTTGAGGTTTTCAAGAAAGGAGACTCTTTGGCTTTATTCTGTAGAATTAAGTGACATGATACACTTTGTGCATATTCTCTTATCTCAGTTCACCAATGTGGTTGATAAATCATACATGGGCCTGTAATTATTTCAGTGCCTTTCTCTGAAGGATAAATCAAGGTATTCTGGTTTCAAGTTCTAATATTGAACACACCTTGAGGAAAATACAATTTTGCTCAGAAATTCAGCAGTTACTTTCTTGCTTTGCTTTGCTTCGGTATCCATAAAAGTCATTTTCTGTTGCAAAGAATGATCTGAAGTTGTTTAAGTGCCGAATGTCAATCAGTGTTGATCATCTACTTTGTGCTCATCCCTGTGGAGGAATTCAATTCAGCCCAACCGCGCTTTGATGAGTACCAGCCATGTGTACAGCCCCAAGGCAGTTGCTGCAGGGCACATATAGACTCACAGTCCAAGAGAGAAAAGAGAATGTGAACACAGAGAACTATTATTCAAAGTCAGTGTATAAGAAAGGCAAAACCAAGCTCTCTAAGAGTTCAAAGGTGTAAATCTGCTAGACTGAAGCTGCTTGAAATCTGTTTTATGAGACATTGTATCACGATTGCCTTGATCACCAGTCCTATGGTTGCTTCTTAATAAAACTTTCTGACTGAATGAATGAGTTTCCATTCAGAGATACAGGTTAAGGATCAGGGTTAGACAAGGTTCTGATGCATAGTTTGAGTTGATGCTTTAAAATGGGGAAGGTTTTTAACAGCTCATGAAGGCAATAGGAAGATGTCAAAAGTAGAGGACAAGGAAGTTGTTAAGTAATGAAGAACAGAAAGCCTGTGGAATGACTTTGGCAGAGTTTGACTGGAGTGCATAATAAATAAGTACGTGGGAGTAACAAAAAGAAGAATTGGTAATGTTTATGGAACCAAATTATGGGGATCCTACATATCAAATGTGGAGTTTGAATTTAATTTTTAGGCATTAAAGAAACATTAAATTATTTTGCCATTAAGGCATTAAAGCATTTTCTGAACCATGATTTAGGAAAACTAATATGGTCATACCTCCTCAAATTAGATGTATAAGAGAGGGGCTGGGGATGTAGCTCAGTGGTAGAGCTCTTGTCTTACATGCACATGGTCCTGGGTTCAATCCTCAGCACCACACACACACACACACACACACACACACACGACTTTTGGGTATGGTTTAGTGGCACAGTGGTCCTGAGTTTGATTCCTGGTGCCAACAAACAGCAACAACAATAATAAAAAACCCAAATGAAACGTGCACACACACACACACACACACACACACACACACATAGATGCATAAGAAGATTATAGATGTGTAAGATATATAAGAAGATCAGATGTATAAGAAGATTAATTGGAAGACATTTAATCACAGAGATCTTTACAGCCCACCCAAGAACCAATGATCTAGAATATCCAGTGTCTGTATTCATGCCAAGTTCCCAAAGTGACAGCCAACTCAGCAGTTAATAGGTTACTTGTATCTCAGGCCAGATATGGGAGCAGGACATAAGAGAATTGGAGTGGGGAACAAGATTGCCCTGTCATGTGAATTATCTGTGAGATATGGGGAGAGAGGTAGAGAGAAAAGGAAAGAGGGAGAGAGGAAGAGAAAGATAGAGACAGAGACAGAGACAGAGACAGAGACAGAGACAGAGACAGAGACAGAGAGCTAGGTCTGAGGCCAAAGTCTATACAATAAAATATCAGAAAGATTGTGACCAAACTTGAGTTAAAAGTTAAGGAATAATTCTTGAGTGGAGAACCAGAGCCTAAGGAGTTGGCAGATGAGTGTCTGGCAACACGAGCAGTGGGCAGAATGAGCAAGCATAGGTGGAGGCACGGTTGCCAGGAATGCAGTACCCATCCTTCTTACCCACCTGCTAGGCAAGCCCTAAGGAAGAGCACCTCAGAAAGCAAGGAATACATCAATCATCGTTCCACTTTTTAAAAAGGGTTCATTTGTATTCGGCACTTGAGTGGAGATGTTGTGTTTTAACTCATGCGCACTCGGATAAAATACCAACAGAAGTGGTGGGAAGGGATTTCTAACCACTGAATTATTTTCCTTACTAAAGAAGCCTGCAGTAACAATGCAGGGCAGCTTAGCTTTATTTCCAGGGCAACATAAGAACTGCAGAATTCACAGCACCACTTTCTGAAGTCAAAACACAATTTTCAACATGTAATAAAAGAAACAAAATAAAACTGGAAAAATAAAAGGCCTTCAAGATTTATTAACTTTTAGAAATAGTGTTCTAAGCAATATGTGTTTAAAAGCCTGTTGCAAGGAAAGATTTGAAACCTGTAGGGGTATTATACCTGAGATTTGAAGAAAAATTTATTTTATGCTATTCATGTTAAAAGAACAACAATTTATTTAGAAACCAGTGGCCAACTGGTTCAGATTTGAGTTGAGAAACCTGAGTGTTATAAAATAATGGAACAAACAATGCACAGGGGGTGAAAGAAGTGTCTTATAAATAACAGCAACAACTGTAGCAACAATGTTGCACTGTATTTAGTGATTCTGTATACCAGCTACTGTGCCAATGCTTTACATAAATCATCTCATTTAATTCTCACAGTAATCCTGTAAAGTTGGTATGATTGCTGTCTGTGTTTCACAAGGGGAGGTTGTGGTTCAGAGAGGGTTGCTAACAATCTTATGCTTAAAACCACTCCTATATCGTGAGTTATGGTACCACCTGAATCGAAATACATGCTTCTAACAGAAACTTATGGCTTCACCAGTAATCAGCTGAGTTATCATGTCCTATACTAATCATTTATTCAATCCTCCTAACAACCTTGAGAGTTATACCCTGTTAACTTTTTTCCCATTTTATATTGTTCCCATTTCCTCCGAGGTCACTAAAGCTCAGAAAACCTTTTAATGTCATAGGTTAACAAATAGATTAGCTAGAATACTGTAGACTTATAATAATTATATTGTTGAATGGTATATAGGAAAAAAGTCAACTTTTCATACTCTACACTCTCTTGTCCAGGGAATACCAGATGAATGGCCTTTGATCCAATCCAATTCTAATACTATTTACTCAGAGGTAGGATCAGACCCAACAGGTAAGGACTCAGACCTGAAAGACTGATTTCTATTAAGTTTGCCAATCAGAAATGCAACTGGCTGTAATTCAGGACTCCCATGACACTTGTGTGAGTTTGATTAATTTGCTAGAACTGCTCATTCCTGAACCTAGGGAATCACTTACTTATAATTACTGGTTTATTATAAAGTATATTACAAAATATACCAATCAGCAACCAGGTAGAAGAGATGCGTAAGATAAGGTGTACGAGAGGGGAATGGTGTTTTTGTGCCCTCTTGGGGTACACTATGTTCCAAGGACCTAGAAGTTTCCCAAACCTTGTTCTTTTGGGGTTTTAGGGAAGCATTACTATGTAAACCTAACTGATTATTTGTGATCAGCTCAGTCCTTCTCCTTTCTTTGAAAGTACCAGTCCTCTAGCCATGACTTTGTCTTTCCAGTGCCATGTCCAGATCTGAAGCTGGCTTGATGACTCTAGCCCCAGTCACCACTCATTTTATTTGAATAACAGGTACTTTTATCAATCCAGAAATTACCATGGTTTTAGGAGCTTTTTGCTAGAAAACAAGGAAAAAGATCAAATACATATTTCACAGTTTCATGTATTAGATGGCTGATTTGCATTTCAAGTAAAACCTAAGGGGTGGATGGAAAGATTAAGCTTAACCAAAGGATATATGACAGGAATCACAGACCCGATTCATGAGTCAAAAAGCCTCTCTACGCAGCGTTGTAAGATGGAGACAAGAAAGAGATGAGGATACTTATGTAGGGTTAGTGGGAGAATTCTACCTGGCAGTGAGTCAGTATAATCAACAGTGACTAGTAGCACCTTGCTCCTAACTCCTCCATATCATTAAAAAACAAAACAAAACAAAACAAAACAAAAAAAACCTCAACGCCAACTCAAGATAATAATAGAAAAAGAATTTTTTGTGGATTGCATTTGAGTCTTACACCCATTTGGACACTAAGTTTGAATCAGAAAGGAATCATAAGAAATAGCCAAGGGGCAGCGTATCTTATGCAAAGGCCAGGAGGATATTGGGGGGCTGCTAGGCCAAAGGAAACAGCAGACATTATACTTAACAGTAAAGCATTAAGGACTGTTCAATTAGAGGTAAGAAATAGGCACAGAAGTTTCTTGTCAGCGCTATTAATATTGCTCTGGAAGTTCCACCTAATTGGTTAAGGTAAATAAACACCAAAGAGAAATGTAAACTGTGAGTATTGGTATATAAATATTTTTTAACAGATTAATGGAGGGAAATATACTTTAAAATATCAAAAAATGCTGCCAAGATACACTGTTCGAAGCAGTGTAGAAATGGTATAGGAATAGGTTCTGGAACTGGTTTCTCTGTATAATAAAATTGACATTTTAAGGTGATAGACAGATGATGGTTTTAGGCCAGTATGGTAAATACAGTTTTCTCCAACTTTGAGTAGAAAAAAATACAGATGCATCTTGCATTTTATATAAAAATATTTTAAAAATACATTTTCATTGAATAAATTATAGAAACATTGAAAAAATAAGAAGGAAGCATCACAAATCTGGAAGCCACTTAGAAATCAAAACTTCTCGATGCTGAAACACACTATAAACACACATCAAAAAGAAACTGAGATAAAATATTCAGCTTGTACTCTTCCAAATAATATGCATTACATCCATGTAGACCCTAGAAATGTCCAAAATTTATAAAAGAACAAAGTGTAAAAATAGGTAATTTATGGAGTAATATAAATTCTTATTTTTAAATTAAATTCCTTGGTACATTTTAGGTACACGTAGTAATCACATTCAGGGAATTTGTATCTATACATGATATATCATGATTATTTTTTCCAATGCCCCACCCTCCCTTCAGCCTTTGTTCCCTTCCACATTTACTAAATATTTTTTGCTATTTTTCCTTCATTTCACATTGTTTTCTTTTCCTTTCCTTCCCTGACCCCCCATTCCTAGTTTCCCTTCTCATTTGAAAATTTTCTTTCTATTTTACAATATGACTCTTATTTAAACTTTTGGTTCCTCACACCAAAGAAACAATGTAGTATTTACATGTGTATCTGATTTATTTCACTTGAAAGCATGCTCTCAAAGTGCATTCATTTACATAGAAATGTCTCAAGGTTATTACTCTTTATGACTGAGCAGTACTCCATTGTATAAAAAACCTTCTTTATTCATTCATCAATTGATAGACATTTGGAATGTTTCTAAGATTTAGCTAAAATGAACTGTTTCAATGTAAATATGGTGTGCATATATCTCTGTGATATAATGTTTTAATTCTTTTGGGAAGATATCAAGAAGGTGAATAGCAGGGTCAAATGGGACCTCTGGTCTTAGCTTCTTGAAGACTCTCCACACTGATTATCTAAGTGGTTCTACCAGCCTAGACTCCCATCAACTGTGAAGGGTTCCTTTTCCCTGTAGCTCTACCAGCATTTACTCTTGGTTGCTTTCTTGATGATAGCCATTATTTCTGGAATGAGATGAAATCTCAGTGTTGTTACAATTTGCATTTCTCAAATGACCAACAATATTAAACATTTTTTCATATAATTATTTGTTGTTTCTACTTCTTCATCTGAGAACTGTCTATTCATTTCAGATGCTCATTCTTGGATTAGATATTTAAATTTGGGGTTCTGATTTTTTTGAGTTCTTTATATATTCTAATAGTCCTTTGTCTGAGGGACAGCCAGAAATTTTTTTCCCACTTGACAGGTTGCCTCTTCACTTTGTTGGTGGTTTCTTGCTGTACAACAGCTATTTAATAAGATAAAATCCCAGGTGCTGATTCTTTGTGATAATTTCTCTGTGATCTGGATTTTATACATAAAGTCCTTGCCTACATCAAGAGTTTTACCAATTTTATTTTCTAGCAGATTTACTGTTTCTGTTTTATTATTTAGATATTTCCTCCATTTTGATTTTAGTGTAGCATATGGTAAATGATGTGGATTCAGTTTAATTCTTTGGCAGATAGGGAGCCAGGTTTTCCAGCACCATTTATTGAAGAGTCTATCTTCATTCCAGTGAAAGAGGCTGGCTCCTTTGTCAACATAAGGTGGCTAAGTCTGAAGTTCTTTATGCATCTTCTAATCTGTTCCATTGATCTTGGTTCTTTTTTTGTGATTACCATGCTATTTTTACTGCAGTAACTTTGTAATATAATTTAAACTCAGGGATTGTGATGTCCCCTGCCTTGCTTTTGTTGCTCAGTTCGTTTTGTTTTTCTAGGTCTCTTCTGATTCCAAATCAATGTTAGTGTTGTTGTCTGTCATTCTGGGAGACATGTTATTGGAACTTTGATCAGGATTGCATTAAATCTGTATAACAATTTTGGAACTATAGCCATTTTCACTATATTGGCTTTTCCTACCCAAAAAGGAGGGATATCTTTCCACTTTCTGGTGTCATCTTTGATCTCCTTTTTCTTTCTTTTTTTAATTTTAAAGATTTCTTCTCTTTAAAATTTTCTTAATTAATTTTCTTAATTAAAAATAACAATAAAAGTTTCAAAACAGGTTAGTAGACGAGTGCAATAATTAATGCATTATGTATTGTTGTCTTCATAGTAGTTGTTCACAGAACAAGATATAGCCATGATATCCTGTTAAACATTAGCACAAACCTTTCTTTTCAATGAACTAAGAGAAACTAGTTGTATAAATATCTATCTTGTGCATAAAAATAGTTTTACTTTTTCTCTTTCTTTCTTTCTTTCTTTCTTTCTTTCTTTCTTTCTTTCTTTCTTTCTTTCTTTCTCCTTTACCCATCATAGTTTGCCTTTTGATTTGAACAGTTTCTTCCCAATTCATAGTATCTATTTGCACATTTTGGGTTTTATTTACTTGTTCTGTTTATAACATTAGTGAGGCAATAAGATGTTTACATATATGGGTCTGATTTACTTCACTTATGTGTATGGTCTTGAGTTGCATCCATTTACCTATAAAAGTCTCCTATTTATTCTTCTTTATGGCTAGATAGTATTCCATTATATAAAAAGACCACATTTTTAAATTCATTCCTCAGTTTATAGGCATTTGGGTTGTTTTCAAGATTTATCTATTACAAACTTTGTTGCTATAAACATCGATGCACATATATCACTGTGGTATGATGTTTATAATTCTGGGAAGACATTAAAAAGGGGAATAGCTAGGTTGAATGGGACCTCTGATTCTAGTTTTGTGAAGAATTTGCACACTGATTTCCACAGTGGCTGCACCAGTCTGCACTTCCACCAACAATGAGTAAGGGTTCCTTTCCACCCACATCCCTGCCAGAATTTTTTATCAGTTGATTTTATAGCCATTCTTTCAGGGGTGAGATACAATTTCAGTGTTGTTTTAATTTGCATTTCTTGAGTGAAAAATTATGCTAAAGATATTTTTCATGTATTTATTTGCCATTTATATTTCTTTCTTTCTTTTTTTGGGGGGGGGTCTTTTTCGTTTTTATTGGTACCAGGGATCTAACTCACGACTGCCTGCTTGCAAGGCAGGCGCTTATGCCGCTGAGCTAAATCCCCAGCCCCGCCATTTATATTTCTGTATAAGTACTTTCAGCTAACCCATTGCAGCACTGGAGCTCCTGCCATGTGTATTTCTTCATCTGAGTAATGCACATTCATCTCAGATGCCCATTTCTGGATTGAGTCTGAGTTTGGTGGGTCTGATTTTTTCAATTCTTTATACGTTGTAAATTTAAGTCCTTTGTCTGAGGGACAACTGATTATAATTTTTCCCACTCTGTGGTTTGTCTGTTCACTCCATTGGTGATTTATTTTGTTGTGCAAAGGCTCTGATTTGTTGATTCTTTGTAGTATTTCCTATGCAGTCTGAATTTTTTTGGTGACGTCTCTGTCTACATCTACGTCTTTGAGGTTTCTGCCTATTTTCTTTTTCATTAAATTTAGTATTTCCACTTTAATATTTAGATCTTTGATCCATTTTACTTTACTTTAATGCTTAGTGATATAATGGTTCTAGTTTTACTCTTCAGTATGTGGAAAACCAGCTTTTCCAGTGCCATTTATTTGAGACTGTCTTTCTTCCAGTGAACATGCTTGGCCCCTTTGTCCAAGATATGGTGGCCGAGTGTCTTTCTGGTTGTGTCTATGTCTTCTGTTCTGTTCCATTGATCCTCAGGTCTTGGGTTTTTTGTTTTGGCCAATACCATGCTGATTTTATTATAGCAGCTTTGCAGTATAATTTCAAGTCAAGGATTGTGATGCCTCCTACCTTGCCTTTGTTGCCCACAATTGCGTTTGTTATTCTAGGTCTCTTCTGTTTCCAAGTGAATTTTAGGAATGTTTTCTCAAGATCAGGATGTATGCTAAAGGTATTTTGATTGGGATTGCGTTATATCTGTATAAAACTTTTGGGAACACGGTCATCTTCACAAAGTTGGTTCTTCCTGTTTATGAGAAAGAAATATCTTTTCATATTCTGATATCTTCTCATAACCCCTGACTACAAGAGATGGTAAATTTTTAATTGCATTTTCAATTTCATTGGCTGATGTCAGGTTATTTACAATTTTAAAATATTCTTGATTTAGTTTTGGCAATTCAATTTTGTCTAGGAATCTATCCATTTCCTCTGTATTTTCCATCTTATGAGAATATAGAGTCCCACCAATGAGATCTGGATTTCTGTGGGATCTATTGTGATTTGCCCCTTTTCATTCTTAATTGCTTGAATTTGTGCTTTTTCTTTCCTCTTTTTGATGAGGTTGTTTAATGCTTTATCAGTTTTATTTGTTCTTTACTTAAATATGTTTTGTCAGTAATAATATATGGTCTGTTTTAGAGAATGTCCCATGTGCAGCTGAGAACAATGTATATTCTGATGTTTCGGGCTGGGACATTCTGTAGATACCTACCAGGTCTAATTGTTCATAAGCTTAGTTTTAACGCTAATATTTCTTTGTTGATTTTTTTGTCTAGTTTATCTATTTGTGAGAGTGGGTTATTAAGGGCTTCTACTACAATTGTGTTAGTGCTTATTTTGCTTTTCATGTCAGTTAATATTTTTAATGTAGTTGGGTAAAGATGTGTTTTGTGCCTAAATATTTATGATTTTTATTGTTTCTTCTTGCAGTTTTCCCTTATTAAGTATATAGTGACCTTCTTTTTATCTTTTTATCAATTTTGGATTAAAGTTTTGCACCATCTTCAAACAGACTAGCTATGCTTGTTTTTTACATTTTTTTGTGGCACGGAGAATTGCTTTTCTTCCTTTGACTTTTAGTCTATGAATTTCTTTGAGTTAGAAGTGCTTCTCAAATGTAGCGTATTGTTGGCTTTTGCTTCTTGATATATTCTGTCAGTCTGCTGCTTTTGATCAGTGAGTTGAGATCATTTACATTAATGATTATAACTGACGTGTATTGGCTTTTCTTTTTCATGTTTTCTGTTGTTTGTTTCTAGTCTTTCTTCTCTGTATAATTGCTTTCCCTGGTTGGAGACATTTTGTGTTGGTATTCCTGTGTTTGTGGCCTTTGTTACCTCTTTCTAGTACGTCCTTCAGAGCATTCAGCAAAGTTGGTTTGGTGGTTGTAAATTTCTTCAGTGTTCTCTGTTGTGGAAGTATTTTATTTCTCCATGAATTTTGAAAGTTAGTTTTGCAGGGTACATCAGTCTGGGTTAAAGGGAAGGGCAGAGGGAGGGAGGGGCAGATCTCAGACTTCTTCTCACCTGCTGTGTCCTGGATTGATGGACGAAGACAGAAGCTAATTCTGGACTTTTTCACCTGCTGTGCAGTCCTGGGCCAATGGAGAAAAGGAGGAACTGAATCCACACTCCTCTTGCCAGCCCCACTGTCCAGAACAATGGAGGAAAGAAGGATCATGAATTCAGACTCCTCTTGTTGACCAGCCGTGCCATCCCTGGGTAATGGAGGAAGGGATAACCTTTTCCAGAGTACTGCAGTTTTCAAAGTGGAGGTCTTTTGTTTTTGTTAGAATGATTCCTAAGGATTTCCTTTTTTATGCTATTGTAAAAGGTGTTATTTCCCTAATTTCTCTCTCAATGAGTTTGCTGTTTGTGTAGAGGAGTGCTATCAATTTTTGAGTGCTGACTTTTTATACAGCTACTCTATCATATTTGGTTATTAAATCTAGAAGTCTTATGGTGGAGTTTCTGAGGTCTTCTGTGCAGAATATGTCATTCACAAATAGTAATCATTTAACTTCTTTCTTTCCCATTTTTATTCCATTTATCTCTTTTTCTTGTCCAATTCTGGTTGTTTCCAGAACTATATTTAACATGAGTGGTGACACTGAACATCCTTGTCTTGTTCCTGATGGTAGAGTGAAAACTTTCAGTTTTCCATTTAGTATGAAGTTGGCTGCTTTTCTTTTATCTGATGGACACAAAGATCATCTTTACCAATTTTCTGTAGAATTTTTATAATGAATGAGTGTTAGGACTTTTTCAAAGGCTTTTTTCTGTATTTATTAGGAAGATCAGATTTTTTGTCCTTGGCTCTATTAATGTGATATATTACATTGGTTGATTTACGTATGTTGAACCAGCTCTGCATCCCTGTGATGGATTTTATTTGGTGATGTTGCATAATCATCTAGATGACTTACTGCATTCTGTTTGCTAGTATCTTATTGAGGATTTTTGCATCTATGTTCACTATAGAGACTGGCCTATAGCTCTCTTTTTTGGTTGGATCCTTCTCTGTGTAGAGCAAGCTTGCTTCCAAAATTGAATTTGGGTGCACCTCTTCCTTTTAAGTTTCATTAAACAGTTTGAGAAATAATGGCATTAGGTCTCCTCTAAATATCTTGTGGAATTCAGCCGTGAATGTGTGAGGTCCTGGACCTTTCTTTGTTGGTAGGTTTTTAATTATATCTTCAATCTCATTGACTAATACTGGTTTATTTAGAATTTTTTTATAACTTCTTTATTCAGCTTTGATAACTCATACATAGTTAGGAATCAATCTGCTTCTTTTGTGTTTTCCATCTTATTAGAATACAGGTGCGTGAGGTAGATATTGATGATCTTTTGGCTTTCTATGGAATCTGTTGTGATTTCCCCCTTTTAATTTCTAATGGTATGGATTTAAGTCTGCTCTTTTTTTTTTTTAAATAAGGTTTGCTAAACATTTGTCAGTTTGATTTGATTTTTCTACATTCTTTGTATTATTTTCTCAGTATCCATTGCATTAATTTCTGTTCTGGTCTTTATAATTTCTACCCTCTTGTAAGCGTTGGGCTTTTCTTGCTTCCCTTTTTCTAGAAACTTGAGGTTCAGCAGTAGGATGTTTATTTGAGATTGCTCTGCTTCTGATATAAATTTCCCTTATAGGACTGCATTCATAAGTTCTGATATGTTACATTGGCATTATTATTTAATTGCAGAAACTGTCTAATTTCTTCTTTAATTTCATCTGTAACCCATTGGTTGTGAAGGTGCTTGGCGCATTATTCATTAGAACAAACACTTAGAGGTAATACAAGTGTCCATTGATGGGAAGTTGATAAAAATATGGTTTTCCCATATTATGAACTACTCTGAAGTTTTAAAAAAGCATAAAATAGTTTGGTGTGAGAAGTTGATGTATGTTTCTTTGATAAAATATTTTTCACAATATGTACAGTATTATTTAATATTTGTTTAAAAGTGGAAAATGTGTGTGTATATATACATGTATTGGTATGCATATCTTTTAAAATCTCAGGATGCTTTACTGTGTTCCCTGAAGAAGTGTAATAAATGTGATTTTTATTTTGTTTTTTTCAATGTGCACATAAGAATTTTTTGAAAAAAATATGTAAGGCAGTGATTAATTAATTAAAAATTCTTAAATAAAATTAATTTTATTTATGTATTTATTGAAAGAAAAATAAAAAACAAAAAGAAAAACAGGTAGAATAATACGGAATTCAAAAAATTAACACTAAGAAATTGTTAGTTGATATATTACATATTGTCATCTTAGAATCAGTTGTTCAAGTTATAAAATCAAAGCATAAACAATGGTTAGACACCCAAACATTGACAGTGCAAATGATTCTGTTCAATGATCCAACAAAAGTTTAGTAATATGGTCATCTGTCTTATACCTTTATACAGACAGTTAAACCCTTTAGAGAATTTTCCTTTCCTTTCACTTTTACAATATGTATTACACATTTTGGGTCTTATTACTCTTTCAGTTTTTATTATTTTTTACACTTGAGAGACAGTGTTACATTTACTAAAGAGAGTCTTGTTTATTTCACTTATGAAGATAGCCTCAAGTTGCCTTCATTTACCTGTCAAGGCCCCAAGATCATCCTTTTTATAGCTGAGTAATACTGCTCTTTTATAAAAATACCACATCTTTTTCATCCACTCTGCATCAATGTTCATTAGTGAGTTAGCCTATTATCCTCCTTTTTGCTTGGGTCTTTCTCTGAATTTGGTATCAGTGTGATATTTGCCTCCAGGAATGATTTAAGGAGAATTGCTTCTCTTCAATTTCATTGAAGTGTTTAAGGAATATGGGCATCAAATCTTGAGATTTTCTTGAGAATTCAACCGTGAATTCATCATGTCCTTTGTTGGTAAGTTTTTAATTATGTTTTCAATTTCAGTAGCTGATATTGGGTTATTCAAAATTGTTATATCTTTATGATTGAACTTCGGTAGTTCATATGTTTCTAGAAATTTGTCCATGTCCTCTATGTTTTCCACCCTATTTCAGTAGAGATTTTCAAAGTAGGTCCATGATCTTTTGAATTTTCATGGGATCTGTAGTAATTACCCTCTTTTCAGTCTTTATTGGATGAATTTGAGTTTTCTCTTTCTTTTTTTATAAGATTGGCTACAGTTTTATCAATTTTGTTTATTCTCTAAAAAAAAAAAAAAAAAAACCAGCTCTTTGGTTCATAAATTCTTTGTACTTTTTTTTTAGTTTCATTAATTTCTGCTCTAATCTTTACAATTTCTTCTCTTCTATGAGATTTGGGTTTCACTTGCTCTTCCTTTTCTAGAAGCTTGAGATGTAGCATGTAGTTTATTTGTGCTTACTCCGTTTTCTTCATGTGACAACCTATTGCTATATATTTCCCTCTTAGGACCACTTTCATTGTGTCCCACAGGTTGTGTTATGTTTTATCTGCATTTTCATTGAGTTGTAGGCATTGTTTAATTTCTTCTTTAATTTCACCTATAACCCACTTGTTGTTCAGAAGGTTGTTATTTAATATTTAGGTATTTATGCAAGTTTTGCAATGTCTTTTGCCATTGATTTCCAATTTTATGGCGCCATGGTCAGATATTATGCATGAGCCAATTTCAATCCCTTTTCATTTACTTAAGAATATTTTATGGGTTAATATATGGTCTGTTTTGGAGACTGTCCCATTGCAGCTGAGAAGAAGGTATCTTCTGATGTGGTTGGGTGGAACACTCTGTAAATATCCACTATGTCAATTTGCTCACAGGTATGAATCAGCTCTGTTATTTCTATGCTAACTTTTTGTCTAATTGATCTACCTCTCTGTGATAGTGGGGTGTTAAGGTCCCCTATTACAATTGTGTTCTTGTATATTTGGTTTTTCATGTCCATTAGTATTTGTCTTATATAGTTTGGTGCTCCTGTATTTGGTGCACATATATTTATAATTGTTAGTTCTTCCTCTTGAAGTTTTCCACTAACAAGGACATAATGGCCTTCTTTATCTCTTTTCATCATTTTTGATTTGAAGTTCACTTTGTCTGCAAACAGAATAGCTACCCCTGCCTTTATCTGTTGCATGGAATATTGTTTTCCATCCTTTTAATCTATTTGTTTCCTTTTAAGTCGAATGTGTTTATTGTATACAGCATCCTGTTTCTTGAACCACTCTGTAAATTTGTTTCTTTTGATAGGTGAAGTGAAGCCATTTACATTTATGGATATACTGATATGTACCAGCTCAACTTTGTCATGTTAGGTTCCTATTGTTTGTTTTCTGCTTTGCTGCCTTGTTTAATTTCTTGCCCAGCCTGTGGCTTCATTTTGTTGTTCTGGACATAATGGTCTCTTTTTTTTTTTTATTGTGAAGGTAGTGAAATACAACAGAACAAGACAGAACATAGCCAATTGAGACAGTACAGTGAAACTGGTACAGAATATCACAACAGGCTACTGGGGTACAGTGATAGGTGCCATAGTATATCTCATTATTCTCATTAATCAAGTATAGCAAAATCAAAACCAAATACAGAACATTATAGAACTTATCAAAGCAGAATATTGAATAAAGCAAAAACAATTAACCAGAACGAAGTAAAACAGTGATAACAATATTTGACTTCAAAGAGTTGGTAGAAGGAAATATCCGCTATTTGCTATATTGCATATGGTCAACCTCCCAAGAGATGCTCAGACCTCTGGCTCCCATTTGCTAATGGGGAAGGAGGGTGATGGGATGTTTGATTCTCAGCCCACATGCCAGTAGTCTCATGGCTGTTTACCAGGGAGGCGAGCTGGTTGCTCGGTTTCACATCTCCCTAAATTCTGACATAGTACAGATCTTGGGGGACGCTGGGTGGTTCTCCCCCTAGGGCAGCTGCTGCTTGCTGAAGCGTTGGCTGCTTACCAGGGAGGCAGGCTGGTTGTTTCAATATTGCTCATTTCTATCTCTGTTTAGTATGTTTTTCAGTACTCTTTGTAGGGTTAGTTGGTGGACATGAATTTCTTCAGTTGTTCTTTGTCATGGAAGTATTGTGTTTCTCCATTAAACTTGAAAGACAGTTTTGTTGGGTACATCAGTCTGGGATGAATGTTGTTTTCTCTTAGGACTTGAAATACTTAACTCCAAGTTCATTTTAACTTGAAGGTTTGTGCTGAGAAGCCTGCGTTGATTCTAATGGGCTTTCCTTGGTAGGTGGGTTGTTTCTTTTCTCTAACAGCTTTTAGTATTCTGTTTTTATGCTCTATGTCTGGCATCTTAATTATTATATATCTTGGTGTATATTTATGTTGGTTGTGACTGTTTGGCATTCTATAGGCCTCATTTATCCACATATCAGATTCTTTTCCCATGTTTGAGACATTTTCTGCTATTACGTCTGTGAATAGTTTATTAATCTCATTCATGTTGACTCCTGCATCTTCATTAATGTCTGTTAGTCTTATATTGTTTCTCTTGGTGTGAATTTGAAGCTGGTGGATTGTCATTTCATGCCACTTTGTTGTTTTTAAAAGTTCTACCCTTTCATGATCGCTACCTGTGATTCTGTCTTCAAGGTGTGAAATTCTATCCTTAGTTTCATTTAAATGGTTTTGCCAGCTTTAAATAGAATTTTTTGTTTCTTGGATTCTGCTTGTTTTCTATAAAGTTCATTCAAGGTTTCAATCCATTTCCCATGCTCCTGTATTTTTTTTAATCTATTTCTTCTCTAGCTGTGCTGAGCAACTCATTTACTAAGGTTGTTATTTCTGCCTTTATATGAGAAATTATTTCTGATTTGATTTCATGTATAACCTCATGGATTTGTTTTTTTTTATTTCATTTGCTATCTTTTCAGAGATTTCCGATGTATGACTTTTAAAGTCCTCTATTTCCATGTCTCCTGTACTTTCTCCTGATGGACTAGATGTTTGAGATTTCATTTTGCTTTTTCATTTTGTCATTTTTACCTTTTAGGCTAATATTTGGCTTTTTATTCCCAATAATCACAACTGTCAGTAGTGTGTATCTTAGGGTCCTCCTGTGTGGTTGATGTTTGTCTTATTATTGAATACCTCAAATGAAGAGGAGGGCCAGTCACCTGAACTTCTCTTGCAGGTCTTGTTGTGTGAGTCCTAATTCTTCCTGGGCTGACTAGCCTAGGAGTATTCATGTAAGTCAACCCTTAGTTCCTGCTGTTGCTATGTCTTCAGGTTATTACAGGCTGCCAGATTTCCATGTTTATAGTGCTTGTCTCAGCTGAGAACCCACTGTGTCACTGGGTGTCTCAAAAACCCTTTTAATTTTCTCCAAGTTGGGGGAGCCTTATTGGTACACTCCTCAACCTGCCTGATGTTCTCTGCATGGAGGAAGGAGTCACCTACTCCTTGCCAAGCTCTCCAAGATCTTACACCTGGAGAGAGCTTCATTGCTGCTCCTATTTACCCTCTGAAGATCTCTGTTTAGGGGAAAATTCACTGTAGTGACTGAAGCCTGCTAAGATCTTCTGTTTGGGTGAGAGGTTACCGAGTCTCCCATCAACCCAGATTGGTTAATCCACTGTAGTTCTGGGAAGAGGAGTGGGAGCCAAACATCAATAGCAGTACTTGATTTAGAAAAAGGGGATGGTTGTTCAGGGAAGCAGGCTGGCAGCACGCAGGAAAAGTGCACCGGGATCTCTGGCACAGAGTCTGAGCAGAGGGTGGTGCAATGGTCCTCTGGATTGGTGGGGTGGCATGCAGGGCAAATACAATTAATTCTGATTATTTCCTTTGATGTTTATAATAAAAATATTCTATTAATTGAAAACTTCATATATGTATAACATTTTCACCTATATTAAAATATAAGGATATGTACTTTGAGACAAGAGAAGTAAAAGTTTTGAGGCCTAGAACTATGTCTGAATGCAGAATTCCACTTTTAAAAATCTTACTGAAGATGGTGGAAATACCTAGCTAGATAGGAAGAAAGGAACTCATAACACCATTATCTTCTAATCTCTTTTATCCACTAGAGGCTGTCAAGTGAATGTCTGATAGAACTACGAGTATGAGAAGTTACACAACATCAGTATTCATTTAGATGGGTCATTCAGTACAAAGTGAGCTCATTTTACCAATATAAATTTGTAGGGATTGAATGAAGGGAAATCAAAGATAAAGAAAAATCCAGAGTGTGACCTTGAGACACCGCCTTTGGGTATAGTCTTGTTTCATGAATGTCAAGGAAAGCAGAGACAACTTTCAAGTTATCTTGGAGCATCTGTGCATGCAAATTACCTTATAGTTCTCTCCTATGTTGAGAAATCAAACTTATACATACCTACCAATTTCATACAGCAGCATAATCTTTTACCTCAGACTAATGACAAGGAGATCCAGTGTGGTTTATACAATTTTGAGTTTAGAAAGCATTCTAAAGGAAATGACATAAAAAAGTCAACTACAATGCATAATAGGTTTGTGCTAATAGGCTTTGGCAGAATTTGTGTAGAATATGTTATTTACATATTCTACAGTTGTCATAGATGCATCCAAATGGAGAAGAGTAAGTAAAATGTTTATAATGTGTGGTGATTTACTCCTCATTCTTGCCCCATCTAAGTACTTCCACTTTCTGTATGCTTCGATTAGTGATGTTTTCCTAAGTGGTAGATAAGGAAAATTAAGATAATTATGAGACAATGCATCTAGAATTTTTCTAAACAATTTTTATTTTGTGTGAGCCTGCATCACTGCTCCATTTAAATCTTCTACCTCCTTCATTTTATAGTTTTTTCCCTCCTACTCTCTTTCCTTCTTTTGTTCTTTGTTCCCCATTCATCTTCCTTTCCTTCTCCCTCCCTTCTCTTCCCTCCTCCCCTACATCCTTCATATCTTCCTTCTCTTTAAAGATATCAGCTATCTTTTCCTTCTCACAGCAAACACATGTGTCTTTTTTTAGTGATCCAAACAGGCTATCACAGAGCTCTTTATGTGCATGCTCAAGGTCAAAGTGCTTAGGAAATTCCAAAAGCCTTTTAGTGGCATTAAGTTTTTGAGGTTGGGGATATAAGACCCATTTCCTTTTTTTTCAGAATTCATTCCACAAATCCCCTGAATCTTTCTGAACAACTGTGAGGGACTTTGAGATTGTATCATTACTTGCGTTCTTCCCTATCACTCTTTTGTTTTTCATAGTTCCTTTCCTTAGTTTCTCTTGGGTATTTTCTTAATACATTACTTAAGCATAAATTTTCATCCAGGGATTGACCCTTAGAATATAATTTCCTCCATCAAACAATTTAAATGGGCAAATACCTAGTGAAGTAAGACTGAAAATCTTTATAAATACCTTATTAAACATATTTTTCATTCATCAAAAATTCCTTTATCAGTGGGTATATCCAGATTTTTAGCTGAAAAGCCATGATTACTACAAGTAGAGGGAGAATGTAAAAGAATTGGTGTAACAAATAATACTATGATGAAGCTAATCAGATGCATCTTGATGATGGAAATTTTTTCCCATTTCAACTCCCACATTAAATGAACAGAAATTGAATTCTCCAAATTTTATTATTTCCCCTTTTACTTACCTTTTACACACAGAAAAATTGGTTTTATTAGAGGTGTACTTAATAGCTCAGCCAATTTTCTTGAGACCAATGAGTGTTATCCCAGTCTCCTCTAGCTTATGCATTTTTAGTGCTGTACAGTAGTAACTGAAGTGCAAAATAGAACAAACTATAAGTTCTTTACATATTGACAAAAGTTTTAGGAATCTGTAGTATGCCTTATTCTTAAAGCCAGGAACTGACTTATACTTTTCAACTAAAACAAAGACAATTTGAGTAACTAGATAATTTGTTCTGGTTAATTAAATTGTCTTTTCTATATGCTATTGCACATATCTTCCAGAAAAATGTTAGTCTCCAGTCCTGATATCCATTGTATACATTTTTCCAAAGAGTCAGATTTGACAGTTCAATGTTAAAAAGCATTAAATTTCTGTTTTTGAAAAATCCCCTGCAAAAAATTCTCTGTACAGGTACTCTATTCAATAATAATTTCTCACTTGCAGGAGCCTTAAATTCCTTTGATATGTGAAACACTGACTTGTAGTTCACATGGAAAGCCCTTCTGGGTAAAAATTATATGACTATATTCCACTTAAGTAGGAGCAGAGATATCATCAATGCTCCCCCAAAAAATGGTCCTGGAAAGAAATTCATCCAGGCTTTGAGACAAAAGTTCCATGAAAGCAGACCCAATTTTGAGAATGCCCAGGTAATTTTTGGCTTCCTAGTCTCTCTTACTATGGAATGCCCTTCTGCTCTAAACCTGGCTAATGCCATTCATCATTGAAGACTTAATGCAGAGTTGAGAATGTAGCCTAGCACTAGAATAATTTGATAGCATGTATGTGGCCATAGCTTTGATCCTGAGCACTGAAAGACAAAACCCAAACCAAACCAAAAATGAACAAACTAACTAACAAGAGTCTAAAAGTTTCTCTTTTTTAATAGCTTCCTTGACAGCTCTGGATAGTTTGACCTCTACTTCTCTTATCATATTACATATAACTCTTGTAATCTTTACTCATTGGGACAAAACACCTGAAACCTTCAATTTAAAGAAGAAGTTTATTTGGCTTATCATGTCTATAGTTGGCTGGTTCCAAGGCAGAAGTGGCAAGTGGAAGGGCAAGGCAGAACCCACCAAGGTTAGAAAGCAGAGGGAAGGGAAGATCTGGGCACAAGCATATTCCCTTTCAGGCTATGGCCCCAGTCACCTACTCTTCCAACCAGGCCCTCTCTCTCAACAGAGCAATGTTACCTTTTTCTTAAATTTCACAATGTAGTAGTTACCTTCATATCCAGAATCTAACATTCGCCTAATTGCCTTTGCCATCAATTGTGAGATGTAATTGCATAGTAATACAATTTGTTTCATTTTTAAATCAAATTATTTTATTAGGAGAGGTCATAATAAAATATGCAATTCTTATATAATTATGTTCTTTTAAAAGTAAAACATGAGATCAGAAGAAAAATTAAAAAGAAAGCATGATAAAGGGAAACATATTGGGCTATAACTCTTGTTCCTTATTTCTTGGGTGAATTCAAGAAATAGAGGCCACTTAACCTTTACAGGATAGCAGTTCTTGAAGGGAGTTACTGTTCAAATCTCTTTTGTTTTCAACCTGTGAAATAACTTTAAAAATTGGTCATTGATCATGTCAAGCTTCTGCTTTTCATGCACAGCTCTAACTATATTATTCCGTGAAAAGATTCTTGTACACAGATCTATTTATTTCTCCATTTGGTACCATCAGATCTAGGAATGGCTTTGGCTTCATGAACTGAAATCATGTGTCAGTCAAATTGTGTAGCGTAAGGTTTAAAAAAGCCCAGAAAGAGATCTGCAAGACTTGATTAATTATTTGAGAGGTAAGAAGGCACATTATATGAATCTTGATATAAATGGTACATTTTATCCTGCTGGATAGCAGGATTAAAAGATTCCAAGTAAATTTTTTGGAGGATGGAAGGATGGGAGGATGGAAGAATGGGAGGATGGAAGAATAGAAGGTAGGGCTATAGAAATAAAAAGTTTAATGTTTGTAAATGGTGCAAAGTCATCAATATATGACTCTAGCTGTTTAAAATACCATGAATGGCGTCATTTATCTCATAGTGACTTGCCTACTTTTTCATCACTAGCACTTATGGACAAATTATATTTTCCAGGTTTATGTAAGTTCTAAGAAGGAATGTGCTTATTCCAACAATATTGTTTACATTTAAGTGGTGTCAAATTCCACACAACTGACTTTATCCTTGAACTGCACAATTGACACCTTTGCTAGAATTTTGATATAGCCAGAAAGTCTAGTGCAAAGCTATTTATGGACTAATGTGAGTATCTGCTGTGCTTCAGATAAATCAAAAGATTTATCTGAAAAAAAAACACAGTTTTTATTTCTTTAGCACTTTTACGATATACAGTATAATTCCAAACCATATTTAAAGTATGAAATGGTTTATTCTACAATTTCTTTTTGGCTTAACTACTAACTTCATGTTTTTCTTTATGTGAATTAACATTCTCTAAGGTGAAATGTTTTTTTTTTTCTTTAAGTGTCAGCTAACAGCTTTTGATCAAAAGGTATTCAATCCTTCAGGTTGTCAGAATTTATTATTAAAAAACAAAACATAACAAAACTCTGCTGTGTTTGGAATCCTGTGACCCAGTATAAGGATTGGCAACCTATAATCCTCAGGCCAAATCTGACCCACTAAATGCTCTTGCAAGTAAAGTTTTATGGATAAACAGTTATGTTCATTTGCTTACATATTCTCTGTACCTATTTTTACACTACAACAAAAGTGAATATTTGCTCCACAGCTTGTGTGCCTTGCAAAACCTAAAATACTTAGTATGTGGTCCTTACAGAAAAAGCTTGCAGGCCAAGAGATTGAATTAACTTACAGTGCTTAGTAACACAGAAATTTTCTTTCATTACCATGTCTTTTTCTTCCTCATAAACAACATAGCTAAACAATGTTAACTACCATTATACTAAGCTCAGCATAATTATTTTATTAAATACTTGTAGAAAATGCATTTTTAGATAAAAGTTAAAGACTCAACTTCCAGTATATGTGCATTATAGACAAAATAGTAAAGAAATGAGACAACAGTGACTTGGAGGACATAGGGCAGTGGCCAAACAAAGGTTGAGTGGGAGAGGAAGGAAAAAATTGAGTGGCATTTCAAGACAAGAGAAGTTTATGCAGTAACGTGAATGTGCATATGAAAGACAACTGCTTTGCACAGAGGAATGCTTTGTTTTGGATCTAGAATATCCTCCAAAGACCATGTGTAAAGGCATGATTTCCAGACTGCAGTGCTCTCGGGAGGTTGTGGAATCTTTAGGAGATGGAGCCTAGTGGAAAGAAGGGAGGTCACTGAATCTGTACCCTTGAAGGGGATATTGGGACCCTAAACCCTCTTCTCTCCCTTTTTGCTTCCTGATTGCCACAAGGTGAGCAACTTCCTCTTCCATGCACTCTAAGCCAGGAGATACTGTGTTGCCACCCGCCCAAAGCAATGGAGCCAAGTAACTGTGAACAGAAACCTCCCAAAGTGTAAATCTAAATAAACTCTTCTTATTTTGATTATCTCAGCTGTTTAGTTATAGGGATTGAATACAGACTAAAACAGGTAGTGCCTGGATTCTTCACTTTTTTTGTTATATTAAACTCCAGTCCTCAAAATACTAATGTCCATCTCATTGTGCCAAATGCATTTAGCTCATCTCTAAGAGTTGTCAAAGTCTTAGAAGTTTTGTGATTGCTGCTAAGTCCAAGTCCAAAGTCTTCTCTAAGACTGAAGGAAACCATTTAGATGTCTGAGCCAGTGTTTTTTTTTTTTTTAATAAAACACTGCCAACATACAAAGACACAAGGTAAATATTCCATTTCCAACAGCAAGAAAAAGTGGGATCTAAAGGATCTAGACCGTTTAGCAAGCAAGATCAGAGTCCAGCAGGAGAAATATGATATCTTGTAGTTCCATGTTCAACACTCATGACAAATTGTAGCAGGATATACATTTAAAGCAGTTGAGGTGCCCCCAACACCCACACAATATGAATGATGCCAAGGTCTGTCCTGCTGGGTTTTGATCTCCAACACTATGACATTCCTGGATGCAGTTTTCATGGCCTCTCTCTTGGGATGGCTTTGCTCACTACTAGTGCTTTCCTCAGCAGATTTTCAGTGTTCTTGAATTTTCCAAATTCTTGGAGTCTTCACTGCATTGTCAGATTCACTTTTACAGCTTCACATAGTGCCCTCCTAAGGGTTCCCTTTCATAGCTTTCCAGGTCTTCTGAAATCTGGGTGGAAGCTTCATGATCCCATAACTTTCATTTTGCCTGCCTTGAACAGAAATGGAATCCTTTACATCATGGTTGCAAAAGTCTCTGAGTGCTTGGATGTCTGAGCACTATAAATTGAATCCCAGAGAACCAATTGCTTAGGTGAATCTTTTTGAGTAGGTTGCCCTGGAGTTCCCATCTTCAAGCAAAGTCTTTTGTAGGTATTTACCTCTACTCTTTTATACTTTTGAGCCACTGAAGGGTGGGCTCTTGCTGATTCTTGAGACACCTTTAAAGAATCATTTCTATTGTCCAGATGCAAAATACCTAGCTTCTTTTTAATGCTAATGTTTTCAGTAACTATGTTGTCTTCCTTGCTCCAGCTTGGAGATGCTTCTTCCTGGTACAACTGAAAATATTATAAATGTGCTTCTTGCTCATGATTCTTACTATAAATTTAATTAAAGTCTACAAGCCAAGGGGTACCCTGTGCTACAATCTGAATGTTGGCCTGCCTTAAAATTTCTTCTGCTAGGTTATTTAGACTCCTACCCTTAATATAGTCTTTTGCAAAGTCACAAGACATGAGCATAATGTATGCAAATGTTCTGCCAGAGCATAACACGTAGTCTCAAGTTCTACTGCCAGTAGAGTCCTGTTTCTCAACTGTCACCTCCTAGTGAAGCTCTTACTTTCTGTATTTCTATCAGTATTCCAGCCTTCTGAGTTATGACTACAATCTTCCATCAAGATTGGCTTACAACATTCTATAGTTTTTTTGGCATCTGTCTCCAGACTTTTCCAACTTCTCACAAATCAGTACCAAGGCTTCTAAACTTCTTAAGCAATAGTCCCATTCCCAGTTTCAAAATTTGTCTTAGTCACTTTCTTGTCCTCATACCCACAACTTATAGGAGATGAGGTTTATTTTGGTTCTTATTTTCTATTCATAGTTAGCTGAAAAATTAATCGGTGGATAAATTCACTGATGAGTATAGCATTCCTGTCATTCAAACACCTTCCAAATACATTAGACTTTTGAGGGAGACCACAGATCTAAACTACAACAACAGTGGACCCTGAAATAACTGAGATTCAGTCTCTACCCAATTCAGCCACAGAACAGGGTGATATAACCAGCCCAGGGAATCATGCAGTTATCCAGAGTGAGCCCTGTCAGAGTCCTTGAAGAATTTACACCTGTCATTGCAGATGTAAACAGTTCTTATTTCTGTTAATCATGAAGTTGATGCTTATCCAACAGAAGATGTCCTAGACACATTCAGTCCACTAATGAATGACATAGGGCTCACACTCACTAGAGTCCCTGATAATAAGCTAATCAAGCATAATCTGTACTGAAGATCTAGCATCAGTCACAAAATCTAGGTTTATTACCACTCAACAGTGATCTCAGAGGCAATTTCATCACATGGAGATCTAACAGGAAAATATTTTAACTTGCCAAAACCATTCAGTAAATACTGAAATAAGAATTTGCATCTTCCTCCATTTGACTGAAACCAATATAAGTTACACAGCAAAGAATCAGACAAACAAAATTCAGCAAATCATTAAAAAGATCATACATCATGATCAAGTAGTCTTCATCTAAGAAAGGCAAGGACTGCTCAATGTATATTAATCAATAAATGTAGAAACAAGACAAGTTTGTTCACCATAACCACTTCTGTTCCATGTAGCATACAAAATGCTAGCTCGAGTAATTATCTTAATCCATGTTTCTGTTTCTTTACTGCTATCCCACACCCTTAAAATTCATTTACATACTTGTTTCTCAGACCTACATTTACCTGTAAGAATTGGAAAACCAAAGATTTTTGAAAGTATAGAAGATTTAATCATGAATCATACTGTGTGCCTCACCTTTAGGGACTTTGTGAGATTTAAACCAGGTTATAGACCTAGAGGCAAAAGTGAAGAGTTTCACCAAGAAATATTCCAAGAAATATATAAAAGAATTCTTAAAAAAGTCCAATGAAACCACAATGACTAGTTAAGGAAACCTGTAACAAAAATTTAAAAAACTAGAGGCATCTTTCTAGATGATTTGAAAATCTATTACAAAACTACAGCAATACAGACAGCATGGTACTCTAATATAAACAGACACATCAACAAGTAGAACAGTAAAGAGGTCCCTCCCATAAACTCACACATCTTTGGTCAGTTTATTCTTGAAAAAGTTACCAATGATGCATAATGAAAAAAATGACTGTCTTTTCAGTAAATGGGATTGGAAAACTGTGTATCTACATGGAGAAGAATGAAATTGAAATCTTAACTCATACCATATTAAAAAAAACTCTGCACAAAATGAATTAGACCTCTCCTGCCTTGACTCCAAAACCTAGGACAGCTTTGGATCATAGGCTGCCCTTCCACCTTGACCTCTGGACCTGGGACAGTCAGCTGCCCCTCCCCACTGACTCCAGGACCTAGGATGGCCATAGATCATTGGCTGCCCTTCCACCTTGACCCAGAACCTAAGACTGCCTTGGCTCATCAGCTGCCTTCCCCCTTGACCTCTGGGACTACTGCAGATCACTGCTTCCCCTCCCCCTCAGATTCTAGATCTTGGACAGCAGTGGATTAACTTTGCTGGACTTTTGTGAGACTTAGTACTCCTCATTCACACAGAGGACCTCAGCAGAATTGTGACAGTGTGGCGAGTTTTCCCCTAAAATAGAGGACCTAGTGGATTAAACAGGAGCAGTAGCAAAGGGCCTGCCAGCTGTAGGACATTGATCAGTCTGGCAAGAGTGCAAGTGAATCCTTTCTCCATACAGAGAGCACCAGGTGGGTTGAGGACAATGCTGATAAGCCTCTCCCAAGTTGGAGGAAATCAAAAGGAATCAAAAATCAACCCACTTAACAGGCTCTGCAGGGGGAATTCAGGTGTCTGGTCTTCCACTTCATTGTGGGGCCCAGCAATTGGACAAATGTCAACCACACAGTAGGACCCTAAAACACATACTATGGACAGTTGAGACTACTAGGATTGAAAGACCAACTAGCCGAAGAGGTGAAAATGACAAAATCAAAAAAGCAAAATGCAATCTCAAACATCTTGTGCATCGGGAACAAGTACAGAAGACATTGAAATAGAGGACATTAAAGGTCATACACCTGAAATCTCTGAAAAGATAATGTCTTACTTACTTTCTACTCATTGTTGAGATAAAATGCCTGATGCCCAAAGTTATGGAAGGAAAGGTTTAATTCTGACAGTTCTTGGATGTATCAATCCTTACTCAGTTGGCTCCAAGGCAGAGTGGCATGGCAGGGCCACAGTTCATGGCAGCCACAAACTGTAAGACATGAACAGGAAAGAGAGAGACAGACACATCTTTTTCCTATCATTACATCACATTCTGGCTCCATCCTAGGCAAATGTAGTACTCACACCTCCAATCCAAGCACTTGACAATGAACCAAACACAAATGCTAGATTTGGTCCAGTCCATAATTCATGAGGCCTGAGGGCCAATGACATAAATTGTGACATATAGCAAGTGAAATAAAGAAGCTATAGAGGAAATCAGATTAGAAATAATCTGTCAGGTAAAGACAGAAATGACAACCTTAATAAAGGAGTTGCTCAGCACAGCTAGAGAAGAGATAGATGGAAAAAGTACAGGAGCATGGGAAAATGATGGAAACCTTGAATGAACAATATAGAAAAGAAGTCAAATGCAAGAAATAAATTCATAGAGATATTCAAGAAATAAAAAATCATATTGAAAGCTGGCAGAATGGTTTGAATGAACCTGAGGATAGAATTTCAGACCTTGAGGACAGGATGGCAGCTAGTGAACATGAAAGGAAAGAACTTTTAAAAATAACAAGGCAGCTGAAGCAATAATTCCATAACTTCAAGATGATGCAAAGAGAAACAATATAAGAGTGGTAGCTACCAATGAAGATGAAAGGTTCAATGCAAATGACATAGAAAAACTCTTTTCAGAAGTAATAGCAGAAAATTTCCCAAACATGGGGAAAGAATTGGGTATGTAGATAATTGAAGAATATAGAATGCCAAATACTCATAACCAAAAAAAATTCTACAGCCAGAAAAATAATAATTATGATCCAAGAAATTATGCATTGAAACAGAATACTAAAGTGGTAAGAGAAAAGACTCAACTCACCTATTAAGGAAGACCCATTAAAATCAAGAAAGACTTCTCAGCACACTCAAGTCAAGACAAGCTTGGAGTCAAGCATTTCAAGTCCTGAAAGAAAACAACTTTCAACCCAGGTTTATGTACCATGCAAAACTTTCTTTGAAATTTAATGGAGATATAAGATACATTCATGACAAAGAACAACTGAAGACATTTATGTCCACCAAGCCAACCCTAGAAAGAGTACTGAAAGACATACTAGAGAGAGATACAAATGTCTACAATTCCCAGAACAACAACAAAATGAAACCACCAGACAGGGAAAGCAATTAAACAAGGGGGGAAAGCAGAAAACTAACAGCAGGAAACTAGCATGACAAAGTTGAACCAGTACATATCAGTTATATCTATCAATGTAAATGGCATGAATTCACCTATTAAAAGCATAAGTTGACAGAATAGAGCAAAAAACAGGATCCAATAATATGCTGTGTGCAAGAAGCACATCAGACTCAAATGGAATCTCATAGACTAAAAGTCAAAGCATATTAGGAAAGGAAAATAAAGGAAAATAATATTACATGCAAAAAGAATCCAGAAAAAAGCAGGGGTAGCTATTCTGTTTGCAGAGAATATGAACTTCAAACCAAAAATGGTCAAAAAAGATAAAGTAGGTTACTACATACTTGTCAGGGAAATAATTCAAGATGAAGAGCTAAAATCATAAATATATATGTAACAAATACAGAAGCACACATCTATATAAGACAAATATTAATAGACATGAAAAACCAAATAAGCAACAGCACAATTGTAATAGGGAACCCTAATACCCCATTATCACAAAGAGATAGATGAACTAGATAAAAGTTGGCAAAAATTTAACAGAAATGAATCAAACTTGTGAACAAATGGACTTAGTTGATGTTTATAGAGTGTTCCACTCAGTGACATCAAAATACTCATTCTGCATATGGGATATTTTCTAAAGTAGAACCTATAATAGCCCATAGAACATTTCTTTTGGTACCAGTGATTGAACTCGCAATTTCATGCTTGTCAGGTATGTGCTAATGCCAGTGAGCTAAAACCCTGTCTCCCCATAGAACATTCTTAAGTAAATCTAAAGGGAATGAATTACCCCATGCATATGATCTGACCACAGTGCACTGGAATTGGAAATTAATGGCAAAAGAAATTGCAAAACCTGCATAAATACATGGAAATTGAATAACAATTTCTTGAACAAACAATGGGTTGCAGGTGAAATTAAAGAAGAAATTAAACAATATTTACAATCAGGTGAAACTGCAGATACAACATATCAAAACCTGTGGTATGCAGTGAAAGAAGACTTAAGAGGGAACTATATAGCAACAAATTGTCACATCTAGAAAACAAAATGAGCACAAATAAACAGCTTAATGCTTCATCTCAAGCTTCTAGAAAAAGAAGAGCAAGTTAAAGCCAAAGCTCATAGAAGAGAGGAAATTGTAAAGATTATAGTAGAAATCAATGCAATTGAAACTAAAAAAATACAAAGAATTAATCAATCAAAAAGCTGTTTTTTGGAGAGAATAAACAAAATTGACAAACGTCTAGCTACCCTTACCAAGAAAAAGAAAGAAAAAACCCAAATTCATGCAATAAGGCTTGAAAAGAGGGAAATTACTACAAATCCCATGGAAATTAAAAAGATCATGAATATCTATTTTGAAAATCTCTACTCACATAAAGTGGAAAACACAGAGGAAATGGACAGATTTCTAGAAACATATGAACTACCAAAGCTCAACCAAGAAGATAGAGCAATTTTGAATTACCCAATATTAGTTACTGAAATTAAAAATGTGATTAAAAACTTATCAACAAAGAAAATTCCAGGTCCTTATGGATTCACAGCTGAATTCTACAAGAAATTTAGAGAAGATTTAATGCCAATACTCCTCAAGTTCTTCAATGAAATTGAAAAGGAAGCAATCCTCCCTAACTCATTCCTGGAGGCAAGTATTGTTCTGATACCAAAACAAGAGAAAGATCCACCCAAAAAGAACTATAGACTAATCTCATAACAAACATTGATGCAAAGATTCTCAATAAAGTACTAAAAATACAATGCAACAAGTAATCAAGAAGATTATACATCATGACCACCTGGGATTTATCCCAGGAGTGCAGGGATGGTTTAGTAAATCAGTAAATGTAACACCACATCAGCAAAGCCAAAAACAAAAATCACATGATCATCTCAATAGATGCAGAAAAAGCTTTTGATAAATTCCAACACTTGTTCATGATAAAAACCCTTCAGAAACTCAGAATAGATGGTATCTACTTCAATATGATAAAGGCAATATATGACAGACCAACATTATACTAAATAGACAAAAGCTGAAAGCTTTCACTCTAAAATTAAGAACAAGAAAAGGATGACTACTGTCACCACTCCCATTCAGTACAGTTCTAGAAATATTAGCCAGAGAAAGCAGACAGGAGATAGAAATAAAAGGCATAAAGATAGGGAAGGAAGAAGTTAAATTATCACTCTTTGTAGATTACATGGTTCTCTACATAGATGGCCGCAAACACCCCATTTAAAGACCAGTAGCATTAATAAACAAATTCAGCAGTATAGGTGGATATAAAGTCAACACACAAAAATCAGTAGCATTCCTGTACACAAACAAAAAACTCACTGAGAGAGAAATTACAGAAATAACACCTTTCACTTTAGCAACCAAAAAAAATGAAATACTTAGGAACCAACCTAAAAAAGAATGTAAAAGCCCTACATGCTGAAAATTATACTTCTGTAAAAAAAAAAAGGAGATTGAAGAGGATATTAGAAAATGGAAAGCTGTCCTTTGCTCTCAGTTGGGAAAAACCAACATTGTGAAAAGTCCATATTCCCAAAATTGTTATACAGATTTAATGCAATCCCAATCAAAGTACCATTAACACATCCTACAGATCTAGAGAAAACATTGCTAAAATTGTTTGGAAAGAAAATAAGCCTATAATAGCAAAAGTGATTCTCCTCAACAAAGGCAAGACAGGAGGCATTCAAATCCCTCATTTGAAACTATATTACAAAGCCACAGTGATAAAATCAGCATGGTACTGGCAAAGAAATAGACCTGAGGATCAGTGGAACAGACTAGAAGATGCAAACACAACTACAAAGAGATTTAGCCACTTTATAGTTGAAAAAGGGGCTAAACATGTTCACTGGAAGATGAATAGCTCTTTAATATGTCATGTTGGAAAAATTGGCTTTCCACATGCTGAGGATTGAAATGAGACCCATGTCTATCACCATGCACTAAACTAAAGTCAAAATAGATCAAGGATCTAACTATTAAAACAGAAACACTAAATCTACTGGAAGACAAGATAAGTAGAAATCTTGGAGACATAAGGGTAGGCAAAGAATTCATGAACAAAACACAAACTGCATGGGAAATACTTAAAAGAATCAACAATTGGGTTCCTATTAAAATGTTTGTGCATTTCAAAAGAAATCACCAACAATGTGCATAGAAAACCCACAGAATGGGAAAGAATTTTAGCCAACAATCCCTCAGACAAAGGACTTGTATCTAGAAAGAATTGAAAGACATAGGCCTCCCAAATTCAAAGACCCACTCTAAAAATGGCCATCTGAGATGAACATGCATTTCTCCAATAAAAATGTACAAATGGCAAATAAATACATGAAGAAATGTTTGCCCTCAGTGGTGATTTGAGAAATGCAAATTAAAACAACATTGAGATTTCATCCCACTCTGCAAAGAATGACTGCCATCCATAAGTCAGATGAGAGGCAGGGGATTTAGCTCAGCAGCATAAGTGCCTGCCTTACAAGTGTGTGGTCAAGAGTTCGATCCCTGGTACCAATAAAAAATGAAAAAGACCAAAAAAAAAAAAACCCATATAAATCTTTCTCTAAAATAAAAACATGGTTTTCCATATTATTGGAGCATAATTTAAAAAAATTGATTTAAAAGTCCTCCCAACAAACATAAAGTCTGCTAGTCTAGAGCCACCTAAGAAAAGTGTAGATAGATTTTATTTCTGGATAATTTATTAGGAAATCTCTTAAGTTCTCCTAATAAAGAGTTAAAATCAAAGGAGCTTTGTTTTAAATTAATAAGGCCAATCATTAATATCAAAGTTCTTTCTTTATTTCCTACTGCAATGTGTACATTAGAGAAAAACATAGCCACCCATAAAGCTATACATATTTTACATGTATTTTTGAAGGGGAAGAAAAGCTTTTAAAACACACACACACACACACACACACACACACACACACATATATTTACTGTGTGAAAAATAAAATGCTTACTGACTGTGTGAAAAGATGGAGCACTTATTTAATAAGACTGAAAGGCACAATGGGTGATACAAAATGCATATAAGATTAATCCAAACAGGTGCATTAATCACTGCCACCAGGACAAATGGATTCAAGCAGCAAACATTTATTTAAATGACCTATGCAGGATGAAGGAGAATGGCAGAAGATAAAAAGACACTAGGAAAAGTTTATAGTTTTTTTTAATTTACTGAATGTCTCAGGAATTAGGAACAATGGAAACAATGGAAAATGATCAGACTTATTTGGCTTATTTTTTTCTGACAAAGATGGACAGAAATGGATAAAAGGTGGTTATCTTCTTAATGACCTAATTGTAAATCCATTTGTTGTAGATGGCTAATCTGTTTTGATTGTGTCAGTATAGATGACTTGAATAATTGCTGGCTCTGTGGCTTTGGAGTGATTAGATGGCATATTATACATGGGAAAGTAACCAGGTCTTGCTAGTGTAGAGTTGTTTAAGACTTTTGATGACATAAGTGTTTAAAAAATAAAATATTCCTCATCAACTGAAGCTTACCTTGATAACTAGAGTGAAGAGCAGGTTGTTCAAATGTTTAAATTTTAAAAGTTTCAAGAAATTCAGAGTTAAACTCAAGAACAAATACTAGTAAATTTGGGTAAAGTCTCATTTCCTTATATTCAAAGTATTACTGCTTTAAGTGGCTAAGGAGAGAAGCCTCTAGCTTATCCATAATCTGAGAATTATGAGAAAACTTCCTGTTGATTTGATAAATTAAGCACGAGTCACAATTGAACCATAAACTGTAGGATTAACTTTCCCTTGGAAGATACACAGATTTGAAAAGTTTATGTAAAAAAAGAGAGAGAAGAAGAAATGTCAATTATTGTTCCTTCCTTGGAATTTTCAAAATAGTTTAATGATGGTATGTGTCTCTTTCTTGTCCCTCTCTTGTTATGGAACCTGTATAAGTAGGTAGTTTGGAGAATGTCTGGTGGGACTGTAAAGTCATAGAGACACCTTTTAAAACAACATTAGAGAAACAATGAATGACCAGGTTTCATTTTCTTTAAACAGGTTATAAAACTCTCACAAGTTAATCTTTCTGTGTTAGACTTTTTTTCGCCCCTGAATGTCAGTGGTTAAAACGGAAAGAGAAGTAAGTCTAAAAGAGAAAAACAAATTATGTTATGAGTGGTGACTTCACATTTAGGCTGACTTCTTGAGTCCCAACATCTTTTTTACCCAATTGAGGATTCCAGAACACATACAGAGTTCTTAGAAAGACATATCAAAACTAGAGGTCAGTAGTTCTTGCTCCTCTTCAGGTAAGTGTGTAATTCAGTAATCAGTAATGTCTTAGGGATTTCCATCCATGGAGTTAACCTCAAAGCTCAGCTGTGTCCCTGGCTTACCCTTTGACATTACAGGACTCACACAGTTGCTTTATGTCTGTGTATTGGTGTCTGGGTAGAATTGGAAGCAGGAGTATGTACATTTCTGAAAATCACTTTTCACCTTGTGTCTTATTTATCCCATATGAATATCATACCTAGGATATTTTGCTCTGTCGGGACCTAAGAAATAAAATGCATGAATTCACAACACATCTTTCCTATCATGACTGCTGATCCTCATAGGTGAGTGATGAACACACATGCATTCTCATCACCTTTAGAAACTGTTTTACTTTAGCACAGTTTCACTAAAGCCACAATCCCATCTTCACTGCCTGACTTGTAGTACATTTACTTCCTATTTTGTCAGAAACTTTCCATAATAGTACCTTGTACTTTTCTTACTTTCTCCTTTTTTCCCCTTATTTTCTTCTCCATTTTCTATATTATTTGCTGTGTGATTATTCTCTATATCTCTTTTTATATGACTTTTTTCTTACCAATAGGAGGAAATTTATTACTACTACTTAGAAGACTTTTGGAGAAAGTGATCTGTTGTATCTTCTGACTGATCCTTAGGTACTCAGTCTACCTTTTTCATGGCTTTTCATTGGTAAAAGAGAGCCAAATGGTCACATGGAGCACTAATACTGGGCTCCTGTGATCTTGAAAGTTCTCATCAGCTCAAACAAGTATAACCATATCTTCCATTAAGTAGAAGATTTCAGAAGCAAAATTATTATATAAACATGGAAACAGAGATCTGCTATCCTGAAAAAATGAAAAGGTAGAAGATCACATGAACGAGAATGAGATTTCCACTGACAGGAATATAAGTGGAAAAAATAGTGATCCCAAATGAAGACATATTTTGACAGGTCAAGTACATTCCGAAGGAGGATCCCAGAAACTTAAAGGACTAGCAGACTTCCTGAGAGCACAGACTATGTATACAGTCTCTACTGGTAATCACTGACACTTCTAACCTGTTGCAGTTAGTCTTCCCATTAACACAAGTCCCAGTGGAAAAAGCTCTAAAGCCATGATTATTTGGTAGTTTCACATTTAAGTTGACTTTATGAATCTTGGTATTTATTGTTTATCAGTGGAGAATTTATGAACATGTGGGAACTTCCTATACAGAGCAAGATTTATGGTCAATAGCTCTTGAATTATCATCTGATATTTTGCACTTCAGATCAACTAACAAGTCTTTTACATTTTATTTCTTCCAGTCCTTCCTATCCAGCATTGTGCAATACCCTCTTGTTTGTCCTGCTCCCTGGACTTGTTTCTTTATTCTGTTGAATGCAAATTGCCATTAATTGCCATTATTTAAATAGCGGTCCACTTCTCCCTATTATATGGCAGACTTGGAGTTTTCATGAAACTTGTTTTGTTTCTACATTTTTGTTTTTGCTCTGGTTTCTATAACTTCAGTATTCAGAAATTCTTTTGAAAAAATGAGACTATTCTAAATTTGCATATATTTACAAAGCCATAATACTGAGCGATATTTGAAAATAAGAAATGTGTAGTTTTCATTTTTTCAGCATTATCTTGACATTTCTAATAACACTCCTTAGCAAATGCATTGTAATTTTTATGATATAGAGAATATATGTTTTCTACTTAGGCCAAAGAATTGCAGCTATGGTAAATGGATTATCCTACTTCCCTCTAACATGTTTAAGCCAGAAGGCTGAAGCATTTATAGTAGTAGGTATATAAAGAAAAGAGAGTTTTTTCTTGGGTGTCATAAAGTAGAGGAAAATTACATGAATCTGCTGGCTAATAAATACCTGTCATCCCTAGTTGCCAAGTGGGATGCTGCTGTAGCTTGGGTGTTACAGTCCTTTCAGAGGCCCATGTGTTAAAGAGTTGGTTCTCAGGGCAGCACTATTGGGAAGCACTGTGGATCTTTAAGATGTGAATCCTCTTGACAGGTCATTGAGCATGTCGAACCCTGGGAATCCAGCTTGTCTTCTCTCTGCCTTTCTATGCTTCCTGGTTCAAGAAGTGAGCAATTGTTCTAACTCACATTCCTGCCAACATGAACCACCCTTAACCAACGGGGCCTCCCAATCTCAGACTTGGACTTCCAGAATTATGAGAAATAATAAACTTCTATGTACTTTATAAATAGCTCTTGTCTAGTACATTTTTAAAATGATGTGAGGATGGCTAATCTAGATGCCTTGAAGAATAAGACATTTTCATTTGGAAAGGACAGGTTTGGTCATGAAAAACAGCTAATGGCACTTTGGGTGATGAATATGCCTAGGTGTGTTTCTTTGTTTACTCATTTGTGTTGGAAAATCAGAGGAATTAAAGTGAACCTCAGAGAATTTACTGAAAAAATGAAATGTCTCCCATTGCAATTGTGCTTTTTGTCTTGGGCTTTGCCCTGTTATTTTTTCTTCATAACCCTGTTCCTTGATAAATTATGACTATTTCTATTGCTCTAGAACCTGGAATTTAAAGCTCACTGGCTTAATTATTATTTAGCCAACTACTTAATGTACTTTTCATGATAGACTACATAAATATTTGGTGTCCCTCTATGCAAAGTATCTTTGTAGAGTAGAGGCAGCCATATCACTTGCTTTAACCAAATAATTTTGAGTAGCACTGATACATGTCAGTTTTGGGCAGAAGCCTCATGAGCCAGTATGTGTATGGTCTATTGTGTCCCCAAATGTCTCAGTTGCTCAAATGGGGGCATTCTAGATGATTTGCTGTTAGGAGTTGGGGTCCTGCCAAAGACTGGTCACTGGGACATGATTTAGAAGGGTCCTCCTTTGCTGGGTTCTCCCTTCTCTCTCTGCTTCCTGGGTGCCATCAGCTTTCTTCCATCCAAGCCCTTTCATCATGCTGTTTCAACCATAGAGTATAACTAGAAATCAAAATAAAACTCTCCTTCTTTAAGGTGTAGGTGTTAGGTGTTGTGTCCCAGTGATGAGAAAACACCAAGACACATGTCTTACTAGTGTATTAAGAAAAATACACTTGAAATATAAAAATATATTTAATATGTACTGTTTCTAAAATAAGATATTCATAAATAATGTCTTAAATTCATAGTCCTATAATCATATGCATTTTGTTCTCCCATTTTTTGAGATATGATTCTTTGTAAGCTTATAGCAAAACTCTAAGGAAAGAAAATGCTTCTTTACGTCTCCTTAAGAAATGAGTTCACATCGTATCATATGACTATATTTTCAGAGCAATTCTTTACCATAATAAAAATGTATATTCTGTGAATAAATAATTAAAGCAATAATATAATTATTTCCTAATAATAAACTCCAAATAAATATCTACTGTGTTTAATTGAAATGCATGTGATTTTAATTCTAAATCTTTTGGAATTTGAAATATTTTGTACTTCTATGATCAAGCCAACACACATCAGATATTTTTCCACCATCAAAATGTATAAATGTACATTTGTATATTATTGAGTATTAACCGACATTCTGAAATTATTTGAATGTAGTTCATTTTTAGGTGGTGTGGAAAAGGTTCTCAAATTTTAGAGAGCTTGTGTATTTCATGGGGAGATCTACATAATTGCACTCTCTGGGGTTTGCCACTAAGAAATTATAATTTTCTAGGTCAGAGCTAAATCTCTTTTTTTAATTAGTGTCTTCAAATGATCCAATGCATGTTAACTGTAGGCTATACTGCAAATATTTTACCAGAGCAGTGTCACAAAACTCCAGCATGCACTGCAATGTCTTGGGAGTGGGGGAGGTGTCTTACTACAAGGCAGATTCTGGTTCAGCAGTTCCAAGACCAGGATTGAGACTTCATTTTTAACAAGCTTCCTGTTCATCTTGTCTCTGCAAATATTCAGTCTAAATTTGAATAGTAAAGTAGTAAAGAAAAACACACTTCATGTTTCCCTAAGTTTGTAAACAGCTATCCTTACTGCATAATTATTTTTATCTTTTATATTTTATACATGTCAGTTATTCCTCAACTCGATTTTACAATGCCTGAGGCCAGGAATCCCATTAATTATATTTTTCTCTCTTCTCCCATAGCTGTCACCTCAGTGCGCAGGACTTGCCTAGCAGGCTCTCAGTAAGTGTTGTTGACTGGTCGCAGAAAATGCTACAGAACAATTGTAGAGTACCAGGAAGTACATGGTTATAGCAGTGAAATGCCATTTTTACAGAATGGGCTTGGATCAATGTAAAAATGGATTTTCAGAGAAAATGGAAATTGACAACCTACATTATAATTTTTGAAAGTACATCTTATATTTGATTTGGATATTGTGATCAAACATGCCAATAAACTCCATTTTCCCCTCCTATGAACAAAATAGATTACACAGAAGCACAATATAAGTTAAAATTAAAAGTATCTTAAAATTTTTATGTTATTTGATTGGCATTTTTGTTACAATAGCATTGTATAAAGCTAGAAACTCATTATATCATAAGTAGAATAACCCGGTTGAGGATGCCTAGTAGAAGAAAGTTACCTTTCCTGTAGGTCTTAGTTTTAGATGTAATATAGTCAACATGAAAAATGATCTTGGAGAAATAAACCAGAAATGGTTTCTTATTCTTGAAGCTAAGTTATGCACTTACCAGCTTTGGGGTATACTCCTAGACCACACATTCATTCATTCATTCATTGGCCCACTGTGTTTACTGTGTGCTTACTCTGCGGATGCAGTAGCAGTGATTTATGTCACTGTCCTTGAGCTAACAGTCTCATGCAAGGTACAAGGCGATAGGCAACTATAATGGTATAAAGCAACAGCTCAAGATAGAGGAGATACGAACAATCACTTAAAGGACCTGAGGCATCAGAAACACTTTCAGAAGGGTGTAACATCTAAACTGAAATCTGAAGCATCGGAAGTCAAAGATGAGGCAAAGCAAGGGCAAGGAGAGGAACAAGCCAAGTGATGAGTGCCCTTGGCCTGCACAGAGGGGTCTATCTAGGTGTGAGGAAAGAAGGAGTTGGAATGGCACTGGATGCTAGTCAGGAGCCAGGTCATAAAATGTGATTTAAAAAAAACAAAAACAAACTATCGCCTGTAATTTTTTCCAAATTCTATGTTTTAAGTAGAAATAATATTTTTCTAAGTAAATCACTGTTAGGAGACTGTGTGTAGGGATAATGCTCATGCGGCTCTTGCACGCTTGATGGCCCCACGTGGGTCTGACTTCCCACCTAGACTATGACTTCCCATCTAGACTATGACTTCCCATACAACAACATGTGCTTCAGCTTGCTGCAATCTTACAGCACAGCAGGCTTGATTAACAAATTGAGTCAAGTTTGTTGAATGAAGTAAAGGTTTCAGTCTCTTTCACTACACCTATGTGAATACTAAGAAAATTCTCATTGACTATAAAAAAAGAGGACGGTGTTAAAAAATGTGGGACTAAAAAATAGCAATAGATTTTTTCCCATAGCCACATTTAAAAAAAAATGACATTTAATTCAAATCATTCTTGTCTTTGGAGAAAAGAATCACTCTTGAAAGACTGAGTAAGGAATCTTAAGTAATCGTGGAACTGTGGACCCAAAACACTGTCACACCCATCCTGCAAGTCCAATTCAATTTCTCCTTTTGTCTGGCTTAGCAGGAAATTAACCAGACAAGCAGTTGGGATTTGTTATAATACTTCTTAGCATTTATATAGTTCTTTCTGGTTTCAGTGAACTTTACACACATTAGTTACTTAGTCACAGAGGCCACGGTGAGGCAAGGAGACAAATAAAGTTATCCCCATTTCACGGATAAGGAAAAGGAAATTGAAAATGCAAAAAGGGAGCTGGTTGTGGATTGGTCTGCCAGTCACAGTAAACTCGGGACTAACTCCCAGAAGGCCAGTACACAGGCCATTAGCCCAAAATGCCTCAAGATGAAAACTATTCTGGAAGCCCTAAAAGAGAAAGGGCCCTTCACTGTATCATAGGGGAACACAAATATAGTAGTCAAAACTGTTCCCTTGTTTCTACTTTTTCGCCTGAGCACAGAAACAATTTCATGGATCCTTGAGACATTAACCTGCAAGTTGAATCCCATGCATAGGTAACCTGTTTGTCAAGTATAAATGAACTGTCTCTGTTTTGGAGGTACCTTCATTTTTTGAGGATACCGAATGGTATACAGCTATAGTTTTCAAACATCTGAAATACAAGTAGGAGTCAAAAAGGCAGTCCCAGAGTACAAGTTGCAGAAAGATACATATTACAGACATGTGAAAGATGAGAGGAAAATATTAGTACATGTTAGTCTCCTTATGCCCTGGAGCATGGGTCGGTTAAACTTAGATACATATTAGAAGTTGCAGTCAAGCACTGTCTTTGGTGGGGCCTTGTTAAAAGAATGCTGACTATTTTCTACCCTTTATGTGTTTGGAAGTCATCAGAAAATGCTCAGGAATTCATCTGACCATTTTAGCTATTCTGCGTAATGAATTATTTTAACATAATACTCTTTAAGTACTTCCTATTTTGCAGTTTGTGATATAATTTCCTTACATTCAAATTCTCCTGCAGGAGAGGTACCTCAGAATCTTATCACCTGAACCATTGCGTAGCTATGTTTTCTTCTTCAAACCGTCCTGCCTTGGAGTTAAACTGTTCCTTGGGAGGTCAGGTGCTGAACCACTTGAGAAGTATGTCTATGCTCTGACAAAGGAATGAAAATAATCTTGCCCTTTTTGAGGGATTGAAAATACTAAACAGCCTCCATTTACTGAATATTATGCTTTTTTTAAATCTCTTTTATGTACATTTTATTTAAAAACTATGCCAATTATTAAAAAAGGACTAGAATATAAAGAATAGAATTTTGCATTTTCAAAATAAATTTATTTTCTATAAATTGAAAATATGCAAACAGATGGCTAGAACATACAATTTTATTATAAGATGTTAGAAATTGTGTAGTTCAATGTCTTTCATTTCTCAGATAGGTTAACTGAGGTTTAGAAAGGTCACGCTGAGTGGAAAGCTACCTTACTAATTTTCTTCATTGCTGGAACAAAATGCATGGCACTCATGAATTAAAGGAGAAGTTAATTTGGGTTCTTGTGAGGATTTTTTAGACATTTCAGGATATAGTCATCTGGCCGTAAGGCAGGAATGGCGTGGTGCATAGGCCTGGATGGAGAACATCATAGTGGTCAGGAAATAGAAGAGAGCAGCCAGGGAAGGAGGTAGGCCCTTCCAGATCATGTTCTAGTGACCCACTTCTTCCCAACAGACCCTGCCACCAAACAGCTAGTCAGCTATAATGCCCCCATAATGCAATCCCCATCCAAACACATAGGGTTTTGGGGGCCATCCTGGTATAAATCATGACCAAAGGGTAGCCCATACTTCATGGCCCTCAGTCCAGGTGGTGGACTGGGGAGAGCAATGAGCATAAATTTAGAATTTTGAGTTCCGCTATTTGTCAGTGCTCAAGAAAATCTCTCAAATTTTCAAGGCCACCTCTCTGAAGGAATTACACAGAATGCTTTCTGAGGTCATTTGTAGCTCTGAATACTATATGCTATCGGAGTATACCACTTCTGATAATTACAACAACTATTCTTAAGACTATGCTTAAAAGCTAGGAAAATATATACATTTGTTGGACAAACTTTTATTCTCTGAATCCTGAAAAATATTTTCAGATTCTTATTACAATAAAATCACTTTATCAAAAAAGCTTAAAATACATTATCCCAGAAGTTAAAACTGCAGGGTTCTTGTAAAATGAAAACTACCTGGTTGTGTTTCTTTGATGTAAAGCTCATATAAAATAAAAGGTTATAGAGTATGGGATACTTTTGATTTTTGGCTTTAAAAACAAATACTAAGAATTCCTGCAGAAACAAGAAACTTTGATTCTGAACTACACAAAGGCTGAAACTGTACTCCACAATAGTACAATCAGAGTTTCTGGAGAAACTTCTAGGGTGGTTTTGGAAAGAGGAATGTCTGCAGGCGAGGCAGCTGGTTGGAGCCCCAGGTTTAACTCACTGTGTCTTCCATGTCTCTCTGCAGTCACATGTAGCTCTTCCTCTAATACAGCAGGATGTCTGTGCTCTGAAGACTTACTAAAGCGCTTGCCACTGTCACCAATCTGATCTATAGAAGGTTAGCAGTTCCACTGGGGTTGTTTTGTTTTCACGGCCTGCACAGTTTTAGCCTTTGGTAAAGTATGCGTCCAGCTTTGGTTTCGTTGTTAGTAATTTGCAAGATCCTGTGTGCATACTTGACACTGTGCTCAGTGCTTTAAACTCAAATGCCACACTGAGTAAACCACATAATTAGTGGTTAAACTTTCCTGACATAAAAATTTTAGAATTTTTTTCAAAAGGTATATTTGGTATTAGAGAGACATGAGATAAACATTACCATGTCAAAAAAGATGACGAACATAATGTTTGTTGTATTGAGAATATTATGCTCTTTGATAATTTTTACTATGAAGTATTTTGGGACAGTTTTAAATTGTGGCACTAAAAATAAAGTAGTGGGCACTGAACAGATGGATTGAATTAAGAATAGGTTTAATGCCAAGTTCAGCCATGTCTGAATGGTAAAAAGAGTTATTCATTTAAAAACTTATTACTAGATTTTAGAAAAAAATAGTGATTATTCCCTGTTTCCTTTTGGACAACAGAAATAATATCAACAACTCTGCATGTTCTAAAGGGAAAATGTAAAATAAAATCACTTTTCTGTAAGTACTTTTAAGAGTTTAGGAACTCAAAAAGAAATTTAAATGAAGGATAAATTAACTTTAGTAAAAATGACTAACTTCACTCAGTTTGGGATCTAATAAAATATTATAAAGAATAGTTTTGAGATGATGATTTTAAATGATGATTTTTAGGGGAAAATTTATTTAATTTTTAATAAACTGTGACATCTACTCCCAGGAGAAACTATTTTGAAACCAAAATGAAATATGTAAACATCAAATAGCAATTGCAAAATAATAGTTTTATTTAATTGTAAATGAATCAGAAACAGATGTTTTAATCCTCTCTTAAAAACACAGACAGCTTTATAAATTTAAAAACAAATGGTCTTTGTAAATATGACTTTTATCAAGACAAACCTCAAATATTTGAAGAATAGTTTAAGCTATTTGAAAAATGTAGAATTGAACTGGACAAACTAAAAATTACAATGTGTGTTAGAAAAAAGAAAAGTCATTGGCATATCTATTTGTACAGGAACACTAACTGTGGTGTTTGAAAATGGCGCATTGCTTTCGAGTCAGGAGATTTTGCTTTTGATACTATTTGTCTAAGCCATCATACTCCCTTTTTGGTCTTACCAGGCACATGTGTACATGGTGGGTAAAGTGATAACTAAGTCTGTTTTAGAGGAAAGTTTCCCAAAACACTGCTGAATGAATGCGATAACAGGTATGGAAACAATTTTTCAAACATACTTGAGACTACTCTTTAAAAGTTTATATTTTGCAAATATGTACATAGTGCTTTACATTACTATTATAATTTTCTTAAGTATAGAAATCATTTAGTTACATGTCTAACAGTAAGTACTTAGTACAGTAGTGACCACAAATAGCTAGCTAATGAGTGGACACTTAACAAATACATGTATTTCCTTCAGGATCAAAGGACAAATGAATTACTATAGGTCATAGATAAATATTAAATATATATACATATAACAACTCTTGCATTTGGAATGATTTTTGTGGGTTTTTCTTTGTTGATGAAGATGAACATGCAAATGGATTGAAGACCATCTAAAAAGAGATTCAGATCAAGATGATGGAGTGGTAAGCAGCAGAGAAAAACCTCTCAGAGAGTCACCATCCAGACATGGGAACATAGTGTGAGGAAGACAGAAGAAGGGAAGTGGATCCCTTGGAGTCAGGAAGAATCTAAAAAATGAACTGGAGCCCACAGAGAGAGTAAAAAACCAACTTCAATGCAGGAGGAGGAGAAAGAGGAGGAGGAGGAGGAGGAGGAGGAGGAGGAGGAGGAGGAGGAGGAGGAGGAGGAGGAGGAGGAGGAGGAGGAGAAGGAGGAGGACCAGGACCTAACTGGTAGTGCCTTCTCCCTAAGACAGGACCTACTGAATGAGAAAAGTAGTCTACACAGTGATGGCGACAGCTGGCAGCCTCAGAGGCCTCTACAGAGCGATGCAGCAGTGGAGGGGAGCAGTGAATGTGAAGGACAGCACAGAGGTCTTAGTTCTCCCATGGAAGAGAGCAGTTGAACTGGAGCTATCTTGGAGATTGGCCAGCTGAGATCACAACTCAGAACTGTTTCTGGCTTCATCTAGAAGATCCCAGTTGGTCTCAGACCTGCAGAACACATGTGGACTCACTCACTCAAGCTGAGTGAGTCTAGTCTTATCCAGAAAGTGCAGGCTCGCTGAGATTATCCACTATGCCACCAAAAAGTTACTGATGGCTTGCTAGGATGGACTGGCATGGATTGGGGCTCTGTCTATACAGATTGTCTACCAGTGACAGGAGAGAGACAAACCTGGGGGTAGACTTTCTCTCTCTCTCTCTTTCTCATTTTTTGTTGTTGTACTGATTTTGTTTTCATTTTTCCTTTCATTTTTTTCCTCCTTCACTGTTTGGTCTTGTTTTTATGTGAGTCTGAATGTGGTTTCTAGTCCCTTCTTTTGATTCGGCTGTGTTCTTTTTATCTTTTCCTTCTCTCTTTCCCTCCAGTCTTCTGCAGTAGTTTCCCAAAGTAGTGTGACCCCTCCTTTGTCCTTACTTCTGATCTCTTTTTCTAGTTCTCTGTTTTCTCCTCAGTCCATTTTAAATTTTAACTCTTGAGGGCAGAGTTGACATATTAAAGATTTATATATTCATGTAGTTTTCTGGCTTGTTTTAGACTTTATTATATAACCATAAAATCTAATTTATATGATTAAAAGTGGCAAATTAATGATTATCTCAGTTGTCATTTTCCAGACTGTGTTTAATGCTACTGGTACCACTATAATCAAAAGTGACATAATTGTTCTAAGCAGCTGTTCTTATTGGTATTCAATGACTGAGATTGACTAAGGACTACAGAAAATACTGTGGCGCAGTGCCAAAGAACCAAAGATTGGGCCAAAAAACCAAATTCTCATATCCAAGAAGTAGAAGAAGTAGGGTCTTCCAACAGACTCAAAACCCCAAAGCCAGCTCTACTTGGAGTCATTTGGAAGATACCAAACAGAGATAGTCATTACCCAACGGTCTTAAATACTAGCAATAAAGGAACACACCATAGCAATTAGAAAATGTCACCACAGGAATTAAACTAAAAAGAAAAGAAAAGAAAATCAGAAGACACTTAAAGAAGATGCAAACTCATACATTCAGTTCATGAAAGGCAAACCCAGGGAGCAAGGAGGTGGGACAGTTTAAAAGCCTCCTCTCTGGCCTTTCTGAAGTGGTAACAATAAAGAAATTGATTGAGGCTCTGGGAAAAAAATCAGAAATAATCTCTCAGATGACTGCAGAAATGCTGTCCAAATATAAAGAACATGCTTAGTGATGCTATAGCATTGATAGACAACAAATAAATGAATTTAAGAATTATGAGAACCATGAATACTCTGCATATGAAAGAAATGGGATCCATAAGGCAGATTCAAGCACATATCCAGGAGACTAGAAATTCCATTGAAAGTATTCCCAGAAGATTAAGACAATGTGAGTACAAGATATTAGATATAGAACACAGGCTTGCAGTTAGCAATCATGTAAAGGAAGATTTCTCAAAAATAACAAGGGACCATCAGAAGTCAATCCAGCAGCTGCTACATGAGACAAAGAAGAGTATCTAAAGATTGACTGAAGTTAATGAAAAAAAGCAAGATATACCATAAATAGTGTTTTTTAAAAAGCTTTTCACAGACATCATGGCAGAAGACTTCCCTGGTAGAGAAAAAATATTTGACATACAAATAAGTGAAGCATATAGAACTCCAACTAGTCATGGAGTATATATACTAGCCATTTGTATATATACAAATATATATGTATATATTTCAGTGCACTAGTTTTATATATATGTGATATGTAAACTAGTACACTGAACTATATAAAACAAATACCAATGAGCACAAAAAGTCAAATAAACACTAATGCAATTGTACTGTGGGATCATAACATGCCACTGCCACAAAAAGACAAATCAACTAGACAAAAAAATCAAAAGTGAAATAATAGAACTGAACCAAACTTTTGAAAAAATGGAGTTAGAAATGTCTACAAGATATCCCCCACACATCAGAACATATATTCTTCTTAGCTGCACATGAGATGTTCTCCAAAATAGACCACATACTTGCTCATAGAATATGCATAAGTAAATGTAAAGGAATTGACATTATCTCATGCATATTGTCATGCTACAGTAAAATGAAATTGGAAATACATGGCAAAAGAAGCTATAATAACTTCAAAAATACATCAAAATTAAATATCACTCTCCTGAACAAACAGTGTGTCATAGATAAAATTGAAGAAGAAATGAGAAAAACTTTACAGTTGAAAGATAATGACAATACAATATACTAGAACTTATGGGACACAATGAAAACAAGCCTAAGCTAGAAATTTATAGCAGTAAATACCTATGTCAGGAAAAGAGAGCAAGCATATATAAACATCTTAATAGTGAACTCAAATTTTTAGAAGAGAGAGAGAGAGAGATCAGGCTAAGTCAAAAACTCATAAAAGGGAAAATTATAAAGATCAGAGGAAAAATTAATTCATTGGAGACAAAAAAGAATCAATGAATGAACAAGTTGGTTCTTTGAAAAATTAAATAAAGTTGACAACCCCTTATCCAATCTTTTCAAAATAAGGAAAGACAAGAATCAAATCCATGCAATTAGGAATGAATAGGATGAAATCACAATGGGCTCTGCAGAAATCCAGATCACCTATACCTACTTCAATAACTTGTATAAGTTGAAAAATGCATAAAATGCAGAAGAAATGGACAGATTCCTAGAGCAATGTGAATTACCAAAGCTGAATCAAGGTGATATAAAAACCCTAAAAAAAACAATATCAATCAGTGAAATCAAAGTTGTAATAAAAATTACCAACAAAAAAAGCCCAGGCCCTATTATCTTCTTTTGAAGTCCTCTAATGTCTCCACTGTTTTGGTTTTATTGGTCTTATTCTTTACTGTCTTGTTCAATTTTATTATAACTGATGATATAGGCAATTCTTTTTAAGATAACAAGAGGCATTATGGTAACCATTGTTGATTATATTTTGTTTTTACATTATGTATTATGTCCATCCTTTTGATTTGACTGACTCTGTCCTGGTATGTCACATTTGGTTTTACTTTCTTCAAAAAAAAGTAATAAGAACTGTGGGAGTAATAAACCCAAAATGTGTAATTGTCATTGTACAAAAGAAAGGAAAAGAAAGTTCTCTAAAAGATATAACTGCATATATATTTAAGTGTATAAGATGGATAACCATATTACTGAGTTTTGTTGGATTATTGAACAAAACTGTTTGCAGTCTCACTGTTTGAAAGTCCCCTCTATATGCTTTAATTTTGTAACTCCAGCAACTATTTCTAAGATGACAATATGTAATTAACTATTGATTTCCTACTGTTTATTTTTTCTGAAATTCTGTAAAACTTGTACCCTTTTTCTGTTTTTTCTTTTTTCTCCTTAAATAAAATAAAAAAAAAGCCCAGGCCCTGATGGATTCACTGCTGAAATCTACAAGAAGTTTATAGTGGACCTAACACCACTACTTCTCAAACTCTTTAATGAAATTGAAAGGGAAACAATACTCCAAAATCATTCCTGGAAACAAGCATTACCCTTATACCAACACTAGAGAAGAACCCAAATAAGAAAGAGAGTTACAGGCCAGTTTCCCTAAGGAAGGTAGATGCAAAAATTCTAATAAGATACTGGCAAACAGAATGCAGCAAATAATCAAGAAACTTACACACCATGATCAAGTGGGATGCATTCCAAGGATGCAGGGATGGTTCAACATACACAAATCAATAAATGTAATACACCATATTAACAGAGCCAAGGACAAAAATCATGTGATCATCCCAACAGATACATAAAAAGCTTTTAACAAATTTCTGCACCCATTAGTGAAAAAACCCTACTGATAGTTGGAATGGATGATCTTTATCTCAATGTGATAAAAGCCATCTATAGGGGGCTGGGGATTTAGCTCAGCGGCATAAGTGCCTGCCTTGCAAGCAGGCAGTCATGAGTTCGATCCCTGGTACCGATAAAAAAAAAAAGGAAAAAGACAAAAAAAAAAAAAATTTGTTATAAAAAAAAAAAAGCCATCTATAACAAATCAACAGCCAATGTCATATGAAATGTCCCAAAACTGAAAGCTTTCATTTTAAAATCAGGAAGAAGATAAGGATGTATACAGACTCCACTCTTGTTCATCACAGTCTTGGAAACTCTAGCCACAGAAATTACACAAAAGGAATAAAGATAGGAAAGGAAGAAATTAAATTATCATTATTTTCAGATGGCATGATACGATAGAGGACCCCCAAAAACTCTACTAAAAGACTGATAGATTTAATAAGTAAATCCAGTAGTGTAGCTGGATACAAAGTCAACACTCAAAAATCAGTAGCCTGCCTATACATGAATAACAAACTCACTGAGAGAGAAATCAGGGAAACAACACCTTTCACAAAGCATCCAAAAAAAAAAAAAAAAAAAGAAAGAAAGAAAGAAAGAAAGAAATGCCTAGTAATCTAATGAAGAAATGTAAAAGACCTCTACATTGAATACTACAGTACTATGAAAAAAAGAGATTGAAGAGGACATTAGAAAATGGAGAGACAACCCTTTTCCTTGGGTAAGAAGAAACAATATAGTGAAAATCGTCATACTTTCAAAAATATTATGCAGTTTTAATGCAATTCCTATCAAAATTCCAACAGCATCTCCCACAGAGTTAGAGAAAACAACCCTAAACACCATTTGAAATCAGAAGAGATCTAGAATAGTAAAGGTGATTCTGGCCCAAAAGGTAACACAGATATATCAGTCCCTGACTTGAAATTACACTATAAAACTACTGTGATACAAGCAGTGTGATACTGGCAAAGAACAAATGACACAAACAAAACCAGACCTGAAGATGATTTGAACAGAGTAGAAGACACAGAAACAACTCCAATTCCAGACATATTAAGCCACATTCTTTTTGACGAAAGTGCCAAACATTCACTGGAAAGATAACCCCTTTAATAAATGGTGCTGAAAAGATTGGCTCTGCACATGCCAAAGAATAAAATTGGACCAGCATCTTTCATCATGCACTAAACTAAATTTGGAACAAATCAAATATCTAAATATTAAAGCATAAATATTAAATCTGCTGGAAGATAGAATAGGTAAAACTCTTGAGGACATTGGTGTTGGAAGAGTGTACAAATAAAACCCAGTTGCATAGGACCTATGGCAAAGGATAAACCACCTGGGTTCTCCTCTTATTAAAACGTTTCTGCATAGCAATAGAAACCACCAGTGAGTCAAGATAACAACTCACAATAAATCCAATAAATCCACAATGTGGGAAAAAATGTTTGCCAGCCATTCCTCAAAAGATTACTATCTAACACATGTAAAGAACTCAAAAAAATCAGACTTCCTAAATTTATTTTTTTTAATTTAAAAGGAAAAAGAGGAAAAAAGCAGAAGAGAACAAAAGAGTGTAAGGGTACAAGTAATACAGAACTACAAAAACAAAACAAAACAAAACAAAACAGTAAGCTATCACCAGTTAATAGATTACACGCTATCATCTTAGAAATGGTGTTTCAGGTCACAGGATCAAAGCATTCAAAGTGAACATTTACACAGTGAGACTGCAAATAGTTGTGTTCAGTAATCCAATAAAAAATATTAATATGGTCATCTATTTAACACACCTAAACACCCTTGCTGTTGTATCCTTTAGGACACTTTTTTTTCCCCTCTCTTTATTAAACAAAATTTACACATTTTGGGTTTTATTGCTCCCTTATCTTATTACTTTTTTTGTAAGAGAATAAAATCAAGCATGATAAAACAAAGCTGTCAGTCAAAACCAAGGATAGACATAGCACATGATGTAAAAACAGAGTACAAGGTTATCAACAATGGTTACCATAATGCCTCTTGCTTCCTTAAGAAGAATTGTCTATCTCATTAGGTATTACAAAGTTGAACAAAACAGTAGAGAACAAGACCAATAAAACCTAAACATTGTAAATCTTACAGAACCTCAAAAGAGGATAAAAGTCAAACCAGAATAGGCATGATAGTGAATCTTATTGCCTTCAAAGTAGTTGCCTATAGTCTGATACTTGATACTTTCATACAGAGCAGAATAGAGTCTAATCAGTCAAAACAAGATAACGGGGGTATTACAGGACTTCAAGTTAATAGGAAATCAAAAAACTTACTATAATATATCCTGCTAGTTTTTTTTTAAATTTTTCCCCTTAGTTTAAAAAAGAAATTTAAAAAATTAAACAATTTTTTAATGAATAAGGGAGAGGTTGAGATAAAAGGGGGCATAACAACATAACAATACAGGTTAAAGCATGACAGTTTCACCAACCTAGTGCTTCACCACCAAACAACCCGACTTAATAGTAGTTACCATAGTGTCTTTTTCCTTGAAATATTTGAATATAATTTCATATGCTATAGCATCAAACATATCAAGACAGTGTAACACCATTCCAGTGGATGAAAGCATTGTATTTAGAACCAGCTAACAGAAAAATGAACAATGGTTTCTATATTGTCTCTTTGCCTATAACAATTTTTGTTTATACTACCACATACGATAAAATCCAGCAAGATACAACATGATAAAATCAATGGAGACAGAAGAGCCATAGTTTGGTGCGGCTTCAAAACAAGATGGTATTAAATCAGCACTAGCTATTATGATGTCTTGTTTTCTTCAAAATAGCTGTTCATTGTATCACAGGCCATAATATCAAATAGCCCAAAATAAAGCCATTCCAATTAATAAGTGAAAACTTTATAAGGCTTCAAGGCCACATAATGGGGAATCATGGTTACCACATACTTTTATATATTTGAATCATTTCCTACACTAGGGAAACTATTCGGTGTTCACAGATGTCAGTTTGATTTATTTCACTTATGAGTATGGTTTCAAGCTGTGCCCATTTATTGATAAATACCTCAATGTGATCCTTCTTTATAGCTGAGTAGTACTCCATTGTATAGAAATACCTCAACTTTTTTATTCATTCATCAGTTGATAGACACTTGGGTTGTTTCCAAGATCTGGTGATTACAAATTGTGCTGCTATAAACATAGGTGCACATATATCACTGTGGTATGATGCTTTCAGTTCTTCTGGGAATATGCCTAGAAGTGGAATAACTGGAAAAAATGGGACTTCCAATCCCAGCTTTTTGAGAAATCTCCAGACTGACCTCCACAAAGGTTGTACCAGTCTACACTCCCACCAACAGTGTAGGAGAGTTCCTTTTTCCCCACAGCCTCTCCAGCACTTGTTGTTGTTGGTTTTCTTGATCCTAGCCATTCTTTCAGGAGTGAGATGGAATCTCAGGGTGGTTTTAATTTGCATTTCCCTAATGACCAATGATGATGAACATTTTTTCATGCATTTATTTGCCATTTGTATTTCTTCATCTGAGAAGTGCATATTCATCTCAGATGCCCATTTTTGGATTGGATCTTTGAATTTTGGGGGTCTGAGTTTTTTTAATTCTTTATATGCTTTAGACAAATGTCCTTTGTCTGAGGGGGAGTTCACTAAGATCTTTTCCCAGTTTGTGGGTTTTCTTTTCACTATACTGGAGATTTTTTTTTTGGCTTACAGAAACTTTTTAATAAGAGGTGGTCCCAGTTATTGAGTCTGGGAAGTATTTCCCATGCAGTCCGAGTCCTGTTCATGAATTCTCTACCTACCCCAATGTCTTCAAGGTTTCTACCTAATTTGTCTTCCAATACATTTAGTGTTTCTGTTTTAATATTCAGATCTTTGATCCATTTAGATTTTAATTTAGTACGAGGTGATAGGCTTGGGTTAAGTTTTAGTTTTCGGCAAATGGAGAGCCAGTTTTTACAGCACCATTTATTAAAAAGACTGTCATTTTTCCAGTGAACTTGCTTGGCTCCTTTATCAAAGATAAGTTGGTTGAGTGTGTTTATAGTTGTGGTTGTATCTTCTAATCTATTCCATTGATCCTCTGCTCTGTTTTGATTCAAGTACCATGTTGATTTTACTACTGTTGCTTTGTAGTATAACTTAAAGTCAGGGGTTGTGATGCCTCCTGCCTTGTCTTTGCTGCTTAGAATTGCCTTTGCTATTCTATGTCTTTTCTGGTTCCAGATGAATTTTAGGAGTAATTTCTCTAGAACTATAAGGTATGTTGATGGTATTTTTATTGGGATTGCATTGAATCTGTATAAGAGTTTTGGGAGAATGGCCATTTTCACAATATTTATTCTTCCTATCCATGAACATGGGATTTTTTTCCATTTTCTGAGATCATCTTCAATTTCTTCTTTCAGTGTATTATAATTTTCTCTGTATAGGTTATTCACAACTTTTGTGAGATTATTTCTAAAGTATTTTATTTTTTTGTATGCTAGTGTGAAGAGTGTGGCATCTCTTCTTTCTCTCTCTGTGATTTTGTTGTTAGTGTATAGGAATGCTATTGATTTCTGAGTATTGATTTTGTATCCAGCTACATTACTGAATTTATTTATTATATCTAAGAGACTTTCAATGGAGTTTAGGGGGTCTTCTCTGTAGAGTATCATGTCATCTGCAAACAGTGACAATTTAACTTCTTCTTTTCCTTATCTTTACCCCTTTTATTTTTCTCTCTTATCTAATTGCTCTGGCTAGTACTTCCAGTACTATATTAAATAGGAGAGGTAATAAATGACATCCTTGTCTTGTGCCTGATTTTAAAGTAAAGGCTTTCAAGTTTTGGCCATTTAGTATGATACTGGCTGTTGGTTTGTCGTAGACGGCCTTTATTATTTGTAAGAAAACAACCCAAAGAATCAACAAATCAAAAAGTTGGTTCTTTGAAAGAATAAATAAAATCAATAAGCCCCTAGCCAACCTTATTTAAAAAAGGGAGGAAAGAGCTCAAATTCATGCAATAAGAAATGAAAAAGGTGAAGTCACTACAGACTCAGTAGAAACACAGAAGATCATCAACACCTGTTTCGAAAACCTCTACTCTCAAAGGTTTGATAACACAGAAGAAATAGACAGATTCTTAGAAACATATGAAGTACCAAAGCTAAATCAAGAGGATGTAAAACTGCTGAATAACCCAATCTCTATCAATGAAATTGAACATGTAATTAATTCCTTACCTACAAAGAAGAGCCCAGGCCCAGACGGATTCACTGCAGAATTCTACAGGAAATACAACGAAGACCTAATACCAACTCCTCAAACTCTTCAATGAAATTGAAAGGGAAGCCATCCTTCCCAAGTCATTCCTGGAAGCAAATATTACTCTAGTACCAAAACCTGAGAAAGACCCAACTGAAAAAGAGAACTATAGACCAATCTCCCTAATGAACATAGATGCAAAAATCCTCAATAAAATATTGGCAAATAGGATGCAGCAAATCATCAAGAAGATTATACACCATGACTAAGTGGGATTCATCCCAGGCATGCAGGGATGGTTCAACATACATAAATCAATGAATGTAATCCACCATATCAATAAAGCCAAAAGTAAGAATCACATGATCATTTCCAAGGGATGCAGAAAAAGCCTTTGATAAGGTCCAACATTCACTCATGATAAGAACTTTACAGAAAATTGGAATAGATGGTCTTTACCTCAATATAATAAAGACTTCTTGAGTTTAAAGACCCAGTCAAAAAAATGGGCATCTGAAATAAATACACACTTCTCAGATAAAGAAATAAAAACAGGAAAAATGTTCAACATCACCGGTCATTTTAGAGATGCAAATTAAAACAATACTGAGATTCTACCTCACTCCACATAAATGGCTATTATTAAGAAATCAACCAATAACAAGTGTTAGAGGGGCTATGTGGGAAAAGGTATCCTTCTCCACTGTTGATGATGGTATAGACTAGTGCACTCTGGAAATCAGTGTAGAGATTCTTCAAAAAACTAGGATTGGACGTCTCATTTGACCCTGCTGTTCCCCTTCTGGGTATCTTCCCAGAATAATTAAAAACATCATACCTCAAAGTTAGATGTGCATCTATGTTTATAGCAGCACAATTTGTAATAGCCAGATCTTGGAAACAACCTAGAAGCCCATCACTGAAGAATGAATGGTAATGTGGTATTTTTATACATGAATTACTACTCAATCATAAAAGAGAATAGACTTGACATTTTTGTAGGTAAATGGGTGGAACTTGAGACAATATTCATAAGTGAAATAAATCAGACGCACGTGTAAACATTATATTGCCTCCTTTCTATGAGAAGCTAAAAGAAATGATAGTTTAGATAAATGATATTTAAGATAGTCAAAGTACTAATTTCTCTTAGTTCATTAAAAAGAAAGGTTTGTGCTAATATTGTTTAGGTAATTAAATGCAGTTACCTTGTACTCCAAGTAACTAAAGATAACAATATGCAAATATTAACCATTGTTACCCTCTAATTATCTTGTTTTGTAATTTTGTTTTATATTTTCCACTTTAAAATTAATAAAAGAGACATATATGTCTTCTTTTCTGTCATATTTTGTTAGACTTAACATAGGGATTAACTCTGCTATGCTCTGGAAATGGCATTGTAGAATGAATTTGATTCATACATTTCCCTGCTTAGACTGCAAGAAAATTTATTCTTCAAAATTTCCTCACATACCATCACTCTAAACTCTCATTATACAAGTGATACATGTTCCCAGGCTACAAAATTTTTTATCAGGAAAAAAATAAAGAATTGCCAGATCAGTCACTGCAATACGTAAGAATACTTGGTTGCAATATATCCATTTACATCTTCACACCATTATAACAGGACATCACACCATTATAAAAGGACATTTTCTTTTTATCAGCTCAGGTCTACCCACTCCTTGAGCCTATGATATGACTTTGGCAGAATGGAGAGAAAAGAGAGAGAGAGAGAGAGAGAGAGAGAGAGAGAGAGAGAGAGAGAAAGAGAGAGAGAGAGAGAGACAGAGACAGAGAGAGAGAGACAGAGAGAGAGACAGAGACAAAGACAGAGACACAGAGAGACAGAGAAAGAGACAGAGAGACAAAGAGACACAGACAGAGACAGACAGAAACAGAGAGAGATCCAACTTTGAACAAATTTGTCATGTAACCAGTAGTTTTAGCCTTGCAGGTACCCTTTTTAACCATCAGTACTGAACTGAATTTTAATGCTTGTTACCTTGGGCTTTTGATTCTGCTCCCTGACTCAGCTGACCCCAACTTGCCTCTGAGTTACTCTGAACTTTTAATTTGAGAACCAGTGCTTCTACTACCTTACTCCAGGTTTCTCTTAACCTCAGCCCACACCCAGTCCTTCCTCATATCCTGTGTTGCTGCACACTCCATCATAGATGCATCACTGCATAAAATACTGCAACAATTAATAAAGAAACTGACTCATGCAGATACAATCTTTTAAAAGATTTCAAAAGAATTTAGAATTATTAGAAATAGAACTGACCCCACATATGTTAGATCCCTAATTTTTTTAACATATACTGGAGATCAGCACTTTTCAAATGATGTCAATGATTTCACAGTGAGTGTCAAAAGACTGAATATGTTGAATGCTGCTTTGGTTTATGTGCATATGGGCTCACATAAATTTATAGATAAGAATCCACTTTAAAATAAGTAAGAAAGGTAAGACAAAGTCTAATCCAATCTACTTACCCTAAAAAATAAGAATCTTTTCTACAATATCCTTAACAAGTATCTTTCTAGCCCCATATTGAACATCAGGGACATGGACTGTATGCTCCAAGGCATCCTATTCCACTGGGTCAAAGACCATTTGTTGAGTGGACATCTTCTGCTCCATCAACTTCTCAGCACTGAATTTTGTTTTGTTCTTAGGAGAAAAATAGAATATATACACATATATATATAATATATAAAAAATTATATATTATATATATAAAAACATATATAAATATATAACATATATTATATATATAATTTTTCTATGTGATAGCTCTCTATTTTGATATTTCAGGTCACTTTCATATTGGAACATCAGTAAAATTCATATAAAGAGAAATATATGCTCAGTAAGTAAGTAGGCATAAGGTTAGTTTACAATGAAGGAAATGGAGGAAGGAACTCTTGAAAATACTAAATGGAGCTAACATCAAGGGACTTAGCTCTTTTTAATAGTCATTACAACACTGCTTGTCATAGCAAAATATCGGAACATAACAAATGTGCAATATTAAAGGCTTTTAAAGTAAAGCACAGGAGTTACAAAGGAATATCATGTGCCACTACAAATGAACCAGTGAATGAGATATTAAGAATGATGATTATAATGTTTTGGTGTGTGAAAATAAGATTATGTTGGAAGGATAAATTCCCTATCATATATTTAAACTAATAATGCACACTCATATTGAAAAATAGTGGATAGATAATAACTAAAATATTGATGGAGTTTATCTGTGATAAGTTTTCAGGTAATTTTTAGATCCTTTTGCATTTATGTATTTTAATAAAATTCAACAACAACATGAATTTCAACAAAAACATGAATCTCCTTTATCATCATAAAAAATCATTAAAAGAATATTTTCTCTCTTTTTTTTTTTTTTTGGTAGAGGATTCGCCAAACTTAATTATCTTCAGAGTCATTTGATACTGATCTTTATAATTCTTCTACGCTTATTCAGCAGCTAGTCAAATAAATAATATTTGACTCAACAGAAAACTATAAAGATCCTGAACTGAGTTTGGTTCAGACTTTCAATCCAAGCTTTGCAGTTAGCAGGCTTTGCCCATTAGCAATAAAAACCTCTTCCTTTGGTACATTTGGGCATACTCTATCTCTGCCTTAGATACCTGGCTGTGTTTTTGCTGCTGAGGATTATACATGTTTAGCAGGCATAATGGATAAACCATTCTTGGCTTTCAATTGTGCTTATTTCTTTTTGTAAGCTTTGGAACTCCAGGGACATTTCCATCGAGATAGTCTGTATCTCTGTATACCAGTCACCAATTAATCCATCTCCCATTATTTGCTATGGTAAATTTCAAGTGCGTTTATTATCTCTGATGGCCCAGTGTACCTAAAATACCAGCTGGAAGTGCTGCATTCTGTGCCAGGTTTGAGCTACAAGAGGGACTACATGAAATAAGGTCAAATTGTGAAACCCTCTTATGTGTTTGGCAGGCATAGCGTAAGGTCTAGGAATAGCTTACAATCATCTGATACTGAGCTTAGTGTTGAAAGCCTAACTGATACTACATTTGGGTGATATATAAGCTTCTTTTAGATAGATATGACTGAACAGTGAAATAATTGACCATACAATTTATCCAATTAATTGACAGCCCTCTCTGTTATCCTTTACCTTCTAAATGTTAATATACACAAAGGACACATATTTCCAACTGATTGTGCTGTCCAAGACATTCAGGAAGCCAATGGGACCAACATGTAGCACCACAAACAATGAATGCAAAATTACTGTAGAAATGGCAAAAGGGAAGATAATCATAAAAATTATTCCAGTAAAGAACAGCTAAACAAGATATGGACTATACATAAACCTTAAGAGTAAACAGTTCAACACTGTTTCTAAAAATTTGACCTAGACTCTTTGATTGTTAAATTTTGTTTATTGAATAAATAGGGTTAAAATTATTCAGTGGTTATCAGAATGGGTTACTGTAATTATTCTGTAATTATTATACTGTAAATTATTCAGTGGTTATCAATTTGGGTTTACAGTAAAGTCTTTTCACCAACTGATTCTGTTGTCTTTTTGAGACAGGGTCTCCTATGCAGTTCAGGCTGGTCTTGAGCTCACTTTGTAGCCAAGGCTGGGTTTAAACTGATAATGGTACCCCTGCCTCAGCCTCCTGAGTGCTGGGATTACAGGCATGAGCCCCATGCCTGGCTTTACACCAATTATTAATTTTATTGGCACATTTTAGATCTACATAATGATAATATTCATTATAGGGAATTTTCTCCCTGTACCTGATATATGTTGATCTTTTTTTCTGCATTCCCCTCTGTTCCCTTTAGCTCCTCTTCCCCTTCTCAGTTACAAAATTTTGTTGCTTTTTTAAAAACAATTAAGTCAGTTTATTGATACATTTTAGGTATACATACTTATCACATTCATTATCAGGAATTAGTGCCTGTATGTGACATAATTTGAGTCTTTGTCCATTCAACTACCCTCCCTTCAATCCCTGTTCCTTTCCCCATTTCCAAAAGCTTTGTTTATATTTTTTCTCCTTTTATTATTATATTTCTTCTTTTACCTTCATTCTTTTCCTTCTTTTCTCTCCCTTGTTCCCTCTCCCATTTGAGTATTTTCTTTTTATTTCATAATATCTATTATACATTTTGGTCCTTATTTATAGTTTTGTTTTCTCAAAATAGAGAAGCAATATGGTATTTAAATGTATGTTTCCAATTTATTTCACTTAAGAGTATGACCACAATGTGCATCAATTAAGCTAAAAATGTCTCATTTATCATTCTTTATGATGGAATAGTACTGAAATATATTTAAAAAGCCACATCTTATTTATCCATTCAACAGTTGATAGGCATTTGGGATGTTTCCAAAATTTAGCTATTAAAGCTGTGCTGATATAAACATGGGTGTGCATATATTACTGTAGTATGGTGCTTTTAATTCTTTTGGGAAGATACCAAGAAGAGAAATAGCTGGGTCAAATGGATCTTCTAGTTTTAGTTTTTTGGGGAAACACCACACTGATTTCCACAGTGGTTGTACCAGTCTACACTCCCACCAACAGTGGAAAAAAGTTTCTTTTACCTCACATTCTCCACCAGCATTTGTTATTGATTGATGTCTTGATAATGGCCATTCTTTCTGGGGTGAGATGGAATCTCAGGGTTGTTTAAATTTGCATTTCTCAAATGACCAACAATGTAAAACACTTTTTGTGTATTTACTTACTATATCTATTCATTTCAGATGCCCATTTTGGACTGGGTTTTTAAATTTGGAATTCTGATCTTTTTTTTTTTAGCTCTTTATATATTCTAGATGGTAGTTATTTGTCTGGAAAAATATATTTTCCACACTGTGGGTTGTCTCTTGACTCTGTTAGTGGTTTTTCTTGTGGTGCAAAAGATTTTTAAATAGATGATATTCCAGTTGCTAACTCTTTGTGATAGTTCCTCTGTGATCTGGGATTTTTTCATAATGTCTTTGCCTATATTAATGTTTTTAAGAATTCTACCTAGTCTGTCTTCCAGTAGATTTAGTGTTTCCATTTTAATACTGAGATCTTAGCTCCATTTTGTTTTTAGTTTAGTGTATGGTGAAAGATGTGGGTCTAGTTTTATCCTTTGCAAGTGGAAAGCCAGTTTTTTCAGCACCATTTATTGAAGGGCTATTTTTCTTTCAGTGAATCTGTTTGGCAAATTTGTCAAAGATATAGTGGGAAAAAAGTCTGGATTGTTCTCTGCATCTTTTAATCTATTCCTCTGATCCTAGTGCTTTTTGTCAGTACCATGCTGTTTTTTTGTCACAGTAGTTTTGTAGTATAATTTAAAGTGAGGGACTGTGGTACTTTCTGTCTCGCCTTCGTTGTCCAGAATCACCTTTGCTACTTAATGTCTCTTCTGGTTCCAAATGACTTTTATGATTATTTTTTCTCAACAGCATATATGCTGTTGGAATTTTAAAATCATGATCATATTAAATCTATACAGCAATCTTGGAAGCCGTTTTCACTATATTGGCTTTTTCCTACATGAGAACAAGGGATATTTTTCTATTTTCTGATATCCTCTTCAAGCGTTTGTTTCAGAGGACTGTAGTTTTTAATGCAGAAAACTTTTACATACTTCATTAGATTGATACCTAGGTATTTCATTGTTTTGGATGTTATTGTGAAAAATATTGTTTCCGTAATTTGTCAGTGAGAGAAAAAGAAGGCCACTACAGCCTTGTAAAGGGAACAATCAAAGAGGAAGGGATAACATTCATATAGATATAAATATAGATATATCCATGTATTCAACAATATAAAACAAGTACAAAAATGAAAAATAAAATAAGTACTAATATCATTATAATTATACTATACTCAAAAATAGACAGATCAAATAGACAAAATGTCAACAATGAAAGACTAGAATTGAACCAAATTTTTGACCAAATGGACTTAGTAGATGTCTGCAGAGTGTTGCCCTCAAAAAGAATATGCATTCTTCCAACATTTTCCTAAGATCCCCCACTTTTTTTTTGTCTGTACCTGCTCTAGCATTACTAAATATATCTTTCATTGTGGACATCATCTCTGCAGTTACCTAAGAACTTTTTTCTGATTTAATTTTTCTAGAGCCTTGTTCATTTGCTTTGTTCTCATCACTTTATAGAATCTTGGTGTATGATTTTCAGATCCTTCTACCTCATTTCCCTATGATTTCCTCTCATGTGTTAGATATCTGGAGTGGCTTCTTATTTTAGTGTCTTCTCACTTATTTTTTTAAAATCTAATTTTAGTGAATAGCACTATTGCTAGTATTTAGAGTCTTTAGAAAATGGCCATTTCTCAGAGGTGTCTTAAAGTGTAGCTGGTTTTGAATCAGTTGCAAGATCCTACTTCTTAAACTTATTGGGGGTCAGAAATTACTGCCTACTTGGCCTAGCTCGTGGTTCTTTAACACTGAAATATAGTACTGTGTATGACCACAATGCAATCTCAGTCTTGTTACACCAGAAAGAATAACTATTTAGAACAATTATCTCACTTTTGCTTGAGTGGTACAATCAGAAATAACAATATTACTAAACACAGTCTGAAAAACCAACAAACTAAGGTAACTGTTAATTTTCCACCTTTAACCATATAAAATAGGTTGTGGATATAACAAAATCTAAAACAAACCAGAAAAATGTATGCAGTAAATACATCCTCAAAATGGCAATTTTACCCTCAGAAGAGAAAATTTAAAAGGGATTGGGAAAAAAATAGAGAAACAGAAGAAAAGAAAGATTAGAGGCAAGGATGGAGGGCAAAGGTGGATCACAGACTTTGGGAAACTGGTGAAGAAGACTGGAGGCAAAGAGAGAAGGAAGAAATATAAGCAAGAACAGAATAGAACACCATCAGCAACAACAAAATTAGAAACCCTGTTCACACTCCTATGAAAAGAACAACAATGAAGAGGAAACAAAAATAAAACAAAAAACAAAACAAGAGAAAAATGAGGAAAAATGAGGAAATGAAAATGAAAGAGAAAAGTAAAAACTCATCTTCACTTCAAGGTGTATCTCTGCTTCACTGCTAGATAACATGGGCTGACAGAGTCCAGATCCTTGTTAGTCAATCCCAGGAAGCCAGCAGTAGCTCCAAAGTTGGGTAAGAATTATTCCAGCAAGCCTCCACCCCTATTGCAATGGAAGTTCAGACTGGCCTCTGGCTGTAAAGTTGGTTCGAGACCCACCCTGCCTGCAGCAGTTTCCATGTTGCTTGCAGGCTTGAACCTCGTTGGGAGCCACTAGGGTAAAGCCAGCAGCTGCTCAGGGTTCTCAACTCATCTGTTTTCAAGATGGTGCCTGACTAATTGCCCTCTCTTTCACGACAGGTGACTGAGACAACTCACTAGCCACTGCAGTCTGCTGTGTCTACCACACTGCTCCACTTGTGTGTTTCTCCCAAGAGGCCTCTGGGGTTGACAGCCAATGGTGTCACCAGCAGTTCTTGTGTATTTGTAATTTCAAACCACCCCTCCTATGCACTGTGCCTGTGCTCAGGAAGAAAGCATCACTTGCTTCTTTCCTTTTCTTCGTTGACGCTTCTCTTGGAGCTCTCTCTGTGGGCTTCAGTTCTTATTGCAGATCCTCCTTGAGTTCCAAGAAACCATCTTCTTCTTTTTTCTCTGCTGTATGTGGCTATATTTCAGAGTTAGGACACCAAATCTTGGAGAGCCTCTTTTTTGGCTTGCTAACCACTATGCCTTCTTCCCAGAAGTCAAAAGCTTTGTTTCTTTCTTCTTCTTCTTCTTTTTTTTGTCTCTTTGCTTTTTTCCCCTTTTCCCTAGTTCAAGTATAAAATTTACTTCTGCTTCAAATTAGTGTACACTCTGTCAATGGGACACTGTTGAAGGAGTGTGAGATTGAGAGATTGTGAGATTGAGAGATTGTGTGTTTATGTGTACAGGAGGGTACAATGGCATTGCAAGGAAAAGGCTTTGCCAGTGAGCTAACCAAGAACAAATCTAAAAGACTTTCTTAGAAGATGTGTGAAGAAACTCATCCTCTCAAGTATGTAAGAGCAAAGTGAAAGCAACATGGCTCTGCTTACACAGGGTCTCAAAGCACTGCTAGTGACCCCTTGAGCTACTGCATGGTAACAATGCTTTCATAGATGATGTGACTCAGCATTATGCTATGAAAATATATTGTCATTTTTGGTAAATTTTTGATTCTGTATTGAATTTTTAAAAGCCATTTTAAATTTTAACTGTGAGAGTATACTACAAAGCCCAGCAGGCTGGAAGCAATAGAATCTATTCAGTGAAGTTTTATGTGCTAGAGGCCCTGGGCTTCTGAACAGGTCATGGTTCAGTTTTGGACATTAGCAGTCCTTTTGGAGACTCCTTGAATGGCAAGCATACTGCTTTAATGAGTTTTTTCCTCCGTTAAAAATGCAAACAAGCATTTTCAGCCATTTTCACCTCTTTTGTTGACTCCATCCCCTTCTGTAAAGTTTTGGAAATCAATTTATAGGGATTGCTTTATTAGATCATATAAATTACAAAACCTAAAGACAATGTTTTGAGTGTGGTTTATTTCTTTTTCATTTTACCTGGGCTTAATTAGGGATGGTAAAGCTCTTGAAACAATACCAGCTATATATATCCTTCAATATATCACTGATCAGTGTGGCCCATGGTGTGTTCCCAGATAGCCTGAGTTTTTAGGGCCTAAATACTTGTCACAAATAAGTTCCTTAATTGGGAATGGAAGTTGAGGAATGTCTTCCTACAAATAAAACTTAACACTTGTCTCCTTTCCTTTTGAAACAGGGTTAAAAGTGAAGACCAAACAGAACATTAAAGAACAATTTCAAATTCAAACTTCTATAGTTTCTTATTTTTGTTTCTCAAATCATCATGTCATCTTTTTGCCATTTTGTGATATGAATGAATAGCGTTTAGTCTTTGCCCCCAAATTCAGTTCTTGGATGTCTTTTTTTTTCCTTTACAGAAGCTACTGCTTTGAAAGTATTGAATAAATATGACACTTAAGCTCCTGTGTATTTCTTCCACAATGAGCCTAGAGGCATATGTTAAAATACAGCTTGAACTGTAGAAATTATTGCTAAGGAAAGTAAGTTATTTCTTTTTCTTTGCAAGAAACAGTTGACCTAGATATATATATAAAAAAAAAAAAAACTATGCAAGCTATTTGTTTTTATTCTCTACAATCTTTGAACCTGTTTGATATTGAGGACCCTCTGAGGAAGTGGCCCATTAACCCCTTTTCTTGAGACAAAAGCTATCTGTTAGGTGGTCCAGCCAGTCGATGATTTGTGACAATTTCAGTTCTGCTTCAATCAGTGTTATCTGGGCATGTTTTAAGTGTCCCTTCTAGATGGCTGAGGATTATAGAGCGTCATAAAAATTTTATAGCAAAAAGGAGATCTTGGAGATTACCTTATATGCCTGATTTTAGAGGTGAAGATAGAAAAATATAGAAAGTTTAGAGAGAGAGATTAAGAAAAAGTTTTCATAGAACTAGAATATGGGCATCGTCACCTCTAATATCCACCCCACTGTGATGTTTTGCTTGGGTACATACTGAGTCCTCAGTCTCTCTCCTTATGATCTGAGTGTGGAATTGTGAGCAGAGGAAATGGCAGAGCAAGGCTTCCTGGTAGAAGGCAGGTAGGAGGAGGAGGAGAGTGGATGTCCTGGGAGCTCCTCCGGAGAAGAAAGCCTGATTCCTTCCCCTATCTTCCTTGGATACATTATCTGCGAAGGACGTTAGCTCATTAGAGGTACTTCTATAAAGAACCAAGAGGAAAGCTTAACGTAAGGCTATGGTTTCTGCTTTGTGTAGAAGGACAGCAGAAGCATCACGGCACCAAGTGACAGAGATGAAGGTGAACAGTAGTAAAAGGTACCAATAGTAGAGCTGAAGTGAAAGCAGCAAAGAAGACAAAATAACTCCAGAGTTTAGTAGGTTTATCAAGGTTATTAAACAAAGGTAATTTATAGCTTGGCGGTCTGGTTCTGAAGTCTGAACCCTTAGTTACAACATAAATTCATAAGTGGAATGGAGACGAAACCTGTAGAGTTGAAAAAGAGGAAGAATTCCCAAAATTCCTGTGTGGACTCTACCAGGCAAGGATTGGCAAACATTTTTCTGCAAGTTGCTGGCCAATAAATATTTTTGCTTGTATGGATCCATATGGCCTTATTGATACACACTTACTCTTGTTTATTTTGTTTTATTTTATCAACATGCCCATTAATAGTATATACTATGGTATTTCACTACATGCTTCAACCATGTACTGATCAAGTTAAGGTAATCAGTATTTTCTTCTATTTATCATTTTTTTTTAATGTTTGAAGACTTTGAGCTCTTTTCTTAAATATGAATATAAAATAACTTATTATGATTTATAGTCATTCCACTGTGCTGCAGAACAGCAGAACTTATTCCTTCTGTTTATTCCTATTGTATTTTGAGGCTGTTTTCCAACCTCCCTTACAACTATTTTTTAATATCAAAGCAGCCGTGCCCAATGAGCTCTGATTTCTAAAAGTGGCAACATGTCAATCTGCTAATTTTCCAATTGTGAGAAAAAGGAGAAAACTAAGGAAAAGGTTTACAAAGAAATCAAGGTGTGTTTACCTCACAGGGTTATTATGAGAGGTAAAGGAATTCATTTCCTCACATATAAAATATGTGCTACCTATAAGACCTAAATAAAATTATGGTGGTTTTATTGCTTATCAGTTTGGGGTAGTTTTGACCACACACACATAATATGTGCCCATGGTATGATGTGACATTTTTCCAAGATGAATAGAAGAGCAGAAGACACCAAGAATCATATTTATTCTCTCTTTTGATGTGTTAGTACAAGCATTTCACATGAAAAATGATCAAGCTTGCTTCCAAATTCTGCTTAATTTTGACATCAAGAACAGTTTCTTTGTTGGCAGAGATTTCTCTGGGTATAAAGAGGAACAAACTGTATATAGATGCAACTGAAAAATAGTTTGTTAATTTGTAGGTTTGAAATATCTCCAAGGTTGGCATGGTAGGCATTCCCCTGAAATGCACTTGCCCATAAAAATCCATGCTGTCAATGTAATTAGTCTGTATATTGCTAACTTACTCAATATAAGAAGTAGATTAATCACCTAATTGACTTTTAAGAAATATATTCTAAAAATTTATGTATTAAACAAACATATCGAATGCTGTATATAAGCCTTATGCTGTTCTAGGTGCAAGAGAGTAAACAGGCAAGCAAAAGTGAAAAGTCTATGTCCTTACCTATAAAAAGTAATAAAGCGTTTCATTAAATAGTGTAGTGAATATCCAGTCAACACTAACTAAAGATTATTGAGGAAAAATAATAAAAGTAAATGAGCAACTCTTACTTTTAAAATTTCACTTTCTCTTTTATTCTCTCTTCTTCCTTACTCCTGTCCCTTATATATTTGCCTCCTCATCCATATCATTTCCTTCATTTCCCTGTCTTCCTCTCTTCCTCACATTCTTCAATCTCCCCCTCTTCCTCTTCTTTTCATCTTGTCTCTTTTTCTTTGTTCCTTTGCTTTTCTTTGTTATTTCTTGAACTATTGTTTTTTTGAGTTAACAATCACAGTAGCCTGAACATTTTTAGTTGAATTAGCTTTCTCCAAATTTTCTAATTTCCCATCAATGAGTTGTTTTTGTTTTTAACCAACAACTTCAAAAATAATTCCACTTTTCATTGCTTTCAATATAGAGGAACACACCGAGCCCAGAAACTTGTTTTATTTTATAATGATAGGCTGTTTTTTCCAAAAAGATCTTTTCTTTATTCCAAGTGAAATTTGCTAAGAGAAAAATTCACTGTGTCTCTTTGCCTGATACAATCTTTATCCTTGCATGTAAGAGTTTGTTCAAAGTTGTAAGAATTCATATTAGAAATCTAAATGTTAGATATTTTTGTGAAGTCATTATATAAAAATTCAAACATGCTAAAAAATGTCTGATGTTTTTGTCCAACTTAATGATAAAATGAATGTTTTTATTTGTGGTCTTTAAGTTAAGATTGCTTTGGAAAACGTTTTATTAGTGGAATTCACCATGGTTTCTTTTATTCATGATGGTTTCTATTAAGTCAGGCAGTCAAGAAATAAACCTTATAAATTCATTGTAGGCTAGCATTGGACTAATACCAAAACTAGATGAAAAGATAAACAATAAAACTATTTCCCTGAAAAACACAGATGCAAAAATTCTTCACAAATTACTAACAAATCAAATCCAAGAGCATATATCATAGATGTCACCATGATCAAGTTGTAGTTATGCCAGAAATGTAAGAATGATTCAAAATATTCAAATTAATAAATGCAATAGAGCATATAAACAGAATGTAGGATAAAAATCATGTCTCAATAGATGAAGAAAAGCATTCAGTACAATTGAACATGCATTCATGATGTAAACTCTGAAAAGATTAGATATAGAAGTATTACACCTCAACATGTAAAAGCTGTATATAACAAATACACAGTCAAAACCATACTGAGTGGAAAAGGATGAAATAATTTTGCTTTACATATGGAACAGAAAACAAATGTTCACTATCCCTGAACATTTTTAGCGTGACACTGGAAGTCTTAGTTAGAACAATTAAACAAAAGAAAACATGAAAAGCATACAAATAGAAAAACAGAAAGTAAAAATATCTCTGTTTGCAAATGACATTCTGCAATACATAGAAAAAATTTAAAGGCTCTACTAGAAACTGTAAGAACTGACAAACAAATTCATTAAAAATGCTGAGTATAGAATCAACATAGAAAAACCAGTATCATTTTTATATACCAGTAATGAACGTGTTGAAAAAGACATTATGAAAGCAATCCCATTAACATTACCTTTAAAAATAAAATAGATGAGACTATATTTAACCAAGGAAGCAAATAACTTACAATTAAATTACAAAGCACTAGTGAAAGAAGTTAGGTTGCACAAAAATGAAAAAGACTTCCCATGTTCATGGATTATGAGAACTAATATATGTCAAACCCACTTATATAGTCAATATAATCTCCATCAGAATACAAATAACAAAACTAGAGAAAATAATTGTAAAATTCATAGAGGCACATAGCCATAAGAACCTTGAACAAAAAGTAAAATCCTGCAAGTATCACAATACCAGATATCAAGATATACTACAGAGCTATAACAACCCAAACAGAATGGTATTGCTGTAAAGATAAACATGGACTGATGGTTTATAATAAAGATGCCAGAAATATACCCACTTATTTATAGCTGACTGATTCTGAACAAAAGTACTAAAAACACACACTAAAGAAAGACAACCTGTTTAATACATAAGGCTCAGAAAACTAGATATCCTTACAGAGAAAATTGAAACTTGACCTCTATTTCTTATCCCATAAAACAGCCAACTCAAAGTGGATCAGTGTAAGATTGAAACTATGAAACTTCTAGGGAAAAAATATAAACACTTCCAGATACCACAATAGGAAATGATTTTTAATGTATACCCTAAAGCACTTGAAATAAAAACAAATATAAACAAACAAGATTATATCAAATTAAGAAGCTTCTTACACAGCAAAGGCAGCCATCACTAGCATGAAGAGAAAACATACATTATAGGAAAGACTATTTGTCAGCTACTTATCAGACAAAGGATTATATAAGAATATATAAGAAACTCAAAAATTAAATGACAGCAGAAATGTGAATAATTCAGTTAAAATGGGCAAATAATCTGAATAATAACTCCTCAAAAGAAGAAATAGAAATAGGCAACAAACAAAAAAATGTTTGATATAATTAGACTTCAGGGAAATGAAATTTCAAACTACAATATGGTATCTTCTTGACGTAGTGAGAATGGTTATTATAAAACAAAACAAAATGATGAGAACATCCTGGAGGGCAAGCCTGCTGGAAGAAAGTGGGTCCATCCTCTGTGCCTTCCATCACATGCCCGAGGTAGCCCAACTGGGAGACAATGTGGGTCTAGGCTCTGGGCTACTCCATTACGTCCCAGTGGAAAGTAGGACTGACTGGAAGTTGGGAATTTGCCATCTGAGCCTCCTCTATTGCATCCTAAAGGGAGGGCTGGCTGAAAGAGTATAAGACCAATGGGGACCCCAATACCTGGGACAATAGCCCAGCACACAGACACACACACCTCTGGAGGGCAAAGTGCTCAGTGAGGCCAATAATGTGCAATCATCTGAGAAGTAACAGCAGATGCACCCTGTAAAGCTCCACTAACAAAAGACCAGTGTCAGCCCCCACATCCAGAGGCCAAGATTGACTCCATACCCAGCACATCTCTGGGATGCAACACAGACAGACTATAAACACCTGAGGAGAGATTCTTGGGATAGCTGTAAACAGCCATCTACATCTGGAGGACATTCCTGAGGAAAAGACATCTCCTTTCCCCCTTGAAAAGGGCCTCAATGTTACTGGTAGAGCTATATGTCATGGGAGTTTGGTGGGCATCAACATAGAAGACAAAAATAAAAGAAAAAAGAGGAGGAAATGGCAGGACACAGAGGTGGATTGTGGCCCCAGACCTCCAGCCCACTCAGCACACACCTGGAACTCAACACAATGGATAAAATTAAAAGTCAAACACTAGAACTTTCTGAAATGATAACAACAGAAGTGAAAAAACAAGTGGAAAAGGACTATATGGAAAATGATCTCTCAGGTACAAAAAGAAATGATGCTTAAAATCAAAGATATTAAAGAAGACACAAATGAAAGAATAGATGAGCTTAGACAAAAAATGGCCAATATAAGACAGAAATGAAATCCATAAAATAGGCTCCAAAAGAGATCCAAGAGATTAAAACATCTGATGAAAGTATATGAAACAGATTGAACAAAAGAAAGAATGGAATTTCAGATCTCAAAGATAGAACTGTAGCTAGTGATCACGAAATGAAAGAAAATAGCAATACACCATTCAACAAATATAAGACAAAGCAAAGAAGAATCACACAAGATTGGGGTCAGTGAGACAGCCGGAAACAGCACAGATGCCTTGACAACCACAAATATATTCATCTAATACAGGAGCAGCCAACTATATAAGACAGTAATTGATAGATATGGAAAGTCAAATGAGCAATAACAGAGTTGTAACAGGATACCTCAATCTGCCATTGTCACAGAGACAGATCAACTAGACTGAAAACCAGCAAAGAAATATCAAAGCTGAACCAAATCTGTAAACAAATAGACTTAATAAGAAAAAGCCACACCCCAAGGCCCCACACCAGCAGCTGAGAAAGATCTAGTGAGCTCGTCACAGCCCAGAGGTGAAGAAGCCACACCCCAGGGCCAGGTATTGGCGGCCTGGAGAGATCCAGGGAGCCCAGTGCTGAAAATAAGCCACACTCCTGGGTGCTGATGTAATCATGGGAGCATTAGTGAACCACCACCCTATGCGTCTCCACCACTCCAGAAACCCCAGATTGGAGGAACCCAAGTGTCTAATCCAATCCCCTGTACTGAGGGGTGGGCAGCAAATGCAGCAAACACCTGGGATGCAGCAACTGGCTGATTCGGAGGAATACAGGCAAATGTCAAGGTGAAGGAACAGAATACGATCTCAGACCGCAGCCCACAAAGAACAAATTCAGGAGACACAGACATAGTAGACATTAGAGACCACACACCTGAATTTCTGAAAAGATAACAACTGAAGCAAAGAAGCAACTTAGTTCTTGTACTGATTAATTCGTTTTACATGCCATGTCTGATGGTCTGGACAACTATTTTGAAGATAATGAGAGGCATTATGTTGTCCATTGTTAATTTCCTATTATCTTATTTTGAAGTCCTGTATAATTTTCACTGTTTTTGTTTTATTCCATTTTGTTTTGTTTGATTTTATGTCTAATGATATGGGCAGCTATTTTGAAGATAAAAAAAAGATATGTTATGGTGGTAATTGTCAATTTACTATCTTGTTTTGAAGTCCTGTATTGCTTTCAATGTTTTGGTTTGTTTGATTTTATTATGTCTGATGGTATGAACAGCTATTTTGAAGATAACAAGAAGCATTATGGTAGCCATTGTTGATTTCCTGTTATCTTGTTTTGAAGTTCTGTATCACTTTCATTGTTTTGTTTTGATTGGCTTTATTCTGGGTTTTTTGTTTATCTTTATTCTCTTTAAAATAAAATTTTTAAAAAATTACAAAAACTAATGATAATGTGGAGGTGAGAAAAGGGAACTATTATGCACGGTAGGTGGGAAAACAAATTAGAGCAGACATAATGCGACCATATGATCTGTCTATCCCACTTCAGGATGTGTATTCAGAAGAAACAAAATCAACTTACCGAAGAAATAACTGTACTGTCATATTTATTGTGACACTGCTTACGATAGCTAAAATATGGAATTAGCTTACAAGTACCTATCAGCAGATGAATAGACAAATAAAAATGAAAAAATGAAATACTGTAAAAAATGAAATACTGTAATTTGTTGCCAAGTGAATAGAAGTGGAGGACACTATGTTATGTGAAATAAATCAGGCATGGAAAGGCAAATGTCATTTTTTTCTCTCATATGTGAAACATTAAAAAATCAGTTTGAATACAGAGTAGTGACTGTAACAGGCTAATCAGGAGAGAGGAGGGGGGCTGGGGATTTAGCTCAGCAGCATAAGCTCCTGCCTTGCAAGCAGGCGGTTGTGAGTTCAATCCCTGGTACCGAAAAAAAAAAAAAAAAAAAAAAAAAAAAAAAAAAAAAAAAAAAAAAAAAAAAAAGGAGAGAGGAGGATAACAAGGAATAAAGGAAGTTTGGTGATAAGTACAAACATAGATGGAGGGAACAAGTCCTCACAGTGCCGTGACTGTAGTTCATAATAATCTATAAAAGGTTTAATGAAGCTTTGGCCAAGACGAGCTCTCAACATTTCCAAATGTAAAGAAATGATAAAGTAAGGAAAATCCTAATTATTCTGATTTGGCCAGGGCACGTGGTAGGAATGTTGAAATAACACTGTACCATATTACTGTGTACATATAGTTGTCAATACAAAACAAAAGAAAATAAATTAAATCCTTCTGTAAATTTAATTACTAGGTCTATATTAGCTGTAAATAAAATATTTGGGGATCTGGTTCAGTGTTATAATGGAAGGTAGTCAACCATGCTTCAGAAAAATCAAACATCTATGAAAATTAATCATCTTTACCACCAACAAACTAATTACATTTTAATTGGTTTCAAAATCCCCCAAAATATTTTGCATTTTGGGCAATGAGAGGCAGTTTACAGATTTTTAAATACATAGCACAGAGCAATATTGATATGGGAGGAAGATCATCCAGGTTTCTTGTCATATATAATCCTCAATAGGTATGTATTTTGTTTAGCATAGTGTCTTGGAATAATTCTCTTGTTTATAGACTGGAATGGGGTCCAAGTAGGGAAACTAGCCTGCTAGAAACTACTGTCATTAAAAGCATCAAACTGAAGTTCTGAATATTTTTATTTCCTATTATAACTTGCTTTTCTAAAAAATACTTCATAAGAGGAAACCAAAAGTGTATATTTAATACTATGTTTGTTGCTTGCTCCAATGCTCACCTTTTCATTACTTCTTAGAGAACCTGATAAATAAAACAGAAAACAAAGCTCTGGATTAGAATTTTCACAAACAAGTTATTTCATTTCTTTTTTATTTTTGTAAACCAGAATTAGAATTTTTAAAAAAAGATATTCAATGCAGAAAATCAGTGCATTCTCTTCCTGGAGTGCAAATCCACCTGAAAAGATGACCTATAGGAAGAGATTATATGATAAACATGGATTCAGAGCATGAAGTTTTAAGATCTAGAGTCAGTAAACAATAACCTGAGATGCCCCTTTCAGTTGGGCTAACCACTCACATTTTCTCCTCAAAACAGTACAATAAGTCCTTGAAAATAAGATAACCTCATTTGACCCAAGGTATGCCAAGTGCTTATTTCCGCTTATTGGATATTTACACTGCTGTTATTACCAATCACTACCATTGCTACTGCATTACTACTACAAGTTATAATAGGCAGACAGTATAGGAGACTGTGTATCTATTACTACATTTAATCCACACACCAACTGTAAGGTTTAAGAAAAACAATGGAAATTAGGAGTAGGAGTTTTGCAGGGTCTTGAGTTTACCAGCTGGAAAGGAGAGCACACTGAGTCAACAAGAAATTTAAGTCTACTTTAGTGCAATTATAGAGGAGGTGAAAGAGTAAAAATTGTTACCTTGAAAATTAATTAACACTTTCGTGCTATCATTAGCAGTAAAGGAGCAATTATCACAGCTAATCAAACCACATTAAAACATATGACAGATAAAGCACAATGGGAAAAATTTAGTGGGCTGTATTTCTGGCCAGATTTTATATTGAGAGATAGATTATTTATAGGACATATGTCCTAGGAAAACAAATGTTTAAACTGGAAATGAGCAAATCTGAAGACATTTGATTCAATGAATCATTGATGTTTTAAATTATTCCAGTAATTTATATTTCCAAGATAACATGCTGCTTCTTCTATTAGAGCACAGACAACTTTCTAAATGTATTTTTATAGCACTATTTTGTTTCACAAATAGAAATTTGTCTCTGCCACAAAACATTGTGCTTCCTCAACCCATTTTATCTGTCATTTGTGTGATTTTGCTGCTCACCTTAACTCATCTTTTCTCTACTTTTGTTCCTACCATTTCCATTCTTATAGACTGCAGTGGGGGATCCAAGTGGGCATTGTTACCTAAAGTGAATTTTGAAGTTGAGATTTAAAAGATAAGAGACTCAGATTAGAGGCCATCTTTGATTGTTAGTCAAGTGTATGACATTCAGCAGTTACCTTTTCTGAGCCTGGGTTCCTTCTACATATAATAAGGATAATAATATCTGTTGTGCAGGACTTAAATAGTCTCCAACGTCTCAGGCACCATGTTCCATATACAGCGGGAGCGTCCCAACTAGTAGCTAATAAGTGTCCTGAAGGAGAAGCTCTTCTGTGTGGAAAGCAGCAAAGTGATGCCTCTTATCCCACCCCTGGTGTGACATACTGGTCTCCTGGCAGCTGTCTGTGTTCTCAGTCTTGTTTTGTTTTGTTTTTAAACAAAACAAAAAGAATAAAAATAATACAGCATTTTACAAAAATAATAAGAAATTAACCAATTAACATATTGCTAAGTTAAAAGTAGTAGTTCAGATTACAAGATTTAGGCATGAAAAATGATCAATCAAAAATGAAAATGCATACTGTTCTTTTTGATGAACTTACAGATATTAGTGATACAGTTATTTATCTTGTATATATGTATTCCTGTATACATATAATCTTTTCCATTCTTTCTTTTCTCTTTTCCCAAACCCAGTTGTTCTTTCCTTTTGAGCACTTCTTTCCTTTTCATTTTCACAATATCCCTTGTATATTTGGTTGTTTTTATTTATCTGCATAACTGTTCTCCAGCCCAGTGTTTTGTCAACTTTAGTGTGAACAGTTCACTTGGGAAGCTTGATGATAAATATATAATTCTTTCCTCTCCAAAAGGAATTTAGGTTCCATTGCTTCTGTGGTAGTGTTCGGAAAACTGTATTCTCACCTTAGGAGTTTTTGGTTCCAAGCCAGGCTTATGGTCCACTGTGTTGCAGACACCACTATGACCTCATGGTCACTGACTTCTCTGCTCATACCAATCTATTTTTGCTGAGCATTGTCATAGGGCACAGGTCTCTTCACATTGATTTTAAGGCTAGAATAATTCTAGACTTCAGTTTGGTTCCTTGTCAGCTTTTATTGTGCTCCTATTTTTGCTCTTGTTTCTGAAGTTGGTACCATGGAAATTAGCTATTTATATTGCTATTTTTGGTTTTGGATAGAAGGAAAGTTTGGAGATTTAAATGTCTCTTGTGGAATTCTTTTAGGGTAACAAAATCTCCCTACCTGTAGGTCAGTGGTTCTCAATGTGGTCATAACCAGCATTATTAGCACCTTTTGAGCACTTTTTAGAAATAGATTAACAGGTACCAGTTCAGATTTACTAAATCAATATTCTGATTGGAAACATCTTGTTGGAAATCTTTATTTTAACTAAACTTTTTGTTTACTGACAATTAAAGTTTTGCATGTATTAATAAGAAATAATACATATAAAATATGCTATGCCCTTTACTCAGTCTCCTTATTAGTAGCATCTTGTAAAAACCTAGTACATAACCAATTACAACCAGGACACAGACATTGAAACAATGAAGATATAGGGCATTTCTAGCTATACAAGTATTCTTTACATTGCCCTTTGATAGCCACGCATACATTCTTTCCTGTCTCCACCCTAAGCATTGGAACCCACTAAATTTGTTCTCGATTTCTGTGATTTGTCACTTTAAGAATGTTACATAAATGGAATTGTATATTATGTAACCATGTGTGGATTTTTGTTCCAAATCAGCACAATTCTATGGAAATTTACCTAGACTGTTTCATCTATAGTTTGCTCCATTTTATTGCTAAGTAAGAGTCTACAGTGAGGATGAGTTCCATCTTGTTTAATCCATCAAAAGGTAAAAAGTTTACCTTTTAAAGGGCATGTTGAATTTCTTTTTTGAATGTTATAATTGAAGCTGTTATAAACATTTGTGAATTGGCTTTGTGTGTGCATGTGTATGTGTGTGTGTGTTCATAAATTTTCATTTATGAGATAATTACACAGGAGGCAATTGCTGGTGGTTATGATGGTCACCTGTTAAGTTTTTAAAGGGATTTTCAAACTATTTTCCAGAGTGTCTGTATCACTTTCCCCCCCCCCTTTTTGGCTTTTACTAGTACATTTGTAGTAAAGAATGATTTGGCTTTTACTAGTACATTTGTAGTAAAGAATGATTACATTCACCATAGGGGATTGTTACATGTACACAACATATCTAAATTCTCTTCTTTGCCCCTTCCCTCTACCTCATTATTTTCTAGCATTAGATTTATTTATTTATCTTATAAGACCATATAAAGTTAATTGTCATATATACAGATTGAAAGCCAGACTAATACGCCAGAGAACATGCAAAACACATAGATAATTATACTGTCAAGGTACAACTTTAGATCATTTAATATTTCTATTATATATGCAAAACTTATTATAGTTCATTTTAACAGTTTGGCTGAGAAAACACTCCCTTTAATTCACCTTACCTTTTTTTTTTTCTTTTTCACTGTAGCCTCTGTACTGTTAGAATTATCATCCATTAAATGATCATTAGATTGCCATTAAATTTACATATTAAGAAAAGTATGCATAGAATACTGCAAAAACAGGAAACAGACTAGATTATTCTAGCATTTCTTCTACATACATTTAGAATAACATCTATAGCACAAAGAGAGCTCTGATTTTTGTTTAACCCATCAAGCATGATTTAGAAAGCTCAGGATGCAAATAGCAGCTTAATATGTTTACCGATATCTTTTGTTTACTTTGTTCCTTATTTTTCCTTGATGTTTCCTTATTTTTGCATTTTATTTCATTTTTAGAGGATTTCCTTTATTCTTTGTAAGTTGGTCATAAACAAACTCTTAGTTTTCCTTCATCTGAAAATGTCTCAATTTCCCTCTTTATTTCTAAAGAATATTTTCTTCAGGGATAGGATTTTGAATTGATTTTTTTCCCCTAAACACCTGAACACAAAATGTGCCACTTTCTTCTGAACTTCTTGGTCTCTAGTGAGAAATATGAAGTGATCTAAATTTGTTTAGATTTAGCCCATCCACTGAGCTTTTTCTTTCAGGTTGTATGTTTCAATTTCAAAAATCTCTATGTAGTTTTTCTCTATATGTTCTATTATTTTGCTGAGACTTTTTATTTCTTTGGACGGCTTCCCAGATTTTCATTTGTTGTTTTGAACATATTCTTAATTGCTCAAAAACCCATTTATAACTATGGCTTAATTGGCCACTGACCAATTTATTACTATTGCTTAATTGCTTATTGAACCACTTATTTTATGATAACTGATTTAACATCTTTGTCCAGCATTTCTAAGACCTACCATTTCATTGTTGGCTTCTACTGAGTTTGTGACTTTCCTTTCCATTTAGATTGTTCTGTCAATATATTAAGTGCTTATCAACTGAAACTTAGACTTTTTATTTTGTGATTAGAATGGGCCTTATTTAATACTTTTGGATTAGTTGATTCTCTCTGACACTGCTCTAGCACAAGAACTAAAGAAGCAGCACTTCACCGTGTTCCTGCCAAAATAATCCTCGAGGAGGAAGACTTAGTACTGGGTGAGAGGTGGATACTGCAAGGTTGAGGGTGCTGTGAGGATGACAACCTCATTACTGCTGGGTAACAGGTGAAAACTTTAAATTTTCATTAGCCTTTCTTTGATACCACTGTGGCCAGGAGAGGAAAGGGAACTTCAACACTAATGAGGAGCAGGGGGCCCCAGAAGGCCCTGGTGATGTCCACTGACTTGGAGTTGGTCTGGTGATGGTGGGACAGTAATGAAGGTTAAGAAACTCCTGGCTTACTACTTGTGTTTTCTTAGCCCTCCAGAACTGTGGGGTTCGGGTACCTCATACAGCCCTTGCTGACTGGTAAAGGTAGGGCTGAAGTTCTTTTCCATGGTGTTTGGCTAGATGGAGCCATTATTTTCTGAGACTTTTCTGTCTTACTAAGCTGCCCTTCTGCTCTTTTTGTTGAGACTTTTTGGTGTCTGATGCAGTTGGCATTTCCGGGTTTCTCCTTTTTTTCAAATCTGGGATAAATGAGGCAAAAATAAAACTCAGGAAGCTACTATTGTTTGTCATTCTTCAAGTCTTAAAGAACTTCCTTAGTCTGTTGTCTTTCTTTCCTCAATCTTTCAAAATTTGTTAGAGAAAGGGAATGTGTTTTTAGTTGCACTGAGTGGGAGGAAATACAAAAGAATATCAATTTCATCTTCCCAGAAGTAGAAATCACTGAGTCTGCATTTTATTAAGCTCTCCGGGTGATTCTGATGCATATTAATTTCTCAAGAAATCATCCTTCTTTTTGTTGTTGTAAGCCCTTTTCTTTCTGTCATAGCTGTGGGGCAAATAAACAAGCATTAGTCTGTAACATGAAAAGTACTGTGCAGTTGTTGCTGTCTTAGCAAAACAGTCCCAATCCATTTATTTAGGGAATCCCTTTATGATTCCCTATTGTGATTATCTCTTATTTCCCTTCAGCTAAAGAGTTAGGACAGACAGGCCTGCATCAGGTCCAAAGTTAAACAGAAAACACTTCTAGTAGTTTCTTTGAGTGCAGTGTCATTGGCCAAAGCTTGTAGTTCATACTGAACATGATAAAACAGGCAAAAATGTGATGTTTTGCAGACTATTCATAAATGTGTCTGAGTCTTAAGAACAAACAGAGCATGTGATGTTCACTCTCACTGTAGAAAGATGTATTTCCTTCCCAAACAGGGTGAGCTGGAATGTAGCAGCTACTGGGAGTCCCCTAGAGAAGTTATCTAGTTTGAAGAATGTTATGGTAGATAAAATAATTATCTTTAAATTGCCTTAATCAGCCAGTCACTTCAAAAACTTATTTACTGATATCAGATCAATAAAACTGCTACAATATAAACTTTTCCTTCAGGTTTTGACACAAACTTCTATTGGAATTTTTGGAAACAATTCTTTTTGTTTGTTTGTTTAACAAGAAGTCAGTATTTCTAATCAGGTGATTCCTTTTCTGTTAAAATGCTGTCCTCATATCCCCCTTAACTAATGAAACTGAAAAACTGATGTAAAAAGATTTTGTTCTCCACAGTTGTTTTTCAAGGTTATTTAAAGTAACAAGTAGCAATAATTAAGCACTTATTGCACACAAAATACTGTTCATACAGTTCTACTTTATATGTGCATGTATATAATTGGATTCTTTAATTATTCTGGCCATTATCTAATATCAGCATTCTGAATTTTCAATGTTGTCTCATTTGTATGCACACTATTTTAATTTATGGACATATTGAGACATGGTCTTGAAAAGTCACTGGAAGAAGAACTAATAGCTTACATTCCCCAAGAGCATGAAGCATGTCTCACTACCACCCAGGGTCATTCTAGATTTGGTCGTGTGTGAAGCAAGGGTATAGGAAAAGACTGGGCCAGAAACTTTATTAGATGTCTGCAGCAAATGAAAGACAGAGCAATTTGAATAGTTTATGATTGGTTAGTTTTTCCACTGAGTCTGGGCTTAAGGATAGTGTTTGGTGGCCTTGTGTATGATTCTAGAATGATTTATGATGGATAATATTGAGGTGATATCTGTTGTAGTCAGGGTTTGCAAGGGAATAGATTTGATATAGAACACATCAATTTATAGGGTAACCTTTTAATATTTACCCAAAAAGTCAGTGCAGAAGAGGCCAAGAGATCTGTTCGCCACTAGAGACACAAAGATTTAAACTTGGGCTTGGACCTTATGGCAATATCTGATGCAAGTTCATAGCGATCTGCACAGGAAAGGCCCAAGGACCAGTAGTGGAAGGCAGAAAGTCTGGGCCAGCAGGGTGAAGGCTCTGGGCTAGAAGGCTGAGGGATCTGCATTGGAGGCTGAAAGTGAAGTTCAAGACAAAGGAGAAGACCAGAGCTTCCCCAAGAGAACAGCAGCCATTCCTGGTGACAATGAGGACCTGAGATCCTCTAACAATAGGGACAGCTGAGTTCATAGCAGGAAAACTGGCCACAACGAAGCCTCTCTTGAGAAATCTGCAGTATACAGTCTTCCTATACTATCCTCCTTTTATGCTTGGCCGCAATTCCCTGGTGAGTTTTCTTCGCCAAGAGCTGTTCTGACTTAGTTTAACTAGGTATTCTCACTAAAATTGACCATTAATTAATCTACCACAGTATGTGAGTTAGATAAAGGAAGTGGTTGTCTGTATAACCCCAGGATTATTTAATTTGAGTGTGACAAGTGTTTATTAGTGTTTATACTAAGTAGCTTCTATCATTTAAATGTAGATAGTATTCCTCCAAAGGGCCATATGTTAAAGGCTTGGTTGCAAGGACGAGAATATTGGTAGGTGGTGAAGCCATCAGGAAGTGGGCCTTTTGGGACATCCTCATCTCATTGGGGTATATCCTTGAATGGCATTATGGGACACTATGCATCTTTCTCTCTCTGGCTCATTATTTGAATGGTTTCCTGCCATACTTATTCTCCATCATTGTCATTCAGTGTCTTCACTGTAGGTTCAAAGCAATGGGACAATTCAATCTTGGACTACAATCTTTAGAATCATGAGCTGCATAAACTATTTATCTTAAATGACTTGGTTAGGGCAGTGAACTTGCCTAGCATGAACAGGGCCCTAAGTTCTATACTCAGCACTGGAAACAAGTTACTTTCCTCAAGTACTTCATTATAGTAACTTGAGACTGAATAACACACTATCCCTTCTACATGAAGGTTCTACCAGGTCTATAAGTCCATCCAAGATACCATAACTTAATACACAAAAGTAGATGATATGGTTGATATAAATGAAGAGACTGGGACTTACTTTAAAGAACTGGCCCATTGTCACACAACTGGAAGTGGTAAAGTCTAAATATGAATCAGTTCCAGCCACATGGATTTTGCTTCGGGACTATTCACTGGATCTTATTCTTACATTACACTGGCTTCAATGATGTCAGCCACAACAGAAGAAGGAATATGAAAAGAGAAGTAAAGGGAAAAAATTGAAACAGATATTCTTAGAACTAAACACTAAAAGGTAAACCTAATAGCATGAGTTGTAACTGGTTTGTGAAAGACAGTAGCACACAGCACTAAAAAGGGCTAAGGTGTATACCCACCTGTACATCACAGAGATAGAAATTTAAATTTCCTAGGAGCATTAACTATAATAAAATGATGAATTACCAGTCAAGGGTGGACTAGTCAGCTTTTCCATTGCTGGAACAAAATATCTGACATATTATTTAAAGGGAAGAATACTTTAGGCTCACAGTTTCAGAGGCTTCACTTCACAGTGTGTTGGCTGTGATGCAGAAACATCATGGTAGGAGGGCATGGTAGAGAGAAGCTGCTCAATTCTGGCATCCAGAAAGCAGAAGAAGGGGCCTGGAACCAGATACAAAACCAAATTTTATATCCCTGAGGTACAGATACACCTCAAAATGTGCTTTACAGATCCCCTATGTGGCTCCCAAGCCAACCAAGTTGATAATTAAATTTAATTATCACATTACACCCTTTGTCAACTTGGTGTCCAAATACATCTCCTTAAATATACACAATAAAAAGTTAATAATTCTGCCTCCCCTGATATTAATTCTTTCCACAGATTTCCAATTCTTTCAGCATTGTGTAAAGTTCCAAGTCAATATCTCCTCTGAGAGTCAAAGTAAACTCTTAACTATGAACCTCTGTAAAATTCAACAAGCAGTTACTAGCCCCCAAAACACAATGGCACAGGGTAGACATTATCATTCCAAAATGGAGGTATATCACTTGGTATGATGATGCATGCCTGTAATTCTATCACAGAGAAGGCTAGGGCAGGAAGATTGCTGTAAGTTCAAGGCCATCCTTGGGTACACAGTGAATTCAAGGTCAGCCTGAGTTGTATAGTGAGACACTGTCTCAAAAACAAACAAACAAACAAAATGAGAGGTATTGAGGAATTGAAAATAACAGAATCAAAGATTGAAACTCATCATAGAAACATTAAATCCTGTAGCTCCAGGTCTGGTGCTTGAAAACATGGTAGTAAGATGTTAGTACCAGAGGGCCGGAGTGCCCCCACCCTAAGGCTTTGCTAGTTGGAGCCCTCATGGCCTCTCTCTTGGACTGATATTATTCATTGCCTATAACTTTCACTGGCAGACTTTCCATGTTACTGAAAACTCCTACTTGCTGAGGTATTCCTTAGCAGCAACTTTGACTTTCAAGGGCACACTACTTGACCTCCTAGAACCTCCTTGCATCTGGGTGAAAGCATTCAAGAATCAACATCTTTTGCATTCTTCATGCCAACAAAGCTAGCATCATGTGAGTATCACTAAGGTCTACTTCCACCTTGTGCAGTAGCTGAGCCTTTTTGCACCATGACTGTAGTGACCTCTAAGTTATTGGATAGTTGTGTGTGATAAAATAAATCCCAGGGAAGCAGTTCCCAAAGAGGCTCATGAGCAGGGGGCCAGGGTTTACAAATATAAGTTGTATAGTTCTCAGATGAAAAGTTTAGTTTTGGATCCTTCAGCCTGCCATGGGTGGCAATTTGTGATTCCTAATATGCCCTCAGGCATTTTCTTCTTATTCCCATTCAAAGTATTTGATTTCTTCTAAATGAAACTAATCTCTTTAGCAACTATTCTTCCTTTTGGCTCTGAATTATATGAGTGTCTTCTCCCACCACAAATCCTGGGTATTTAATTCAGGGTGTTCATATTGAGCAACATGTCTAGCCCACTTTAATTTTTTTAAAAATTTGATACAGTTAAATTTTGCTAAGTTTTCAAGTTGCACAGGTTCCTAAATCAGTCTCCCAGAATACTAAGACTTTAGATATTTGCCACCACAACTGCAGCACATGTTTCTTTTAGAACTTTTAATATTTTTTCAAGTTATTTTTTCCCTTCACAATTCTCACTATAGGTCTGCCTAAAAGCAGTCAGTAGTAACCTATGAAACAGTCCGAACCATTTGCTAATCTTGAAGTTTCCTTCACCAGATCAATTAGTCCACTACTTTTTAATTCAGTCTTACAGAAAGTCTCAGGACATAGGAAAATGTAGACAAGTTCTTTGCCAGGATTAACAAGCATGGCTTCTAGTCCAATTCCTAATTTAGTCATCATTCCTGACTGAAACCCCATGAAGCTGGCTTTTATCATTCACATTTTTATCAGCATTCTGATCTTCCAAACTCTCACCAGCATCTCCCATAAACTCTGCTTCTGACACATTAGGGCTTCTCTGGCTTGCATCTCCAAACCTTTCCAGAGGTCTACTGTAGTTGCAGCAAAGATTCTACTTTGGTATCAATTTTCAGTTTCAGCCACTCCCTTATCACTAGGACAAACTCTGACACATTTAGCTTAAAAGAAGAGAGGGCCAATTTGACTCTAAATTTCAAAGGTTTAGTCCAGAGTCAGCAGGCTCCAGTGCAAGAATGTCATGAGTTGAAAGTTGTTGTGAAGCAGTGCTGCTTAGCCCAGGGGACCCAGGCAGGAGAACACTGCCAGAGAAAGGGACCTGGCACTAGATGTAGCACTCAGTGTCACATCTCCATGACCCCCACAGATACAGCCAGAAGAGTACTTCACTAATCACCTATGCATGTCCCAAGCCAATTAAGTTGATAACTAATCTTAATTGTCACAGCTTTCATCTCAAATATACTCTACCCAAAACTTTTCCTGTTTAATTGAGAAAATAAAAAAGAGGAGCTGAGACCAAAATGTAAATCTCAATAAATAGCCTTACCATGACTCTCATAAACTGGAGGCTGTATATTTCCTTTCAAGAAGGTGCTGCAAATCTATTCTTAGTGAGACTTCAACCTAAAGTTGCCATCCACCATCATCCTGATGCCTCCAATAAAAGACTTGGTAACTGCTAGAGACCAGCTGGTCATTTCTCTCATTATTCAATACAAACATGTTATAAAAAAGGAGTATAACATTAAATAACATTTCCAGACATAATGCCACATTAGAAAAAATCCTAAATACCAACAGAATGGAATTTTTGGCCATGGGACTAAAAACAGCTTGTTGGAACTCATTTTTGTTTGTTATAACTAAGCCACTCTGGAATGATTTCCTTTCCAATGTTCATTTCATGCATGGAACAACTGTAATGAAAACAGTTCTTTACTAAGTCTTTGCCTTTGGCTTTAAATTGCAATTAAAATAACACTACTCTGATCATAGTTGTCTTCCATCTCTATCTCTGGTGGCTAGGCTCTGGTATCTATCTAAAATTCTTTGCCTCATCAGAAATATGTGCAAAGCTGAGAAAATAAAATTTAATGAAAGAATGGATCAGAGAGAAATAGATAAAATTCTAAAAACTCAGAGATCCCAAAATGCTTTCAAAGAGAAGCAACAATCATTGTGAAATGCATCAATAAAGGAATTAAAGACTTGGGAGGTAGCCAAAACATATAGTTGCAGGCAACAGACTAAAGGGTGTTAATAAATTTACATCCTATTAGGGAGGACAGTCAAGGTTATATGTTACAGCCACACAGACAGTATTTGAAAATAATTACACAACTTCAACATAGATGAGAATGGAAGTAGTGAGCAGTTCTGTTTTTCAGATTCTGGGAATACACAGAAATATGCAGGAAGAGACAGCACCTGACTATTACTGTCCCAAAGTACCCCACCTGAGACTTCTCCCTCTTCATGAAAGCCAAGTCAAGCCATGCTTTCCACCTGTCCGGAAATACATGTCTGCAAAACAGAGCCCAGAAGAGCACCAGTCCTCTGACATCAGTATGATGAATTCTAGCTCCTGTTCTATTCTTTTCCAGCCTCTTCTTCATCCACTGCCACTGCACTTACACACATCATCATCATTTCCCCATTATATCCCTGTGGCAGCTCTCAGTCTCCTCTTCTTACCTTCAATTTAATCCCACTTCTCCAAGTGTCTCCATCTAAAATGCAAATCTAAGCATGTCTATATCTTTTATGCCTCCTGGTTGACTACAGAGTAAATTCCAGATTTCTTAGAACAGTGATAGCTAACTGTTTAGAGGTTTAAATGATAACCAGCAATCTGCTGTGGCATGTGTGCCACAGATTCACACCACTCCCTTAGAATGTATTCTATATTCTCAGTTTTAACCTCATTAAAGGCCTTCTGCAACCACCATATCATGTTGAGAAATTCACCAGTGTGTATTGCCACTGGATGCCACTAATTGCTTCTTTATGAGAGTCTTCAAAAAACCTGCTATTTTCATAGAACCCAAGGTCCATTTTTGCTTCTTCCCAGAAAACACTCTGAGCTGCAGAGATAAGTCCTTTAATAATATTTCACTTATTTTTCTTTACAGATTCATTTTTTGCCACGCACAGCTCCCTCTGAGTTTAGTTTTTTGATAGTCCACTGCTTATCTTTTACTTTCTCTTCCCCAAGTATTTGCACACACTATTCCCTCCTCTCGGAATTTCCCTTTCTCTCATTTGAGTTTAGATATCAGCTCCTTCCAGGATGTCTGCTGCTACTCAGACAATGGGTTTTCTTCTCTCACAGAGTTGCATCTTGCTATGCTTTGACACACAGATTACCTGCACACCTTGTGCGACTTGTCTTTCAACTGAAAATTCCATGATGAATGTGTTCTTTTCTTTACTGCTTCTCCAACATCTAGTTCATCAAGATGGAATGTAGGAAAAATAGTAATTATTGCTTGATAAGTGGATTGTCAACTTAATTTAGTTGTAGATTACCTACTAATGCATATTCATTTTTTGGGGGGGAGGGATAGTAATGTAATTTGTATAACCAAATTTTTTACATTTTAGCTATTAATGTATTGCTTTCCTAACCTTTGTCTGTTTGAATATACTTATGTTGGTATAACCCTATTTGTTTTGTATATGTACATTAATTTTACTAAAATGTTTATTTTAAAATTTTAAAATTAAAAACAACTTTTTAATTTTATTGGTGTCAGTTAAACATCATTATGTAAAAAGCATATACAAAGAGGTGTATGTTAAAATATTATGCATGAATATTGATATCAAATAATATGTATGAATTTTGTACACATTTTGTGTTCAATTATTGGTATGCATATCATGTTTTGGAACTAATTTTTCATGAGAATCATCTGTGATAATGTTTTGAAGTCATCTTTGTTCCATATTCTTCACAGTATTTTTAAAGATAAATATGAGACATACATAATGTTTTCACAGACTGTAAGGCTATTTAGAGGGATAAATAGTTGTTAGTTTTGTTCTATTTCTGTTGCGGTAGAAAGGAGGTAAAGGAATAAGAACAGATGGAGGAGGCCCTTATCTCATCACTTTTACTTTAAGACCTGCTTTCTAAAGAAGGCAGCGCTGTTCCAAGAAGTTGTTTTTCATGTAATTTATTCATTATCAAAGTCATTTTTCAAACTTCAGAGCTGACAACGTTTCATTATAAACAAAAATCACAATTTCAGTCTCAGTAAGTATATTAGTTGGAAACAAAAGGTATTAGTACATTAAAGTCTGCCAATATAAATTTTTATTTAAAAGCAGAGTAAATACACCAGTTAGTGAAAGCTCACAAAAATAGTCAACTGCTCACTGTAACTTTATAAAGCAAATTTTAAAGTAGTTCTGTTACAAATATTTCTCTCCCATCTTTCTTAATCATGTGCTAACTTTCAAATGCCTTTATTTTAATAAAATGATAAGCAACTGCAAACCTGTTGTCCAGATCCAAACTGCTTATGAAAGATAGAAATCCACCCATGTGTTTTCTCTCATCCTGACCCTTCTCCTTCCTCCAGAGGTGACTGCCATCCTGCGTTCTGTGCTTAGCATTGTCTTACTCTCCTCCTGCAGTTTCTTGATTTATGTATGTCTAAAAATATATTATTTAGCTGCATTTTTTTTTTGAAAAATTAAAAGTAGGAATCAGGCTGTATATAGTTTTCTGGGAATTGTTTTTATTTTTTGTATTTGATGCTGTTTTATATTACTAAAGTTAATCCACATTGTTGCACACATTTGCAATTAGTCATTCTTAAATGGGTATATACATGTAGATGAATGTGTATGTCTGTGTGAAACAAAGTATCCACTGTTCTGTGGCCAAGCATCATCTGAATTTTTTCAATTTTTATGACTGCAACTATGGCGCTATAATTGGACAAATAGATGAGCAACCTAAAAGCATGCCCAATGGCTGTCCTAAACAACGGAGAGACTCGTGATGGTGGAAACAGCAGGAGGAAGTCTACAGAGCTCAATGCGATCCTGTGGTACTGGCCTTATGATCTGTGATCATTAATGTGAAGTACAAGTTTGCTATAATATGTGGCTCTTATACAAAGGAGGTAAAGACAGTGAATTGGAAGTTACTCTCAAGAAGAAAACAAAATAGATATGACATTGTAGTTTTATAATTTTCACTATAAAGTTATTTATTCAAAGTAATGAGTTCCATATTAGTTTGGTTTAGAAGAAAGTTTATCCCCATAGAAATGCTGGAGAATACCATAAAGCAGTAGTTCTTAAATACTGTTGTGTGTTAGAATCACTTGGGGGAAGTTTTATAAATTTAGTGTCTATGTCACCCTATAGCCCAACTAAATTAGACTTTCTGGGGATGCGATCCAGACATCCAAATTGTTTGTAAAGACCTCGAAGTATTCCACTGCATAGTCACACCATTTCTCTAATCCACAGAATATAATGAGAGTCAATCACTTATACTTCAACTGAGCGCGTGTAGGCTGATTATTTCAAGCCTACGAGATGAAAAATAATATCAGGAAAATGTTTTTAAAAGGCATAAAATAAAGATTTAAAATCCACAGCTGCTTTTTAAAGACCACTAAGCAAAATAGTTTATCTGAAACAGAATAACCCCCAAATCCCCTTACTGCTAAACAGGGAGAAATGACGACTTCTACTTGAAATTTGTGTTTTTCCCCTATATTTATCCCAACCCTATCTTTGTCTCTCTTCAAAAAGCATTTTGAAGTTGTAACTTTCATCGTGTCCACTTTAACTTCTGTTGAATAACTTGGTAAAGTCCTGGAAAATGAAAACTATCAAGAATTATGATTTTACTTAAATTCTACCTTTCTATGTTCTTAGTCACGTTGTTGTTCCACCGTGTCCTTTCCACAAACATCACTTGGCCTTTGGATTTCTATCAACATCTATAAATTTGCTTTTTAGTTTACTTGAGTTCATAACCTTGAGCTTATAACCTTTCAGATATTTTGATGGTATTGTTACTATGGCCTTTGTTCATATGATTCTAAAGTGATATGTTATTACATGTTTAAATCTTACAATATTTACTTTCAAAATTTATTACTCTGTATGTTTTTCTAGAGTTTGCAAAATAACTATTTTTTTTTTTTGTCTTTTTCGTTTTTATCGGTACCAGGGATTGAACTCATGACCGCACACTTGCAAGGCAGGCGCTTATGCCGCGGAGCTAAATCCCCAGCCCCCAAAGTAACTATTATGCTCAGTGGTTCCCAAGGGAATAGATTTAATATAGGACTCATAATTTATAGATTATTTTATCATATTCACTCAAAATATCAAATGCAGAAGAGTATAAGAAGTCTGTCCACACACTAGAGACCCAAAGAATCCAGCCAAGGACCTGGATCCTACAATAGTGTCCCACCAGTCTACACCAGCCAAAGGCTAAAGCTCACAGCAGTGTCTCATGAAAATCCAAATCAAAGATCTGCACAGGAAAAACCCAAGGACTAGTGGTGAAAGTTAGAAAATCTGTGCCAGTTGGGTGAAGGATCTACGCCAGAAGGCTGAGGAATCTGCACTGGAGCCAGGAAGTGATGTTCAAGACAAAGGTGAATACCAGCGTTTCCCCAAGAGAATAGCAGTCATCCTTGGTGACAGTGAGGACTGAGCTCCTCTGACATTGGTAAGATCTGAGTTCATATCAGGTAAACCAGGGGCAACAGAGCTTCTCCTGGGAAATCAGCTGCATGCAATGTTCCCCTCCTGTCCTCCTTTATGCCACTGGCACAATCCCCTGGTGGGTCTTCCACACCCAGAACCACACCGACTCAATTCAGCTGGGCTTTCTCACTTAAACTGATCCTTAGTTAATCTACCACAGTACCTCAAGGTAGACTATCTCATTTAAAGCCCTCAACAACTCTAATTTATTTTAGATGAATTGCCTCAATTTTAACACAGAAATTAAGTTTCTTGCTATCAGTCTCACAGGTAAGCTTACCTAGGGCATATTGAAAACTACTTAAGAATTCTAATTTCAAATGCAGTACATTTTCTAATCAGACTGGCAGTAGTTGGCTGTGACAGAATAACCTTCATGTGTCCTTTGCCGCTGCCTGTCCCTGACTGCTGTGTCCACAGAGGTGTCATTAGCAGCATGGCGAGCAAAGGCTCTGTGTGGATCGTCCTGATTTCCCTCCCTGGACTTCACTTGCATTGACTGTTTTCTGTTTTCTGCGGCTGGCTGTCAGGACACACATTCCACTTAGAGTAACTTAAGAGACTTACTTCATAGGCAAGTCGCTGCACAATTGATTAGGAACTTCTTCCAGCTTCCTCCTGACCTGGTCTTTATACAAGGTTGTCACTACAATCAGAAAGATTGAATCACCTACCTTGTCTATTGGGATATTTGCTCTTTGGTCTAAAATAAATTAACACAGCCCTGAAAGGAACCTTTTATCCCTTTGGTATCCCTCATCACCATCCTTTGAAGTGCTTTTGAAAGGAGCAGTTGAATCAGAACCTTTCATGAAATTGTCAGTCTGATTCCTTGGAGCCCAGATCTAAACAGCATATGCTTATGAGCCAGAACACATTATTTTCCCCTGCCCAAGGGTCTTCCCTGTCAGCACAGAAAGCTGTGTGTGGTTTTCTTCTTTGTAGAAGGGTATATTCTATTTTATATTGGTGTTGGCCTCCATGGCATCAGTGATAATTTCAAAACAGATTCTGATTCCACTGAGTGAAGAAATGTTCAACAACATCAGGCACAGGAAGTGTGCTGTGCTCCTTGCTCAGGCTGTGGAAACAATTCCCATCAGATAGGACTTGGTGCCCTCAGATGCAACAGGCTTTGTGATAAAGACACAATTATGATTGTGGAGAAAGCTTAGGAGTAAAGTGAAATTAAAGAGAGTAAGCTGGAAAATTCTATTAAAATGAATTCTACTAACTCCTGCCCCAAAATGAATATACTTTCATTTAACAATAAATCCAATGCTTAGCACATTCACCTCCATTTTTTAACCTTTTCTTCACAATTTAAAAAAAAACATTTTTTTTCTTATCTGAACTTCCGCTCACTTCTGTATCTGCAAAGCCAAGTGAATATTCAGTACCTAGTTACTGAGGTAAAATTTGAAGACCTCTGAGGGCAGCACATCTCCACCGGGGCTACAATTCCTTTCTCACTTCTTTCAGTGGAGCATCTTTATTCTACAACATACTTTTCACTTTTCTGTGTCTGCTAGTTTGACTTTTCCTGTCTAGCATTTAAAATTGCTCATCCCTCTCATCTTGAGTTAGAGCAAGCGCTTTTGTTAACCGGCTGCCCTGTGCAGCCATCATTTTAATGTCTTCTCTCTTTTTGATCAGATTTCATGGAATACCTGTCCTTACTCTCTTCTAATTTTCACTTCATTTTCTAACTCAATCATTCCTCCTCTTACAGTGCCCCACCAAACCCAATTGGGGTTCAGTGCACCCCTTTATTAGCACTTAGTTCCCACCCCTTGTTGGAATATTACTTTCCACTGACTTCATGACCCAAACTTCTCCTCTACCAGCTCCTTGCCACTTTGCTCTGGACGCTCTTTTCTTCTGTAGCATCTGACAGACACTACACACGGTTCCTATTAGTCTCTCTCAATGTCCTGGTCTCCCCGAACTCCCTCCAAGATCTACTTCAGAATGGAAGAGAAGCGCTACTGGATGTCTACACCCACAATCATTTCAATGCCTCAAAATGCTCAAAACTTACTTCATCTCTTGTAGAACTTTATTTATCTTCCTCATTTTCCATTTCACTAACTGATCTTCCTTTATCACATCTAAACCAGGAATGACCCAACTTCTCTCATCCTTACTACTGTTGAATCACAAGATTTTTCACTTAAGCCTTGAAAGCATTTCTTCTTTCACTCCCCACCAGATGGACCAGAGTGCTCGGCTCCATTGCCTTTCGCCTTTGCTGCTAAGATTCTCCCACATGTCCTCTTTGTCTCCACTCTGATGAGCTTATAAACCCAGCTGCTGCGATCTCTCCATAATGCAGACTTGATCACAACCTTCTCTGAAGTTCTCCATTTGTCTTTCATTAATTCAGAATGCCAAAACATAAAAGTTTGTACATTGCCACTATACCTCCTGTATTTTGTGCTTCACACATACCCATATTTATGTTTTGGTATGATTGATACTTTTTCCAGAAAGTCTTTCCAAGCAACAAAGGTCTGAATTGGAGTCCTTCCTATGTTTTCTATAGCATGCTAATATTACATTTTTTCAGTGTTTTATAGTTAGTTTTTTCTTTATAAATTCTCTGAAACATAAGTTCCTTGAGGAAAGAGATTGCTTTTACCCAGACCTAAGGATATTTGCTGACATATAACAACATTTAATATTTTTAAAGATTAACCCCTCTAAATTACTGGACAGGGATCTACTAAAAATGAAAGATCAGACTATGATACTGTAAATGAAATAATCAAAGTAGGCTTTTAATAAACATTTCTTGTCACTCTTTCATTTGGTTCCTAAGTAATTTTTACTTAGAACTGTGGAATGGGTTAACTTAGTCGTACAGTGATTTCAGTTTTTATACTAAGACCTATTACTGTTGAATGCTAAGAAGAGAATAGAACTTTATGGCAGCAACTGTCTTATTGATAGTTCAATGTTCCACGAAAGTACTAGAATCATATTTCTGGAATAAGTTGAAGTGAAGTCTGTTGAGAATGAATAGAATGTATTAGTCATTGAGTAGCTGTTCCACAGAGTGACACTTGGATTGGTTCTTTAAGTTCCTATTTGCAAATTCAGTCAGGTATCACATGACTTCACACATACACACACACCACACACAAGTAATAAGGATTATTACTAGCAATGAAAAATATTTTATGGGTGGGTGAATTTATACTATTTACTAAACACATGAATGCACATGTAGCTTTATTATGATTAGTATTTACTGAGAACCAGAAACCAAGAATCAGATAATATAACCATAGTGAAGCACAGAAGAATGCTGCTACACACCAGTTATAAATTGTTCTTTTTTCTGTAGGTTGAGCAGATATTTCACTTTAGGGATGAAGTCACCGAGACAAAGTATGTCTGTATTTATTTATCAATCACCTTTTAAAATTATTTATTTATTGTTGTGTTTTTGAGACATTCTTGCTATGCAGTTTAGGTTGCTCTTGAGCTCACTTGTAGCCCAGGCTGATCTCAGACTTGGAACAATTCTCCTGGGTCAGACTCCCGAGTTCTGGGATTACAGGTGTGCATCACCACAGTCACTATCAATCACCTGTTGAATATGTGCTATGTGTTGGTTACCAAAAGGATTGTTGTGAGCAATTATGTTCATTCTCAAGATCATTAGCTTCCTTTTCTTACTCCCATTCCATTGTTCAGTTTATTATTATTAATTTGAAGGGAAAACAGAGAGAGAGACAGAGAGAGACACGAGAGAGACAGAGAGAGACAGAGAGAGAATTATACACTGCTCTTGAAAGAAACATCCTAATGCAACTCACTCATTTAATATATTCAAGCAGATTTTCTCTGTTTTCTGTCCTTAAATCCTAAAGTCTCTGTACAACCTTATAAACTACTTGAGTTTCAGAGGCTAGAAAGCCAAATTCTGCATTTCTCAGACTTTTCTGCATCTTATTTTGGACATTGGCTAGGTAACCTCAAAAGAGATTTGGATACTGTGAATGCTGTGAATGTTGTTTATGAGGACAACAAGTTTCAACAACATGCTGTTGCTAAGCAATGCTACTTAAGTATATTGATTTTGTGTTGTTAACACCAAACTGTGATACATAGTAGAATGTAAAAATCTGTCAAAAAAGTAGAGGGGTGAATATTATTTGAATTCGTTGTTTGATCAGTTTCATAATGAAGCATATGCAACAAAACCTTTAAGGCTTCATGATATTTTACATCATTCAGCAGATTAGTGTGTACAGCTTTTGCTGAGAAAAACAGTTATTCTTTCTTAGATATATTACAATTGCAATTGAATACTCAGGATGCTTATTTACAGGCAGGAAATGTTTACCTTGAATTCCACTGCATGCACTGTTACCAACACAGTGTCAGGTAAAAGTTATAGAGTCTTACTGTCCTATAAACAATGATGGACTTGAGTTATTTGTGGGAAAATGGATACACTTTGAGACTATAATTTAAGCAAATTAAATCAGACACACAAGCTTAAATATCACATGATCTCTTATATGAGGAGCCCAAAATATAGATAAATAATAGAGCAAACTAAAAGATAATAGGAAATGGAACTTTTGCAAAGGAAAAGGGACCAAGAGATGGAGGGAGGAGTGAGAGAAGTTAGGAGAAGGGATGAAAAATAAAAACTTAAAATGTGCTACATACAGATACCAACTCCCCATGATGGATGTAATACTTATGTAGCCTAAATATGTGCAAACAAAACAAAGGTTTAAAGTAGACTCCGTTGTGAGTGAAGCAGTGGAAGGACAGGAGGATGACGACAGTTCACACTGGGCAGTGGAGTCAGCCCCTGCTGAGCTCCTCTGGGGAATGATGCAGCTTCGCTCAGAAGCCCACCTTCGCGCCCATCCCAGCAACATCTGTGTCCTTTCTTGAAAAACTTCCCTCTCCCGAGGAACTATACCCTAGACACTTCTATTAGGACTTCCTCAGCAAAAACTTCAGTCTTGGGCTTGGGGATTTAGCTCAGCAGCATAAGCACCTGCCTTGCAAGCAGGCAGTCTTGAGTTTGATCCCTGGTGCCCATAAAAAAAAAAAAAATTCACTCTCTCAAAAGATCATTCTCGACACCTGGAGAGTCCAGCCCATGGCTCATGGGGCTACATGAGACTCTCAACAGTTAACAAACTGACTATATAAGGTTGTAAACTTTTAACCATATTTTGTGATTTTAGTGGGATTTTTTTTTGATGATTTGATTGCACATGCTTTCATTCAGACTGCAGGCAATGGAATGCTATGTTCACAAAATCAAGCCAAATCTGCACGTATCAGGCATTATATGAACTTGTACAGCTTGAATAGTGAAATGCAGAGTGAAATACTATCAAAAGTAGTATTTCAGCCTACTTACATGTGTGTATGTCTGGAGGACAGACGTTTATTATTATTAAGCAGATGCATACATTTCACATTTAACTTGGGTTTATTGTTTTGTAAAATAGTATCATAAATTAAAATCATATTTTAGCAGCTGTGGTGTAGGAAATACAAAACTACATTAAATATGTTTTTGTGGGGGCTGGGGATTTAGCTCAGCGGCATAAGTACCTGCTTGCAAGCAGGCGGTCGTGAGTTCAATCCCGGGTACCGATAAAAATGAAAAAAAAAAAAAAAGACAAAAAAATATATGTTTTTTGCTCATGACACCGTTATAATTACATAGACAGCATCACTAATACTAGTGATTTATTATTTTTATTAAATTTAATCGCTAAAAATAAGAACCACATGATCATTTCTATAGGTGCAGAAAAAGTTTTTGATAAGATTCAGCACTTACTCATGATAAGAACCTTGCAGAAAATTAGAATAGACAGTCTTTACTTCAATATGATAAAGGCCATCTATGATGAACCAACAGCCAGCATCATATTAAATTGCCAAAAACTGAAGGCCTTTAACCTAAAATCAGAAACAAGACAAGGATGTCCATTATCACCGCTCCAATTCAATATAGTACTGGAAATACTAGCCAGAGCAATTAGATGAGAGAGAAATAAAAGGAGTAAGGATAAGAAAAGAAAAAGTTAAATAATCATTATTTGTAGATGACATGATACTCTACATAGAAGACCTCCAAAACTCCATTGAAAGACTCATAGGTATAATAAATAAATTCAGTAATGTAGCTGGATACAAAGTCCACATTCAAAAATCAATAGCATTCCTATACATTAACAACAAAATCACTAAGAGAGAAATAAGAGAAGCTACATCCTTCACAATAACATCCAAAAAAAAATTAAATACCTAGGAATCAATCTAACAAAAGAAATAACAGATCTATTCAGGGAAAATTATAATACACTGAAAAAGAAATTGAAAAGAATCTCAAAAAATGGAAGGACATTCCCTGTTCATGGATACAAAGAACAAATATTATGAAAATGGCCATTCTCTCAAAAATTTTATTCATATTTAATGCAATCCCAATCAAAATATCATTAGTATACCTCACAGACCTAGAGAAATCATTTGTAAAATTCTTCTGGAACCAGAAAAGACCTAGAATAGCAAAGAAATTTCTGAGCCACAAAGGCAAGGCAAGAGGCATCACAAACCCTGACTTCAAGTTATACTACAAAGCTACTGTAATAAAATCAGCATGGTACTGAAATAAAAACAGACCTGAAGATCAATGGAAAAATCAGAAGATACAACTACAACTACAAACACACTCAGTCACCTTATCTTTGATAAAGGCACCAAACACATTCACTAGAAGAAAGATAGTCTCTTCAATCAGTGGCGCTGGAAGAATTTGCTCTCCATATGCCAAAAACTAAAACTAGACCCATGCCTATCACCATGCACTAAACTAATGTCTAAATGAATCAAAGACCTAATATTAAAACAGAAACACTAAATCTATTGGAAGACAAAGTAGGTAGAAATCTTGAAGACATAGGGGTAGGTAGAGAATTCATGAACAAGAATCAAACCATACGTGAAATACTTCACAGAATCAATAATTGGGACCATGTCCTATTAAAGACTTTGCGCATGTAGAAAGAAATCTCCAGCATTGTGAAAATAAAGCCCAGAAATTGGGAAAAAAATCTTAGTGAACTGTCCCTCAAACAAAGGACTTCTGTCCAGAACATACAAAGAATTGAAAAAAGTCAGATCCCCAAAATTCAAAGACCCATTCCAAAAATGGACATCTGAGATGAATACACAGTTCTCAAATGAAGAAATACAAATGGCAAATAAATAAATAAATGAAAAAATGGTCAGCATTATTGGTCATTAAAGAAGTAAAATTAAAACCACGCTGAGATTCCATCTCACTCCAGAAAGAATGGCCAGGATCAAGAAAACTACCAAGAAAAGAATGCCGGAGAAGCTGTAGGGTAAAAGGAACTCTTCAGCACTGTTGGTGGAAGTGAAGACTGGTGTAACCACTGTGAAAGTCAGTCTGGAGAACCCATAAAAAGCTGGAATTGGAAGTCACATTTGACCCAGCTATCCCACTTCTGGGCATATTCCCTGAAAAACTGAAAACATCATACCACAGTGATATATGTGCACCATTGTTTATAGCAGCACAATTTGTAATAGCCAGGTTGGAAACAACCTAAATTCCCATCAACTGAGGAATGGATAAAAAAAAAATGTGGCATTTTTATACAATGGAGTACTATTCAGCTATAAAGAATGATCACATTGAGATATTTATAAGTAAATGAATACAACTCGAGACCATTCTCATAAGTGAAATAAATTAAACTGACATGTGTAAATACCATATAATCTCCCTAGTGTAAGAAATGGTAAGAGTATATAAGATACAAAAAACTCAATAAATACAGTGAAATGATAAGAATCTGCTTAAAGGGGAAAAATAATATTTCTGGGAAAATGAGGAAAAATGAAAAAGAAGAGAAAAGAAAAATATATGTAATTATATAAACACACTTAGGATAACTAAGATGATTGTGCTACAAACTGTAAGTATTTGGAACAAAACAGTTAACATTCGAGGAATTGCAACAATTGTGCATATTATTGTATGGTGATCTGAGGAACTCTTAAAGATCATTACGTAAAATAACAATCCTAGTTATGCTTCTACCACCTTGTTTGGAAGGCCTATATTGTCAGTGTTGTGGGCTTTTTGTTATTGTGATTTATTTTTCTTTTTTGTTTCATGTTTTTCAAGGAATTTGTTTTGTTTTGTGTTCCCCTCTAATACAGAAAGAACAAGTATACATATAGAGACTTCTCCTAAACAGTTTATGAGAATCGATTATATCACGCACAATGAAATGAACAGCTACTTTAAAGAAAAGGAGCCATTAAGGCACCCGGTGCTGATTCTGTAGCATCATGCTATGAAATCCAGCAATGCTGTTATTCTTTCCTCAGAGTGATGTGACTCTCTTTTGTATTGTTTAATTTCAGGAGACATGCAGGGAGGGAAAGCTAATTTGAAGAGAACACGAAGCATGACATGGCAGCCACTGTTGCCTTCCCTATTATTTGTTTTTGAAGTCCTAAAATGCCTCCATCATCCTGTTCTGATCAGTTTAATACTATTTTGTTTTGTATGAATTCATTGCATGTGAAGATATGGACACTATTTAAAGGAAAACAAGAGACAATATGATAGCCAGTGAAGATCTCCTGTTGTCTTGCTTTGAAATCTGTCTCTTACATTGTTTTCTTCTGATCTGTTTTGTTCTAATTAATTTTACCCTCTTTAAAATAAAATTTAAATTTAAATTTACTGACTGTTAAAAATGTATTTTTTTTTCAATTCCAGAGTGGCTTCAACTTTATCTCAAAAGAGAACACAGTCCTTCCAAAAAGAAAATTAGCAATAAGGAAGAATATTCTACCAAAAAAGGAAAGATGAGTACTGTGTTGCCTGGACAAATAGTAAGGCACTATGTTTAATTTGTAGGGAAATCATATCAGCTTCCAAAGATTATAATTGGAAAAGGCATTGTATGCAAAAACATGCCACCAAATTAGATGTACATCAGGGATATTTCTTACAGACTAAATAACAAAACTCTGAAACGGTTACAACTCACATGAATTCTCTTATAAAAGCTACTTATATGAAATTAAACCTGATTACAAAAAATACTAAAACCATTTATCAATGGTGGCTTTATTAAGTAATCTATAAAAACATGGCAACTATAATATGATCTGATGAAAAAGCAGATTACCTAGAAAATCACTTTGTCTTACTAGAATATTGCCAAGCTAATTAAAGAAACAGGAAAAATATATCAAAAGAGATTTAAAGGTAAAGCTTTAAATTTCTTATTTTGGGTTTTAGATGAAAGTGCTGATGCTACAGATACAGTGAACTTGCCATTTTTACTAAAGTATTGAAAAAAAAATACAATATCATTGAAGAAATGACTTCTATGATGACATTCAATAATACAGCTAAATGTTGATTTATATAAAAGTAAAAAAATACAATAAAGCTAAATTTCTTTGACTTTTGAAAACATAGCTGGTATAGCTACTTTTGGCTCCCTGATGATTAGTAAGAATGAGAAATTTATAAAATTATACAAATGATATAATTGCCACCTGAAGCTCACATTTGATGAAATATTGCATCATTCATCAAGAAAATTTATTTGGGAAAGTTTTAGGAGTGGATAATGCTGTGCAAATGGTCCTCACAGCTGTGATTCCATAAGGTCCAAGGGACGGAATTGTTTTTTCCAGGAATTCTTTCAAAGTATGGATGCTGACTATGGGGACACAATTTAGTTTTTTGAAGTTGAGCAGCTTGGAGGAAATGTTGAAAAGATTGTATGATTTGTGAAATGAAATCAAGTCATTTATGAAATCAAAAGGAAAATTTGTGCCAGAAATTGAAGATGAAAAACAGACTCAGATTTAGCTTTTTTGGTGGATTTGATTGCTCATTTACATGAGTTAAATATGTGTACTCAATGTGAAAATCAACTTATCTGTATCATGTCACAAACCAAAAACAATGTTCAAAGTGAAACGTGTGGCAAGGTTATGAAACACAATAAATAGTTGTGCTATTTATTTAATTATTAAATATTTCCATGTGCTATCGGAAATGGTACTTATATATTTTTTTCTTAGGTAACTTCTGAAGGATGTGCTCCCCAAATGCAAGGCTGCAAAGAAAAGAAAAACAAAACAAAAAAAGATACAATATTTGGGGCATGTAAGAAGAGTAAAGCCAGCTGAAATCGTTACAAGATAGATGTTGCTTAGACACAGAAAGCAAGTAGCACAGATTGGAAGAAAGGGATGGTGTTACCAGCATGAATTCTTTCAGAATAAGAAACAGAGAATTGAAGGGGTATCGGGTAAGTTTAGCTGTATGGAAGTATTGTGTTGAAAAATATTTACAAACTTATTTGTGATGTTAAGAAACCATACCTGTAGGTCCAAACAAAACTAAGCAAATAAAAAATAAAACAATTTTAACTTCAGAAAAAACAAAATGTTGCCATAAGAAAGTAAAATCAAAATGCTATATTTGGCATAGCATCAAGCCATAGTCATAATAAGAAAAAGGATAAGACAAAAATTTTTAGATCTTTACTATGGGAAAAGTTAAACATACATAAACTTAGAAAGGTAATATTTAAGGACTTTTCACCCAAATTCAGTAACTATCAATCTTTCAAAAATTTTCACTCCTTTAGAAAAAATGGACTACACTCCTATCATTGAACTACTCAAGTTGATAATTTTTTTTTTCTGTCTTTCTGTGTTTCTGGGGATTGAATTTAAGATATTACTCATCTTAGGCAAATTCTCTGCTGAAGAATTCTGTCAACACTAAGTCCCAACAGTATTTTCCTACTATTCTTGGTGTTCACAATTCTCCAGTCTCCCTTAGGAGTATTGCTTTCACTTTTACAGTAACTTTTAAGAACCAGAATCCAAAAATTAGTAATTCATTTTAATACATTAATGTCGTTATTTTTCTTCATTCTGCAGATTTCTCTTCCATTTCTTTTTTGTTCTTTTTCTTCCCATGAATTTTTTTTATTAGAAAGTAGATTAACTTTTCCAAAAAATGTATGAGAGTATAAATTTTCTTATTTTACCCCATGGCATTATTGAACATAACTGAACCATGCCAAATATGTTTAAATTCATGTGTTTCTGATGACATTAAAAGATATTTTATTGGTTATTTTGGGGGGAAACAAAGAAACCAACTCACTAAATTAAAAGCTAGTACATTAAATAATTAGCATCTACTATGAATTTTCTATTTAAACGATATGATAGGGAAACAATTTATGAAGGTAAATTTAACAATTAAATGTGTTTGAGGTAATAAATGAAGAAGCAGGTAGAATTAGTTCACAAACTTTTATGAATTTATGAATGTAGTTATTAACTATACAAAGAGAGCAAACCAGGCAGTACATCATCTATGAAGTCATTTTGGTTTTAAAAATAAAGTCATATTCGAATCTGAGTTTTAAATTTACTTCTAAACTGGGCACAGTGATACACACCTGTAATCCCAGCACTTGGGAGGTTGAGGCAGGAGGATTGCTGTGAGTTCAAGGCCAGGCTGAGCCATATTAATGAGTACAAGGGCTGCCTAAACTACATAATGAGACCACGTCTCAAAAAAAAAAAAAAAAAAAAAAAATCCACTTACACATACATAAGGTAAAATCAAAATAAATGACATACTAGCTAACTTAGAAATTATGACAAAGTCATCAGAGAATAAAAGGAAGCTTAGGAAAGGATTAAAAGTTCTCAAGTGTGCTGATTAAAAACAATAAATAAATACAATAAAAACAATAGCTGACATTAAGTGTACATATTATTTAGAAATATGGAGATAAATGTTAATCACTGAATGAATTTAAGGGGTGAGCAGATGAAGAAAGAAAAAGGTGGAATGGAACTTTTGTTCATTTTTGGTTTCATGGTGCGATCCGCAGTTTTTTGGGGATTTTTGGTACTGGGGATCAAACTCAGGACCTCTCGCTTGCCAGGCATGTGCTTGTGCAACTGCACTAAATCCCCAGCCCTTTGTAGTTTTTGAGTTACTCTAAAAAATAATTTTAAAATTAAATATCAGAAGAATAGAAATTTCCAAATTGAACGTCTGCTTCCGGTACCGCCCACAGTCGTTGCTCACCCCTTATTGCACGCAGGTTTCCTGCCTGTGGTTATTTTATGGCCGCTGGGTTGTGTTTCACGACGCGCCCCTTCTGCCCCTCAGGCAGTCCGCCGTGGGGGTGCTCCCCTGCTCAGCACCCCTCTCAGTCTCAGGAGGGTTCCCGCGAGGACAGGAACTCAGAACCACTCTGCAAGCACCTGCCAAGGGTTTTACTTCTGGGAACTGTTCCAAACTTCTCCAGCTCCCCAGATACTTCAAACAGAGTTGAAAAAAGTTTCTAACCCAGAGTTATTGGAGAGAGCCCACAAGTCACCGGAAAGAAGGGGTCCCCTTTGTCTTTTTAACTGACTCTTTCAACACAAATTTTAGCTCTGAGATGATGGATGAGACAAAGACCTAGACAAAGACCATACTGGTCATGAATGCATAAATATTCTTTGTCTTTCCCCATTACTTCCTCTTCAGTATTCTTTTCTGCATAGATTCTTGAAAATTAAATTATCATTTCAAATCCAATACCTTTTTCTGTTCATTTCTGAAGTTTGGAATTACAGTAAACACTCACTGGCATAAAGCCAAATGATTATTCATTTAATATCAGAGTAACTACCAACTTCTTTCAATGTTCTTGTCAGGATTTTCTTTCCTCCTTTCTGAATTATATAAACGTCAGGACACTCTCTTTTATTTCTCTCAAAGAAATACAGTGTCATGATTCTATCAGAAGCATATGTGTAAAAGTTCTTTTGAAATGTGAAAAGCTGTAAGTAGTAGTTATAATTTACTTCTTTTCAAACATATACAAGAAAAGATAGCAAAAGTTACCACTTCGTTATGCAAGTTTCATGACCTACAGCAAAGAGTTTATAGATTTCAGGGCAATCTGTGTACTGAGAATTTTGTTAAAGATTAGGTAATCTTCTAGTGATCTGCTGCTCCTAATTTTGTATAACATTTCAATTCTGTATGCTTAATACATTTTTAAAAATCAGTAGAAAATACCATTTTCCAAAATGAAGATAGAAAAAACATGAATTAGTCATAGGAGATGGTACAAATTAATGAGCTAAATAAACAGAAATTTCATAAACTGTGGGGTTCTGAGTGCACTATAATTTCAAGAAAATTATTATGAACAGAGGGCCAAGAATAATAACTTGATGGAACTCTATCATTGTCTCCTCTCTTTCTTTTCCCCCACCCCATTCTTTCAGATCTTTATTATTATATACTTTTCAAGTTACTTTTACATATGTGGTTCCTGTTTATCAGTCACTTAAACTGAGTGGTAATTGTCTTTCAAACCAAATGTGAATTTTATTTTCGTAAACTTTATCTTGGCAATCTGATTTTTATTTTTAAAAGTTCAAAAATGTTCTTGTTTGATTGGAAAGTCATTTACAGAACTTCTCCGCTTCTCTGAAAATGTAACCTTGTTCCTGTCAGTTGGCTTAATGCTCCACACATGTTTTCTCACTTAAACTTTGCCTCATTTGGCTGTGGTTTTTAAATGTAGCCTTTGAAACCATCTCTAATGGAAAAATGCAGCTGTGAGCAAGATTTCCTAAAATGTACATGGAATTAATTTTCCAGGCATTTCATGCAAGGGCCCTGATGTATCTAAAGGAGAAGCTGCGCCAAAGAGTTTTAATGCAACCAATGAAAGAGGGAGGCCGCCAGCAAGGAGGAGAAGGAGCAGACAGGACAGGACACAGTCAAAGGGAAATGGCGAGGAGGAAAAGAGATGGGTGTGAAAGCTGAGCAAGACAAAAGAAAAATAAATATACCCATGGGGAGGAAAAAGAGGAAATACAGGGAATGCAAGCGAGAGTTAGAAGAGCAGGTGATGTCATAGGAAGAAAAAGGGTTTTTCCTGAAAGTTCTCATTGCTACATTTACTTAAACTGACCAGTCTCTCAGGCGGTGGCACAAAAAGTTTACTTTATGTCAGATCAGTCTATTACTTTACATCAGATAGTCCATTACTATAAATAACTAATTTCAGTTAAGAGGGCACATTTTAAAAACATAACATTTCCAATATTACTGCTGAACTTTTTTGTAACTAAACTTCTCTCATCATATAGTGCTTTTATAGACACTATAAAGTTACAACTCAAAGCTACAGAGTTTGCTTTGCTGAAGTACAGCTGCGAGGTTTTTATGCCCAGGGGATGGTAAATGTATGGAACTGTGACACTGACGTCGGACTGTAAGGATATATTTTGTCTGTTCTTTCTATTTCAGGCTTTTAAAAAATCTTTTATTTACTCTAAGGTCTCAAAGTGGGTGACAAAAATCCTAAAATCACACAACAAATAAAATATATTTTAATACTCATGTAGAAATTCAGTGATGCATTTTCTGGGAACATTCTTAGGGAGAACACATTTACCATGGTATAACAGATTTTTAAATTTTTTTTTTATCTTAAAGAGAAAAAATTAAAATTTCAAGCCTAATATACTGCATTTTGTTATCTTTAGTTTCTCAGAGTACAAGATGTCTGCATTTAATTGTTCAAACAATATTAGCATAAAACTTGCTTTTCAATGAACTAAGAGAAATTAGTAGTATAACTATCTTACCTAATATCACATGTGTTATCTCTTTCAGACTTTCACCCTGGGGAGACAATACGATATTGACACACGGGAGTCTGACTTATGTCACCTATGAGCATGTTCTCTACTTGTATCTATTTACCTGTAAAAGTTTCAGGGTTATTCTTCTTTATTACTGAGTTGTACTCCACTGTATGAAAACTACCGTTTGTTTTCCCATTTTTAGATGTTTAGGTTGTTTCAAGATTTAGCTATTACAAACTGTGCTGCTATAAACATGGGTGCATATGTATTCCTGTGATATGATGTTTTTAATTTTTCTGGGAGAAAGTCCAGAAGGAGAATAACTGGGTCAAAATTTAATATATTAATATAGTGCCAATAAATTAACAATTTGCAAGTATATGAAATGAGAGGGCTCATTTATATATGTACGTGATCATTTCACATATATTTTGCTGATATAGATGATTTTAAGTACCAATTAGCATAATTCCTTCTTTCAGTATGAGTAAAGAAATTATTTTATGAGAATTGATGCTACGTAGTAACTGTATCAAAATTATTTAAATATTGAAGGCTTGTTTATACAGAACAAAGAATAAATCAAATAGCATGCCAATACCTATTTGAAGAAAAGATAAAAATCTTTACAGTAAAACCCAAATAGATCAGTATAGTAATAGCAAATGTCAAAAGACGATTTTATGGTTTTATACATGTTTTTCAATTCAAGTATACCTTAAATAACCCTAACATAATTAAATAACTGTAAAATGTAGTAACTCATTGCTATATAATTTGAAAAGATTTAGAGATTCTGAGATTAATTTAACAATTTCACATAAATAATAAGGCTGAAAATGTAAAACTTGCTGGACTTTTTTCTATTTTCATATTCCTGTAATAATTTCTTTTTATGTAGCTTTGCTTTGACTAATCTAATATTTTCATTTGGCTGTTTAGAAAAACTATAGTTTTGTGTGGCAAACAAATTTATAGAATCTTATCAAACGTGTGAAGATTTCATCTATATTATGAATCTTCTACATAATAAAATCTGATATTTTAGGAAGAACTGTTCTGGAACATTAGAAAAACACTGGTGTACTGAACACTCAACTAGATCCGTTTTAAAAACATATTTTCATGGTAGAGAGAGTAAGTACTGGGGCAGTCATATTAGAATTCCCACTGTTTATGACCTTGGGTATCACAGAACTTATTAATTAGACATCTTGTGTATTCTGGGACAATTTGGGCTAATGGAGGGAACTTTTAACAGAAAAACAAGAATTAGGCTTTTTATCCTATTTCTAGCATGTAGATTAATTAGTCATATAAAAACAAAGAACAGGAGAAATTTTTTCCTTTTAAAATAGCTCACATATTGAGAAAAAAAAAAACAGAAACAGCACTGTTGTTATTAAAATCATATTTAATTTTCACTCACCATTAGTGATATTGATGAGGGCATAAGGCAGCTTTTAACTGGAAAAACAAAACATCTAATATTAAAACAATATTTGAATGCCTACAACAAGTTCTCCTTTGAGCACCCTCTGAACATATTCAGTACCTGCCACACGATATGGTAAGGATTTCATCTATTAGCTCATTCAGTCATTAACTCCTTCTGATGGCCTACAAGGTTGTACGTGGTTTGTCCTTTGTGAGTTGCTCCAACTCTCTCCTCATTGCTGCCCAAATCTAGGCCCACAAGGGTGCTTACCATGACTCAGATGTACTAAGCACAATCCTCACTTACTTCCTTTGCTCTAGCTGCTCTTTCTTCCTGAAAAGTGTTTGCTCCCAGATATCTACCAAGCTGCCTTCCTCACTGCCTTCAAGTCCTTGCTCAAATGTTACCTTCTCAAGAAGACCTGTCATAACACCTGAATTAATGCTGCCAACTTCCGTCTCTCACCACTCTGCTTCCTAACTCGCCTCAGCCCCCCTTACCTGCCTTGCATCTTCTATCCCCTGTTGCTTACCAGCTTCTTCCATCCTGTGCAGTCTATTTCATTATTATGTTTAGTGCAGTGTCTCTTGCTTCCCATCCTCCATGACAATGGAGATTTTTGTCTATTTTGTTCTTGGATACAAGCGCCAGAACAACATCTGGTCCATAGAAGGCACTCAAATATTTGTGGAATGAAAGAATTTGGCAAATGCGTATCGAGTGTCTACTCTGTCTCAGGATTTTGTGCTTACCACTGGGAATAAAAAGAAGAACCAGACACAATCTGTAGCCCACAATAGTTTACGGTATAATTCCCAGGACACCTACCACAGTTTCTGGCTCAGTAGATTTTGGATGCAGCCTAGATATTTGCAAGTCTGCCTAACACAGCAAAGGTTTCAGATGTCCCCCATCCTCACCATGTCCTCCGGGGAGGCAGGGAAATTGTATTGTCATGAGATCTTTGACATTTAATACAAAACCTGAAACATACCGGGAACTGACTAAATGTTCCTCATTGATGAATGGATAATGTGATAAAAAAGATGTACTTTCCATCTTCTAAAAACTTATGAAAGGCAAAATTGGTACCAGTTCCTTGCTTACTATTTGCCAAAAGCACTTCTAACATAATAGAAATAAATGACCTATACATGGAACAGTTTAGTGATGAAAGAAGTGTGTGAATGTGGGAAAGATTCAGAGGAAGAATCATAACCTTCGGACCATTTTCTCTAAGGTGAGAATTGTTCTGGTCTTAAAAGTCACATCACAAAATTGATATTAGTGCTACCTTTAGATTTTATTTAAAAAGTCAATAAATATGACACAGTACATGCAGGAAAAAGTGGTGACATTTTTGGATAGAATGGACATTCCCGAGGGCTCTATAGCCATGTTAGACACTGCAGCTGCAAGTCACCAAGGACAGGCTGCCGTTACAAGTCCCAAGGTCCTCAGTGCCACCAGCAGAGCCACCTCTCTCCAAGAGAATGTGCAGCTAAGACTCTCACACTGATTGACTAAATCATAGCTTTGAATTATCACCATTGGAAAACTCAAAATTTTCCTGTCATCTTTTGATTCTGGAGCTGGGAAGTAAAATTGCTTAGCTTTATAGAAACTTTCATTTTGTTTGGAAAGGGAAGATTTGAAGTACAGCAATAAACTTTCACTATAGCACAGCTTGTCTGTGCTATAGTGAATTCAAATAAAACTTGGGTCTGTTATTGGGAAGAACAAAAAGCCTTCCATAACACAGATTTCATTCAGAACATCACAAGGATGATATTATGTTTACTCTGAGATGCAAGGCTATTCTCAGACAAAAGTTGAATGACTCTACTTTCTGTGAATCTAGACTTCTCTCTGTCTCTGTGTCTCTCTGTTTCTCTCTCCTCACTTACTACTTCAGATATCTAGGATTCTCATTTATCTCTCCTCTTATCTTGTTTATTTAATTAATTTTTAAATGTTGATTTGTGCATGTTTGCAGCACATAATAAACACATTCATTGTGAAGAGTTGGCAGATGCACTTAACATAGTTAAAATTTTTGTTTTACCTTTCCTTCCTCTTCTCTCCCCCACCATCTTTACATCTCCAGGTTCCCTTCTCATTTGTAAAAGATCTCTCTTCTTGCATCTATTATTTTTTATTTTGCTCTAAATTATTTATACTTTGGGGTTCTCATATAAGAAATACCATGCAATGTTTCCTGTATTCTTGGAGGATATACAAATAATATATCCAGATCAGAACACAATTTGAAGTTTTAAATCAAGGTAAACATATCTAACAGATGATCCAGAAATTTCACTTTCATTATTTTTACATAAGAGGATTAGAACGTTTCGCACAAAAATCTGTATGCAAATTTTATATCAGCCTTATTCATAATTCACACCAAACTTGGAAGCAATCCAGATGTTCTTCGACTAGAGAATGAATGATCTGTGTGATACATGAAAATGATGAAGTGCTATGTAATACAGAGGAATATTCTGCTCATGCAACATGGACAGATCTCACATGAATTGTCCTTCATAAAATACACTGGGCCCAGAAGGTTACAAACTGTATCACTGCATGTATACTTTAAACTTTAAGAAAATAAAACTATGGTGATTTCCAGGGGCTGAGATGTAATAAGGGATGGACTGAGCAGGGAAATGTGAGGGAATTTTTAGTTTGATGGAACCATCCCACATCTTTTGGGTGATAGTAGATACATGACTCTGTGCAACCATCATATGCAAAGTAATGTACAACAAAGAGTGAATTTCACTGTATAGAAGTTAAAAAATAAACTTACTTATGTAGTTCCTTTTCATATTCACTTTCCAGATAATAAAAGTGGAATGAAGGTATGTTAAAATATTTCGTCTTACATTTAAGAAACAGTTCCCATGGTTTAGTTGCAAAGTCACACCTGAACTTTTTTCATTAGATTTATTTTAAATGTTTAACAAGCACTAGAGTCTAAAGAAAAACACTTCCAGCTTTACAATTTTTTACATTGTGCCAAACCTTGCTTCTACACGTGTGTGCACACGCATATGTGTTTCAAGACCACTTTGTTTTATTAACAAGTTCTTTCTGAATAGAAATGTTTTTAGTTCCATTAATGGATTCCTCCTTCCCTCAGGTTATTAAGCTTGATAGAGATGAATGGTTTCAAATGCAGGTGGGCACAAGAAAATGACTAAGTCTTGAGGTCAATTCCCACCCAGGGTTGGCTGGCCCTTTATTCAAAATTATAGGCAGAAATTATGAAGGTGATCTCATACATGTGAAGGTGGGCCTGTGTTCTCTAGAACAGGTGCTAACAAAGAATTCAGACAATTGGAAAACTGAGTAAATCACATCTGTTCTCCTTTAGTGTGTACAGTTATCTGAAAATATATCAAGACTTTTTTGCAATACCTTGGGTATTATAAGTCATATTTAGAATTTTGAATTCTGGTTTTTTTTTTTTTTGTACCTAGGATCAAACTCACGACTTCATGCTTGCCAGGCAGGTGCTTAAGCCACTGAGATAAATTCTGGGTTCTAGCATTTTAATATAATCTAAATATAATCAAATCTAATATATATATTGGAGTGGTTATTCAAATCCAGATGATGGATTTCTCCTTTGCCTCTACCTCTTGGTGCTTGTGTAGCCTTTGGTAACCATTGGGTATTTTGGTAACCTTTGGATATTCAATGAATAATTAAGGAATGAATACAATGATGTTTTCTAGGTCACCAAATACGTGCTTTTGTCCAGATTCACTAATTCCTTGTGTGTCTTCTGCAGTAGAGAAATGATGTCTTGTATTTCCATTACATTGCAGGAATTTAGAATTAAAAAGTTAGTTACTTATGTAAAAATGGGAAATAATATGTAGGTGAGGATAATAGATGAATATAATATGACAATAATAACATATGGTGAGAATACTAACATTAAAAGTGATATTGTTAATTGTTTCATTTGCCTTTAATTTCACATAAATTCATTTCTGTAGATGTTCATAAAGGCTTCTTTACCATAGATTTTGATGGAGCCAAAAGGTAACTAGAGCAAGATCTGTTCACAGGGCTATAAACAGATGTGTTTCCAAGGAAATGAAATCCAGCACCATCAGACTTGAAGCTCATTATTTCACAACAGTCAAACTTTGCTTGGTAATAGAATCTTTAATTCAACTTGGGTGGGAGGTAGAGAGGGAGAAAAGAGGCAGGCTTAGAATAATGACTTGATTATTTATAAAGTCTCCACCAAAGGACCAGGGATTTAGCTCAGTGGTATAAAGGCCTGCCTGGTAAGTACAAGTTTATGAGTTTGATCCCTGGTACAAATAAATAAATAGTTGCCATCAAATCAATTCTCCTGTGGTGACTATTTCTCAACATCCTGATCCACCTGATCTGTCCACTGATTACATTTTCCTTTTGAGGGTAAGTTAGTCAATTGTTTAAAATATCCCCAATGCTATAGCTTAAAACTGAAAATAAAAAGAGCAACCACAGGGCACCTTGGGATGAATCCATTCCAGAGCCATGTGGTGTCATGTCCATCAGCCATGGTGACTGCCTTTGGTCACCTTCAAGCAATTAGAACATGCTGCTGTTTCTCTCTTGTTTGCATAATTTTACCTGGAAAATTAGAAAATCAAGCATTTCAGTTTCTAGATTCAACTGGGAACAGTTGAGCTGGCACCTGGAACAATATCCTTCAGGAAGGAATGTGATGATGATGATAATTATGATAATGAAATGATGGAGATTGCAATAATTAAGTAGGATTCCTTTGCTGAATGCTTTTGAGATGTCAGGCATTTGCTAGCATACTATATGCACTCTATGATTTATATCCCAAAGTTGTAAGAATTAGTTACCAAGTGATTCTCCTTCATTGTGATATGAGTTTCATGGCCAGCCACAGTCATCAATACTATTCCAGCTTTAGACCTTTTTCCTCTCTGTCTCTCTGTGCCTGCATACTTCATCTAAGCTTGGTGCCAAATAACCCACATGCACACAAATTTTGCAACAAATGCACATAGGCGCTTTCTTTGGGGGAACTTTTTATGCTCTGGTGACAATGGAAGCATTCAAATGACACTCAGACATTATAGTTATCTAAACTCAGAAAGCATTGTCAAAGAACCCACCTCAACCCCTCTGAATCATCCTCCTGATTCTTCGTGTTTCCTCCACCCCATCAAGAATGTTTGGAAAGGAGCCTGTCTGGACCCACAGGCTTATTATTTAACAGTACACTGTGGTCTGCTCCTCCGTTTTTTCCTAGGACCCCTTCGACAGTGGGACGCAAGGCAGGTGCTCACCACTCGTCAGCAATCACTGATTCTATAGTGGTTCCTATTTCAACCCCGCTTTTCAGTTTACAAAGTCTACACAGACTAAAAGAACACTGTGAAGAATAGGAGAAGGATAAGAGCTCTGCGAAAGAAAAAATAAGGGTCATTTCCATAGTCATTATATTCCTTTAAAATGATGTCTCCTAAGTCAGAAATTGTACTCTGATTTTATTCATAGTGTCTAACAAAGAGTAGGACCCTCGATACAAGTTTTTTTGAGTGAACTGTGCCAGTTCTGAATTACTCAGCAATTTCTAATATTTTGGGTTTTTTTTCTTTTTGGATATTTGTTTCTTTTAGTTGGCAACTTACAGTTATAATTCCACCCTAGTGCTTTCATTGAGTCTAAAAGAAATGAAATATGAATATGAATTCATTTTGCATAGGAAACTAATAAAAATACAGTTCTCATACATTATTTGTCTATGTGTTTTTTTGGAGTTGATACATGTATAAATCAGATTTTTGCTGTGAAATTCTATTTTAATGGTACAGTATTATTAGAAATCTCTAATTTAGCTATTAGGCATTTAGAAATATTGGGGAATAGCACAGTTGCATTTAATTTTCACAAGATTATACATGCAGTGAAAATATCTCCTATTATAAAAACTTCTTAACTATACTTTAGGTAATATTAGCTCATGCAAGAAACAGTTTACCATATATGGAATGCTTCAAAATATTTTCAAATTAAGTAATAAGAGAATTGAAAGTTATGTAAATGACTTGACTTACCATTGCTTACATTACAGCTTTTTAAAAGTTTGCTGCTATTAAAATGTACTTACATTTTCCTGAATGATTATTTACACAAATACTATTATTTCAGTATAATCAAAACATCTAAGTAAAAATTTTTATGAGGATGCAAAAAATTTCAATAAGTATATATTCTTTTTTTTGTTTTGCTCTGTAGAGTTGAGAAAATTTGTAGTGCTTCACAAGATAGTTGTGAAAGCAGCAGCTACTTCTAGTTGTTTTGAGTTTTTAAAAGAGGTATGCAGTAAAGGAATTCTTACCATCAAGAAGCATTAGTCTTTTAAAGCTAACCAAACAGATGAAAACAAAACAAAAAAGCAAAAACAGACTAGTATTCTAATTGTCTATTGAAGTTTCAGTAAGAATCAGACACTAATTCTAAAGCAATGGATCAAATAATGTCAATTTGTTATCTTTTAGCCATTTTCTCTGATTTTTTGAAACAAAAAATTCTAGAAATTTCCTCAAATATAACAGAAATTTGTGACACATTTTTAACTTAGTGAAAAATTTTCCATTTTGGAGACATTTGAAAGCTGCTAGGAGAAACATAACACCAAAATTTCTGGAATTTACACTGAATTGGAATTTTTATGATGCTCTTCCAAAATTATGATTGTTTCTCATCTATCATTATCCATTGGTCTCTCTTGAGTTTGATGGCAGTCTTTATAAAAATAGAAAAGAAGTCCAACAGCTTTATCATCAATTTATTTTAACTTTATCATATCCTTTAATTTTGTGCACTTATCAAGTATGTGAAACACTGGAAGTGTTATTGACAGGAAGGAAATTTAGAAGCTAGTCTAAGCCACTCATTCTCTGAATAGAAATATGGCATGCCCTGGGGGACAAAAAAGAAGACATGTCCTGATTAACTGAGTTTCCACATAAACACATTAATGCCATTTGCTAAGAGGAAGAGATCTTTTCAGCAGAGTGTTTCAGACAAAAGCAATACATATGAAAAACAAATCCATGATCTATCTAAAGGCATGGTTCTTTAGAGAATTTTACCCATGCTACTTATACAGTCTGAGATACATGGAATTATTTCATCCATTACGTGCTCTTTGTGAGGAATTCCTTAAGAAGTGTTGGTGACTTTACCTGAATGTTTGATGTCCAATGTGAAACAAAATTGGAGATTTGGACAGACATGGAAAAGCTTTGCTTGCTTTGCCTGAGCCTCTTACTTGGCGGGATCCTTTTGGGTGTGAATAAAGTTGCTGGTGGGTAAGAGTGGGACTTGCCTGTCCAATGCCACGCATTAGCTCAGGTATCCACTACCAGACATTAGCAGGATAAGTAAAACTTAATTTATTTCATAAATATCAATCCTGTTTTTCTCTTATGCAATTTTCCAGAACATTTTTAAAAATAAATGTGAAATTAATTTCCTTTCAGAAAGAATAACATGTTTAATTTTAACAAAATGTTCCTTCAAAATTGGATAATTTGAAAGTTATTTCAGCAACTCCAAAAATTCCCTTTGTTTTTCAATGACATATCCTTTCTGTGACCACATTAGGAAAGGCTTTATGGAGCTAAAAACATATTTGTGTCAGATGTTATGTAAAATGCTTATTTTCCTTAACTTATTCATGTACACTGAATAGATTTTTATCGATAATCTTTTTCTTTGAGTTCCCATAACACTGTTGATATCATCAACTGTTTTAAGAAGGAAAAATGTTTAATGCCTCACATTCAGAGTTTTGAGGATTTAATTTTTATTGTTTTCTTAAAACCAGTTATAAACTTGACTGTTACAGCATTTGTCTTATTACCTGCAAAGAGTTGGCAGCAAAAATGAGACCAATAAATTGTTGATTTTTTAATAAATTAAGTTCCCAAACTTTTCTTTTTTCTTTTTATGATTGTTTGGTAAAGATTTATAAAACCATGAAATTCTCAGGTGGCACCTACATTGTCTGCTATTTTTTTCCTTCCTATTATACTATAAGTAGCCTCATCTTTGCTATGAAGTTCACAGGTTCTCTTTATCAAATTAGCTTTCAAATCATCCGGGACCAGAACAGCCAATCAGCAATATCAGCACAAATTTAAATGTCATTAACTGTCTCTTCCACATCATATTCTTGGTCTTAGTCTTTACAAGTCTAATTATTATCGTATTTATATATGTATACTGGTGATGTTCATGTTGATTTTTATCAATATTTTCTTTTTTAAAATGTTTTTTGTTCTTCTGAAAGCATCAGTGCATCAGTCTTATAGAAGATGATTCACCATTTTCTTTTAGTTCCTCCCTATGTGACTACTGGTTATTTCTAGTATAGGTACTTTCAATGCTTATTCATATCTGCATTTCTGGAAAAATTTTGTTAATTATATATAATATTGAAAGATAATAATGTAATTATGACCAGGAATATCTTTGATGTTCAAAGAAATATTCAACAATTAAACTTACTTTCTGGATGATATGAACAAATAAACATTGTTATAACTTGGGTCTAGATGTTCTCCCAAGAGCTCATGTGGTCATAGGTGGACTTTTCAGGGGTGATGGGAATTAAGTGTGTGATGCTGGAATTAAGGGAGTGTGACTACTAAATCAGTCCATTGACTAGTTTGGCATAGTTTTGGGTGTGCATAATGAGAAGATTCCGCTTAGGAATGGGTGGTACCACCAACAGGACTGTTATCCTAGAAGGGATAAAAGGGAGTAACAGAGTTCTATTATTTCTTTGCTATTTCACTGCTTGCTCCACTGCTGCCTTCTGCCTGCCATGAACTGTTTCTCATCTTCAGAGCCCCTCTACCATGCCACTTTGCTTTGGATCTAGTCAACTGTAACCTGAAGCTTCTACAAACTGTGAACTACAATATATCTTTTTTCTTTAACTTTACATGTCACATATTTTGTCACAGTAATGAGAAAAGTCACTGATAATCATTCTCTGAATCTTGTGTAAGTCTCTTTGATGGAAACATTTCTTTGTTGTATTAATTCTGGGAGCAGTGAGGAAAGATTTTTTTTTATTCTTACCTCATTATGTGGTAGAATGAAGGCCTAATGAGGAAAGGACATTCCAAAATAAGCTTCAAGATTCATTATGAAGCCACATATGCAGGATGGATGTACTTTAAAATATATATCTCAATCTTTGAAGTAGTTTATAATCTAACAGGTAATATGGACCCTTGAAGATCAGCTAATTTGTTACTTTCTGATCAATGAGAATTTTCCTTTTGAAGTTAAACTCTGATTAAGACTTGAAATTTTAGATGAAATTAATTAAAGACAAACATACTTGTAAATATCTGGATTCAAATTTAAATGCTGTTCAGTGAGATTCCAAACTTAATGTGGTCCCTTCACGAACAGCTCTTAGAGATTGAGAAGGGATCTGTGCAAATATAAAGAAATGAATATATATGTGGAAAAACCAATCAGATGTGAGATATAGTATCAGAAAAATAACAAGAGTTCCTTACTTCAGAAGAAACGAAAACAGCAGCATCTGAGTGCCTCAATTTTCATTAAAAACTAGGTAATCTGGAACAATGAACTCAAAATGTTTGTATCATTCAGCTATTTTCTATAATGTTTCTAGGAGAAAAAATTAGCAGAAAGAAAATTTCAGAAGTCATAGCAAATATAATAGAATTAAATGAGAGACAAATATAAAAGACTCATGAAGTTATATAGCCCAAAGATTTTCAAGGATGAAGGTATTTGAAAGCTAGTAAATGAATATATTTCAGAAACACATTATGTGAAATATATTTTGAAATGAAATGTTGAGTAATTAATGCCAAACTTCCTGCTATGCTTAAATTTTTTGTCTTAATTTAAAATAATACTTGAGTTCAAAGTTAGTTTAAAAAATTGCCATGTGATCAACTATGATGAAAGATAGATTGGAAAAGTCTGAATAGGAATACATGAAGAGAAACAATTTTGATGATCATTAATAATATTTAAAAGCTAAGACTCTAAAACACAAAAAAGAAAACAATATTTCTGCAGTAGACCAGTATGGATGTACAAGATTTTCTATTTTTTAAGAAGTATTATTAATATACTTAAAGTATGGGTCTATTGTAATGTTTATAGTCCTTTTATATTTTATACTTTATTTTACAAAAAATATATATTTCCGTATTTTTACTGGCTAAATTTCTTATTCTTATCCTGCAATCATTATTTATTTGATTTCATGGATAATTATTATTACTGATGTTTGTTTTATCAAATAAAACAGTTAAATAATACTGAAGTGGTATTTGCATGAAATGTGGTTATAGATTTTGATACTTTTGAAAATGGATGGGGCTGAAAGAAGGACTAAGAGGTAGTAGTAGGTGGATGTCATCTCAGATGGTCTTAATAGAATATAAAACAAAGTTATCATGGTAAAGAATTGTGCTATTATTTGTTTTCCCATATTGTATCTCAAATGTCTGTAATGATCTCAGGCATAATTATGAAGAGAATCACATGTGAATTGTACTCAGAAGAGTCTGGATGTGAGGAATTGGAAAGAGCTTAGATGTTTCTAACTTTCCAGCCTGAGTCATCTTTAGAATTCTTGTCTGAGTTGTATACTGAAAACACAAGTGAATAAAGATTATAAAGTTGGTGGTGATTGAGTCTGCAGTACCTGTGATGTGAAGAAGAAAAATGTTAGGCCAAAAGGCATAAAATTCCCTGGTTTAGGAGTGAGGATCATGCTACCAGTCTATACATTGAGCTATCATGTGAAAACAGGAGCTAGGCTACAGAAGTACATGAGTTCATTGGACAGTGAGAAAAAGGGGACATGTAGGAAGACAGAGAATGACAACATTTATGAGGTGAACCAAGCAAGCCATAGAAATAAAGAATTAGTTCAAAAGATATCAAAGGAAAAGGTGGTCTTTTAAAACCACCTTTTAAGAGAAGACAGAAAAGTAACACTGAAGTCACCACAGAACTTAATACAAGTTTTCCAAAGCACAAGTGGCATAATGGATGGTGTGTTACTTCTTATTTCTTGCCATCTTCCATCACCCAAAAGCCATAGTAAGAGAAGCAACAGGAAACTATGTTCAGAGAGCTTGTCTCAGCCCTGGATATTCCAGACTTAAGTCTGAATTAATATTGAAAATTGTTTTGCCTGACAGATTAAGAATAGTAAAACCCCACAAGACAACAAAAAGAACAAAGAAAACTTCCAAGACAACAGAACCTAAATTTAATTATAAAGCAACATAATACCCAGATTGAGAAACAATCTATGAAATCATTGAGCAGCAGTCTTGAAAAATCTCACTGTTAGGAAAGACAAGGAAAGACTTCAGAATTCTTCCTGACCAAAAAGGCTTACAGTACATGACATCAGAGTAATGGGTTCAGCCAAGGTTTTCTTAAGTTTTTGGGTACACGATGGGACATGTGGGGGACATTAATGTTAATTCCCTGTTTTTGGTAAGTACACTATGATTGTGTAAAACATTCTATTTAGAATTTGATGCCACCATTCTCCAAGGGTAAGACAGATCTTCACTCAGAATTTGAACTTTACAATGCCAATACATTATCTGAGAAGTGTATGAAATGTTTATTGTTCACATAGTTGACGTATTTTAGCAGAACAGGGTAGACCTACCAAGTAGATCTAAGAGGTCAAAGACAAGAGACCAGTTCTGAGGTTTCATGTAGCCATGGGGTGAGATAAGCTAAGCATTTCCTACTTAAGCAGGGCACCCACAATTTTAATCTCCCAATGGTACCATGGAAAGAAGTATCAAACTCTCTTATTGTCTTGCTCAGATGTGAAGCATCAGGGATGTAGTTTAAAGCTGTCGGCAAATTCAAAATGGAGTTAGAGGGTTACCAACCAACTTAGTCTCAAAGAGATCTGAAAAAAATTAACATATATGATGAGGAAGACAAAGACAAGCAAATGTAAAATGGTAATGTTTGGGCAATTTGAATGAAGGCTTTCTACAGTTCTTTGATTTTTTTTTTTTTTTTCTGTGAGTGTGAACTAAGGCAGGCTACAAGGTATTCAGACTTTATTCTTAAGAAATAAAATACAAGTGACCTTCTTTCAATCCGGGAAATTGGGCAGCTGTAGAAGAGTGCCCATGCACCATCCTGACCCCCGGGAGTCTAAGGACATTGCTCCCATTGGCCAAGGAACTTCCCAGCTTCCTGCCACACTTGACCAACCCCGCAAGTCTTGGGCCTGCCAGCACCACCCTCAGTGACCCTTTATCAATCCAGGGAACTGGGCAGCTGGAATCCCAGGAGCTAAGGGCAAAGAAGAGGATTTCCAACAGGCCCAGGGGAAGCCTTGGAACAACACTTGAAACAGGGAAATATAGGAAAATGATAAAAAGAAAAATGAATATGCAATCTCAAACCTTCAGCCCATCCCAAGAAAGCTTAGGAGCTATATACATAGAAGAAAATATATGCCATACATCTGAAATAATAGCAATTAAATAAAGGAGCAACTCCAGGAAGCTTTAAAGAAATTCAAACTAGAAATAATCTCCCAGGTAAAAGAAGAAATGATAAAAGTAATGAAAGAAATGCTGAATATATCTAAAGAAGACACAGTTAAAAAATTAGAGGAACAAAACAAAAAGATAGAATCCCTGGATGAACAATATAAGAAACAAACAGAATACATGAAGTAAATTCAAAGAGATATACAGGAAATTAAAAATTCCATTGATAGTTGTCAAAACCACCTCAATGAAAGTGAAGACAGAATTTCAGATCTTGAAGACAAGATTGCAGCTAGTGAACAAGAAAGGAAAGATCTTTTAAAAATAACAAGGAATCAGGAAATAACAATTCAACAGCTGCAGGATTATGCAAAGAAAAACAACATAAGATTGATAGGCATAAATGAAAACAAAGGACACAACACAAATGATATCAAGAGACTATTTATAGAAGTAATAGCTGAAAATTTCCCAAACATGAGAATGGAAATCAACATCAGGATCAGTGAAGCTTATAGAACTCTAAGTAGCCATAATCAAAATAAAACTACTACACCCAGATATATAATAATCACCATCCCAGAAATTCAACATAAGAATAAAATATTAAAAGCTGTTAGAAACAAAAGACAGATCACCTATCGAGGAAAACCTATTAGAATCATAGCAGACTTCTCAGCACAAACAATAAAGTCAGAACAGCATGGAATGAAATATTTCAGATCGTAAAGGAAAATGATCTCCAACCTAGATTAATGTAACCTGAAAAACTGTCCTTAAAAATGGGTGGAGAGGGGTGGATCTGGGGTGCCTGCATCGGCCTCTCCGTGTGTTTAGAGGACTTTGGATATCTCTGCAAGCAGGGAGGGATCACAAGTTCCTGAGGCACCGCGGCCTGTGGTGAGTGCTCAGCACACTCTGCCCAAATCTCAGACTGTTCCGGACCCTCCAGGCTTCCGGGTGCAGTGAAGTGGAGTAGTGGGTTTGAGGCCTCTACATCTGCCTCCCCATCCCAGCTGCACTTGGAGAACTGCTGAGCTTCTGACGGGTGGGTGGGCCCACACTCTCCCGGGAGCCCAGCCTGTTTCACTGCTGCGCCTAGCCATCGGTGTGCAGAGGAGGGGCTGGGCGGATCTGGGGCACCTGCATCGGCCTCTCCGTGTGTCTAGAGGACTGTGGATATCTCTGCAAGCAGGGAGGGATCGCAGGTTCCTGAGGCACTGCGGCCTGTGGTGAGTACCCTAACCCCTGCGATTGGAGAGCTGTGGAGCTTCCAAGGGGCAGGTGGGCACACAGTGTCCCTGAGGCCCAGCTTGTCTGGAACTGCGGAGTTCTGAGCAGGCAGAAGAGGGCCATTGGTTCTGCAGGCCCAGTGGCTTAGGGTAGCGTGGTGCCAGAGTCTCAGTAGCTCCAAACATAGAAGGGGATTTTCAACAGATCCTGAGGAAGCTTTCAAATAACACTTGAAACACAGAAATATAGGAAAATGACAAAATGAAAGACCAAATTACAACCTCAAACCTCCAGCCCATCTCAAGAAACCCTAGGAGCAATGTATATAGAAGAAAATATATGCCATCTGCCTCAAATATCGGACACAATAGCTACTGAAATTGGCAAGCAACTCCAGGAAGCTTTAAAGAAATTCAAACTCAAAATAATCTCCCAGATAAAAGAAGAAATGATAAAAGAAATGAAAGAGATTCTGAATATATCTAAAGAAAACACAGATAAAAAATTGGAGGAACTAAACAAAAAGATAGAATCCCTAGACGAGCAATATAAGAAACAAACAGAATACATAATGCAGATGCACAGAGATATACAGGAAATAAAAACTCCACTGAAAGTTGTAAAAACCGCCTTAATGAAAGTGAAGATAGAATTTCAGACCTTGAAGACAGGATTGCAACTAGTGAACAGGAAAGGAAAGATCTTTTAAAAATAACAAGGAATCAGGAAACAACAATTCAACAACTGCAAGATGATGCAAAGAAGAATAACATAAGAATGATAGGGATTAATGAAAAAGGAGACAACATAAAGGATGTCAAGAGAATATTTAGAGAAGTAATAGCTGAAAATTTCCCAAGCATGAGATCAGAAACTGACATCAGGATCAGTGAAGCATATAGAACTCCAAATAGTCATAGAACCATATGAAGTACCAAAGCTAGATCAAGAGGATGTAAAACTGTTGAATAGCCCAAACTCTGTTAATGAAATTGAAAATGTAATTAAGGGGCTGGGGATTTAGCTCAGCGGCATAAGCACCTGCCTTGCAAGCAGGCAGTCGTGAGTTCGGTCCCCGGTACCGATAAAAAAAACGAAAAAGACAAAAAAAAAAAAAATGTAATTAAGTCCTTACCTACAAAGAGCCCAGGCCCAGATGGATTCACTGCAGAATTCTACAACAAATACAAAGAAGACCTAATGCTGACACTCCTCAAACTATTCAATGAAATTGAAAGGGAAGCAATCCTTCCTAAGTCATTCCTGGAAGCAAATATTACTCTGGTACCAAAACCTGAGAAAGACCCAACTAAAAAAGAGAACTACAGACCAATCTCCCTAATGAACACAGATGCAAAAATCCTCAATAAAATATTGGCAAATAGGATGCAGCAAATCATCAAGAAGATTATACACCATGACCAAGTGGGATTCATCCCAGGAATGCAAGGATGGTTCAACATACGCAAATCAATAAATGCAATTCACCATATCAATAAAGCCAAAAATAAGAATCACATGACCATTTCTATAGATGCAGAAAAAGCCTTTGATAAGGTCCAACATTTATTCATGATAAGAACTTTACAGAAAATTGGAATAGATGGTCTTTACCTCAATATAATAAAGGCCATTTATGACAAACCAACAGCCAGCATCATACTAAATGGCCAAAAGTTGAAAGCCTTTACTTTAAAAGCAGGCACAAGACAAGGATGTCCTTTATCACCACTCCTATTTAATATAGTACAGGAAGTACTAGCCAGAGCAATTAGGCAAGAAAGAGAAATAAAAGGGGTAAAGATAGGAAAAGAAGAAGTTAAATTATCATTGTTTGCAGATGACATGATACTCTACATAGAAGACCCCCTAAACTCCATTACAAGACTCTTAGATACAATAAATAAATTCAGTAATGTGGCTGGATACAAAATCAATACTCAGAAATCAATAGCATTCCTATACACGAACAACAAAATCACAGAGAGGGAAATAAGAGAAACTGGACTATTCACATTAGCAAGCAAAACACGAAATATTTAGGAATTACTCTTACGAAAGAAGTGAAAGACTTATACAGTGAAAATTATAATTCACTGAAAAGGGAAATTGAGGCTGATCTCAGAAAATCTAAAGACATCCCTTGCTCATGGATAGGAAGAACAAACATTGTGAAGATGGCCATTCTCCCAAAATTCTTATACAGATTCAATGCAATCCCAATAGAAATACCATCAACATAACTTACAGATCTAGAGAAATCACTCCTATATTTCATCTGGAACCAGAAGAGACCTAGAATCGCAAATGCAATTCTAAGCAGCAAAGACAAAGCAGGAGGCATCACAATCCCTGACTTGAAGTTATACTACAAAGCAACAGTAGTAAAATCAACATGGTATTAGAATCAAAACAGAGCTGAAGATCAATGGAATAGATTAGAAGATACAACCACAACTACAAACACACTCAACCACCTTATCTTTGATAAAGGAGCCAAGCAGGTTCATTGGAAGAACGACAGTCTCTTTAATAAATGGTGCTAGAAAAACTGGCTCTCCATTTGTCGAAAACTAAAGTTAGACCTATGTCTATCACCATGCACTAAATTAAAATCTAAATGGGTCAAAGATCTGAATATTAAAACAGAAACACTAAATCTATTGGGAGACAAATTGGGTAGAAACCTTGGAGACATAGGAGTAGGTAGAGAATTCATAAACAGGACTCAAAGCACACAGGAAATACTTTCCAGAATCAATAACTGGGACCACTTCTTATTAAAAAGTTTCTGCATGTCAAAAGAAATCTCCAGCATAGTGAAAAGAAAAGCCACAAACTGGGAAAAGATTTTAGTGAACTCTCTCTCAGACAAGGGACTCTTGTCTAAAACATATAAAGAATTAAAAAAACTCAGACCTCCAAAATTCAAAGATCCAATCCAAAAATGGGCATCTGAGATGAATACGCAATTCTCAGATGAAGAAATGCAAATGGCAAATAAATACATGAAAAAATGTTCATCATCATTGGTCATTAGAGAAATGCAAATTAAAACCACACTGAGATTCCATCTCACTCCTGAAAGAATGGCCAGGATCAAGAAAACCAACAACAAATGCTGGAGAGGCTGTGGGGAAAAAGGAACTCTCCTGCACTGTTGGTGGGAGTGTAGACTGGTACAGCCTTTGTGGAGGTCTGTCTGGAGATTTCTCAAAAAGTTGGGACTGGAAATCCCATTCATTCCAGCTATTCCACTTCTAGGCATATTCCCAGAAGAACTGAAAGCATCATACCACAGTGATATATGTGCACCTATGTTTATAGCAGCACAATTTGTAATCGCCAGATCTTGGAAACAATCCAAGTGTCCATCAACTGAGGAATGGATAAAAAAGTTGTGGTATTTCTATACAATGGAGTATTATTCAGCTATAAAGAAGGATCACATTGAGATATTTATCAATAAATGGGCACAGCTTGAGACCATACTCATAAGTGAAATAAATCAATCTCGCATGTGTGAATACCGAATAGTTTCCCTAATGTAAGTAATGATTCAAATATATAAAAATACGTGGTAATCATGATTCCCCATTATGTGGCCTTGAAGCCTTATAAAGTTTTCACTTATTAATTGGAAAGGCTTTATTCTGGGCTTCTTGATATGGAAATATTTGAAGCTATAGTATATGAAGTTTTATCCAAATATTTCAAGGAAAAAGACAGACACTATGGTAACTACTATTAAGTCGGGTTATTTGGTGGTGAAGCACTAGATTGCTGAAACAGTCATGCTTTGACCTGTATTGTTATATTGTTATGTCCTGTTTTATCTCAATCTCTCCCTTATTCTTTAAAAAAATTATTTAGTTATTTCTTATGTTTGTTTGAATTAAGGGGAAAAATTTTAAAAAATTAGCAGGATATATAATAGTAACTCTTTTTGATTTCCTATTAACTTGTTTTGAAGTCCTGTAATACTCCCACGATCTTGTTTTGACTGATTAGACTCTGTTCCAGTCTGTATGATAGTATCAAGTTTGAGGGTATAGGCAACTACTTTGAAGGCAATAAGATTCACTAAGATGCCCATTCTGGTTTGACTATTGTCTCCTTTGGAAGTCCTGTAATGTTTACAATGCCTAAGTTTTATTGGTCTTGTTCTCTACTGTTTTGTCCAACTTTATAATATCTAATGAGATAGACAATTCTTTTAAAGGAAACAAGAGACATCGTTGATAACCATTGTTGATAACCTTGTACTGTGTTTTACATCATGAGCTATGTCTATCCTTGTTTTTGACTGACAGCTTTGTTTTGCCATATTTGACTTTATTCTCTCCCCCCCAAAAAAGTAATAAGAACTAAGGAGTACTAAAATCCAAAATGTGTAAATTTTGTTGTAAAAAAGAGAGGGGAAAAAACAAGAGCTCTAACGGATATAACAGCAAGTGTGTTTAGGGGTGTTAAATAGCTGACTATATTAATGTTTTTGGATCATTGAACACAGCTGTTTGCAGTCTCTCTGTTTGAGTGTCCACTTTGTAATCTTTGATACTGTGATTTGAGCAACTATTTCTAAGATGATAATGTGTAATCTATTAACAGGTGATTTCTTAGTTTTTATTTTTAGTTCTGTATTACGTGTACCCTTACACCGCTTTGTTTTGTTTTGTTTTTTTCTCTTTTTCCTTTTAAATAAAATTTTAAAAAAAATGGGTGGAGAAATAAGATACTTCCATGACAAAGAATAGCTGAAAACTTCATGATTACTAAGCCAATCCTGCAAAAATACTGAAAGACAGTTTAGGTACTTAGTAAAAAAACCACTAAGCAAAGCAGAAAATTAAACAAAATGGAAAGATAAAGATGCAACAGCAGAAAGATAACTTGTCAACAATAAACAAACATAACAGTTATAACCATTAATGTAACTGGTCTCAATTTATCAATTAAAAGAAACAGACTGACAGAATAGATCAAGAAACAACATTCAATCATATGCTGTCTGCAAGAAACCCATCTAACCCAAAAAGAAACTCACAAATTGAAAGTCAAAGGATGTAAAATAATACTTCATGCAACAGGAACCCAAAAAGTGGGCGTAGCTATTCTGTTTGCCGACAATGTGAACTTCAAACCAAGAATGATCCAAAAAGACAGAGAAGATCATTACATACTGGTTAGGGGAAAACTTCAAGAGGAAGAGATAACAATCTTAAATATACATGTACCAAATTCCAGAGTACCCAGTTATACAGAGCAAGTACTAATAGAAATGAAAAATCATATTAGCAATAACACAATTATAACAGGAGACCTTAACATACCATTGACACCAAGGGACAGATCAACTAGACAGAAAATCAGCAAAGAAATAACAGAACTGAATCTCACCTGTGAACAAATGGACTTGATAGACATATACAGAGTGTTTCATCCAACATCAGAATACACATTCTTCTCAGCAGTACAAGGGACATTCTCTAAAATAGACCATATACTAGATCACAGAATGTATTTAAATAAATGCAAAAGAGTTGAAATTATCCCATGCATGTTATCAGATCATAGCGCCATGGAACTAGAAATTAATGACAAAAGAAACTGTAAAAATCCCACAAACAAATGGAAATTGAATAATACACTCGAGCAATCAGTGGATCACAGGGTAAATTAAAGAAAAATTTAAACAATACCTACAAGCAAACAAAAATACAAATACAACTTACCGGAATCTATGAGATGCAATGAAAGCAGTCCTCAGAGGAAAATTTATTGCACTGAGTTGCCACATCAGGAAAACAGAACTAATACAAATCAACAACCTGATGCTACACCACAACAATCTAGAGAAAGAAGAACAAGTCAAACCCAAAGCCAAAAGAAGGAAGGAAGTTATAAAAATCAGAGGAGAAATTAATACAATAGAGACTAAGAAAACAATCCAAAGAATCAATGAATCAAAGAGTTGGTTCTTTGAAAGAATAAAATTGATAAGCCCCTAGACAACCTTGTTTTTAAAAAGGGAAGAAAAAGGTCAAATTCATGCATGAAAGAATGAAAAAGGCGAAATCACTACAGACTCTGTAGAAATACAGAAGATCATCAACACCTATTATGAAAACCTTACTCTCATAGGTTTGATAACACAGAAGAAATGAACAGATTCCTAGAAACATAAGACATAACAAAGCTAGGTCAAGAAGATATAAAACTGCTGAATAACCCAATTTCTATTAATGAAATTGAAAAGGTAGTAAGTCCTTACCTACAAAGAAGTGTCCAGACCCAGATGGATTCACTGCAGAATTCTCCAAGAAATACAAAGAAGACTTAACGCTGACACTCCTCAAACCCTTCAATGAAATCAAAAGGGAAGAAATCCTTCCTAAGACATTCCTAAGAAATCCTTCCTAAGACATTTGGAATTCCTTCCTTAGGAATTCCTTCCTAAGAAATCCTTCCTAAGACATTTGGAAGCAAATATTACTCTAGTGCCAAAACCAAAACCTGAGAAAGACCCAACTAAAAAGAGAACAACAGGCCAATGTCCCTAATGAACACAGATGCAAAAATCCTGACTAAAATATTGGCAAATAGGATACAGCAAATCATCAAGAAGATTATACACCATCACCAAGTGGGATTCAATCCAGGCATGCAGGGTTGGTTCAACATACGTAAATCAATAAATGTAATCTACCATATCAATAAAGCCAAAAATAAGAATTGCATGATCATTTTTATAGATACAGAAAAAGCTTTAGATAAGGTCCAAAATTCATTCATGATAAGAACCTTACAGAAAATTGGAATAGATGGTCTTTACCTCAATATGAGAAAGGCCATCTATGACAAACCAACAGCCAACATCATATTAAATGGCCAAAACCTGAAGGCCTTTACCTTAAAATCAGGCACAAGACAAGGATGTCCCTTATCACCACTCTTATTCAATAAAGTACTGGAAATACTAGTCAGAGCAATTAGACAAAAGAGAGAAATAAAAGGGGTAAAAATAGGAAAATAGGTAGTTAAATTATCATTATTTGCAGATGACATGATATTCTCCATAGAAGACCCCAAAAACTCTGTTGAAAGTCTCCTAGATATAATAAATAAATTGAGCAATGTGGCTGGATACAAAATCAGCACTCAAAAATCAGTAGCATTCCTATACACTAACAACAAAATCATTGAGATAGAAATAAGAGAAGCCACACCCTTCACACTAGCATCCAAAAAAATGAAATACTTAGGAATTAATCTCACAAAAGTTGTGAATGACCTATACAGGGAAATGTATAATACCCTGAAAAAAGAAATTGAAGATGATCTCAGAAAATGGAAAGACATCCCTTACTCATGGATAGGAAAAATAAATATTGTGAAAATGGCCATTCTTCCAAAACTGTTATACAGATTCAATGCAATTCCAATAAAAATAACATCATTGTATCTCATAGGTCTAGAGAAATCACTCCAAAAGTTCATCTGGAACCAGAAGAGACCTAGAATAGCAAAGACAATTCTAAGCAGCAAAGGAACTGACTTGAAGTTATACTACAAAGCAACTGTAGTAAAATCAACATGGTACTGGAATATAAACAGACCTGAAGATCAATGGAATAGATTAGAAGATACAACCACAATTACAAACACACTCAACAACCTTATCTTTAATAGAGGGGCCAAACATGTTCACTGGAAGAATGACAGTCTCTTTAATAATTAGTGCTAGAAAACCTGGCTCTCCATATGCCAAAAACTAAAACTGGACCCATGCCTATCACCATGTACTAAATTAAAATCTAAATGGATCAAAGATATGAATATTAAAACAGAAACACTAAGTCTACTGGAAGACAAATTGGGTAAAAACCTTGAGGACCTAGGGGTAGGTAGAGAATTCATGAACAAGGAATCAAACTGCACTGAAATACTCTCCAGAGTCAATAACTGGGATCATGTCTTATTAAAAAGTTTCTGCATGTCAAAAGAAATCTACAGCATAGTGAAAAGAAAAGCCACAAACTGGGAAAAGATTTTAGTGAACTCTCTCTCAGACAAGGGACTCTTGTCTAAAACATATAAAGAATTAAAAAAACTCAGACCTCCAAAATTCAAAGATCCAATCCAAAAATGGGCATCTGAGATGAATACGCAATTCTCAGATGAAGAAATGCAAATGGCAAATAAATACATGAAAAAATGTTCATCATCATTGGTCATTAGAGAAATGCAAATTAAAACCACACTGAGATTCCATCTCACTCCTGAAAGAATGGCCAGGATCAAGAAAACCAACAACAACAAATGCTGGAGAGGCTGTGGGGAAAAAGGAACTCTCCTGCACTGTTGGTGGCAGTGTAGACTTGTGTAACCATTGTGGAGTTAAGTCTGTAGATTTCTCAAAAAGTTGGAATTGGAAATCCCATTTATTCCAGCTGTTCCACTTCTAGGTATATTCCCAGAAGAACTGAAAACATCATACCACAGTGATATATGTGCACCCATGTTTATAGCAGCACAATTTGTAATAGCGAGATCTTGGACAAGACCTGAGTGTCCGTCAACTGAAGAACGGATAAAACCAGCCATGAAGAATGCTTACATTGATATATTTATAAAAAAATGGACGCAGCTTGAGACCATACTCATGAATAAATCAAACTCACATGTGTAAATGCTGTATGGTCCCCCTAGTATAAGGAATGGTAAGAATACATAAAAGTATGTGGTAATCATGATTCCCCATTTTATTGCTTTGAAGCCTTATAATGTTTTAATTCATTAGTTGGAATGGTTTTATTCTGGGTTGTTTGATTTTGTTGCCTATAATGTTATGCACAGCTATTTTGAAGAAAACAAGACATTATAATAATTAGTGCTGATTTAATAACATTTATTTTGAAGTCCTACCAAGCTTTTGTTTTTCTGTCTCCATTAGTTTTATCTTGTATCTTACCGGATTTTATTATATGTAATACTATAAACAAAAATTTTTATGAGCAAGGAGATAAACTAGTAACCATTGTTCATTTTTTGTTAGTTGGTTTTGAATACCCTATAATACTTTCATTCTCTTGAATGGTTTTATACTATCTTGTTATGTTTGATACTATAGTGTATGAAGGTATACTCAAATATTTCAAGAAAAGACACACTGGGCCTGGAGATTTAGCTCAGCGGCATAAGCACCTGCCTTGCAAGCAGGCAGTCGTGAGTTCGATCCCCGGTACCGATAAAAATGAAAAAGACAAAAAAAAAAAAAAAAAAAAAAAAAAAAAAAGAAAAAGAAAAGACACACTATGGTAGCTACTGTTATGTTTGGTTGTCTTGTGGTGAAACACTATGTTGCTTCAATTATTCTGTTCTCATCTGTTTTGTTGTGTCCTGTTTTATCTTAATCTTTTTAAAATAAAAAAGAAATAAAATACTGCCACTTAAAATAATATTCTTGAGGAGAAAATGGCAGATTCCTAGTAAAGAATCAATCTTTAATATACTTCTGTTGTATTATTATTATTATAGCTGTCTTAATGAATAGAAATATAGCAGAGTAGTAGCCATTGTTGACATTTTAAAGGTATTTTTTCTGTGCCTCTGTACATGCATTCAATATATAAATTTTGTTTCTCTTTTGACTCATGAACACCACATATAAATGCTGTCACAAGTGTACACCAATGGATGAGTGGAGAAAGAACATGTAGTTCACAAACACAATGGAATACCAGTCATAAACAGGATGAAATCCTGCCATCTGCAGCAATGTGGATGGCATAACATGAATGAATGAAGTAACAAACACCAAAGAAGAACACAGCCGCTTAACTAAAAAGTGTGCTAAACCTTCCAAAGCAATCATACAGGCCAGTTAGAATGTTAGATAGAGGGAGAACAAAAAAAACCTACAAATAAAATCTAGATGATTATATTTTTCCCAATCTTTTTAATTGAGATGGTTTTAGAGGACTTTGGTTTTCACAAAGAATGAAATTTTTCTGGCAGAAGCTCATTTGCCAATTTAATTATTAATTAGTGATCCCAAAGGTTGACACTGAATGTCTATTAATTTTATGTTAAGTTTATTGTTCTTATCTAAAGGACAAAATTAATGAATATATTCAGATAGCAGTCACTACCTTAAAATATTCTAGCCAAGTGAAATATTAAGGAGATACAGCATCAACAACTTGAAATAACATTTAGATTCTCTATTTTATTCTATTCTACTTTTATCTCCTCTAAGCAATGTGAAATACTCACTTTTAAAGATGTTCAAACTTTCTATGGTGATTAGATTTTTCATACGTGAAATGACAGTGCAATACTTTGTATTTAGAGAAAGAATTACAGAAACAAAATAATTGCAGTGAAGACTTATTCTCATTAATGGGACTCCTTTTGCATTCTATAAGTGGCACTTTTTCCTAATATTTTAATGGATTTAGGGTACACAACCTTCATTGATAGATTTATCATTATATGTAGGTTTATATTAGAATCATAGTTTTCAAAAATGTTAGAACAAAGAATTTAGAGATAAAATCTGTAGGCCAAATATATTTCCGATGAACAAGTTCATTACATGTATGGACAGGAATATAGTATTTCAAAAGGAGCATGTCCTCTAGTTTTTACAACATTTCTATTTGAAGTATATGAGGATGTGTATCCTTCAACTGAAGAGTCCCGCCATGAACTGTAAGAAATAGTGGAGACCAGCTTTGTGCACTGTGCTGTGGGGGCCTTCTGGAACTGGTATTAAGGACAAGGGGTAGTGATTGTCTACTCTGGATTTTTCCTTTCATCTCTTCTTAGTGGTACTTCAGCAAAAGGGTATCATTTGCAAGGTCATTGTTTCTCCCACTGACTGCATTTCAACAGAATTAGAAAAAGAAAAAAAAAAGAAAAGACAAAACCATCCTGCAATCCAGTCTATTGGGATTCTTTGCTCTGGACTTCCATGGAGAACTCCCCTAGGAACATAACCATTTAAAATACTAAGGTACTTTCCAATGATTATACTCTACTTTCTTGAGTATTTCTGTTATGCAAAGTCCAAGATATTGAACAAAAAATAAGACATATTTTCTCATTGTTTTGGAATAAGTAAAACTGACATCTTCAGTCTCAGATCATACAGGACCTCCATATTTATAGGAATTATGCTGTGTGATGTAGAAACAAGATTTTCTAAATTAGGTTTCTAAAGATGGATCTAGTACTTGACATGGTTATTCATTAGTCATAATTCAATGCTTCTAAGCTATGTGTCTATCCATTTATCAGATGATTTTGTGTGTTTGACACACATGTACTATATTTACATAAAAATCAGAAGCAAAACAATGAAGATTCTCGCATCGGAACTGATTTGTACGTCTCATTTATTACAATGCCCATATTCATCTATTCATCGTTACTTTTACATAAATATGTTCACTACTCATTTTATCTCATTTCCTCACTCATTCAGTAAACATTTATTTCTCACACTTTCTTGAGGTAGGCAATTCTGTAGGGAGAAACAAATATGCAAAAATTACTTCCTTTATTTAGTTCTTATGCTTCATCTGCCACTTAAATGAATGCTTAGGAAGTTGAATTTTAACTACAACCATGTCTAAAATATAGGAGGTCTTGTAATGTGCAAGTTATGTCTATTATAAAAGTTTATATGATAATCAGAAATAACTTTCTCACAAGCAATATTCTCACACATACAATGAGAAAAAAAGATGCTGTGATGACTATATGATGCAGTAAGGTAGAAAAGGTAATAAAAATTGAAAAGAAAAAAATGTTCTCCATATATGTATATATTGAATAAGGATGTTCACAAAATAGGTTAAAGGAAAAGGAAGTAGATGGAAATATGTTAGATCTAAGAAGGACTTAAACACCTTACAAGTTTTAGAGGCTAAGACAATTTATTTTTTTTATCATACCCAATTTCAATCTGAAACATGGTTTTCTTTCCTTTGGTACTTAAATACGAAAAAAAGTCACTTTATATTTTATTTATGAAAAGAATAATAAGAAGAAGATGAGAAGAAATAAATATGACAATAAAAATTGGAAGAGGGAATGAAATGGATAGAAGGGATATGAAAAAAGATGATTCACTAAATTATGTTGAAAATCAGCCAAAAGCTATTTTCATCCAAAATGCGAGGGATAAGTTATGGTAAATACTACTGCATTAAATAGTTTATAGTTATATAGCAGGGTCTTCAATAAATATTTGCTAAACAAGCGATTGAGGGAACAAATGAAGTTTTCACATTTATTTATGGAATAAATATTTCTTGAGTACCTATTATCTGTCACATATTGTTTAAGACACTAGAGACAAATTGCTGAGAAAAACATACAAAAATTCCTGACCTGCTAGCACTTACATTTTACTAAAGGGAAATAGACAAATTAAAAATATGAGTTAATCTTCAAGGATGTCATATGGTTATAAGAAATGAAATGGAAAGGTTGAGAGAAGGGTCTGCATTTTGTGTCAGGAGATCAGGAAATGCTGGATAGAAAGATTTCAATGAAGTCACCAGAATGGTTAGCACTGAGAGAAGACAGGCCCTAGGAGATGCCATGGATGAGACTGGAGAGGGACAGATCACGGGCACCATTAAGCTTTAAATAGACACTTGCTTTTGAACAGTGAAGTGAGATGCCAGTAGGGAGTGCGAGGGGACCTAACTTGGGTTTAACTAGGTCATTCCAGATGCTGCTTTGGGAATAAGCATAGAGGGGTGGAAAAGGCAGGTGCAAGAAAATCACCAATAAAGAGACTTTCAGGCTCAGAATAGAGGAAGCTGTGAAGAGATGTCAAATCCTTAGCATATTTTGAAGGCAGGGATGAGTGTACTTGCTACCATATTGAATATAAGTTATGAAAGAATGATTCCACAGTTTATGTCTATAAGCAAAATGATTGGGTTTCCTTTTATCAAGCAAGTTGGGTAGGCTAGAGACCAGGGATTTCACTACAGAAGATTAACTTTAAAACGCTAGTTAGACATCTAGGTGAAGCAGTTGAATATGTATATTTCAGGTTCTAGAGAGAGGTCTGAGCTACAGCCATTTGTGAGGTATTTGTTGATGTGAAACCACACAATTGAATGAGATCTTCAAAGATATTCATATTGATTGGAAGGAAAAGACCTACAGACTGAGTCTTGGTACATTCCAACCTTAAAACATAGACGCTATGTCCTGGAAGGAGCAAAAAAGACTAAGAAGGAACAGTAATAATTTAGGGCAAAACCAAGGAAATTGTGCTGTCTTGAAAGCCAAGTAAAACAAATATTTTTCATTCACTCACTTAGGATTTGTAGGAATGATAAACAGAGTTTGCTCGCTTCTCCAACAAATAATTATGAACAGTTATTTTGTCAGAGCACTGTGTCAGCCACAGGGAATAAAGATGGAAAAGACTTGATTCACTGTCTCTATTCAATGAGGAGATGTGAATCAATAGTTGCAGTGTCACATAAAAGTCCTGTGACAGAAATATGCAGGAATGGAGGTCAGAGGAGGGACAACCGAATGGGTGGTCCTGAGGCTTCAAATCAAGAGAAAATTCCAGCTAAAAAAGAAGGCAAAAACAGGAATTCTTAAAGTTAAATTAGTACTTGTTCTCTTTTTCTCTGTCCCACATATTTTTATTTATCATTCCAATTTCTGTTAGTTTATGAAGATTAATTTATATTGTTTCACTAACCAATGATAGTTCTCTGAATGTGAATGTTTAGCTTTCACATATTTTATTGCCCTCTTAATTTTATCCTTTAGACTATTTTTTAACCACAGCATAGTGTTTATTTTGACCAATTTTTAAACCTAAAACATATTTTACCTTCTCTTTCAAAGCTTGATTTTGTAAAATACTTCTTCCTTATGAACTCCCTTCTACCCTAGTCCACAGCAATAGTGCAAACAAAACTTCTAAGGCTAAAACCTTTAGGAAATCCCAAGTAATACAGTAACCTCCATGAATATGTTAAGGGACCATATTCCAAGTGTTTTCAAATAGAAACAATGGAAGTAGACAAAATATCAATCATCAGTTTGCTCCTACTATATTCTTTTTCTTAGTGTAAACCAAAGCCACTTGCCAGATGCATAGTTCAGATAATGGTACCATCTCATATTTGGTAATTATCCCTATTCAATCTTAGCTTGCCTTATGATTTTCTTTGGTTTTTGTTTTTATTCATTTAATAGGCTACTTGTCACCAGTAGATGGCATCTAGAATCCTGAGAAATATTTTTTGTATATCTTGACTGAGGAAACATGACACTTTGAGTCATTTGATTTCCCCATTTTAAAGAATGTGCCAAAATATTATCTAATATATGGCCTAAGTGCCACTATTATTTTTTTTATTTAAAGGAAAAAAAACAGTATAAGGGTACAAGTAATACAGAATTTCAAAAAGAAAAACAGTAAGAAATCACTAGTTAATAGATTACATATTGTCATCTTAGAAATAGTTGTTCAAGTTACAGGATTAAAGCATACAAAGTGGACATTCAAAGTGGACACTGCAGTGAGACTGCAAACAGTTGTGTTCAATGATCCAACAAAAATTTAGTAATACGGTCATCTATCTTAACACACCTAAGCACACTTGCAGTTGTATCCTTTAGAGCACTTTTTTTTCCTCTCTTTTTTACAACATTTAGACATTTTGGGTTTTCTTACTCCCATAGTTGTTCTTATTTTTTTTTTTTTTGGAAGAGAATAAAACCAAATATGACAAAACAAAGCACACAGACAAAGCAAAGGATAGACATAGCATATGATGTAAAAACAGAATACAAGGTAAAAACAATGGTTACCATAATGCCTCTTGCTAACTTAAAAATAATTGCCTATATCATTAGGTATAATAAAATTGAACAAAACAGTATCGAACAAGACCAATAAAATCTAAACGTTGGAAATATTATAGGGCTTCAAAAGAAGATAATAGTCCAACCAGAATGGGCGTCATAGTGAATCTTATTGCCTTCAAAGTAGTTGCCTATACCCTCAAACTTGATACTATCAAACAGAACAAAGCAGAGTAAAATCAGTCAAAACAAGATGGTGGCAATGCATGACTTCAAATCAAGTTAATAGGAAATCAAAAAGTTACTACACTATATCCTGCTATTTTTTTTATTTTTTCCCTTAATTAAAAAATAATAAAAAATAATTTTTTTTAAAAAAGGGGGAGATTGAGATAAAAGAGGACATAACAACATAACAATACAGGTCAAAGCATAACAATTTCAGCAACTTAGCACTTCACCCACAAGATAACCCAACTTAATAGTAGTTATCATAGTGTTTCTTTCAAGAGGATGAAAGTATTACAGGGTATTTAGAACCACCTAATGGAAAATGAACAATGGTTTCTATATTATCTCTTTGCCTATAAAAATTTTTGTTTATACTATCACATATAATAAAATCCAGTAAGATACAACATGATAAAACCAATGGAGACAGAAGAACAACAGCTTGGTGGGACTTAAAAACAAGATGATATTAAATCAGCACTAGCTATTATGATGTCTTGTTTTCTTTAAAATAGCTGTTCATATCAGCACAGGCAATAATATCAAACAGCCCAGAATAAAGCCATTCCAGTTAATGAGTGAAAACTTTATAAGGCTTCAAAGCCACATAATGGGGAATCATGATTACCACATACTTTTATATATTTGAATCATTTCTTACAATAGGGAAACTATTCAGTATTTATTGATGTGTTTGATTTATTTCACTTGTAAGTATGGTCTCAAGCTGCATCCATTTATTTATAAATATCTCAATGTGATCCTTCTTTATAGCTGAGTAGTACTCCACTGTATAAAATATCACAACTTTTTTATCCATTCCTCAGTTGATGGACACTTAGGTTGTTTCCAAGATCTGGCAATTTCAAATTGTGCTGCTATAAATATGGGTGCACATATATTACGGTGGTATGATGTTTTCAGTTCTTTTGGGAAATGCCTAGAAGTGGAATAGCTGGGTCAAATAGGACTTCCAATCCCAGCGTTTTGAGGAGTCTCCAGACTGATCTTCACAGTGGTAGTACCAGCCTACACCCCCACCAACAGTGCAGGAGTGTTCTTTTTTTCCCCACAGCCTCTCCAGCGTTTGTTGTTGATAGTTTTCTTTATCATGGCCATTCTTTCAGGAGTGACATGGAATCTCAGTGTTGTTTTAACTTGCATTTCTCTAATGACCAAAGATGATGAACATTTTTTCGTGTATTTATTGGCCATTTGTATTTCTTCATCTGGGAAGTGTGTATTCATCTCAAATGCCCATATTTGGATTGGGTTTTGAATTTTGGGGTCTGATTTTTTTTTTAATTCTTTATATGTTTTAGACAGAAGTCCATTGTCTGAGGGACAGTCACTAAGACTTTTTCCCAGTTTGTAGGTTTTCTTTTCACTATGCTGGAGATTTCTTTTGACATGCAGAAACTTGTTAATAAGACATGATCCCAGCTATTGATTCTGGGAAGTATTTCCTGTGTGGTTTCAGTCCTGTTCATGAATTCTCTACCTACCCCTATGTCTTTAAGATTGTTACCTAATTTGTTTTCCAACAGATTTAGTATTTCAGTTTTAATATTCAGATCTTTGATCCATTTAGATTTTAATTTAGTACATGGTGATAGGCATGGGTCTAGTTTTAGTTTTCAAGTGCCAGTATTATTTTCATGTCATTTTAGTAATAATATATCTTGCAACAGGAACAGAATAGCAAGATGAATATTATTATATCAGCTTTGATTATTGAATATGACTTATTCACGGTGTTCATTTGCAACAGGGAGGTGGAAAAAGGATGACAGAACATTTAAAATTAAAATGTAAAAACAAACCGTTTATTATGATCTTATAGGAAACAATTGTGACAGAAGGAATCTGCTAGTGAGCTGCATAAAATCATTTCACATGCCGAAAAGCCTAAAGTTACTCTACAACTATTTTTTAAAGTATTTACATGCTCTCCAGTGATATATAACAAATAACTTATTTGTGAAGCGGTCTTTGTTCTTTGAAAATTAAAGAAAAATAGCAGTATTACAGGGATGACTACAGGAGAAGATAAATGCAGTCAGAAGTGGCAGTTCATATTGGTGTAAATTAGGTTAGTAAATCAAAGCTATTGCACTAGTGTTCTTTAAGCATTGTAACCATAAAAATATAATTTTACTTACTATTACATTTTACAGAGAAGAACAAAATTGTGATACTTAGCCAATCGACCTGTTGTTTAATAGAAATACTTACTGCATAGCAAAGACAGTTGATTTATTGTGAAATCATTGAATAAACAGGGAGTAGATTTGAAATAACAACTTTCCTGACACAAACATGTTGCTCCGAGTGAATTTTACAATCTCCACATAAACTAGGTACATAGAAATGCTATTGAAGTGAGAAATCATTTCTGACCACTGATGGAAGAAAGTTCTATTTGCTTTACCTTTCCAGAGGGAAAATCTTGTCATGGGGAATCTTTAATATAAATATTTTATGTTGCATCATTATCATTCCTCAGTATACAATCTGCAGTTTTGCTGTTTATGAATTGTTATAAAACATTAATAGTGGAGGTAGAGTTCACTTAAAAAACAATAGCATGAACAAGGGCTTATATCAGGTTGTATTCCCAAAATATAACTTTTCTATACTAATTGTTTGCACCTAAGGAAGATGACTCTAGGTAATTTAATCTGAAAAATAAATTGATATAAATGTTGAATTACATAATTTTGCTGTGCCAAATATGCACATGGCTTTTTTTTATTTTCTAACTAAGATCTTGGGCCATCCTCTGTTCCCATTACTAGTAAACCGAACGATCTCTCTTTATAGAAGCTCTCTACTCCATGGCTGAACTTCCTACATCCCCTGGACTCAGATCTACTTCCAGATGCCATCAGAATCTATCAGGAAGGTTCTCATTCTGTTAAACCTCAGTAAGTAAGGAACAGTGATTTTAGACTCTTTCTTCCCTCGGGCACTTTGTCCCCTCTCTAGAAAAACCTAGTCTGAAATATTAAGAGATAATAAGATCTAAGAATGACAGCCTCTGTTGATTCACAGGATATTTTTTTTTCTCTAGGGCCCTGGATGTCTTGTCATTTAATATATATATATATATATATATATATATATATATATATATATATATATTTTGTCTTTTTTCATTTTTATCGGTACCAGGGATCGAACTCACGACTGCCTGCTTGCAAGGCAGGCGCTATGCCTCTGAGCTAAATCCCCAGCCCCTGTCATTTAATATTTTTGTAATTAAGAAATAGCATTCAAGTGTCTGGGGGAAAATCTGTCCCAGGTGACTGAGTTTACTTGAAAATGCTGTAGTAGCTGACAGTTTTTCATATTCATGAGCAAACTCATGTGTGTGTGTGTGTGTGTGTGTGTGTCTTAGATACCTTTTTATCAATGACCTAACAGTGATTTATGGGATGTAGTGTAGTCAGGTTTCCGTCATTACCTGTGCAAGGATAATTTTAAGACTCTCTTTTATGTGTTCTATGCTCGTGCAGAACAGACTTTTCTGTTTGTTTTCTCTATTCGGTCAGTGAAATACATTTACAAATATCTGTTTTCTAATGTGTTTGGTTCACCTACCAATAGGGATGAATTATATCTTGGTCTTAGTCCTACCCTTTAAGTACAGTCAGTTTGTTGGAAGGGGAAATGAATTCATGGACCAAAAGGTATACGAGTCACTCACAACATTTAATTGGTTTCAGATTCCCATCCACAGAGCTGCCATGTCAAGTTGTTCCAGTTGTGCACTACATAACATCATCCCATCAGAACAATACTGACATCCCAAACATCTTTGTTATATTGTGACATGTCAGTTTTTTCTACTATACCTGCTGTCTTGACAGCTGGGATGCTTCCATATTTATACTGACAACTTTCTGATAGTCTTATTCTAGAAAAATGCACATATTATGGCAATTTTAGTATGAATAGAGGCAATAAAACACATTATCCTATGACTTATGAAAGAGAAGAAAGTTTGCTAATTTAAAAACTTTGTTGAACTGACCATCTCTAAAATATGCCTTGCCTCTAAATAAGATGCTATTTTTGCAGATGATATACTCAGTGAATAATTTTTAAAACTCCCTTGTTGGCACTACTACATAATTAAATTCAACATTTTATGATTTAGCTCATTTCATAGCCCATTATTTATTATGCTGGCTGGCATTATTGAGTTCTTTATTTAAACATACAAGTGTTTCATTACAGTATAATGCAAGAACCAATAGCCACATGACATTAATAATCTCCAAAGTATTGCATACATCTAAGTCAGAGATTTATTGTGTAATAAGCTACAGACAAATAATAGGCGCTTTTTTTTTTACAGCAAAGTTCATCAAATTTTAGTGGGAAAATTAATTCCTAATAAAAATTAGCAACTAATACCTGAATATACTTGAAATCGTTTTAAATAATGTGAGGCAAAGTTGTATTAAATATGGAGAAGTCGAGTCTCCAGCTGTAGCTGCAGCTCCAGCTGCTCCTGCATCTACAGTATCCGTGGTTGCCATCTGTGGAATGTAAGTTCCCATTAGGCTTGTCTGACCACTCACCCGTCACACACTCTGCCTCTAAACGGCCATTACTGTGAACCTTGGAAAGGCTAAAGTCGAGGTGACCCCAAGAAAATAGCATCTCCCCAAAGGAGGCAGAAGACAGTGATGATGAGGAAATGACAGACGATGAAGAGGTGCGGCAGTGGAGAAGAGGTTGTCATCCCTCAGAACAAAAGCCAGAAGGCTGCCACAACTCCAGCAAAGTAAAATAGTGGCTTCCCCAACTACAAAGCTTGCAGTTGTCACACCTACCAAGAAAGCAGCTGTGGCCCCAGGTAAAAAGGTGGCTGCAGCCACACCAACCAAAAGACAGTGACACCTGCCAAGGCGGGGCAGCACCTGGCAGAAGGAAGCCGAGCTTGGGAAAGCTCTAGGTGCAGCCCTGGGTAAGAAGGGTGCTGACAGCGATGAGGACGATGATGATGCTGATGAGGAGGAAGAGGAGGAATCTGAGCCAAAAGTGATGAAAGCTTTAGCTGCAGCCCCTGCTCAGAGGAGGAGGATGAGGATGACAAAGATGATAGGAGAATGAGGGTGTTGATGATGATGACAAGGAGGTAAATGACTCTGAAGCTATGAAAACCATACCAGCCAAAGGAAAGAAAACTCCTGCAAAAGCCACTCCTGTAAAAGCCAAGAATGTGACTGAGGAAGATGAGGAGGAGGGTGCAAAGGAGAAAAAGGAGGAGAGGAAAAGCCTGTCAAAGGAAGCACCTGCAAAATTAAAGAAGGCAATGAACAAACAGAAGGGAGCTCCTGAAACCAAAAAACAGAAAGTGAGCGGCACAGCCAGTGTTCAATCTCTTTGTTGGAAATCTCAATTCTAACAAATCTGCTTCTGAATTAAAAACTGGTATCAGTGACATTTTTGCTAAAAATGATCTCACTAATGTGGATGTCAGAACTGGTACAAATTGAAAGTTTGGCTGTGTAGATTCTGAATCTGCTGAAGACCTATAAAGGACTTGGAACTTACTGGCTTTAAAATCTTTGGCTGTGGAATTAAACTAGAGAAACCCAAAGGAAAAGACAGCAAGGAAGATTGAGATGCAAGAACACTTCTGGCCAAAAATCTCCCTTACAAAGCCACCCAGAATGAGTTAAAAGAAGTGTTTGAAGATGCCTTGGAGATCAGACCAGACAGCAATGTTGGGAAGAGCAAAGGGATTGCTTATATAGAATTTAAGACAAAAGTTGGTGCAGAGAAAACCTTTGACGAAAAACAGGGATAGACTGATGGGTAATCTGTTTCCTTCTACTACACTGAAGAGAAATGTCAAAATCAAGACGGGGCAGAAAAAACAGCACCGAGAATCAAAAACTCTGTATTTAAGCAACATCTCTTACAGCACAACAGAAGAAACTCTTCAGGAAGTATTTGAGAAGGCAACTTTCATCAAAGTGTACTAGAACCACAATGGCAAATCTCAAGGGTACATCTGCATACAATTGGCTTCATTTGAAGACATGAAAGAAGCTTTGAATTCCTACAACAGAAGGGAAACTGAGGACAGATGATTAAACTGGAGCTGCAAGGACCCAAGGAGTCATCTCATGCAAGCACCCGGTCATCCAAAACCCTGTTGTCAAAGGTCTGTCTGAGGAAACCACCAGAGACCTTAAAAGTGTCTTCTGACAACTTTATTGGAGCAAAGAAAGTCACTACAGGGAAAGTGGATTCTCCATGGGATTTGGATTTGTGGTCTTCAACACTGAGGAAGATGCCAAGGAGGCCATAGAAGATGGTAAAATCTGCAGAAACAGTCACCTTAGACTGGGCCACGCCTAATAAGAAAGGAATCATTGGAGGTCTTGGAGGCGGCAGAGGCTGCTAAGGAAGATTGAGAAGCAGAGACTGAGAAGGCTTCGGAGGGCCAGCTGGCTTCTGGGGAGGGGGAGGGGGGAGGGGGGGGAGGAGGAGGAGGAGGAAGACACCACAGACCACAAGGAAAGAGGATGAAGTTTGAATAGAGCTTTCTCTCCCTGTCTGTCCTTGTTTGTTGGAAAAAAAAGGACTCTGGGGTTTTATTCTGTTACCTGTCAATGACAGAGCCTTCTGAGAACATTCCAAGATGGTGTGCATCCATAGTCTACTTGGGAAGTGTAGAGCTGACCTTGCAGGAGAGATGTACCTGATACACCCTGTTGGTTTTGACAGGAGACTCATAAACCTTTTAAAGAGATGCGTGACAGAGCTAATACTGATCTGTAAGTTTTGAATTTATTTTTTTTCACGCCATGTACAGAACTATTTTTTCCTACAAATAGGTGTGTGTGTGTGTGTGTGTGTGTGTGTGTGTGTGTGTGTGTGTTGAGGAACTATAAAGGAAAGCATAATGTTTTATGATTTTTTTTGCTTCAATGACTTTAGGATCAATTAAAAATCCTAAACTCTGAATTATAAAGAAATAAGTACCAACAAGTTTTTTTAATGGTTGCTGTCCCAAGAAAGAAAGAATTATAAAAGTAAACAAAAATATTGTAATCACTGAATACAATTTTAGAATAAATATATGGAAGATTAGAAAAAAATGAGAAGCACCTCAGAGTTCCTCATGCAGGTAGAGCGGGGCCATAGTTAGAGAACAAATGAAGCCTGAGTGAATTTACTATGAATCTACATGAAAACTATTACTGTAAAATTGTAAGAAGAAGGAACCCAAAAATCATAAAGAATTTATTACACTGAACCTACTGTCTACTAATTGAAGTAAATAACCTGCATAAATAAGAAAGTTCAATTCTCCAAAATAGTTTTCAGTTTACAAAATAAGGAGTTTCCAAAAATCATCAATCACAAATTCTTTAAAAAAAAAAAAACTGGACATAATTGCACACACCTGTTATCCCAACAGGTGGAAGGAAGATAGCCTGGACTACATGGTGAATTTAAAGCCAACCTACAATACATTGTGGGGGCCTGTCCCTCCCAAAATAGACAGAAAGATGAAAACCCCATTGCATGCAGATTAGTTAATTATCTCCAATTATTCTTCAAAATTTCTATATTGCTCTTTGAGAATCTGAAAACCAACTGAAGTTTGAGACTGAGTATACCTTTGTTAGCATTTCCAGTATAGTAGTAAACATAAAAACTGTAATATTCATCAATAATATTATTGTTTATGAATTGAAATAATTTTACAGGTATAATTATCAGTCATATAATGAAGACATTATAGATTATACTAATCAGAAAAGTATTGGTACACTGTTTTTGAACTCATAATACATGATTTAATTATTGGCAAGGCAGTATATGTTCACCATTCAGAAAAAAAATACCAAGAAACTTTATGTGCATGACAATGAGAATTTTTCTCATTTAGCAGAAAACCAAAGCTTAACTGGGATCATTATAGGAGGTTTTCAGGCAAAATACAAACACTGAGAATAAGTAATGTTGCAATGTTGCAATTTATTTGGCAGATGAAATACCAAAGCATGATCAAAAGAAAGGATATATACATATGATAAATCTAGAAAATTTTATGAGGCTAGAACCTAAGATGTCTGAATTTCAAAATGTGGTGATCACAGTGATATACTACAAAAGATCCTTAAAGAAAAAGCATCTCTAAGACATTCTAGACTTTCTGTGCATGCATAAAGTTTTATGGTGTTGTTATAATTTTGTAATTTTAAGTTGTATTAGTACATTTTGTAATACATTCATCATGGGAATTTGGTCCATGTATATAACACATTCATTAAACTTGGTAGTAAACAATGAAGCAAAAAATGTTTTACTATCACTTAGCTTTTGCTTTGATACCATCATCCAAAGGCTATATCATTACTACTGCTTGGCTTCAATGAAATATTGAAATATTTCAAAAAAGCATTAATCAAATACAAATTTGAAACCATGACAGAATTCACATTGAAAAAGTCAGAATATTGTCATTACACCATTGCACCATATCAGATGCAATGTATGTTTTCACAGAAACTTTGGTGATAGTAATAAAGATGTAAATTACAGAATTCAAGCAAAAAGTATTTCAAAACTTTTTTTTTGAAAATCTATTTTGCAAGTTCTAATTTGACTGAATGTTTTTTGATGAAATAATGCACAATCATACATTCAAAATACAGTCTTTGAAAATTCTGTTACTCCATTTTAAAAAAAAATAGAAGTACAACAGAAGTAAAAATAATCAGAAGTACAGTCTGTGTCATGAATGCCAAAACATTGTATCTTTATATTGATGCCCATTGCTCCACCTGAGAAAATATTTAAAATGAGAAAGATTTTCCTTAACTTCAAATTCTACTGTTCACCTACAATTCAAAACTAAATTTCAAAATCAAACTTTTAAAAATTTTTGTACACTATATTATCTTAAATAAATAAGTATATGATTGTGAAAAATGCCATGGTCTTGATGACATTTGCTTTGAAGAATTAGAATGAAATGTGGTCAAAGAAAAATAATGATTTTGAGACACGGAGTAAACTCCATTATGATTTCTATATAACAGGAGAAGGAAAACCTGGTCTAACATAGAAGGATCAGGTCTGCAGGTAAGGTCTTTAGATTATCTGTTAAATAATAACTCTGGATCAGTTAATTGAAAAACACTACTTACTTATAAAAATAAACATAAAGACAAACATAGCAATTAAAAGAGCAGAAATCACAAGCTTAAAAGTAAAAATGATTAGTTTCCTTAAATCTTGACATTGTGAGTCCAGAATAGGTTGGTGAAGACCAGTTTTCAAGCTGTGTATCTCTGTATGCTTTTTCAGAACAATGTTGAAAGAAAGTTCAATTTTGCAACTGTTTTTTTACAAAAATAACAAATCAAGCATTGAAGCTGTCATAAAAACTTTGTTTTCTATGAAAGTGAGGTGTATAATTATTTTATAATACATCGTATATTATGATTCTGAGTTTCTAATTATTGACTATAATTTTTATTATCTATGTTTTTATTTTTACTACTTTGATTTGCATAATTCACATCAAAGTGATTTTACATTTGTTGTACTTTTTATTATGGATATATATTAAAATATAGAGCCTGTGTAAATTTTTACTTAAAGTTAAAAGAAACTTCTAATTCATATAAGCTCTATTTCAAATATTAGTGGTCCTGCTGCTACAGTCTCCACAGAAAATACACTTCATATTTAAAATAGTCAAAATCATGAAAACTGAGAGGAAAATGGTGGGAGTTGATGGATGGGTGGAGGAAATGAAAAGTTATTGTTCAATGAGTCTGAACTTTCAATTTGTTAAATGAGTAAACTAGAGAAATCTGCTTTATGACATTGTGCCTGAATGTATCAGTACTGTATTGTACTCTTAAAAGTTGTTAAAAGAATAGCTTTCAAATTAAGTATTCTTACCACGTTGCAAAAAAGAAAAAAATGATGAATGAAATAGTGTGGTTAGGTCATATTTTTCTATAAATTTCTATGTAGACATTTAAATAAAAGCTGATTAGTAGCATAAGTTCTGCTTCATGCTAATAAAGTAAAAATTGGGACAGGAAAGGAAATATCAATCACAGAAATGTTTTAAGAATTTTCAATGTCTTTCTAAACTCATGTACCTCCATACACTTTACCTTAATCTCCCGGGTCATCTGAAATATTGTCTAAAATTTCTTTTCTAAACATTAACTCTCATTTCTCTGCTGCATCTTAGCTGATTTGACATATTTCTTCATGGCTTTATCTACAATTTTGGAATGTCTTTGCTACCTCCTGCTTTCCCAAATCATAATTATGTCTTAGCATAAGACATAAAGCAGAGATCTAGACATTCACTGTAGGAGTTGGTGTTCATACACACCACATCCTAATCATTTTAACTTCCTCTTCCCACCCTTCCATCTTCTCCTTCCCATTTTCACAAGGTCCTTCTCCCTGGTTCCTGTCACCTAGCTTGTATTTTGTTCTTGACATTATTTGTACTTTGGGTTTTTTGTATAAGAGAAATATCGATCCTTCTTTGTCTGATTTACTTCACTTAGCATTGTGGTCTCAAGGTGCATCCATTTTCATACAAAGGACTCACATTTACCCTGCATGGCCAACTAGTGTCTGATGGGTACACAAGTGTATACCACACTCCACGTTTGCTTTCTCCATTCACCTATTGGATGCTTCCAAGATTTACCCATCATGAGTTGTGCTGCTATGAACAGCCATCCTATTTTTCTTGGTTTTAAAATAGCAAAAGTCCAGTGGGATGGTTAGCACTTGCAGTCCCAATCATTTGGAGACTGAGACAGGAAGACCCCTTGAACCTGAAGTTCAAGGCCAGCCTGGGCAACATACTGAGACCCCATGTCCAAAAAATTAGGTCTAAAGGGGCTGGGAATTTAGCTCAGAAGCACAAGGGCCTGCCTGGCAAGTGCAAGGTCATGAGTTTTATTCCTGCTGCCCCCCCAAAATAACTAGGTCTAGGAATTTAGTTTAAGGATAAAACATTCACCCAGCATGTGGAAGGCCCTGAGTTCAATCCCCAGCACCAAAAAATGAAAATAAGACCAGATGTAGTGACACATGCTTGTAAATGCCAGCACTCCAGAAGCTGAGGCAGAAGGATCGCCACAAGACTGACAAGTGACACAGTGAGTTCAAGGCCAGTCTTTCCTAAAAAGCAAGATGCTTAATAAAACAAAATTTAAATAAAAGTAAAATGCAAATTAAAAAAAATAAAAACCAGAGATCTAGAGAGTGGCTGACAGATAGTTCAAAAGCAGGTATCTTAAACAAGCCCTGTGAATGGTAAGAACACAAATGGAGACCTAAATTATATCTGGAAAATAAAGCATAAATAAAATGACAGGCTAAAAATAAATTCTTTTAAAAAGTATCAAGTGGAAATTCTAGAGTTGAAGAATATACTGATTGAAATGAAAAATTCAATATAGAGCTTCAATGGTATAATCAAATATAAGGTATACTGGCCATTTAAATTAACTACTCAGAGAGTCAAAAAGAATAAAGCATAAAGAAAACTATAGGACTTATGGGACATCATTAAGTGAAGCAATATCCATACTATAGAAAATCAATAAGGAGAAAATATATAGAGCACTTAATGTATTAAATAATGGCTGAAAACTTCCCAAAACTATACAGAGAAATGGACATACAGATTTATGAACACTAAAAGATCCCAACGAGGCTGCATTTAAAGAGGTCTACATTGAAAAACACTATTGTTAAATTGTCAAAAGTCAAAATCAAAGAAAGTTTGGAAGTAGCAAGAGAAAAGTTACTTATGTGCAAGGGAACTGCTTCACATAAGACTAACAGATTTCTCAATAGAAACATTACCGGCCAGGAGAAAGTGAAAAGATAGTTTCCAAGTACCAAAGTGGGGAAAACTGTCAACAAAAGATATAATACCCAGCAAAACTGTCCTTTAAAATAAATTAGAGATAAAGACATTCCCATAAGCAAAAACAAGGAGTGTGTCACTGTAGATCGACTTTACCAATCTTAAAAGGAATTCTTCAAGTTAGAATGAAATGATACTGAATAAAAATGTGAAAACATACAAAAGTACAAATACCTAGACAAGTTCAGAAAAAATGTAGTAAGCTTATGATGATGCATAAATCACTTAGCATAAAATCATTTAGTACTAAAGTTAAAAGACAAGGCATTAAGAATAATCATGATCACAAATTTCGTAAATGAATTCACAATATAAAAAAGTTAATTGGGGCTGGGAATTTAGCTCAGCGGCATAAGCGTCTGCCTTGCAAGCAGGCAGTCATGAGTTCGATCCCCGGTACTGATAAAAAGGAAAAAAGAATTAAAAAAAAAGATAAAAAAGTTAATTGTGCTTTATCAATAACATAATTGATGTGAAGAGTGAAAGATTTTGTTTTAGCATGAACTTTTAAATGTGATTTGAACTTATTAAACTAAAATAGACAGGTATAAGAAGCTTTTACAAGCCTCGCGGTGACTACAAAGAAAACCCTACAATAAATGATGAAAATACAACAAGAAAATAACCCAAATGCAGTTGTATCTCATTTTACTGTAATTCATTTAATTATATTTTAAGCATAACAGTTTTATTTCAAATCAAAGGCTTGTGGCAGCTCTGTATAGAACAGGTTTGTCAGCATTTTTCTGATACGATGTGATCATTTTCTATTTCCTTGTCACATTTTGATAATTCAAATCATTGCCTTTAAAAGTTTTTCATTATTGTATATGTAACTGTAATCAGTGACCTTTGATGTTACTATTGTAATTGTTTTGAAATGTCATAAGCTGTCCATAAAAGATGGCAAACTTAACTGACGGATGCTTTATTTGTTCTGACTGATGGGCTCATCTCTTTCATTCCCTCTTATGAGCTCATCATACTCCCTGAAACTCAATATTGTTAAAATTAGTTCAATTACTAACCCTAAAATTGATTCTTACTGTTCAAGTGAAAGGAAAAACTGCACGCCTCTCACTTTATATCAAAAGCTTAAAATGATTTAGCTTAGTGATGAAAGTATATCAAAGTCAAGACAGACTGTGATGTATAAGCAGTGAATGCAAAGAAAAAATTATTGAAGGAAATTAAAAGTGCTATTTCAATGACAACATTAACAATAAAAAGTGAAACACACTTAATACCGACATACAAAAAATTTTAGGTATCTAGATCGGAGAGCAAAACAACAGCCACATTAGGCCAAAGCCCAGTTCAGAGGAAGGCTGTTTCTTCGTTCTATGAATACGGCCTGTGAGAGGTGGAAGTTTATAATTAGCAGCATAATTCCTGAGACTTAATAATGAAGCTATCTCAAAATACATCAGTGTAGGGTGAAGTACCAGTTCTGATGTAGAAGCGCAGCAAATGATCCAGAGCATTTAGGTGAGGTCAGTGATGAAGGTGGCTGCACAGAAAGACATGTTTTCAATGTAGATGAACTAGTCTTGTCCTGGAGGAAGATGCCATCTATGATTTTCAGAGCTAGAGAGGAAAAGTCAATGCTCAGCTTCAAATATTCAAAAAATAGATTGACTCTCTTTTTAGGAGTCAACTCAGCTAGTAACTTTTAAGTGAAGCCAGTTCTTATATGCCATTCCAATAATAGGACACATAAGGAGGAGATTGTGCCTACTTTGGTAAGAGGAACAATAAAATCCAAATAGAGCACACCTGCTCGCAACATGGTTCATTGAGTATTTTAAGCCCATTGTGGCAATCTATTGCTGAAAAATAAAGATTTATTTCTGTCTTATTTACTTTTCTTGTTGCCAAGACAAAGTACCTGACACCAAAGTTAAAGGAGAAAAATTTACTTAGCTCACTATTTGTAGAGGTTTCACTCCATAGTCAGCTAGCTCCAAGGCAGAGTGGTGTGGTCAAAGACACAAAAAGCAAGCAATTAAGGGACCTTAACAGCATCTTTCTTCCCCTTTTGTACTGTATCTGGGCTACCAGGATTAGGGCAGTGGCAAATTAATCGGTGGACTGATTTAGTAATCATACACCCTTAATCTCAGCATTACATACTTTAGATTTTTCCACCTCTGAAAAAGCCCTATATATGATTACATAAGGCTGTAGGGAGACATCTAGACACAAAAAGTAAGACTTTTCAGATAGTCCTATTCATTTATAATGTATGTGGTTGCTCAAGAACTTTGATGGAGAGGTTCAATGAGAGTACTATTGCATTCACACCTGCTAATACCAGGTATGAATCAAGGAGAAGTTTCAATATTCAAGTTTTATTGATTCATAGGTAGATGTTAAGATATTAATATGAACAGGAGTTAGGAAAAAGGTGATTGCAATTTTCATGGATGACGTGAGTGGTTCAGGACCTCAATAAAGGAAGTAAGCATCAGCGTGGCAGAAATAGAAAAGAACTAGTAACAGTTTCAACATGATTAATCTGGAATACATATGCTAGGTGCTAAAATCCATAGACAGAAAGACAGTATCCCACAATAGCACTTCTATTAGAAATCTTAAATAGTGAAACTCATAGAAGCAGAATAAAATGGTGCTTTTATATGCAGGACTATTAAGAAAAGCAAATGTATTTGTCAAAATGTGCAAAGTTTCAATTATACAAGATAGGCACATCCTGCTTACTGTACAATGAAGTGTGTATAGTTAACAATATTCTATTGTATACTCAAAATTTTTCTAAGAGAATATATCTTACTATTCTTATTCTACACATACCTATTAACACTAGTAATAACAATAATACTAATAACAAAAATGGCAAGAGGAAACTTTTGGAGGATATGGTATGTTTATGGTATGGTAGGTTTATGGTTATAGTGATGGCTATACAAACTCATCAAGTTGTATCAGTTAGTATGTATAGCTTTTAAATGTTAATCACATCTCAATAAAATAGTTTTAAAGAAAGCTATCTATGACAGTCAATTTACAGGAAAATATTTTAACTCAAACAATGTGTAGCAAATGCTGTTATGAACACTATAGATAAATAACAGTGAATATTTTGAAATTAACTTACAAATGTATTTGACCCTGAGATATTATGAGTGCCCTAGTTATCATGTTGGTTTAAAAGATAAGAAAAAGAATGACTGAAAGCCCTCTGGAGTGGTCACGGAGAGGAGTCTTTGCTTCTTTCCTGTGTTACATTGGACTTTTCACCTACTGAGCTCATTTGAATGTTTCCTCATAAAGTCTCAGATTTTCTTGCAATCATTTTCTCTTCTTGAGGTTAAGGAAAACAAACAAACCAATCCTAAAATATGTTTGATCTTTGTGAAGAATTCACTGCATAAGGTTGTAATGAGTCACCTACCAGTTGAAAACTATGGGCTTGGCATACAGGAGAAATTCAATAAATCTTCATTGCATTAATACAGGAGTCATGGAATGAGATTGGTTTTTACTGTGACATCCTTAAATTTTGAAATTTTTGGACCATAACTCTGCTTTGTTTCCACTTTGCAAATACCTTGGTACTTTTCTGCTTTATTGCAGTTGACTTTAATTTTTTTCTTCCCTAAAGATCAGGTCTAGGGATGGCAAACCTTTTAGAGTTTTCAATGATAACAAACAGCCTGCTGCAGCACACTTGCTATAGGTTTGTCACCACTGACCTAGGGCACAAAAGCTCAGTGGTAGAGTATTTACCTTGCACATGTGGGACAATGGTTCAATCTCCAGCATGCTAAAATCAACCACCACCTAGTGTCTGATAATATCATTATTTTATCTATCAAATCAATCAAATGTTGTCATTATTTTATCTTTCATGTGTCAGAATAAAACTTGAAAAATGTAATTTATGATCTTATTGCAAAGGTTTCCATGAAATGCATCAAGAATAGATTATTTCATTTATTCTATTGACATATTAAATTTCAAGTTAAATATGCAGATATTCCATGCTTACTTGATGTAAGTTGGGATTAAGTTTGCATGCCATTTTTTAAGGGTAAAACTAAACATAAAAAAACAGAACAAAGCAGATCAGAAGCAAAACAATGTAAGTGACACAGATTTCAAAGCAAGACAATAGGAGATCTACAGTGGCTGCCATAATGACTCCTGTTTTCTTGTAAATAGTTGTCTATATCTTCACACACAATGAATTCATACAAAACAATATAGTATCAAATAGATCAGAACAGAGTAATAAAAACATTATGGGCCTTCAAAACCAGACAATATGAAAATTAGCAATGGCTGTCATAATGTCTCTTGTTCTCTTCAAAATAGCTGTCCATACCTTCATGTATTTGAATTCACGTTTTGTACGTTCCGAGAGCAGCTGAGTTAAGCACAGTTGTGCGGGAACAGTTCCAAGTTCTGCTTGCTTGCCTTGTCTGTGCCAGTTCTTAGGAGGAAATTCCCTCTGCTGCTCGTTCCTGTGACTGCCTTCACCCAGGAACTGTTTTCTCCCTCCAGTGCCTACTCTGCTGGATGTGCTACCTCAGCCCCTTGCTGACCCAGAGAATAGATGGATCCACAGCTCTTTAAGGCCAACTTAGCTAACTAGGGGGGACATCGTGCAACCCAGACCTCTGTTGAAATCCCTATTTCTGCCTCCAGGCACATTATTTTTTAAAAAGAAAAAGGAGGAGAAAGGAAAAGGAGATAGAAGTGGGACAAAGGAGGAGAAAAGGATGGATAATTATTTTTCTTCTGAAGGAGAGCAACAATACAAGCCCTATGCAACTTCATTGAAAAGCAACAAGGAGAACTTACAAATTTCAGTATGTTTGCCTTTGTATAAAGGAAATTCACTGCATGGGGAGGATTACTGTAGATCTTTGTATTTCTATGGCTATTCCACAATGATTCTTACATGGCAATACTTGTAGAGTAGCAGGTGGAAGATAGAGCATTTCCCATCCAAAGCATCATCCACAGAAATCCATAGCTCCACTTATTCCTCTCATGTCTATTGAATACACACTTTGATAGCATATTATACTAAAACTGATTTTACGATCTGATTTTAAAGTAACTAATCCTTTTTGATTTGGGTTTCTAAAATGAGCACACAGAAAGTAGTGTTGGTAAGTGTAGATTCATATCAGAGAGTACAGAATGACAGGCAGGAAAGGTGGGTGCACCTGGAAAATAGCATCGCATCTCCTTGCAGTAAGAAGCCTAATTCTACCGGTAAATGTCATGTTAATGCTCTCATCTGTAGTTCCAAAAGTTTAAGAAAACTGAATCTCTTTAAATGAATTATCTAAAAAGATCACTTTGAAAAGAGACTGAAAAAAACTTGATAATCTTTATCAAATGAAAGTTTACATTTTCTATGTAAGTGCTTAAAAGCAGGTGGTAGTTCATCAAAATTGCAAATTAATTTATACTGTCCCATTTGTTTGGCTTTGCCATTTCTTCATATAAAAGCCTATAAAGGAATGGACAGTTTACACTTCTAATTTAATGGACAATTTACACTTCTAAATCACCAGTGCTCATAAAAGCACTATAGAGCACGAGTCTGTTTTTATTCTTGCCTATATGAATCTTATACAAACACACACACACACAGCCATCTGACAGTTTAGATTATATATATATATATATATCTTTATATCTATCTATATATATATCTATATATATCTATATATATCTATATATATCTATATATATATATCTATATATATCTATATATATCTATATATATATATCTATATATATCTATATATATCTATATATATCTATATATATATATCTATATATATCTATATATATCTATATATATCTATATATATATATCTTTATATATATCTATATATCAGCCATCTGACAGTTTAGATTATATATATATATATATATCTTTTTGTATTGTGTAAAAAGTATCTAGAGTGTTAAACAGAACAATGAAACAATGTGTTCCTTGTATATGTTGGAAATAACAAGAAGCTAATTCTTCCAGTTTCCTTGATTGTTTAGCATCACTGTGCCTATCAAAGAGTTTTATTTTCACTCATTCACTTGGTCATTCATTCATTATTTTGTTTTTTATTTATTATCTTTGCTGAAAGCTGAGCATAGGTCAATAATTTTTGAGCATGTAGCTTGGTCAAGTGACCCAGGAAATAGAACAGAAAGACCAAGCAAGGAAGCAAAAGTGATCCAAGAATGTGTTCTCAGGTTCACCATTGTGGCCAAATAGGACTCAGTTTCACAAGTTTCTTCTAATTAAACATAGAATGTGCCTCAGAATAGTCAATAGAAGAAAGGGAGCTTTTATTTATTAGCTCCCAATTCTAGCTGATCAAGCATTGCTCTGTGGAGTGGTAGCTCTAGTGTGCTTCCATATTGTTCTCAAAAGAATAGAAAACTGTTTCTTACGTAAAGTGTTAAGTCCAGAGGCTGATCACAAGAGACATGACACAGAAAAAGCAGATTCCTGTGGGTTATGTCTGCAGAAATGGCTAGGCTGCTGAGGGGCATCTTGATATTCTCACTTAGCAGCTATTGAAAGTGATACTGCATAGTATGTTCTTGGACGTTTGCTATAAAATATCAAAGTAATGAAGTGAGATTAGAAAGGGCCACAAACTAGCATAAATGATATTTGCTGACAATGAAGAGAGTTTCCAGTGGAACAAATTTTAACTGATTTGAAAGAAGCAAAGTAACACAAAAAAAGCAAGGCTGAGATTGAATCAGTGTTAAAAGCAGGAAGACAGAAACAAGTGTGTTAATGTTGTTATGAGACATTAAAGAAGAAGGTACTAGAGAAATAAAACTTTAAGGAATTTTTCTGTAAATGAATTGAAATCACATTTGATGTCTTTCAAAAAACTATGATAGAGTACTAACCTGAAGGCAGGAACAATCAACATGAAATAGACAAAACCTTGTGTCACCAGTCTCACTAGTCCATATTCGTCTATTGATAGCTGTGCTGCATGCTGTGCAGATTGCTTGAGTTCTCCTATGAGAATGGAGACCTTGTTTCCTCAGGTGCTGAAACTGCAGTCAAAAAATCCATATCAGATGTCGTCTCCCTTCAGGAGCTGCCTCAGCTCAAAGTGCACCTACCCTAATCACACTGCTTTCTCATGGGGGCCTATGTCCAGTTATTAACCAGTATGGAAACAGTAAAGTCCTGGTTCCATCACTCAGTGAGTCAACTAATGAGTCATCCAACTTCAAAGCTTTGTAGGATGATAGGCTGGGTCTCCATCTGAGATATTTCCATGACTCATAAGTTTGTATTGGTAGTACTAATGCAAGAATATTAACTTTCCTTAAACATATTTTCTGCCATTTCTCTATTGAAATATCTATAATAAATGTTAGTTGCATAATGACAAAAGTTGTTTTTGTCTTTCCATATTCTCCTCTGTTTGGAGTCAACAGCAGTTGAACCTTTCTCTGTCTACTTTTAGAGAGCATCTTTCCCCCAAGCATCCCTTTCTTCCATGCCTCCTATACGTGTCAGGTAACTACTGCTTCCACATTCTTGTTCATACACTTCTAACCTGCCCGGTGCCTTTCCTTGACCCATATTTCTTTTCACCTTGCTGAAGTTCTCTTTATTCTTAGGGTCCACTTGACATTCTGCCTCCTCTGGTTTCTTTTTATGACCTTTCTTTGCTCTTTCTCTTCTCTGACATATATTGTAGACATTTTCTATGCTGTACAATTTCACTTCCACATTGTTTTTGGATTTTTATCTACTTGTGTGTAGACCTTGCCAATTCAAACTAGATGTAGACACAACTCAATGTTGGTTTTTAATATTCATTTTAGCGTTCCACTGTGTGTTGACCATTAATTATCATTTATTAAACATTTGATTTCTTCCAGATATGCCACTTACTAGTTTCCATGTTTTTACTCACTCAATGTTTGCAAATATCTATCGAAGTATATGTTAGTATTATCCTCATTTTATCATTGAAGAATTTTTCATTGAGGGATTTTACTTAGAATCACAGAATTGTAAGTAGCCAAGCTTGTTTTATCTCATTGCCATGATTTTGTTCTATACGATTTTTCACGTGCTTATATATTCAGGGAAGTATAATGGATCAGTTGATCAAAGTCTAAATCACAGAATATGGGATTTCTTTGTGAGAGCCTGAAAGATAACACGAAATATCACTCGCCTCAGATACAGTTTATTTTTTAAATGCTAACTTTAGTAACACCAATAAAAAAACAGATGTGAACAATGATAGCTAACATATGACGTCTCAAAGTCTCTTTTTTGTAGTAAATTTGGCAGCAAGTCATTCATTTATTTCCCAAATATGATCTGGCATTACTTCATGCATTTTAATTGTCATTAGGGGCATCAAATTATTAGTCATGCTCCTTGAGGAGCTTACATTATAAATAAAGGCAATAGGGACTTTGCAGTCATTTGTACTCTGCAGAGCTAACATTTCCTAGGAGAGTTGTGGTGCTGGAATCATGACTCATGTATTTAGAAATCACAGATGTAATTAAATTCATCAGTACTTGTTCACATTTGTTGTTTCTAGATCAAATAAAACTTACTGGAGAGGAAAATAACAATAATCTGAAAATAGTGTTTAGAAATGTATATTGCTCAAATTATCATACATCTGTGGGCCACTTGTGAGCATGGGATTTGTGTCACTACAGCTCATGAAACAGATTTTTGTTTGGTTCTAAAGAAGAGCTCAAAATTGCCATGGTTAGTGAAAGGAAATCTTTGTGATCTCCTGTTTATCTTAAAAACTTGTATAAATTTTATTTGGTATGTGCTTAAATTTTAAAAAAAATTAAATTAACATCAAAACCAAAAGACCTCAGAAGAAGTTATGTTCATGCCATTATCTAATAGATACTTTGCTGTTGTATAAAACTGCAATTAATTTTAGAAAATAATCGAACGACTCAAAGGCATTGCATACCAGATTCAGTATTTAAACAAATATTCCTCTTTACCATGGGGTCAGCATATTTTTCAATATATATGTAGATGTAAGTTGCATCATTTACATTACTTTCATTCTTGTTAACCATCACAGCTATTAATGAAGAGCAATTCCAAGAATATCATAGGTAGATGGTACAGCACATTTCTCTAAGTGGAAATTTTCATAATTTTGTCTCTTTCCCAGAAGGTCATTTCCCTTGTTCAAATCAAGAATTCAAAGGTCTTTAATCCAGTGGGTAGTCTCTTTTTCTGTTTCAGGGAAATATTTTTCAAATAACTATTCTAGTAAAGAAAGATGTAGGATGTTGTCCTTTATTTTATCTCAACACTGTAATTTTCATCACAGGTAAATGAACTAAGATTTTCAAAATTACGTATAGCTTCCACAATCAAGTCTTTTCACATAAGTTTCATATTTCATTTACCTCACCATGATCCCATCATGGCTGTGAAAACATTCATAATTTTACCTTTCAGTTGTTGGTTTAGAGGGTTACATCCTGAGGGGCAGAAGAAGCTATATAATCTAACTACACGAACCAATCTTTCTCATTCAGATAAACAATATATTCATATGTCCATGTTTTGCCCTTTTTGTTGGTATTATTTTGGCCAAGATTGGTTTTTTCCTCACTACAACAGTAAACTCTGTAGCTCATTCTCAAAACTATTTTATTTCACATTTGTCACAGGTGATAGTGATGACTGTTGGTTATTTTATGTTACCTTAGTCATTCCCTTGATTTACCATTTACCAGCCCCCTTAATGGACTCAGAATCTTGATTTACTTAGAAAAAATATGTTTTAAAACTTTTAGACTATAGCTTGTGTATAATGTAGCAGTTATACACATTAAGATTTTTTCCATATTGCAGAATTGAAGACAGCGTCACCTTTCTAATCAAATAAAAGATAGCAAGTATAAAATTAACCTTTTTATCATGAAAGGACATATACATTTAATGTTCTTATTTAATGTATCTTATTTAATGTTGCATCATATTTAATGTTCATTTGCAACACAGAATTGATATTAAACAGATATTTAAATCCTTTGAGGCAATCTTGTTGCAGATAATTGACTAATGGGATTTCTTAGACAGTATGGGACACTCACCCAGAGTCAAGAGAATGCTAAAAGACAACCCCAGAGTGCCTTGATGGTAGCAGTTGATAAATGGGTAAATATTCTCAGACACTGAAATAATTAACCCTTTTGTCTTTGTAATCACTTTGCATGCTGCAGAGGAGGAAGCTTTAATTTGTTTACCTCAGGTTAACTTACCTCACTCTCTTGATGTGGGAAATGTTAGCTGTGACCAGCGCTGGCCCTGCAGATGATGACAGTATGGAAGGAGCACAGGATGGGAGGACAGGGACCTGGATGAACCTCTATAGCAAAGCTATGCCAATCTGAAATGGCTGCTAGTAGGAGAGAGAGAAATGAACCCCTGCCTCATGTATTTTGAGGTTTCTCAATTAAATCTGCTACTTTACCATGACTACACATCTGACCTAGGCAGGCTAAGATACCAGATTAACTGACTGTCTTTAGCAGATCATTATTTCTTTGGAAGAATTGATGAGCAATAATTACCTTCGGAGATTAATTTTAGGCAGTCAAAAGAAAAAAAAAACATCCAGTGCAGTTTTCACAGAATAACAAGTGCCCTGTACAGTTTTTCTGGAAGCAGGCAATGCAAACCTATTGCTGTGTTTACTGCAGGATGGTTTTGAAAGCTTTGTTTGCTACATCACTCATGATTGCAATGTTAAAATGTCCCTTAAAACATTTTTTGGAGGTAAAGAACCAAAGAAGTCTTTATTCCTCTGGGAGAGAGATCTATTTTGATTTTGACAGAAAAGCTGTGCATGACAATGTTTTTCCATTTATTTGGTGCTAGGAAGTTTAGAGTCTGATTTACAGTGCATATTTAAACTTATTCAGTTTTTTTATGGTCTGCAAAGTAGTATCATTTGGGAGGACTTTGATTTTGCATTCCTAACCTTAGTTTCACTTTTTCAGATTGGACTTTTAAACTTTTCTTTTATATTTAGAATTTATTTTATTTTATTCTTTATTGCTACCAGACTTAATTACTATTTGAAGGCAAGCAGACTGTAACTGAAGGAGAAACTAATTCAACAATAAGAATGTTCATGTTTATAAAACATAAATGTTCTATTTTTCAGGAAACTATTCTTTTTCTATCTTTGAAAATTCCCTATTCTCTTTTCACTGTTTCTGTATATTTTTCCCATTCTGCATTTCCTAAATCTCTCAAATAAACCTCTGTATCTTTGATTATGGTGAGTTAGCCTCATTGGATGAGTTCAGTTGGGTTCAGGTTTTGTGGTGCCTAAAGTTTATACAATGCTGAGGACCCCCCTTTACTAAAAGAACAAAAAGATTCAATAGAGGAGAAATAAATCTGATCTAAAAATGAACTATAGGATCAGGAATGTAGCACAGTGGTATAGCACCTGCCAGGCAAACTCAAGGTCATGAGTTCGATTTGCAGTACCCCCTCCTCACAAGAAAGGATTATAGATCAAAACAGATGTGGCTCAAATATATATATTTTCTCTCATCAACCATGATTTTGTCATCCCTGAAGTACAGTTCATATTCAAGGCAAGATAAATGCTCAATTCTTTCTAAAAAAGTTATCCATTCTCACTCTCCCATTTATCTATCTATCTACTATCTATCTATGGAGACTATACATATAAATTCACACACACACACACACACATATACACTGATACAGTATATATACATACTATGTATACTGTCTCATCTGTATATGACAAAGGTTAACAAGTATGTGCAGTACTCAATATCCTGTAATCATTAGGAAAATTCAAAATAAAATTCACCTGATTGTGAAAGCCCACTCAGGACCCTTTTGGTCTCTATCCCAGAGAGTAATTTTCTTTTTCTCAATAAACCTGCTTGCAAGTTCCCATGTTGTCCCAATCTAGGGTCCTTTCTGTCTATCTCTCTCAGACAGAGGCTTTCTTTCCCTCAATAAATATCTTCTGCTCTTTAAAAAAAATTACCTGATTGCAGTAGAGATGACTATTATCAAAAAATATAACATAAGTAATGCTGGCAGGGATATGAGGCAAATGCAACCCATGCACAGTTTGAAATGCAAATTAATTCAGTCATTGTGGAAGGTAGTATGAAGTTTCCTCAAAAATTAAAAATAGAACTACCATATCATTCTGCAAACCACTACTAGGTAAATATCTAAAGGAAATGAGATCCATATGTGTTTTTTTTTTTTATTTTAAAGAGGGTAAAATTAAACATAACCAAAACAGAACATAAGAAAACAATGTAAGAGACATAAATTTCAAAGCAAGACAACCAGAGATCTTCACTATCTTATTATCTTTGTTTTCTTCAAAATAGTTGTCCATATCTTCACATACAGTGAATTCATACAAATCAACATAGTATAAAAGTAATCAAAACAGGATGATGAAAGTGTTTTAGGTCTTCAAGACCAGACAATAGGGAAGTCAACAATGGCTGTCATAATGTCTCTCATTCTCTTCAAAATAGTTATCCATACCTTTCGTTATGTTGAAATTAAACAAAACACAACATACTAAAATCACTCTGAACAAATAATAATAGTATTGTGGGATTTCACATCATGACACTACAGAGTCAGCACTGGGTACTGTGGTGTCTCTTTTTCTTCAGAATAGTTGTTCATTTCATCATGCATTATACAATCAGTTGTTATAGACTGTTTATAAGTTCTACACATGCATGAGTCTCTACATGTATATCCATCCTTTTTGTATTAGAGGGAAAAACCAAACAAAGCAAGATAAACTAAACAAATTCCTAGAAAAATACGCAGTGAAAAAGGCAAATAAAGCCACAATACCAGGTAATCTACAGTGGTTACTATGATGTCTCTTGTTATCTTCAATAGAATTGTCTATATCACCAAGAATAGTATAATTGAATATAGCAGTACATAACAATATTAATAAAAATGAAATATTGGAGACATTATAAGACTTCAAAAGCAGATAATAATCAAACCACAGTGGGTATCCTAGTGAATCTTGTCATTTTCAGTGTAGTTGCCTATACCCTCAGATTTCATACTATCAATCAAAACAGATTCGAATAAAATCAGTCAATACAAAACAGCAGCATAACAAAACAGATTCAAATAAGATCAGTCATAATAAGACAGTGTAAGTTAAACAGGGTTTCAAATTAATAGGAAATTAAGGATGATTATAGTACTACATCCTGCTATTTTCAAGATAGCTGTCTGTTCCCTCAAATCTAGTACAAGTAGACAAACTGGAACAGAATATAATCCATCTAAACAGAGTGATAAGAGCAGTATAGATTTCAAATCCTGATACACTATTAACAATATCCTCTGCCTTCCTTTTTTAGATGATTGTTCCCCTTTCACTCCCACAGGATGCACTGCACATTTTTGGTCCCACCAACTCCCTCAGTTTTTAGATTGGGCGGGGGGAGGAGGACCTGCTATTTACTTAAGTGGTTCCGAACTTTCTCACTCCTGGACTTGATGTCAAGTTGCATTCCTTTACATACAAAAGCCTGAAGGTTTTCCTTCATTATAGCTGAGTATTTCTCTATTGCACAAAAGTATCATGTCTTTCCCACCTATCTGCAGGTGCTGGTAGTTGCCCCTATTTCTCTCTGGTTCCTTGTCACGTAGAGCATTGTTTTCTCATATTTGACTTTTGGTCCACAAACCCTGTTTCAAGTTCATTATATTTCTTATACAGAGCATCTCGATGGACCCAACCTCCTGATATACTCTGCCTGTGTTTATTTTGTTAGTGTATCAAGGTCCTCTAAGTTAGAGATTATAGCCAACCATCTCTGCCTCATTTCTGCTACACTATTTTTCTGCTATTGATTGTCTACTTTTCTCCTTCATTCCATTGTCTGCTCCATTCATTGAGGCCTCTCTGCCACTGTTTCTGAAAACCTGGTGTTTTTTTTTTTCCTGTCTCTAGAATGTCCTTCAGTATTTTTTGTAGGCTTGGATTGGTGGTCACAAATTCCCCCAGTTCCTCTTTCTCATGGAAGCATCTTGTTTCTCCATTAATTTTGAGAGACAGTTTTTCAGGGTACATCAATCTAGGTTGGAGGTTATTTTCTTTCAGGGCCTGGAGTACTCCCCCAAGCTCTTTTTGATTTGATAGTTTGTGTCAAGAAGTCTGCTGTGATTTTGATGGTTTTTTTTGTATAGGTGATCTGTTTCTTTTCCTGACAGCTTTTAATATTCTGTCCTTGTGATGAATTTCTGGGATCTTGGTTATTATATGTCTGGGTATAGCTCTGTTTTGGTTGTATGAAGTTCTGTATGCCTCATACATCTGAATATCATCATTTCCTTTCCCTGTGCTTGGGAAGTTTTCCTTAATTATTTCTGTGAAGAGCCTTTGTAGTTCCTTTGTATGTACCCCTGCTTTTTCACTCACATTTTTTATTCTTAAGCTATAGATCCTCTTGTCAACTTCTAGCCTTTGTGTTGCTACTGCCTGTTTACTTGTTATTTTAAAAGAGTGTTCCTTTCACAGACATTGCAAACCTACCTTCAAGTTTTATTAATCTATCTCTAGTTTCTCTCCAGCAATTTTTGCAGCTTTTTATGGAGTTTTTAATTTCCTGGTAATATCTTTGAGTCTGTTTCATGTATTCTAGGTTTTCTTTATATTCTTCATTAAATGTTTCTCTCCTTTTTTGTGTGTTCTTCCATTGTTCCCTCTGTGTCTTCTTGTAGGGTGCTTAGCATTTCTTTTATTAATCTTCTTATGTCTTGCTTTACCTGAATTATTATTTCAGTTTTGAGCTCATCATGAGGTCACGAAGATATCTCTTTATGTCTGTTGATGCCATGTCTGGTATTGCATGTTTGCTGCCCTCAATCTCTTTTGTATTTACCTTTCTTGGATGAATATTTGCTGGGATGGGGGTTGGGGGCTGGGAGCTTTTTCTTATTTCTTTCTCTTGTCATATTTTTGGTTTCTTCCATACAGGTGTATAGTGGAGGTCCCAACCCCTTTCCTTGATGGCTATGGTTCTTCTGAAGCATGATGACTAAAGAATTCTGCCCTCTCCAGTTTTCTGTTGGTCATTGAGATGCAAGCAGGGGTAGCATATACGGCCTATCACCTCTAAGCCAGTCAGCCTGTGGGGGCCTTCACCACATTAATATGTGCCATGCATACAGAATCAGTTTGGGACAACTCACTTTGTCTTGGCCATGGGCATGAACAAGGTCAAGTATATCCCACCAATCTGCTCTGGGCAGGGAGCAACCAACTGAAGTCACTGCTATTCCTAGTTCAGGCCCATCCTGCCTGATTCTAACATGTCATGTAGTTGGTCACCCCTTTCCCATGGGAGGGTCTTATTCCGAGCACTTACCTAGGTTTAGTGCAGGTCTCTACAGCAGCTCCTTTCTCCACTGGGCTCACCGACCCCCAACTTCAGGGTGACCACAACTCTGGTGGTGAGTGCACTGCGATCATGAGTTTTGCAGGCTCCAGCCAGACCCTGTGGCTTTGAATCTGAGCTTCTTTGATGGTAGTCCCATGACCGCATGTTTGACCAGCTCTTTTTCCTTTAGTTTCTTTATGGGTCAAGAGGATCCATCTCCCTCTGTCTGTTCCTCTCCAAGATGTTTTATTCCAGCATCTGAGTTGTTTCTCTCAGTGAAGCTTTGTATTTTGCTGCTTACTGATCCATCATTTTTAAGCTCTGCCCTTGAGATCAGTATGTTAAAGAGATATCTATAGTTCCATGTTTATTGCAGAACTATTCACAATTTTCATGATAAAATCATCCTTAGTTTCCATCAACAGATGAATTCATAAAGAAAATATGGTACAAATACATAATGGAATGCTATTCAGTCATTTAAAAATGAGATCCTGTCATTTTCAACAATATAGATGGAATGGGAGATCATTATATTAAATGAAATAATTCAGAAACATAAAGTCGAGTACTGTATGATCTCAATGTGAAATCTGAAAAAGCTGATCTCAAAGCTGAGTGGTAGGATTAAGAAGTATAGTCGAATGGTACAACACTTGCATGTCTTGCCTGGAGGACTTGGATCTAATTCCCAACACACAAAAAAGAGGAAGTGGAAGGCCAAGAACAGGAAGTTGCTGAGAATAGAATAGTGTTACCAGAGGCTATGAAAATAGGAGAGAGGGAAGAATAGGGAAGGCTAATCAATGTTATAATAGATGATGTATAATGGGAGTTATAATAGAAGTAAGAAGTTCTGGTATGCTGTTGCACAGTGAGTTGAACAAAGATAAAAATAATGAACTATAAATTTCAAAAAGCTAGAAGAATAAAATTTGAATGTCTTCATCATTAAGAAATGATATTTGAGAAGGTATATATGATTAAGTGAATTTATTATTATTATCATTATTATTTTATTACTTTGAAGGTAGTAAAATACAACAAAACAAGACAACAAAGCCAATTGAGACAATGCAGTGAAATTAGTACAGAACTTCAGAGCAGGATACCAGTATAACAGTAATAGGTACCATAGTATATCTTATTATCTTCACAATAGTTGTCCATTCAATTAGGTATAGCAAAATCAAACCAAAACCAGAACATTATAATACCTATAAAAACAGAAAATTGAATACAGCAAAACAATTAATCAGAACAAAGCAAAACAATGAAAGCAGTATTTGCCTTCAAAGAGAAGAATGAAGGAAATCCCAAATATCTGCTATATTGCATAAGGTCATCCTCCCAAGAGATGCTCAGATCCCTAGGCCAGATCACATAATCAGCCGAACAACACAAGCATTTAGTTGCTTTATGTGCCTTAGTTGTTATCAACTCTGGATGTCTTCAACATCATCCAGTTGCTAACCAGGGTGGGGAGGGGGATAGGGAAGGTAGGATGGTACGTTTGATTCTCAGCCCAAGGGCCAGTAGGCTCACGGGAGACCCTGACTTGTTCTCTTCCTGGAGCACCCACTGCTTACTTGCACTGCTGTTGCTTACCAGGAAGGAGGGCATGTTGCTTTTTTAATTATAATTTTAATTTTATTTAAAAGGAAAAAGAGAAAAAACAAAACAAAACAGTGTAAGGGTACAAGTAATACAGATTTACAAAAAAAAAAAAAAAAAAAACAGTAAGAAATCACCAGTTAATAGATTACACATTGTCATCTTAGAAATAGTTGCTCAAGTCATGGGATCAAAACATTCAAAGTGGACATTCAAACAGTGAGACTGCAAACAGTTGTGTTCAGTGACCCAACAAAAACTCAGTAATATGGTCATCTATCGTAACACACCTAAACACACTTGCAGTTGTATCCTTTAAAGCACTTTTTTCCCCCTCTCTTTTTTTACAACAAAATTTATACATTTTGAGTTTTATTATTCACATAGTTCTTATTACTTTTTTTTGGAAGAGAATAAAAAAAATATGATAAAACGATACTGTCAGTCAAAACCAAGGATAGACATAGCACATGATGTAAAAACAGAGTACAAGCTTATCAACAATGGTTATCATAATGCCTCTTGCTTCCTTAAAAAGAACTGCCGATATCAGTAGGTATAATAAAGTTGAACGAAACAGTACAGAACAAGACCAATAAAACCTAAACATTGGAGACGTTACAGGACTTCAAAAGAAGATAATAGTTAAACCAGAATGGGCATCATAGTGAATCTTATTGCCTTCAAAGTAGTTGCCTATACCCTCAACCTTGATACTATCAAACAGAATGAAACAGAATCTAATCAGTCAAAACAAGATAGTGGGAGTAATACAGGACTTCAAATCAAGTTAATAGGAAATCAAAAAAGTTACTATAATATATTCTGCTAATTTTTTTGGTTTTTCCCCTTCATTAAAAAATAATGAAAAAATAAATAATTTTTTTAATGAGTAAGGGAAAGATTGAAATAAAAGAGGACATAACAATACAGGTCAAAGCATGACAATTTCAGCAACGTAGTGCTTCACCACCAAATAACACGACTTAATGGTAGTTACCATAGTGTCTTTTTCCATCAAATATTTGAATGTAACTTTGTATACTATAGCATCAAACATATCAAGACAGTGTGAAAACCATTCAAGTGGATGAAAGTATTACAAGGTATTTAGAACCAGCTAACAGAAAACAAATAATGGTTTCTATATTATCTCTTTGCCTATAAAAATTTTTGTTATACTGTCATATATAATAAAATCCAGTAAGACGCACATGATAAAACCAATGGAGACATAAGAGCAATAGTTTAGTGGGGCTTCAAAACAAGATGATATTAAATCAGCACTAGTTATTATGATGTCTTGTTTTCTTCAAAATAGCTGTTCATTTCATCACAGGCAATAATATCAAGCAGCCCAGAATAAAGCCACTCCAATTAATGAGTCAAAACTTTATAAGGCTTCAAGACCACATAATGGGGAATCATGATTACCACATACTTTTATATATTTGAATCATTTACACTAGGGAAATTATTCGGTATTCACACATGTGAGTTTGATTTATTTCACTTATGAGTATGGTCTCAAGCTGTGCCCATTTATTTGTAAATATCTCAATGTGATCCTTCTTTATAGCTGAGTAGTACACCATTGTATAAAAATACCACAACTTTTTTATCCATTCTTCAGTTGATGGATACTTGAGTTGTTTCTAAGATCTGGCGATTACAAATTGTGCTGATATAAGCATATGTGCACATATACCACGGTGGTATGATGCTTTCAGTTCTGGGAATATGCCTAGAAGTGGAATAGCTGGAACAAATGGGACTTCCAATCCCAGCTTTTGGAGAAATCTCCAGACTGAACTCCACAAAGGTTGTACCAGTTTACACTCCCACCAACAGTGTAGGAGAGTTCCTTTACCCCCACAGCCTGTTCAGCACTTGTTGCTGTTGGTTTTCTTGATCCTGGCCATTCTTTCAGGAGTGAGATGGAATCTCACTGTGATTTTAATTTGCATTTCTCTAATGACTAATGATGATGACCATTTTTTCATGTATTTATTTGCCATTTGTATTTCTTCATCTGAGAAGTGTGTATTCATCTCAGTTGCCCATTTTTGGACTGGATCTTTGAATTTTGGGGATCTGATTTTTTAAAATTCTTTATATGTTTTAGACAAAGGACCTTGTCTGAGGGGGAGTTCACTAAGATTTTTTCCCAGATTGTGGGTTTTCTTTTCACTATGCTAGAGATTTCTTTTGACATGCAGAAACTTGTTAATAAGAGGTGGTCCCAGTTATTGATTTTGGGAAGTATTTCCCGTGCGGTTTGAGTTCTGTTCATAAATTCTCTACCTACCCCTATGTCTTCAAGGTTTCTACCCAATTTGTCTCCCAATAGATTTAGTGTTCTGTTTTAATATTCTGATCTTTGATCCATTTAGATTTTAATTTAGTACATGGTGATAGCCATGGGTCTAGTTTTAGTTTTTGGCAAATGAAGAGCCAGTTTTTCCAACATCATTTATTAAAGAGACTGTCATTCTTCCAGTGAACCTGCATGGCTCCTTTATTGGATAAGGTGGTTGAGGGTGTTTGTATTTGTGGTTGTATCTTCTAATCTATTTCATTGATCTTCAGGTCTGTTTTTATTCCAGTACCATGTTGATTTTACTACTGTTGCTTTGTAGTATAACTTCAAGTCAGGGATTGTTATGCCTCCTGCCTTGCATTTGTTGCTTAGAACTGTCTTTGCGATTCTAGGTCTCTTCTACTCCAGATGAATTTTGGGAGTGATTTCTCTAGATCTATGAGGTGTGTTGATTGTATTTTTATTGGGATTGCATTGAATCTGTATACGAGTTTTGGGAGAATGGCCATTTTCACAATGTTTATTTTTCCTATCCATGAGCAAGGGATGTCTTTCCGTTTTCTGAGATCATCTTCAATTTCTTTTTTCAGTGTTTTATAATTTTCTCTATATAGGTCTGTCCCTTCTTTCATAAGAGTAATTCCTAAATATTTCATTTTTTGGTTTCTAGTGTGAAGAGTGGGGCTTCTCTTATTTCTCTCTCTGTGATTTTGTTGTTAGTGTATAGGTATGCTATTGATTTCTGATCACTGATTATTGATTTTGTATCTAGCTACCTTACTGAATTTATTTATTACATCTAAGAGTCTTTCAATGGAGTTTAGCGGGTCTTCTATGTAGAGTATCATGTCATCTGCAAACAATGATAGTTTAACTTCTTCTTTTCTTATCTTTACCCCTTTTATTTCTCTCTCTTGTCTAATTGCTCTGGCTAGTATTTCCAGGACTATATTAAATAGGAGTAGTGATAAAGGACATCCTTGTCTTGTGCCTGATTTTAAAGTAAAGACCTTCAATTTTTGGCCATTTAGTATGATACTAGCTGTTGGTTTGTAGTAAATAACCTTTATTATATTGAGGTAAAGACCATCTATTACAATTTTCTGTAAAGTTCTTATCATTAATGAATGTTGGGCCTTATTGAAAGCTTTTTCTGCGTCTATAAAAAGGTCATGTGATTCTTACTTTTGGCTTTATTGATATGGTGGATTACATTTATTGATTTACATATGTTGAACCATCCCTGCATGCCTGGGATGAATCCCACTTGGTCATGGTGTATAATCTTCTTGATGATTTGCTGCATTCTATTTGCCAATATTTTATTGAGGATTTTTGCATCTATGTTCATTAGGGAGATTAGTCTATAGTTTTCTTTTTTAGTTCGGTCTTTCTCAGGTTTTGGTACTAGAGTAATATTTGCTTCCAGGAATGACTTAGGAAGGATTGCTTCCCTTTCAATTTCATTGAATAGTTTGAGGAGTGCCGGCATTAGGTCTTCTTTGTATTTCTTGTAGAATTCTGCAGTGAATCCATCTGGGCCTGGGCTCTTCTTTGTAGGTAAGGACTTAATTACATTTTCAATTTCATTAATAGAGATTTGGTTATTCAGCAGTTTTACATCCTCTTGACCTAGCTTTGGTACTTGATATGTTTCTAGGAATCTGTCTATTTCTTCTGTGTTGTCAAACCTTTGAGAGTAGAGGTTTTCGAAATAGGTGTTGATGATCTTCTGTATTTCTATAGAGTCTGTAGTGATTTTACCTTTTTCATTCCTTATTGCCTGAATTTGAGCTTTTTCTTCCCTTTTTAAAATAAGGTTGGCTAGGGGCTTATCAATTTTATTTTTTCTTTCAAAGAACCAACTCTTTGGTTCATTGATTCTTTGGAATGTTTTCTTAGTCTCTATTGCATTGATTTCTGCTCTGATTTTTATAATTTCCTCTCTTCTTTTGGCTTTGGGCTTGACTTGCTGTTTTTTTCTAGTTGTTTGAGGTGTAGCATCAGGTTATTTATTTGTATTTGTTCTGTTTTCCTGATGTGGGATCTCAGTGCAATAAATTTTCCTCTGAGGACAGCTTTCACTGCATCCCCCAGATTCTGATAAGTTGTATCTGTATTTTGAATTTCTTGTAGATATTGTTTAATTTCTTCTTTAATTTCCTCTGTGACCCACTGATTACTCAAGAGTGTGTTATTCAGTTTCCATGTGTTTGTGGGATTTTTGCAGTATCTTTTATCATTAATTTCTAATTTCAAAGTGCTATGATCCGATAACATGCAAGGGATGATTTCAACTCTTTTGCATTTATTTAAATATGTTCTGTGAGCTAATATATGCTCTATTTTAGAGAATGATCCATGTACTGCTGAGAAGAATGTGTATTCTGATGTTGTTGGGTGGAACCTTCTGTATATGTCTATCAAGTCCATTTGTTCACAGGTGTGATTCAGTTCTGTTATTTCTTTGCTGATTTTCTGTCTGGTTGATCTGTCCTTTGGTGTCAATGGTGTGTTAAGGTCTCCTTTTACAGTTGTGTAACTGATTATTTGATTTTTCATTTCTGTTAATACTTGTTTTATATAGCTGGGTGCTCTGGAATTTGGTGCATATATATTTAAGATAGTTATCTCTTCCTTTTGGAGGTTTCCCCTAACGAGTATGTAGTGACCTTCTTTGTCTTTTCTGATCACTGTTGGTTTAAAGTTCACGTTGTCTGCAAACAGAATGGCTACTCCTGCTTTTTTTTTTTTTTTTTTTTTTTTTGGATTCCTGTTGCGTGAAGTATTGTTTTCCATCCTTTTGACTTTCAGTCTGTGAGTATCCTTCTGGGTTAGATGGGTTTCCTGTAAACAGCATATGGTTGGATTTTGTTTCTTGATCCATTCTGCCAGTCTGTTTCTTTTGATTGGTGCATTGAGACCACTTATATTAATGGTTATAACTGTTTTATGTTGGTTTATTATTGACATGTTATCTTTCTGTTCTGTTTAATTATCTGTTTTGCTTAGTGGTTTTTTCCTTTGTGTATCTAAAATGTCTTTCAATATTTATTGCAGGGTTGGCTTGGTGATCATGAAGTTCTTCAGCTGTTCTTTGTCATGGAGGTATTTTATTTCATCATCGATTTTGAATGATACTTTTTCAGGGTACATCAGTCTAGGTTGGAAATCATTTTGCTTTAGGATCTGGAATACTTCACTCCATGCTCTTCTTGACTTTATTGTTTGTGCTGAGAAGTCTACTGTGATTCTGATAGGTTTTCCTTAAGTGATCTGTCTTTTCTCTCTGACAGCTTTTAATAATCTATTCTTGTGTTGGATTTCTGGGATCATGATTATTATATATCTGGGTGTAGTTTTATTTTGGTTATGACTATTTGGATTTCTATATGCTTCACTGAACCTGATATTGGTTTCCGATCTCATGCTTGGGAAATTTTCAGCTATTACTTCTCTAAATATCCTCTTGACATCCTTTATGTTGTCCCCTTCTTTTTCATTAATCCCTGTCAATCTTATGTTGTTTTTCTTCACGTCATCTTGCAGTTGTTGAATTGTTATTTCCTGATTCTTTGTTATTTTTGTAAGATCCTTCCTTTCCTGTTCACTAGCTTCACTACTGTCTTTAAGGTCTGAAATTCTGTCTTCATTTTCATTGAGGTGGTTTTTGCAGATTTCTGTAGAATTTTTGATTTCCTGTATATCTCTCTGCATCTGCTTTATGTATTCTGTTTGTTTCTTATATTGCTCATCTAGGGATTCTATCTTTTTGTTTAGTTCCTCCAATTTTTTAATTGTTTTCTTTAGATATGTTCAGCATCTCTTTCATTTAGTTTATCATTTCTTCTTTTACCTGGGATATTATTTCGAGTTTGAATTCATTTAAAGCTTCCCAGAGTTGTTTGTTTATTTCAGTAGCTATTATGTCCAATATTTGAGGTGTATGGCATATATTCTTTTTTATATACATTGCTCCTAGGGTTTCTTGAGATGGGCTGGAAGTTTGAGGTTGTAATTTGGTCTTTCATTTTGTCATTTTCCTATATTTCTGTGTTTCAAGTGTTATGTGCCTGCCTGCTTGCTTGGAACTCCACAGTTCACTGAGTGCAGCTGGAACAGAGAGGCAGATGTAGGCACCTCTGACCTGCCTAGTTGTTTCACTGCACCCAGAAGGCTCAAGGGTCCCGAACAAGCTGGGCTGGGAGAGAATGCGCAGGGCACTTACCCCAGGAAACAGGGCCTCTGGAACTGGTGATGCTCGCCTCTGTATTGCTTTCTTGATCAGCCTCCCAAGTTCCAACATGGCTGGATCTAGGGAGAAGCTAACAGCCTGACTTATTATTATGCAAGGTGTACATGTATTAAAATATCACATGATATTCCATAACTATGTACAACTTTTATGTTTTTACATATCAATTAGAACACATTTGAATTAGCAAAATAAAATAAAAATTAAATTGAGTTTGAAACTCATGAAAAACAAAAATAGAAATTGGTGACTTTATGTATCACATTTGTGATACACTAACATGCTAAAGAGAAGTAAAATGGCAATAAATATTAAATTTGATTTAATAGTCTATTTGTTAATAATAATTATTATTTACCATAAAATATTTTATATATTCTAGGATCATGGAAGTAAACATGATGCATAACATTTTAGAAATCAATTTTTTCAGTATTAAGAGAAAAATCTAAATACTATAATTGTTATAATGGCTTGACTTAGGATTTTTTCCATGTAATTGTTATAATGGCTTAACTCAGAATTTTTTCATTTTACAGTGGTGCAAAAACAAAGTGAATTCAGTAGAAACCATACTTCAAATTTTAAATTTTCATCTCTTCTCAGGCTATTGATATTTTATGTGATTCTTTCTCATGACACTGGGTAGCAGTTATGGACTGCAGCTTCCAGTCTTAATATCGTAATGGTGAGCCACTGGTAAGATCCTGTGTGCTATGGTGTTAAGCTATGATCTTCTGCAGGTTGGGTACATCAAGTATCTTGTTAACTTTATGGTGACTTTGATGGATTTTAATTAATTTCAAAGAAATTAATTAAAAATTCTCTAGTGCTAATTTTAGTTGTGATTATGCATATCAACTTTTTTCTTTTCGAAAGTTGTATTTTCTAACTCTGTCTAGTGAAGAAATCTGGAAGCAATAAATTCTCAATCAAAGTGAGCACATCTCACATCTAAATCTTGATTTTGATGTGAAATAATAAAGAGCTCCCTGAAAAATGACTAAGTCTAGGTCCAGTAAAGAAAAATATAATGTGAGTCTGAAACATTTTGTGCCAAAGACAAATATAAAGATATATCGTGTTGCATCTGTTAGCCATAAGAGTAAACATGAAAGATTTCCATTGACCAAAGTGGAAATGGAACGATTGGAGAAAAAGTTAATAAGAGCTAATAAAAGTAGCTGATTAAACATAATGGTCTTTGGCTATAAGAAGAGACTGAGAGAAGAGACAGAGAAGAGCAGAGGGGAAGGGAGAGAAAACACATGGGGAGAGGAAGACAGAGGGAGAGATACAGAGAGATAATGTCAGAGACAATAGAAGAGAGAGAGAAAGATTAAAGGCTCAGCAGATACCGTTGCAAGTTACTAGAGTACAGGAGAAAGGATAGCTAAAAGTAAAGAACTGAGCATTTATCTTACCTTGGATATGACTTATATTTCGGGAATGCCAGTCATAGTTGATGAGAAAAACTTTTATAAAGAAATTCTTATTTGTAGTTTTTGTTTTGTTTTGCTTTTTGAAATAGGATCTCACTATATAGTTCAGGCTGGTTTTGAACTCACAGTGTAGCCCAGGCTGACCTTGAACTCATGACAATCTTCCTGTTTCAGTGCTGGGATTACATGCATGAGCCATCAAACCTGGCTTGTACTTACATATTTTATAAAGTAGATAAAATTAGAAAAAATTGTTATTGCTCTTAACCCCTGAATGAAATGAGTCAGAAAAACTATTATCAACTCAGAAAAGTACCACCAACTGTTTATCTCAACTATCATCAACATTAGATCTAAAGATTAATATGGAAAATTACAATAGAGAAAATATATTGTCATCTCTGAAATTAACAGTCTTAGTGTCACTAAAAGTGGACAGTTATTTTAGGCCTCCGATGCAGTATCTCCTGAAGTACATGGAATGACCTAAAAAAATTGTTCTTGCCAAAAATGTTGAGCCTAAATTTAATCAAAATTTAACATCCTAAAAGTAATTTCCATGTAGAGAAAGTATGGAGAAGTGAATAGAAAGATTACTGACCCCATGAGAAACAAAATAGATCAATTCAGAGCATGGAACATTCTATAGAGCAAGTAATTTGTTCTGAAGCAGGTAAAACACACAAAGAATGAAAAAACAGAGGAGTAGGAAGTGGACTGGTGTAAAATAGGTTGAAACGATGCCTCAATTGAGTGTTATGCATGACTCTTGTTTAGATCTTGCTTCAAGCGAACCAACTACAAAAGTATACTTTTCATACAATTGAATACATTTAAAATTATCTGGAAAAATTTTTTTTGCTTTCTTACAAGTGTTAATTACGTTGCAATTATAATAAAAATGACAATTTTTTATTTGTGAAATAGAGGATACTGGAGTAAAATATGGTATCTAGAATTTGCTTTTAAATATTTTGGTAAAGAAAAAAACATGATAAATCTTGAACTAGGTTGATGGTATAAAGTTCACTGCTCATCTCCAAGAAGTAAAAATTTATGTTCATAGGACTTGCTTAAAATGTCACGTGATTAGATTTCTTTAAATACTGTTTTTATATTCAAATAATGTCTCATTTTATGTCTTAATGTATTAAAATAAAAATCATCTCAAATGCGTTCACCAGGAAATAACCAGATATTGATAGTTGATTTTAATATTTACATGAATAGGGTGACACTAAAATAAAGTTTTAACCTATTTAGCTAACATGATCATGTGTGCCTAATATAAAATTATTTTCCAAGAGAAGCGCTAAAATTTTTGCCTAAAATTCTGAATTTAATGTTTGACAGACAAAATGCTATGTACATTGTCTCTGATTTTAAGTTTAGCACAAACTATAGTTTGCTAAAGTGGCATTCCATGACTATTTCTCTATGTTGACTATGGCAACTTTTGAGAGAAACATTTACATCTATGAATTATTTTAACAAATGTTTATGAATAGCTTACTCTGTACCAGGTAGGAGTGTAAGGATGCACTGTCAGATATGGTTGCTCTCTGCCAGGACTGACAGACTATTAAAGCATTTGGATACAAATTTTAAAGCTACAATAAAATTTGCGATGTTCCAGTGGAAGTATAGAGAAGGTGACATGGAGCACAGAGGATGGAGCAACTGAGTTTCTCTGAGAAGGTGGAAAAAAATAAAGCTTCAACTAGCAGGGTTACTTGTGTTGACTTTCGAAAACCTGATCAAAGTTTTGAGTAGGAGTCACAGTCTGATGGGACTCGTAGTGAAGACACTCGAGACAACAGAGCATGTGGCAGGAAATGGAGCTGTTTGATTAGCACGAGGAGTTCATGATGGCTGTCACCTAGTGAGTGAGGAGAGGCTGATGGCGTGGACAAGGAGGGAAAGGGGACATTTAGAGGCAATACTGTAGCCAGATTATGAATAAAAAAGCTGAACTAAAACTGTTAATTGCTACAAATTGTTGCATACCATAAGATTTAAAAACTGAATCAAAATTATTTTTTCAGGCAACTCATGTGTATTTTCCCTCATATCTATTTTAAAAATGTAATATTTTACTTCCAAATTTCAGAAAGAAAGCAGCAATAACAGATAATTCCATCACCCATGCATGCTATGCTATACATTCTGCAGGGAATGTTCTGGTGGTTTACACAGGCAAGGACAGTGCTGGTGGCTTTTGTGGCTTGTGTCTGTTTTTTAGCCACTAAGGAGCTAGCAGAAACTATTACAGGCATAGCCAGCTTGAAGGCTTGCACATGTGAGTCTCATGACACTTTGGATATGTTGGTTCCATTATAAAACTGAGTAGTTTTCTTCTAATAGACTAAAATTGCTCATCTAAAGGGAGAATTTTGTTGCCTCAAAAGGAAAAATTCTTGAGAATTCAGTTACAAATTGTTTATTTTTCATTTTGTTTATAAGTATATATAAAAAAGTATATATACTTTTTCCCGTCTTTGAAAACAGAGCTGGTCTATTTATTTATTTGGTAAAGCACTCTAAGGACTTTCAGAGGCACACTAGGAATCTGATCAACTCTAGCTTTCTGTTCAAGTTTCCAAAAATTCAATTTCTTAGTACCACAACAAATTATTTCAGTGAATGCTGGCATTTTCCCTTACCTCCTTTTTATTAAAATTAGGGTTGAGACGTTGAACGCATAGAATTTTTATTTACTTTGCACATGAGTTTTTACATTTTCAATTTTATGGAATATCTTTTATTCTTCATTCTTCTTGAAAGAAAAGACAAAAATATTTTTGCTCCAAGTGGATTGAATGTTAAACTGCTTGTTCTGGCTTTGTTCTTTCTTCCAGCTCATGAAAAGCATCACTTCAAGAAATTTGCACGGATCAGCCATTTAAATGACTTAGAGATGTCTCATTTCTAGAGTTTAAACTATATTGCTACAAAACTAAAGGATATATTGCAGAAAAATTCAGTGCAAACCTTCATGGCCTCAAATATACAGTGTACCTCTTTCGATGGATTCACCCTGCTTTAGATTGTTAGGATTATGTTGTCATATAGATAATCCATGTAGATTCTTGTGCCTTATTGATTACAAAATAAATTGTTGTTAGCACTGCAAATCTAACACACTCAGTTAATATGAAAAACAATCAAAGATCATATATTTCTGAAATAACAACTTGGAGAGAGAATATCATATAAAAATATTATGAAGTAGCTCTTATAAAATAAAAAGTTCTTTATCTACATCTGGCTATGAATCAGTGAAATTTCTCTGTTACAGAAGTTTCATAAGAGTTTCCAGCATAGTTAAACTGTAGAAAATAATTTTAAACCTTTAAATGTAATTCATTCTGGAAGTAAAATAGCTAACATTGTAAAAAATGCCAGGATATTTTATTTTTTAGATTATTCTATTTTCTGAACCTGGGACTCAAAACAGCAGAGAAATCTGTTGAGCCTCTAGCACCGTACTTGAGGAAGCATCTAAGAAACAAAAGAAGCATAAAGAGTGAGGTGACAGCTTTGGAAAACCACCTGAAAATGCATCGAGAAGTCTGAGTAAAGTATTTGGAGAATTGCAATATTTTCAGTAAAGACAGTACAGACACTAACTACTCTTTCTTTGTAAAATGCATGTATGTGAGTGTACACACAAACACACGCACACACTTAAAAACATTCTCCTCTTTCATGGTGTTCTTCCAGACATGTCTGTGTCTGCTTTGCTCCACACTGCGGGCAGCATTCCAAAGGAAATCTGTAAGGACTGATGCACACACCAAGAGAAAAAGCCACCTGTTGCTAGGATACGAAGGTCCTTTATCTTCTGACATTCAATAGTAAATTGGAAGCAACTGGAAGACACTCATAATAAAAGATAGCAACTTGAAAGGCAAGCTACTTCCCATAGATGTTGTATTACACACTAGTTTAAAGAACATTGCCCACATTAAATTTATTGGTAGATTTGTTTTAAAGTAAGAATCACTAAAAAGTGAATTAGAAACAGTGAAGACATTTAATTTGAAAGAGCTGCATGAAGTCTGTGTCACACTGCCAGAGAAAAATATGGCCATGCCTGCTCTCCTTCTCATGGAGCCAGGCTTAGGCTGAGTAGAATGAGAAACATGTTTGAATATGTTCAAAAGCCTGGAAATGATTTTGTACTTTCCATGAGCTCTGTTATTGTGCTTATCAGGAGGGGATATGCTATATGAATGCAGTTATTAAATTACCCTCCAGACCTGCCTTTTCTGTCCAAAATAATGCAGTTTCCTTTCCCCCTTTCCTGTAATTTTCAGGATTCCCATTTTGCAAAATTTTAATTATTTTTATTTCTTACTAAGATTTCTCCAGCTTCTTCATGTTACCTTGACTTGACACATTACAAAAATGTAGCCAAAAGTTTGTGCAATGAAGCCACTAAAACTTAAATTTGAGAAATTTATACAGCTGAGTCACAGTGATCTTCATATGGCGTTTTGACATATATAATAGGAAAATTTTCTACTGATGGCAGTACTTATATTAAGCATTTGGGGGAAATTCTCTATGGTTAATTAGAGCACCAGTGTAATTTGAAAGTTGTAAGACTTATTTTAAGTGGTTCTCACACTTCTGTAGTAAGGTATCATTGTAATAATGTACAAACAAGCAAAACATACATGCAATATCTCAAAGGTGGTTATCACTAACATTGAGATGGCCTCATTTAGTGCTGTTTGCTTTTCAGAAAAATAAGAAAATATGTGATGGATGCATTTTGCCACGTTGTCACATTTGACACAAACCTTTGACTACAGTTTTCTTTCTTTACCCAGTCTTATGTTCTGAGCTGAATAGTACCAAAAGATTATGATTTTAAAAACCTCTGGGACCAGATCATTTATGCCGTTTGGGTGCTTTGGGAAATTAACACACTATACCTGTCACAGGGCCATTGTAATGGAAATCTATTCTTCTACAGTTGACTCCAGAGACTACAAATCATTTTTCCTGCCTGGAGACATGTTTTGAAGAAAAAAGCCAAGACATGGCTTTGGGTTGTTACGGAGGTGACATTGCTAAAAAAAGATACATAGAACTGCAGTTGAGCTTATCATTTCTAAAAGTGAAAGATGCAATCACTAAAAAGATAGTATGGTTTAAAAAATTTAATTCTCTAAATTTTTAACTCTTTCTTACTATGTTCCTTAGCATATTGTGATGGAGTTGTAGAACTTTTGAAAACTAGTTAGTGGTTTCCTCTGATAGCTATGATGTCGTGTCACGGAATGGGCCTTTTCCTAAGACTCAGAAGACACATCCTTGAGTCCACGTCTTCCTTTGGTTGGCTGCATAACCCTGTAAATGTCACTAAACTATTACCATCTCTAAGTTATTTGTAAAGCAGAGTTTGGGGCAACCTAAACATTATATCATAAGAAATCCATTTTGTTACGTAACTTGCCAGTTTCTATCTTATATCGTTAGAACATACTTAGATTTTCCCAAAAGAGTACTTGATCACAAAAGTCAAGTATATTTCATACATTTTGCGAGACAAAAAAGAGGTTGTGTGTGCATTTGAGGGTTTCTCTGTATGTCAGACCTCATAAAGACATAAATGCCTCCCTGTAATCTGACCCATGAATGGGATGCCGAGGATTATTAAAAGTGAGCAAGTGTTTCTGATTCATGTCTACACACTTGATTTTTTGAAAACTATACAAAATAAGTACATTTTCAGCTACTTTTAGAGAAGGCATAATATTTGGGACATTTCATTAACGACTCCCTAGGAACTGGTTATTGTTATATCTTTACTTGCAAAGTCATTATCTTTAACATAAAATATAGGCAACATTATCAAGAAAAGGCAGTTAACAGAAATCTGGATGCTTCTAAATGTACATCATCAACTGATATTCAGCTTAGCTGGACAAAACCAAACTTAGCCACACCTTGCTCTAAACAGTCTTGCTTGCTATTGCAGGCTTTCGGACTTTACTCATAACTAAAACATAAAAAAATTGATGCTGAAATTTATAAGCAATATAGGTTAACTGAGAGAAGTTAATTATTAGTATTAACTAATAATAATGTTATTTAGATCCACCCAAAAATTACCTGCTGTTTATGAACAGCAGAGAATTTACACTGGATTATGGAAAAATGTTGATGTAGATAGTTTTTAGAGACTTTGATTTGTCTTTCATGATGACTTTTGTACAGATTTTTACTCTCTTTACCCTTATTTCTGTTTAACCATCATGTAGGAATAATAAGTCAGAGACCACGCAAATTTATTTTAGTCTATTCAGCTAAGCAGTCTATTTTATTTTTAATGAATTTTTACTAAAAATAAATTTTATAAAACATATAAAACCTTCAAATAAAATATCAATTGTAAATTTCCTATAATTGGGTGAAGGGTCAGGATGGATTAAAACTCAGGTATGTCTGTGAATTCACATTACTTTCAAGAGACTATATCCAACAAAAGAGTAAAGTATTTTTAGCCAAAAAAGTTGAAGCTATGAGAAAGAATGTAATAATATTTCCATTTTCTAAGTATGGTTACTCAAGCAGTAAGAGGCACTTTGGAACTATGAAGACTACCTTGAAGAAAATGAGCCTTGACACATCAATTAACTATAGAATAATCCTACTTTTCATTTTATTTATTAACAAAATACAAAATTTAGCATACCTTTTCATGGTCAACAGATATAAATACAGCAAAACATTCTATCTGGGGCTTAGCTCATATGACCTATACAACATGAATGAAACACTTGTGTGATTTAATGATAGGCAAAAGATTGAATTTTTAACATTTTTACATGAGACAAGTTGAAATAATTATGACATCTGTGTTTTTTCCTATTTTTAAATGAACAGTCTTTCAAGTAGGGAATGAGAAAGTCTTTTGTTAACATGTAAAAGAAATCTGTTTTAAACCAAGAGTAAATATGGTAATTAACCATGGAACACTAGAGGCATTATTATTACAAGCTATTAAAGAATAAAACAAAGATTAGGCTGCTGAATTTGAAGTGATATATAAACACTAAATGGATGAAAATTCTACTTTCTTTTATCTTCATTTAGTAACAATCAGCATTCAAGAAATATTTATTAGCCTCCAAGAATGTGCCAGGAAATAGTTGAGATCTTGGGGATTTGAGTGCTGAGTGAAAACCGTTGCTGTACTTAGGATGTTCATGGTCTAGAGGGGAGACAGACAAGACACTTGCTGTGATTGAGGTTAAAAACTGTTTGGGAGGCCAGTGTTTAAGAAGGAAACATACTGCAAGAAAGAGATCCCTATTAATTTCATAAAGAAGGACTTTCTCAGGAGAGTGAATTAGGGAGGAATGCAGGCTCAAGATTCAAAGATAAGGATTCAAAGAAAGGGTGTGAAGACATGGGCGTGCATAGCAGCATGGCATTTTAAAGACCAAAAAAAAAAAAAAAAAAAAAAAACTGCTAGACTCAGGGTAGTTTTCAGGAAAGTTACAGCTCTCAATATGTCCCACTAATATACTTTGATGCATTTTGAAAAATAGCTAAATTACTGCATTGCTCATGGCCTTAAATTGGTATTGATCACTATTTTAGGAAAACTTTATCATTAGCATTGAGTCTCAGTCATAATAGAAGCTTTATATAGAAGCCAATTTTTTGATTGTTTACTGCTTTTTTTCTTTACTACTTTTTATACGTCATTGACTGATTGTCTACTATTTATGTTCCACATCTGTCTCAGAAAGTCTACAGTATTCCCAACTTTCTCAAAATCTTGGGGGCTAGCCATATAAGATTGTGTTAGAAAATTTTACACAATCCATTATTTATGGTAGAAAGGCTTAATTAGGTCGTATCTTAAAGTCATATAAATTCACATCAATCTGGAAATCATCTGCATGAAACTGTTAATTTTTGCTGGTTTAAAGTTTCTAAACCACCTTTAGAATTTTCTATATGTTCTCCTGGAAAAAATATTGTGTCCGAATATAAGTTCTCCCTTTCCATTTTAGCAAGATATTTTCTTTACTTTCAAGATGAGCTTCATCCTTCATTTAAAGATAAAGTCTATTTGGCATAAAGGTGAGAGTTTCTTTGTAGCTCATATTTTAAATCTTGGAATCTTTGCCTATTGACTTTAGCAACTAATCCATATAATCTAGCACCTGTGTCTAGAACATATTGGGCTGTCATAAGTACTTATCAAATAAACAAATGATGTGCATGGATCTGCATTCTCAATGCAGGCTAGTTAGTTTCTAAGGGCATTTTAACTCTAAATTGCTAAGATTCTGGGGGAAAATATGTAAGGAAAAGTCTATATCTTGTTGGAAATTTTCAGAAGAGAAAAAGAAGGAGAGGAATTGGTAAAGGAGGAGAGAAACTATGTAGATGGGAAAAATAATACAGAGCACAGTTTTTTTGACAGTTTAATTTGATGGTCTGTCATGCAGATTCAGCAAACACTGTACAAATAATTATCTGCTCCTTTAGGCAGGGATTTGAACCATAACAGATAGGTTAATTTTGAGGTCTGTTTAACCCATTTGGTATATAAAATTTTTGTGTTACCATTCCAGATAACACAAAAATTCTGATGAGCTAAAAAGAGGTCTAGAAGACTCAAAAACTGCTTTATTTAGTTGGTCAACATTATTTGTCCACTGTGGAAGTTTGGGAAATTAATTAAAAAGTGTATATTTATTTTAATAAAATACACTAGCTTGATGGTTAAACCAAAACTGATATACATCTTGGGAAATTTCACTTCCATGGTATGATTGTTATACCAATCCATGGAATATGATGCCAGTTTTCCAAAGCACATCATAATAAATAGAGCATGTCTATTTAAACACAGTTGCTATTGTCTCACTAAAGTTTTACTCGAAGCTTAGGAGGATAACAGGATCAAGGATGGAACTGTTAGGGGCCTATACTGACACAAACAGAGTACTGAACCAGGAACATAAAAGGCATCTGTGTTCCCCAAATTGAGATAGCTACTTTTGTCTTGAGAATCTGTCTGTAGATTCTTTGCTCCTCTGAGAGCATTAGATTATAAAACCATGTCTACCATATCGGGATTGAACAGAGGCACAAGGCGTAAGAACATCCAATTAATAAAGTAACTGAGAGGGAGGAGGAGAAATGGAGAAAGAGGAGAGAGGATGAAAGAAAAAGGGAGAGGAGAAAGAGAAAGAGAGAGAGAGAGATGGAAAGAGAGGGGGAGGGAGAGATGGAGGGAGAGAAAGAGAAAGAGGGAGAGAGAACAGGCAAAATCTCTATTCATATATCAAATATTTGAATGCTTATTTTGTGTCAAGTGTTACTATAGGCCTTTACAACAGAGCAATCAGTGAGACAGATAAAATCTCCATTGCCCACCTGGGTTTTACATTATAGAAAAATATAATAAAAGTAATTAAGTAAAAATATAAACAAAACAAAGAGTTCCAAATATGATAAACACTATAGAACAATATTAATCAGAAAATAAAAACAGAGATTAGACCATTAGTGCAAATGTTATGATTTTAAACAGGCAAGTTTGGAAAGAAGATTCTGAGATTAATTTAAGTAAAATCTGAGGTAGCCAAAAGTAGGCACTGAAAGTAATTAGGGAAGAAATACTGGCAGAGGAAGGTGTTTTTTTTTTAAAATAACAAGAAGTTGGCTTTGATATTTTATTTAGAATGTTGAAGAAAAAGCTAATGATGCAGACTCTCAGGGTAAACTTGAAGCAGTTTCAGAAATCTTGAGTATTTGGTACAAAACATCAGCAAAAAGAAATAATTGCTTGGTAAAGACTAAAATGAGTTTAGATGACTGTGAAGCTGATGCATTTTGCAGGTAGGCTTCTGTAAGACAATATAGAATGAATGTCTTTAGCTGCATAAGCCTCAGAACTCACTGATGCTTATGTGGATGGATCATAAGTTAATGTCAAGATGATCTAGTTAAGAATTCATTGATTGTTCTTTATGTGTCACTTGGTATACAAAGTGCTTCCTAAGCATTTTCTTAATTGATTTTGACAATAATTTCAAAAGATAAACGGGCTAAAGAATTGTACCTCTAGGACTAGAAACCAGACAATTTGGTGTCTAAGTTAAGCAGAGAAAAATGTATTCATGTTTAACTATAGGAAATGATAATACAAAATTCTTATTTTTTGTTTTTAGTTAAGTGTCTTTTAAGAAACATGTAAACAATAAAAACTTAAGGCATCTTCAGTCATTGCTGAAGATGTTTTCGATGCAGTTTGTTCTCCAAGTGTCCAAGTGTCAGAGGGTTGGTCCTAAAGGTAACAGTGTTAACAGGTGGCAGAACCCTTAGGAGGTAGGGCGCAGCACAAGTGGTTAGATAATTGAATGCATTTTTGCCAGAAAAGGTTAATTCAGCCCTTAGAGAATGAGCAAGTTTTCAGGAAAGTGAGCTGTAAGAAGAGCACAGCTGACCTTTCCCTGCATTCACGTCACACCACATGGTTTCCACCTCTCATGTGCTCCACTATGATATCATCTGCCACCTTGCGATGCATGCAAAGTGGCTCCCACCACAGGCTGAATTGCTGGGGCTGCCTGATCTTGGACTTTGAGCTGCCACAAACTGTGAGCTCACCCAGAAGTTATATAAACAAACCAGAAGCCAAACTATCAATTCCTATCAAAATAAACATCGGCCTCCTCTTGAGAATTTTCCTTTAACACTGCATGTTTTCGAATGTGCTATACAATAGGTTTGGATGCGGAGCAGATTTTAACACTAGCTGAGGAAACTGGAAAAAGAGAAAATCAAGGGAAATTTTCTTTACTATTGTAGAAGGTCCACACACATGGAATTCCATGTAAAATAATTCTTCCATAAAAAATGATTCTTGAGAGAAGCAGGAAGGATTCATCTAATAGTAACTGAGAAGATTCAGAAAACAAATTGCAGATGCCTGCTAGTTATCAGTGTCTCACCTCTATAGCAAGCTTCATTGTATTTTTCTTCCAACTCTTGCATGATTACTTTCCAAAAAACCTTTGAATGAAACCTAGAAACAATGCAGACTTTGGAAATAAAAACATAGCGTTCTTGTAGCATGTATTTAAAGCCCAATAACAGTGTTTTTAAAAGACAAATGTAAGCAATAAGAGGCAGTTTTTTCAAGAATTATTTTCAAGTATTAATGAGTATCACTGGAAGATTTTCTAGGCAAACACTCACATTATAGTCCCTTTGCTCTCAACAAAACAAATGATAAAATTACCATCATTACTTATCTTTTTTGATTGCTCCCAAAGCTGTCATAATGAATTTAAGTAATCCAGCATGTGTGTGTTTTCTTTTTATCATCTGAAAATTGTCTCTATTTTTTATTTTATTCTAAAGGAATTCTGCATTAGTTACTTAAAATGTAAGCACTGATTGAAAGCTATTAGTTGTGAGATTGTGTTGGTTTCCTAACTTAACTAGCGAATCTCAGTTGCTTAAATGGACAGATTTATCTGTATTTATGTTAACTGGTAGTTATTTCAGAGAAAAATAATAGCTCTGAACTGGCTTTGTATAATGTTTATAACTTACTATTTCTAGGGAGCTCGGCCTTTGGGACAATATAGTATCAAAGAGGAAGCGATCTGTCATGGTCAGGATGAAGCTTGCCCCTCTTACACTAAGTCATAGGACCTTCACTTTGATCCTTAGTAATAACTTAATTAAGTCTATCAAGTGGTAATTCTTCAGTCATCACTAATTTTATGGAAAATAGCATGAAACTAGGTGTACACAAATCATACAAGATGTCACAGACAACTCTCTCAATCTTCTCTCAGATTGAGAAACTACACACAGTTGTTCTAAACACAGCAGTCTATATCTTTGGGGTTCATTATGCACTCCATAACTAAGTAAATTAGGGCTTCAGCCTAAGCAGACGAAAGGACCTAGTCTTCTGTTGGCCTCTTTCCATTGAAGTCTATATTTTGGTGCTCCTGGGAGTATTGCCAATTGGTTTCTTTTCATTTACTGGAATATCAAATACTTTGATATTCTATTAGCTTCTCAATGTATCTGTCTATATAGCAGTTTTCCAGCCATTATATCCAGTAACTCAAATTTTCCAATTTGCTATTAGAAATCTTTTCTTTGTGAAATGCTCTTTTCTTTTGCAAAAAGAAGTATGTGACTGATGTTCATTCTCTGCATGAACAAGCTTATGTTTCGTATTAGGATGCTCAGTATATTGACATTTCCAAATTTCTTTATATTTGTCACCTAAGTTCATCTTTTTGTTTGAGTCAAATAAAGTATGCTTCATTACAAATTGTCTACTTCTTAGCATTAAGAAAATTTGAGTAGTGTTCCTATAAATTATACCCAGCCTTACCTTTTTTGAAACTATTATTCAACTTTATTGTCATAACAATTGCTTACTTTGGTGGAAACGTTGATTAACTCATTTTTCTTGACCAAATACATCATCAGTTCTCTCAACTTGCTCTTCAATTGTTTTCCATCTTCAAAGAGATAAACTGACTGCCAATCTTTTGATGAAATATCCCCTGGCCCAAGTAAAGTACTGTAGTCCTTCATAAAAAACAGAAATCAAGGCATCTAGCCAGTTATTTTCTCTTCTTTTTCTTTACTATTATTATTATTATTATTATTATTATGTGTTTGTGTGTGTGTGTGTGTGTGTGTGTGTGTGTGTGTGTGTGTGTGATGCTGGGATTGAACTGAGGGCCTTATCCATGCTGTCACATCCCACCTACCTACTTTTAAGATACCATTTATGTCTCAATGTGGAAATGCTAGGTTTGTCCACTGACTTATTCCTATTATATTCACACATACCACACTCAAACATCAAGTTGATTTTTGAAGATTTGTTTAAGTAATCATTTATTTAATAACCTGCCAATGACTAGGCATGTTTGTGCGTGCCTATAATCACAACACTTGAGAGGTGAAGGCAGGAGGATTGCTGTGAATTTGAGGCCAGCCTGAACTACACAGCAAGACTTGATCTCAATAAACAAAACAAATAACCTGTCAAATAATCATGACAAAAATCATTCTAAATTAATGATATTGACAGTATTTTTTCACAATGTATATAATCACAATTTTAACTTAAACTAACCAGAACCCTATAATGGTGGATTGGTAAGAATAGACTAATTGATATAACAAACTCAAAATCTCAGATTTAACCATGTTTCAGTAAGAGCAGATTGTGGGAAAAAGGAGCCACATTCTACTCCACTCAGTCATCCCAGGACCCAGGCTTCTTTCCACTTTTCTTTTCCCTTCTCCGGGTTCATGAAGTGGAACCTCTCTAGTAGTATTAAGCTGGAAAATACAGACAAATCATGAGTTATACATGACAGTGTATTAATTAGAGCTCAGACTGCTAGTGCATTACAAAACTTTTGCACATGTTCTCTTGTCCAGATTGTCAGCATGCATCCCCTAACTGCAAGACAGACAGGAAATATAGTTAACTCTGTGCCCCATATGAGTGGAAAAGTTTGATAGGCTTTCAACATTATCTGCCATAAAATGAACCATATAAAGATGGTTCTTTCTTACATAGTGTTTGTTTATATTATTAGTCTGACAGTTGAAATAGTGATGAAGGGAATGAACAATGACAAATAAATCTATCAAGATGTAATATGAAATGGTGCCCATATTTCAGAGTCACTGTCAAAATATCTAGGTGGCTGGATAAAATAAATTAATTTATTTGATTTTATAATACCCTTGCATGTGGAAACTGGTTCTCTTCTTCCACATTAACTAAGCTATTTGCAACGTAAAGTAAAGCAGTGACATCTAAAATGTACCTTCAATGATGTTTCATATTTGCATAATATTCTGATCTTCACATTTGGCAACATCTATGATATAGACAGTATTTTTATAGACATCTATTTAAATTTTGAGGGATCAAAAGAATTCCGTTGAAGAAAGATTTAATCTTAAATCGATCTCTTAGACTTGATTAGAATAAAAAGGCTAAGTCTAGAACTACAGTTTTCAGACATTAACGCATTTGTCATTAAGTATCTTTTCAGCAGTCACGCTCTAAGAACAATGAAAATAAAAAGAGGTTAACATCAAGTTCACTGATTTATTGTGCCTTCAATTTCTGGGTCTGATGGGGAATACAAACAATTCTTATTTGCTAAGCTAAAATTGGAAATTTATGTAAATTTTTTATTTCTAAACAGTTGATTAAGCTGGTGATATAGATGAGTATAAGGTAATGCTGTTTCCTTAAAAATCTTACTGACCATATACAAACGTAAAAAGTGATTTTCAGAATTATCAAGAAAAAGATATTTTTAATGATTTGCTCAAATTAGGCTTAAGGACCCCCACAAAACCTAAGTAAATAATTTGGATCAGCACTGACATTTTAGATTCTACCTTAGTCCTTTGAGGATTGCCTGTTTATGGTTTGGAAGAAAATACACAGGAGCATTCAGATCTAATACTGTACAAAATGTGTTTTGAAAGGATTAAAGTAAATCTACCCACTAAATGTCTCATTGAAATGTAAAATTTTTCTGAAGATGAAAAACTATTTATCTTTTTAGTTTCTGTAGACCAAATGCTTGTCTTGCAATAAAAGACAGAAAGCAAATAGATTCTTACTTGGCTGGAAATAAAGATGCTTACCACCAATGGGGCAATGGGATTAAAAGGATATGGAGAGAAAATATCTTCAGGCCCACCCACTGTGAGAACAGTCTCAGCTGGATCCAATAGTAGGATTCTAAAACCAACATGACAAGAAACAGCAAAAGGAATGAAAACTTGGACTGCATTCCTGCCCACACACAGGCAACTGCTATGGAAGGAATCACTGAACTAATTGGCATCTGATAGTTTGCGTACTAAGAGAATCAGCAAATGCTTTCTTGCTTATATTCGGTTGGAATACTATTTGTCTTATCTCACATTATAAATTATGAATGTATTAGTAAAGAAAGTGTTATTTGTATTCATGAAGAAATCCTAGAAAGTATGAAAAGAAATAAAAGCAGTAAATAAACATCAGTGAAAAGGTTACATTTCTTTTGTCGTTGTTGTAAGAATTATGTATATATATATATTTAAAAATGAAAGTCTAACACAGAAAAGCTATCTCAATCATTAAGACTTGTCATATCTTTTTTGTTTCCTGTTTTTTACTACTTTAAGAAAACTCCTGATTTATTAACTTATATGTTGTAATAAATCTCATATATTTAAACACTGGTAACTGATAACTCTAATGATTAATAATGCATTGAATTTTGTTGCATTAAATTATAAAAATGGTCTTATTCTGCTTTGTATTTCTCCCAGAAAATCCTATTGGACATTTCATTTCACATAGCCAGAGTCCAATATATAGTTATTGTAATCAGCAATAAGAGAATAGTAATGACAGCTGTGCCTCAGATACTGTAATCATTCTTTTTTGACTAGTTGGTTTCAAAGTCAATTTGTTACTTGGAAACCTATGGAGACAAGGTCCTTTGTTTAATTTCAACAAATGATTTCAACAAATGATTGAAAATATGTAAATATAAGTTACTATAAAAATATTTACTATTAATATATAGTACTGAGTATATTTTTTCAGCCCAAAGCATGCAAAACAAAAAGAAACATACCATTGTAAGAATTAATGTTCCATGCTATCATGAGTAAAGATCATAAAGGAAGCAGAGACACTGGAAAAAAATGAGCAAAAATAACTTTTTGTAGAACTATGGAAATTAACCAAAAGTTTGTAACAATATGGGGTTTATTCATTCAAAAAATCCCAGCTAAATCTCAGTAAGAATAGTACACTTTGTGGCTTTGTGACATTTACTGTGTTCTCTCTCATTCTCCTTCCCCAGTTTTGTGAGAACCTTAAAAACTAGCACCTCTGCCATTATCTTCAAAGCCAGCAGCAGCCTAGTAGACACTGAAAAGGGAAAAAAAGGCTTGAGCACCTCCAAGGCCTTTATCCCAGACAACTTTTATTATTTCACCTGTCTGGTAAATCCTTGAAAATCCCTCCCCAAAGGTTATTTTATTTGACCCAGTTCTGGGTTTCCATAAAGTGAGTACCCTTCTACCTGGGACATCTGTCAAAAATAATTAGAGGCAGTTATTTATTTAACATCACAACTGCTTGGAATTTGAAAACAGCTGGAGTAAATAACCAGTTGAGTAAACCACCTAAGGGGGAAGTTTGTGGAATAAAGTATCCCTAAGAGGCTTTAGAAAGGTTTGACGTATCTCTGAGAATCTAGAAAGTTAGGCAATGTGCATGTTTAGGGAGCATCTGAGAAGACCCTGCACTTTTGCTTCTGGCTGCAGTCAAGAAGTGAAGACTAAGACAGAGTTCTAAACTGCCTGACCGGACATCAAAGGCACACCCCAACACACACACACACACACACACACACACACACACACACACACACGGACTTTTCAGCAAGCCAGAGAGTGGGAGATTTATTGGTTTTTAAATAAAGCTCTGCCTAATCTGATGACCAGGTGAGTAAAGATTTCAGTGGCTAAACACAGTGAAGAATATAGATTTTACATAATTAATTACATAAAAAAGATAAACAAGCAAAAATATAAAACAGTGATGTCAGCTAATTCTAGGGAAAATCAGCTTTTCAAGGTTGGCACATTATATTTAAAATGTCCAGATTTTAAAAACAGTTATAAGAGATGCTAAAAAACACAAAAGTGTACCCTATACACAGAAGCAGAAAGGAGTTAATACAAACTATATTTAGAGAATTCCACACTTACTAAGAAACATCCATAGTCTAGTCTTTAATCATCTATTTTTAATATATTAAGAAGATTAGATTTTTAAAAATATCTCATCAAGGAGAGATTATCATTATGAAGTAGAATTTTTTATAAAAGAAATAAAACCTGAGTTGAAAAGTCGGATAAGTAGAATAAAAAATTCACAAGAGGGGTTCAAAAGAGAATTCAGCTTACAGAAGGTGGATGAACGAGGATTGCACAGATTGAGCAGAGGGAAGAAAAGTATATTAAAATAATATAAAAGTATATTAAATATATTAATATAAAAGTATATTAAGTATATTAATATAAAGTAGAATTAAAAATAAATTAAAATGTTAATAATTCCCATGAAAAAATAAACAAATATGAAAATAAACTACAAAAAGTTAAAATATTGCACTAGAAAATATCTGACACAAAAGAAAAAACTGGTAGACTAATAAGGAAATACAAATTATGTAAAACATAGAAAACAAGTAAAAAATAGCAGACATAAATCCTACTTTATAAATACTGTGTAAGCAATACTAAAAGAAAAGCTGAGTGGCTATACTAACAGACAAAATGGACTTTAAAATTAAATTATTACTAAAGATAAAAATGGTTTATTATTTTAAAAGTCCAATGCATTGATAGCAATAATAAAAATTTTTCCTAAGGATAAGAAAGATATTTTAAGATTTTAAAAGATTAATCCATATGTAACAATAATTGGAATCAAAGCCCTAAAACATGATGCAAAACTGATGAAACTATAAGAAAAAATACATAATTCTATATTAATAGGTGGAAATGCCAGCATTCTATTGAGAATAATGAACAAATCAGACAGAAAATCATAGGAAAATACATTTGAATTTCATTAACTATTTGTACCTGACTAATATTTATAGAATACTGCACAGAACAGCAAAATATACATTCTTCCCAAATCTTATGAACCAGATGCACTCTGCATACCAATCCCAGATAAGGACTTCTACAATATGGGGTATAACAAATATAGTCAACACAACAACACCAGGAATGGGAGGCAAACACATCCGTTTACCACATCTTGAGATGCAATTTCCACCACTTGCTCAAGTCTGGTGGACAGTATACTCACACAAGTTGAGTAATGCAATTGTATTACTCATGCTTGGGCAGAGTGGGACAGGAGAAGTCTAGCAAATTCCTTAAAGTTCAGGAAAAGAGGCCTAGAGTAGACAGCCTCTCGTTTTCATGTGTCTCACATCCCAGCACAGCTGAGGGACCTGTAAAGGCACTCTGATCTGCATGATGTTAGCAGCTCATTACTCTCTAAACAAAGCATTGCAAGAAAGATTCTATTCTAGGAAGAATGAGAAGAGTCCAGGCTATACCACACAGTTGCTTCTTAAGACATTGCATTCCCAAATCACTCTATGGTTATTCTGAGAATCACAAGTGAGGAAAGGAGGAAGACCTTAGTCAGCCAAGGCCACTACAAGATATTTGCCTGTACCCAGATCTATAAAACTTTGGGAGTTTTTTCATCAAGACTGCTCAACAGTGAAATGATTTCCATACCTGTGCAGCACCAGTAGACCCTTAACTCCAATTCCATGGGGCAAAATGTACGTGAAAGTAGGAAGTAATTAGTATTTTCTCTGGTTTAGCATCTTGCTCATTAGTTATTCTAACATCCAGCGGTTCACTTCTCTACAGCTTGGTCCAGTTTCTAACAGAAAGGGGGTCAAAACTGCCAAAGATTTACCTTGACTGATCAAGAGAAAGGAGAGAATACTCAGATTACCAAAGTGAGGAACAAAGAGGGAACATAACGACCAGTGTCATAAACATTTTCTTAAGAGTATAAGGGTTTGTAGGTCAAAAACAGACAACAGCCTTATTCATAATTGAAGCCCATTCTGCATGTACCCATGCCTTGCCAGGAATTGAAGCCAGTGATTTTGTGTAACTGTGGTGTACAGTTTGTGACTCTACTTGATTGTGGAACCCAGCCAGCCCTCCCCAACTGTGGGGTGTAGCCTACTAAACATGCCTAACTGGAGTACACAGACAGGGACCCTGCCAAACTGTGGACAACTACCAGCAACTCTTCTCATTGTAGAGGCCACTCATAAATCTCACCCAGAGGATAGGACTTCAATTGATAAATAAGAAAGTAACCACCTGATAACATTTAATCAGTTCCTGTTCATTGATTAGAGGTGCCAATGATCTCCAGAGCCTTATGGGAGATATCCCAACTATAATTATAAAAATATATATTCACATTGGTCATCATCAAAGGATATAATACAAAAATATTTTGATTTAAAGATATCTATACAAAGGCTTTCATATGGCTATGACATTTTTATTAACTTCATGGGATTATTTATAGTAACAAAATTTTGTTTTAGATTCAGACCTCTACCTTCAACAAATGTTTATTTCATTAAAGATAATCAAGTTAAATAAAAGCTTCCTATGCATTATGTAGGGAATGAATGACCAAAAAAAGGGGTATTTCATATCAAAAGTGCAAATTCAAGTGTGTTATAAAATGTCAGAATGATAGACATGCTATAATGTTGTACATGGTTTTGATTTCTAATTTTCTGTGTAAACTATGTAGCTATTTGTTAACATTCCACAGGTATTCAGATATTAAAACATCCACAGTTGTTAAAAAATAATGGTTCTATTTAATGCTCTAAATTGCTTGATATTTAGATAATAATGCTAAGTTTACTGTCTTTACTACGCTGACCTGTAATCAGTCTTTTCTTCTAGATGTTCAACAGCTGAGATTTAGACTAAAAATTAAAGAAATAGATGGGCTAAGAGGATAATCAATATTTAGGCCCTAGCCCTCCGAGGTCAGTGAGAAACCAGGACATAAGCGAACCTCTGCTGCATCATCCTATACTTGATGAATCCCTGATCTTCTGATCGAGAAAATTGTAAGACCACAGAGTAAAGTAATCATGGATGTGTAGTGTGCCTAAGCAGAGTCACCAGGAGAAAAAAAGCTCTCAAGATTTCACAGAAAACAAGTTAGTCAAGCAATGGCCACGACTCATCTAGATGTCTAACACTGACAGAAGAGCTAGGAGGTGCTACACATGGCTCCAAAGTAATTCTGAGTACACTTAACTGACCTTAATAGATAGAAAGAGACTAAATTTAATACAGGTCTCACCTTAACTTGGTTTTGAACATTTTGCAGAAATGTATAACTTCAAGAGGTATAATACAGTATCATAGTAATATGTTAGCTATAAAAGAAGCTCGAATCACTAACACCTTCTGACAATTGTTGACTACATCTATAGCTGTTTACTGTTATGGATTAATGGATTATATAGGGTTTAAACTGTGGGAATTCTCCCATCACATCTTTCCCAGCTTTAACATACTACACATCCTGATCAACAACAAAACAAAAGAGAAGGATATGTTGGGAGACCTTGAGGTTGATGCACGACTGACCCAAGAACAAAGAGTATCCAGGCAAGCCATGTGAAGAAGCTGCTTCAGACCAGAGAACACAACCCCAAGACAATCCAAACAGTGGTTGCTAGGACAATGGGGTGTCATGTGACAATAGGTTGCTAAAAGGTATAAATAAACGGCTCTACATTGAAGAGACAGTTCCTTTCTTCCTATCTGGAGATTAATGGTTCCACTAGACCCCAGCTTTGTCTCTTTTTTATTTTCTCACCATCTCACAGTTCTTCTTTGCAAGCCTCAAGAGAAGCATGGGCATAGAACTCCAGCATAGACCTAATGGTGAAGATCTACCTCTACTGAAATGAACCTATGGGGTCAGGGAGAGTTGTTCATGTCCTCAAACATAGATATACTAAGCCAAGCATACAAGAATTATGGAGAATTACAGAAACAAAACTTCAGTAATTGACTCTAAAGCAACAGAGATTTATGAACTCAGAGAAAAAAAATAGATAAATCTCTTAGAGAAGTTCAATGAACAATAAGAAAATCCATATAGATAACAAAACAAAATAGAAAAATACATGAACAAAATTGGTAGGTTCAAGAAAGAATTAAAGCAATTTTAAAAACTCTAAATGATCACTAAAAACTCAAATTAATCACTAAAAGCATCATCAACAAAGGCAAAATGAGAACTAAAGAACTATTTAACAAAAAAAGAAAATGACATTCATAAATCCTACCAAAAGTTACTTAAATCTAAATGGATTGAGATTAGCAACCAAAGAATGGATGGATTTTAACACTGACAAAATCCATCAGTTTTTCTTCCCCAAATATTTTGAATTTAAGGACAAAAATACAGCAATTTTTCTTCCACAAATATTTTGAACTTAAGGATAAACATAGACTGAAAATAAAAGTTATAAAAAGATATTTCATGCTAACAAGGAGTGGTGAAGCTATATTTACATCAGATAAAAAAGACTTGAAGTCTATATGAATCACAAGCAACAAATAGGTCAATATTTAATGATAAAGGAGCCAATTCATCAAGATACTATACTTGTAAACATTTACATATCAAAAATGATAATCTACATATATACAAGTAAAATACTAACAAAACTGGGAGAAATAAAGAGGAGTAAAATAATAGTAGAAAATTTATTATCTTACTTTTTAACCATGAATAAATCACACAGACAGAATGTCTATAAAGTAGAAGTTTTGAACAACTATATAGATAAAAGGAACCTAATACAGGCAAGTATAGAACATAGCACTTAACAGTACCAGAATACACATTCTTTTGAAATGCACATAGAACATTCCCCACAATAGATCATGTATTAGGCCACAAAACACATTTTAACCAATCTTAATGCTGAAATTATATCTATTTCCTGTATTATATCTAGTATCTCAATTAAAATGGCATGAAAATAGAAATCAATACCAAGAAGAAAATTGGAAAATCTTCAAATGTATGGAAATTAACTAAAACACTACTGAAAACTGAAGACAGGAAAAAAGTAGAAATAAAAAACATCTTAAGAAAAAAATAAACATGAAACACAGTAAATCTTATGAAACAAAGCAAAGGCATTCCCAAGAAGAAAACTTATAAACAGTGAAAACAAAACAAACAAAAAATCCAAAAACCCTCAAAAAATCAACTTAATTTTATCTCTGAGTGAATTAGAAAAAGAAGAATGAAGTGGGCTGAAAAGTAGTGAAAGGAACAAAACATGAAGACTGGAGCAGAAACAAAACAAAAAGACAATAAAGCCAATAAAGAAAAGAACAATAAGACTAAGAGCTGGCTTTTTGAGAATTAAAAAAAAAAAAAAAAAAAAAAAAAAAAAAAACTTGATAAACCTTCAACAAGACTAATCAAAAAATTAACAAAAAGATTCAAAGTTACAAATGAAGGAGGAAACATTACAACTGATACCACACACATTTTATAAACCAAGAAATGATGAGAGTATAATGAATTATAAACCAAAAAGTGGATAATCTAGAACAAATGTATGAAACCTGGAGGCATACAACCTACCACAGCTGAAACAAGAAAAAATGAAAAACCTAGACAGACTAAAAATAAATAACAAATTTGCCTCAGTAACCAAAAACCTCCCAACAAGAAAAAGCACGGAACCATATGGCTTCTTTTCTATTTTTCTGTGAAAATTTAAAGTAGAGTTAAAGGCAATCCCTTTCGAATTATTACAAAATTTTGAAGAGGTCAGACACTTTCAAGGTCCTATTGTGAGACTATATTATCCTGATTCTAAACCCAGAAAAGAACACTATAAGAAAAGAAAATCACAGACTAATGCCCCTTATTAATTTATATGTAAAATTACAAAAATCATTTAAAATATGTTAGTCAACCAAATTTTATACAATGATCATTCATCACAATTCAGTAGGATTTATTCCTGAGATGCAAAGAAGTTTTAGGGTACATAAATCAATAAATATCACACACCATATTACAGAAATGAAGGAGAAAGTTACGAGCTCAATTCAATTAATAGAAAAAACACATCTGTAACAGCATTTCATAATAAAAGTTCCAGGGGGCATAGAGAAGTGTTCTTCAACCTTTAAAGTCCGCTGTCCTCCCAAAGCCTCCATGCACCTACTTATAGGTGGAGCTTTGAGGAGGTGGTTGTCTCATGGAGGCCGGATACTCATCAATGGGTTAGGCTACTAATGAGTTTACAGGTAACTTATTTGGCAGCTAAGGCTTGTGAGGAGGTGAGTCAGTGGGGTGTGGTGTGGGCCTATCTCTTCTTTGTTCTTCCTTTGATTTCTCTCTCTGCTTTCTGACTGTCAGGTCATAAGCAAGCCTTCCCTACCATTCCCCTTTGCCAAGCTGTCCTACCTTGGAGCCAGCTGACTACGAACTGAAACCTCTACCTCAGTCTGTGAGCTGTAGAGCTTCCTCCTTTAATTTTTGGGTGTCGGATATTATGTCCCAGTGAAAAGAAAGCCAAAATATCTTGAGGAAGAACAACCCTGGAAGTATCAGGCGTTCTGATTTTACACTGTGTTACAGAATGATAGCAATCAAAACAGTATTGTTCTAGCACAAAACAGACACATGGATGAATGTAAGAGATTTAAGCCCAGAAATAAATCCATGCATATACAATTAATTAACCCTTTTTACAAGGACATCAAGAAAGGACAATCTCTTCATGAAATGTGATAGCACATGCCTGTGAACCCAGTAACTCAGGTAGCAGATGCAGGAGGATTACTATGGGCTACACAGTGAGGGCAAAGCTAGCCTGAACTATGTAATGAGACCCTGTCTCAACAAACAAAAAGGGTATCTGGAAAACTGGAGGACCTCATGCACAACAATGATGCTGGGTCCTTACTTCATACCCTGCGAGTCTGCTCTGATCTTCCAGTTCATTGCCTGGGCATATGAGGAAGGTATTTCTTTCATTTTTCTTTAAAGTTTTGTCCTAAAGAATGTTCTTTCTTTAGAAATGCTTGATTAATGTCTTCATAGCAATAATTCTCACCTACTCAAAGCCTCTTTTTTTAAAAAAAATCATGTAGCAAGTTAACAGATTTTTCACATTAATAATAGGCTTTCATTTTAGCAACAAAATTTAAATGAGGAAATTTGGTTCATTCCAATAGTTGTTTTAAATCTAAATAACTACTATGTGTCAGTTAATGTAAAACTTTTATGTTGTTACAAAGATTTCTCAATAGTTTACTGAAATTTTAAAAACAATTTTCTTATTAGATCCAAATATATATCAGAAAATGATTATTACATATGTGGAAATTATGGTAGTAAATTGAGTTACTAATACTTATTGTGGAAATTTTAAGATTCTTATATATACATGCCAACCATTTGATTACTTCTGCAAGTTGTTTCTTGGAAAGTCATGTTTTTCTGATTCAATATTCTGAGACGCATGTATCTTTCATAGAGAATATGGTGGCATTAATTTATTATAGGGCACCCTTCCTAGAGAAGAAATGAATTCTAAGTTTATTTTGTAAAAACCAACTTTAGTCATTATCTGTGCTTTTAGCTTTTGTTATGTTAAACTTGTTGGACCTTGCATCTTTTATGATTGGGTATAAAAATAATGGAACAATTATTACAGATAATAAGAATGTAAGAAGGGGGATGTAAGAAAGGATTGTGAGTCAAACTTGAATTTGAACTTGAAAAGATAAATGAAAATAGCTCATAATCTTAGCTTGGAATCAAAAAATTGAAAATGTATATAAGAAATGGAATACATTAACATGTACTTGTGTACCTGTCACAGTCCTTTGGTAGCTCAAATAATTCTTGCTGCCTAGTATTCTCACCAGAATATGTGAAAGTAAAAATGGATCAGTAATGGATTGCATAAGCTTTATTCAGGTCATTTGATCAAGACATAGGAATCTGGAATTATGGCTACTTTATAGTTGAGTAATGGTGGAAAGCTTTCACAAGTAAAAAGAATTCACATTAAAAGCAGATTTTTATTGTAAGCTACATTATAGGAAACATGAAATTAATTGTCTTATTAATTATGCCAATATATTATGCACTGCTTGTTTTGCAATCTACAGAATTAATCTACAGAATAAGAGCATGTTTTCCTTTTCTTAAAGGTATATTGTTTGTCTTCTAATACATAGCAAATTAGTCAAAATTTATTAAGTTAGAGTAACAAACAGCTTAACCAGTGCAGTAAGGTTTCTGTGAAGCTGCCAGTGGAGTTGTAGCTACTTCAAGGCTCACTTGGGCTGGGGAGTTTTCCTGAAACTGTGCTCACAGGGCTGTTGACAAGACTTGGATCCTTGCAAGGCCACTAAGGCTTTCAATTTCTGGATGCTGATGCCTCTCCACCAGATGCTTTGAGAGGCCTCAAGATATGGCAGCTAGCTTTCCCCCGTACAAAGCAGAGAGGTGGTGGAGGAAAGGGGATAGAAAAGGAATAAAAGCAGAGAAGTCCAAACTTAAGAAGTTTACAAAAGGGGATCACTCGGTGGCAGGATTGATGACCACCTTAGCTGACGGCTAAGGGTAACCTTAGTTGATTGCAAAGGTAACCTTAAACTGGTAGGCAATCATGCCATTTAGATCTAACTATATTCTTTTGTTGTGAGGAAATGATGACTCCTGGATTCACACTCTGGGCTCCTGGTGGTTGCTGGATAAACAGTAATGCCATTTATTAAACAAGAGAGTGTTTATAAAAGGCATAAATATAGATATGTACATTTTGTTATCTTTTTAGTTCTGAGGCTTCTAATTGGAGATAGTAGTTTGACAATTCTTTGCATGAATCTGGAGCTTAAATGAAAACTTTGGGATGGAGACAGTCATCTGAAAGTTTTTAGAATGCAGATGCTCATTAAAAATATGTGTACAGGTGAAATCACGAGGGAGAGAATATAGAGCACAAAGAGGAAGGAATCGATGAAACCTTGAAGAACTCATGATCAAACTCCAGAAAAGGACAGTGATTCAGGGAAGAAAATTGATGAGCATTAGCCTTAGAATAAAAGAAAATATAGAAAAAATTTCCTTGATACCCAACCTCAGGGTAAAACGTTTCAAGAAAGAGTACTGAAGATTCGTGAAGGATGTTGAGGAGGCCAAATAACAAACAGAAAAATGCCCGTGAGCTTAGCAGGCTGAATAATCACTGACCTGACCGGTGACTCCTGACAGGAGTCTGGGGCTGAAGGAACAGGAGAGGAGCGAGCTGAGGAGGGGGCAGTGCAGTTAAAGGTAGGCATCCTTTCAAGGCTTTGGAAAGGAGAAATAAGACATATCAACAATATACAAAGGAAGTAGAATTCTAAAGTAGTGGTTTCTTTTAAATATGAAAACTAATTGTATATGCTTAAATGATGAGTGGAAGAATGGAATAGAATGAAGTTACAGGAGAAGGAGAAAGATGAGAGTAGGGTGAACTTCTGGGGAGAGTCTGGAGGACGAGAGCTGTGACAGAAGGTGAAAGGTCATTTTCTAAACTGTAATAAGGCGGAAAGAACAGACGATGCAGACGATGGAAGAGAAAAAGATGTAGTTGCATTTGAACCTCTGATACCAGAGAAGCAAAGCATTTCTGTCTGAGAGTTTCACTTTCTTTGTGAAATAGGAGTCATATGTTAATAATCAAACCAGAATCGGTATCCTATTGCATCTTGTCATCTTCAGAGGAGCTGTCTCTGTTCTTAGACTTGATAGTATCAAACATAACAAATTCAAATAAAATCAGAGACAAAACAGTGATCTAACAAACCAGATTCAAATAAGATAAGTCATCATAAGACAGTGTAAGTAATACAGGGTTTCAGGTTAAGTTAATAGGAAATTAAAGATAGTTACCGTAGTGTATCTGCTATTTTTGGGATAGCTGTCTGTGCCCTCAAATCTAGTATGAATAGACAGACTAGAAAGAATAAAATCAAACTAAACAGACCAATAAGACTAATGTGGCTTTTAAATACTGATACACTATTAAAAATATCCTCTGTCTTTTTTTACACTATTCCTCTCATTTCACTCCTACAGCATGAACTGTGCCTTTTGGGTCCCACCAACTTCCTCAGTTTTTAGATTGGGGGGCAACCTGCTATTTACCTACGTGGCTCCGAACCTTCTCACTCCTGGACTTGATCTCAAGTTTTATTCTTTTACCTAGGAAAGCCTGTCTTTCCAACCTATCTGCAGGTGCTGGTTAAGTTGACCCTATTACTCTCTGGTTCTCTGTCACATAGAGCATTGTTTTCTCATATTTGATTTTTGGTCCATAAACCCTTTTTCAGATTAATGATATTTCTTATACAGAGCATCTTGGTGGTCCCTACTTCCTGATGTACTCTACCTGTGTTTCTTTTCTTTCTTCTTCTTTTTTTTTAAGTGAATCAAGGCCATCTAGCCCAACCTTTTCTCCCTCATTTCTACTATGCTATTTTTCTGCCATTAGTTGTCTGCTTTTCTCCTTCATTCCACATTCTGCCCCATTCACTGAGGCCTCTCTGCCACTGTTCTGAAATCCTGGTACTTCTTTTCTCTCTCTTTAGAATGTCCTTCAGTATTCTCTGCAGAGTTGGATTTGTGATAGCAAATTTTTCCAGTTTCTCTTTGTCTTGGAAGCATCTTGTTTCTCCATTAATTTCTGGAGACAGTTTTTCAGGGTACATCAATCTGGGCTGGAGGTTATTTTCTTTCAGGGCTTGGAATGCTTTGCTCCAAGCTTTTCTTGATCTGATGGTAAGTGTCAAGAAGTCTGCCGCAATTTTGATGGGTTTTCCTTTACAGACGATCTGTTTCTTTTCTCTAATGGCTTTTAATATTCTGTTCATATATTGAATTTCTGGAATCTTGATTATTATATGTCTGGGTATAGATCTATTTTGGTTATAGCTGGCTAGAGTTCTGTATGCCACATATATCTGAATATCATTTCCTTTTCTTATGCCTGGGAAGTTCTCTTTAATTATTTCTGTAAGTAGCTTTTGTATTTCATTTGTGTTCACCGCTGCTTATTCACTCACATTTTTTATTCTTAAGTTTTAGATTCTCTTGTTATCTTCTAGCCTTTGTATTGTTACTTCCGGTTCCTTGTTATTTTTAAAAGATCTTTCCTTTCATGATTGAAAGCTGCAAGCCTTTCTTTGATAGTCTATCTTTAGTTTTTTTCAAGTAGTTTTGCCAGCTTTCAATGGAGTTTTTAATTTCCTGGTGATCTCTTTGGATCTGTTTCATGTATTCTAAATTTTTTTATATTCTTCATTGGAGGTTTCCCTCCTTTTTCTAGGCTCCTCTATTCTTTCATCTGTGTCTTCTTTAGAGGTGCTTAGCAATTCTTTTATTATATTTTTCATATCTTCTTTCACCTGTAACAGTATTTCTGTTCTAAGTTCTTTTATAGCTTCATGGGGTTGTTTTTTTATTTCAGTTGCTGCTGCTTCAAAAACTGCAGGTGTGCAACTCCTGATCTCTTCTATGTTTACATCTCGTGGAACAGTACTGCTTAGGTTGGAGGCCAGAGACTGCCTTTTGCTTCTTTCTCTTGTCATGTTCCTGGTTCTTCCAGACAATTGGGTAGTGGGGTCCCCAGCACTTCCTGCATAGGTTATAATTACTGTGAAGTGTGTTGTCCAGGTATTTCTGCTGTTTTCTGCTTTCCCCAGTCTGTTGGTGGCTACCGGAGTGTAAGCAGGGGTGGCGCAGGCAGGCTTTCGCCTTTCTGAGCTGGTTAACCACAGGGAGTCTTCACCACATTAGTGTGTGCCAGGTGGGTGGGGTTGATTAGGGACAGCTTTAGGGAAACCTCGGCAGTGGCTATTGGACTGCACAGAGGGGCAGGACTCAGTCCAATCAATTTCCATCAGTCTGCTCCAACCTAGGAGTGGCTAGAACAAAGCCAGCTGCAGTTCTGTCTCTAGGCTTATCCTGTCCAACTCCAAAATGTTGCCCAGTCAATCTCCCACTCCCATAGGAGAACTGAGTCCCACACACTCACTGCCAGCCAGTATAGTTCTTTAGTCTGCTGCTCCCCTCCACCACCGCATCTCCCTGACAAGGCCTTCAGGCTTGCTATCCACTAGCTTCACTGTGCCCATGCATCTCCAGGTTCCAATAGCACTTCTGGCATGGTGGTTGCAGTTCCAATGAAAGCACTACCATCTTCTTCTGTTTAAGTTTTTCTTTCTTTCTTCTTTTTTTTTAATTCTCTCAATGGGCTTGAATTCTCACTTTAGTTTCTTCCTAGGTTGAGGGGACCCACTTTTTTCCTTCTTGTCTTCCCCAGAATGCTATATTCCAGCATCTGGACTGTTTCACTCAGAGAGGCTGTTTACTCTGCTGCATACTGTTCTGCCATCTTCCCAGACTTCAGAAGTCATGTGTTTATTATCAGTGTTTCTGTTAATGAAAAAATATTTCTTGAAATAAAGTCTTATTAACAATCACTAAGGAAAGAATAAATTTATTCATTCATTGAACAAATATTTTTGAATGCCTATCAGCCTCCTCAACCTTGCATTTAGCTCAAGAGCACAGGAACTCAAATATGCACAACACCAAGTACCAAATATGACCTAGCATAAAAACAACAAAGTATAAGAGCCCAGAGGTGCACAAAGCTAAATAGCACCAGAGTCATGGGGGGCTTCTCAAAAAAGGACATTTGCCACAGATTTTGAAGAAAGAGTAAAAGTTTGTGAGATATAAACAGGTGATCATAATAAATAATGAATATATATGCACAAATGCCCATTTATTGTGAAAAATTCACTTGTGTAATTTTAAAACACTTCATTTTAGGAGTAAACAGCTCATTTAGAGTAATTCTAACACAGAAATTAGAATTTTAGCTTGAGAGACAGTTCTGTAATGAGAGAAATTTAGTTCAGTCAGAAGTAACTGACAAATCTCTATTACTGTGAAATAAAGCACTGTGATAGGAGCAAACACATACAAGTCCAGCTTTGGTTTAATGTATTACTGACAAACAAACACAGTCTCCTCCTACAGATTCATTTATCACACCAGAGACATACAGTAAATATCTCAGTTCATGTGAAGTCAGGAAGGTCGATTCTGGCTGGGCTGTTAGCTGCCCCCAGTATCTGCTCTTCAACAATAATAGAATTCCAACTCTTTGCTGAGTGTATCACCTGGCAGAGTACATTTCTCAGTCATTTTTGCAATGAGATACGGTAAAATAATCATGTTCTGACCAATTATAATCTCTTTCCCTTCCTTCTGTTTCTTGGATTACATGAAAGGGCCTTTGTTAGCTCACATCAGCGATGGGGAAGCTGAATGTTGGGAGAGCCTGGCCAGAGGACTGAAGAGGAACAAAGCCAATTCTTCACTGCCAGCGCCATCTATACAGAGTTTAACTATATATATTCTTTATTGCTGTATGCATTGAGAAACTCCTTTAAAAAAAAAAACTCTACTTTTATAAAAAAAACCAAACTTTTATAAATGATTTGTAACCAAACTAAAACATCAACCAGTAAACAAAACTCAACTTCCTTTGTAAAATTTTAGATTTTGTTGTATTTCTACTCAAAGGGGCATCTTTTTGAATTGGTTTTTCCTTCTGAAGGACACTTCTGTTAGATATTTTATAAAAACAAATAAATAGCATGAGAATCTATTTAGGTTCTACACAAAAAACTAAGTATGCTTCCTGCCATCAACTTCCCTAAGTGAGGACTCACCTGGTACCCACAGGGACCTTCCTGGCTCCAGTTAAGTCCTGCCCATAGATTAATGCATTCAGTCCTCCCAACAGCCTTGTGAAGCAGGTACTATTTTCAGCCCCATTTTACAGCTCAGGGAGGTTAAATACTGTAATTGACCAATGCCTCGCAGCTGGAGAGTAATGGACTCAGGCTTTTTAGCTCAAGCAGTCAGATTCCACACTTTAACTATTAAGCACTATTCACACTACCCGACAGGTTTGGATAGTCTTTCTTGACATTTGGTGACTGGGGTTTGTCCTTGGCAGAAAAAAATATAAAATGAAAAACAAGAAAATGGAGGTGTTCATATATATATATATATATATATATATATCCCTTAGTTCTTACATTTTCTTTCTTGCTCTGAAGATGTTGATGGACTACAGGAGACTGAATTTTCTGCTCCTGAACAAGTCATTTTGCTGTAAGTCTACTCTGCATAGTCAAACTCCTGGGCCTGACCATGGTTTGGGTTATTTGTTGTCAATAATTATTTTTCTTGTCATTTCATCGAAGTCACTCTGCCAATGACTTAATCTCAGTCCTAATTTCACTTTTCTCTTCTCTCTCTCTCTGAAATCTCAAACTTAAATTTTTATTCCAGTTCCATAATTAACTTGTCCTTTGTCTCTAAATAGATGTTCATTGCCTCTTGATCTTATTCCCAGAATTTTTGTACTTTTTTCTCATTTAATTTGCATGGACTAAAATATTAAGAAGGTTGGACACTTGACCATATATACAAACTTTTCTTTCTTTCTTTTGTTTGCTTTGAGTTGTACTAAATCCAAACCAAAATTTAGGAAACTTAGAACTGATAATGCTGAATTTGATGATTCATTTGACTCTGTGTGCAATTTATTTTTGCTTTATTGGTCACAATCTTCACATCTATTCTATGGGATTCATTTCCTCTTATATTCATCAAACATACGTTACCCGCTTGTCATATGCCAGGCATTATGCTCTGTGCTAAAACCATGATTGGGTTATTTCCTGCCCTCCCAGAATAGTTACAATAGCAAACAATACTTATAACAATAAGCAATGGTAAACAATGGTTATGATGAGAAACAAAATGTAATAGAATTGTGTGATGAAGATAAAAAAGGTAGTAATCAACAAGATGCATGGAGGTTAGCAAAGTATTATTTTTTTTTTTTTAACTTTTTATCGGTACCAGGGATCGAACTCACGACCGCCTGCTTGCAAGGCAGGTGCTTATGCCGCTGAGCTAAATCCCCAGCCCCGAGGTTAGCAAAGTATTGAAAGTTATTTGGCTCATCAGTTCGACTAGGGGAGAAAGAATATCATAATCAGCAGCAGAGTTTACAATGGCATAGAAGCATGAACTAGCATGGCTTAAGGCTGAGGATGAGACAAAAGGAACAGTCAGGGATGATATGGAAGAGAGGCTTAGGGTTGCATCAGGAAATACCTCTCGTGCCATGTAAATGAGTAGGGGCTTTGAAGGGATTTAGACCAGCCAATAGAATGATGAGATTTGCCAGGTTTGCCCACCCCTTTAGGCTTCTGCACATCAACCTGCCACCAGGCTAGTGAACATCTAGAAGTGATTAATGAGCTCTGTGACCACCCACAAAACCTTCCTGGCAGCTGCAAGTCCCACGATACATCTAGGAATCTGCTTCTCTGGCAACATTTAGATCAGAAATAAGTTCATTTTCTGAGAGCTCTGCTCGTGCCTGAGTCTCATCTCTCTTCATCTCCCTTGCTACTACTATATTAGAGATGGTTACTTCTTCGTATGGCTTATTTTCAAGAGTTGATGCAAAGAAAGGTTGTATTTCTCAGTTCAGAGATAAGCTGAGATTGATTGTGCAAATGTAAAAGTAATGAGGTAACACACACCAATGCTTAATAGCAAAGAATACAGAAGCTTCTTATTCCTCTGAGCAATAAAACCATTTTTTTTCAAATGGAAAATGTCAAAGCTTTCTTAAAAATTGTGCTCTGATAGCCTCCTTGGTTCGACCTCATCTTTACTTTCCACTGATGCCTGCAAGTGGCATTTGCTGGGAGGTCCTGTAGTTATGCTCCCTCACTCCAGACATGAGAAGGTTGATGAATAAAGCCAATGACATTTGTTAAACTAAATAGTTCACTGTGATGAGTATTTAACTTGATGAGTCATTTGCTTCTTCTGACAGTATTGAAATAAGTAGTATATTAATGTTAGTGATTTATAAACCCAATGTTATTTACTGATACAAGAGTCCCTGGGTCCCAACTAAACAAATAGGAAGTACCTAAGTATCTAATTTTGTGAAGATGGTGTAGTAGTGTGATTCTGAATATTCTGAGCAACTGTCTAATAGTCTTCTCATTTGAGCATTCCAGTCCTGGCCTCAGGGACCTGCTTTCTGTTTGCACCTTTTAAAAACATGAGAACAACATTTTCCTCCCATTCTACAGTGATTGAAATTCCCGGTATCTCAAACCAGACCAAAGAAAAAAATCAAGATGAGAAAATAATGTTCCAGAAACAGGATACACATTTTTGCTCTATGCAGTAATGCCAAGAATTGAGTACTAAGACAAATATGATCTCTTTGAATTATTTTTTTATTTTTAATAAATGCAGAGGTGGTTCCAAGAAAAATGAGATGTTGGCTGGAAAAAGCAGCAGGGAAGAATATTTCATATGGGATAGTTACTAGTTCTGAGACATTTTGGATGTCTTCACACTGATCAGTAATTAGAAATTAAATATTTCTCACATAAAAGAGAGATATCTTTTTATATCTTTGTGTTCTATTATTCCTACTTTTCTTCTTTGATGCCTGATTTTCATGTGCTTATAATAATGCATGAACATTAAAATTTCAGAAAAGAGAAATGAGTAAGAGTTTGATATGTACAAAAATACTAGATAGTTGTTTTACGAGTTTAAAAAGAAACTTGGAAATCTTTTCCCTTCTATAGTCTGCAATAAGCTTGATGTTATTTTAAGAAAAACCAATGATTTTAGAGTTGGGAGATATGAACCAAAGACCACACTTCTAGGGATATATACGTGTCCTTTGATAAATTGATTTACTTCTCTGAAAGGCAGTCAGGTGGTCTATAAAATAATGGAAGAGGAGATGTTTGACAGCCACTATGGACACTGTTAACATTAATGTCTGGTGAACACTTATTATATTTTTAAGTTAAATACAAATGAACTGTGGGAAAAAAGGGCAGAAATTTAGGGCATTGCCGTCAATGCAATTGAAAATAAATGGAGTCATGCATGGAAAACTGGGATTATTCTTCACAGTCTAGGCTAAAATAAGCAATCATACATTTAAGAATGAAATTTGGGAACTAAGGAAGCAAATATATAGAAATATAGAATTAATCAAGCCAACACTTTGGGGATAGTGGAGGTCCTGGTACAAACTGTACCCCGTGGTTCCTATATATTTGGTACTTGAAGACTTACACTGCTACTCACAAGTGGGATCCTTCCTCTGTCTTTAGATTTTAGTACTAATCATGCAGAGCTTGTTTTTTCTTCCTTGGAAAGCAAAGTCATTTTTAGGCTGGGAAGTTATAAGTCTTTTAAATGAATGCTTGAGAAATGAAAAAAAAAGTATATTCTTTAAGGTCCAAGACCATGTGCCTCTAAGGAGGTCCAAGGGTAAAATTCAGGGTTGTTCTAAATTAATTTTCTTTCATTTTGTTTTTATTAGATTGAAATTTATCCTAATGAATGGATGTTGCATAGAATTAGAAAGACTGAATTATTAAAGTACTTATTAAGGCAACTGCAGAGTGCCTTGGGGCAGTACTGTAGACAATTAATTGACATATTTTTATCCTCTTGTCATGGTATGAGGTCTGGAATAATTTTTCTTTGCTAACCATTAAGATATGTCATGACATTGTGTGTGTGTGTGTGTGTGTGTGTGTGTGTGTGTGTGTATTGCTCATTTTAGGCATTACTTGAATTAGAAAGCATAAAAAAATAATCCAATGAGACAGTGAGCAACTGGCTTTATATTCCGAGCTAAACATCATAGGACATAGACAGTTCTCCTAGGGTCACAATGTTCTTGCCAAAAAAAAGAAAAAAAAAAACCCGAAACTGTAAAATCTACTCAGCATATTTCCAGTATACACCAGACAATGAGAGTTTCAGGAAAAGAAAGCTTAACTTAGAAATGCTGAAGATTTATACTATTGTCAACATTCAGAAATTCAACTGAAACTAGATTAAGTACAAAGAAGGGATTGATTGTCATACTAGGTTATCTGAGCAATAGTCAGCTGCCCAAAAGAAACTGGAATAAAAGGGAAAAAAGTTAACAATAGTTGAATTTCTCTCTCTTTCTCTCTCTCTCTCTCTCTCTCTCTCTCTCTCTCTCTCTCTCTCTGTCACTGTCTCTGTCTCTCTTTGTCTCTGTCTCTCTGTCTCTCTCATTATTGTGGTTTATATCTAGCCGTTGCTCCAAAGGCTCGTGAGCTGGTAAGGGGGGCTTCTGGGAGGCGACCATCCTGAGGGTGTGATACACGTCAGTGGATTAGTCCACTGATGAGTTTACTGTACAGTTAAGGAACATGTTAGGGGATGCATCCTGGTTGGAAGAGGTGGGCCACTAAGGGTGTCGCTTGACGGGAATAGTTTCTCTTCCTTCCAGACTCCTCCCTGGACACCATCACTGCTTCCCCACAACCTTGCTGTGAATGGCTCTCTTCATCTTTTCTTCTGCTGTGCCAGTCTGCCATGCTGCCCTGCTTTGGTGCCTGCTGATAACAGACTGAAACCTCTACATATAGTGAGCCTGAATAGAAGTCTCTTCCTTAAAGTTGTGAGAGTAAGGTATTTTGTCCTCACAACAAGAAACGTGATTAAAACACTTACTGTGCTCCTTTATGTCCATTTATCTCATCTTACTGTCTCTGCAGATTACTTTGCAACATTTTTCTGACCTGTATTCTACATAATAGAAATTATACCCCCAACACTCAGGATGTTTTCATAGTATGAATAAGTTCAACAATGCAGACAAAAATTCCAGTTTCTACAAATTTTCCAGACTTGGATTTAATTGATCAAGCTTGGAACAAACATGTACCTACAGGCTGAACAAATGTGTCTAGGATTTGGGGACACACTGTAATATAATAGCTGTTCCTGCGGTCACAACTAGATGAAGTAGGTAATAAAAGGTATTAGAAAGATACAGTCTACCCTGCCACCTGATACACATTTATAGCATTTTTCTCATGCACACAATTCCAAAACTGTTCCCCTTTCTCCAACTTTCTTAGGAGAGAAATCCACACAGTGAATTTTTGACCTCAAATCATACTTTTGCTTCACTGTGATGTGAACTGACATAATGAACTGGACATTCTGATATAACTCTTTGTAATCATGTTTCTAAGTGCCATCCAGTACATTCTATTCACTTTCAGTCAGTTGCTTATGTAATATGTAACACATGCAATAAACAATGATAGAAAAGGGCAGCATAATTAAATCTTTCATTTGATTGAAAGGATGAAAAGTTATAATGAAATTGGTCACTGATTCATGGCACATACATCCTCATGGGTAAATTACATAATTAGCAAATATCTTGTTTATTAATTTTTATTTTCATCTTTGGTTAATTTATCTGTTGACTGACAGTTTTTCTCATGAAAAAAATGTCCTCAAGGAACTACATTTGAGATTGGGATTATAACTTCTTAATTTTATTTTAAAGAGAGTAAAACTAAACAAACAGAACAAAAACAGAATAAACAGAAAACAAAACAAAACAGAATAAAACAGATCAGGGGAAATCAGTGTAAGTAACACAGATTTCAAAGCAAGACAACAGAAGATCTTCACTGTTTATCATATTGTCTCTTATTTTCTTCTAATAGTTGTTCATATCTTCACACACAATGAATTCATACACAACAAAATAGTATTAAACTGATCAGAATGATGAAGGCATTATAGGCCTTCAAAACCAGACAATAGGGAAATCAACAACAGCTACCATAATGTCTCTTGTTCTCTTCAAAATAACTGTCCATACCTTCATGTATGTTAAAATTAAACAATACAAAACAGACTAACTCCACTCTGAACCAAGAATAATAGTATTGATGGATTTCACAGCATGAGACTACGGAATCAGCACTGCTACCATAGTGTCTCTTTTTCTTCAAAGTGGCTGTTCATTTCATCATGCATTATGTAATCGATTCTCATAAACTGTTTAGGAGAAATTCTACACATGTATGAGTCCCTACATGTATATCTATCCTTTCTGTATTAGAGGGTAAAACAAAACAAAGGAAAATTTTTTTAAAATTCCTAGAAAAACACAAAACAAAAAAGACAATAAATAACAATAGCAAAGAACCTAAAACACTGACAATGTAGGCCTTCAAAACAAAGTGGTAGGAGCATAACTAGGGTTACTATCTTACATAATGATCTTCAACAGTTCCTCAGATCACCATAATATGCACACTTGTTCCAATCCTATGAATGTTAACTTTTTGTGTTCCAAGAACTTACAGAATTTGTTTCACAATGATTTTAGCTATTTTGGTGTATTTATGTAATTTTGAATATTTTTTCTTTTTCCTCTTCCTTCATTTTCCCTGAGATATTATTTTTCCCCTGGATTCTTATCCTTTCACTGTATTTATTGAGTTTTTTGTATCTTATATACTCTTGCCATTTCTTATACTAGGGAGACTTTACAGTATTTATACATGTGAGTTTGATTTATTTCACTATGAGTGTGGGCTCAAGTTGCATCCATTTACTTATAAATGTCTCAGTGTGATCATTCTTTGTAGCTGAGTAGTACTCCACTGTATAAAAATGCCATATCTTTTTTATCCATTCCTCAATTGATGGGAATTTAGGTTGTTTTCAAATCTGGCTATTACAAATTGTGCTGCTATAAACATGGGTGTACATATATTATTGTGGTATGATATTTTCAGTTCTTCTGAGAATATGTCCAGAAGTAGAAAAGCTGAGCCTAATGGGTGTTCCACATTCCAGCTTTTTTGAGGAACCTCCAGATTGACCTCCACAGTGGCTGCACCAGTCTGTACTCCCAACAACAGTGCAGAAGAGTTCTTTTTTCCCCGCAGCCTCTCCAAAATTGGTTATTGGTAGTTTTCTTTACCCTGGCCATTCTTTCTGGAGTGAGACGGAATCTCAGTGTGGTTTCAATTTGTGTTTCTCTGATGACCAATGATGCTGAATGTTTTTTCATGCATTTATTTGCCATTTGTATTTCTTCATCTGACAACTGTATATTCACCTCAGATGCCTATTTTTGGAATGGGTCTTTGAATTTTGGAAATCTGATTTTTAAAAAATTCTTTATATGTTCTAGACAGAAGTCATTTGTCCTTTGAGTTGGTTCTTTAAAAGAATAAATAAAATTGATAAGCCCCTAGCCAACCTTGTTTTAAAAAGGAAAGAAAAACTCATATACATGCAATAAGGAATGAAAAGGATGAAATCACTACAGACCCTGTGGAAATACAGAAGATCATCAACACCTGTTTTGAAAACCTCTACTTTCATAGGCTTGATAATACAGAAGAAATGGACAGATTCCTAGAATCATATGAATCACCAAAGCTGGGTCAAAAAGATGTAAAACTATTGAATAACCCAGTTTTAATTAGTGAAATTGAAACTGTAATTAAATCCTTATCAACAAAGAAAAGCCCAGGTCCAGATGGATTCACTGTGGAATTCTACAAGAAATTCAAAGATTTAATGCTGACACCCCCCAAACTCTTCAATGAAATTGAAAGTGAAGCAATTTTTGCTAACTTATTCCTGGAACCAAATATTACTCAAATGCCAAAACCTGAGAAAGACCCAACCAAAAAAAGAGAACTACAGGCCAATCTTCCTAATGAACATAGATACAAAAATTCTCAGTAAATTACTGGCAAACAGAACGCAGCAAATCATCAAGAAGATTAAACACCATGACCAAGTGGGATGCAACCCAGAAATGCAGGGATGGTCCAACATATGAAAATTAATAAAAGTAATCCACCATATCAATAGAGCCAAAAATAAGAACCACATGACAATTTCTATTGATGCACAAAAAGTTTTTGATAAGGTCCAGCACTTATTTATAAGAACCTTATGGAAAATTGGACTAAATGGTCTTTGCCTCAATATGATCAAAGCCATCTATGACAAACCAACAGCCAGAATCATATTAAATGGTCAAAAACTGAAAGCCTTTGCCCTAAAATCAGGAACAAGACAAGGATGTACATTATCACCACTCCTGTTCAATATAGTGCTAGAAATACTAGCTAGAGAAATTAGACAAGAGAGAGAAATAAAAGTAGTAAGGATAGGAAAAGAAGAAGTTAAATTAACATTATTTGCAGATGACATGATACTCTACATAGAAGACCCCCAAAATTCCATTGAAAGACTCATAAGTATAATAAATAAATTCAGCAATGTAGCTGGATATAAAGTCAACACTTAAAAATCAATAGCATTCCTATACACTAACAACAAATCACCGAGAGAGAAATAAGAGAAGTCACACTCTATAATAGCATCCAAAATGAAATACTTAGGAATCAATCTAACAAAAGAAGTAAAAGATCTATTCAGGGAAAATCATAATACCCTGAAAAAATAAATCAAAGAGGACCTCAGAAATGGAAAGACAACCCTTGTTCATGGATAGGAAGAACAAACATTGTGAGAATGGCCATTCTCCCAAAATTGTTATTCAGATTTAATGCAATCCCAATCAAAATACCACTAATTTACCTCATAGATCTAGAGAAATCATTCTGAAAATTCATCTGAAACCAGAAAAGACCTACAATAGCAATTTGGGGCAACTAAGGCAAGGCAGTAGGCATCAAAATCCCTGACAAGCTACACTACAAAGCTACTATAATAAAATCAGCATGGTACTAGAATAAAAACAGACCTGAAGATCAATGGAATAGATTAGAAGATACAACTACAACTAAAAACACACTCAGCCACCTTATCTTTGATAAAGGGGCCAAACATGTCCACTAGAAGAAAAGTAGTCTCTTTAATAAATGGTGCTGGAAGTTGAGATTTTTTTTTTTCGGTCTCTGACATAGTTTATTAATTTGTTTATGATGCAAGGCCCAATAGTTACACAGACCAGGAGGACTAACAAAGGCCCTGTGACTGCTGTTATCAGAGTTGTTACCCAAGGGAAAAAAGAGAACCAATGCTCAAGCCAGTTTTGTTCAGCCTGCCTGGCTTGTTCTTATTCTTACAATCACTTTTTAAGGCTTGCCATGATCTGTATGATGACCCAGAATGGTTGGTGTACAGGCAGCAGTTTTCTCCTAAAGCCAGAGACCTCCCTATTTCTTTTTTTTTTTTAATTTTATTTAAGGAGAAAAAAGAAGAAAAAACAGAAAAAGTGTATAAGTTATACAGAATTTCAGAAAAAATAAACAGTAGGAAATCACTCGTTAATTACATATTGTCATCTTAGAAATAGTTGTTGAAGTTACAAAATTAAAGCATATAGAGGGGACTTTCAAACAGTGAGACTGCAGTTTTGTTCAATGATCCAACAAAACTCAGTAATATGGTTATCTATCTTATACACTTAAATATATATGCAGTTATATCTTTTAGAGAACTTTCTTTTGTACAATGACAATTACACATTTTGGGTTTTATTACACCCACAGTTCTTATTAATTTTTTTTTTGGAGAAAGTAAAACCAAATGTGACATACCAGGACAGAGTCAGTCAAATCAAAAGGATGGACATAATACATAATGTAAAAACAAAATACAAGGTGATCAACAATGGTTACCATAATGCCTCTTGTTATCTTAAAAAGAATTGCCTATATCATCAGTTATAATAAAACTGAACAAAACAGTAAAGAATAAGACCAATAAAACCAAAACACTGGAGACATTACAGGACTTCAAAAGAAGATAATAGTCAACCAGAATGGGCGTCACAATGAATCTTACTGTCTTCATAGTTGTTGCCTATACTTTCAAACTTGGTACTATGTAGGATAACAGATTGAGGAAAATCAGTCAAAACAAGATGGTGAGAGCAATACAGAGTTTCAAATCAACTTAATAGGAAATCAAAGTGGGTTACTATAATATATCCTGTTTTTTTATTTATTTTTCCCTTAGTTAAAAGGATAAAAATGAAAAAGTAGATAATAAAAAGGAGATTGAAATAAAAAAGAGTGCATAACAACAAAACAGTGCAGGTCAAAACATAGCCATTTAAGCAAAATAGTGTTTCAGCACAAGATAATCTCGACATAATAGTAGTTATCATAGTGTCTCTTCCCTTAAAATCTTTGGGTATAACTTTGTATACTGTAGCATCAAACATATCAAGACAATGTAAAACCACTCAAGAGAATAACAGTATTACAGGGTATTTAGAATCAACTAACAGAAAATGAACAATGGTTTCTGTATAATCTCCTTGTCTATAAAAGTTTTTGTTTATATTATCACATATAATAAAATTCAATAAGATACAACACATTAAAACCAATGGAGACAGAAGAACAAAGCTTGATGGGACTTCAAAACAAGAGGATATTAAATCAGCACTACCTATTATGATGTCTTGTTTTCTCCAAAATGGCTGTTCCTACCATCCAACCTTCTCTGCCTCATTTCTGTTGAGCTCTTCTTCTGTCATTAGTTGTCAGTTTGTCTTCTTCATTTCGCTTTCTGCCCCATTCATTGTGGTCGTTCTGCTACTGTTTCTGGAATCTTGGTATTTTTCATTTTTAGAATATCCTGCAGTTATCTCTGTAGAGTTGAATTGGTGGTTGCAAATTCCCCTAGTTCCTCTTTATCCTGGAAGCACCTTGTTTTTCCATCAATTTCTAGGGACAGTTGTGCAGGATATATCAATCTTGGCTGGAGGTTATTATCTTTCAAAGCTTGAATTATTTCCCCCCATGCTCTTCGTGGTTTGATGGTTTGTGTGGAGAAGTCTGCTGTAATTCTGATGGGTGTTCCCTTGTAAGTGATCTGTTTCTTGTCTCTGATGGCTTTTAATATTCTGTTCTTATATTGGATTTCTGGAATTTTGATTATTATATGCCTGGGTGTAGCTCTGTTTGGGTTGTGTGTGGCTGGGGTCCTGTATGCCCCATACATCTGAGTATCTTTACCTTTTGCTAAATTAGGGAAATTCTTCTGGATTATTTCTGTGAATAACTTTTGTAGTTCATTTGTTTAAGTCCCTACTTCTTCTTTTATGTTCTTAATTCTTAAGTTATAGATCCTCTTATCATCTTCTAGTCTTTGTATTATTGCTGGTTGTTTTCTTGTTATTTTTAAGAAGTTTTTCATTTCACGCTCCCACCTTACAAATCTGTCCTCCAGTTCTGATAATCTATCCTTAGTTTCTTTCAAGCTGTTATGCCAGCTTTCAATAGAGTTTTTAGTTTCCTGGTAATGTCTTTGAACCTGCTTCATGTATTCTATGTTTTCTCTATTTTCTCCATCAAACAATTCTCCCCTTTTTTTCTGTTCTTCCATTCCACCATCTGTTTTTTCTTGGGTGGTGCTTAGCATTTCTTTAACTGTTCTACTAATTTCTTGCTTTATTTCATTAAATACTTCATTTTTGAACTCGTCTATGAGGCTCCGGAGATACCGCTTTATATCTATAGGTGCCATGTCTGATATTGCATGTTTTCTGTCTTCATTTTCTTTTGCATTTACCTTTCCTGCATCAGTGTTCTCAGGATTGAGGACTGAGGACCCTTTCTTGATGATCCCTTTTCCCATAGTTTTTGTTCCTTCCATACAAGCGTATGTAGGAGGCCCAGTTGTTTTTTTTTTTTTTTTTTTTTTTTTTTTTTTTTTTTTTTTTTCCTCTTTGTCTGTTGCAGTTTGTTTGAATCCACCGGCTAGGTGTTCCTACCCACTGCAGTGTACTAGGGAGACACAGACCTGGGCAGCCTCTGCTGGGCCCGTCCCTCCAGGTCAGTCAACCTAATGAATGTTTTACTGATAGGGTGCACCGCCAATCGCAGGGACCTGATTTGGGCTAGCCTACAGGATCTTAGTCTGCGGCGTCACCAATCCAAGTGCTCCCCATCACTCTCGCTTGCGAGGGGACTATGCAACTAAAGTCACTGCAGGGCCCTGTTCCGGCTAGTCTGCTCGTTCCCAGAATGTCCTCTGTTGGAGCCTCTTAGTCTATGAAAGGGTCCCCATTTCTCTCACTCACCGCAGGTCGATGCAAGGCTCCCTGCCAGTCCCGCTCTCAATGCTGTTTGGTTCACCGATTCCCACTGTCAGAGCTTTCGTGCGTCTCTCTTCCTGCCGTGCAGACTGGGAGGCAGTATCGGCAGCGAGAAATTCAAATCGTGGCTTTCAATGGTGCGGGATCCAGCTTCCACGCTGAGATTTTATCTGTTCCTGTTATAGCATCAGGATTGCATTTTCAGTTGGTTTCTCTCAGCTTAGTTTGTTCCTGGGTCCGCAGGGTACATTTCCCCTTGCGTAGGACTCCTTACATGGCACCGCTCCTGGATTCTAAACTGGTAATCTCAGAGAGCCTCCGTGGCTGCTGTTATTTGTCTCCCATGTTCTCCCGGAAGTCCTGGAGGTTGAGATTTTAAATATTTTTTTGTAGAAGTCTCAATCTGCTAACTAGTTTGTTTCTTACTAATTCTAATACTTGGGTCTACACTTTCTGGGTTTCTGGCCATACAGCTTCTATAAACTATTGGTCACTTGAGTATCACTTTATTTCCAGAAATATTATTTTTGAATAGCCAGTGGGGCCAGGGGGACATTGAATTGTACACTTTGATTCCCAAGCCTAAACTGGTTCTTATTTTCTTAGAACCTACTTAATAGCATCATATTTTAGTACTGATTTCTTTTGTTTTCAGTTTAAGAATCCTTCTCATGGATGAAAACCAGTAGGTTGAGACAGAGTGGTTTGTGTCCTTTTACTGCAGTGAGTTCCCTAGCCCCAGGCTGTATTTCAACTCTAGCTGTAAGTGGTTTACAATGGAAGGGGTCACCAATTTGTCTCCTCCTGCAGCATCGGGGCTTTGGAGGGGTGCCTTAAGTACTTTGGGTACTTCGGAATTCCCACTCTGAGTTCTAGAATCCAATTTATTTGTTTAATTTTACAATACAATGAAGCTCAGGCTATTCCCATTCAGCAAAGTAAAAGATCATTTGCCCTCCATTTGGTGGAAGGCAGAAGTTATAAATTTGTGCTGTTGTCTTTGAGTAACTTTCAGTGGGTTACCTTGACCTAAGGATTATTTCTTTAGTGAAAAAATTTAATGAAGCCTGAATGAAGTAGCTAACATACAAAAATATTTTTACATTTTGCTACAAACTCCATAAAAATTCTGAACACACTATAAAAAAGATGGATGCCCAACTATTCTGTTACCAGTGGCATAGAATCGTCTTTCTCATCCTAAATAAGGGATTCGTGCTGTTCCCATTCTGGTCTCATACAACCAATGCATAATTCCTGTAGGCAAAAGTCTCTCTTGAACGTACAAGTTGCATACATCCATTTAATGGAATGCTATTTAGCAATGAAAAGAAAGCACATTAACAAAGTGTTAAACCAGTGATATAAAAATGCAGATGTCAAAACATTATGCTGGATGGAAGATGTAAAGATATAAATCACTGTGATTTTGTGTATATTCAATACAAAATCAGTGAAAAATAATTTCTTGTAATAATAGAAGCATCTGGGTAGAGGTTGAAGGGTTGCCTAGAAAGGTATGAAAGTGAATATCATAGATGGACAAAAATTTTCAATATTTTTTCTATGTATTTGTTATATAGATTCTTACAATTGTGAAATTTTATCAAACTGAACATTTAAAATCTATGAATTTTATGTTTCCATAATATGTGGAATCTAGAAACAAAAGATGACATGAAATTGAAGAGAGATTATTAGACAAGAGGAAATATATCAGAATGACAGGAGGGGGAGAGGGTAAAAGGAAGAATGAATATGCCATACTCATGTATAAAGATGCCACAATGAGGTGAGACCTAGTTATCTGTATAAATAGCATGCACTAAACTTTGCCTTTTATTAGTTGTAAATTATACTTCAATTAAATGTATTTCTCCCATTACTCACATTATCTTCAGGAAAAAAAAAAAGGATTTCAGAGCATTACAGGTAAGATACAAGGGATATATATGGCTCAAAGATTGATCTGGAACCACAGATTTTAATGTTTTCAGGACTCTTGGTCCACCAACAAAGCTAATCTTAACACTCTGCTTGGTTTATCTCTTCTCTCTGAACTTTCCTCTACTCAGTTCCAATAACTGACAAAATAGATGATAGCAGTTCCTGAGTATTGCATATTATAGAATATTTTAATCCATGTAGCAAATATTTTGATAGTAATTATTGATTGCCACAACATGGTAGGTATTTTTACAGGTCTAGGGAATGTAACAGTGAGCTAATCAGACAGGAAAATACTAGAAAAGCACATTATATCCAAGGAGAAGTAATCTAGTAAGCATTCATATGAAAATATTATAATTTCAAGTAATTATGATGGTAGAAAAACGATAATGTGAATCAATGTGACTAAGAAAGAGAAATATTTAGATAAGGTCAGAGAGGCTGAAACTGGAATGATAAAGAAGAGCTGTAACAGGAAAACTGGAGAGTATTTATTTCAATATTTCAAATTTTTGGCAGAGCACATGTAGTTTATGACACTAGAATAAGCTTACCACATTTTAGAGAAAAGATTAATGAGGCTGAATAAGAGGTAGAGTGATAAAAAGTGGGGTGAAGAAAGAAGGCAGAGCTGTCCTACAGGGCCCTGCAGACATCAGCAGAAAGCTTGCTTCCATCCTAACAACAATGTGTAAATTTAAGAAGAGGAGAAATAGGACTTCAATTATACTTTTAAACAGCTAATAAGTTCTTTCTAGGTGCTTATGATACCCATTTCTTGAGTCTATCTTTTTTAAATTTTTAATAGTAGCTTCAAATTCTCCAAAGAAAATATTTATTTGTCCAGGCTGGATCAGGTGACCTCCCTTAGTTCAGTGGCTCTGGCCACTATATAAATTGTGTTAATAGAAATACGGTAGTTTCCACCGATATCGAATGGCATGTTTGGATAAAAGAAGAATATTTAGAAAAGATGTGATAAATAGGCAATCCTATAGACGCTCACCCTAAATTCATTGCAAAAAGTGAAGTTTTCTGTGAGGTTTGTACTGCCCCACCAAGTAGAAGATACGCCACAAATTGGTGAGGCTTCAAAGAATTTCTTGTGCTTTGGAAATAGGAGAAGTAGTTTGTGGCTTGGTTTGTGGTTCATGTCTCTGTCTACATCATCTACTCCAAAACTGCCAATTGTGCACTTAATATTTTGAGGCAAGCCTTATAGGAATTGGCAGACGTGCCGTTTTCTTTCAGCACAAACTAGATGGAGATGGAGTTTCAAATGTCTTTCATCCAGATAGTTTCTAGCCTTCTTCTTTCTTGGCTTACAAGAGAGCTTGGGACCAGGTTCTCTTACTCTTTTGTGCATTTACAATGAATGGTATAGAATATGTATGTGATACTTGTTGAATAAATAAATTATCACAGTATCAGAAATGCACTTCTATTTTATGTCTATTGGGAAACCTCAACAAATTGATATGTTCAGATTGCTTAAAAAATACAATGTCTTTGGAAGAAAAACTGGAGACACTACAGTTGGGTAGGATATCTAAAACATTTGGCAGCATATTTGGACTTTTTGTTGCTGAAGACAGAGGCTCTATGCATCACAGTTTACTCTAATTTTTCTCCCTTTTCTCTACTGCTATATCCTTATGTCTATTATGGCATCTGATTACCTAGTTAGTGCTTCATAAACATTTGATAAATTAAATATTTTAAATACACCAAATATATTGAAATCAAAAGAATGTGCAAGTGTCATGAAATAAGCATTGTTTATGGTTATGAAGTCATTATCTTTGTGCAAAATAAAGTTTCTTCAGGAAGTTTATAACAGATGATGCAATATAAATTTGTTTTTCATAATACAGAAAAATCTATGATTTTCAGAAGACACCTCTCAGGCCTTGATTGGACCTGAAGATGATCTTAATGAAGATGAAAGAAATCCATTCTGAGTAGACCGACATGGAGGGGCTCTTGAATGACCTGGGTGGTTGCATGGATGATTTAGTTAGGCTAATCAGTAGTTCTGTTCCAATGCCCCTTAGCAACTTACATGGTTTTCCTGGAGGCCTGAAGTGTCTTTGGGCAGAACTACTCCACTGGAAGGAAAATGGAGGCAAAATCCTCTGGGAGAAAATACCAAAACACATGGTTCTGTAATGTGCATTTCCTGTGGCAACAAAATCAACAGAGGCAAAGTTTCCATGTCCAGGTGAGCACTCCAAATCAGAGAGGCTTACAACCAGATAAGTTTCACATTTTGAACTTTTTTCATATTTTGGAATATTTGTGTGAATATATAAGATATTTGAGAAGGGAACCCAAATCTAATTGTTATAAAATACAGGGACTGAGTTTGGTGGTGTGGAATTTTTTTACTTTTGGTGTTGGAGCAGCACTGAAAAGTTTTAGAATTTGAAGCAATTTGGATTTCAGATTAGAGACGTACACTCTGTATAAACTTATACATTTTGGGGCTGCCCATAGCTTTCAAAGGATTCTCAATGAACCTCTGGATTTAAGAATAATAAGAACCACTGTTAGCCCAATATTCTGTTACAGGTGAGATCACACAAAGAAACTGTCGGTAGTGTCTTCGGATAATGGCCATTTTTCTATCATGATAGTAAAGAGAAAAGCACAGAAAAAGAAAGGCTGCAAGTCCCACTTCCTGAACATCTGATTAAGTCCCCGACCCACTTCCCTTCTAGTTTCATACCCAGGCCATTAGGGATTAGCTTTGATCTCCCTGGGGGCCAGTACCAAACAAAGGGAATGATCTTCCTGGGATGCATCCTACTCCCTGGAGTTTAAAATTATTTAAGTTGGTCAATTCATACAATCCTTAAAAAACTTACCCAAGGCTAGAGGTTTAGCCCAGTGGCATAAGCAACTGCCTGGCAAGTATAAGGTCGTGAGTTCGATCCACTGTATAAAAAAAGAGAAAAACTTACACCGCCGCTCACATATAAGTTGTTCCTACAGCTCACTCTCCCTAGAACAATTTTTGTGCTATCAGAACAAGACTTCTGACTTTCATCTACCCAAAGGTCATTATGTTGTGTCCCACCATCAAAAGCATTTTTAAAATTGTGTAGAATAGCAATCTTGTTAAATAAACATTGTGATTTCTGCTTTGCAAATGAGGAGGCTGAATTTCAAAGAGGCCAGTAAGATGCCCCCCAAACTTGAGAATGTATTAATGGTAGAAATGGTATTACAATCCATCTCTGCACACTGTACGTGCCCTATTGCTCCTGGTCCTGAGTACAAGAATTAAACTTTAAAATTTATAAGTTAAAATAAATTCAAAATATTACGTATAGTTTAGTGATGGTCCTTGATTTCTTGGGAGAGGGAATTTGATTAAGATAAATGACTGACAATAAAAATATCAATAGTCATCATGGAAGTGTTAATGAATCTTCATGACTAATGAAAAATGCTTATATACCTCACTGATATTTATCATTAAATAACTGCATTGACTTTTCTGTTTATGAAATAAAAATGGAGGAAAAATAATATGACAAAGGCTTCTCCATAAGAACATATATCTCAGCAATGCAGAAGTGTGCTCAAATCAGCACTTATATACTAGGAAGCATTTAATCACTGGTAAGTTTGAAATTGGCCTTGGTGGAAATACATCCCAGAGATTGGCAAAAATTATGAACCATTTTCCCTATTATGCTAATCAGAGAAACATACTATTATACCACTCCTATTGTGAATACATTGGCAGAAAGTAATTAATACCTAACAATTGGAAATTGGTAAAGTTAATTAACAAGTTAAGGTGCATTCATATAACAGAAATATTATACCCTTAAAGCCACACCATAGACAAATAACTATGTAGGATACTATACAAGTTACATATATAACACTTGAATATGCAGTATGTAAAGAATATCAATAAAATTTTTGTTAAAAAATAAAATGCAAATCAGGCATGGTGGCACATGCCTATAATCCTAGCACTTGAGAGGCTGAGGCAGGAGGGTTACTTTGAGTTTGAGGTCAGCCTGGGCTATATAGTGAGTTCAAGGCCAATCTGACCTACATTTCAGAACCCTGTCTCACCCTCCAAATAATAATAATAATAATAATAATAATAATAATAATTGTAATACTAACAACAACAACAAAATAAAACTAAATGCAAGAGAAAAAAGTTGGGAAGGAAAGATACATATATATGTATGTATACATATATATATGTACATAGATTCATATACAGTATATATAGGAATGTATTTGTATATTATATATACTGGTCATATTTAACTAATAGAAATAAGCTGACTTCTGTTGATTTTTCTAGTTTTCTGCATTCAGTCTGAACTATTTTTCCAAAACTTCTGAGTTCCCTTAGTGGTAGGAACTTGACTCCTTTTGTGTTGTTCATGGGACCAGCTAGAGCAGTCAGGCACACTAAGAGGAGGCAGAGGACAGGAGAGGCCCTGCCATGCACTAGAATTCCTGGCAAACTTGAAAGCAGGGACCCTGGATCTGACTCTTAGCATCATTCTGTATTGATTGGGTGGCACTGGCAAGACTTAAACCTCCCTGAAAAGCCAGGAGGATTGTACTTCCTCTGGCTATTGTCTCATTCCTGTGAGGATAGACTAATCTAGTGGATTAAAAACTCTATGAGCACCAGAGAGGAGAGAATTATTATGAGGCATTTTACAAGAGTCCTTTATGTGATTTCAGACCGATTCAGTTCTCAGGTGTGTTTTCCAAGTCACACCAGTTCAAAATTTTTATTCTCAGGCCTGTTACCTTTATTATTTAATTTCCAGTCACCTTAATTACTGTTTCTTGGTTTTCCATTTTCCTCATGTACTATAGAACTCAGAACTCCCAGTAATTTTGTATTTTTCATAATGATCTGTTCAAAAATTAGAATTTAAGAAGTAAATGTCTTATCCACATTGTTGTAGCCAGGGATTGCAAGATAAACAATTTGATACAGGATACATAATTTATAGTATTATTTTTAATAGTCCCCCAAAGAGTTAAATACAAGAAGTGCTGGAAATTTATCTACATACTAAGGTCCAAGGAATCCAGCTGAGGGCCTGAATCCCACAGCAATGTCCTTCATGAGTCTGGCTAAAGAACTAGAGCCCATTGACAATGACCTGCCACAAGTCCAGGTGGAGGCTTGGAGCTCATGATAATGACTTACGTAAGTCTGTTTCACACATCTTCACTAAGAAGGACCAATTGTCAGCTGTGGAAGTAAGAAAGTCTGTGCCAGTGGGTTTGAGGATCTGTGCCAGTAAGCTGAGGAATCTGCACTGGAGCCAAGAAGCAACGTTCAAAGAAGAGACCAGGGCTCTCCTGAAAAGTACCACAGCCATCCTCAGCGGCAAGGAGATCCTGAGGTCCTCCGACAAGGAAAATAGCCAAATTCATACCAGGAAGCCAGGGTGACAGACTTTTCCAGAGACTGAGCAGCACACTGTCTTCCCCTCTAGAGCCAGAAAGTAGATGCTCAAAGTGAGGACTACGGTTCCCCTGAAGTGAACTGCAGCCATTCTCATCAGCAAAGTCTGAGCTCGTTTGACAATAACAGCCAAGTTTACAACAGGAAAGAAGCTTGACAAGCTCCTCCAGGATAATCCACAGCAACAGGAGAACAGACAGCAACAAACAACTTCTCTAGTTCTCCCTTTCCTTAGGGGGGCCATCCACACAGCACCACGCTGATTCAGTTCAGCTGGTATTACAAGCTGACCACCAGTTATCACTACACCACACACAGTGGTGAATTTGAATCTTAAGAAATGAAATTCTACTATGTATTACAAAGTATAAAATGCTCCTAATAGGTATTCGACATCACCAGGTATGCACCACATAGTAATTTACAGAAGCACTAAGAACGGAAAAAGCCAACAAACGTAAGTGAGACTTTGGAAAGTCATCTCCTTCTTTGTATTTCATTTCCCTTGCTTGAAAAATAAAAAGATTTTAGTTTCTGTGTTACAGAGAATAAAATGGCATGAAGCAGTGCTAAACTGCAACCACTCTCTCCAACCTATAAAACTTCCTATAAAGGGCACTGATTTATCGCCATGGTTATAATGTACATTATAAATTATAACTTTTCATTTCACTTCATATCTAAGCTTCTCACATAGACATCAGCTTTCTGAGCCCAGGTTAGATGATTTCTTCAGTGCATAATAGCCAGTGGTACGTGTGCTCTACTTAGGAACCTATTTCTTTAGTGAGGGAATAAATGCATGCTTAACTCAGAAGGGATCATAGAAACACAGAAATAGATCTACCTAAAGGAGAATGTTTTCATTTGTGTGAATAAGTGTATCATATTATTTTTTCATGGTGTTGATGACATAACCACTGCTGTATTTCAAAGAGAGAAGAGATGATTTTGGCCTGGAACAGGAGAGATTCAAGGACATAGAGCATGTCTGGTCAATAGAGCAATGGACACTGATCAGTTCTCAAATGGGGGCTGCCACATCTAGCTGAGAAGCCAGGGGGAGCATGGTAGCTGTAGGGTGCGGCATCCTCAGAGTCCTTGGCCCCTTCTTCCCCTCCACTGCACACCTCTGCTACCCCGCTCAGTCTGCCATCAGCAGCCACTACCCCAGACACCCAGACCCCAGAAAGTCATAGCACAAAATCTTTTTCAAACAACTTTTGCTTCCACAGCCTTGCTCCTTCTTTAAATATCACATCCCACATATTCGACATGTTTAAAGAGGGCAGAGATTTAAAGAACGATTATTCCTGCTGAAGACAAAGTAGAAAACATATTACATACTGATTGAAAGACAGCCATCCAAATAGTCATGTTTCAGTATTTTCTGTTGTTATTAGAAACCACAAAACTCTGACAAAGATATGCTTTTACATCTGAGCAGGAATAAATTTGATGGTGCTCTCCAATCTCAGCAAATAATCCTAAAAATTAATCTGAACAAAAAAAAAACTTATCTGAAAACATTTTTTTTACTTTAACTTTTGAAATAGGATGTCTCTTGAAACCCATACTGCTTTTGCATCCCTACCTGAAGTGTTTTCTTAGCTGGAATGATATGGATGCATTGATGCTAATGACTAAATGACTTTCTTACAAAGTTATATCCTTCTGTCACATGAGAAGAATAGTACTCTTTAGAGAGTGCTAAAGAAAACTATAGGACTGGTAGGGAAAATGAGGAGCTATTAAAAAAGGTAAAAGGCTATCAGTGAGCCCAACTGATAAAAGCAATTAATTAAACATTAAATGCAGAATAAAGAATATATAGCTTGGCATAAATTATAGCCACAGCACATGTTAACACTCAAAACCCCATGGCCGTTCATAACAGCAAACCCAGCTCTGTTTATGATGTTTTCTTCCTTGTAAGTTTAGTGAATGTCACTCCAAATGACTAAACTGCATGAATAAAGTTGTATCACAAAGAACTGAGGGGAACTGAAGGAACAAGGTTCAAGGATGTGGAGAAATAGGATTTGAACAATTAAAAGTAAAGAAAGCAGCTTATAGATTTAAAGCTACTCTCTCTTGCTTCAATAAAGCACCTTAAAGTTTATCAACAAAACCATCTCTCTGCCTGCTCTTTCACATAGAATTAGAGCAATTTCTTAATCTCAGGAGGGTGCTAATATCTTTTGAGCCAAAAAAAAGAACAAAACAAACAAACAAAAAAAAAACCCTGTTCTACAATTATGTTACAGGATTGCAAAGTATTTTTTCTAAGCCTTCCTAACAATAGCATCTCAAAAGTTTCCACTTTAAACATGATATCACATCCTACCTATTTGACATATTTAAGGAGGGCAGGGATTTAAAGTACAATGTATTTCTGATGAAGACAAAACAAAAAATGTGTTACATCCTGATTGAAAGTGAGCCATGGAAATAGGCTTGTTTCAGTACTTTCTATTGTTATTAGAAACCATAAAGCTCTGAAAGATATATGATCTCACATGTGAATAGGGTGAAATAAATTTGATGGTTTTCTCTAAGCAAGAGGTGAGGGAGGAGGCAGCACAGAAGCCTGCTTTGTGTGACAGTGGTTAGACAGAGCATACCAATTTAAGTGGTATCAAGATCGAAATGGTTGCACAAAAGTATTCCTCCAGGTTGTTTTACTGCTAAGGTATTGCAGATTTACATCCAACCTGGTAAAAGTTCCTGAAAAGGCCAGTTTCTATAAGAACGCAAAGTCTAAAAAAAAGTTAAAAATGAAAGAATTTATACCAACTTACAATTGTCAGTTAAATAAATACATCTCCAATTATCTCCAAGGGCCACAATAAAGTGGCCCCTGTTAATTGGATACAAATTCTGTAAATGGGGTGTGGGTCCCATTTCCATCAGCCACTAAAATGTATGATTATTTAAAACTAAAACAGAAAGCAGATCTTAAGGGCATTGCATTCCTTCAGGTAGTTTGATTAGTCTCTAAAGACAAGCCATTTCAGTTCACTGTACAGAATGTCAACCAAATGTGGAAAAGGGATGTGAGAGATTAATGCCATTATAATGCCACAATCTAGGCTTTGCCAATCACATTTCATTTATTGCCCACTGCATTAGCAAAGGTCTGCATGACCAACAAGCAGCAAGACGATACATGGGAGATAAAAGCCTGGACTATGTTACCTGCTCACTAATCATCCACCAAAGAATCCTGTCTCTGCACAGCTCAGTACTAACAACTGCCCAGTGAGATTCTTTGCAAAAGAACTCTAAAGTGAGGTAAGACAAAAAACATTTTTATGAAGTACTGTTTTACAAAGTCACTGCAGAAATTCTTTCTTTTAATCAGGTCTATAATGGGTACAGCAACTACCTGAAACAATCAGTCCTCTCAGGTATGAAATATTGCCTGTTTCTAAAATCAAGGAAGACATGAAGTTTTAGAAAAGTTAATTGGCACACCCCAATCCGAGGCCAGACTAGGAGAGAGGAATGGATAGAACCCAGGTCCTCTCAAGACGCCTGTAGCAAGCGCTTTAACCTACTGCCTCTCTGTCTATCATGGAGGATTTTTGTCAAGATTATATTTTATCACTTTTGCAATGATGCTTACAGAAAAGAATTACTAGGAAAGTGAAAATTTAAAACTCAAGAAGAGGTACAGATTCTAGTCTTTTAGAATCAGACTTGAAAGACTAAAATTACTCCGGAGAACAAATATTTACCTTCAATTACCTTCACAGACGAGTAGCGAGTGAGTCTATACCCCACACTTTCAGCAGCATTCTGCTAAGTACTTGTTCAATGAATATGTGTTTGATGGTCCCCAAACTACACACAGCAAATCCAAAGTTCCTCCCACTGACAAAAAGAGCAAATATTTAGCAGAGCCCACTGTCAGTCAGCCTTAATCGGGGCACGGGGGAAGGGGGGGTCCAAAGATGATGTTCAGTGGGGACCTATGTACATGGGTCTTGTTCCTTTTGTACAGGAGGAGGAGGGTGGAGCCGGGCCAGGAGCAGAAATCAAAGGGGCAGTCAGCTAGCGCGGTTCTCCTTGCTAACTGCGCTCAGCTCTCCGGAGGGAGCTCAGCTCTCCAGTCACACTTCACATAGTTTAAAAAATTATTGTCTACATCAAAATATGATATTATTTTGGGGGGCTGGCTTGGAGAAGTAATGGAGATGACTAACCTTTTTCTTTTAAAATCAACTTTTAAACTTTAAAAAAGAGCTTTTTTTTTTTTTAATGAAAGGCATATTCCTTCAACTGTAGCTCTTTGTCTTGCTGTCCTCCTAACAGGTCTTCTTCCTCAGAGTTAGTATAAGTTAGTATAAGTATTTTTTAAACAAATACTTATACTGCCTTTCATTAGGCTTAAATTCACTAACTTTTCTTTTTAAAATCTCCATTTTTTTTTGTGAAAAAAAAAGCTATAGCTAAAATTACCAGCTACCCCTTTACACTGAATATAGCGGATATAATACAGACATTCTTTTATTTAACATATTTGATGAGTTTAATATTGTTGACCTGCAGCAGTTTTTCAAAACATTTTATGGAATGGAGCTCAAAGAGTAAAAAGTTTGCCCTTCCTCTCATGGACCACTTCTTTTATTAATATTTCTTCTGGTTACCACCAAATCTGTTTCACAAATATTGTCAATGTATTTATAAAAGAAAATATTTAAGTGCTTCACAAATGGGAATTATTGTCCAGTGGTTTTTTGTTGTCTGTTTTTTGTATAGCAGTCTCTCTCTCTCTCTCTCTCTCTCTCTCTCTATATATATATATATATATATATATATATATATATAACAATATATAAGATCTAGTCATGCACATTCTGTATTTCTTTTTTATTATAAAAAGAAAAATCAGTAAAAACAATGATACAGCATTTGAAAACAAGGTAACAGGAGATTAACAATGATTAATACATTGCATATTGTCACCTTTAAAGTAACTACTCAGATTACAAGATATAGGCATGAAGAGCTGATCAAACAATGTAAGCACAAACTTTTCAACGAACTAATAGAAGTTAGTTAAGTCTTTGTAACTACCTCTTGAAGTAAATACTATTACTAGTCACTTTAGAATCAAAGAAATTTAGGATGGAGATGTGTGTATATGTGCTTGCATGCACATGTGCGGGAAATTGAACCAGGGCCTTCTCTACGCTGGGTACACAGTCTGCCCTACACTGCGCCCACAGACCTGGAGGCTGTTTCTTCCCGGTAGGTCTAGGCTATCCTGTGCTTTTGCAGGCCTGCCTGGAGCTTCCTTCTCAGGATTTCCCTTTACTGTGTTGAGTCTCCTGTATGCATAATCTGGTGTCATTTTCTTTCTTGGCTTTCTTCCTTTGAAAAGTAGACTTCACATTCTTTGAAAAGTTTCAGGTTCACAGAAAAATTGTTCAGGAGATCCTGAGGTTTGCCATAGCCTATTGGCCACACATTGTTAATAGCCTTACTCATTGACAACGTGTATCCTAGGCAGGTACACAAAGCTGATGAACCTAACGGAACACATCATTATCACCCTGATTTCATAGTCAACAGTAAAGTTCACTTAGTGTGGGACACTGTATGGGTTTGGTCAAGTGTACACTGACATGTATCAACTATTACAGTATTGTATAATTTCATTATTCTAAAATCCCTCGTGCTTTGCCTACTTGTCCATATTATTCCTGCCAAACACTGCGACCTTTTTACTACTGCTGTAGTTTTGTCTTTTCTAACATGTCGTATAGATGGAATCATGCAGTATGCAGTCTTTTCAAAGTGGCTTCATTCACTTAGTTATGTGCTGTTAACTTTCTGCCCCATTTCAGGTTTCAGCAGTACATTTGTTTCCAGCTTTGAGTAATATTCCATTATTTGGGCTTATTACAGTTTATATATGTATTTATCTACTGTTTGCTTCTGAGTTTTGCTAATTATGAATAGTGCTGCTATAAACATCCGAGTGTAAATTTTTGTGTTTAATTCCCTTGAGTAAATACCATGGAATATGATTACTAGAGCTTATGTTAAAAGGACATTTAGTTTTCTAAAGAAAAATATTGAATTACCCTAAAATGGCTGGGTTATTTTTCATTCACACCAGCAATGAGTAAGTTTTCTTTTTGTTCTACGTTCTCATCAGAACGTGGTAGTTGTCAGTGTTTTGAACTTTGGCCTTTGTAATAAGTGTGGAATAATATTACTTTCATTTGTATTTCCTTGATAATGTGTAATGAGGAGCATATTTTTATAAATTTATTTGCTATCTGTATTTAGAAGATATAAAGACTTCAGTGAGGTCTGTTATGATCCTTGAACCATTTTTAAATTGGATTGTTAGAGTTTTTATTACTCATTGAGTTAGGAGTTCTTTGCATATTATAGATAGTAGGCCTTCATCTGATATGACTTCAGCATTTTCTTCTAAAATAGCTTGTATTTGTAGCTTATCTTCCCATTCTTTTGAAAAGCAGGGCTATGAATTGTCATGAGTTACTTGTTTCTTCTTTTGGACTTGTACCTAAAAATCATCGCCAAACTCGAAGTCATCTAGATTTTCTGCTAGGAGTTTTACAATTCTGCATTTTTTGTATTTAGGTATGTGATCTTCTGATGGTTTAAATCTAGAATGTCTTCCCCAGAGTCTCATATGTTTAGAGGTAGGGCTTTGGAGATGTGTCTGGATCACAAGGGTACTACGCTTATTGGCGGACTGACGCATTGATGAAGTCATGGTTAGGAGATGCTGTCAGGAAATGGGGCCTGTTTGAAAGTGTGTATTACTAAGAGCTTGACTTAGGAGAATGTTATCTCCTTTGTCTCTCTCTCTCCCTCCCTCCCTCCTCTCTTCTCCCCTACTCCCTGTCTCTCTCTCTCTCCCCTCCTGTCCCCTTCTCTCTCCCTCTCCCCTCCTCCCCCCTCCTCTCTCACTTTTTCTGTCTACTGACTGCTGCAAGGTGATGAGCATCTTTATTCAACGTTTGAGACAGTCAAGCATGAACTGCATCATCTAAAACTTGTGAGCCCAGATAAATCTCTCTTTTTTAGTTTGTGGCTATTGAATATTGTGTCCCCAAACTCAGCAACAAGAAAGCAGACTAAGACACTACCAGCCTAGCCCAGCCTGTTTAGTTGCCGCGCCTGGCCATAGGTCTGCAGAGGAGGAGCTGGGCAGATCTGGGGTGCCCTCACCGGCCTCTCTGCATGTCTGGAGGACTCTGGATATCTGCGCCCAGACTGCTGGAGTTCCCCCAGGCTTCCAGGTGCAGTAAAGGAGAGAGGTGGGTTTGAGGCTTCCACATCAGCCTCCCCATTCCGGCTTCACTTGGAGACCTGCTGAGCTCCCCATAGGTGGGCGGGCCCACACTACCAGCCTAGCCCAGCCTGTTTAGCTGCCGCGCCTGGCCATAGGTCTGTAGAGGAGGAGCTGGGCAGATCTGGGGTGCCCTCACCGGCCTCTCTGCGTGTCTGGAGGACTCTGGATATCTGCGCCCAGACTGCTGGAGTTCCCCCAGGCTTCCAGGTGCAGTGAAGGAGAGAGGTGGGTTTGAGGCTTCCACATCAGCCTCCCCATTCCGGTTACACTTGGAGAATTGCTGAGCTACTGACGGGTGGGCGGGCCCACACTATCAGCCTAGCCCAGCCTGTTTAGCTGCCGTGCCTGGCCATTGGTCTGCAGAGGAGGAGCTGGGCAGATTTGGGGTGCCTGCATCGGCCTCTCCATGTGTCTGGAGGACTGTGGATATCTCTGCAACCAGGGAAGGTCCACAGGTTCCTGAAGCACTGCGGCCTGTGGTGAGTACCCTAACCCGGCTGCGATTGAAGAACTGTGGAGCTTCCAAGGGGCAGGTGGGCACACAGTGTCCCTGAAGCCCACCTTGTCTGGAACTGCGGAGTTCTGAGCAGGCAGAGGAGGGCCACTGGTTCTGTAGGCCCAATGGCTTGGGGTAGCGCGGTGCCAGAGTCTCAGTAGCTCCAAACATAGAAGGGGATTTTCAACAGATCCTGAGGAAGCTTTCAAATGACACTTGAAACACAGAAATATAGGAAAATAACAAAACGAAAGACCAAATTACAACCTCAAACCTCCAGCCCATCTCAAGAAACCCTAGGAGCGATGTATATAGAAGAAAATATATCCCATCCACCTCATATATCGGACACAATAGCCACTGAAATTGACAAGCAACTCCAGGAAGCTTTAAAGAAATTCAAACTCGAAATAATCTCCCAGATAAAAGAAGAAATGATAAAAGAAATGAAAGAGATTCTAAATATATCTAAAGAAAACACAGATAAAAAATTGGAGGAACTAAACCAAAAGATAGAATCCCTAGACGAGCAATATAAGAAACAAACAGAATACATAATGCAGATGCACAGAGATATACAGGAAATAAAAAACTCCACTGAAAGTTGTAAAAACCGCCTTAATGAAAGTGAAGATAGAATTTCAGACCTTGAAGACAGGATTTCAGCTAGTGAACAGGAAAGGAAAGATCTTTTGAAAATAACAAGGAATCAGGAAACAACAATTCAACAACTGCAAGACGATGCAAAGAAGAATAACATAAGAATGATAGGGATTAATGAAAGAGAGGGAGACAACATGAAGGATGTCAGGAGGATATTTAGAGAAGTAATAGCTGAAAATTTCCCAAGCATGAGATCAGAAACTGACATCAGGATCAGTGAAGCATATAGAACTCCAAACACTCATAACCAAAATAAAACTACACCCAGACATATAATAATCACCATCCCAGAAATCCAACACAAGAATAGATTATTAAAAGCTGTCAGAGAGAAAAGACAGATCACTTATAAAGGAAAACCTATCAGAATCACAGCAGACTTCTCAGCACAAACGATAAAGTCAAGAAGAGCATGGAGTGAAGTATTCCAGATCCTAAAGCAAAATGATTTCCAACCAAGACTGATATATCCTGCAAAACTATCATTCAAAATTGATGGTGCAATACGATACTTCCATGACAAAGAACAGCTGAAGAACTTCATGAACACCAAACCAACCCTGCAAAAAATATTGAAAGACAGTTTAGATACACAAAGGAAAAAAGCACTAAGCAAAGCAAATAATTAAACAGAACAGAAAGATAAAGATGCAACAGCAGAGAGATAACATTCCTACAATTAACCAGCATTTAACAGTAATAACCATTAATGTAAATGGTCTCAATGCACCAATCAAAAGAAACAGACTAGCAGAATGGATCAAGAAACAAAACCCAACCATATGCTGTTTACAGGAAACCCATCTAACCCAGAAAGATACTCACAGACTGAAAGTCAAAGGATGGAAAACAATTCTTCATGCAGCAGGAATCCAAAAAATGGCAGGAGTAGCCATTCTGTTTGCAGACAACGTGAACTTTAAACCAACAATGACCATAAAGGACAAAGAAGGTCACTACATACTCGTATGGGGAAAACTCCAAGAGGAAGAGATAACTATCTTAAATATATACGCACCAAACTCCAGAGCACCCAGTTATATAAAACAATTATTAACAGAAATGAAAACTCAAATTATCAGTAACACAATTGTAACAGGAGACCTTAATACACCACTGACACCAAGGGACAGATCAACCAGACAGAAAATGAGCAAAGAAATAACAGAACTGAATCACACCTGTGAACAAATGGGTTTGATAGACATATACAGAATGTTCCACCCAACAACATCAGAATACACATTCTTCTCAGCAGTACATGGATCATTTTCTAAAATAGACCATATATTAGCTCACAGAACATATTTAAGCAAATGCAAAAGAGTTGAAATCATCCCTTGCATATTATCGGATCATAGCGCTCTGAAATTAGAAATTAATGACAAAGGATACTGCAAAAATTCCGCAAACACATGGAAACTAAATAACACACTCTTGAGTAATCAGTGGGTCACAGAAGAAATTAAAGAAGAAATTAAACAATACCTAAAAGAAAATGAAAATGCAGATACAACTTACCGGAATCTGTGGGATGCAATGAAAGCCGTTCTGAGAGGAAAATTTATTGCACTGAGTTCCCACATCAGGAAAACAGAACGAATACAAATAAATAACTTGATGCTACACCTCAAACAGCTAGAAAAAGAAGAGCAAGTCAAGCCCAAAGCCAAAAGAAGAGAGGAAATTATAAAAATCAGAGCAGAAATCAATGCAATAGAGACTAAGAAAACAATCCAAAGAATCAACGAATCAAAGAGTTGGTTCTTTGAAAGAATAAATAAAATCGATAAGCCCCTAGCCAACCTTATTTAAAAAAGGAAAGAAAAAGCTCAAATTCATGCAATAAGAAATGAAAAAGGAGAAATCACTACAGACCCAATAGAAATACAGAGGATCATCAACACCTCGAAAACCTCTACTCTCAAAAGTTTGATAACACAGAAGAAATAGACAGATTCTTAGAAGCATATGAAGTACCAAAGCTAGATCAAGAGGATATAAAACTGTTGAATAACCCAATCTCTGCTAATGAAATTGAAAATGTAATTGGGTCCTTGCCCACCAAGAAGAGCCCAGGCCCAGATGGATTCACTGCAGAATTCTACAAGAAATATAAAGAAGACCTAATGCCGACACTCCTCAAACTATTCAATGAAATTGAAAGGGAAGCAATCCTTCCTAAGTCATTCCTGGAAGCAAATATCACTCTAGTACCAAAACCTGAGAAAGACCCAACTATAAAAGAGAACTATAGACCGATCTCCCTAATGAACACAGATGCAAAAATCCTCAATAAAATATTGGCAAATAGGATGCAGCAAATCATCAAGAAGATTATACACCATGACCAAGTGGGATTCATCCCAGGAATGCAAGGATGGTTCAACATACGCAAATCAATAAATGTAATCCACCATATCAATAAAGCCAAAAATAAGAATCACATGATCATCTCTATAGATGCAGAAAAAGCCTTCGATAAGGTCCAACACTTATTCATGATAAGAACTTTACAGAAAATTGGAATAAATGGTCTTTACCTCAATATAATAAAGGCCATTTATGACAAACCAACAGCCAGCATCATACTAAATGGCCAAAAATTGAAAGCCTTTACTTTAAAATCAGGTACAAGACAAGGATGTCCTTTATCACCACTCCTATTTAATATAGTACTGGAAGTACTAGCCAGAGCAATTAGGCAAGAAAGAGAAATAAAAGGGGTAAAGATAGGAAAAGAAGAAGTTAAATTATCATTGTTTGCAGATGACATGATACTCTACATAGAAGACCCACTAAGCTCCATTGAAAGACTCTTAGATACAATAAATAAATTCAGTAATGTGGCTGGATACAAAATCAATACTCAGAAATCAATAGCATTCCTATACACGAACAACAAAATTACAGAGAGGGAAATAAGAGAAACTGGACTATTCACATTAGCAAGCAAAAAAATGAAATATTTAGGACTTACTCTTACGAAAGAAGTGAAAGACTTATACAGTGAAAATTATAATACACTGAAAAAGGAAATTGAAGATGATCTCAGAAAATGGAAAGACATCCCTTGCTCATGGATAGGAAGAACAAACATTGTGAAAATGGCCATTCTCCCAAAACTGTTATACAGATTCAATGCAATCCCAATAGAAATACCATCAACATACGTTATAGATCTAGAGAAATCACTCCTAAATTTCATCTGGAACCAGAAGAGACCTAGAATCGCAAAGGCAATTCTAAGCAGCAAAGACAAAGCAGGAGGCATCACAATCCCTGACTTGAAGTTATACTACAAAGCAACAGTAGTAAAATCAACATGGTATTGGAATCAAAACAGAGCTGAAGATCAGTGGAATAGATTAGAAGATACAACCACAACTACAAACACACTCAACCACCTTATTTTTGATAAAGGAGCCAAGCAGGTTCACTGGAAGAACGACAGTCTCTTTAATAAATGGTGCTGGAAAAACTGGCTCTCCATTTGCCGAAAACTAAAGCTAGACCCATGTCTATCACCATGTACTAAATTAAAATCTAAATGGGTCAAAGATCTGAATATTAAAACAGAAACACTAAATCTATTGGAAGACAAAATAGGTAGAAACCTTGGAGACATAGGAGTAGGTAAAGAATTCATGAACAGGACTCAAACCGCACGGGAAATACTTCCCAGAATCAATAACTGCGACCACTTCTTATTAAAAAGTTTCTGCATGTCAAAAGAAATCTCCAGCATAGTGAAAAGAAAACCCACAAACTGGGAAAAGATTTTAGTGAACTCTCTCTCAGAAAAGGGACTCTTGTCTAAAACATATAAAGAATTAAAGAAACTCAGAACTCCAAAATTCAAAGATCCAATCCAAAAATGGGCATCTGAGATGAATATGCAATTCTCAGATGAAGAAATGCAAATGGCAAATAAATACATGAAACAATGCTCATCATCATTGGTCATTAGAGAAATGCAAATTAAAACCACACTGAGATACCATCTCACTCCTGAAAGAATGGCCAGGATCAAGAAAACCGACAACAAATGCTGGAGAGGCTGTGGGGAAAAAGGAACTCTCCTGCACTGCTGGTGGGAGTGTAGACTGGTACAGCCTATGTGGAGATCTGTCTGGAGATTTCTCAAAAAGTTGGGACTGGAAATCCCATTTATTCCAGCTATTCCACTTCTAGGCATATTCCCAGAAGAACTGAAAGCATCATACCACAGTGATATATGTGCACCTATGTTTATAGCAGCACAATTTGTAATCGCCAGATCTTGGAAACAACCCAAGTGCCCATCAACTGAGGAATGGATAAAAAAGTTGTGGTATTTCTATACAATGGAGTATTATTCAGCTATAAAGAAGGATCACATTGAGATATTTATCAATAAATGGGCGCAGCTTGAGACCATACTCATTAGTGAAATAAATCAATCTCGCATGTGTGAATACTGAATAGTTTCCCTAATGTAAATAATGATTCAAATATATAAAAATATGTGGTAATCATGATTCCCCATTAGGTGGCCTTGAAGCCTTATAAAGTTTTCACTCATTAATTAGAAAGGCTTTATTCTGGGCTTCTTGATATGAAAATATTTGAAGCTAGAGTATATGAAGTTTTATCCAAATATTTCAAGGAAAAAGACACTATGGTAACTACTATTAAGTCAGGTTATAAGGTGGTGAAGCACTAGGTTGTTGAAACAGTCATGCTGTGACCTCTATTGTTATATTGTTATGTCCTGTTTTATCTCAATCTCCCCCTTATTGTTTCAAAAAAAATTATTTAGTCATTTCTTATGTTTGTCTTAATTAAAGAAAAAATTCAAAAAAATTAGGATATATAAATAGTAACTCTTTTTGATTTCCTATTAACTTGTTTTGAAGTCCTGTAGTACTCCCACGATCTTGTTTTGACTGATTAGACTCTGTTCCATTCTATATGATAGTATCAAGTTTGAAGACATAGGCAACTACTTTGAAGACAATAAGATTCACTAAGATACCCATTCTGGTTTGACTATTGTCTTCTTTGGAAGTCCTGTAATGTTTACAATGCCTAAGTTTTATTGGTCTTGTTCTCTACTGTTTTGTCCAACTTTATAATATCTAATAAGATAGACAATTCTTTTTAAGGAAACAAGGGACAACGTTGATAACCATTGTTGATAAACTTGTACTCTGTTCTACACCATGTGCTATGTCTATCCTTGGTATTGACTGACAGCTTTGTTTTGCCATATTTGACTGTATTCTTCCCCCCCCCCAAAGAAAGTAATAAGCACTAAGGAGTAATAAAATCCAAGATGTGTAAATTTTGTTGTAAAAAAGAGAGGGGAAAAAAAAAAGAAAAAGAGCTCTAACGGATATAACAGCAAGTGTGTTTGGGGGTGTTAAATAGCTGACTTTATCAATGTTTTTGGAACATTGAACACAGCTGTTTGCAGTCTCCCTGTTTGAATGTCCACCTTGTGTTCTTTGATACTGTGATTTGAGGAACTATTTTCAAGAAGATAGTGTGTAATCTACTAGCAGGTGATTTCTTACTGTTATGTTTTTTTTTGTTTTGTTTTGTTTTGTTTTGTTTTTTTTGTAGTTCTGTATTGCGTGTACCCTTACGCCGCTTTGGTTTGTTTTGTGTTTTTCTCTTTTTCCTCTTAAATAATAAAAAAAAAAAAAAGAAAGAAAGAAAGCAGACTAAGAGATATCCATTTTGAGTTAATTTTTATGAAGGGACTAAAGTCTGTATCTAGAGTCTTCTTATTTATTTTTGTTTTTGTATGTGGGTATCCACTCGTTCTGGCACCCCGTGCTGAAGATCCTCTTTTCTCCACTGTGCTGCTCTTACTGCCATCCCGATGACGTTCTATTCCTACTCACATAGAATAGCTCTCCATTTCATAGTTCTTAATTATCAAGGGTTCTTTTTAAGATGAATCCTTCAGCATTTTGGCTGGGACAAATGTTGTCCATTATGTGCACAGAGATGATTAAAGGGAATCAAAAAGAGTCAAGATTCTGGGCACACCTTTTTATGTCTCGTTGTTTCAACCCTCTTATTGTTCCTGGTCTTCACCGTGCTCGCCATCCCACAATGGTGATGCAAAGCCTCTCTCTAGGTCATGCTAGGCTCACAGGTATCCTTCTTGCTTATAGTTTCATCTTTCAGTTGTTCAGAGTAATTTGATCTTTCTGACTGTTTCAAAGAAAATATTTTCTAAAGCTACTTCCTGAAACTTTATCTGTGAAAGACTCTGTTCTCTTCCCTGTTGAGAATTTATAATATTTTTGATCCTTAATTTTTACATCAAAAGTATCAAGAGAGAGAGAGAGAGAAAGGAAAAAGATAAACATTTATGCCTAGTTAACAATTTTTGAATTAGAAATATTATCCCTGTTTCTCACTGTTTTCATCTTTATTGTATCTCTTACCAAAGATTGAAGAGAAAAAAATCAACCAAATTAAATTTCATTGTATTAAGCTATGGCAAAATGATACTGTCCTTTATTTTAAAAGTGGAATTTGAATGATTCTAATTGATAGAATTACAGGAGAGTGAAAGATATTGGAGTTAAGAACTTTTCCTTAAAGCATCTCTCAAGTATGCTTGACTTACATAGCCTGGAAAAAGAAAGGGGCAAATGAAGAATAGAGTTCTCTATTTCCTCATTTTTAGTGGATAAAACTAGAGAAAGTCAGTCAGTGCAGAAGCCTGATATCATAGAGGATTCCCACATCATTAATCTAGGGCACTAGGGAATGATTATAGAGTAAAACATAGAGGTGGTTTTGAACCAAGATTTTTTTTTGTTTGTTTGTTTCACATTAAAAAGTAAACCCAAATCAGCCTGAAGTAGGGATCAACAAAGTACAGCCTGTGGACCAAACCTGAGTCTTCAAGTTTTTTATAAATAAATTTTGCTGGAAAGCTGTCGTGCTCATTTGTTCATGTGCAGCTACTTTTCCTTGTAACAGTGAGAATGGATAGCTGCAACAGACACTGTGTGACTTCTGAACCATCACATAGGGGCTCCCCAGCTCTTTACAGAGAAAAATCACCTACTCTTGTCTAAGGCAAAGAGAGCAATCTCATCTCCCTTGTTAGTGACTGGGCTAGGTGATGACATAGGATCAATGATTGCCTGTTACTGTAAAGGCTTACTGGATGAGAAGGAAAGACAGCTGTGGCCTTTTGGGGAAAAATTTCCTCTCTTTTAAAGGAACACTCTGATTTTTTTCTTTTGTTTTGTTTCTTTTTCTTCTTGTTGGGGATTGGGTCTGCAAGTAAAGATGAAAGAGAAATGTAGACAGGGCCTGGTTCCTAGGTGCTATGTTTGAGCCATTAAATTATCCTATTTAGGAATTGTCCTTCCATAAGGCTTTTGTCATATGGGATAATACATGCTCTTTGCTATTTAAATCATTTTGAGTCGAGTTTCTGTTTCTCTTATATGGAGATGAAGTTTCCAAACTGTAATGCCACCCTTCCTGCAGCACTAAACCTTGCAAACCTTGCAAAAAAGCAGGACTCTGTTTCTGTTTCTTCTCCCACTCTGTCTGGAGGCCTGTGGTGCTGTAGTTGTATCTCACCTTTTAAGAAAGGAAAGGTAATTTTGTCAGTTAAATGCTCCTTAGTACTGCAAAATCATGTCTGTCCCAGTTTCTATTTGGATCTTTCTGTTGACAAAAACTTTTAGAATATTTGTGCCACAGAAGGAAATTCTTGTTTTAGATGTAAGGATTTGAGGATTTGTTAATAGCGACAAGACAGCATTCAAACACAAGTTGAAAAATCCCTCCCTTTCCTAGTTTCTCCAAACTTTTAACAGAGTTATAGATTTCCATTTATGTTACATATATACAGATTTTAAATATTTTAGTTTTTCTTGAGGTGGCATAAAATCATGATAGTTTCTAGAAGCCTAAAGTGATTTCATTTTGTCTTACTCATAAATGCTCATTGAATGAAGCATTTTATGTGATATCCCAAAGTAGTACCTGAAATTGAATTTAGTAAATCCAGTAACTTAAATTCCTTTGACTCACTACCTATTCTACATAAATCAAGATTCCTCTGAGAACTAATTGAAGCTATTTTCCCATTTGAAATTGAAACAAGTATTCCTGTACTGCAACCCTGTTTCATAACAAAATTTTTGTTGGCAAATTCTGTTCTAGTATGTAATTGTGGAAGTCCTGAAGGTGTTTTTAATTTTGTTAGGAGCCAAGTGTTCGTGCTACTAGCTGCAAAAATAATAAAATGAAGGTGAAATCTCCAGTACAAAGAAAAACTTGGGCCTTATTATTTATACCACTGTACTTTTTGTCTGTTTAATCTTTTATAAAGTTTCTTTTTTCTTCTAGGAAAAGGACAGTGACATGTTTTTAAGAGAAGATTTTGAATCATGTAGCAAATGCAAATTAATGAGCATTTTTGGAATATGTTACAATATTATATAAACATTTTTCTCTCTTAAAAATCATTCCACTTAGGTCCTAATGTTATTTGTCACTCAATCTGATTTTAGCAGTAAAAGAGAAGTAGTTTCAATATTTCATTCATAATCCTCCCTGATTAAGTACATGATTCTACTCAATAGTAACCCCGTGGCATTATTACCATTATCTTGCAGAGAATTTTGACTTTTCCAGAAAGCCGGCTAATACAGCATACTTTGTAAGAAATAGTTATTTGACAAAATGTGGTCTGCCTGATCAGACAGCTACTTTATACTATTCCTAACTTGTTCAAGTTAGACAAAAATAATCATTTATACAATTTTTGGTTAACAATCATTATCAGCAACAGTTTAGTCATCAAGATCTACAAAATGATGGATAATGAGAGTCTCACGACTGACCTCAATTATTAGTCCACATGGTCCTCTTGTTTGCCTAAAACTAAGAACATTAAATTTTGTTAAAAATAAGAACAGTGAAATATGACATTGGCTTACTCAGGACATCAAAATAAACTAAGTTCTTTCAGCTCCATAGAACCCAATGTCTTCAAAACAAATTGGAATTTTCTCTACTAAGAGCTAATTGAACTCTCCATTTCAGGAAAGGGAGCAGCAGTAGTCCAGAAACATAACAAAAACAGGGAGTATCACATCACTTCATATTCTAAAATCATATATGTCTTAGGGGGGGTTGTATAATGAAATATACACATAGGTACACACACTCAAATCACCAAAATGTAGTGCTGGTTTTTTTCAGAATACCATATACATTTTTGTTGTTATTTTTTTGAGACTGTTTGGTCTAGGCTGGCCTCGAACTCATGGTGGTCCTCCTGAGCATCACCAGTAGTGGAGTATAGGCATTTACCATCATGTCTTACTCCCACGACTTTTATAGATCAAATTTTTCAAAGGCTTTGAATTACTAATGTAATCAGATATGAAAAAATGTTCTCATGATAAAACATAAAATAAAGCAAAGCAAAGCAATACAAAACAAAAAAAATCTCTCTCATCCCTCTTAGCACTCCAGATTTTTACCTCCAAGATCTCTCTGAATTTAGTCATTGACTCTCGTAATTTAGACTACTTAGTTATTTTCTAAGTAGTTGTTTAATGATTTTCTAAGTAATTGGTCCTTCCTATATTTACTTGCATGTTTCTCAGTCCATGTATTCTTTCTAACCTATTCTTCATGGTATATATGCAGTGCTTTTTAACATAGATGTTTATTTTTGTCCCTCTTAATTGTAAAACTATTTGATTTTTCTATTACTTTTATAATCAACACCAAAACCTCCAGCAGGATCAAGGAGACCCACTTCATTTGATTTCTGCCTTTTTTCAGCCTGGTCTTGAGTCATTTTCTTTAACTCTAATTTTTCAACTACAATGACAGTCTTTAAAGCTCTCAAAAATCACAGCTATTTCCTATATTTCTGACATATAGTTCAGAGTACGTGTAGATATTCCACCTCTGCCTCTAGTTGTCTATGAACTTTCTCTGCCTAGATTCTTAGTAAAAATAATTTCTACTCATCTCGGGAAATCTCTGAACACTGTGTTTAATTTTACTAGAGCTTAAAGAAGGCCATTATCAATGCTGTAATGTGAAAGTAGTATACACAGTTTGATGTACTGGACATAGACATACTTTGCTTACCACTCATTCTTTCATCCTTCCTGGAAAAATGGAGTATTACAGGTTTACCACTTCTCAGTAATTTTTTATTCACATACACACACACACACACACACACACACACACACACACACGCACGCGTGCACGCACACACACATACAAATTTTGTCAGTTTTCTTAATCAGTTATCCTGAAAAAAAAGAATGTCTTTGATGCGAAAGTTTTAGAAAAATAGTTTGGTTCTTCAAAGTTTTTTCTTAAAATGTTACACATGTACAAAAGTGTACACATCTAAGTACACAGTTCAGTGGATATTGCAATGTGAATATTCCTATAATCAGCACCTTCTGTCCATTCAATTTTGCCACATGTGACTATTTAAATTTAAATTAACTAAAATGAAATACAATGAAATATTCACTTCCTTTTAATTTCCAGGCAATACAGAGTAACACAAACCAGATTTACCCTTTTAATAGAAACAATTGAAAAATGAGAAAAATGTTCTAAGTAGGTGGTTTTCATGATATTGAATCACAGGCAATGAAGAAAAGTGAATCCTGATTCATGAACGTCAACACTGTGAGCCTGCCCATTTGCTGTGTCTCACTGCTCAAAGGTCTCCACAGCATTCATGGTGCCCCTGAATGGAGTAGATGACTACACATTTCCACAGTCCAAGGCTAAGTGTTGATCATGTACAGAATACTAGAGAGGAGGGAGCCGCACAGAGAATAAATGCTGGATATTTGCAAAGGTTCTCTTGCAGAGTTTTAGTTGAGTGCTTACCAGTACATGTGCGAGATTATGTAAAGCAGAATCTAAAATAACAGAGTCTGCAGCTACTGCGTGTTGCTATAACAAAGTAACAATGTGGATAATTCATTAAAAAAAAAAGACATTTCCCATAGTTCTTGGGGCTGAGAAGTGTGGGATCAGTGAGGAGCCTGGATCTGGCATCAGTCTCTTTCCACTGTGGAAAGCAAAAGGGCAACTGAGTGTGAAGACGAGGAGGAGTCCAAACACAGTTTTAGAACAAACCCACTCTCTCAGTAATGAATTTAATCCTATTAAACATTAATCCATTAATTCAGGGCTCTGGCCCCAGGACCCAATCACCTCATAAAGGTTCCATCTTTCAAGGTTGTTATTTTGGGCATAAAGTTACCAACATACGAACTTCAAGAGACACATTCAAGCCCTAACAAGTCTCCAAAACTCTTTTAGGAATAGTGATTGTTTCCAACTGCTAGACTGGAAACTTATACGTTATGAGGAAAGGGTTAGAGTGCTGAGAAGTGTATCGTCTCAGTAGTGGAGAAGTATTAACCTCCTCTAACAGACATGGTCACCAATAGCCCTACAAAAGCAGAATACAAAGGGTGTTCCTCCAGCGTAAGAAAAGGGATAACAGATGAAACTCAACCTAAGGAGAGGGGGAAAATTGTAACTTGATGACTTAGTGAAATTCCACTTTTCTTCTTATTTGAATCTCTGACAAGTCAAGTTTTTAAAACCAAAAATAACAACAATGTACAGTGAGATTATAATATATTTATTATATAATATATCATATAACACATAATAAATTATTATATAATATATGTTATATAGTTTTATTATATATTATATAACATAATATATAACTTATATGATATATAATATATTGGAATATCATATATAATATACTTAAAAATATATAATATATATTTGTAAAATGAATTAATACAGTGGCTAGGAGGGGGGAAATGGGACTGCAATTATATGGTCCATATAGTGCACTATTACTTGAAGGGAAAGTACAATGAACCAAAATTACATATTATGAACTTCAAAGCATTATGAACTAATGTAATAATGATAGCTAGCCAAAGATAAAGTGGAATCACTAAAAAGAATAAAAATTGAATAAACATATTTGACAGCTGGAAAATAAGTATAAAGATGATACATTTAAATATAACCGTATCATAAAATGTTAATGGTCTAAGTAATTTAAAGGTAGAATTTACAGAATTTAATAAGGAATTATATGCTGCCAGGTATTTTGATACACACTGGTACTCACAGTCCTCAGGAGGCTGGGTCAGGAATATTGATGATAATTCAAGGTTGTCAGAGCTACATAGTGAATTTAAGGCCAGTCTCGAATACATAGCAAGACCTTGTTTTCAAAAGCAAAAAAGTAAAAAAAAAAAAAATCAGAAATTATATAATACAAGAAACTCATTTTTAAGTATAAGAATACAAACAAGTGAAAAGTTAAAGGATATTAAAAACATACTGCTAGCACTAGGAAAAGACAATTGGCAGTGGTGGTTTGATATTAGAGCAATTGAGTTTCACAAAAGTTAATTAAAATGAGCAGAGTTTTCTTAAAAATTAAGAGGTTAATTCATCAAGAGGACATACAAAGACAACCTAAGGGTTTGTGCACTTAATAAATCAGTTTAAAATAAATGAAATGAACATAACTTCAGAGAAAAATAGACATAACCAAAAGTACATTTGGAGATTCAACACTCTTTCTTAATTTTAGATAAAACAAAATAGAGATAAGAAAAGGAGGGAAAGAGAAAGAGATGCCTGAGCGACCTCCTATTCTATTTGGCAGTTATCAGACACTTGACCCAACACGATGACAACAAGCATTCCTTTTGGGAAATGTCCACAGTGCATTTCCAAGTGAGACCAGATTCTGACCTGGAAAACAAGTCTCCAGTGACACGAGTGTCAAATCACGAAAGACGTTCTCTGAGGACAATGGGTTTGAATTATAAATAAGTGATAGGATCATATCTTGAAATTTTATGATATTTGGAATCTCATAGCACACTTTTGAGTATTTTGAAGGTTAAAAAATTAATAAGGAAATTACAAAGTACTCTGGGGTGAATAAAAATAGAATATATAAATGTGAGTGGTATGCAGCAGTAGTGTTACTTAGAAAGAAATAGCACTAAACATTTTTTTAAAAGAGATTAAGACAAAAGAGGACATAACAAAGCAGATCAGATTAGAACAATCAAGCAATGCAGCATTTTACCACAAGACAACCCATAATTAACAGTAACTACCACAATGTTTCTTTCTTTGAAATAGTTGAGCATAACTTCATATATGGTACTATCAAACCTAACAAAACAGTATAAAACCATTCAAGAAAATGAAAGCATTACATGACTTTCAGAAGCAAATTGCACAGAATGAACAATGGCTACTATATTATCTCATTTTCCATAGAAAATTTGTTTATACTATCACATATAATAATATCCAGTAAGATATAACATGATAGAACCAAAGGAAACAGGAGAACAAAAGCATAGCAGGACTTCAGAGTAAAATGATATTAAATCAGTACAGACTATTCTAATGTCTTGTTTTCTTCAAATATCTGTTCATACTATCACAGGTAATAAAATCAAACAAACCAGGATAAAACCATTCCAACTAATAAATGCAAGCATTATAAGGCTTCAAAGCAATGTAATGGGGAATCATGATTACCATAAACTCTTATGTAGTCTTACCATTTCTTGCACTAGGGAGACAGTATGGTATTTATACATGTGAGTTTGATTTATTTCACTTATGAGTATGGTCTCAAGTTGCGACCATTTATTTATAAATATATCTATGTGATCTTAATTTATAGCTGAGTAGTACTCCATTGTATAAAAATAGCACAACTTTTTTTTATCCATTCCTCAGTTGATGAACACTTAGGTTGTCTCCAAGATCTAGCTATTACAAATTGTGCTGCTATAAACATGGGTGCACATATATCACTGTGGTATGATGTTTTCAGTTCTTCTGGGAATATGCCTAGAAGTCGAATAGCTGGGTTGAGGAGTCTCCAGACTAATCACAGTGGTTGCACCAGCCTTCACTCCCACTAACAGTGCAAGGAGTGTTCCTTTTTCCCCACAGCTTCTCCAGCATTTGTTGTTGAGAGTTTTCTTTATCGTGGCCATTCTTTCTGGAGTGACATGGAATCTCAGTGTTGTTTTAATTTGCATTTCTCTAATGACCAAAGACGATGAACATTTATTCATATATTTATTTTCCATTTGTATTTCTTCATCTGAGGATTGTGTATTCATCTCAGATGGCAATTTTTGGATTGGGTTTTGAATTTCGGGGGTCTGATTTTTTTAATTCTTTATATGTTTTAGACAGAAGTCCATTGTCTGAGTGACAGTTCACTAAGACTTTTTCCCAGTTTGTGGGTTTTCTTTTCACAATTCTGAAGATTTCTTTTGACATGCAGAAACTTTTTAATAAGATATGATCCTAGCTATTGATTCTGGGATGTATTTCCTGTGCAGTTTGATTCCTGTACATGAATTCTCTATCTACCTCTATGTCTTTAAGATTATTACCTAATTTGTCTTCCAACAGATTTAGTGTTTCAGTTTTAATATTCATATCTTTGATCCATTTAGATTTTAGTTTAGTATATTGTGATAGGCATAGTTCCACTTTTAGTTTTCAGCATGTGGAGAGCCAGTTTTTCCACCACCATTTATAAAAGAGACGGTCGTTTTTCCAGTGAATATGTTTGGCCCCTTTATCAAAGATAAGGTGGTTGAGTGTGTTGGTAGTTGTGGTTGTATCTTCTAATCTATTCCATTGATCTTCAGATCTGTTTTTATTCCAATACCATGTTGATTTTAGTACAGTTGCTTTGTAGTATAACTTCAACTCAGGGATTGTGATGCCTCTTGCCTTGCCTTTGCTGCTTAGAACTGTCTTTGCTATTCTGGGTCTCTTCTGGTTCCAGATGAATTATAGGAGTGATTTCTCTAGATCAGTGAAGTATGTTGATGGACATTTTTACAATATTTATTCTTCCTATCCATGAAGAAAGGATGTCTTTCCATTTTCTGAGATCTTCTTCAATTTCTTTTTCAGGGTATTATAATTTTCCCTGTATAGATCTTTTACTTCTTTTGTGAGAATAATTCCTAAGTATTTCATATTTTTGGATGCTAGTGTGAAGGGTGTGGCTTCTTTTATTTCCCTCTCAGTGATTTTGTTATTATTGTATCGAAATGCTATTGATTTTTGAGTATTGATTTTGTATCCAGCTACATTGCTAGGACTCTTTCAATGAAGTTTTGGGGTCTTTATGTAGAGTATCATGTCATCTGCAAATAATGATAATTTAACTTTTTCTCTTCCTATCTTTACCCCTTTCATTTCTCTCTCTTGTTTTATTGTTCTGGCTAGTATTTCCAGTACTATGTTGAATGGGAGCAGTGGTAAGGGGCACCCTTGTCTTGTTCCTGATTTTAAGGTAAAGACATTCAGTTTTATCATATTGAGGTAAAGACCATCTATTCCAATTTTCTGCAAGGTTCTTATCATGAATGAGTGTTGGGCCTTATCAAAAGCTTTTGTTGCATCTAAAGAGATAATCATGTGATTCTTACTTTTGGCTTTATTGATATGGTGGATTACATGTATTGACTTACATATGTTGAACCATCCTTGCATCCCTGGGATGAATCCCACTTGGTCATGGTGTATAATCTTCTTGATGATTTGCTGCACCCTGTTTGCCAATATTTTATTGAGAATTTTTGTATCTGTGTTCATTAGGGAGACTGGCCTGTAGTTCTCTTTCAGTTGGGTCTTTCTCAGATTTTGGTACTAGAGTAATATTTGCTTCCAGGAATGACTTAGGAAGGATTGTTTCCCTTTCAATTTCATTAAAGAGTTTGAGGCGTGTTGGCATTAAGTCTTCTTTGTATTTCTTGTAGAATTCTGTAGTGAATCTATCTGGGCCTGGGCTCTTCTTTGTAGCTAAGGACTTAATTACATTTTCAATTTCATTAATAAAAGTTGGGTTATTCAGCAGTTTTACCTCTTATTGACCCAGCTTTGGTCCTTACATGTTTCTAGGAATCTGTCTATTTCTTCTGTGTTATTGAACCTATGAGATTAGAGGTTTTTATAATAGGTGTTGATGATCTTCTGTACTTCCACAGAGTCTTGTAGTGATTTCACCTTTTTGATTCCTTATTGCATGAATTTGTATTTTTTCTTTCCTTTTTAACATAAAGTTGGCTAGGGGCTTATCAATTTTATTTATTCTTTCCAAGAACCAACTCTTTGATTCATTGATTTTTTTGGATTGTTTTCTTAGTCTCTATTGTATTGATTTCTGCTCCGATTTTTATACTTTCCTCCTTTTTTTGGCTTTGGGCTAGATTTGCTCTTCTTTTTTCTAGATGTTTGAGGTGTAGCATCAGGTTTTTTTATTTGTATTCCTTCTGTTTTACTGATGTGGTACTCAGGGCAATAAATTTTCCTCTGAGGACTGCTTTCATTGCATCCTACAGATTCTGGTAAGTTGTATCTGTATTTTTGTTTGCTTATAGGTATTCTTCTATGTTCTTCTTTAATTTCCCCTGTGACCCACTGATTGCTCAAGAGTGTATTATTCAATTTCCATGTATTTGTGGGGTTTTTGAAGTTTCTTTTATCATTAATTTCTAGTTTCATGACACTATAATCTCATAACATGCATGGGATAATTGCAATTATTTCAATTTATTTAAATATGTTCTGTGAGCTAGTATATGGTCTATTTCAGAGAATGTCCCATGTGCTGCTGAGAAGAATGTATATTCTGATGTTGTTGGATGAAACACTCTGTATATGTCTATCATACATTTGTTCACAGGTGTAATTCTGTTCTGTTACTTTTTGCTGATTTTTTGTCCAGTTGATCTGACCTTTGGTGTCAATGGTGTGTTAAGGTCTTCTGTTATTGTTAATTTGATTTTTCATTTCTATTAATACTTGCTTTGTATAGCTGGATTATCTGGAATTTGGTGCATATATATTTAAGATAGTTATCTCTTCCTCTTGAAGTGTCCCCTAACCAGTAGGTAGTGACCTTCTTCATCTCTTAGGATCATGCTTTGTTTGAAGTTCACATTATCTGCAAACAGAATAGCTACCCCTGCTTTTTTTGTTGTTGTTGTTGTTCATGTTCCATGAAGTATTTTTTTCCATCCTTTAACTTTCAGTCTGTGAGTTTCCTTTTGGGTTAGATGGGTTTCTTGCAGACAGCATATGCTTGGATGTTGTTTCTTAATCCATTCTGCCAGTCTGTTTCATTTAATTGGTGAATTGAGACCATTTACATTAATGGTTATAACTGTTATATGTTGGTTTATTGTTGACATGTTATCTTTCTGCTGTTACATCTTTATCTTTCCATTCTGCTTAACTGTCTACCTTGCTTAGTAGTTTTTTCCTATGTGTATCTAGACTGTCTTTCAGTATTCCTTGCAGGGTGGCTTGATGTTCATGAAGTTCTTTAGCTGTTATTTGTCATGGAAATATCTTATTTCTCCATCCCTTTTGAAGGACAGTTTTGCAGGGTACATCAGTCTAGGTTGAGAATCATTTTCCTTTAGGATGTGAAATACTTTACTCCATGCTCTTCTTGTTTTCATTGTTTGTGTTGAGAAGTCTGCTAGGCTTCTGATAGGCTTTCCTTTATAGGTGACCTGTCTTTCCTCTCTGACAGCTTTTAGTATTCTATTCTTACGTTGGATTTCTGGGATTGTGATTATTATATGTCTGGTAGTTTTATATTGGTTATGGCTATTTGAAGTTCTATATGCTTCACTAATCCTAATGTCAGTTTTCATTCTCATGTTTGGGAAATTTTTAGCTATTACTTCTGTAAATAGCCTCTTCATATCATTTGTGTTGTCCCCTTCTTTTTCATTTATCTCTATCAATCTTTTGTTATTTTTCATTGCATCATCGTGTAGTTGTTGAATTGTTATTTCCTGATTCCTTGTTATTTTTTTAAAAAAATCTTTCCTTTCTTGTTCACTAGCTATAATCTTGTGTTTGAGGTCTGAAATTCTATCTTCACTTTTGTTGAGTAAGTTTTGACAACTTTTGATGGAATTTTTGATTTCCTGTGTATCTCTTTGAGTCTGCTTTATGTATTCTGTTTGTTTCTTAAATTGTTCATCCAGGGATTCTATCTTTTTAATTTGTTCCTCTAATTTTTTAACTGTGCCTTCTTTAGATGTGTTTAGCATCTCTTTCATTACTTTTATCATTTCTTCTTTTACTGGGAGATTATTTCTAGTTTGAATTTCTTTAAAGCTTCCCATAGTTGCTTCTTTATTTCAGTTGCTATTATTTCAGTTATTTCAGGTGTATGGCATATATTTTCTTCTGTGTACATGGCTTCTAGGCTTGGTTGGGGTGGGCTGGAGGCTTGAGATTGCATTTTGGTATTTCATTTTGTCAGTTTTCTATATTTCTGGGTTTCAAGCGTTGTTCGAAGACTTCCCCTGGGTGTGTTGGAAATCGTCTCCTATGCCATAGACTCGTGGGACTGAATAGAGGCTGTTGAGCGTGGTCCAGTTAGGCCCTCAGGCCCTCCTGTGCCACCTTCAGTGTTTCAGGTAACTGGGCAGGCACCTAAACAATGTGGATCATGGACTAAAGCTCTCCCCGGGCAAAGACCAATGCCCTAGAACTCACTTCACTTGCTCTCAACTCCCCTGATTGAAGAAGGTTGCTGAGCATAATGTAGTCGGTCTGCAAAACCTCCCAAGGCTAGTCTAGTGTGGCTAGGATCTGGGCGGGTCCTTGAGCAGTGGGAGTGATGATCCTAAAGTCTCCCAGGGCTCGGGATGGCCTGCAGGACTCACCCCAACTGCCAGCTGAGTTTCCCGGTTTGAAAAAAAGCACTAAACGTTTATGTTAGACAAAAAGAAATCAATAAGCCTGAGCTTCCACCTGACGAAGCTAAAACAAGAACAGCAAATTAAATGTAAAGGAAGCCAAATTAAAGAAACAATAAACCTAGAGTGGGAATCAATGAAACAGAAGTGAGAAAAATAATAGAAAGAGATAAAGTTCAAAGATGTTTTCTTAAAATCTCAAAAATTGAAAAACTACTAAACAGAATCATAAAAAGTAATAGAAAACTAAAATTATCAATATTTGGAACTAGACAATTAATATCACCAAAGATTCCATAAATATTTTCAAATAATATAAAAATATTATGAAATAATATTTAGAAACTTCAATGCAGCTTCGATGAAACATAAAATTTTTGAAAGACATAGTGCTTACTTAAAAAGAAAAAGGTAATCCAAATAGCCCTATATGGGTTTGAATACCTAAATGTGCACTTTTTAAAATCTTCTGCAAAACAGGTAAGTAAATAAATAAAAACTCCAGACTTAGACTGGTGAATTCTACCAAACATTGAAGTAAAAACCCAAACCAAAACAAACAAATAAACACGTCTATATAAACACATATATAAATGTCAAAAGAGAAACAGTCCTAACTAATTTGTTGAGGCCAGTATCACTCTAGTATCAAAATGAGACAAGATCACTGCAAGAAAAACTTCTGGCCAATATCACTTATGCTCATGGACACATTTATAAAAGAAAGTTTTAGCAAGGTGAATCCAGCAATATATTGTGCTTATTATATGCATAAAGATCAAGAAACATTTATTTCCAGGATCTCAAGTTTTATTTAACACTTAAATATCAAGTAATGCAAATTACCACATTAACAGATTAAAACCAAAATAGAACAACAACAAATACATATTCATTTCAGTAGATACATAAAAACTGTTTGACTAATTTTATATCTGTTGATTTTTGAAAACAAGCTTTGGAAAGTAAGGAATAGGAAGCATTTCTTCAGTCTGAGAAAGGCCCTTTAGAAACCTATAGCCAACACTAAAATTAATGGTAAAAGACTGAATTATTTCTCCCTAAGGTCAGAACAATGCAAGGTGGTTATGCTTACCACTTCCATTCAACATGTATTAGACCATTGACTCAAAGCAGTGAGACAATAAAAATAAAGCAAAAGCATTTTCTTATCTTGGAAATTAAAAAGTAAAACTCTCTGTGTATAGCAACACAAACTATGTACAAAATTCTTTATAAACTAAAAAGTACTTCTGTAACTAATTAACTAGTGTATTGGTCAGCTTTCCCATCACTGGGATGTCATATTTGATATGCACAATTTAAAGGAGAAGAAGGGCTTTTAATTTGGCTGGTGGTTTTAGGGGATTCAGTCCATGGTCAACTATTTCAGTCTGCAACATCATGATGAAATGGCATGAAATGACATATGAAAGCTGCTTATTTCATGAATCAGAGATGGGAACAGCTTCAGAGAAGAAGGGGCCAGGGACCACACATAATACCCTCAGTCAAACCTCTATGACCCATCTAGAAACATCAGAAGTATGCTTTACTAGCCCATTAAGCATTACTTAATTTTATCAAGTTGATATATCATTGTTAAGGCTCACAGTTTATCAATCAGCAAGGGAAAAGATCAATAATGTTAAAAATCTGTATTTATTTATATTAACAATGGATTATCAGAGCTTCAATATTTAAAGCAAACCACCATTTTCAATTAAAAAATGTGAAAAGTTTATGAATATATTTAGTAAAATATATCCAAGGCATGTATACTAAATATTACAAAAACTTTGCTGAAAGAACATGATGTAAACCTAAAACCAAGGACAGATATACCATATGTGTGGATTGGAAGTCTCAGGAGTTTTAAGATGCTGACTGATTATTCTCAGATTGTTTTGTAGATTCAGAGCAATATCAAATTGTCAGCCACTCCCTCTCTTCTCTCTCTCTTTCTGATATTGTTATTCCTAAAATTGCTAAGAAAGTACAAAGTATATTGAATGATCAAAATAATCCTAAAAATAGTGGAACATAAAGTAGTTTCCAATATCTGCTAAAACCATTTAAAATAATTAGATGGCTTTAAATTATATAAATGTATTGACTAACAATTTTAAGGACTGAAATTAGGTATCTGTGGAGTTGTGCTTCTTTGAGAATTGTAGAAGAAAACTCACCCCTTACTTATTTGCCTATTTTATCTTCTGCCTATTGTCAATTTTCCTAGACTGTGGCCTTGTGGCCACATCATTCCAATGTCTGCCCTTATGGTCACACCACTTCCTTCTTTAATCCTCTCTGCGTGTCTATTTGAAGGACACTCATAAGATTTAGGTCCCACTCAAATAATCTAAACAATATCTCCCTTAAGGTCCTTAATTTAATTGTATTTACTTCAACTCTTTTTTCCAAATAAGGTAATACTCGTAGATTCCAGAAACTAGGCCATGAATATATCTTTTGGGAGGCTGTCATTTAGTCCACTACAAGCATGATTTACATACTACATGTATTTGTGTTGTTATAATATATTAAAAAACTGACTAAAAATGGATCATCAACCTAAACCCTAAACTTAAATTTTAAAACTTCTATAAAAGAATACAGGAGAAAATCTTTGTGACTCTTGGTTGAGTAAATGTACTTTAAATACAATATGAAAATCATGATCATTCAAAATATTCTGAAATTTAACTGCAGTAAAATTAAATATGATCTTTTTTGAGACAGAGTCTTGCTATGAGTGCAGGCTGGCCTTGAGCTCACTTATAGCCCAAGATGGCTACATAAAGTCACAGAGATTCTCCTGTCTTGGCCTGCTGAGTACTGGAATTACAGGCATGTGACACTATGCCCAGATTAAATATTATTCTTTTAGATAGATAGCTATACTATCAATGTCTATTAATTGATCCAAAAGAATAGTTTGTGCTTTCATTGCTTGATTGTTTGATCATTTTTTATGCTTAAATCATGTAACCTGAACAATAATATACAATGTATTAACTAATGTTAATTTCCTACTATTTTTGAAAGTCTATCATTTATATCCTTTTTATTTTTAATAAAAAAGTTTTAAAAAGAAAAATATTATTCTTTTGATATATATAATGTTAAAAGATAAAAAGTTAAACCAGAGTCCAAAAATATTTCCAAATCACATACCTCATGAAGGAATGGTATCCAGAATATATGCTGAATTATTCAAGTCCATGATATGAAAGTGTATTAGTTACTTTCCTATTGCTGGGACAAAACACCTGATATCTGCAACGTAAAGGATGAGAGGTTTACTTTGGATTTTTGTTTTAGAGGGTTTAGTCCATTGCTGTTGGCTGCGAGGCAGAAATAGTACAGCAAAAAATTTTGGCAGACAAAGCTACTAATCCAATGACAGTCAGGAAATACAGAGATAAGAGTGGAACTAGGTCACATCCCTATTGACTTGCCCATGTTCAAAATGTTCATGTTCAAATACATGAGATTTTGGGAATATATTTTTAGACATAGATGTTAAAGTTTCATCCCAACCTCCAAAAGGTTCAAGTCCATCTCATTATGCAAAATGCATTTAGCGTATCTGTAAGAGCCACCAATTCTAACAATTCCAGCATTGCTGCAAAGTTCAAATCAAAATATTTTTGTGACTCAAGGCAAACGCCAAAAATACTTGTATTTGATTATTTTTTGAAACTTTATTCATAAAGCTCTGCACTTAAAAGGATCCAAATGTCCATTTAGTAGCATACTGAAAATTAAATGTATTATGTTTATATAAGGATACTACTCAACAAAAGAAATGAATGAACTTTTATAACATGAAACAACACAGTTGACCCTCAAGTGATGTAAGTCAGATACAAAAGATATAAACTGTATGATTCTAGTCATAGAAAACATTATGAATATCAAAATTTGGTTTCTTGCAGGAAGTAACAATACAAAGGCTAGAAGATGATAAAAGGAACTAAAGCTTAAGAATAAAAATGTGAGTGAAGAAGCAGGGGTAAAATGAAATACAAAATGAAATACAAAAGCTATTTACAGAAATAATTAAAGAAAACTTCCCAAGCATAGGAAAAGGAAATGGTATTCAGATAAGTGAGGCATACAGAACTCCAGCCAACTATAACCAAAATAGATCTATACCAAGATATATAAAAATCAAAATCCCAGAAATTCAACACAGGAATGGAGTATTAAAAGCTGTCAGAGAAAAGAAACAGATTACCTATAAAGGAAAACCCAGCAGAATCACATCAGACTTCTCGGCGCAAACCATCAAATCCAAAAGTGCTTGGAGTATTCAAAGTCCTGAAAGAAAATAACCTCCAACTGAGATTGGTGTACCCTGCAAAACTATCTCTCAAAATTAATGGAGGAACAAGATGCTTCGATGACAAAGAGGAACTGGGGGAGTTCATGACCACCAAACCAACCTTACAAAAAATACTGAAGGACAATCTAAAGAGAGAGAGAAAAAGACCATGGTTTCAGGAACAATGGCAGAGGGGGCTCACTGGCAGAGCAGACAGTGGAATGAAGGGAAAAAGTAGACAACCAAAGGCAGAAAAACAGCATGGCAGAGACAAGGCAGAGAAGGTTGGCCATAATCACTAATGTGTACGGCCTCGATTCACCAATAAAAAGAATCACAGGCAGACTGGATCAGGAGATATGGTCCATCAATATACTTTATATGAGAAATACATTTAACCCGAAATGGGGGGTTATAGACTTAAAGCCAAAGACAAGAAAACAATGCTCCATGTGACAGGGAACCAGAAAAAAGAGGAGGTAGCTTGCCCATCAGCTGCAGATTGGTTAGAAAGCCATGACACTCTTACACAGTGGAAAACTACTCAGCTATAAACAAAGAAAATCTTGAGGTTTTGGTAGGCAAATGGAAACAACTTGAGATCATGCTCAGGGGTAAAAACATTAAGAACCACTTAGGTGAATAGCAGGTTGCCTCCCTAATATAAAAATTAAAGGAGTTGGTGGGGTCCAAAAAGTACAATTCAGCCTGTGAAAGTGAAAGGGGAGGAATAGCCTAAAAAGGGAAGACAGTGGCCATTGTTAAACTGTTATCATGATTTGAAAGTCATATTGTTTTCATTGATCTGTTTAGTATGGTTTTATTCTGTTTCAGTTTGTCTACATGTGTTAGATGTGATGGCATGGACAGCTAATCCAAAGATAGCAGGGATATATTATAGTAACTATTTTTTATTTCTTATTAGCTAGATTTGAAGCCCTGTATTGCTTTCACTGTTTTTGTTTTGACTGAATTTATTCTATTCTATTTTGTTTGATAGTATCAAGTCTGATGGTATAGGCAACTATTTTGGAGACAATAAGGTATACTAAGATACCCATTCTGGTTTGATTATTACCTTCTTTTGAAGGGCTATAATGTCTCCAATATTTTGTTTTTATTGGTTTTGTTCTATACTGTTTTATTCAATTTTATTATGCCTGATGATATGGACAATTCTTTTGAAAATAACAAGAGGCATTATGGTAACCATTATTGATCTCCTTGTATTTTGTTTTTAAGTAATGTACCATGTTGATCCTTTTGTTTTGATTTACTCTATTTTTTGTCTCATTTGATTTTATTCTCTATCTTGATACCATTTTTCCATACATCATTCTTGTTCATCTCCTAGTACACTGTATCTTCCATTTTCTGCACTCCTGGACTCTTACTGATACCTCCTTTGAGTTTTGGAATGTGGTCAAACAGAACAGAAATATTCGATGCTCATTGCTTGAGCTGTTTCTTTTCCTTTGCAGCCAGTCCTTGTGTAACAGGTGTTTCTTGCCGTCTTGGATCATGCAATTTCTTTGCCTAAAACGTTCTTCCTTGAATCTTCACTTGGACCTTCTATTTTTATCTGATTTAACACATATTCTACATTATCAAATCTTTCAAAATTTTTTCATCATGTGTTTTGCAACTTCAGGCCTAAACCCTCTTTTTTTAGTTCTCCAGTTTGCTCATCCCCCATGATGTTTTCAAATCATCTCACTGTGAGACTATTTTGAGATTATGATTTCTATGTACTTAGATAAACTACATCTAGACCATGGTAAATATTTTACTTTATGTGAATATATAACATTTTAATTTATAAAGAATATAAAGGACTTAAAATGTCAATTTTTAAAATGATATTTGTAGAAATTTAAATTAACTTTGGTGCAGTCTTTTTAGAAATTCCAAAGATGGCCACATATTTTAGAAATACCAACCTTTAGCACATTTTGCTATATATATTATATACTTTCTAAAGAGATAACTTTTAAACAGTATGGCATGTTATATAAATTAATTGCTCTAGAATCCTGGATAGACACATGCTTCACTTCACATGTTATGACTTGTAGTAGTTCCAAACACATTTCAGAATAATTTCATACACATTTACTGTCAGATTTGATTAACAAATGTAACAAAACTAAGCAAGTATTGATTGCCATGTTGTATTGTTGTATGTGCCTCAAGACATAGTGAAATTCCTGCCACCAGAGGTGATGAAGTTAAGGTTGGCTGACAGACCATTTACACTGGGCTATTCTCCATGTTTAAAAAACAAATTGACCACATAAAAGTCAATGTCCTTCTGGCTCTTGACAACGACCTTTTAGAAGAAATCATGTCTTATATAGTTCACATGCAACGTAAAATTTACAGTTTTCATTTTTTCTTAAAATCACAGAAGTACAATTTTACACAAAAGTCTTATTTTGCCAGATGCACTTAAAGAAATTCTTTCTTCATAATTAATAGTTTTCTTTAGAAATTTAAAAGATGTGCTTTAGTTGTGTTTTCATCTAATTCTTCTCCCATCTTTAATGACTTGTTATTTAAATGGGCATGAATTAACACACAGCTGCTGCTGTATGTGTGATCTGCCAATAAACTTACAACCAAATGCTGCTGATATCAGTTATCTTATGCTACAAAGGGCAGGCAAGTACCGCTTTGCTTTAAGACATGCTATTATTTATACCTCACATTAGTGGCACAGGCCTGAATCCATGCAGAAGGAAACAAGAGCCAAATCAGTGAACATCTCCTGAACAATAGGTGTCACTCTTCCGCCTAAATCTGGATGGTACATGATAGAAGAGCTGAAAAGTTTGGTTTTTCCATTCATTGTATGTTGATATTGTCTTCCTAAGTCAAGTTTCTTATTATCATATATAGAAAATAGTGCCTTCCTTGTCACTTATAGACAACAATTATCCACTTTACAAATTACTGATTGAAAAGATCATGGTCATTAACATTTGCTGAGCAGCCCCTGAGTACAATGGGAAATAATAGAAAAAAGAGAAGGAGAAATGAATGATAAAGTGAAGGGCAAGTTCCAGACAGAGGTTTTAAGCTGCCTACCAACATGCTTGGACATACTTTGTATACTATGAAGGCAATTTAAGCAACTATTTATTTATTAAGTTAGAGTTTTATATATACATATCAATAAGGCATACATATGGATAATATATATTGCATAATATATGACTATATATGATATATATGTAGGGAGAGACAGAGAGAGAGAGAGAGAGAGAGAGAGAGAGAGAGAGAGAGAGAGAGAGAGAGAGAGAGAGAGAGAGAGAGAGAGAGAGAGAGAGAGAGAGAGACAGAGAGAGAATGAGACAGACACAGTGAAACAGAGAGACCAAAACTCATGTTATTTCCAAAACACACTTAAGAATCCATAAAATGGAACTTGGAAATATTCCTTCCTCAAAACTAAGAGTGGTTAAAATCTAAAAGCTGATCTGAGTAAGCATAATCATTTAGTACATGACAAGGGTAGCATTTCATAGCAGTGCCAAAAGAATAAATAATTTAACAAATGGTTTCAGAACATTGTTAAAATGTCTGGGAAAAAGTTATATTCCTTCCTTACATCAAAATACATTCCAGAAGGACCACTATAGTAAAAGTAGAATGGAGGTATAGCATACATCAGGGTCTATTTTCAAATCTCAGTACCACAAACAAAGAAGCCAACACACACACACACACACACACACCTTGGTGTGATAACACGCCTGTAATCCCAGGACTCCTGGAGGTTGAGGTAGGAGGATCACAAGTTTAAATCCAGCCTGGACGACTTACTGACTTAGCAAGACCCTGTCTCAAAATTTTTTAAAAAGGATGAGGATAGACCACAGTGCAAAGCTTTCAGTAGTGAAATACTGGGTTCAGTCCCCAGTACCACAAAAATAATTACATTGAAAAATAAATCATTAAAGAACTAAAGGAAAATATATAGTTAGCCTATATATTTAGCCTATTTATATGCCTCTGGTGTATACATAACTTATTATACATCACAATGAAGCAGAAGCCATGAAGGGGAAAGTGATTTAAAAATATAAGAAATATAAAAGTTCTTTCAGTCAAATTAGCAGGAACAGAATTTTTTAAAAAGCATGAGAAAAATTTGCAAACTATATCAGAAAGTATTTATGTAATTGATATATAGATGTCACTTACATATTAATAAACGATGAACATTCTATAACACCAAGAAAGTATCTTAAATAGATTCACATACAAGCTTACATACAGAGACATGCACATGAACAAGGAATCAATAAGTACATGGAAAAATACAGTGGTGTCTCATAGATTAAATAGTGTGGCTCAGTGTTCAGGCAATGCCTGTTATGATTTAGGCTTAGTTAGTGGGTAATTTTTTAAACATAGGTTAAATGAGTTGTCTTAACATTTCAAATCATGAAACAAGCATTTAATTTTCCTGCGCCTCATTTTTCTTGACTGCAATATAATGATATTAACAAGAATTGCCTCATAACATCTACTCCATAGGGTTATTGTGAAGAAAAAGTGATGCATTTTACTTTAAATGTCCTAAAAATATTTGGCATAAAATGAACTCTGAAGAATTTTAGGTAAATTAAAATAATGAGAGTCCATCTTTTATTTCTCAGTTAAAAATTTCTAGGCATCACAATACTTCCATTTAAGCTTGAAGAATTAGTCTATCCTATAGATCTGTAGTTAAGTGCAAATAGGTAAGATTTTTGAAAGGATAAAATATATCAAGTTTTAAAAGTGCATATTCTTTAGTCTGATTTTCCTCTTTGAGGTATTTGTACTGAGCAAATAAATAACATTTATCAATGTATCATGTTCAGTGGAGAAGAGTTATGTTACTTATATACTTGATGGAAAATGGTTAAATATGTTATTCTATACATTTATTCCTTAAAATATGTTTATTTTACATATATGTGAAGTACATATAGAATATTTAATACTATTGACACATTTATGTAAATGATGTTTTACATGCAAAATAAGGTGCAAAATTATGATCAAATTTTAAGTGGATGATACTAAATATGAAGTATATATTCACAGGTTATCACTGAACAAAGAAATAGCAGATGAACTGAATTTTTTTCATTTCTTCTTGACTATAGTCATCAAAGCTTTACAGTAATTATTTTTATAGTGAAAATAATAAGAAAACTGTGTTGTCGTTGTTACCTTTACAAAGATAAAGAGAAAGTAAAAAATAGATATTTAGGGGAATTTGGTTTGGGGTACCCATGCAGTTCAGATTCTAATACAGAGAAGAAGGATATTATCGTTAGGACTATACTTCATTTAAGTGGTTGGTGCACCACAAACTTTGTAATGTACTTTTTACTTAATTACGTTGAATAGTTCTTACAACCAAGCGAGAGTGTGAATGGATCAGAGTAAGTCAAAAGCCAGTTTCTTAATTTTCTCATTGACATGATTTAAACCTCAACAAATCACTCAATATGATGTATATAAGTGACTAACGTAGGTGTGAATAGAAAAATTGTATTCAGTTCCTGACAAATATTTTTTGAGCATCCAGTTCTATACCATTGCTGTGTGTGGAGATAACCACAGAAAAGAACAGACTTTCTTCCTGCCCTGGAAAACTACACAGTCAAGTGGAAAGGAGCCCACTTAGCAAGCAACCAAGTAGGGCAGACATAGTAATGAAGGAGATGCGATATGGATATTTATTGATTGACTACTGTGTGTGAGGGTGCTACCATAAATCATGAGAATACTTCCAGGAATCTTATCGGTCCACATCCTTGCTCTAAAGGAGTTTGTCTTAGTTATTTTTCCCCTTGCTAAAACAAAATACCCAGTGCCCTAAATTAAGGAAGGACAGGTTTATTAGCTCACAGTCTGTGCAAGTTTTAGTCCATAATCTGCTGGCTCCAGAGCAGGGTTGCAGAGAACAACAGTTCATGGCAGGCAGAAGACAGCAAAATCAATGACCAAACTTACCAACGTCTTCCTGCCTCTTTTCTATTCTGTCTAGGCTGCTGGGATTAGATCAGTGTCAAACCAATCAGTAAACTGATCACAAACACTTAATCTCAGCATCACACACTCTGGATTCTACCACCTCTGAAAAAAAAAAAAATCCTATGACCCTAAGAGGCTTTGAGGGAATATCTAGACATGGACAATAACAGAGTTTATATTCCAGTGAAGAAAGAGGGAAAATTAAAAAAAAATTGATAGATAATTAACAAAGTGGGCTAAGTGATGTAAGTTCTAAGGAGAAAATGTAGTTGGAAAGGTGGAGATACAGTTGAGCAGTTGGGCTTAAGAGTAAAGAGGGGCCTACCAGAGAAGATAATACTTCATTAAAGACCTAAGGGAGAAAAGGAAAACGTCTGAAGAAAATTGAATGGATCAACTCTCAAAGATTATTAGGAGCAGAGATAGAATTTAGAAATGATCATTAGCTTAGGAAACATGGAAATCGTGGATGATCTTGACAAAAGAAATTTTAGAGAAGAGGTGAGTATAGAAGCTTGATACAATGGGTTCATTAAAGCATAGGAGGTGAGGCGTTAGGTACTCTTTTTTTAGAGTTTTGTGGCTTGATTAATAGAAGAAGAAAAAAGAAACATGGAGCAGATGGAACAGAAAATAGTATCCAGATAACACCTTGACTTTTGGTTTTAATATGAGAAATGGCAATGTCTTGTATCCGTATAAGAAAATGCAGAGCACGGGGAAAACTTGATGATGTGAGAGAGGAAGATCATTAGAGATGTGTCCTTGAGTAGGGAGTAGGGAGGGATGATATAGTGCACAGAGTGAGGGGTCTTAGTGTAGATTTCTAAGTGAAGTGAAGCCTGGCATATTAACATTTTATTAGGAAAGCAATCCCCCAGGAAAATAGAAGTGAGGTTAAAAGAGTGTAATGGGAAGGAAAGGAAATAAAATACAAGACAATACAAGAGTGTAATGGGAAGGAAAGGAAATAAAATACAAGACAATACTGTATTATCAATCTGATTTTAGTTGTGTGGCAAATTACTCTTGCAGGATATCTTCAAAGGTACTGTATTAGGGAATTAGTAAGACCCCTAAGAGTCCATCTATCATGGTTTATGTCAGTGGCCCCCAAGCCTCATGAATTATGGACTGGACCAAATCTATCACTTGTGACTGGTTCCTTGTCTAGCGCTTGGATTGGTGGTGTGAGTGTTTCACCCGCCCAGGGCGGAGCCAGGATATGATGCACTGGCAGGAAGAAGGTGTGTCTCTAGCTCCTTTGCTTTTGCTTTCACTCTTGCTGTTTCTAGCGGCCATGAGGGCTGACCTGGCCTCGCCAAGCTGCCTTGTAGCCCAGTATAGACTGAAGCTTCCAAGAGCTGTAAGAAATAAACGTTTTCTTCCCTAACTTTGGGCATCAGGCATTTTGTCTCAGCGACAAGTAAAAAGTAACTAAGACACTGTCTTATAGGAAAAAGAGAATTTTTCAAATGTCCATGCCTCTAATCTGTCCAAGTTGTTTATAAAGGATGACCAAAGTGGGAAGCAGGAGATGTGCATGCATAGTAAGAGGTAAGAAGGCTACCACTGGGTTGTGCTCACAAATGACTATAGACTTTGGAGCAGTTCCCCAAGTGGGTGTCTTATCTAGTGGCCGAAACAGGAGCAATCTAATTCATTGATGATGTGGACTGTTGTTAGGCTTCCCCAGGCAGAGAAAAGGAAAGAACACAGACCAGAGATGATGCATAAAATCGAAACAGAGAAGAAAGTTAAGCCTGGGGTTGGAGAATTCACAGTTGATTCAAGGTAACAAGAGAGATGGCAAGATATGTGGGAGGTATGTAGGTGGGCAGTACAGGAACCCGTACAAATTCTTTTTTGCTTGCTACTATTTTCTTAATAGAATTATCAGAGATTGAAAACTAGGAATGAAAATTTTTGGAAGATTGTGGGGTAAAGACTAGTGATCTTGGGAATATTTATCTAAGGAGTATGCAAAAGCATCCTGAGGATAGGGCTTCTAAGCTGAGATCTTTGAAATGAGTAGCACTATTGAATAGGCAGGAATTTATATGTTGGAATAGGGAATAGAGTATTGTTAAAATCTGGAGAGTAGAAGAGGCACAGGTATATTTGAAAATGTGAGTGTGTGTGTGTGTGTGTGTGTGTGTGTGTGTGTGTGTGTGTGTTGCTGGACATTAAATCCAGGGCTTTATGTCTAAACCAAATCCCCGGTCCTTTTTTAAATTTTTTAATTTTCAGACAATGTGAAACAAAATTAGGACTGAGTCTATAGACACAGATGGGTGGAATACTTGCTCTTTAGGTCTTATGTTACATACAATCTACAGATTCTATCTCTAGCGAGAAATAATATTAACCTATTTTATATTAACAAAATTCTATTAAGTTGACAAATAGCTAATATCCTTAACTGTTACTTATTAAATAGGTTTTTGGTCTTGTCTGGCAGCATTACTAATCAGGATATCTAGTGAATTACGGTTATTGAAGTGCAAGTCAAGACTTTAAAAGTTTATAAATATTTGTGAAAGACACACTGGAATTTATTGATATTCCTAATGAAACTCACAATTAGCTCCAGGAACAGAAAAGTTACTGCAGCTGTGTGCATCTTTTCACAGATAATAGACCATATTATCTCCATCTCCTCTTTAATAGCTTTACAGCTGTTACATCAGAGAGGCATTTAATGATATATAGTACTTAGTAGGAATATGCTAAGAGCATACGCAAAAATGCACAAACACACATATATATGAACATATATAGTTATTCATAACTTTTGCAGAGTAATTAGATTAAATGTGAAATAGAAGAATACAGCAATAAAACCAATTACTATTTGACAGTATGAGTTTTTCACTTGACTTAGGCACCTTTCTGAAAATAAAAGTATGCATTAGCATCAGTTAAGATAGAAATACATATGATAATTATCTGTAGAATGTTTTAGCCAGATATTGTATCCCATACCTGTAATCCCAGCACTCAGGAAGGTAACGCAGAAGGATCACCATGAATTTGAGGACAGCCTGGGCTATGTGAGTTCAAGGTCAGCCTGCACTATATAGCAAGACACTGTCTTGAAAATAAATCAAAACAAAACATTAAAAAATGTCTCAATCTTTCCCATAAATAATTAATAGATAGTTGGACATGGTTATATCCAAAACTATAGTAAATTAAGAGATAAATAAGACAAAGTAATGATACTCTATTTTAAATTCACATATGACATATTCATATTTTGAGTCTTCATCTAAACTCACTAATGCTACTGTATCTTACCTGTCCTGAAATACATCTTTGAAGACACATCTGGATTTTGTTCAGGTTCTAGTACATTAATGCATGACTGCTATGTTCTCAGGGTTATCTAAAAGCTACAGGGAATTCAAAAAGTAGCTTAGTGACTGCCCTTCAGGAGATTCCTGGAGAAAACTTTGAAAACTAGTGTTCGCTTCACTTCCCACTCAAAGAAAGTAATTGGCTTCAGTCCATTGGGCTTCTCCAAATAAGAGCAAGATCTGGGAGAACAACGTGAATCATAAGTGCTTCCATCATTAGCCATTAAAATGCAGTGGAAAACTTAAGTCACTGCATGCATGACGTGCTGTGATCCATGGAGGGGGCGGGAAATGCGTGCTCCTTAATTGCTCCCGTGGAACTGAGCACATGTCTAGCCATGGTCTTTTTTTTTTTTTTCTTTTTCTTTTTAACTATTTTCCAAATAATGAGTCTCTAATTACTTCAGCAGCCCCAGCTCATTGGAATAGTTGGCTGCTAGTGTTCTTTCTTTGCTGTCTCCATTCTCCACACACACACACATTCCCCCTCTCCCACTTTTTTGGGGGTCTGAATTTGATGAAGGTTTGGAGTTTACTCCTTGAGCGTTTAAGTGGTTGAATTAAATCACAACTCGCTTTGGTCAATCGTCTAGGGAGCTCTTTAGGAATTGGGGGGAATTTTTATTTACGACTCAGCTTTCCACCTGTGCTGACATGGCATGGAATTTACAGCTATATTGAAAGCGTTATAACCAGCACCTCAGAAATTCCACATTCTCTCGAGCTGCGTTATTATGGAACATTTGTCAGGCAGCCAATTGCTGCGTCAGCCCCTAACTGATTTATATTAGGATCCATAAGAAGGAGGTGGGGTGAGGGTAGAGGTGAGCCTGGGCTCACTTCTGATTACCCATTTGCCCTCTTTCCTATAGATATGTGAGATTTATAAACAGAATGGGACATAAACACCGTGTTTTCTTTTCTTTGTGTTTTACTCTTATGTGTCATATTTTGAATTACTGTTTTTAACAAACCAGTGCAAACTTTTATTATTTTACCGAAAGTGAGCCCGTCCTCTCTTTGCTATTATCACTTAATTCTGAAGAACACCTGGCTCTAGAAGTTGGACTTCATTTTCCCCTGAGGGTGGGAGTGGGGGTAATGAAACCAAAAAGTCTTCAAAGTTTTCTCTTCTGACAGAATTCATTCTAAAAAGGTAGTTAGTTTTAATAGCTCATTTTTATGCTTACACTCCACTCCTCCTGGGTTAGAAACATAAATCTGTATTACTCATTTAGGAACACCTGGTCTTAGGTTAGGTCCAAGCTGAGAGAGCCTGGGGAAATTAGCAAAAGGAGATCACAGTGAGAATGCACAAGGTATTCATGCACTGCAATTTTGGTCCTCAGCATACATGGTTTGTGCAAGAGCTCCTGAATTAGTTGTGGAGCTTCCAGAGTGTCTTGGCCAATATGGTTGTACCTGCTGGAATCCTTGAGGGACGCCTTGACAGTCCTTGCCACTCCTGAGTATATCACACGTGTCACATATTTAGATTTTGAATCTTAACCCTGTTACTATGTGAGGGTGCAATGACTTCCACCCTGCTATTTAAAAACTTCTGAAGAGGTGAAAGACAGGGGTCTGGGCTTGTAGGAGTTACTAGGCATAGTGCAAGAGCAGAGAGTATAGACTTGAAAAAGGAAAGGAGATGTGGATTTACCTGGGCCTCAGGCTACAGCATAGTAAGTGAAAGTAACTGCTAGAAAGAGCAATCTCAGGCACAGTGTTAACAGTATTCTTTGGTCTCCACATCTACTGGTTATGACACACTTTGTTCATAGCTGACCCATGTAACAATGTTCCTTGGGCACCTTGTGGTTTGTGAATTACAGACCTGTCAAAGTCAGCACATGTTGGTAGAGTGCATCTTGGTCATGTAATATTTAGCTTACAGAGCTTCCTTGTCCCTGTGTGCCTTGGTCTCAGCATACTGCTCACAGACCTTCTTTAACACAACATAACTCTGTCATTGGATAAAGTCTTGGTGACTGAATATCTTGTGCACAGTGTGCTTTGGTCACAGTATGTCTTGGCCACAGTACACTTGCTGTTTCATGCTTGCATCTATGTGGATAGAACGCCACAATCTTTGGTGATTGTAGTCCTCTAACTCCATGTAGGTGGGTCACGGAGGACTCAGCATGCTTTAGTCACCATATACATGATATGTGATTACCGTGTGCCTACATCCCTATTCACCTGGGTCACTGGGAGCTAGGTTCATGGCTTATGTGAATCACTCTATGACCTGACCACAATGTGATGCAGTTTACATACTGCAAAATTTTCCTAGAATTTTGTTGTTCTCATAGAATTTAGAGGAGAATAGAATTCCAAAACTAAATAAGAGAGACAAATAGCCATTATTTTAGGTACTCAAAATTATGTTGCTGTACCTATGTTATGGTTTTGATCTTAAATAACCTGAAAGGCCTGTGTTTTAAAGGCTTGGTATCTAACCTATGGTAATATTAAGGCTGAAGGACCTTAGGTGTTTAGGTTATTGGGGGATTAGGTCAGTGGGAGCCCCTGAAGATGCTGATGAGACCTCAGACATTCTTTTTATTTGCTTCCCAGCCACCATGAGGTAAGCAGATTCACTCCATCATGCACTTCCTGCCATGATCTGCCTTACCACAGGTCTAAGCAGAACAAACTGACCACTGACCAAAATTTTTGAAATGAGCCAAAATAAAGTTTCCTTCCAATTTAAAAGTTGATTTTTGTCACAGCAATGAAAGTCTAACACAGCTTGGCAAAATAATTTGCATCTCAAAATGTTAGAGTAGGTATTTTGGAAATTGATATACATAAACACAGGATAAGCAACACTTAAATGTTAGCAATTAATTTCTCAGGGCAGTGATTAGAGTTCATTTTTATTTTTTATCTTTTGTCAATGTTTTATTGTTTTTCAAGGTTTTTGATTTATTTATCTTAAGGAAAGGAAAGTCCTCTGTTCTTCAAGACCCACCTCCCACTGCCACGGATTACAGTCAGTTGCCATGTGGTAAAAATTAGTTACTCATTTCTCCCTCTGGTTTCTCTACACTGTCTCTGACACACACAGAGATTGCATGGAGGTAGTGGTGGGAATCGGCAGAAATCTATCTCTTCCTCTTCCTCACCTTCTATCACTTTAAAAGAATACCTTGCAACAGAATATGACACCACTTCTCTGTGCACAAACTACTCATTGAATTTTTGTTGGATTATCTGTTGCTAACTTCATGCTTTCATTTTCATAAAAATTCGATAAATCCTATAAAACAGTCTTTAGAGATTGTTTTCTCATTTTTCTGTGCCTTCATGTTGAAGTGTCTCTACATCCTCCTAGGAGCAAGTTACAAGATCTGTCTGAAGAAGGATCACCTGAGATGGTAGTTTCACAACATCCTTGGCTTGCTAACAATTGAATAAAGCATTTCTCTGTACTCAGTTTTTGGTCCTCTCTCTTTAGTAGAGGTCTATGGCTGATCCCAAGAGCAGTTAGTGGATTTGCCCCAGGATCATTAAAAAAAAAAAAAATAGCTCGATCACAGCAAAAATGTGGAATTTGGTTTACCTACTTGGATTCCATCCAGGCTTCACAGAGCACTGCACATTTTTCAGGTGTAAGTCATTTCCCTAGATTGCCACAATGTTCTGAAACAAAGAGTGGACTGGTTTATTAACCATGCTTTACGAGTGAGGAAATGATAAATAATTTCTGGAAACACCCCAAATGTAGTTTCAAAAGAGATGAAGAGCCCAAATCTTTGTCCTGTAATATAGGATCATAAATACAGCTTTTTATTTAAATCCAAAGGCAAGCGTAACAGTAGATCTTACGGTTTCACTACAAATAAGGAATTCATGCAAGACTTTTACTGGCAGAAAGTGAGCCAGTTTTTCCATTTGTCCAGGATTATTTAAAAATAGTAAGACTAAAGTGAACTATAGCAGCAGTTATCTTTATTTAACCCAGGTGCTGGGATCATATTCTTTTGTATTAATCATAACCTCCCAGAAACTTTGGAAAATAGGTTTTATCTCCAATTACTTATTAATAGCAAAAATAAGGCTTGGTACCAGTGAGTGATTTACATGTTAGAGCAGGGATCAAAGTCCAGATATATCTGATTCCTAAATCTTGGATCTCATCACAAAACTAGTACTGCTTATTAAATTACAATTTTTATTTGTACAAAAGTTTAATGTTTCCATAGGCAAATATAAAGTCCAATGAGGTCTAACTTGATTTGTTTATATTAGAAAGTTTCTCCTTATTCTCATCCCTTAACATATGTATTTCAATAGTGACTGTCCCTAGACATTTCAAAAAATATGATTTCTTAAACCTCAATAATATTACTAAATAAGTTCGTCAAAACAGATTTTCTTCTTACTTTCCTTTCTGTAATTTGATGAGACATCTTGGTCATGGAAAGGTAGCTACATTATTTGACTGCTTTTACTAGTAGGCATTAAAGCAGTTGTAAAGTAGTAATTTAGTCATGCAACGCATCATTAAACGTTATCTTACCCTTTGTATATAAATCTTTTAATGTAATCGGTAGGAATTCTCAGTTGATGAGCTATCTTTTTGGGTCTTCTGCTTTGCATTGTCAGAATTTTGCATTGTCTGAGTTTTGTACGGACATAAGGTGGGAACTTAGCTTATTAAAAATGACATTATAATTCACAAGTTGAGATTCTTATCATCACACATAGAGGAAGCAGTATCCAAAAGGAGTTCTATGTAATTCAAAGAGGTCTGTTAAAGGGTAGCTATCTCAGGTTTTGGAGTTCCTGGTGACTAGAAGATAACTTGAACTGGATAGTGAATACAAGTGCAGAAAATGGGATGTCTAAAACAGTAAGTGAAGCCACATATAATTCAAATGCTGGTCCAGTGTAGGTCTGGAAATGCTACAATTCATACCATGGCATAGCCATGTGGTTCCCTGCTGGGACATAGAGAATCTGATAATAATGGCAAATGGTCCCAAATCAGTGTGTAGATCCAAGCCCAAGTTCAAAGAGTAAGCCACGTGGCGGAATGCACAGAACTTTCAGGGGAAACTACAGCGGAACCTTTACCTACACCACAGGCAGAGCTACACAATTCCTGTATCTCAGGCACTAGGCACAGAGAGACACACTAGCTAAGATAAGTTCAGAGGCCCAGGGAAAGTAGGACCCAAAGGCACAAGGGGGTGGGAGACTCGAGCAACTGCCTGCACTGACTGGGGAAACCTTGCCTTATCCACTGCCCCCAGGCCACGGAAATCCTCACAGAGGCCTAGGTGAGCTGAGAAAGGGCTGGCAGGGCTTCTAAAACGGTGTGAGGATAAGAGGGGGTGGCTTAAAAGTCTGCAGCTGCTAGAGAACCTCAGGTTGAAACTCAGAGGAAAAAGCAGAGTAAACGCCCCACCCAGGAATCTGAGGAAAACCAAGACTTAGGGATTTGGAGAGTGAAAGACAGAAAAAATGGATTTGGGCACACCTGGATCTCCCCATAAACCTGCACTGGCGGTGGGGTGATGTTTGCTTGCTTTCTCAGACTCTTTTACTCTCAAAGTGTGGGCGTGCTAGTTAAGCATATATGCAACTCTCTAGGGGTTGGATTAATGTTTTAATTTATCCAGTGATTTACATAGACCTAGTGGGTTCCCTCTCATCCAGGATCACTTCTTGAGTCCTCCAGCATTGAGGTTCTGCAGGTAGAAATAGGCAATTAATGGGTTTCAACACTCATAAAGCTTCTCATATATTGCAGCTATATTTCCTTCTCCTCAAAGCAAAAGAAATTGCAGCAACTATACAAACATAAAGAGATTAAATAATATTCTTGAGTAATCAATAGGCCAGAGAAGAAATTTTAAAAATCTCTGAAAACAAATGAAAATGGCAATACAATATATTAGATCCTATAGGACCCATTGAAAGTAGTTCTAAGAATGAAGTTTATAGCTGGCAGTGCCTGCTTTAGAAAACTACAGCAAAGCCAAATGACCTAATCATGCCTCTCAAGGTCTCAGTAAAACAAGAGCAATTCATATCCAAAATATGTAGAAGGAAAGAAATATAAAGACCAGAGTGAAAATCAGTGAAATTAAGACTAAAAAATAAATGTTCAATGAATCAGAGTTGGTTCTTTAAAATAATAAAGATCAATAAATCCTTAGCCAAGTTTACCAAGATAAAGGAAGAAAAATCTTACACAAATGCAACTAAAAATGAAAAAGAGGAAACACAACAGGTGCCACTGAAATCCACAGAAGTAAAAGAAGCTATTTTGAAAACACCTTTTAATAAATTGAAGAATCTAGATGAAATGGATACATTATTGCATATATATGACTTACCAAAATTAAACCAAGAACATATAAAGACACTGAATAGACCAGTAGCAGTCAATGAAATTAATGCAGCAATAAACACTACCAATTTAGTAAAAGTCCAAGAACTGATGAGTTTGCTGCTGCTGAATTTTACCACAATGTCAGAAAAGGTCTAGGGCTAATATTTCTTAAACATGTGCATGTAACTGAAAGAGAAGGAACATTGCCAAACTCATTCCATAAAGCCAGCATTACCCTGTTACCAAAACCAGACTAGAATTTCATAAAAACCAACAAAAAAGAAAACTAAGGGAATTATATTTTTATAAACATAGATGCTAAAATCTCCGTAAGGTACTTGCAAAAAGAGTGGAACAAACCACTAACGATCATAAATCATGACTAACTCAGTTTTATCTCAGGAATATAAGAATGATACACCATACTAAATCAATAAATGTAACATATAAATACAATTAAAAATAAAAATTCAAGTTTTAAAAAAAATGATCAAGATTCAAAATTATATGTGTACTCATTCTCAAAAATGACAGTAATTATTGCATATCACATACATAAACCAATAAAATAAAAATAAAATGGTCATGGATGAATAAAAAATTTACATGTTCAAACCTTAAAAATTACTTGACAGGGGCTGGGGATTTAGCTCAGCGGCATAAGCACCTGCCTTGCAAGCAGGCAGTCATGAGTTCGATCCCCTGTACCGATAAAAAGGAAAAAGACAAAAAAAAAAAAATTACTTGAGGATTAAGAATTATACCTTCCAATTACAATATAACTTCCATGATCTAATCTCATAAATAGCCTTTTATTTCACTCACCTGTGACAATTCACCTGCAATACTACGGTTCTCGATCAGCTCCGGTTTCGTGTTTCTATGAATGATTTTAATTATTTCCTTCTCCTAAATTTATAAACTCATACAGTTCTACCACCCTAAGTATGACTTCTTTTACTTTTGCCCCTCCTTCAAGCTACAAACTCATCTTCCAGCCTCCCTTCATTGCCATTCTTCTTGGTGACATAGGCTGTATTTACTGTTTTCACCTCAGAATTACTACACAACGCACTATAAACTGGGTTTTACTATCAGTACTCTTCTGACAGCAGTGGGTGTTTCAGGAATGTGTCATCAACACTGAAGTCAGAAAGACGTGTTTAAATCATGGATCCTCTAGTACTCACTGGAAGAGAAGACATTCAATTTTTGTGACTCAGGAAAAGTATCATCAACACTGAAAAATTACAAGGTTTGAATAACTTGGCATGTTAGCTGTACAGGACACTTCTACCCCAGTATAAGACTACTACCCCAGTAACACTTTGAACATAACTGGATCTTCCTGAGAGTAAAATCTTTGTTTTTAATACCCTTTTTTTTTTCTCTATACCAATTCATTCTATGGTCAATTACTGCAAGCATACCTTGCATGTATTTACAAATCCTTTACCTCTTTTTTCACTATATTTGTATGATACAATTACAGCCCTGGGTTAATCTAGCTCTCGGCCTCCTCTGTTCCTACACCTGCACAAACATGCCATAAATGTGTGCCAAACGCAGCCTAGACACCATATGTATATGTATGTATATGTATATATATGATATATATATATATATATATATATATATATATACTACAGAGTAGAAATATATATATTTCATTAGTACAACTTCTACTCTGTAGGTATGAAAACTCTAGAAAATCTGCATTTTCAATATTAGTTCCTAATATACTGAGAAATTATAAGGCAGCAGATGAGAAATTCTATTTCCTACAAATATGTGTATCCACTCTCCAGTAACAGATTCCTATATGTCTTCTGTGACAGCAGCATGGAACCACCATCTCTAAGCCCACTGTTAAGATTGCACGCTGGTAGGCTAGTCTCTGGCCCTACAATTCTGTCTCTCTGTCTCGTTTCTGTCTGTCTCTCCATCTCTGTCTCTTGTCTCTCTGTCTCTGTTTCTCCATTTTTGTTCTCTCTGTTTTATTACAATAGAATGCCTTGAAAGATTGTGTATACTTACTGTATCTAATTTCTTTTCTCCCCATTCTCTCTTTAGGTCATTCTAATCAAATTTTTGCACTTACGACTCCATTATTGTCATGATCACAAATGATTGCCACTTTACTAAATTCTCAGATAAATTTCTCAGTTCACACGTGTTTTGAACTGTTTTCAGATCTATGTGAACAGCTATTGTCTTCCCTTTGATATATATATATATATTTTTTTTTTTTTTAACTTTGGCTTTTCAGGATATTAGCTAAGCTGTGCCCTAACTAGTGACTCCTTCTCAATTAGCTTAGATGGAGTCTCCTCATCTTCCACGTTTCTTATACTTTGGGAGCCCCAGGACTCAGTTTTAGACATTGTTTCTGCCTCTATATCTCTGGATGAAGTAAATTGATTCAAAGACTTTACTGTCTTAATCTTAATGATACCTGAGTTTATAAATTCATCCAAGGTGTGTATATTCAACTGCCATCTTGACATTTCTATTTAAACATCACCCAGAATTCATGCATGTATCCAAAACTGAGCCCTGATGCCTCCCACAGTGTTTTCCATCTGAGGTTCCATCTTTCTCAGACAAAACAGTTACGGTCATCTATACCTCCACTTTTTTCCTGTCAAATCCAATGTTATCTTCTTGACTCCAAATTAAAAACATACAAACAATATAATACCTCCATAGCTATAACTCCAGTTTAAACAACTATTAATTATTTCATGAATTATGAAAATTGATACAAATTAGTCTCCTTTCTTCAAATCTTGCCTTCTTTGGTTGCTTCATAGCCGTAATATAAACCTCTTAAGAATCTCTGAATGTAGCTCAAGGGTAGAGTGCGTGCCAAACATGCCCAAGGGCCTGGGTTTAATCATGAGCAAAGAAAAGAAAAGAGAAGAAAAAAGAGAAAGAAAGCTGTTAATACACATCTTTCCTCTGATCAAAACCTTTCAAGTGGGTTGGGGATTTTAGTGGTACAGCACCTGCCTGACAAGCAGGAGGTCCTGAGTTTGATTCTAAACACAAATTTTACCATTCAACGTATAATCTAAATGCCTAATATATTAAGTAAAAATAAATCCACATTTAGACCCATCAAAATGAAATTGAAAAGCATGAAAGATAAGTGAAAAATCTTAAAAGCTACTCGAGTAAAAAGATGAATGAACAGCAAAGGAATGACTACTAGAAAACAGATTAGCAAATGATTCCAGAAGACAATGGAATAATATGGTGTCTTCAGAATGCTAAAGTAAACTACTTAAGTCTAATACAGTAATTTTTATGCTAAAACCATAAAATGTGAGAATAAAATAAAGATACTTTTAGGTCCACAAAAAGCATGAGAATATTTTCAGCCTGCTACAAGAGAACTCCTAAAGAATATAATCCATCAAGAAATAAAAGAAAAGTAGTGAAATTGCATATTAAAAGTGACACAATGGTAAAATGTGTTGATTAATGCAATAAACAATGTGGTAAGACATTTAGAAATATCAGTGAAAATGATGCAGGTCAGAAATTCAGTATGTAAAATAAAAATGTAACTCATTACCTTGTTCCGGAGAAGCCTGGGGAAGCAATGTCTTTTATTATAAAATGGCAAAAAAGAAAGACGGAAAAATGGAAAAACATGTTACATTTCACTGGAAACTTCTCAAAGAACAAAAATTTATCTTTGAGTTCTAACTTAGCAAGGAAAAAGAAAAATGAACAAGGGAAATGTCAACAATCTAGTAAAATCAGGAAAGGAAGAAGAAAAAAGATGAGACACAGATCAAAATAAAATAACAAATATTTCCAATACATTAGTAATTCTCAAATGTTTGTAGCATTGATTCACTAAGACAGCTAATTTTAAGCATCACTTTGAGTAGGTTAATGGACGCCCAGCTAACTAGCAAAACATTATTTTTCATTGTCCCTGAAGATTGTTTCCAGAGGAGATTAGCATTTGAATCAATGCACTAAGTAAAGATGATTTGCCCTCACCAATGTGGATTGGCACCATTTAACCAATTATAGGAGCAGATAGAACACAATCATAGAGAAAAATGGATTTGTTTGAAGCAGATGTAGCCATCTCGTCCTGCTCTTAGGCATGAAAACTCCAGCTTCTCAGGCTTTTAACCTTGGATTCAGGGTTTTATCAGTTTCTCTTTTCTCAGCTTTAAGACTCAGACTGAATTTTACAGCAATTTTCCTGTTTCTCCAACATAAGCATAACGCAGTGTGGGATTTCTTAGGCTCAGAACCATGTAAACCCTAGAGAAATCTGACAAAATTAAAGACTTCCATGTTAGAAAAAAAAAAAAAAACCAAAATCACAGGTATATTCTGATTGTAACAGACACCTTTTTCTCATGATGGGTTGGTTTAAAAAAAAGCAAACACAAAATTTACTATCTTAATCATTTTAAGTGTATATTTCTATAGTGTTAAATACATTCTGGAACAGATCTATAGAACTGTCTTGTCTTGTGAATCTGAAATTCTATACCCATTTCTATAACTATTGTCCCTGTTGGTAACTGTTCTACATTCTGTTTTTATGAATTTGAATGTTTTAAACACCTCATTATAAAATGGAATCATATTTCAAAAGTGGCACAGAAAGACTGAAAATTACAGGATTGGAGAATATATAATGATAAAATTTTAAAAATTAACTTGGTTAGACATCAGATATTCCAAACCAGTTAAATGCTGAGCAACATTGCCCTGTAGGGAGTACGTCATTAAAGAAAACACCGTCATCAAAAGAAGTGCAGAACTAGAATAATGTGGAGATTCATAAAGAGGTAACAACATGCTAGTCTAGTAAAATAAAGATTGTATATGACTGAGTTTGGAAGTTAAGAACATTGGTGATTTTGGTAGTTTCAATTGAATTTGGGCAATTCTTATTTTCCTAGATTAGAAAGGAATTATGTTTTTTAAGAAGCTTGAATAAAGAAAATAAGAGATGCTGTTTTGTTAGACTCCGATAACCATATTTACAGGTTGAGGACATTAGAGATTAAAGATGGAGGGGCAGCAATCTCTCTCTCCAGGGACATCTCTTGAGCTCCCACATAAGTCCCACACTCTTTCATGTGGAACAAGTTGCTTTGGTTTTTTTTTTTTTTTTACAGAAACAAAAATCTCTTGACACACTAGCTACTTACTTAGTACACTGCACTTGAGCTGATTTTCCTAAGTGTTAAATCACCTCAAAACAAAAACAAAACACAAAACACCCCAATATTCACAGAACCCTTGATTTGCATCTTAGTCTCTTTGTTATTGTAATGAAATATCTGAGGCTAGGAACTAAAAGCTTACTGTAATCACAGTTTTGAAGGTTCAAGATGGATCCATTGAGATGGATCTGGAGAAGAGCACTTGGCAGATGGAAATCACAGTGGCAGGGGCAAGTGGGAGACAGATCCACAAGTACAGAGTGTGGGAAGGGGCCAGACTCACTTTTTTTAAACAGCTCACTCTGAAGGATCTCACTGGGTTTCCACAAGAACTACTTAATTCCTCTCAGGATGATGCCCAGTAACCTAATTACAGTGTGGTAGGTAGGCTCCATCACCTCTTAACAGACTTATACCAAGTCCAAATATCCACTATATAGCAACTTCTGTTTCTTTTAGACAATGCCCTATAGACTTACAAGTGACATAAACTTTTTCTTAGCACTTGTCTTATGACGTTATACCTGGCTTTGTAACCAGCTGCCTCCCAGTGATTTTTATTGCAAAAGTTTACCTATAGTTCTATGGGAGAAAAATTCCCATTTGGGGTAAAAGCAAAGTATTGGTCTCGAAGGAGGAGCTGATTTTTTGCCAGCTGAGAGATGAGGGAGGAAAATACATTTCAGGGCAACAATTTACTCGTCTAAGAGGGTTTCTTGAAGGAAGGATATTTATTTTAACAGTGTTACCATAGACATAACATATAAGACATCTAGCAGAGTAGCCATGAAATGTTTTGCTGAAACACAGATGAAGTCATAGCATGCCCAAGGCTACTTAGTGTGAAAATGACTGTGCACGAAGCCGAGAAAAGCTTACTGTATGGCTGAAACTTTAAGAGGGCTGTGGGGCTGAGTGAGCCCTGGAATCAGCATGTGCAGGATTTTATGCGCTGTAAGAAGGTGGCCATTAAGGTTTTTAAACAGGTGGGTGACCCATTCATATCTATTTTTGGAAAACATCCTGGTAACAGTGATGATAATGATTTGAACAGACACAGGATGAGAAGAGCAGTTAAGACACTGCTGCCAGAGGCAGATAAGGGTCTGAACTTTAGCTGTGCCAGGGGGATAAGGGGGGAAATGTGAATGACCTTGAAAAAAGTCAGGTGCAAAATCAACAGGAATATGATCAGAGGTGACCAGATAAGGGTGTGCCTGATCTTGCATTGTTCTGGGACACAGGTGGCAAAAACAGATAATCAGCTTAGTCTGGGACAAGGTGAGTGAGGTGTATGTAATACTTTCAGGTAGTTCAGTTAGGAAGTAAACCTCCTAGATGGGAAATTAATGCAATTCCAGGACTTAACACACTGGGCGATCAGTTGCTTAATTACAAACCTGATTGCCTCCCTACTGACAGTTAGGACAAGAATCATTTCATTCATTTTCACATCACCTGGGTGAAATCACGAATAAGTATATAAAAGATATTTTACAAAACAGTGTGTGACCGAATTTAAACTCTTCAGCTGTAGATAGGTTAAAAAAAGAAAAGAAAAAGTTGCATCTAGAAATTTCCAAACCACAACAGGACTGAGGAGCAGAGGTGAGCACTCACCTAGCACAGATGAGGCCCTAAATTCAGTTCCCAGACCGTAAAAAACAAACCCCACTAAAACAATAACCAAAACTTCAGCAAGGCTTTAGGTGCTATGTTCAAGCTTGATTTAAGAAAAACATAAAATCTGTTAACCATGAAATCCAACAAAGACATATAGAAAAGAGAAAATAACTAAAGAAAACACCCAAAAATTAAATTGTAAAAGATGTTAATTGCTTTTATTCTTCAAAGTTACTTTTACAAGTTCTTTAATTAAAAATTGCAATTATTAATAAAAAAACTGCATGAGACTATTGGTTTCATTTTTCTCCTGTTCATGGGTATCTAATATATTGGGGGATATCAAATTCAGATATAGAATTCTGATCCTTGATACCGAATTGTGTAACTACTACCATAATAATGGAATTGATAAATTTTGTAAAATCAAACACATTTATCAAAAGGTATTCCACAACTAGATTTCTTTACAAAGGGGTCCTAAATATTGGGGTAAATCCTTAAATATATGGGAATAAACTCTCAATTAAACAGAGTACCAAGCCAGGATGTTGGTAGAGGCCTGTAATCCCAGCCCTCGGGAGGTGGGCAAAGGAAGATGATAGAAGAAAGCCCTGCGTGGGCGATCTAGCAAGATCCGTCTCAAAATTTAAAAAAAAGGGGGGAAAAGAAAAATACTACTACTAATAAAAGGGATAGGTGTGAATCTCAGTTGTCAGGCCGTAGGTTCAGTTCATAATAATACCACTACCAAACAAAGACAAGCAAAAGGATCAGGTAAATCTTCTGTGCTATTTGGGCAAATCTGAAATCTCTCAAAATTTACAGTACTGTTAAAATACATTATTTAAGAAATCTCTCATGAACAAGATAAATTTTGTCTGGCAACTGGATGTTTCTGCAGGATTAAAATTATTTAACTCATGAAGAAACTATATCTCTCCTTTAAGGCTAATTTTTTTTGGTGGGGAGGGGCAGAACATTGTGTTACTCAATGTGTTAATAGAATGTTAGTATATTTATTGTAACATTGGCTATAAAGTATTTCTATCACATCAAAAGGACTAAAGCTCCTAGAGTGTGACAGATACCAAAAACTGCTTTCCTTTTTTCGATCAACATTTTTAAAGCATTATGATTGGCTCTGCTCTTAGAAATAATTTCTAATTTTTGTTCTGTAGGAAGACTATGAAATATGTATTCAATAATTAATTTTTATAAAATTTTACAATTAATAACTTTCTCTAACATGAAACATAGTAATTATCTAGTGTCAATAATGGAATTTAAAAAAACTGTATGACCATCTTAAAATATATTGTAGTTCAAGCAGTATTATATCAGCAAAGGTAGAAAAATTGAACTGAAACTTTTAAATGTTTCTCATTATCAATAAACAAAGTGAACAGGAAACCAGAAGTGTAGCTCAGTGTCAGAGCATTTCTGTAACATGCACAAAGCCCTGGGTTCAATCCTTAGCACTACAAATACAAATAAATCAAGTGATCTAACAGTTACCTATATTTTGCTTTTTCCCTTAGGTTTATTTTATTACAGGATAGTTTAACATCTACCAATTAAATGTGTTAATTCAATATGAAGTTTCAACATCATATATTTTCTTCTCCTGAAAAAGTCAGAGAGAAATCAAATTCTTTTCTCAGATGATTAAGACTGCATCTACTCCATAGGTATCACCATATAAACACAGTCAAGGGGTAAGATCATATTGATGAATCTAAGTTTTAAATTTCAGGCATTGATTTAAACTTTAATGTCCATTCTGTAAAATCTAAATCTTTAAAAGAAGTTCATAATCATTCAAATGCCCTAAATGACGTCTGCATCACATCTGACAATAATGAAGACAAAATAACAATAAAGTTTCAAAAATTATTGAAACAAAGGTTTCAATGATAAGGCCAATGCACACACAGTAACTGCTCTGTTTTTAAGTCACTGGGGGCCCTCAAGAAAGACCCAACTTCCTCTCTTGGACTCTGGTGTCTGAATTAAGGGAAGAAAATCTTACTGCAATCTGGGTTCAGGCTCCTGACTCACAAGCAAAAAATAACCTAAGAAGGAAAACTTTACCCCCAACTATACTATGAAAAGAAACCTTTTCCAATAGCTGCTTTCAATTTAGTTCAAAGAACTGATAAAAGCAGAAATTCCCACCTTCAAGTTTAGATTTTTAAAGCTTAACATGGTGCGCTGTATTAACTCCTTTCATGCCAACTTAACATATCCTGGGCAACAGAGTTTTTTAAACTACACATATGCACAATGATCTACTAAAGAAAAACTCTAATCTTTAAATCTGAGTTATTAAGCTTAGTAGGTTTCTCCCATTTAATTATTCTGAAGAATGCTACCTTGTTTGGAAAGAGATGATGTTTTCTCTGTGTACATAGACCTGTCATGTAACAATAATTTCAACAAATATCATTTAAAACAAGTGTTTTAAGTAGTTTTATGTTTTAAAATAACAGATTCAATATTTAAGCTTTTACCAAATGGAGATAGGATGACCAAATCACGAAAATATTTTGTTAATTCTTAAAGTGTCTGAACAGCTCAGAAGTACTATTTATATATACCAACCACTCATGCAACAGAAAATCAATAAGAACAGAAAAGAATTCTACTAGGGTCGCTTTAAGACCTGGGACCGGGATGAACATTCACCTCATCTATAGCTTTTAAGCTACAGAAATGTGCAATAAACCAATCTTTTGTTGTAATACAAAGACTGGCAAATGTGAAACTATTTGGATACATTTAAGATAGTAGACCACAAAAAGAAACAGGTTCACCAGTGATTTAAGCAATGAATATACTATAGTACACCACAATATAACAATAAATTGTCTTTTGTTTCGAGAGTTAAATAAATCAATGTACCTGAAATCTTTGTAGGTCCTATTCACATACAACAATGTGAATTGAACCCTGGGGAGACAGGCAGTGTTGCAATTTTTGCTTGTGCTTCAAGTGGGTTAAATATGATAATCAATTTAAGAGGTGATAACATGAACTCAGTCTAAAATGTGTTGAAAACCATCAAAAATATTATTGTAAAAAAGGGACTTAGCATCAAAATGATACATTTTATTAAATGTAATGTGCAAAATAAAATGAAGTGACCTCTACTCAAAAAACGTACAAGACAAGTATTATTTGAAAGGTTTTAGTACTTATTTTCAATAAAAAGAAATCTGGTATTATAAAAATACATAAAATAGTCATGAATTTATACCATTAATTTACATAAGTTTTTTGCATAAAACAAAGTTATACAATACTTTAAAAGGTATTTTAATGTGAAAGTTACTCCCAGTATAAAATTTTTATAGCTTTTTGTAATTTTGGTTCATCTGTATAAATAAGACATTTTATCATTTTAAAATTTATAATTCCATTTAAAAACATAAGATTCATTCTCTTAAATAAAAGTCCACTTGAGGTAGTATGTTAAAAGTTTTCTTTGGTCTCATTCAGTCTATGTGTTCAAGTCATAAGACTGAAAATTTGGAGTCCTGTAGTTTTCTAAAGTCTGTTTATGGGTACATGTGTGATTGTCTTCCTGAAAATCTGTCCTTTCTCTCTCATCTTCTGACTCGGAGTCCAAGTCGGGAGAAGGCATTTTTAAGGGAAAGGCTCTTGACTGACAATCTGACGGCAGTCCAAAGCTTGAAAAGGCATCTAAGTGAGATCTTCTCAGTGGTTTTCCAAATGTCCCTGAAAGGACAAAAAGGCTCTGAGCGCATGGGACCTTTTGCTAGCATATACATCAAGAAAGTACAATGCAAATGAAGAGGCACTTGACCCCATTAACATGAACAAGCTTTTCCTACAAGTCCCCATTAGTGCACTCAGATGTCTGTATTTGTGCCACATGTACTGTAGAATGCAAGAGAGGAATCTGCTTTCCTTTTGTCTATAGTTGCTGGATAACTGCATGCATTCTTTATCATCTCCCATAATCTACAGGCATATGGGTTGTTACACAAGAAAGTCCCTGAAGTTCATCATATAAATCCTTTTCTCCTCTCCAAATTTCTTCTCAATTCTGGAGTAATTCTCCTTGAAGTGAGTTTGGATAACAACATTCAAGTTAAGTATGCCTGAATAGAGAAAGTTTATTTCAAAATAATTCTACAGCTTTGTTGTTTCACTGGAACAAAATAGTATTCAGTTAATCCTAAATCTTTCCCCAGCCCTGAAAAACATATTTTCCATTTTTTAAGGAAGAATATAAATGATCACATTGTATAAAACATGAAATTTCTTAAAAGCTCAGAAAAATAATTTTAAATTTTATTTTTTATTAAAAAGAAAAAAACCCACCACCAAGGCAGGTTGAGGCTCATTTCCCGTATCGTTCCATTCAGTGAGAAGAGGATCTCATTGCTTCGTCCCATTGTTTTCAGGCACCAGACTAAATAACATATAGCAAAACCTCGGGGCCAGCCAGCATCTAACACTACCCACTGTCCCTTTAAGGCTCCTGTGGCCTCCTATGCCCAAAGGTAGTCTTGCTTGTCTGACTAAGCAGCTGTTGCTAGGTAGGATGCTGTTTTCCACCCTTCTAGCTGCGGGTTCAGTTAGAAGCCACCAGACACACTAAACCACAATCATGCAGAACACACAACTCCACCCCAAAGGCTGTGAGAGCCCAAAACCACTTTTTCCACATGGCTGACAAGCTCAGCTCCTAAGTCATTCTCCAAACTCTTCTCTCTGGATGCCACACACAGTGCTATCCACAAGGCTCCCATGGCTTAGTTACAGAATGACTATGTAATCAGATAAAATCCCTACCTCAGACTTTGCATTAGAGGCATTTATACTAACTAGCAGGGTATCATGGCAATGCCTTTAAGGAAACACTGTTTTCAGCAGTTTGATATTCAAGGCTCTTGTCGTTGCTCCACATATAGCGTGCAGCATGGTATAGAAACACAGTAGCCAGCAATTTTGAATAAACTTACCCATGAGAGAATTACTTGAAGTAACTGATGCTGGTTCCAGACCTGTGCTAAAATCCGAAGAGGTCTTGTTTAGACACACATTTTTCATTGCAGGTCCTTCATTCTGAGAGTAGCTGGAGTTCATGAGCTTCTTCACATGTGAAGGCCACCCCAGGTTACCGAGGCTCTGCTCAGAGGACTCTTCTGTGGGATGAGAACAGGGGTAGCAATCCTTTTTCTTTATGTAACTGGGCTCAGAGTGATCCACTAAAGCTGTTCTTGGGTCAGCACTGTAGCCTTTTTAATTGGAGGGCCATATCAGAAAGAGATGCAGTTAGAATTTCTGTAAGATTCTCCAGGAAATAGTAGAATCAAGCAAGAAAACCACATACCTGTATGACAGGCTTCAAAAGGATCGGGACCGTACACATTCCCCTTCAAATACACTGGGCCTGAGGAACTCAGAAAGGGACAGAGGAATGGATCTGCAACAGCTTCCACATCAGCTTCACTGCTGGTGTCAATATGGCAGATTCCTTTAAAACACAAATCTGAGTCAATGAATGTGCTTTACTCCAGCACCACCCGAATTCTCTCATGTTGGCATTTCCTATACTTATAAGTGAATATCTTGGGAGAATACAGTATGACAGAAAAGAACTGCATAAGTTTATCAGCTTTTTTGTCAACTTATGTATTAGCAATTGAGTAGATTTGGGACGGTGCACTAAAAGAGGACTTGCTTAACCACTAAGCTGGGTGTGTCAGCCACACTGTTGGCTCAGTCTGGTTTCTAAGGGAAACAGATCTGTGTGTGGATCTAGCAGCTCAATGAGCCAAAGCTTGAACCACAACTTTTGGCACTGTTTCTTTCCTACAAAATGTCACAGATGACCAGAATGAGAGACTGGCAGGTGACCAATGACCTGTCAGTTCCCAGCTCAAACATGAGCTCAGAAAAAATAAATAAATAAATAAATAAAATCATCTAATGGGTTATTAAACTAAACAGCACAGAAAGGATATGTCTGTTAATGGTGGACACACAGTCCAAGGATAAGCAGTATCATTAAAGTTAGGGGTGTCGTGTTGGATCCTGTTGTCGTGTTGGGGAGGCAGAGTGACTGGCCAGAAGGTGGGTCGTGGCCCAAGAGACGAGCAGACATGCAGCAAGTGACTCAGCCATCCTGGTGGTCTCCAGAGCTACTCTAGGAGCAGACCCGTCTCTGGGCCCAGGACCAAGGCAACTTGCCACTGCTATGTCCCAGTCCCAACCCTTTGCGTTTTTACTAAACCTCAGTACATTTCAAGGAGGTTGGGTCTCTGTTCTTTGTCATCAAATGGGTCTTAACAGAGTATTATCTCTACACCATCACTGTTTTGCCAACTATTTTGTAACTGTTTTGTAATAGTTTGTCTCACCCATGTTTAAACTGTGAAACTGAAGGCAAATACACTTCCCACTCAACTATGAAGTCTGGCATAGAGCAAATAGTAAATGCTTGTGGTAAAAGATGGTAAAATGCTTGAAAGCATCCACTTCATGAGTTCTCGGCATGTAGCAAATACTGTGCAGTTATCTCTTTTGAGTTCATCTTCATAGCCACCTAGCCAGGAAGCACTGTGACTGTGCGAGGTCCACAGGGAACGGTCTTGGACAGGCCTGCTCCTGCAGTGTTCCATCACTGTCCGCATACCCATACAGCATCCAAAGCAAATGGCTGAATTAAGTTTCTCCACAGAATCACTTTAAATCATTCATTTTCTGATTCTGTGCATGGAACTACTTAAATGACAAATACTATAGAAGGAGCATAGTCCAGGCCAAAGAGTATTCATAATGTATAAGAAATATTACATTGTGTGAAGACATTATATTTATTTGATACTATCATTTTCTTTTACTGTCAGAAACAAAGATTTTTTTTTTTTTTTTTTTTCCTAAGAGAACAGGCAAGTATGTAATTTCAGCTTTTTTTTAGTGATCTTGGACCAGGTCCTAAATATTAGTGCATTGATTTCTGGCAAAAATTAATATTACATCTGAATCTTTCACCACATGATTTCAAAACAACTATAGCCCACAGTCATTTTAAGCACTTACCAGTACTGTCATGCTGTGGTAGGAAAAATCCGCCTCCTGAAGCAGTGACAAACTGGTGGTGGCTTCCACTTTCTGAGGAGATGTACCCATCCTGCCTATCAGCTAACGTCCCCTGAGATGACAGATAGCTAGGGATATCTGCGGGTAAGTTGGTCTCATCTGCAATTAAACAACAGCATTCTCTCAACCCAGAATGACGGCCACGGTCCCCATCCTCTCAGATAAACAGTACAGACCCGTTTCTGTACTAATCATGTAAGGGAAGATGTACTATGGCAAAGTCATCCTGATGTCTGTATTCAAGAAGATAAATCAGGGCTGTGAAGTACAAGCTATTTTTCATATCATCACCCATAAATTTCAGAAGCAAACATTTAAAAAGATAAAGGCTCAAGAATGTTCACATATTAGCACCTACACCCTTGCATTAAATATGATGCATAGGTACGTTCAGTGACAGCCCCTTCCCTTCCTCATAACTAAAATCCTCCCTAGGTAAATGTGCACAGGACCTGCCACATGATCACTGCAGACTAACCTTGTAACTCAATCTCCTCACAGAGGAGTAAGATTACTTCACCCCGTGACTGGGATTTTATCTTCCAGACAAGGGATGTGTTGATGAGGTTTTAACAAAAAGTATTAATCTTTAAACATCAGCTTTATTTCAAGCTGGAGTATTATTTTTAGCTAACTGTATTTCTGCAGCTTGAAACACCTTTCTGAGATGGGCTTAGACAGCAAGTCACACATTGTTAAAGAAAATGACTGCAGAACCACAAATACACGACTGCTGCACACTGTGCCAAGCTTCTGTTTACACACCTGTGTTGGTAATGCTGCAATCCTCATTCCTCCGCCTTGTGTGGTATATGATGACCACCCACACGAGCGACGTGCCCACCACACAGCAAACCACAGCTATGATCACGACGCCCACAGTGGCCCATCCGTCATCGTCTAAAGATGGGGCGGTCATCTGAGGAGAGTCACAGGTAGGAGTAGGGATCACACTGAGGCGCACATTGCCTCTCTCTGTGCCAAGGGTATTGGACATTTCACACGTGTACTTCCCAGCATCACTGACATCTGAGTCCACTATAATCAGCAGCTGATTGCCTGCTGCAAAAAAGTGCCTTTCAGTCACTACCAAAGGACTGTCATCCTTGGTCCAGTTCAGCCTGGGGGGAGGGCTCCCTCCAGCAATGCACTGCAGCACAGCCGTTTCTCCCTTGGTCACAGTTCGGTCTAACAGAGGCCGCAAGAAGGATGGGGTTTCTGAAATGACAAGTTATGTTTTTAATTTCCTCAATGAAACCTTGTCTCCATATCATAAGATTAGCACTTGCATTTTTTCAAATTGCAGCCTCCAACTTTATGCTCTCAGAATTTATTGAACATGCTTCTTTAGTGCCTAAAAACAACACAACCTTTGGGATTTCATCATTCTGCTGTCATTTACTCAAGACAGTAGGCATAACTGCTCCCTCACTCTTAAGTTAGGGAATTGAAGGTAGGGGATAAAAGACTTTTAAAAACAGAAAATCATTGACATAGTTGTGCACATCTGTAATCCCAGTGCTCTGGGAGCTAAGGCAGGGGGATCACAAATTTGAGCCCTGCCAGGACAACTTAATGCATCAGTGAGACTCTGTCACAAAACAAAACAAAAACAAAAACAAAACACAGAAGACATATAAAAATAATGTAAAGCACAAGGGTGTGTTCATGGATCAAAAAGAATGCTTACCTTTTAATAACATTTTTACTTATTATGGTAGAATGATGAAAGAAGAAGTAAATGGTTGAAACAGTTTTTGCCCTGGTTCTTTGTTCCCTGCTGGGTGGCCCCTAGGGCCTCACACGTACCAGGCAAGGGCTCCAGTGCTGAGACACACCCCCAGCCTCTAAATGCTTATCCTGCTAAGGGGAAACTTTCTAGTGCCAGGTCTATAATAACATTCTGAAACTAAGTTAGTTTTCTTATTTGGGATCTTAGTAGGTTCCTTGAACTCTCTCAAAACCACATGAATAATAAATTCACAATTTTAAAAAGCACTTGTTTATGTAAAAGATAAAAAGAACTGATTTGCAGAGTGGTAAGAACATCTCAGAACACAGAACAGCAGGTCCTTCCCAATATGGTCACACATGTACCTTTCTACAGGTTCTTTACAGCTTTAAGATCATGAACACTGCATGACACTCAGAGCAGAGGAGGATAATCCCCCCCAAAATGAAAGCTTTCTCCTTGAAACACGGGGCTGATTTATCTCCCTGACTGCAGACTTGAAAGGATAACATGTGCTAACTTCAGGTGACATCAGGTGCATTTGGAGTGGTGTGGCCATAGACAGCTCCCTGACTTCAAAGCTTCTAAGAAACCATTTGTTCTTTCTAGAAAAGACTGTGCCCTATGAATTCTCACCTTCCTACCCTTCCCCTTCCCATGATTTTTAAATGATCCAGTGTCTTCAAGACTGACTTATTCTACCAAGTCTAAACAAATCCTCTTATGTGATAGTTAAGATAGTTATACTACTAATTTCTCTTAGTTCATTGAAAAGAAAGGATTGTGCTAACATTGTCTGGATAATTAAATGCCACCATCTGGTACTCTGGGAAATTAATTTAAAGATAACAATATGCAATGTATTAACCATCGTTACCCACCTATTATCTTGTTTTGAAATTCTTTTTTCTCTTAAAAAAAAAAAAAAAAAAAAAGAAATCATCTTACCTAGCACAGTCAGAGTTGCATTTGCAGAAATACTTCCTGCACTGTTCTGAGCTGTACAGCTGTATACCCCAATGTCTTCTATCTTCACGTCCACAATGAAGAACACATCATCCTCAGGCATCACATGCATACGTCTCTCCCTTGCAGCTGGGAAGTCTGTGCCCCCATCTTTTTGCCATGCTATCTGTGGGGCTGGGTGTCCTGTGGCAGCGCACTCCAAGCGTGCCGTGGCCCCAGCACGGATGGTCAGGTCCATGGGTGTCTTAGTGAATGAGGGAAGCACTGAAATCATAAAAGTAATATAGGCACGTGTCCTATGGAGTTTGAAGAGTTCACCTGGATCCCTCCCACGTTACCTTTTCTTTAACAGTATTTACAAATGCTCCTGGCAAAGGCAAGGCAGAGGTTATTTCTAATTTCAAGACATATGGAAACTACATTTGAAATGGAAAGATGAAGCAACTTGCCTAGGGTGACACAGAGGCATAGAAATGAGTCAGGATTAAATATCAGTTGTCTGATTCTCACACTGAAAGTCATTCTGCAATCTTCTGGCCACTTTTCAGTTTATTCAATAATTATCTGTGAACTCGTGGGCAAATCAGTTCATTTCTTTGTTCCCTCACCATTTACTTTATTATTTTTTTTCTAAGTCCCCCCAGGGCTCTAACATTTTACAGTTTCAATATTATTGTAGTCCTACAATTTAAACTCAAAACTCAATAACATCAGCTTAGATACAAAGAACCAAATCTTCATTTCATGGAATGAGAGGTAGAGAAAGCTAGGTGGGAAGCAATGAGAAGAGGGTCAGGAATGAGACAGAGACAGAGACAGAGACAGAGACAGAGACAGAGACAGAGACAGAGACAGAGCGAGTGATTCCTGCTTCTAAAAGTCATGCCCGAATGCAAAAGGGAAAAGGGAAATTACGTACTATTCACGGTAAGCTTGGCTTTGACTGAGTAGGATGAACCAAAGTGATTGGAGATGACACACTGGTATTTCCCTTCACTAGCAAACTCCACATTGCGCAGGCGCAGAATGGTGGTGTACTCCATCACCTCGCCACCCTGGGCCCGGAGGTGTGCATAATTTTCCATCTCAGCATCATGCAGGAGTTCATTGTCTTTTTTCCAAGCAAAAGTCATTGGGGAATCACTGCTGCTGGCAGCTGAGCAGATGAAACTCAAATTGGAGCCTTTTATTGCTGACTGAGTTTCTGGCTGAACTGTGATCTGCGGTTTGGGAAAATCATCTGTTCAAAATGGAGAGAGAGAGAGAAAACAATGTGAAGGCTCAAGAGTCCAAGTGCTGTTCACACATGAGCACTAAGGAATGAAAAACAAATAGCACATCAGGTCTGACCCCTAGCTTATCTTGTGCAGACTGACGGGTAGTCCTGCATTGAAAGGATACCCTGGAAGGGTGTCTAGAAGTCATGTAATCATGTCAGAGAGACAGTGATCTATTTATCCATCATTACCTGAGAGAAGACTTACTTTGAAACTATCAGGAAAACCATAGTTTATTCAAGAAACCTTGTGTTTTATATCAGTATAAAAAGGCAGATAAGAAATCACAGGGGAAATCAAATAATATGTAAACCTGAGTTTTGCATCAGGATAACTGGTAGATAGCAATGAAGTGATTATTTCAAAAGTGCCAATACAACTGGGTCTAGTTGTGTATGCCTGGAACGTGGCATTCAGGAAACTGAGGCAGAAAGATTGTAAATTTGAGTCCATCCTAGGCAACTCAGCAAGACCTAGTCTCAAAAAGAGAGAGGAAGAGCCAGCCAGCAGAGGATTTCTAGTGTTCTCAATGTAAGAAATGAAGTATGTCTGCAGTGATGAATGGTCTAGTTCCCCTGCTCTGATCATTACACATTGCAGTCATGCACTGAAAAGTCACCTTGCATCCGGTAAATATGCACAATTACAATGTATTAATTAAAAATTACAAGTACTTTAAAAAAAGAAAGTAAGTTAAACTCCAGGCTCATGGACTATCTTTGAATGCTACCATCAGAAACTATAATTTCTTTCATGTTTTCCACAAATAAGGAACAACATAATTCAGAAAGTAAAAATCAATCATAATAATCTGTATCACCAAACACAGTGATTAATACCCCATTTACTGTAAGCAGAACCAATATTGAAAAGCAGGAGAGAAAAAAATCCTGTAGTGAACAAAAAAGCACCTCCAAGTCTCCGTGTGAGACACTGGCTCTCGCCAGGAGTTTGGGGCAGTCAATCAATCATGTCGCTGCGCTGCCCTGTCAAAGCTACATTATAATTAGAGCGGAGCAACTCTTTCATTCCAAAAGGTTATTTTTAGTTTCCTGTTACTTGTTGGAAAAGCTACATTTTTTGAGAACTTCAGTCTCTCAGAGATGTTCTAAACCCAGACAGAAACATCTCAGATTTACGAGCATTAGTATTCTTTGGGTGCAAGGGTGTGAATGAGCAAGACGGGTGGGGAGCTCCTCTGATAACTCCAGTGCTGCTAATTTTCAATGAAATGTCTTCAGGTTGTTAGCAAGATAATTTCATCTTATATACCGTTATTCTGAAATTTTTATCTGATAAATTAGTGTCCAGATATGGAGTCCAAAAATTATGGCAATAAAGACGTATTTGTCTCAATGGAAGAGGAGTTCCTATCTTGGAACTAGAGAACTATGAAATAAGGACCATGGGAAAGGAACATCTCAGGCCCTTACTGATGGATGCCAAAAGTTTATTCACATCCAAAAGCTACATCAGAGGTTTTATTTCCAGAAACTTGCTGGCACTACTTAAGGCTGCAACCTAAAAAAGAAAATACTCTCGGCCAAGCAGTGTTGAAATATAGTTCAACAGTGTAAAATATGGTTCTATAATACGTTCACATAGAGGCTTAAATTTAAGCAAATTTTGATTTCAAGTTTTATATACACATTTTATTTTTATAAAGGTTTCCTTTAGCAGTAAACAGCAAGATAATACAGTAGACAGAAAATTGTATCAGAGATGGAGAGTCAACTTTTTTTTTTTTTGAAAGTCAACATTTTTAATGAAGATTTGCCGCTGACTAGCTATGCAAAGTTTGGGTAAGATTTCTAAAGCTGAAATTCTTGAGGGCTAAACAATGGCTTTTAGAATTATTTATAACAAATTCAAATTTGCTGTACTTATAATGCTTTGCCCTACCAATGGCTCATTTTTCGGCAGCTCATAAATCCTTAGCTACTTAATTTTCTTTTTGCCATGAGCCTCTCAAGAAGCCTTAGAGTTGAGGAGGAAGCAGTTAAAAAATTTCCAGGTAGATACATGGACCACCTTTGGCATGGACCACTACTGGGAACTGCACTTTTCCTCATGTTTTCCACAAATAAGGAGGAGCAAAACTAAGAAACCAATATCAATCTGAAGTATCAAAATCAACAAAGGCAGTAATTAACACCCTATCTACAAAAAAAAAAAAAAAAAAAAAGAGAGCCAACAAATCTTAAAAACAAGTAGCAGAGCCTCTACTTCACGGATGCATAGACTAAGATTTTGGGAATTTGAGTGAAATGTCTTCTAGTTCTCCCAAGATCCAATTTCAGCCTCTTTCCACCAAACCACTTTGATGCCAAAACAAAGAAGAAGAAATTTTAGAGAACTCTCTTTCCCATCTGTAAAATTAGAATAATCAGCAAACTATAGATCTGTTTTCAACTATCTCAGCAGAAATAAAAGCTTTATTAAGAGAACATACGTATGTTCAAAACCATTATTTGGATAAACTGGAATAAAAGTCAAGGGCAATACTTATACTCACCACACACAAAGCCATCTGGGCTGATGGCAAATATACTTCTTCCTTTTAGCAGCTGAGGATGGGCACAACTGGCGTTCACAAAGCTCTGAAAGTTGTTCTCAGCCACCCACTGCGGGAGCCATTTTAGCTGGCAATCGCACAAAAGACTTGATGTATTTAAATGCCTGAGGAGAGTAATTACATTCAATTTACTTTGTATGAAACACAGATTGCCACAAGTAAACTAAAGTAAGTATTAAAAAAGCAATGAATTTAGAAATTATTATAAATATTCCAGAGTGCATTTTAAATGTAAGAAATGTACCTGGCATATTTTTTTAATTATTGTTGTTCTTGTCTTACTGAGGCAGAAGGGCTAATATATCAAAAATTTCTGAATACTGGGCTGGAGTTTTAGTTCAATGGCATAAGCTCCTGCCATGCAAGAGTGTGGTTGAGCAGACCAGCGTTTGATCCCCAGTACAGAAAAAAAAATCTGAATACTAAAATATTGTTACTGTTTTTAGGTACCTTGCTATACTTTGTAAATTCAAAGCCCCAAGGAAAAGAATCTCCACACTGTAACAAAGGGAAAAACAACCAATTCCTTTTGCTTTCTTGTATAAAAATTAAGATGTGCTAGACATTTTTTATAGACTCATAATCTAGAATGATAACAACATTTGACAGTTTTCTATCCTTATTTGAAACTCTTGGAAGGAAAAGAGAAACTTACAGTTGCTGAAGCTTCTTCATTTGTGAAAATGCATTGCCTTGCAAAGACATAATGGCATTGTCACTCAGGTCTCTGAAAAATAGCCACGTCAAACATATCAGGGAACACTGAGATCATTTTCTGTCTTTAGACAAAGTTTGGGCCATACTGCCCATCCCATTCACTGAGCAAATGCTCTAAGTGCTGAAATTCACAAATGTGGCAGGCAACTCCAGGGATAATCTGTCATAAACCCTGGATTGAGGACCAAGGATATTTGTCTGAGACAGATTTTCTCCAATGTTGTTTTTTTACCACTCACAGGTTGACTAAGGCCCAAACTTGTTCTGCTATATTGTTTTAGTATATTTCTCATTATTTCAGTTAGTAATTACTATTTAACTTTTAAAGACAAAAATGAAGTTTCTGATAGCTATGTATTTTTTAAAAGAGCATTCATAGGATACTTTCTAGGACATGCACTCTGTTAAGTGACATATCATTTATCCCAAGCATAATTCTGCTAACTAGCATAATTCTGCTACACACAACTTACTAGTATAAAGGCAGTAAGATGTTCAGACAAGAAATAATTCTTAACACAAACAGTCTATGTAGGACATTTTAAAAAATATTCTGGGCTGACTTTACTTCTAAACAACACTTATAATCAGCTTAAACTAAAATACTATCCATGATGATTGCTATGGTTTCTTTACAGAGGTCGAAACATACAAAAGGGATTTCTGAATCAGACCAGCAGCAACAGGAGACAAAGAAAGAAAATGCCAGGCCTGGGTAGGGGAAGAAGCTAGGTGAATAAAGGAACGTTAATTCCATTTTCCCTTAAATCCAATGGGCCAGATGACAAACTCTCTGGCTAGTTTTCCTTTGAAAATAATGTTTCAGTAAGTACAGCAATACAGGCCTTTCCCAAATAGCTTTCCAGAATCATTCTACTACCATTTTTCCTGCTGTACTGTCAGGGCTGGGACTCCAAATCTTCCTCAAACTGACTGATGCAGTAAGAAAACGACAAAGATGATTTATAGATAACACCCAAATGTTCATTCTCAATACAAAGTCCAAAGGAGTGATTGAAACATATGGGTATTTTACATGATAGCTTCTTTTGTCTAAGTTAAAAGACATTCAAACTTTTGGCCACAAGCATTCCTTAAGAATCCAAGTACACACACACACATTACTTTGTGATTTTACCATATATAAAACATATACTGGTGGTTTGTTGGTTCAATTAGTCAAAACACAATATTCAGCCAAGTTGGACCCCTCCTGATATCAGCTAGCTTTCTTCTCCCAGTGGATGAAAATCTTGAACCCCTAAGTCTCATTTCAGATGTATGTGCCAGGAGTTGCTGGTTAGGGACACAGATTGGTCTGGCAAGAGCTATAGTGATGCAGGGACTCCACGCAGACAGAGGCAGCTGTGCCTCGAGTCCTATTTCTGCCAGACTGATGGGTCAGTAACCAATGGATCAGTGAAAAAAACAATGATGGTGGCAGTGGTGGTGGTGGGATTATGCATTTTATATTAAGCATCAGAAACAAAAGTTCTCAATATAGTATTTAAATCCTTCACTGCCACTCTTTTGGATTATGAGGAGTTAGGAGTCGTCTTTTGATCTTTAACATCCAAGTCATTTTAACTGTTCAGTGATATCAGTGAACTTTCAGACCGCCATTTAAGTTAAAAATAAAGGTAATTCTACCAACTGAATAGCATCCTTATAAGGATCAAGTAAGACGTACCTGGTACAATGCTTAACGTGTAATAAATTCATGATATGTGGTAGGCTTTTTAAAAAATTAAATATATCAGTACTTGGTAAGAAGAAAATCTAACAATGAATTACTGCAACTTACTTAAATGCATAGATAAACATACACATATAAACTTGCATACAGATGGTAGGGAAACAGACAGATAGGCAGACAGATACAAAGAAAGATGGCTGGTGGATGAGTAAATTCAATTTATGGTACCACCAGGTACTACCAATTTATGCCACAAAATTACATTTCATGCTTGTTTTATCTCTCATGACACATGGCTAAATATTCATCTCTAGGGTAACTAAATCCCATCTACTCACAGATGTTCTAATGCATCCAAACCAGTGAAGGCTTTTTTGGTAATAGATCGAATCCGGTTTCCCTGGAGTGTTCTAGGGAGAAAAAAGAACAACAACAATAACATACTGGAACAGTTCATTTAAAAGAAGCCATTTTGTGGGGTGAAACACTTACAAAAAAGAACTACTTTTTAAATCATTTGTGAACAATTCCATTTTCACCAGCTCAACAATGTATTTTGTAAAAAGGTAGCCATGCCATCTACTTTTAATATTACAGTGTAACATGGTTTTCAAAGAATTTAACAGAGAATCTGACAAAAATGGTATCTGTGAGTTCTTCTGACCATAATAATGCTGCTTTTCAAAGTTTTTTTAGGAACAGACTGATGACTGTATTAGTGGAGGTTTGCTCCTTTCCCTCCTCATCTGGAGATACCTTCATCATCAGTTTGAAATATATTATGGCCATGTGTAAGACCCTTTAGAGCTAAACACAAAATGTTTTTTATCTTACATCCTTGGAGCTTACTGCAGCATGATCAATGGACACTGGATCACTCCACTTGACTGTGCCTATGAGTAACACGCAGGACTGAGAGTTTCAAACTGTTGACGCTTGTAAGCGCCTTCACTTTAATATACAGGGAAAATCCCCAAAATCTAAGCACTGAAAATAATTTAAAGTTCTTATTTAATTAAAATAAGTTATATAAACTGAAGTGTTCAATTTTCTTCCTTTAATCTGAGAAGAGCCAATTCATACACACATATCTTACAAAACAGCACGCAAGGGAAATAATAAAGCATGGAAAACTGCACTGGTTACACACTTATTTCTAATCCCATGATGTCAATTCATAGAGTTGACTTCACTTAAGACAAAAATTTTAAGTCAAAGGATGAACTCAATTATAAGGCAAATTATACTCACAGCATCCTCAGTTTGTCAAGACCAGAGAAAGCGCCATTCATGTCTTCAATAGTCCACGAAATTTCATTGTTTTTCAGGTCCCTAATTAAAAAAAAAAAACAATTCTCTTTAGAGATATGTGTCCGAAATCTAAGATCACCACCCAGGTGGCATGTAATTTGTAATAAATTCTCCCATGGTCTCCACCCCTTTCAAAGTACAGTAATAAGCTGTTATGTTTCCACCATCCCTCTAACTTTCTGCTCTCTTCCTTTAACAACATTTAAAGTTTTTGCCCCAAATCAAGATGGTTGATTCCGGCTCTGTTAATTCTTCTATTATGATGACTAAATTCTGAAAGCTTGAACAGTTTGAAAACTACATTAAACTTTAAAACCACAGTTCCAACCACACAAGTAAGAGTTCGCCAAAGCATACAGCATGTCTTTCAATTACATAATGCTCGCAACAGGTCATAGAGCACAAATTTCTGACAGTGCAAAAAATCAAAAGCCCATTGCACAATTAATTCAACTTTCTTCTCTTGCTTGGGGCAGAGATCAGGTTATGGATGCAACTGCCTAACACGGATCTTCCTTCACTGCTTTTGGTGTATCTTCTTGCTCTACCTATTTTTTAATCTGTACTTTATAAAGGAAAATCAATGGATTTAAAATTATTTCCGTCTAAGCAGTTCCTGACTTCCTGGAGATCCTGAGAAAGCTAAGGAGGATAATCATCCAGACAATCCGATCACTGTCTTTTTTAATCCCTTTAAGAAACACATATGGATGAAATGGATCCATTTTAATCAAACTGTTCTGGGAAAGATTAAGATGCTACTTTTGAGGCTATACACATTTCCTTGACAACAAAGAAAAGCTGCTGGGAGAAAAGTGGGCCCATTTAGGAAACAATTAGGTTCGTATACCAAGAGCAAAATGTGTAACTTACAAAGTCTTTAAACTGGAAAGCCCCCGGAAGGCACAATCAGCAATGTAGCTGACTTTGTTGTTCCCAATGTGCAGTGTATTTAGTAAGCTTAGGCCAAGGAAACTTGAATCATCTAACCTCGATAACTGGTTGGAAGTTAGGTCCCTGTAAAGAAAAAAGGAGTTTAAAAAATATCCTTTGTTTTTCCATTCAATGCAATGATTTATTTTCAAAAAGCCAGGAAATAAATGTAACTACTGTAATCCTTACTTTAGAATTCTGCCTTAACAATACCCTGGTAAACATTATTTCTAATCTGAGTAATTAAAAAAAACAGCCATGACTACATTTGCCAATATGCCACGAACTAAAACATTAGAGTGGACTTCAACCTATCACAACAGAGGCTGCATTTGAAAAAAGCTATCACCTTGGAAACTTTGTTATGAAAATTTCACAGATCAGTGGTAAGAAGCTCATGCTCTGGCATGATCCCTGCTTGTGAATCTGAGGAGAATAAAAGGCAACTCACAGCTCACTGAGTTTCTGGCAGAACTCCCAGGCATCGGGGCTGATCCTGTGGATGGCATTCTGGCTAAGATGAAGCTCCTGCAGCATCAGCAGGCCATAAAGCCAGCCTTTGGTAATCTCTGTGAGGTTGTTATGGTCCAGCTGCCTACATTCACAATAAGAATCAAAGGCAGGATCCAGAGTTTATTATCTAGTCTCTTCAACAGGAACAGATGATTACAAACTATTACATATTCCTATTGTTACCAGCTTTTTTATATGAAAACATCAGCAAAAAATACTATATAAAGAATTGCTTATAAAATGTATAAGGTTATAAACTCTCAACTAGGTTGCCTGAAACAAAACTGAACACTAAATTACAGATAAGATCGTATATTAGATGATAAGCACATGATTTCAAATAAGAGATACTGAATGCTCACTGAGCTTTCTACGGTCACACTACCTGAGTGGGAACCATGATAACCGACTTACAAGATTTCCATGTTGCTCAGCCCCCAAAAAGCTCCATCCATCAGTTTTGTTACTCCATTTCTTTGCATCTTCAGAGACTTTAGAGCACCAAGCCCTTGGAATGTGAGTCCATCAACATTTCTAATCTTGTTTCTATTCAGTTCACTGCATTGGATATTGTAATTAAACAACTTAATTGACAATTAAATTCGAGAAATAGTAATCAAATATGCCATTACTACAATATATTTAACCTAGTCAGTGTTAAATTACTTAGAGTATTTTAAGTTGTGAGACATTTTTATTGAGAAGAATGTCAATTTGTTAGCACTGAGTGAATTTCTCTGAAAACGTGTGATGTATTTTTGGAATAACAAAATATTAAAAGTAGACTGCACTTTAATTTTTAAATCATTATCCACTCAGCATAAAAGCAAACAAATCAATATTTGTGTTTACATGATCAGAATGAGGACATTAAATATTACAGTAAAACAAGAGATACATTCAAGAGCACAGCAATGAAGGATATCCTGCTCGATCTACTTATGAAGTCTGAATCTCTTCTGCAATTCAGTTTTAGGTTAAATGCTTTCTTACATGCAGCAATTCTCTACCTTGGCTGCACAATGGAACCACCTAAGGAGTTTTAAAATCTACGGAAGCCTAGATCCTGCCCCCAGAAGTTTTAATGTAATTGGTCTAGGGTGTGGCCTGGGCACTGGGATTTTTAAAAGCTCCCTGAGTGTCTGTAATGTGCAGCCAAGGCTGAAAACCACTATTGCAGGAGTCTGTTCACAGATCATTCCACCATTATTAACAAGACAGTTCTTTACAGCCACTTAAGCTATCAGAGCCTCCCGGAGCTGTTGGCATTCTTGTCATAAACCACAGCTGCTGAGAGCCTCTGTGATTTCCTCAGCACCACAATGGCACCTTTGCACGGGGGCCATTCAACGATAACACTGCTCTAGCTCTTTTTGTAGCAATCTAACGTGTCTTGTCAGGCAGCAGCTGGCAGCTCTTGCCAATGACAAGATTTTGTAACCCCAGCTCTCAAAGCAAAGGCAGCTACAGGCCTGTTTCTAAGCTCCTTTTGCCAACACTGAGGACTTCAGTATACAGACACCAAGAGTTTGGAGGAGATGATGACATTTGACTCACAGGTGCTGCAGCTGGGACAGCTTAAACATTTTGGGTGGGATTGTTGAGATCCGGTTCCTGTTTAGCTTCAACACCAGAAGAGTACTGGCCAAGTTGTCAAAGTACCCAGGTTCCATGGATGTGACTCTGTTGCTATTGATATACCTGTTGAAAGTTTGCAGATGAGCCACTCTTTTTTTTTAATTTTTATTTTTATTGTTTGGAAAGTTAAAGTACATATAACCTCTATTATAAAGAATTTTCAGAGACTTAACCAATGGGCATCTAAACTTTCTTGAGGAGAAATACTGATTAATAGTCAGACAGACAGGCTGTGGGTATAGTTCAATGGTAGAGCACAGACTTAGTATATGTAAGGCCCTGGGTTCAATCTCTAACGCCAAAGAAGAAAAGACAAACATTCACACATACTGCTGAACAAACATTGACTAGGATATTTGAAAGTTATAAAAATTTATTACAGATACATATCTACTTTTTGTGAAATTTGTTATTTAAATAACAGCAGTAGTTTCATCCTACTTTTTTGAGTATATTTTAATAGCATGTTTACATGATACAGTTTTTTAGGCAAAGAATATCTAATTGTTTATAATCCAGAAATGAAATTAAAGAATAAAGTGAAGATTCTGATTATTCAGAATTGTAACAAATTTCAAGGCAAAAAGAAATTACATTTTTTGATTCATCAGTAGTAAAATAGAAGAATTATATGTAACTTTTTTTTTTCTATTCATAGTGATGTGATATTTTCATCAAGGTAAAAATTTCTGGTTAAAAAAAAAAAACCTCACTTACAGATACTTGAGTTGAAGATGTGGAAATGGGGTTTTAAGTTCTGAAATGTTATTGCTGCTCAGGTCCAAAGTTTCGAGGGATTGAAATTGTTTCAGATGTTCAGGTAATATCTCAGCAAGCCTGTTTCCAGCCCTAAAATTAAAAGGCATCATAGATAACAGGTTTTATGTTGCAATAAACTGAAAGGAGAAAATAGTTTTTACTTCTAACTTGTTCTTCAGAATTATGAAAAACTGCTCTAAATAAAAGATGAAAAACTGATCTAAATAGTACTTTAAAAGTTAAACAGCAATACCATGGCTATGTTAATTTATTTATTGAATCATACATCATGATACACTGCTAAATACACAAACACCATTCCTACATAAATCTGAGATATAATTTAAAAGTGACTAAATTCTATACACTTTAAAATGATTTTTAATGTTCTTTTTATTAGTTCTTTTTATTAAATGGTAAGTGAAACATCTCATACCAAGTAGGCATACCAGGTACTAATGTAGTAGCTCCCTATCTCTTGTCTTCATTTTTAATCTGATTCTTCTCTTGAAAAGCACCCAAAACATATGTACTAATGAATTTCAAATACTCATTGGGCTGGGCTTTTTTAGAGCTGTGCTAGAGATAGATTATGGTTTGTTTTAATGATAGTAACATTCAATGTGTTACCAGAGGTTTCTGTATCAGTGATGAAGTTCTAGGGCTTCCAGTATTTTAAAAGTATCACACAAGAGCACACCCACCTAAATATGCCCTGGGCACTGCTCAGTTAAGACATGTGGACATTGACAATCCTAAACTACATGGCAGTTACTAGCACACGTGGCTCTTACAAATGTAAAGAAATGTTAGAATTCAGCTCTATAGTTAAGAGTTATGGTGCTCCTATTTCAACAGCTCAACAGCCTATTGTACCTGGTAGCTATCAAATGGGACAGAGCACATATAGACTATTTGCATGGTCATGGACGGTTCTACTAGTAAGTATTGCTGGACTTAAAAAGGGGGCATAGAGAAGGAAATAAAAAGAAGCCAGATCAAAACTCTTAACAGGTCTTTGACATTATGCCTCTCAAGGGGAAATTCAGCATTGAGCAATAGCTTTGTTAGAAAACAGCAATCAAACAGATATGCAAACCATCTCAACTGTCATATTAGATCAAACAGCTTGGTCTTTTTAGACCATCATTTGGTGGGGAAAATAACACGCCAAAGTAGAAAAGCCGGGAAGGTTATCAGATCCCACCTAAAAATCAGAAAAAGATCATCTCTTTCCATCCCAGGGAACAATGAGACAAGCTAAAAGTTATAAGGAGAACTCTATCATATAAAAGTCACTTGATGGTGTTTCTATATAGTAAGCAGTTGTTTTCACTTAATACAAAAACTTCTAAAACATATCTCATGTATATATATTTTCCTTAGCCTGAGAATATATCTCATGTGCATCTCTCTTACTAAAATCTAGATTTCTATAGTTCTTTGAGCTTATTAAGATCTTTGGCATTGGTGTCTTAACACATCAGGAGGATCCTAAGTTAGGTATACCTCAGACATATTCACAAAATCATAAAGCTGCACTCTGATAGACCACATGTACAACTGATCTTCTCTGCCAGACTGCAAGCTTCTTGGAAGCAAGAAGTGTCTATATCTGCCTTGGAATGTGTGTGAAATCTAGTAACACTGAGCACATTTGAGATAGTGAGCCCTGTGTTCATGTATTGTGCCATTTAATCATTCAATAATTTCTCAGGTATAGATATGATATGTGCTTTTAAAATTAGGAAACTAGGGGGCTTTTCACGTAACAAGTCTAAGCACTTCTAAGCCACTTCACAGAGTAAGTCTGGACTGGTCCCAAACCAATCACTGAAGGCTTTATTTCGCACAATACAGAGGATCAAGGATATCTTGATAATTACATTCTTGCTGGAGATGTACTGCCAAAAGTTCTAATACTTCTCACCTTGCAAAAATGCTGAATTTCTGGTCTCAAACTGATGTGGAACCTACTCTGGCTTGCTGAACAGTGTGCCAACACTTATGAATGTCCCAGAACAGGGCCCCTCCCAATCACCACCTACATACTGCATAGGTAAGAGAGGCCCTCAGGAGTTTGTGTGTACTCAGCACCCGCCCCAGTCCGAAGGTTCACTTCCTGAATATGTACAAATGGCAGGTGCTGTTTCCTCCACAAGAGAGAAGAGCAAGCAGGAAAAAATGGGCCACACAGTCTGTATTCAAAAACTTAGCAAAATTATTCAAAATAATGTTAAAACTCACCATACATTTTTTGTAAGAACTCTGGGGATATCTTCTCTCATTTTTAAAATTCAAGTCAGCAGATAATCTAACACTATTTTTAAAAATAATCATATTCTAGATAATAAGCATAAACAGTATATATCTTAAGAATCATTTTGTGATAATAGCCCATTAAAAACATAAACAACAAGCAGTCCTATTTACAAGTCATATTCCTGTAAAGTCTTTCAGGGTTTGTTTACAGCTATGGCCTCTGATTGTGACCATTTCCCACATCTGGATTCACCAATGTATAAGCTCCTTGATCTAGCTGTGAGGTACAGGGTAATGCAAGTGAGACAATTAGTCAATTTCTAGGTCCCGGAGATGGATTCAGTCCAAGAGACAAGCCACAAGGCCTTAGGGGTGGGGTGTGCGGATTAAACAAAACCACACTTGGGGGTTAGAAATTTAAATACATAACCCAACATTTGTATTACTAGGATGTCCTCCCACAAACTAAAGTAACCTCAGTGTCCAAATGTCACCTTTCTCCAGTCCCTAGTCACATCTTCTTTCAAATTGCATCAGGTTTTGGCCCTCAGGCTGTCTGTGGCTAGCATAGCTACTCTTACACAGTATTTAACAATGACAAGAAAATCCTCAGCTGTAGACTTTTGCCATAAATGAAGCAAATGATTCTTTCGGAAGAGGGAGTAGCACAGGTGTCTATTACACTGGTCAAACAAGGCTAGGAGTTAGATAACAGACCATACAACCTTTGGTTTATACATTCGTTTGTTTATAAGGTAATTATGAACAAGGTATTAAAACTGCCAATTACTTGACTGACGAATAAAATTTTCCTTGCAGTAAAAGTTTGCTCCAGCCAAAGCCAGCAATTTCCTGACCTGCACACCTCCTAAACTGCGGTGGGAAAGTGCTCAGTTATAGATGTAGTACGCACAGTGCACTCTTTGTCAGCCCTGCGGCCCAGCACAAAAATCCCTCACAACTGGCAGGATAATAGCTCCTGTATCACAAAAATTTAAATTTGTCCTAAAGGAACTGAATTAAATCCAAATGTCAGCTTTTCAGCCTAACTGGCAATAACCACCTGATACATGCCAGTTTAAAAAACAAAAACAAAAACAAAACAACTTGCTTTGTGTCATGAAAGGAGTTTTTTAAAAGGAGGCAACCACATTTTAAAAACTGGATTTAAAATCTGTTTTATTATCTGAAACTCTCAAATTAAATGCATTTCAGAGAGTGGATCACAAACAGCCATTTCCAGAAGACAGAGATTCAATTCAGTCCCAGCTTTCATTTTTGTCCAAATACGGATAATTGTCAAAATAGATCAAAACAGTAAAAGGCACTGCAGTTAATATTTTGGCAAGAAATGTGAAACACTTGAATAAAAACAAAACTGCAAATACCTTTTCCATTAATTATTGGAGATGCCATATTTCCATTGTTCAAAAATTACAGTATAGTTTTGGACATATTAGAAGGCTTCATGAAAATCCATTTTGGAGACTGAGTATTTTGTCTATGCTGATAGTACAGGGAGTTCTATGGTCAAATCATTGCTGAGGTGAAGTGTAATTAGCTCCTCGTGGACCAACAGACCTGAGGGCACGGTTGGTGGGGAGCACACACGGTTCCCTCCGGCTTTTACGAAGCCACAGGAAAATAAGAAGTCCTACACATTTTAATCTTGACTTCTTAGGTCCAAAAATCATGCTTAATTTTGTTGCCAATTCCACCTTTCAGTCAACTTTACCAAAATGCTTTAAAGTGCAGAGACAAACACAGCTTACCATTTTCTTTAGATGATGTTTACTCAGAGTGCTGGAGACAGATCCAACCATGAATGAGCTGGTGATGCCCTTGACCTCAAGGAGACTGAAGTCTTGTGGAGAGGGCACAGCCAACCAACAGGAGGTCAACAGTGTGGTGAGTACTAGGAGAAGGAGGGAAGAAAGAGCAGAAGACGCTGAAAGGGCAGACTTCAGAGGAGAGTGGGAGGACTGTAGGTGAGAACACAAAACTTCCCACAGGAAGGATGACTACGTAAGGCTTAGAGGACAAAGCACAGAAAAGGAAGAGGGAAGCCTAGTGTCGTCCAAGCAGGAACAATACATGCATGCAGACTCAGGCAGGTGAGAGCAGAGGAAAGTTTCTTCCCCTTGAGGCAATGGAAGAATACTGCCTTGATGGCTGGAGTATGAAATGCATGAGCAAGGATTAGAGAAACACAAACCTTAAGAGTAAGGCGGCTAAGGAGAGATTAGGTCAGAGATCTGGAAGCCATCTTAGTCACTTGACTTTTATCTCAAAAATCCATCGTGTGGAGGGGCCAGCAGAATTCAGATGGCAGGTGACAACACTGTGTGTGCATTACACAATGGCTGCTCTGGCAGCAGGCGGTAGAAAGACTAAATGGCAGATAAGAACAAGCACAAAAGAGCAGGCAGGAGGCTCCTGATTCCATAGAGAGAACAGAATTGGTTGGATGTCTTCAGGGTGATGCCCTGCCTACACACCAGCTGCAGGGGTAGAGCCCCCTTCTTCCTCTGGTGTCTAGAACACAGGCTGAGCTTTTCAACTCCCCTGACTACAGGCCAGGTTTCTAGCTCTGTAGTTCCTGACCTTGGGATCTAGGTCAGCTCTCGAGTTCCACTTACTTTCTTCATTATGACTGTGCCTTGTGTTTGGGACATGGGAGGACTTTTATAGGCATGGAGTACACGACAGGATCCCTTCTTGCTCTGGAGTAAGATGCTATTAACCACAAGAGCCCAATACTAGCATTTTACTATGTTCCTCAATCACTAGGAAAATGGATCTGCTAACCTCACGCATTAGAAATGTGCTTACATGTTCTGGTACACTACTTGGAACATAGGCTCTGAAGATCAAACTGGCTTAACTTATTAACAGTAAAATATAATTGACAAGGTTTCTGATATAACCACATGATATGATGGTGATATTTTTGGATTGTCATCTTCAGAAACTCTAAGTGTCCCCAAAGCACTCATGTACTGTTACGTGGATATAAATGGTGTTAGCTTATTTCTACAGTCTGAAAAGAAAACCACAGAATAGAATACTCTTTGTTTGTGAGGGATTAGAATATCAAGTTTTTCCACAAATGAATTCCTGAACCAATCATATCCTTAATGAATAATAAAAATCTGTCAATATTTCAACTCTCTCTTACCTCCATACCAGGTGACACAGGCAGCTATGGCCTTGCAGTTGTGATTTAAATTGTACTATTGGCTATTTACAGAAAATCTGTGCATGCAGCATTTTCCTACTAGAGAGGTATGTCCACTGAAACTTAATTCGAAACTATTTTTCTGTCTGCAATGCCCTCTTTTTTTAACACGCATCACTTTGACAATATTGCTTAAGTCCAACTCAGTGACTGCAGCTAGCAATTGCTCAGTTTGTGGTTATTCCACACACACATGCATCAAGCATTGTAAGTGTACTGACTATTAGTGTCTGACCTAGTCCCAGGAAATACCAATTTCTATATGTAACTTCCAAGCAACCAGTTTCGCATCATTTATAAAGAAATTACAAGTTGTAAAAGAGAACAGTACATGTTGCAAACACATGAAAGGTCACTGATTTCCAACAACGGCCTCTCTCTCTCCTTCCAACAAAACAAAACAAGTTTCTTTGAGCCTCCATGAAAATTACTTGGGCTGAAATAGCTAAGAGCCCTTAATATCAGGCTGCTTTTGACAAGAGAGATTTGGCAAGCAACGAACTTCTCCCATGCAGATAAAAATAAACCGTCTTTGCTCATCTCTTTTCTAAAAAGATAATTAAGAAGCTTCATTAGAAGAACACATGCTTAGACTGGTCCACTAGCACTGGCATCAAAGAATGAAGCCAACTGAGGGAGCTCCTGCAGAGACAGATGCTTGAATAAGAACTAATGATACTAACTGGCAAAGGAGCCACTGTACAAGAAGTAAAGAATCAGCTCTGTGTCTCACTTATTTCACTTTGTGATACTTACACAGGCATGAGGAATAAGAAAGAGAGATTTACACAACTCATTATTTCCCCATGTGTACACATCCATTATGAAGAGTACAGCCCACTAGATAGGCCAGTGTCTTGTGTGGGATCATACAACCAACAGTGAACAAATTCAAAGCGAAAGAAAGAAAGAAGGAAAGAAAGAAAGAAAGAAAGTTTGTGTTCATTTTGAGTCTACTGCACTATTTGACGGTCTTGCTAAAATTGCTCATGCTTATTAAAATTGGCACAAATATATGCCACATTTATTTTATGCTGTATGGTACTTGCAGCATAAATGTTACCTTAGTATTTGTCTTTGCCTTTAATCTCATTCTAAAAACCACTCTATCTGCCTGCTAAATCTACACAAATGGAGAAGAGACAGCCAGGCAGGTGATGTTAAGTGCTAGAAAGAAGTTGTTTATATTTATAATTGCTTTTCCTTTCATGTTTTTAATTTAGTATTTATGAAACTTTCAGTCAAAGACAGAAGAGATGGTATTGGTTAGAACTGTTTCGCTTGTTTTGTCCCTATCAACCTAGAGCCTGAACCTCTGGTGTATGGAAGCCAGGAAGGGAAAAAAAAAAAAAAAAAAAATTAGGAAGAGAGGGAAGAAAAGTGACTAGACAGGAACAGAAACACATGTTGAATCTTGCTTCTCCCATCAAGAAAAGCTACTTGGTATAACTTTATGGTTTGTCTGCCTCTGCAGACAAAGTTCTTTCAGCATGGAGAAGTCATGTGGTAGAAACTGCACCTGATATTTTGAAGCAGCAATCAAAATGGCTGGTAGAGAGTTGGGGAAGGAAATGAGTTAATGACGTAGGCTCAGTATAAACACTGACAACCCCATAATTTGTACAGCAAGCTATACTGCAAGGTCAAACTCAAGGGAATGGGCTCAATTTTGTGGGCTTCAAAAACTGACGCTGGAAAAAAATTGCCCATTGGGTCACTTTGTCAATACTATAATTGTTATTTTGGAGAAAAATTTTTTATAAATTGTTTTTTGTATGTGGAGAGGCAAAAACAGAAAATTTAACCATGTACATTAATTTGGACTAAACAATCCATTCCTTTATCCATTCAATAATCAGAGACTGAGTATCTAGCAGGCACCTGACACTACTACATGCCAAGGACATCACGGGGACAAAAACGGACATGATCTCATTTTTGAAGTTTTATCTTCAGTGGGAGAAAGACATCAAATAATCACATGGGTATAATTGAAAAATGATTATAATATGTAGATTATTATAACAGGAGGGATATAAAATTGTAAAAAAATGAACTTAAGTCTAAATACAAAGGAAAGGAAGAGGAGAGTGCTCTAGACAGGTAAAGCACATGCAAAGCAGCCAGGCTGCTCCGCCTTGCTGCTGGAACTGAAGACTGATTCCAGACCGAGCACGGTATGTCTCAGAAGGATTTGCTCATGGTCTCAGAAGGATTTGCACACGACCCACGAGCAGCGAAGAACCACTAGACGGTCTACCCAGCCATCACTTTAGACTGAGAATTCAAAACCCTACTAAGTTTGTACTTTAGGGAAAGAAGAGTTTATGACTTAACGTGAAGATAAACTTACAGTGTTTGTCACAAACACAGCTCTGTGTGCAGCAAACTCTCTTTTATATGCAAGTCGTACATAAACACTTCATAATCCAATACAAGAATAGCACTTATCACATTAAGATGTTTACATGTTTATTCTGTAAAACTTGTGCTCCATGAGTTTATTTCCATGAAGCACGATAGTATCAGGTTTATGTGCACTGGTGAAATGTCAAACGTAAAGTTCTTTACATGCAAAAGAGACACTAGCCCATTCATCTGCAACAGGACAGCACACACTGTGGGCTGAACTTCACAGCTAAGGTGGTCAAATAAGGCGGTTCCTCTACACCCAGATGTGGGCAAAGATGGGATATGGTTGGTGTCCACTTAATCAAAACAGAGCTCTCTGAGTTCCCTCAGAAACTTAAGTTCTAATTATGGCTTTATAAAGTTGTTCCCCAATTTCCCTAATACAAGAAACTGGTGACCTCTTTTGGTTAAAGTAACTGTTTAGATTTTATTACCTAGCTACAAAACTACTAAGAGATATAATTATGTGAAAAACTTATAAAACTTGCCTTCCCTATAGGCTTTGACTGTACTTTGAACCTATTAAAATATTGTTTTTAAAGTTATAAATTTAGCCTGATGAATTATTTACAAAGTCAGTGCCATACAACCATGCAACAGTTTCTTAAATCAATGTCTCCCAAACTGATCTCTTTAATAGTCCAAGTTTTGCAACACAATGTGAAATATACGCTTATAGATGAAATTCCCGCTTAAATGGTGCCGAGTTCAGTATATAACAGAATACAGTCAAATTTATGACGGGAATACATGCTGACAAACACATCATAAGTTGAAAATGCAGTTTATATACCTCACCTACCTACCTTAAATGTACCCAGAACATTTACATCTACAGATGGACAAAATAATTCAACAAAGCCTGTTTTATAATGAAGTCCTGAGTATCTCAGGTAGCTTTCACTCTGCTGACTGACAGTGAAAAACAAAATTGTATAGGTATACTTAATGAACTATTCTAAAGTCAAAACACCAAAAAATCCTAAATCAGGTCACAGAAAGTCAGAAATGGTCTGACTGCAAACTAATTTCTGATCTCTTGTTCAGTTCTTCCTTATTCATCATGTTGAAATCACTGTTCATAGGACTTTCACCTTACGGGCAATTCTCTTTCAAGGGAAAAAGAGATGTGGTCCTAATACACCATGAGCTCAGAGAACAGACCTCCAGCAACCTATAGATTAGTATTTGCTAAGTTAACTGCTAATTCTCAAAGCCACACTTAAAGCACTTGATTTTGAAATTAATTGAAAATTAACTGAAAATGACTATCTGAAAAAAGAAAAGTACATTCCGTGCTAAACTGTGCCATTCCATTTCTCCTAAAACTGAAAATATCTTCCATGTCTCCCTCAAAACTGCAAAGCACTTTGTGTGGCAGAAGCTTCATACCCACTCTCCGTCCTTCTCCTGACCAGCCATGTGCCTATCCTTTACACACTGTGAACCTGCACACTGGCACGGCCCGGGGCATCCCCAACCTGTCTTCCCTGCTATTCAGAGTTCTTTGCAAAAGAACAGGGCCAACTCCTATTCTCTTTGTTCTCTAACATTCAGTACACAGTAGGTGTTGCTGATGGGCACTTGGGCAGCCTAAAATTTGCCTTATAGATAAGATTCACAAGCCTATAGGCTAGATGGGTTATTCAGTTATTATCTTATCCGATCCTGAACGTGTACTCACCTTTTTTTTTTTTAAAACCGTTTGAAAAAAGTGAAAGTTTTCCTGCTAATCCATTCACCCTAAACGCAGAGTACTTTCTCCCTCTCTCATTGACTGCTGCCAGGATACTTTCTGAGCCTGCCTTCATCCTGCAACTCTCTTGTTCAAGAATCCACTTTGGCCCACTGCCCTGGGCCTTTGTTCAGTGCCAGCCCACCGTGCTGCAGCTGTGAGCAGCTGTGGCTGTTCACACTCCCCAGAGTCCTTTCATGTACGGGACGCCATTTGATCCTCTGCTGGAACCAGAGGAGATAGGTGGGCAGACTCCCAGACTGTTGGTACAGATAAACAAAGAAGAGTTCATTAAGTCTGCCGAGGGTCAGACAGGTCATTAGTGCGAGACCAGACAAAAACCTGTGTGCCCAATTCCCAGCTCGGATCGCCCCTACAGCATAAAGGCTCAAAATGGCTCTTGTCCACTCACTCAGATTCTTGCCACCAGAGAGGACACATGCTGCACTCCTGGGAGAAAAAGAAATCACCATTCTTTGAGGAATTCAATGGTAAATACAATTCATGCCACACAAACTGCCAACAGTTCCCACCACCCACAACTGTTCTGTACACTGCACGAGTGGCCTGAGAGCCCAGTGGGAAGGGCATGATGCATACTTTCCTGCATCTCCAAAGCATCTCCAGTGTGAGAACACATGACGCTGTGGACCTGATCTCACACCAAGCCAGTTCCAAGGCCAGCATCCTAGACGGGCACAATCGTATATTATCAATACACCTGAGCAGATCCTTATGACACAGTGAAGGGCTTTCTGCAGTGGTTCTCCCTCCATCCATGAGTATGACACGGCTTTTTTCTCTCAGGGTGGGACAAATTAATTTTGTGGGAAGGTATATGTATTGTGACAGAGTGTTCTGCATCTTGAATTTTTAGTTCAGGACTAGGTGAAGCAGTTCACAAATGCTAAAGGCACAAGAGCAGTGAGAAATATGCATTTCTGAGAACCAAATTCAGCCTTGGTTAGTTACTTTCAAATTTACAAAACTTTCAAATTCACAAAGGTGAACGAGAAAGGCGGCTTTGATTTCTCCCCTGGCATGTACTTCATGCAAGCTCTTTTAGGCTAGAATGGAGAGTTGCATCCTTGACCTACTTAAAATACTTCTTTTTTTGGTCTAATTAGTATTATTGCTGCTTCTATAATTTATTATTTTAGTAAGCATGCAGAGGTGAACAGTGTCTCCACTGTAAACTTTTAGCTGTAAATTTAGAGGGAGTATACAGGAAGAGATCTATCTGAATTATGCTAAGTGCACATAACCACTAAACGCCCTAATTCATATGTTAATTAAGCATTAACTATCTATGGTATACTGGCCTTAAATGCTAGAAGAAAGTCAGCTACACAAGCTTCAAAATACAGAAAAGTACAAACTGAGTCATTTTCTGATTGGGTAACAGCTGGATTTACAAGGCAAAGGCAGCCTGGGCAGGGCAGAGCAGACTCACGGAGAAGATGAGTCTAAAACATCACCTCTCCATAAGCCCCTCTCTGCATTCCCTTTTAAACTATCAGGTCCCACACTGACCCCCACACTTTCCTTGTACTTCTTTGCCTGCTTTATGTGCCTCCCCAGCATTTACCTCTTGCTTCTTCTGATATCTCATACATTTTGTTTGGTTTTTCTCCTTTCATGAAAAGATAAGCTCTACAGGAGTAGGGATCATTGATCCAGAACTATACCCATTACACAGCAGAATCTGATCAATACATATTCACCTCCACTGACTGGCATCAAGGATAATAGCCACAGTTCTCTAGTCCCTTTATCCTCCTCTCTGTCCTTCACAGACTTTATCATGAACCAAAGTCACTTTTTTTCTTTTAAAGTCTATTTACTTAGCTGGTTTTTTTCTTATTCCTTACTAGAACGGAAATTTTATATAAGAAGAAAGCTGTCTGCCTTTTCACCATTGTTTTTCACTTACGGCAGAGAGTGGCACATAACAGGTGTTCAATAAATTGTAGTTGAATGAGCCACTACAATCATCACCACCACCGTCATCATCACAGCTCACATATACTGTGCACTCTGTGTATTCTAGATGCCTGTATTCATAATCTCTCTCCCAGTCTTCACAATGGGAGATGAGCATTGTTATTATTCTCTTTTAAAACTAGAAACATGGACATAAACACAGTAATTCACTATGATCATAAACCTAGCAAAGGGTAGAGACAGAAATGAAATTCCAGGCCACTTGATTTGAGCCCTGCTTTATTAAAAATTTTCTTTGTATTCTAATTGTATTATTTTTATGACTGTGAATCAATTATCTGGAATAAGGGGCTTCACTGTGGCATTTTTGTTTTTTGGGGCCTTTTTGTTCATTTTGTTTGGTACCAGGCATCAAACTCACAACCTCATGCTTATCAGGCCAGCACCTGAGCCACTGAGTTAAACCCCTGGCTCCTTTGTGGCATTTTCAACACACATAAAACATATTCTGATCGTATCCGACTGCCCGTTACCATCTCTTATTTACTCTTCTGATTCCCTCCCTCTAACAGTCCCACTTCTACTTCCATTTCATAGTTTTTCTAGATTCTATGAGAGAAAACAAGTGATTTGTGTACTTGTTATGTGTAGTTTATTTCATTATCATTTGACATGATGCTTTCTAGCTTCTCATTTTCCTGCAAATGACAGGATTCCATTATTCTTTAAGGTTGAATAATACTCCACTGGAGATATATATCACATTTCCTCACCTATTCAGATTCCACAACTTGGATTTTGTAAGCAGCACCATGATAAACTTGCGTGTCCCTACAATGAACAAGGTCTTTGTTTCCTTTGGGTTTATACTGAGAACTGAGAAGTAAAGAGTGGTACAGTGGGTTATATGGTAGCTCTACTTTTAGTCTTTTGAGGAATTTGCATACTGATTTCCACAGCCTCTAAAAATAATTTATATTTCTACTAACAATGTAAAAAGTTTTTTTTTTTTTCCCCTTGAATTCTTGCCAGAATTTATTCTCGGTAGAATTCTTGATAGCTGCCTTTCTGTCTTGAGATCGACTCTCGATGCAGTTTGGTTTTATTTTTGGTGCTGGAGACTGACTAAACTCAGGGCCTTATGCACACTAAGCACACATTCTTCCATGGACTGTGTCTTCAGTGTTTCAGTACAGCTTTGAAATGCACTTCCCTAATGTTAAAGATGGTGAACAATTTTCATGTAGTCACTGACCCTTGATATTCTTCTGAGAAGTGTTTGTTCACTTGCCCATTTGATGATTTTTTTTTTTTTTTGGTGTTAAATATTTTGAGCTCTTTTTGAGCTCTTTATATATTTTGGCTATTAGTCCTTTGTCAGAAAAATAGCTGGGAAACATCTTCTCCCATTCTGTAAGCTGCCTGTTCATTCTGTTATTTCCTTTACCATACAGAAGTTCTTCCATTTTATGCAATCTCATTAATCAGTTCTCACTATTATCCCTTGAGCTGTTGAAGTTCTTTTCAGAAATCAGTTGCCATTAAAGTCTTTGATTCATTTAAATTTATTTTTATAAAAGTTAAGAGATGAGAATCTTATCAGACTTCTCTAGTTGGATATCCAGGGTTTTTTGTTGTTGCTGTTTTTTTTTTTTTTTTTTTTTTGTCTTTTTCGTTTTTATCGGTACCAGGAATCGAACTCACGACTGCCTGCTTGCAAGGCAGGCGCTTATGCTGCTGAGCTAAATCCCCAGCCCCTGGATATCCAGTTTTCTGAGCACCATTTGTTAAAGAAACTGTCTTCCCTTCAACATATGCCTTTGATATCTTTGTCTAGAATCATGGGTCCTCTATTCTGCACTACTGGTTTCCATGTCTATTTTTAGGTCAATATTGTAACGTTCTGTTACAATGACTCTACAGTATATTTTGAAATCAGGTATCATGAGGCCTCCAGCATTACTCTTTTTACTCAGGACTGCTTTGGTTATTCAGTGTCTTTTGTGCTTCCATATGAAATTCAGGTGTATTCTCCAGCTCTGTGAAGAAGATTGTTGGTATTTTGATGGGGATTGCACTGAATTTATACATTGTTTTCAGTAGTGTGGCCAGTTTAACAATACTGTATTAATTCTGCCAATCCATGAACATGGAAGGTTTTTCTATCTTCTAGTGTTTCCTTCAATATCTTCCCCTGATGCTGAGTTTTGCTTTTAATAACTACTGTATTGTACTGACATGACAGAAACTGCACTGTAGAATAAGGCCATGATTGCTCCTAGACTGTGCAGGACTCTAATTACTTGACCCTCCAACCACCCTCCTGCCACCTCTAGGCCCTTCACCACACTATGGTGACAGGGACCTTTTCAAATCCCACATCCGATTATCTTACAATATTTTAAATCATTTTGATGACTCTCAACCAGTTAAGCATATGTTTTGGAGTGCTACCAGTAAAGGTAATATATCAATATACTTTTTCCGGAAACATAAAATGTCATCTCTGTAAAAGTAACAGGCTATAAAGAAAAATGATGGATTTGCAGATAAGCCGTATCTTTAATAAGGAAAAAAGATTTATTTGATTATGGCAATGACCCTATCAATAGCTTCAGAAATACTTAGGTAGTAGCTGATCCCTGACGCAGTATGTATGTTAAACTGGATACACCTGTGCCTCATCAAACCCAATTATTTAGAATGCCTAAAAATGAGGTCACAGAATCTACATTTGTAACAAGAGTCCCATACAGCTTGGACAGTCACTGAAACACTTTAACATCCACAAGTACGTGTAAATTGGGCAATACTGCAAATACCATCAGTATCAGGACTAAGACTGAACTTTATCTATGTAACAACCAACAAGCCCTCCTTTGCCCAACAATAACATTTTAATTTAAACTTCCCTAACCTGTGACTGGGTCACAGGTTTAAAATTTTATTTTAAATATTATTTGAGCAAAGTCATGTCACATTACACAGAATTAAGAGTATGATATCACAAATATCATTTCTTCTTGTAATATTACAGACTGAACCCGCACTGAACTACATCTCCAAACATTTTAAAATTTTTATTTTGAGACAGAATCTCATGAAGTCACTCAAGTGGCCATACTAGACTCAAGCTTAGGAATTCTCTTATCTGAGATTCCTAGAATCCTGATGTTATGGGCAGGTATGCCTGGCTTAGGTCAATATTTTTACAATAAAATATGCTCATTTCAAAAATTATTCCATCTCTTTCCCTAAAAAATAAACCTCCTGTCACAGCTATGATATTGTGAGGCAAAATAAATACAACGTTCGGCAACAAATCATCCCTTTCTCTAGTATTCTAGTTGTAAGGGAAAGTAGTTCTGATTAGATCTTACATTCTAAAAGCTATCTTAAAAGGTTAATGAGTGTGCTTAATGAGTATCCAACTAGCATTAAAATCCCTGGCATTTCACTTAGCTTCCCTAAGTTTATCAGAGCCAGTCCCTAACCAAATTCATCTCTGAACCTGGGGGGTGCCATCTGACACATCAGCTCCTTGCTACAGCTACAAGAGGAGGAACATCTTCCCGTAGGATCTCCAGCCTCTTTGGCTGGGAGGGATCCTCTAGCAAAGAGTGGTAAATGTACAAGGCCAAATATTAAATCTTAGTGTGACTAAGATTACAGTTAAATTTTTCTTTTCTTTAACAGGTTTTCAAATTATTTAATCTGTAAATACATCTCAGAAAAATGTGTTCCTCCATAAAATGTAAAAACATTCATAACCTTGATAACATAGAGAGGTCACATAGGTCTAGAAACTAAAATATGACATTTAGTTGTAGTGCTGGAGCGAGTGTCTACTCTGAGCCATGTCATGTGGTTTAACATTTTCTTTTGAAATCTTAAAAATACATACATTTAAGTACTGACACTCAGCTCTGATTGTCTTCGATATAAAAGAAAGTGTTCCACCGTACAAAACACAGAAATTTAAGTGCTTCAGAGATTTTGATTGTGTAACAGTAACTCCAAAAGAGCCTACAAGCAAAAACAAAACACTTACAGAGGAAAATATCAAGAGATAAATTTTTCAAGGTATTTCATAGGTAAGAAAACAATTGCTCATTTTCCATACTGCATGCATGAGTCCATCATATAAATTACTCTCCAGAGTCTATGCAATGTAGGCAGCCACTAACTGGGTCAATCATCATACAAGAACAAAGCAATCATTGGTCAGATGTATTCTAGCAGATTAAGGGCAAAACCTGTGAGATCAATAAGGCCAATCTGATTAACAAGTACAAAGTGATACGGAGCAGAGTCCAAATGTTGAAGGTTTCTATCTTTTCAGATAGTCATTCTAGCCTTCTATTTACAAATTGTAGCTCTAAAGTGTACAATCATTGTTATTTATGTCCAAAAGAATTTTCTAATTTCCACACAAATTCTCACACTTCAACTCTAAACCATGCCAAAGCGCTCCATTTAGGCTCCCTGCTGGATTACAAAATGGCACCAGAGAGGCATCAGCCATCCAGTGCACCAGGACCCCCAGGAGCTCTTGAGCATGCTGACAGAATCTGCCAAAACACAGGGCCAGGACAGCAGGGTAAAGTGGGATTTTAAAAGTGCCTCCTTGGTCAACAAGAACAGCTAGAGATTTTGTAAGAAACCAAAACCAGAACGCTATTTATGCTCCAATATTTTAGGCAATTGTAAAAGGCAAAGAAAATGGGTATTAATACTGGCATAAAAATATTTTTGAAATTTAGTGTTTATTTGTCGCATACCAACTGCTTTTTCTTTCATTCCTTTCTGTTTCTGATCTCTGGAAAAACCACATCTGTATCAAATGTCACTTAGCTCTTATTCAAACAGAAGAAAGCAGACACAGCGGCTGCACTGTGACTTGGCTGACCTGGGCCCTCAGTAAAAACAAACCTCTATAAATCACCAGATGTAAGCAATTGGATACTGATCACTTTAATTAATTGAACAGTGTTCCTGAAATTTACTATATAATTCAACCCTCCCATCACCTTTACCAGAAGCAACTAACAATACCTGTTTTCTTCCTACATGGTTTAAAAGAGGGATGTTTTTAACTTCAGTACTTACACACTTTTTAAGATTAAGGCAATAAAATACTTAAGTTTAGAAATTTAACCAGGAATGTTCTAAATGCTACCTTTATATACTGTTAAATCAAAATTCTTCCAAAATCTGTCTCCAAACATGAATATACATGTGTTATCTGCTCTCCAAAATATAGAAATGTCATGTAATTTTAATTCTATTTGGCAATTCATATTTACAAAATAATGTGCAGTATTTCTGACTTCAATTACATACTTTATTTTAATTGCATAAGCTGATATATTAAGTAGTGATCTCAAAGCCCTAATTTTCCCTGTAGAAACCAAACTTATAAGGACACCTTAAGAGTATGTTATTGACTCATATTTATTCTCACACACACAAAAATTCTCATCATGGTTTCTAAAATCTATGTAACACATAATCCATAGATCCCAAGCCAACCACTGAGCAAAACCAAAATTAAAGTCTGAGTCAACAGCACATAAACAAATGTACATCACTATGGGGTGAAAGTTGCTTCTTTTAATCTTGGAGACCAGTTAAACAATGAGAACAAAGGGTAAAACGTGTTGGCATGTGTTGAGGGAGGGACAGTATAGACTAGAAAACAAGTTTGGCAATTTAAAGAACCCTCTTTGTTATTCCTAGAAGGAAATTTTGTTTGTACGCTCTTTATGCCAGTGCAATATGGTCCCTCCCAACACAGATATGAAAGTTTGCTAATATTCACTTACAAGGATAGAAGTGTAATATTCGCTGAGACTGGCCCAAGATTTGGAATGGTTTCCAGTTCATTGCTGTTCAGTTTTCTATAAAAGATAAGAACAGGAGGGGGGTTAATTAGGTGATTTATAATTCATAGAAGTGAAAGCTTTACAATAAAGATATCTCTCACATTACAAGTTTTACATAATTTATTATAATTCAAATATCCACATAGTGAAAGTGAAATTGAAAGAGTGGCAATAAATTTTTGCAAGTTTCAAGTAGAAAGTAACCAGGACTCACATTTCTCGAAGGCTTTGAAGTTGGCTCATGGAACTTGCCTTGATGAAAGATAATCTGTTGTGACTTAGGTCCCTATAAGAAAGCAAAAACAAAATTATAAACAGTTTAAAATACTAGTACTACTTAATGAAATGCAAGACAGAGTGAGCTTATGAAATATCTATTAACATTAGTGACAACCAGAGAAATAACGGGTCCATTCTGTCCATAAACTAGATGGAAACCAAAATGTCAAACTCAAAAATACAAACTCTGAGGACAAAATTAGTTTAAGAGGCTGGCAGATTCAAATACTTTAAGCCCACAAACATTTTAAGAGATGTTTTTTGGCATGTAGTGAACGGATCTTTTGTGAACTGGTAGTTTTGCTTTACCCTCCCATCTCCCCACTCCCAATCTGATAGGATGACATCATAGCTTACAAAAAGTAACTAATTAGGCAGGTTGCCAAAGGACAGCCTTGAACAGAAAACTTTTTATTGTCACAAAGTTAAACATCAATGGCCTTATTGCAGTCAAATACAAATAGAAATTGCTTTCTGTATGTATTAGTTTCTCTGGGTTGAGGCACAAATTCATTTACAGCATCATGATAGTTCAAGTGTGTGTGTGTGTGTGCACGTGTGCACATGTGTGTGAGTCTATTGAACAAGACACACACTATCTGGGTCTTCTGTTTTCCTGAATTCCCCAAATCTCAGTATATGGTAATCTAACATATAGTCTACCTCCACCACCTAACAAACAGATTTCAATCACCAAAATAAATGTTTCTGCTTCAAAGACTCAGTCTAACTTAACAGCTAAAAAACTCCTTCCAACTAGATTTCCATAGGCAGCAATACTCCTAAAAACAACACACTTCTTTCTCCACGCACAGCAAGTTAGAAAGTCATATCAGCATTTCAATTCAAAATATGAAACAAAATTTGGAAGACATGCTTGGTTATATTCCTTATATGTTTCAATAACCTTGACTCTATAGCCTCAAAATGGGGTAATGAAAATGAAATGGCTGAACAGCGACTCGAACCCACGCTAACAAACATGACGGCCTGATGCTACCCATCGAAAGAGGTAGCAAACATTTAATGCATTCTTTGTGTTTAACTAAAGTTTCAGTGTGAGGTTGAAAATCATGACTATGTTACATGTCTGAGTATGTTCTCACAAAATAAAAATGGAAAGAAATCAGCTGCAGAGATGCACCATGTTATTTAGTGCTTAGTTAACAATTACAAATCAAGAGTTCTTTTAGTCTTGCAATTTTTGTTTTGAGAGTAAACCTGGAAACTGTTTCTCTTTTACCTTAAAAAAAAAAAAAAAAAAAAAAAACTGCAAAGGTTTTATTCAAAATATGTTTGCCTAAAGACCTACCAGACAGCAACAGACATGAGTAGATTTGTTCTGGTAGAGTTTATAACATGAAAAAAAAAATCTGGCACAGGCTTTAAACTATAAAAATCTTGCAATTACAACCACTGCTGTGCACGCTCACGATGCAGGCTGGAGCCAGACACTTTCCCTCACAGTCCGGCTCAAGTCCATCTGGAGTTCATCAAGGAAACCGTGAGCCCAACAACTCAGGTTAGGATTCAAACAAAACCTGTGTGCTTTTAGCACCCCAGACGGTCACAGATTTCCCACACGGTTTAAAAAACAACCGAGGAAAGAATCCTCTCCACTGGAGAGTTAGCCTGAGTCCAGTCTCATTTGGACCCACTTAATTCAGGAACACTGAGCCTGCAATCCTCTCCCCCACATCATTTCTGGTTTTGAAAGTACAGTGGGAAGAACCAATCTGGTATTTACATTTAATACAGTGATCTTCCTTTTAATTAAAAAAGCTACACTAAACCAGCACTGTCAATTTCACTGTAAAGCTTATTTCACAAGGCAATTGTGTGAGAAATGAGAGTGCTTAACCATCTTCCATCAGCAATGGGATGAGATTCCCCCAAGAAAAGACTCTTAAAATGAGAGATTGCCTTCAGAGACAGGTTCACATGCTGCAGATCACTCAGTTCATATTTAAAAGCAGGAGCTGGCAACCTTAAATATTTCGGTTATTTCAACATACTTCCATTCCTGAGTTTTGTGTGCTATTAAAAGCACAATATATGTGGGAGAAGGAAAAAACCCAATCCTTAAGTGACTTTTACTGCTAAATACTTAAAACTACGAAACTTTTAAGGGACCTAAATTTAGATTTAATACAGTTTACATTTCAGAAATGATTACTTTAGAAATGATTAGTTAAAGGATGTCACATTTTCCTAAATGTTCCTTATATTGTTTTTATGACTAAACCACTATAGAGACTCAAGTTATATAACACTGATGTTCTCTTTAACCCAGAACACGAAACATGCAGTAAGGAAGGCGTATTTTCACTTTCGGAATCCTATTAATATACATCTTCCCCAGGAAACTTTTCTAAAAAGAAAACAACAACAAACTGTTGTAGTGAGGTTAATAAAAGGGAAAGGGGGTGAGAGAGAGAGGTGTTAACTATTTACAAAAACTATAGCTAGCTAAATCCTTGAAAAATCAAACTCTGTAGGTAGAGACAAGTTTCTCTTTCTGAATATTAACAAATAAATATATACGAGAATAATTAATTTACAACATTTTGTTCTAGCTATCATTTTCTTTCTCTCAGCATTGGAAATCTGACTTCTAAGTCAAATTTTAAAATGCAAATACAGCACAGCTTCTTAATCAATCCCACAGAGGCCTGCAGAGCTGCTAATTCAGCAGAAATCTGGAAAGCTGAGAAACAAAAAGCCAGGCTGTAGCTGTTTTAAGACACTGATCCAAAGTGACTCATAAATCAGCCAGCTATGTTCAAGTTTTCGTCTGGAAAATATAGAAAAACAGCTGTGAAAACCATAAGGACTATTACCTTCACCCCACCCCCAATTCCGTATGGACCAGAAGATTTATAAGGCACCAACACTGCAAAAGTCACAGGAGTAGAAACTACCTTCCAGACTTTACCTGAGCTCTATTGAGAACTCAAATACTTCTACCTGATAAGATAAATAATTCCAAAATTCTAGTGAAAATTCAGTAATAATTGAGGCTCTCTTTGGCAACTGAACAACTCTTCCTCTTTTGCTAGGTAATATTCTAACAAGCACTCCTCTTTAGGTTCCAATCTCTGTAATCACCAACTCCAGGCCAATCTCCAAATAGGTACAGTTTTAACAGCCTCTTTCATTAATGTATTAGAGGTTACTTTTTGAAATACTGAGTACAGTATTATTATTTTATACTTCAAAATATGCCATTTTTTACACATGGGGGTCCTACAGCAACAACTTATAAATGAATAAAGTGGGAAAATAGACACCGAGTTTTCTGTTTTTCACTTGCAAATTCAATAAAAGAAACATTTTACTTTTTCTAAGGAGTACTTTCATAGACTAGTACAAAATGAACTTCCAGTATTTAAATTGTGGAAAGAAAGGGAAAGGAAGTTGCAGGAAAAAAATACGCATTTTTCTACTTATTTCCTGAAGTATGACACTGCCTACCTAAAAGTTCTACTAATTATGTAAAACTGAAGTAAGAGTCCACAGTCTTTTACATCGACTCCAATACACCAAATAACCGAAAATAAAATACAATTTCCTTTCTTTCTCTCTCTCTCTTCTTTCAAAGGTGGAGAAGAGACCTCTCTAAGGCTTTAAGAACAGACAAAAGAAACATTTACAATAAGGAACTCAGACCACATGGTTTGGTGACACCTACAAAGACGGTTAAGAAGTCCCAGAAGTACAAGAATGACAGGGCTGCTCAGTGAGTGATCTCAGCAGGGCTTCCGACAACAGGCTGAGTGCTTATTTATACAAGTGGAACTTATTTTCACATACTTTTAAGGAATGTGGACTTGTATTGAGACAATTTACTCCTGGCGGAAATGTAATTAAAGACTGTGCTAACCAAATAAACTGTAATTTGTTTTTAGTGTGCCACCAAATTATCTGCAAAACAAAATCCTAATTGGGTCAGCTACTTTTAAGACAATGTTTAGGTAGGTATCAAACTCCTTTGGTTCAACTTAACTTCTAATCAAGGGCAACAACAGTTATTTCTTTAAAGACATCTCATTCACCTACCCCTCCCCAAAAAATTTACACTAGCATGATTCAAGATGCTTCTTGGTACAGTGAAACTACGGAACAAAGTTAGCCTCAGTGCATAATCTAAGTATTTCTAAACATCCTCCAGCACTCCAGGAGGGACTGTGTTCACTTTCTTCCTCATCCTTCTATTATTCATAGGTGTTTACCTCCCGTCATCCACATGTCCAGTTCCGTATGTTGTCAATAGAGCCATTCACATCTCATGAAAGCAACACCCTGACCCCCAACAAGAGCCAATTCAATAGAATTAGCCACAACTAATTGAAAGTCTTCCTGCGTTAGGTTAAAGTCCTTATCTCCTTCACTTGTAATAAAAACTAAGAAGTTCCCTAAGATATTAAATACTAATCCAATACTTGAATTCTACTTTATTAAACTACGGCTTACTAAAAAACGTAGAGAATGTATTGTTTGATGGTCAATAATTCAACAAATCAGAAGTAAAAAAAATTATATAAGTACAACAATTTAAAAACAACTTATTAAAGTACTAGAGTAACCCTTCAACCACGATTATTACAGTAGGATTGACTACTACAATTGTTTAAGAACAGAGAAAGAGGTTCCACTGCAATTCTACTAGGCCCAAATCTGAGATTAAATATGAACTGCGGAATTATTTCTTTTAAACAGGCTTACATTTGTTTAAAGAAAATAAAATTTTTAAAAAAGTTTTTGTTTAGTTTTACAATATCCAATTTTAACGAAACTAGTGGCTAGGAGACTAAAAAGAGAGCTGGCAATTGGAAAGGACTAACATTTCCAACTAAATTATATTTTCTTCCTTGTTCTCCGCAGTTGGCAGTGATTTTGGGTTTTCAGATTTCAGTTTAAATCCAAAAACTTGCATAACAACGCTGGGCGCTCTCCCTGGACTGTCTGGGCGTGCTGAGAAGCTACAGAAATCATGCCCTTCGTTCTGAAAAATCCAATTCTTATTATCTACTGATCAGCACCGCCTAACTTCTTATGAGGACGTGTCCCAGGAGGAAGAGTTAATAGTCTACTAGTGTGAAATTAAGCACGGGGGAAAGGCTAGGGAAGTGTCTATCTTAGGGAGAACGGTGACCCAACTGCGTGTTAGTCTTCGCCAAAAGAAGGCGCGCGTGCAGTTACTAGTTCGGAACAGGAAAGGGGGCCTGAACTAGTTAGAAACTAACGTGGAGCCACCCTACCACTTAAACTCAGAAGGAAAGCTACACAGATCGCCCGCAGGTTGCCATCCCTCCTGCTTGGCCTAGGAGCGCGCAGACTAGCGTGGCCCTGGCCGTGGCCAGTATCCCCTCCCCTCATCCTTGCACGCCCACCTGCGCAGCGAGTAGGAGGAAAGCTGAGGCCATCCAGTTCTTTTTCCACCCCTACGAAGCGCGGGGGCGGCCCGGGCGGGGGAAAAGCTGCCCGGAGAAGCCTCTGCACGCCGCCTCCTAAACCACCAGGTCCTCGCACGCTCCCGTTTGCCAGAATCGGGCTGCGCGAACGATCCCCTTCGTTCAGGAGAAGAATACTTACAGCCTAGCGACCCAGGACGGCAGCGGCTCGGGAAGGCGCACCAGACGCTGGCGACTGCAGTCCAGCAGGTCCCCGAGGCAGCGGCAGGGAGCCGGGCACGGGCGTTTGGCGGCGACTCCGGCGAGCTGCCCGGTCGCCCCGGGGCCTCCGTGCGGGCTGCCCTCGGCCCGGCCCGCGCGCCCCAGCACCACGCACAGCAGCAGCCCCAGCGCCGCAGCGGGAGCACGGAGCCGCGGCACGCCCATCGCGGTCCCGCGGTCTCTGGCTCGGCCGGCGCTCCGCAGCCCGCGCCCGGGCTTGGCACAAACTTCCAGGCGAGGGTGGGTGGACTCCGGCCCCCGAGCGCGCGCGAGGGCCCCGGGAAACTTGCACTCTTGTTAGGGAAGTCTTCTCATGCCCCAGAGAAGCAGGCACAAAGCACAAAAAGGACGGCCGACTGTGGCAGACTTACAGCCCGACGGCGTCCGCAAGCTTTCGGCCGCAAAGAAACTTTCTCGCCTCCACCCCCGCCTCGGAGCGCGCAGTCCCGGAGCCTCGGAGGAGGCGGGGCGCGGGAGGCGGGCGCGCGCCCATTGGCTCCCGACGCGGGGGACTCCGCGGCCACGTGACAACAACAAGGCTCGGGCCCCGGCCCCGGCCCAGGCGAGGGAGAAAGTGGAGCCCAGATTGTAGGAAATTCAGTTACATTTTCCAGTCTCTCCAGCCAGAAGTCTCCACTACGTCCTGGGAACCATCTATCAAATGGAGTTGATGGGCGAAAGGGAGCGAGCAAGTACAAGTCTAGTTCCCAGTGTTGGAGGTATTTAGGGAAACCTTAGGAAGTAAAGTTAAATCAACTCTGTTACAGGAAACCTTTCCTTTCCAAATTAAAAAAAAAAAAAAAAAAATTAGGTGAATTATGTTTTAACCATCCACAGATGAAACAATGGTTTCACAATTCTTTTAACATTAATACCACTGGAGTTATCCTGCCCCCCAATTGGCACCAAAAGTAAAAACAATAATGAAATGTATAAGTCATGATTTTTGAAATGATATATTGAGTTACAAATAGCCAGCCTCGGTGCTCTGGACACAGCTGGGGGGAAATGACCTTCCAATAAACCCGAGATGGCAATCGGAGATTCCTGGCAACAGCTAGGCATAATAAAAATAATCACAGTCATATTTACTAGGACCTTGGAGGAAAAACTTAATACGTGCACCTTGGTCCACCTAGTCTTTGAGTGATGACATATATTGATTGAGAATGCAACCAGGCTAAAAGTACTTGCCTGCCTATGGGGGCAGGGTAAATGAAGGGAAAGGGTGGATTCAGACTACAGGATTTCCCAGGAAGTCTGTGCTGACTTTTCTTGCAGTTGACTGGGGTCTCAGAAAGTTGAAAATGCTGGAGATAGCAGAGAGCATCTGCTAACCTAGCCTTCAGAGGAGTCTGGGCAAAGTAGCAGACCCAGGGAAAGTAACTAACTTATTTGTGGCAAAAACAAACAAAACCTGGACACTTACTTTAAGCTTTCACTTCTATAGGTAGTTTATTGCATGCTGTCTGCCTAAGCATGTGTGTGCTAGAGGTCGCTTAAACTAGGCATATGGAAAAGTGGAGATAGCTTTTGGAATTGGGACTTTAACCCTGACTCTTAATAGCTATCGATTTCCACTGTAGCAAACCACTGTGTAAGTGTTCACACTCGTGGGGAAAGGAAAAGACTCACTTTAAAGTTGACACGCCCTATTTTAGATAAGATATCCTATCTTCTTTCCAACTGCCATCAGCATCAACCCCATTATCTCTTAAAATGAGTTATAAATAAAAATACTTAAAATTATGGTTGTGCCTCCTTGTGAAAGGACAAGGTTCATTACAGTCATGCTGTGTATCACCTATGTATTTCATATAAGGAAAATCAGACAGTGCACTGGAGTGTTTAAAAAGAAGAAAGATGCCAGTATATACATTCCATTGTGTATAGGGAGATGACAGGAGCGAGCGTGGTGACTTTCTGTTGAGACGTCACCTACATGACGGTATGAAGGCAGAAATTTTCTACCATTTGGGGGATGTTAAACTCATTTTGTCTTCCCACTCCACACTGTATTATTTCATATGTTCTTATGAATTAAATTTACATTTATATTCTGATATTTATGGCACCCATAATTTCAATTCTGATCTTTCTCCTAAAAAAACAGTACACCCATGTACACATTCAACTACCTATTGGTCATTTCAAACGGGATATTCAGATGTGTCATGTCTACAATTGTGTGCACAGTTTTCACTTCCCTTTAAGCTGAGTTCACTCTCCCCTAAGAATACCTCCTTTCATACAGATTACTGCCCTCAAAGATGAGAGTCACCTATAACATTGCTTCACTCTCACCACAATCATATCCAATTAATTAGCAAGACCTGTTGAAGCTAACAGCTCTAAATGTATCTTGTGTGTAGTTCCACAGATACTGCACAAATTCAGTCCCCGTTTAGTTCTTGCTTGGATTGCTGCCACAGCCCTCTCCTATCTAGCATTCCAGTCCTTTCTCCACAATGCAGTCAAGTGATATCCCTCCAGCTTCAGTCTGGGCCCATGACGCTAACCCTAATTCTTTTCACCTGTTTCTATTGTCCTGGGAGTAAAGTTCAAATTCTTTAGAATGACCTATGCAGCTTTCTTTGCATTTTGGTGTCTGCTTACTTCTTTAATTCATTATATTTCAGCACCCCCATTTACACTAGTAACTGTTAACCATTCTCTTTCCATCTGTGCCTTTTGCCCTTTTTCATTTGCTGGTGGCTCTGTACAAATCACTCTTTGTCTGTCTTCCCCTTGGTTGATTTGTGCTTCTGTTTAGGCATCCTCCTTTGGATCCTCCTTCTCTAAATCCTGCTTAACTATCCCTCCAGTGTGCTCCCAGGGCATCCAGCATTGCCTGGACTCAGTTTGTAAATCACTAAGTTGGAAATACAATAAAATCTCTTTTATCTAACTCCTTTTATCAGCCCACTGGATTAGCTGTCACTTTCTATCCTCTTTATAAGATCTACTGGCTGATGCCTGTGACCAACTGGAATCTGGAGGCTACCAGCCCCTCCCTAGTACACCCATTGCCTGAGCTCCTATCATTTAGGTGCTGTTCCTCAGTAGTGCTAAATTGGTTTACATTTATAGCTACACAAACAATGCATGCACCAAATAAATATGAACATAAGAACTTGACTTCATTTCTATCATAATGAATTTGAAGCTTGGGAAATATCCTGTAGTTAAAGGTATTATAAAACAATGCTATCAAATTAGATGAGGGCAAGACAATTGTAAAAGTGGGGATCTCGGAGTAACTTTTGCACTGCTATGGTGAAATACCTGAGACTAGGCAACTTGTAATGAACAGAGATTTATTTTTTATAGTTCTGAAGTCCGCATCAGGAAAGGACCATCTTGCCATATCATCTTATGATAAAAGGTATTAAGTAGGGGGGTGCTGGTTTCACCCTTTTTATCAAGAACACATTTCTACAATACTGGCATTAATCTATTCATAAAGGTAGAGCTTTCATGACCTAATCACTGCTTAACAGTAATGTCAGTTCATTGCATTAGATATAAAGTGTCCAAAATGTAAATTTTGAGGAACACATTTCAAACAAAGTGAGGGGGATTTAAACATCCAGGAAAAATCTTCATACACACATTCATGTGCACATACACACACACACAAAGTCTTCACATACATTGCTTTTGCAAGCATCTTCAAGATCTTGTTCTACTTCAAAGTAATCATAACTGGAAATCAATTAGCAGAAGAAGCTTTATGGGTGTGGCTTATGTGGGTCAGAAGTTCACATGGCCAATGAGAAAGTAAAAAATGATGGCATGGAAAGGATGTGGTCCACATTAAATATGACTGTTCTCCTTCTCAGTGCGTCCTTAACCATGCTACCAAAAGACAGGGAAACCATGCCACATGGAAACTTTAATTCAAGGTAATATGTTCACAGACTTCCCAACTCCTTTATGAACCAAAAGGCAGAGAGAAGTTCCACTGGGTATGTATCTATTTGAACAGACAAGGACCAAATAATACCTCTTGAGGTTCCTCATAATCTTTTGCAGATTCCTTTGTAGTGTGAAGGAAACAGAAATGAAAGCAGGGTCAGGAAAGATGGTATGAAGACAAAGAAAAATATAAAAGAAGAAAAGTACTATATTTTAAAAATATGTTTCACAGAGTTCATGTGCTGGACATTTTTTCTTCAAAGCAAGAATGCTGAGAAAAGGGACTGTGCAGGTGAACTGAGTCATGAAGGTTCTCATGAATGGGTGGATGAGTTTATCATAAGACCGGGTTTGTTATCCTAAGAGCCAATTTGGTCTCTTTTCTCCATCTTTGTCTCTCATGAACTGGCTGTCTTACTTGTCCACCTTCTACTGTGGGATGATCAGATATGGGCCCCTGCCCAGCCTCCAGAATTATAAGAAACACATTGCTATTTTTTTTTACAAGTTACCTAGCCTTAGGTATTCCATTGTAGCAGCCAGAAATGAACTAAGACAAAAACCGAACATAAAAATTATGCTTAATTTCCCAAAATGTATCATTAAATAACAGTAACCCAGAAACAGACTAAGTGAATTGCTGATTCTCATATATATATATAATCTGCATATATGTCTCCAGGATACACTGCTTGATTCTCAGTATTTGTGGGTAAGGTCTCATGAATAAGGATTTAATGTGAAGGTACTCCAATTCATTTTGACTAAGACTCATTTGACATTTCAGTTAACCTGAGCTTTCACTGATTAACCTACAGAGGGAAAGTTGATTTTGTATTGAAAATCATCTAAATTTCACAGTTATCCAAGCCCAATTCATTTTCAAATAAAATAGCCAACCACCGTTCCTTTGTCTGTTTACCACTCATTTTTGATTGCCATAGTACAGGCCCCGTGTTTTGTTCCATTTTCCTATGTTTCTTTTTTTCTTTTTTTCTCTTTTTCTCTTTTCCTGTCCCTGGCAAGTGTGAGACTTTCTTATCTTGAGTGCTGGCAAGGCCAATGACTCACAGATAAAAAGTAATAGAGGTGCTAAGCTGTCAGTTTTAACATCCAAGGACAAGAATGAAAGCTAAACACTTAGTGTTTGCTTTATCATTACAATGAATGACACAGCCTGTGCATGTGTGAACTGTGAAAAGGGGAAAGAGATAAGGCAAAGAAGGAAGGAAAGCACAAAAACCCCAGATAATGATGTCCAAAGCAAATTCTTCTGTACTTTGTAACCTAACCATATCTTTTCCCATTCATTAAGGCATTTTAGAAGACACAGATAACCCATTTTCTCACACCCAGACATACACAAAATGCTAACTTCACTTAGAGAGCAGAAGAGCAGAATTTTGTTTTACAAAACTGCTATGAACATGTCTTAACTCCTTAGAAAATATTTAGAAAAATGAAGATAACCACCCATCTGTTTCTCTCAAGTTGGCCAACTATGAGATATTACTTGAATTAAAAACAAACACTGTTATCTGAACATTCACTTAACCACAAGTTAAATGTATGCTTTTTGTATTTTACTCATTTGTCAAGTAACCCGCTTACAGTAATGTGCACTCTGAGGGAAAATCATTGTAGACAAACCTGGATATCCCGGGAATTAGTTTCATATAAACTGGAGCTACTGGGAACTTAAAGATGGAGCTGGGAAATGGGTGAAAGCTAAGGATACCTTTGACCTGTATCAGACTTTCTTCATTGACAAGTGTCTTTCCCCAGTAATGGCCCTTTCCTTTCAGTGGGCTCCAGTTTCTCTTTTTCTGTGATGACTTCAGGACAATTTCTCATCTTCCAATCTCTATTCCATTATTACTTACTTAATTTTTCTCTAAGTCAGCGTCAATCATAATAATATTGATCTTATTATTTCCACTCGGAAATTCCAACACATAATACTGCTCATCCTGTTGGGAATATATAATACAAATGCTTGAGAAGCTGTCACAAAACACACAGAATGGTCACAACGTGAGGAACTACAACTTTCTCTCATTTGACAATTCTGCACTCCACTTCCTCACTTGGAAAATGTGATGAAGAATGCTACCTTGCAATCCATTAGTACTTTGGAACTGTAGAGTTCCACATTGATTCTAGCTCCTATTCTTTAACTCCTAAATTGCCATTTTCTTTGTATTGTTCAGAGAGATGAGGCGAGGAAACTATAGAAACATTTCGTGCTTGGAATTATTGGAACTCAGCATATCCTCAACTACTGAGTAATATTTAATTTTAAATTAGATAGTAAAACAACGTATTTTATAATCTTCACTTAAGGTCCTAAATCTATGTCTTATGACAGCATACTACACATATTCTAGGGCTTTTTGGTAGGAGTTTTATTATGCTTCTCAAGAAGTTACTGCACAACTCAATTTGTTGTGATTTATACCATGAGGTTAAAAAAAAAACCTTAGGTATTTATTAAAACCACTCATATATTCCCTCTGGGAACTTTTCTGCAGAATGTTTTTCTCCCATTTCTTGGATGAACAGTTTGTCTATACACTGTGCTGAGTTAATTTGCATTTCTAAACCGTGAGGGTGCTCATAAATGAGTTGCTTATTGCTTTTATTTACAGTTTCATCTTCACACTCATTTTACATTTTCCAAGCCTATCAAATTATTAAGGGAACTTTGTTTTGAATATTCTCAACATCAAGTTCCCTGCACGTCTCTGCCTCTGTCCCTAAATATAAGAACCATCATCAAGTTACAGCGCTCACCATCTCATTCTGGGTGAATATTTTCAAATAGAGAATAAGGAAAAACTTTGGTCCTAGGAGGGTAGTTTCAACATAAACTTTCCTCTTGTCACAGTAGAAGCAATAACAATACATTTCTGCTAAAATCCCAAAATGTTAGCCCAAGGCTTCACATACTTCTGTGGTGTGAATACATTCACACAAAAATATTTCTACTGAATATGGACACAGAACATAAAAAGCTGTAATGGTGCTTTGCTCATCTGGCTGCCTGCTCACTTGTGTATGTAGCAGGTAGCTCCTCTAGGCCCAAAGAAGTTATTCCAAGCTTGAACAATGCTTTTCTGTGAGTTTATTCATCTTTGTAGCTCAGATAAATAAATCCCTCTCACTTGCTTACTGCCATTTGAGGTTTCCTGTTATTATTTTTTTTTCTAACTGTGAGAAACAGAAGCTGTTACTAGCAATATTCTTGAACTTTGCCTTTGCAAATTGAATAAATGTAGTTCTTAGGGTTTATCACAAACACTCTTCTTGCTCTAACACGATCATTAGGGGTTCTGTTTATGAGTTTCGCAGAGATGAGCATAAAGAAGTCGAGTTAAGAAATACTTGCAACAAAAAAACCTTGCAACTCCTCAAATGCAAATTAGTCAACATTTATCAAGCTCTTGCTGTTTTTATTACTCTCTAAATATTTGTTGTATATTATTTCGTATTTATTTCTCACAGGGCTGGGGATTTAGCTCGGTGGCATAGCTACCCTTCAAGGTATCATCTCCATGTTACCAGATAACTGAGGTACAGAGAATCTAAAGAATTTGTCCACGATAAAACTAGGATTCAAGCCCAGTCAATCTGTCCTCACAGTATACTCCTTATCCATCATTTCACAACACTTTTTTAGTCCAGAGAAGCAAAGATTTCCAAAGTCTCTCATAATGCTCAAAGAAGGGATTTCTACTCAGCAGATTGTAATCAATATGGAAAACATAAACCTTGCCTGGTAACTCTTGAAGGTGGCCAATTGCAATCACTCTCTCTCCTTTCCTTCCTTCCTAATCCTATTGATTCAAATATAGGAAAAAGCTTTGTCTCAGGTAGATGTATGAATCAGTCACTTTAGAGTCTGATATGTAAATATGAATGTTCTTGCCTTGGTATTCAGATGAGTTTGAAATCTAACCCTTAGGGTTAACTGTTTGACTTTGTGATGATTGAACTTGATGGTGTTAGCTTGATTGGTTTGAGGTTCCTCTAGATTAATGGACTACACTTGTGGGTGTATCAAATAGGTCATGGAGGTGTGACTTCTGTGTGTTCTGGTGACTTTTCTCCTGTTGCTTGAACAAAATACCTGACACCCCATCTGAAAGGAGAAGAGGTTTATTTAGTTCACAGTTTGTGGAGTTTCAGCCCATAGTCAGCTGGCTCCAAGGCAGGGTGGCAAGGTGCCAAAAGACAACAAGAGTCAAAAGAGGGAAGAGCAAGCCTCTTTTCTTCCCTTACGCTGTATGCGGGCCACCTGCCCACACCATCTCTGTGCCCTCCTCTTGTGTAAGCTCAGAATATTTACAAAGGGCGGACCCTGGCCCCTGCTGAGTCACTTAGTTAAACTTCTAAACTTTTCAATTTTCAGTTTAACACAATGTATCAATCATTACAGGCATTATATACCTTTCCCCTTTTTTATCTGGCACCAATCCCTGCTTTGTTTCCCAGCCACTATGAACTAGATGTTTTTATTCTGCCACACCTTCACTGAATCCCCTGAAACTGTGAGCCAAATTAATCCTGTCCTTCTTAAATTATGGGCACAGGAATTATATCTCCAAGGCAGGAAAACTGACTAATACAGTCCCAGACACTACTGTCTCTCATATCATGATAGCCTTATGTCTAGGAATGGCACATAAGCTGTCATTGACAGTTTAGAGCTAATGTTCTATAAAAGTTTAGCATGCTAGAAAACCTGGACAGTTAGTAATCAGAAGAGGAAAAAAACCACAGAAATGAAAACAGTCTTCCTTTTCTTTACAATTGTATCTAGGGATGTACCTAATTAGGAGAACTATGAATGGAATACATGTGATCCCAGAAGCCCAGAGAAATGAAATATTAATACTAGAGATTAAATTTCAACTGTTGAGATACTTTACATGTGGTCACCACATTTCCTTTTTCTTCTTAGTTTATGGGTGAATGCTAATTTTTATGTTCTCTTAACTCCTGTACATTATAAAGACAAATTTTAGAAACAAAACAAGATTAGCAGTTCCAAGTTGGCTGAGTTTGAGTTCTAGTCTCTAGGTCAGCTTTTGTTGAGGCTACTTCTCAGGTCTTTTGCCATAGGAACATTAAAGAGGCTTCCTTTGATTAGGAGACTTGAAGGCTCAGTGATGATTAAGTTAGTCTGTCCTCAAATTCAAAGACCTAGAATGAGATCATAGTTCAGTTGGGTAGAAAGCACTGGGTCCTGGTCTTTATTCCAGCATTGTTTTTAACATTCAGTGACCAATTCAAGTTATGAGATTAACTTTTTAACTTAATCTATAGTTATAGACACCAAGCTATTCACTTCTTGAAAAGTAATTTCTACTATGAGTAACATATCATGAAAATGAACTTACTTGGAATTCTGATAAAAATACAAATCCAGCTTTTCTAATATTGTAAGAGAAAATTCTAAAAACATGTATTTCCCTATGTTAAAATTTGTGAATTCATTTTTGATTTTTTATTATCATCTATGTTAAGATCTATTTTTTATCATCTATGTTATCTATGATTTGAATCTGTGTACAAAAATAATTGATATAAAATATATTGGATTATTTGGATGTTAAAATGAGTTATTAAAGAGTAAAGTTCATTTAAGTAGTGAATTCTAGAACATTAAGTAATTTAATGTGGTGTTAAATTTTTGTTTTTGTTTTGTTTCATATGAGATTGAACCCAAGACTTTGCACACCTAAACATACATTCTACTAATCAGCTATACTTCCATTGTTATTGGTATTATTTTTAAAAGCCAAAGCATATCTTAAAAATGAGAATTTAGACAACATCATTATTTCTATGTATTTATTTTGTCTTTTTCGTTTTTATCGGTACCAGGGATCGAACTCACGACTGCCTGCTTGCAAGGCAGGCGCTTATGCCGCTGAGCTAAATCCCCAGCCCCAACATCATTATTTCATTTAATGAAATGAAATAATGGGAAATTAGTGGAAACATGAATAATTATATATGAAATGATGATTGGTCTGTCCCAAAAGAATTCCATAGCATTAGCAGTTGATGAGCATTTTCCTGAAGTTTGTAATTATTCATTGAAGCTGATATGCTTATACAGGAAACACTAAAATGTACTATATTTGTTTTCTGTAGCTTGGATATTTTCCTATATGATAAATGTCTGTTGGTGATAGTAGGAGTCTCTATCTTGTTAATAATTATACTTGACTTCCTGTGATCCAAGATGAAAATTATGCCTAATTTAAACATACTGATTGAAGTTACAAAGCTCTTTGTAAATGTTCTACCTTAGGCATTTTAAAAAATGATTTTTATAAAGTCATTCAATTGTAGCATGTTTGCTTCCCTTAAAATGTTTAAATATCCTAAGACACTCCATTTACATCTTAAAATGCATTTTATATGTGACTAGATCTGAATTAAGAGTAGACAGCTTCTTAACCATATTTAAAGGAATAAAAGGAGGTTGAGGTCAGAGAATCTTTGCAATATCTCTCATCTTTCATCATTTGAGTTACAAAATTTTTTACTGACTGTGATTCCTTTGTCTTCTGTATAGAAAGCACAGAACATAGGATAGAATTGTTTCTCAAATGGTAATCAATTATATTCTAACCTCAGACATAGAAGTTTATAAGCATAAAGACTAGTTCTTTTCCCAATTAAGTGACTCATAAATTGTATAGGTAGACTATATAGAAGAGTAGGAGAGTATTATTTGCAATGCTGTACAATGAACTAATAGACACATGGCTATAGAGAAGTGGCTGCTGTATAAACTAATTCGTACAATCAGCACAGAAATATCAGATATTCCAACAGGCCACACCACTTAATTATCTATGTGAATGGCAAAGCCATTTAAATAAAAGTTATGGAAAAAAGGATAGAGATCCTGTATATTTTTATGAAAAGGATAGAGGTTCCTGTATATTTTTATGAAAACACTTGCCATCTGTGTGTGTCTGTGTGTGTGCGGGTACATGTGCGTGTGTGTGTGTGTGTGTGTGTGTGTGTGTGTGTGTGTGTGTTTTGGCCTCTTCCCAAAGATGTGAGTGAGCATTTTGTGCCCCTTGAGGCCAAGGACTGTCTTTATTTATCTATTGGTCTGGAAAATCAAACCTAAGATCTTGGGCTTGCCAGGTAGGCGTGGTATGGCTTAGCTATATTCCCTGCTGCCTTGACGTCTGAATACACATTTCAATCAGTGATACCACCTTTCACACTGTTACCCAGACTCTGACTTTTCCTTGAGTCTTCTCCTTACCTCATAGTTTACAACCTACTTCTCATCTGGGCAAGTCCTGTCAGATCTACTTTCAAAATAGTGCTGATCCTGACCAGTCTCAACACCTCTGTTCCCACCACACACTCCAAGCAGCCATCTCCTCTACCTGAGTTAATGGAAAATCCTCTTAACCCTTCTCTGAAATCCTATAATCAGTTCTCCACAAAGCACTCACGTGTCCTCTTTAAGCACAAACCAGACTCATCTACGTTCCTGCTTAAAATCTTCCCACAATTTTGCCCACATTTGGAACAAATGTCATAGTTTTTATGGTGGTCCATACATCCCTAGGACCTGTCAGATTCCCCAACCCTACCTTCCACCACTCAGCTGCAGTTTTGTGCAGTGCCCTCTCTCTGGCCACAACACACTTGTTCCTTTTCCTTTATTTCTAAAACATGCAGAGTTTATTCCTACCAGAGGAAAGTTTCAGTTGCTGTACCTTCTGGCTGGATCATGGTTCCCTGACCACCTGCCACATTTCACCTTGTTAAAGTTCCTGATCAAATTTCACCTCCCTGAGAAACTTTCCCCACCGCATCCTCAACATAGTGGCTCTCTTCCCTTTGCCTCCAGGCAATCTTTTTATCCTACTTATTTTTTATTACTTTATGTTAACAACTTCTAATATATACATACACATATACATACACTCTATATTCATTAATACTACTAAAAGTCCATGTTCAGCATTAATGATAGCAGAACTTCGCAGAATGTCTGAATCCCCAGTGCTGAAACAAAATCAAAGCTTTGAATATCTGTGCTGAATGTCTATCGAATATTAGCTTTGTAAACCTAGTTGTAGCCCTTCCACTCGGGCATTCAGACAGATAGTCTGGCCTCATCTCCCCGCTGGGTCCTCGACTATGTTCTCCCATTTGGACACATTTTGGTTTTCAGGTTTAAAAAAAAAAAAAAAAAAAAAAAGTCAAGGAGCAGTCCTGTTCCGATTAAATAAACAGTAATCTGGGGTTTATTTCATTTTGTTAAATAATCACAAAATTAATTTTTCTCAACAGAAGTCTACAGGGCAACATTCAGGTTTTCAAAAAGAAAGTGAATACCATGGATAAAAAAGCAAAGCAGACATTTTCCACTTGTTCCTGTGTTCCATATCCTCTTAACCAAGGAGAATTTAGTCATCTAAAACAACCCACCTGCTTTGCCATTTTTCCCATTATAATTTCCTCAGATTCCCAGAGGGCAGAACTTCTGTTTTAGGCATCAGCTGCCTTCTGTCACATTCCTAAAACTCTGTGGAACACTGCAATTGAAATGCTCAGGAATCTCAAGCAGTACTTAGGTTTCAATGAAAACGTCTTTCTATTAAAACGTTAAGAAGCTTCTTAAGATCGTCTACTGACATAGAAGTACAACCTATGATAATATTAAGATAGTTTGGAAATTGACATTAGTGGCAGGTGCAAATGAAATCATGCAATTTGCTGATGGAACAGTTTTCCTCCCCCTCTTAGAATCAGTTGGAGGACAATTTCAATTTGTAGACAACTGCTTCCCACATATGAATTATAGTTAAATTATAACAATGATGTCATTGAGGTGGAATACAAAGTGCTATGATTTTCAGTGAAGTATATTTCACCACAGCTGGGAGCAAAGTGTTTCTGAAAGGCTGGTACAATTCTCTGGGGAACTATGTTAAACACTCACTCTTGCAACTCTTTAGCACCATAATAATGTTTTAAAATAGATGCAAAGACACTTATTGACAAGGTCAGTATTCCATATATTTCCTAGGTAACAAGTAATAACTGAGTTCTTATATTCTTACACACATCACATTTTAGGAAAAATCCATTATATACTATATATACATAAGCAAGTCTACAAATTAAACTAAGAAAGTGATCAACTATAATAAAGGTTTGAAATAGAAGTATACGTTCATGGTGCTTTTGGACTTGAAATACTCGAAGAAAAATAGCCTTGGTCAAAGGTAGGGCTAGATTTTTCTTGAAAAACTATAAGGTTGCCTGTTCTTATTTCAGTTGGGTGAAAGCAGATCATTAGCATTACTGTAACCTGGGTCAGAGACAGCCTGATGGAAGAGATGGGCGATTCCCAGAAGCCCCACTCTGCAGGGAAACTTCCATGGTGGCTTTCTCCGCAGGTGTCCTCGTTGTGAGGTCTCCACAACAGCTGAAGCTCATTGAATTTTTATTATAGCAAGAGCATTTTTCAGACAAGAGGGAAACTAATGGGCACCCAAAACTAAGCACTTGTATTTTGCGTGGAGTGAAATCATGTGTTCTGAATCCTTCACCTGTAAACCTCAGATTTGATGTGACTATAGTTTTTACCCAGAACGACTGTCAGGGGCCTGCTTGATCACATTTTGCCAAATGTTTATTCAAGTCATCACAAAAGTGACTCCTGGGTTATACTGTATGGGGAAGAATGGCTGTACAGAATGCCTTGGCTACGTGTTCCCTGCTGCTTCGTGAGCTCTAAGAATGCATAAATTATTTCTAAGTTATTTTTCACTATAACTGCTGAAGCTAAAATGCCTTGTGCTTAGTACATCCGACATAATCAAGAACTTGGAATATTTGTCCATGTATGTATATGGTGGTGGTGGGACTTTTAAATGAATAAAAGGAGAAGGAAGAAACAGTGAGAGAAAATGAACATGGTGGTTAGTGACATGTGGGCATTTTCAGAGAAACATACAGATCCTTGATCCCAAAGAACTTGGCTGTTGAACATAGGACAGGTTGGTGTGGGTGTTTATGACTAAGACAGGGAGCTGTGCTAGCATATGACATACTGCCAGTCCACACAGCCAGGGAACAAGCTGGGCCTGACACCACATGAAACTGCCTTAGCCATAAGCTGCTCAGTGGACAAATTTCCCACTGTGGGTAAGCCTGCTTAGCAACATCTCACTCACTGGCCAGTGCAGCCTCCCCTCTGCTCTTCCCACAAATTATCTGTAAATCTTAACAGCACCATGCATGGATCAACCTCTGGGCTTGGAAGAAATAGAGTGGCTTCCAAAAGCACTTGATTTGCAATCAGGAAGTAGCTCAGACATCAAGCTATTTTGGCTTAATTAAGAAAAAAAAAGATCTTTGATAGCTACAAGTGGAAAGTTCTTGGGATGGGACAATCTTTAATCACCCTAAACTTGTAAACCTTCTGCGGAAATGCTGCCCTGTCTTAATTTTAAAACTAAGGCTATGTTTATGCAATTCTTAAACAACTGAAACCATCAAGACAACTGAATTTGATGAAATGTAAAGGATCAGACCTCTAATAAATAATTCACCTTCCAAGTAGTCATGAAGTTGTTTCCAAAGTGGTCACATTTATATTTCACGTAGTTGAGAGTTACACCATCATTAAAGAGCTAAACTTCCGATGTCTCTAAACTGAAAAAAACTGAATGAAAACTGAAAAAAAATTCTTATATTAATAGTAGTAAGAATATGAAAATTTGCTTTTAAACAAGATGATGTTTTTGACATTTATTTGAGTGACATTTATCAAAGGCAAGTGTTAAGTGTTCAAAAATGCCTTTAACCAGGCTTTTTCTTATGATCAGAAAAATACAGGAGCCCTTTTTTTCTTTATGGTACTAATCCTTTCATCTCTTTTATGGTACTATGTACACAGCCTTAGGTACTATTTCACCGTATAATTTTTCACCTCAAAAAGTTTAATATTATATATATATGCAACTCTCATTATACCCAGTGTGTGTAAATGTTTGAAATATTGTTTAAAAATATATCTATCCTGTATGCATCAAACTGATGAATATGGGAAAACTGAATGCATGTTAAAGATTCTTGTTCCTTATTGGTGTTTATTTTCTAAAATGTGTCTTGCCTATGTAAAAATTTTAAAATTTAGCTTTATTTGTTTAAAGTTTGAGTAATCCTCCATTTCTTTGATTTAAGAAAAATAGAAGCAACGGAAACATCCTCAATTCCATGACCTGGTCCTTGGAGCTTAGGGGAGTGCGAGAGTGTGTCCCCTTTAACTAAGCAGCACCCTGCTGGTTAGACCTAATGGCCAGCATCACCTGCATGTTTATTGGAACGAATACAAAATAGAAGAAATAAAGCAAAATACTATCGTAGAAACTTCCCCAGAAAGTTGAAAAGTATTTTTTCAACATAAAATAATGAAAAGAATAGGTCATATTCACATTAGTTAATGAACAATGACCAAATATCTATTGCAACATGCAGATAGTAGCTCTATGGGAGAAAGGTAAAGAGACAGGCTGCCTGCTTAACATGGTGATTAGAAAGTTGTTTTCGAATCCTGAGAGATCCTAGACAACTTTTCAAATGTTTCTGAAGATAAATTTCTAATCATGTAATGATGCCTATTTGAGGCTGTTTTCCTGTGGGACCATGTTTTCTGTGTGCTTACAATATTGCTTATCACATATGGTAAGTGATTGGCAAGAAAAATAGAGTAGCTTAACAGAATTAGGAGCAGTTGTGCCTGTGTGTGTGTGTGTGTGTGCCTGTGTGTGCCTCTGTGTATGTGTGTGTGTGTGTGTGTGTGTGTGTGTGTGTGTGTGTGGTATTGGGAATCAAACTCGGTACTTTGCACTTGCCAGGCAGGCTCTTGTGCCACTGAGCTATCCCTGGTCCTCAGTTGTGTTTTTTTTTTTTTAACTTTTTTTTTAACTTTTTTTTTTTTCTTAACGATTTCCTTGATCAACTTATAATGTTTTTACAAGTTCAACTGTCAGACACTTATTTTCTCTTTCATTTTGCTGGCATTGCTCTCTTCTTCTGTCACTTTAAAGAAACGATAGATAATGCATTACATTTATTATTGCTCATGCTTTAATATATTTGCTTTTCTCTTGGTTAATTTTGAAAGGGTGAATTCACTTGGTAAGGCTAATTATGATTTCACAGAACATATCTTGCACTTTTGTAATTTGGGGCATAGCCTTAGAAAAAATAAAAATTGAACATACATGCATTATTCCTAGCCATCTGCAAGAGAAAAATGGATAAGAACTAGGTATGCATACCATTAAATTCTGAGTCTTGAGCTTTTCTGTCTTTGTATATGTGTGTGTGTGTGTGTATGTGTCTGTCTGAATTTTTTAAAAATGAGGGAATGAAAGAAAGGAAATTGAGAGCCCTTGCAAAAGAAGGAAAAATAACCTTGTTTGGAGATAATAATTTAAATCAATTGCCTTATCAGCTGAAACCTCAAATTGATCTGATAAAGGTTAATTCTCCAGAAATACTTTTTAGAGAGAACATTCAGCTGTCCATGGTTCCAAACTTTTCCCCATTTAATAATAAGAATGAGAAAGTCATATCTTAGCTGTGTGAGTGGGGATTATTTTAGGATTTAAAAAATATGTGTTGCCTTAGGAGAAAAACACGTATGGTCTTCAAGGTGAAACTTGAAATATTTCCTTTAAATTATTAATTATATTTTATGAAATACTATTTCAATTTTACTTGACTTTTGAATTATATCGTTTAGTGCTTGGGGCTATATAAAGCTAGTATAAGGAATCTTAAAACATTTTAAAAGAAAATTTAAAAAATAAAATGGAAATTTTACTTTTCTGTGAAAGCTTGGAAGGTATCTGTTTTTTCAAATTGATCAAGTAATTGGTCTGCTAATGACCATATTTGCAATATTTTTGTTGTAAGTTATGAATCACAAGCTAACATGTAGTACATTAATTGCAAATGGTTTTGCTATGTTTTATAAAATATGAAGTTATGTTTTTCTAAGGATATAGTTAATCTTTTCAATGTTGAGAGAGTTCTTTAGTAGTAGTACTCTTCTAATTATAATTTTTTCATTCACTTGCTCTTATTTAGGTTTTCCAGATGTCGGCCTAAATAAATAATGAGAATAAAGAAAACAGCAAATGTACACACAGCAAACATCAGAATTATTCTTTCAAGGAACTCAATCACTAGAAAAATAGCAATGGTAATTTACCACATCTTTCAAAACCAGAAAAACATAAATTTTGACCAAAGCCATAAGATTAAAAATGTGATAAATTTAATTAGAAATTATAAAAATTTGTTAAAATCCAGTCAAAGGAAATTCTTAGGGATTCTTAAACTAAATATATGATTTTAGTACAGATTTTACTTTTGAGATTTCTATGGACAGAAGCCAACCTTGATGTCAGTTTGCTGGGATGTAAAGTGCCTCGTCTTATAAGTGAATCGGAGGTTCTGATTCCTGAAGTGCTCGCTGATGGTTGACATGAGTTGAAGAACCGTGGACCGAGGTGTAATCTTTGTTTATGCAGACTCTGTTTATTTTCTCTCAAAGATGTGGAAATATGAGAGGCAGAAAGATTCAAGAATTTGCTAGTAAATAACTAAAAAAAAAAAAAAAAAAAAAAAAAGGACGGAAAGGTTAGGGCTTTTAACTTCACATCAATAAGAATATTGGTGTGACAGGAATACAAACATTCCCCCAAATAGAAATGCTTATGAAATTGCTGCTGTACACCAGATATTCAAGTAAAAACTTCACAAATCTTGTATCATCTCTTGATCCTCCTGATAACACTGGATAGTACTTATTATTACTACCATCTAATAGATGAGGAAACTAGGGCCAAGGAAAGCTAAAAGTAATTGGCCCGAAGAAGCAAGCTAAGTAAATGAAACTAGATTTTGAACTTAGGTCTCTCATTCTAGAGAGCGCATTCGAAACCGTTTACTGTGATTCTGGAGTGAAGGAAGTTTTTGAGTAACGCCCCCTGCAGGAAACTGCTGAACCTAGAGTAGGTGTTCACGAGTGGGAAAATGCTAATATTTTTGGTTAAGCTGACTGCAGGATCTAGTGATGATATGGTGCCGCCTGATATGGTGACCAATGACATCATGAAAGATCAAATAAGAAATGTAACTTGTAATTTAGATAAACCAATGATACCATTCTTAAATGTTCTATGTGTAAATGCTCTATCAATCCTTTATAAATACTTGCCAAATTACCAATGCTTAAAGAGGTTAGGTAAAGATTTTCTCCAAAGAATTCATTTTAGAGAAGCTGTGCAATTTATATTGACTATGCATTAGGTTAACTATTGCAGCCACTTAAGATGGTAATATAAGGTCTGTGTAGCATCAAGAAGGAAAATTATGACGATATTAAGTATATAGAGAGGAAAAGTTCTTTATACATTATATTTAGGACTATATTTAAAAGGCACTTTAAAATAAGTAAGGGAATATAGCAAGATGCTGACAAATGATTGTATTAAATTGATGTGGTTGCTTTTCCTCATGAATTTTAAATAATATAGTTAAATTGCTGTCGTAATAGAAAAGAAAGAATAGATAGGGGAACTAAATAAAAGAGCAATGTGTTTGAAAGATACTTTGCAGAGTTGTAGCCAACAAAGTTCCTTGAATTGTTACTGCGGCTGATGATTAATTGGGGATATTGAAGATGATTCCAAAGAATCAGTTTTTCTGAAGAATCAAATACATTCTCCGAGATAAGAGAAGTTGCATTGGGGAAAAGACAAGTGAATTACATTTAGACATTTTCAAGGATTGCAGTTAACACCAATGTGGAATCCAAAAAGAAAATGAAAAGGAAGAAGAGGAGGAGAAAAGGAGTGGAGAGATTTTAGAAGAAGAAAATCAGTTGACATTTTTAGCATCAGCTTCGTTATACACTGAGGATCCAACAGACAACTGGTCTTTTTATATTAATTCTCGGAACAGAAGTTCAGGCATTATTAGGAGAGGAACCATCTGCTGATCTTTAATGTCTGAAACACTGAAAATGTGAGAAATCATTTGGAAAAATATTCTAGGGAGAAAACAGAGTCTACTCCAGAGAAATGGGTGTGAGCAGGTGAGCGTGGGACAGCGAGATCACTTGAGAGACTGATACATCATTTCTGTGAATGATTGAAGACACTGGGAATTGTTGGACACTGAAAAAGCTCTTTATGCATAAAACTAAGTTTGAGAGGTGTGGAATGAGGAAAACGAGGATGACCCTTAGATGAATCCTGGTATGGGTCTGTGTGTGAATGGTTAGATTCCCAGGCTGATCCATGAAATAAAGAGGACAAGCAAATCTAGAGAAAGTCACGAGCATAGATTTTGAGTGTCAATATTTCCAGGGAGAAATGGCCAGGCAGCCCTTAGATCTGATTAGAGCTCCTAAGTGAGCTCAGGTCCAGCATTAAAGATCAATATGGTGAAAATCAGTGCATACAACATCTCAGAAAGAGTATGCCAGTAACATGAAATGTTACAGCAAGGCCAAGACTGGTCTTCACATGGATGTGGCAGTGGGGACTTTGGTAAGGGGATGGGATCGGAAGTCCAATTACAGTGGGTTGTGAAGGGGTGAGAAGTGACAAACTGGCAATAGTAAATATAGACCACCCTTTGAACAACCTCAGAAGATAGAAGGTGCAGAATTGCTTAGGATAAGAAAGAGATGCATAGCTGGTCTCCAGAATATAGAAAAGGAGCCAGAAGAGAAGGATGGGTGAAAATACCTCAACTGGAGATAACTGATAAAGAGGGTCTTACAGAAAGTGGCTGGGAGTGGAGCGCCTATAAGCAGCAGAGGCACATGTTTCTCTGAGAAGAACACACCGAAGTGATATGCAATTCACAGTAAAGCCCCAGTTCTGGGCTTGTTCGGAAGCACATATATCAAAGCACCAGCCTCACTTTTTTCTGTCTCTCCCTCTCCGTCTCCCTCTTCCTGCCTCTCTCCCTCCTTTTTTCTCTCTCCTCCCTCTCTCACCAACAAACTGGAATCTGAGTTTTAACTAGCCTGGCATTGTTCCATAGAAATAATTAGCAATCTTCAAATTAATATGTTCCTACTGCTCTTTTCCCTTGAGCTAGCTATTAGAGTTGTGTAAGTGAGGAGCAGCCTCATTGCTAATCAGTTTCTAAAGTTTGGATTATCTGCCCTTTTGACTTTGAAATCATAGTCTACATTCTGTAATCCTCGGTAGTAGAGAGTGTTTACTGTTTTCAGAAGGCCCCCAAAGTGAATATTCAATGGGTCTTGTATGTTAAGTCAAATTACCCCAAAATGTCCTCCAAATACAGTAAAAATCCATCTAGCTATATTTTCTTTATTTGTATTGCTTTGTGGTGAGGAAAATAGGCAGTAATATAGTTGGTTTTCCTTAATCCATAAAGCAGTAATAGAAACTTAATTCCATTGTCATTTTAAAAGCATAAATTGCCCCCAGGCTTCATTTTTTGGAATAAAGGAGAAACTAAGGTGTGGAAGGGTGGAGTGACATAGGCAGGGTCACAGGACTGGTCAGCAGCACTGAGGAAGCTAGAAACGAAGATCCGTGGCATAAATTATGTACCAGAATTATGCGGCATATAGCTCCTAATTTACATCAAACATATAAAGTATTTTTTTTTCCTTTCACCTTTAAAAAGAATACACAGTACTTGGTTGTCCTTGGCCTGAAGCAGTATGTCATGTTCTCAGCTCTCCTGGTCACCCAATCTGGGTCTGTTGGACATTTCACTGTCTACATATATGACAGAATCTGGTAGCCAAATAAATGAAGTATTGTTTCTGCTTACCTCAACTGTGATCTTATAAACAAACTACAATTGGTTTACTTTCAAATTATCACTTTTGTGGAGAAAAAATGTTTGAAGCATTTTTTCAGTTTTAACGTTTGCATGATATTATGTACTACATACTAAGTAATATATAAATAATAATGAATAAAAGTAAAATCAAACAGACCTATCTGATAACAGTATGCTATTTGTGTCAGAACTTGATTGGTTCTAGATTTAAATATGAAACATATGAATGGAAAGATTCTTTGGAAAGTGAGCCTGTTGGTTTTCTTAGAAGAGGAGGTTCTGTGTGTGTCAGTTGAATTAAACATGGCATGAGATTCCCAGGGTGGAAATTTGAGCTCTTCAGAGAGTGTTAGGTAGTTGGACTAAAGGGACAAATAAATCAGAGACTTGGAAAGCTTATAGGCCTTATCAAATCTTATTTGCACTCTTGAGGGTGGCAACTTGTAAAACAAATTAGTTATGTCACTCTTGGTATCTAACTCCCATGATAGTTTTCTAATTCTCTCTTGTGGTAATAATCCTACATATTTAGTCTGAGTTGAATACTATTTTGTTTCAGAATTGAAAGTCCTTTTTAGTACTATGGATCTTTTTCATTTAAATGATATTGTTTGAAGATAAAGACCAAACACAACTAAACAAAACAAGCCCATAGTTGTTGCTGACTATGTTGTATTTAAGGATATTCCTTCAAAGATGACATAAATAAAGCATATCAGTTAGAAATGGGTTAGTCTGACTTTAACAATTATGTGGGCAGGAACAGGCTTAATTATAGCCCCCAGTTGGGGAAAGCCTTCTTTTTTTAAGAAGCTAAAGTCAGTCACTTAGAAACAAAGTTTGGCCTGTGATATGTTTACCTTATTTGCTGAGGACATCACTGTAGTTTGAAAATAGTCACAGCAATATTTTTTCATAGTGATTTTTTTATCTAGTGATTGTATTTTTCATTGATTTTAAAAGTGTTATATACACCTTGTCCTAAATTTATAAAATAGGTATAAATACAACTGGAGACTAACACTATATTAAACCCTCTATAGAGAAGTAAGCATTATAAACACTCTTGGGCTTAAGATACATTAATAATGATAGTAATATCACTAATAACATGATAATATAATAACAATAGGTAACACTGATAACCATGAATCGAATATTATTCACCATGCTTTATAAAAATGTATATAATAGGTAGATACTATTACTATTCCTAAATTACAAATCACTACAATACAGAGAGGTTAAATAACTTTATCAACAACACACAAAGCAAAGCGGAAAGTGTTTGAATATAAATTGAAGTTACCCTCTACTGCCTCATATACTTGCATATTTATATCTAATTTAAATCGTATGCTAGAAACAATACTACATTCAATTTTCCTTCAAATTTATAAGAATTTCCCATGCTAATAATTCTACGTCATCCAAATTTAAATAGCTACCTAAATTATTATTATTTGCCTGTATCCTATTCCCCTTATATTCTTTACTACTTTTTTGGTATTATAATAATGTTATGATGAACTTTTAGGTTTACATAAATCTTGGCATACATAATCATTTGCTTAGGATGAATTTCTAGAAGTAGAATTACAGCTTGCTGTGATGACATTTTAATGTCACAGGATTCTAAATTATGAGTACAAATCAATTTTTAAAAAATACTACGTCTACACATAAACTTCAAATCTCTAAAATTTCGTTAATGGGAGTATTTATATTTTGGAAGTTTTTATGATGTGATGAGAGAAGGCAGCAGGCTAAGCCATGGGAAGCCGTTCTCTGACTCAAGCTTGACCTTTGCTCATTAATAGGCCACCGCTTTATCTTTGCATGAAACTCCTGCAGCTAATCCATCCTGGAGTGCCCATTGATTTTGACTAAGCTGTGTTCTCAGAGCAGCTTTTAAGGGAACACAGCAGAGGAGAAATTAGGCTGAAGATTACAAAGCTTAAAAGCATAACACGAAATGTTGTTCTCACAAACATCTTTGAAACACAAAAATAAAAGAGCATAAAATAAAAATCTGTTCCAAAGAAGCAGTTATTATGAATATGGGAATTTTAAGATGTGTTAAGAAATAGCGTTAGGTGGGGACCTCCATAAATACCTTTACTCTGCAAGCAAAAAAATCAGTATCAGTGACATGGGTGACTAACGTGATGGTGGTAGGACTCAGATACAGAAAAATCTTTGCTGTTCTTAGTAGCGCAGCTGCTGTTCACTCGTCTCGTGTTTAGTGCTTCAACTTCTACTTTTCGCTGTGTCCTAACCAGTCCTATCCTCAGAACCAAGTCTTAGTCACTCCCTATTTTACTTTATTGTCACTCACTGGTGACAATATAGTTTCTATCCTGCTTCTGTCCTTCTCTGGATGCCCAAGGTCAGAAAACCATGTAAATATACACTGTCTTAATTAACCAAAAGGCCTGAATACTAAAGAAAATGTAAATTGCTCTTCAGAGGCCTCTCTTTATTTCCTATCTTCACGTGGTGCTTTGTGGTCTCTGTCTTGGGCAGGTTTTCCCATTTGGACGCAAATTTGTCATGGCTATTTTGTGAAACATAACAGCTAAATAATTGAATGAGCAAATTCAAGCTAAATGAAAGGGCAGATTCCTGACCATAGTAAACTGAAAAAACGAAAGCAGGGGATTAAATGCAAAGCGATTACAAATGAGAATACATAAATATATAATAGCATTTAGGATTGTCTAGGAGATTAAGTTTCTGTAGTCTACCTTTCTTTCAATAACATTCAAAAGCCCCTTTTCCAATGCTCCCTCAGGGAAGGTAAAGCCCTGTATAATGTTACCTATTAGAAAGGATCTATTGGTTCTTTATTCAGAGGCTTAGGTTTAAATTCTTGACTTTCAAGGAACATTGTAGAAAGAACTTCCCCTCAGTGAGTCTCTATATACTGAACAACTGTGGGCTCCCAAGTTTGGCTGCAGGTCTGAATCCTCTAGGGAAATTTATAAAAATGCACCGGGGCCCAAACATTTATAGTTCTCAAAAGTCCTCCAATTGATTTTGATATTCAGCCAAGTTTGTGGACTGTTGCTAAAGTGGCTGTTTGGATGTTAGCTCAATCAGTTTCTGTGCCTTCAGTGGCTGTTCAGTAGGTGGCCTCGTGCATGACATTGTGCCAATCACTATGACATTTTACAGCCAAATCTGTCCAGGTTTGTGAGTGGCAGAAACAGTTTAAAACAGGAGTCTGAGCCCTCCTTTTCCAGCAGCCACTTAAAAAAATGTTGGCTCCAAAGCCGAAGTCAGTAAAGGACAGCTGAAAGTTAAAAAAATGGATTTTTTTTTTAAAACACCGACATCTTAGTTTTTTCATCATAAAATAGAAATAGTACCTTTACACGATATCTGTTTACTTAACTGTATTTTGAAGTAGTTTATACCTCATGGAGAATTACAAGGCTAGCCCAGATGGCTCCTACATAGCCTAATGCAAGGCTTCTATAATTTTAATATTTTATGTAATACATCTTCTAATATAAACATTTTATGCAACCACAGTACATTTATCAAAACTAAGGAAGTTACTTTTGGACTTCTCCAATTTTCTAAATGTCTCAGTCTGTTCAGGATGCTATAAAAATATTTAAGGTTAGATAATTTATAAAAATGAATTTAATTAACCAAATGAATAAAGTATTGGAAAGAAGACAGGAAACTGGAGGATAGACTTGGGGAAGAGAATTGGGGGTGGGTAGAAGGAAAAAGAGAGGCTGGGTAAAAGGATTGAAAATAGTTAAGATAGTTACATACATGTACCAGTTTCCAAAAGCAAATATCACTGTTGCATATTAATAACATGCACTAATAAAATAATACATATATACATGGATCATAAATATGGAGCAACTGTGCGATTGATATATACACCAAACAAACCACCACAACAAAATCAACCAGATTTACTGATTTTATTGAGCCCAGTTCTGTAGCCTGGGAAATCCAAAATCAAGTTACCGACAGATTCATCATCTGATTGGAACTGTTCTTTGCACATGATACCTCTTATGTGTGGAAGAGCAGTAGAGCTCCTTCTGACCTGCTTCACAAAGGCATCAACCCTATTTATGACAGTGGAGTCTGCGTGATCTAATCACCTCCTAAATACCTCCCTTAGTACTGGGACATTGAATATTAGGTTCCATCAAACAAATTTTAAGAAAATATCAATATTCAAATTATAGCATCTACCATGTTTTTTGTTCCAGTATCTACCCAGAATACCACATTCCATATAGTCATCTTGTCCTCTCCATTTAGTCAGAGTTGTCCCATTTTTTCTTGTGTCTTGTGACCTTTGAACTTAAAAAGAATTAATGTTTTACAGAATGTCTTTCATTTTGAGTTTATCTGATATTTTCTTGTCTTCACAGTGATGATATGAATTTTGGTGAATGCTGCAAAAAGAATATGCCCTTCTTGTTACATCACATCAGGACCTTAGTAAGCTTTTTTTGACAATGCGATATCTGTGATATTCTCTCATTAGAAGTGTTTAAATAGTCTCTGGCTATCTGCATTGCTGAAGGTTCCTCTGCATAAGTCGTATCTTTCAGACCACTTTTAATTCTAAAGATTTAAAACTAGTAGGTTAGTGTTATAATTAGAAAGTGCTATGTGTAAGATGAATGCATTATTTAGGTGGAGCTTAAAGAATAGAGAGAATCAATCCCCAAAGGCAAACTTCCATTTTAGCAAGTACTTGGGACTTCTTACTTGGGGGCTGAGTTCAGAATGTGATATCTCTATGTCTATGAAACTGGGGGCCTTCCCCAGAGTAGAGTCCTATTATGGTCAGTAAGGAGGCATCGTAAATGAGGGCTTGCTGTGGGAACTGAACCACTGGGTTGATCTTGTGGTTTCATCTGTGTTACTAAAAATTAAATTGATGGGTAGTTAAGTAGTAAGCAATCTAATTTGAAAGAAAGCAATGACCTGACTCTATGTCTGTGGTTTGCATGTAAACTAACCAAGGTTTTTTCCCTTTTTTTCTTTTGGTTTTAATTTCTTTGACTGTGAAACATTAATTCTTACTTAAATGCATTGACCATTATTGGGCTCAAACATTTCTTCAGAAATGTGTTGCCCACTCCTGGCAAAATCTGTTGTAACGTGGTTAGTCTAAATGAGTTAATTGTATATTTCAACACATGTATTGTAAAAGCGCCTTATTATGTTTTGTTTAAAAATTACGATGTTGAGGGCCAGGGATATAGCTCAGTGGCACAGTACCTGCCTGGTTTAAGTGTGAGGTAGTGAGTTCAACCCACACACACAGAAAACAAACAAACAAACAAACAAAACACACAAAAAAACATTAAACAAGCTAGTTTATTTGAGATGTGACAAAGTCCCTCTACAGAAATGCAGGCACAACTCTACGTAAACGCTATGGTGAAATGTCAACTGTGTATCTTGGAAACAGACACGAATGTGTCATAGGATGCTTCTAGAAATCAGATGCCTGGTTGAGTTCAGGGCTTCGGTTACCTGCTATAGCATTTTCCACACACAATTATCTAATCTGTTATTTTGCTTCTTCATCAAAGATGCTATTAGAGACTCCAAACCATAATTTTACAGTTCTTTAATTTTCTTGAGACATCATTCATGTCCATAATATCATTGATTCTGTATTGCAAATAGACTATAAATATATTTTTGATATTGCTCTTAAAATTCAGGGAAGTATTGTCTATATGTTTTTACCTGCATGAAAAAGCAAACTGTAAAACTCTCACAAATTGAATAATTTGTTTGGAAATTGATACTTTATCACTGTATTTCTTATTTGGTTAAAATGCTTCAGTCCCAAGATAGTTTAGTTATTGGATTGGGTAATATTTGTAATAGAAAGCTGATGTCATAGACGGATTTGTGTACAATTTAATGACTAAATTGCCTCTTTGTGCAAGATGTTCCAGGTTATATTATTGGTATGAAAGCTGTAAAGTGTTTGAGAAATAATTTCATTGTGATAAGTATAATCAACACATTTCTCTATAGTTTCAGACTTGTTCACAAACAGTTTTAAAAGGAAAATAAAATGACATAATGTCTGGAAAAGAATTCTTAATAGAAAGAGATTCAAGGGCATGATTTGTGGTTTGCCAAATGTAAAATTCCTTCTAGAAGCCCTTGTTGACAGATTTGCTCCCATAATTAGAGAAGTATCTATTGTTTAGCTGTGAACAAAGGCAGTTTCTCTTCGGTGAGGTCTAGTTTATTTTGTTATCTTTGCTGACCAAAAGAGGAGAAAAAGCATATTATCCAGTCAAATTCCGAATTACATTCCATGAACTTCCTCTTTTTTTGCTCCCTTTACCTTTTGCCAGTTTTAGCTAATCTTTGAGGTCCCAGAGTGAAATACCTTTTGAAAGACATTAGAGACATCTTCAGTCTTTTCTTATGTGGAGACGTAAGTGGGGCTTTGTGATAAACTATATGAAGATACCATTTCACATTAAATTTCACATTAAATTCTAGCTGGGACCCTATCGTGTGAAAGTTAGTTGCTTTTAAAAGAATAATACAGAGCCAAGTTCTTCATTAATGCTTTCTGTAATCGTTTTAATGGTTCCAATGCCTTATAATCAGTCATGTTTAAATAAATATGTAAACTGGGAATTACTTCCAAGATCAGAATAGTTATAATCTTCATAGCAAATGACAAAACCTCATGCTTTTTGACATTGCCTCTAAAACCTATCACATGGTGATTGTGGATAGTACCCTTACAGACAGTTTTGTGGCAGCAGCTAGGCCTCTGGAAGGACAAGCTCTCGTACATGGTTCTTGTCAGTGCCCAGGGTATAAATTTTATCAACCTGCCTAGGTAACTGTATATGGAATTGGGGCAACATTTGCATAATCAGCACTTAGGAGCCAGCACCAGCCAGCTTTATAACTCTACCGATTACAACCATTTCACCACAGAGTCATAATCAGACAAGGAAAGGCCCATTTCCCAGGTTTAGTACACATGCTTAGCAATTTCAGACATATCCCAGGTTTTGAAAATTTTTGAAAAATTCTTCTATAGAAAATACTTCTATAGAAAAGTAGATTAAGATCAAGTTGTAATTCCTTTTTGATATGGTTTTTTAAAAAAACTGTTGTTTAAAAAAATTGGATCATCATGAATTGTGTAATTTTCACCCAAAATTACATGTGCGAGGGATTCCCCTACACAAAATTAGAGAGTGAACAGGAGGAAAAAAAAGCAGACGAAACCACAAGTGAATAGTGACTGGTCTGTTACTCAACTTCTGAATGAAGATAGCTCTGGAATCCTTAGCTCAGTTTCTGAAAACTTTGAAAGAAAGAATTTTGAGAGCTGGGACTTTGTTCCTACATACTATTAAATATGTGTGGTACTCTGAGTGGGGTTTTGTTTTGTTTTGTTTTTTGAAATCTTGTAGGATAGTCAAATGCCCTTTTTTATTTTTGGACTCTAGTTGAGACTTATTTCTATGTACATAGTTGAAGAGCCGCTAAAGCTTCTATTCTAGCATTTGACAAGAAAGACTCTGAACATAACCTTCATGAATGGTGACTTAGGTTGTTAGGAAAATATTTAAGTGGTGTTTGCTAAAACTAAAGTATGTATAAGTCTAAAGCTTCCTTTGAATGCTGGTATTCCATAAATTTTTGCTTAAATTAGCTCTTCTTCAGACCAAGGACTTTTTTCCTCTCATTTCTGAGTAGGAAATATCATTTAAATGTTAGTGTTTCCAGGTGTTTTTAAAAAATAAATGTTGTATATATAAGATATATATCACATTCACACTCTATCTATCTGTGTATCTATCTACCTATCTATCTATCTATGGTTTTTATAGAACAGATGAACCTATTGTTTAGGTTTTCTATTGCTAGACATAATAGCCAGTGCTTGAAACCTAATGGAGGAAAGATTTAATTTAGGTTCATGGTTTGGGAATTCAGACCAGTCAGCTGGCTCCAAGGCAGAAACATGGCAGAAAGATATGGCAGAGCTAAGTTGCTTAATTTGTGACAGGGAGCAAAGTAGGGAGCAATGGGTGAGGGCACATTTAGAGTCCTCTTAGCCATACCTGTGACCACCCACACATACCCAGAAGCATGCTCTACTAAGCTACTAATTGTTTTTTAATCCAATGAAGTTGACAAATCAAGATTAATGATTGTGTCTTCCCATCATCTTGCATAGTTATCCGTCCCTCCCATTCTGTGGCAAGAACAGCTACAATCTTTTGAATACTTTGTGTTTTTTCTCTTTCCCTTACTATCTTTTTCTTTCTCCCTGTCTTCTCTCTAGGTCCCTCCCACCTCTAGCTCTTTTCATAAACCCAGGAAATAAATTCTAATTGAAATACAAATACAGGAAATTCCAGGTTTAAGTTTCATATGGCGAAGTACCGTGGCTAACAGTATTTTAGACTTTTCTGATGTATGAACTACAGTAGGATAAGGCAACCAGATGTCCTGAATTAGGCAAGATAGTGTCCTAGATTTCAGGTTGCCTTCTTTTGACAGCATGTCTCCTCAAAAGTTCCTACTAGGACCACTCTGCCTAGTTGCTTGTTACAAGTGCTATGCGTCTCCCTGGCCATCAGTGCCTTTTGCGGTGCTTGATAACCCATTTGATCTGAGATGAGCTATGGTACTGCTCAAGGAGGGGCAGCAGCAGAACATAAAATCACTCTTTTATGAGTCTGTTGCTTGCTGGCAAATCAGAGCACAGTCCAAGTCGATCAGCTTTCTCTAGTGGGGAAAAGGCAAGAAAAGTACTTGCTTGGAAAGTATGATGTTGCTTCTTTGATTGAGCAGACTCTAGTCTGACTTCTGAACTTTCTCCTAGGCATTTTTGTACATCCTTATAAAATCTAGCTTTAGCAAGACTTCTGCTAAGAGGTTTTATTCAGAATCCTCCATTTTCCATGTCTTATCACTGTCTGTATCAAATCAGGTTCTCATCCTCCACCATTCCTAGGTGATATTCTAGTTTGTCTTTAGCAAGGATTTTGCTAGGTAGGTTTAGCTGGAATCTCCTTTACCCTTGATATTTCCTCTCAGGAATATGCAGCCATTGACTCTTGCCCTGACCCTTGGCTATAAACTCCTGTTTACGCACTTTGCATTTGGAACTGAGGCCAGTTCACACTGAGTTCTCTTTACCCCTATCACAATGGTCCTGAATAAAATCTTTATTACCACTCCAATTGCTGCCCATATCTTTGATTACCACCCCAACTGCTGTATTTCTTTGAACAAATATCAGGACACGTTGCAACTGAAGCGGGGAGAAGGTGGTGGCTAGAAGAGGAAGTAATTATCTCAAAGAGGAATAAGGGACACAGGAGAGACTGAAGGTGGCCTGGCTCCTAACACTTCCCTCTACCCCACTGTTCTCAGAAACCTCTGCCGCTTGCCTGGTGTTTTATCTTTTTTCCTCACCTTCCCCTTCTCAGAAACATTAATTTACTTTTGCTGCTCAGGTTAATATTTATTTGTGATCTCTTCAGACATTCATTTCTCTAAATGAATGAAAAGTTGAGTGTGTCATTCTCTATTCTCTGACAATACCCATTTATTGATTTTACACATCCTTGTTAGCATGGGATTCTTAAACCAGAATACTGCCAATCTGTAAGTGAATATTCATCCCACACCTATGCTGTAAGTCTCTATAATTTAAATCATATCTGAAATGTATGATTTTATGGTAGTGATTTTATAACGGTGATGAAATTCTAGGTTTAAATTTGCTCCATCACATAACTAAGTACAATGTGGTCAAGCCGTGTAGAGCATTCAAGATCTCTGTGAGCTAACCCACTCTTTTGTACCTACACTGACTACTGGACATTCATTACCTGCCACTCCAAATTTGTGCTCTGAGCATGTGCACAGCTGATTTATCAAAACTATGCAGCTTCCCATTTCTCTGTTTCTATCTAAACTTGTCTTTGACTTGAACGTGCTCCCCTTAACTTCTCTTCTCTCACCTCTGCTTGAAATATATAGGCCTTTTCATAATGCTACCACAAAATATGGTTTTTATTTATTTATTTATTCATTACTCTTCAGAATTGATCTAACATGCTATGGTTTTTATTTAGAAATAGATAAAATTATTACAAATATTAATTATTAAAATAAATATGCAAAATAAGCCAGAAGATTTTCCTTCTGTACAGGGAATTGAATCCATGGCTTTTGAACTGAGGTACAGCTTCTTTTTTATTTTTTATTTTGAGATATGATTTAATTTTTGAAGTTGTCAATTCATTTATGAAAGAGATGAATAATATTTTCTGGAATATTTATTATTTTGGTACTAAAATATCACATATACATTTATTAAAATGTATATATGAGAGTCTTAATTATGGCAAAATTCCAAATAATTCAGATTATTACAACTGAGCCAGTGAGTGCCAACACAGTTCTCAGGGGCCAGTTTATGTTTAGTGTAAATTGAAATGCAGGAGGTAAGAATCGCCTCTTTCTGCTTTCTTTTTTATAAGTTCTGTCATTGATGACATAAAAGTGAGAAGTTGAGATTGTAAAGGTTTTCTTGTGCTTTGATTTTTCATGAACACCAATTGCTCCCGCATCCTTATATCGACACTAACTTATTTTGCTTTTACCTGTCTTTTTCTTCTGTAAATTTCCTCTCTCTTGGCGTGGGCTTTCACAGTATCCACTACTGCTGACTGGATGCCGTGCAGAAAGAGCACGAACTTTGACACAGCTTGAACTTCAAAGCCCAGCCTGGCCACTGACAAGTTTACTGGATATGTGACCTTTGACAAGTGTCCTAACCTCTTTGCTTAATAATAACTGTGCACTTCAAGGACCTAAGATAATTACAATTTTACACATGCACTAATGTGTGTGTGTGAAGGTGAATTTATTCAGTGTGGTATATTAGAGTTTTAGTGGGTTCATTTGTCCTCAACATTGGCCTCTAATCTTCAAAAGAACATTAACCAAGTATTATTCACTTTTCATTCCCACCATGGCATTCAGTGTAATGATTTGTGTAAATTAGGTACCTTTAAATGTTTATTTAATCAAAGTCTTAAGTCTTTTTCTAAAAATAAAATTATTTTTAAGACACGAACTCTAATAGCTGTAGTTCTGAACTCCAATATCTATGTATGTAGGTGCATGTGAATTAATTATCAAAAATAAAGTTTGGTGTAATAGCATGGTTTTGTTCTCTAAAAAGATCAGTTTTTAACCCAAATATCCCAGATTCCTTTTTATCTTTTGTGTCATATTGAAGGCTAGAAATCAAACGGCTGAAAGAAAATACAATACTTAGAAGGGAGCCAAGCTGTCCCAGCAGCCAAATGTTTGCAATTTGTAAACCTTGTTTCATCTGCAAGTGATTCCTCATCAGAGACCAGGAAGAAAAAGTGAAAAGGTCGAGGAAGCCCAGTTCACTGAGTAGTTTGTAGCAATCAGGAGAACTCAGAACACCAAGAGAAGCCGAAGGTCTTCCTGCCCTGTGTGGGTACAACATATGGGAATTGATCTGTCCTGTAGAAAGGAGGTTGGGATGGAGGTGTGGGGAGAATATAAAGAAAAATAAATGAAGAAGAGGAAAGCTGAACTACAGAGTGGACCAAATGCCAATTATTTCTTTTTAAATTTTTTTTATTTTAAGGAGAATAAAACCCAACAATATAAAACAGAATAAAGCCAATCAAAACAAAGCAGTGAAAGTGGTACAACACTTCAAAACAGGATAATAGATCATCAACAATGGCTACCATAACATATCCTATTATCTTCACAATGGTTGTCCATTCCTCAGACATAGTAAAATCAAATAAAACAAAACAATAAAACCAATCAAAACAGAGCATTTAATAAAACAAAACAATACAATGGAACAAAGCAAAGCAGTGAGAATAACACTGGATTTCAAAAACAAGACAGAAGCAAATCCCCTGTATTTGCCATATTGCTTACTGCCATCCTCCCAAGAGATGCTCAGACTACCAGCCTTAGTTCTGCAACGTCAAACAATGCAAGCATTTAGTTGCTTTTGTACCTTGGTTGCTGTCAACCTAACCTGCCCTCCGTACCAGCCAGTTGCTTGCGAAGTGGTGAGGAGGTGGGATGGGAGTGTGTGGCAAGTATTCCTCTTCCAAAATCTAATTTCTGTAAGACATGAATAAACAAAAATAGTCCAAAACTATATATTTTATTCATTCATCCAACAACTATTTTTGAATGCCTGCTATCTGCCACAGATTGTGCTAGAGAAGTAACACTGGATTAGCAGTGCCTTCACCAAACTGATAGTTCAGCAGAGGAAAGTGGAAAATAGTTGAGTATAATAACATGGATCACACTGTTAGCAACAGAAATAAGAATACACTGTAATCACTATTGTGATAAGGGAACCTAGGAATGCATCTAGAACGCGTAAGGTCAAGGATGGAAGCTTTTGGCTAGAAAAATAAAGGATATGTTTTTTGTTTGTCTGCTTTGAAAAGTGTTAAACAGCAGAATGTGATTAGATTTTGATATTATAATATCACCCTGTAGGAAATAAATTGGCTAAAGGATGGCAGTCACACAATTTTAGCAAAGAATTTTCCCCAGCATATGGTAGAGGTCTTCTAGGAGCTAAAATCCTTCAAGCAGAATGAAAACATTAACACTCTGAAATTATAATCCAGGTAAGATTATACATTGCAAGTCCAAGAGAGGGAGATGGAAGCAAGGTCTTACTAGCAGGAGATGTTAGCAGGGTCTTGCTATCCCCAGGCCCAGGGGGAGAGGCTGGCTCACGACTCAGTGGCAGCGTGATGGAGGTGAATGTGGCTGGGCTCGGCAGCCAGGCTTCCAGAGCTCGTGAATCCTCTCCTCCCTGCTGGCCGTGTTCCTGTTCTGCACCTGTGCGTGTTACACTTGTGATCATTTTAGACTTTGACTCAGCAAACATAACGCTTTTCTCCTGTTGGATACTTTGCCTCCTGTTTTATTTTGTTTTAGTTCATGACCCCTAATTCTTTAAACAGGTTTACAATCTGTTTTCTAGTTGTGGAAAATTTCCTCGCAAAAATCAATACAACTTTCAAATGAAACATTGGGTTTCATAAGATAGTTGTGAATGAAAGCACACCTCAGTGAAAAAGGTTTGCTTTGTTTTGTGCCCCCCCCCCCCCACTTTTTTGGCACTAGGGACTGAGCCATGGCCTTGTGCATGCTAAGCACGACCAAACCATTGAGCTACAGCTCTATTCTTGTAACAGAAAAGTCTTGATAGAAAGTCCTGTAAAACAAAAAGGACAAAAATCTGTTTATTGATGTAGAAATCTAGAGATGAATAATATTAATAAAATAATCTCACTAGTTATCACTCAAGCTCCATATTCATGACAATGCTGGAAAAAAAATAAGACAATGTAAAGAGATCAGAAGGCCACTTCATTCCAGGATGTTCTGTTTGAACTGAAAGTAATCCTTGAGTGAAATGAGCTACTTCTAGTTTTCAAATGGAACAAAATTTAGGTATTTCAAAATTCAACTTTAAGTGCTAACTTGAACTTAGGACTTACTATAGACCACAAACAAGATGCTTGAAAGGTTCTTGTCCTGCTTTATAGCTTTTGATGATCTTTGATATTCAGAGTTACAAAGAATTATACTCTATGTAATCACAGATGTTTTATGAGAGGATGTTTTCTCGTGCATACTGATACAGTTGGACATTTTAAAATTTTTATTTTGGCATAATAAATACGACTAAGTTATAAACTCTAATTTTGTTTTCTGTTTCCATATTTATTTTATTGATTACTGGTACATATTTATAAACATGCATTTTCTCTATACATATTATGTTCATAGTCTTCTTCCTTAAAGCATTAGTGTTTTCCCATCAGTCTAAGAGGTACTTTTTAAACCAAATTATATTTCATGAATTTAGAGCCAAAATTATTCCTTTTGGCAATAGTTCATAATTAGTGAACTAAGTTCAAAAGTTTTTATTGATTAATATTTGAAATTAATAGTTGTTAAAACTACAAGAAGTATAAAATTCTTGGTGAGAATACACTGAATGATTACATTGAAATCAAATTTTTGCCTAAATCTTTAATTTTGTTTTATTTTCTTCATATATCAATTGAATATTATTCCATATTATTTAATGAAAACCATTCAAGTCCTCTGTAAGGTTTATTATAACTTTTGTTTTTCAGTAGTTATAACTTTCATGAGAAAGACATGTAGACTTTCAGTGCACTCCTCAGACAATATTGCTAGATTATACAATGGATGTCTATGGAAACATTAGCATACATAATTTTGAATATGAAACCATTTGTAAAATATACTAGGAATCCATTCAAAGCTATGCTAAATCAATACATTTTGCAAAGCAGAGAATATTCTTATCACAAATACTATCACATCTCTCTCAATTATCTATGCTAGAATTGTCCTAAAGTAGGAGTATATTCCTCCATGTGAAGCGTGGAAATAAAATCCCTCTCTCTCAGCCTACTTCTTCAGTCAGGGTGCCATTCTTCAGATGTATCCTTCCCCAGCTTAACTATTGCAAAAGCAGCCTACAGACAAGAAATAGCTCTTGCAGGGAATACAATATTTGATCTCCTTCATAAAGAGGACTGCTAATGAAACCAGACCTGGTTATGAACTACCCATCCATTTTAACAGGGCCTTCACTGAATTCACTTGGGGTCATCTTTGCATTCATTTGCTAAGAAATTTTAATCTGCTGTACTTGCAGTTTCTGAAAATAGTTTTTTTCCCCCTACAATTCAACCTTAATATTATTTTTTCAGAGCTAGCTTATTTAGCCTGGTTCAGAGTGTAAATAGATGTGAGTTTGCAAGTCCTGAGAATACCCTGCTAGTTCTGGGTTATATGAAACCCTTTCTTATTTTGAACACAATAAGACTACAATTATTGGTACCACAGATTCTCACATTCTTAATCAGTTCCACCTGGCCAATAAACAGTAAAGCCAGGACAGCTTCTTTTCTGTGTGGGTTTTCTACTTTATGGGTAATAAAACTGTCCTTGGTGTGATTTAAGAATCCCTTTGATGCCTGCTAGTTTACTGTATTGATATTCAAGGGTGGTGGCAGTCGCTGGACAGACTTCACTACTGGCGCCCCGCACCGGGCAGTGAGGCAGTTTGGATAAATCCAAGGGGGAGGGGCACGGTCGGCAATGTATTTTCTTTCACTTAAGACAATCAAAGAAAATTTAGAAATGACCTTGTTGAAACAAGCATGGGCAATGGCCATTAGATTTCTTTTAGAACTAGACAAAGTGAAAAAAAGAATGGAAGAAAAGAGGAAAAGTGGAGACAGAAGATGTAGTGTACTCTTTTGAACTCTAAAAATTTCAAATTGTTCATTTGCAAGGGTCCTTTGTTGAAATCATTGCTACAGATCAAGCTGCTAGTCTGCGAGTTAAAAAAAAAAAAAAAAGCTGAAGCTGAGCTAAAATTAAGCTTTTCTGTACTGAGTTAGCTAGTGAGTAAAAGAAGTCTCTGCAGATTTCAGGGAGGAGAGATGTGTTTGGAACGTTCTCGCATCCCCTTTCCAATTCCAAATTTGAACTCTTTTTATTTTTAGTGCATGGTTTGAGTAATTTGTTAAAGTTTCACAGTCTTGTTTTTTAAAAAAATTTATTTTTTCTAATCAATTATGTAAAATATTTGCAGTGTGATAGACTAAGTAATATGGGAGATTAACATATCAAAACACAAATAACTGATGCATCCACAAAAAGTGAATACTTTGTGAGTTTGGAAATTCTGATTAGTTGGTTCTATTTATTTTGAAGAATTTATTTTAATCACATTCACCAATAACTGCTCAAATTGGGACTTCTTTGGCTTTGAAGAAGTTTTATGATGTAATGCCCTTCTTTGTATTAGTGTTATATAATTGTGTCTATAATTAATTAATTGGGGGTCACTTCTTGAATGGCATACATGTCATAAGCCTTATTATTGCTCTCATTATCACATCTTAATCATAGACAATGTTTGACTATAGTTTAAAGAGTTTAGGCAATGTTTTATAATATACTAGAGAGAAATCTCCTGTCAGTGCCTCATTCATGAAGGCTATTTATCAAATGCTTGATAATTGTTAGCATCATTATACAAAAAGTTTTAAGTTTTCTTTTCAAGTAGTTTTCCAGTAATTCTGGAAGTTATTCTGTCGACATAACTTAACAAATTGCAGAAATACTTGTATAATTAGAAAAATCATATTCAGGAAAGATTTATTAATCCAGTTTGGAGGTGGTAAATTATGAAAACAGCACAGAATGTCAACAATGGCCAGTATTTATATGTGGATATGTGCATGTATATGTAAGACTATTAATTCAACAAAAATGTACTTAACTCTATTATGAATGTCTTAGGTACTGCAATAGGTGATACACCACAAAAGTGAGTAATATATCTTCCCTTTCCTTGAGCATTTATACATAATGCAGTGGAGTGTTACATTTTCAGATCAACAATTGTAATACAAACTGATAGTACTACAATAAAGGATAATATTTCCTGGGAAAGTTGAGACAAGGCCCTAAGGAAGTGACTTTTGAATTGAGCTTTGAGTTGTGAACTGGGATTTGATAATAATGAAGTTCAGAATGTTATAACTAAAAGAAGTTTGAAAAGCTTTTGAAGAATTAGGGATATTATATATATCATGTGTGATTTGTATGGCAAAGAGAAAGAGAGAGAGGAGATGGAAGAGAAAAGGGAGAAGGGAGAGAGAGAGAGAGAGAGAGAGAGAGAGAGAGAGAGAGAGAGAGAAACAGGAAGTAAGAAGTTTAAATAACTCCCTAAATTATTTATTCCGTTGTTTCAAAATATGTTAAGATAAATGCTGATTTGTTTAATTGATCTTGCTAGTTTCTTTTTTTTTTTTTTTTTTTTTTGATCTTGCTAGTTTCTTAGAAAATTTTGTCCTTTTGTTTGTTTCTTCTCTTTAAGAGAAACTTTTTTGGCTGTAGTTTGTACTCTGAGTAAAATTCTAGTCATTTTTTTAGATCACGATCCATAGTATATTAGAAAAAGGAATGAAGAAAGTGAGATCTTTTTCTATCTAATTTTTACTTATTAACTGATCTAGCAAAAGGGTTTTTGTGGAAAGTTTGTTCACACTCACCATCAATATCCCACTATATATAGATAATTGAAAGCATTTTAGAATAAAAGTAAAAAATACCATAATTCTAAGCTAGAATACTAAAGCATCTAGGCAGCACCTCATGACCATATTCCTTCTTCTTCCTGATTTATTACATCTGTTCATATGAATTATGTTCACATACGTGTATTTCTTAATAATGTATACCTAGTGTAGTGGTCAGCATTCTGTTAGTACAAACGATGCTCAACCAATGGTATTTGGGAAGCAGAGAGCAGGGCAAGAGCTACAGAGGAAAGAGCTAGGGAATATATTCCTCAAGGTCATGCTCTATGACCCACATGGACACACCCAAGAGTGTGTGCTTTACTAATCTGTTTTCAAATCAATTCATGCATTTTTAAAGCCAACCCAGTTGATGATCAAGAGTAACTATCATATCTAATGCTTTCAAAAGCATTTGAAATAAAGATTTCAATTCTTGACATTATTTGACAACAACATAGGGAATTTGTTAAACTTATGTAAAGTTATCATTCCTAGCTGCTATCCAACAAGAAAATAGCTAAAGCATTGATAAAATTGGATTTTAGTAAACCCTAAGTGTGAAGAGAAAGAATTTTATCTTCGTGTTTGTCCACATGAGCTAATATTTATAATACTTTTTCTCTTGTAGTTTTTCACTCAAATACTACTAAATTGTTATGTTGTCCTAATTGAAACTCTGTAATTGAGGGATACTGACATATCCTTCCACAATATGCATGCTTAACTCAAACGTGTGGTTACCAAGGACAGAAAAATATCAAAAAAATCACTTGACTTTGTTATTATTATCCCTTTCATCTCATTTCATTATTCCCTCTAATACAGAAAGGATAGATGTACATATATAGGCTTATACATGCCTAGAACTTCTCCTAAAGAGTTTACAAGAATTGATTTTATTACATGTAATGGTATGAACAGCTACTTTGAAGAAAACGGGACACTATGGTAGCCATTGCTGATTTTCTATGATCTTGTTTTGAGGTCGAATTATGTTTTTATTCTTTATTTCGATTGGCTTTAGTCTTTTTTTCCTGTTATTTGAATTCAATATGTGCGAAGATATGGACAGCTACTAAGAAAACAAGAGACATTATGGTAGCCATTGTTGATTTTCTTATTGCCTCATTTTGAAGGCCTGTAATATTTTTATTCTTTTGTTTTGATTGTTTTTATACTATTTTTTTGTTTTAATTCATTGTGTGTGAAGATATGGACAACTATTTCAAAGAAAACAAGAGATATTATGGTAGCCACTGTTGATTTCCTGTTGTCTTGTTTTGAAATCCTGTGTTGCTTGCATTGTTTTGTTCTGAACTGCTATGTTATGTTTTGTTTCGTTCTCTTTCAAGTAAAAATAATCACTTGAAATACTTACACTTAAAAAGTAAAATTAATTCATGTATTAGTTACTTTTTACTCGTTGCTGAGACAAAATACCTGAAGCCCAAGTTGGGAAAGGAAAGGTTTATTTCTTACAGTTTTTGGAGGTTTCAGTCCATACTCAGTTGGCTCCAAGGAAGGCAGGCATGGCTGGGCCGCAGTTCATGGCGGCTGCAAACAGCAAGCAGGAACCAGCAAAAGAGCAAGACACACCTTCTTCCTGCCATTACATCACATCCTGGCTCCACCCCTATGTGGGTGTAGTACTGACATCGTCGATCCAAGCACTAGACAATGAACCAATCACAAATGCACAATGCAAACTCATGAGGCCAGGGCGCCACAGACATAAACCATGACAATTCAGAATTGGACTTTAGATTTATGAGTTGAGGTAGAGAAGTCTAATGACTATGTTGGTGGACTAATAGAAGTTTCTATTTATTTTTCATGCAAGAGTATAATATTTGTGAAAAATTTAAACATTGTAACTGGTATTACATTGTGTCAACACTGCTTATTTAAAACACTACAAAAATAGGTGTTCATCCTAGCACAAAAATTCATATTCAAAGAATAGTTGTCAAGCTATAGACATTTCAATGTTTTAACATAGTGAAGATACATTCTTGGGTTTATTTCTAACCACACAAATACTTAGTGTAATTCAGTTAAAATAAATTAATTAAAGGTGTGATGTATGAGATTAGATATGATGTGAAAGCTCATCTGATATCATTTCTTCCTTATACAATGCTTTATTTTGCTTCTCGTAGCTATGATTCTTTATAAATGTAACTTTCCCTGCATTTGGCAAAAGGTCATGTCTTTCTGCCTGAAATCACAGTCCACTGCTGCTCTCTCTACCTCATATACAAGAAAGTCACGTCCCACCAGTTAGACATGGCTGCTAAGTGGATGGGAAGGCCTGTTGTGAGTAATTTTAATAGCTCTGGGACCTCGAGACACTGTACAGTAGGTCCTCTTTCTGCATGATTTCCGAGCCAGAAGACACTGGAGGTGGCCATGAGACTATTCTAAGACAGACGCCATGGCTTGTTTTATTATTTTTATTTCCATGTGGAAAATGCCTTGGTTATGGCCAAATTTGAGGATGTTATGCTCTTGTAGGACCTGCAGTGGTTTCTGGAGCTCTCTGCAGTGTCATAGGGTAGATGTGCTGGGCCCTTGACCTGAGTCTGTTTGATAAGGAGTTATCAGTCTGTCATTTTCAAAGCTACTATGACTTTTTCCTTCATCACCCTGGATGCCCTCAGATGTATCAATGGTACTAAAGCAGATAGACACTCATTTTTAATTTCTGATGTAAAAACTAAACAAATTATTAGGAATTTTTGTAGCAGTCTTTGTAAGAAAACTAGTGGACAGCATCTTTCCCTCATTTCCCTTTCCTTCTGTGGTTTTTCCCTCAACGAGCATCATTAATCACCTTTTAATGTACTGTTTGATTTACTTATTTGTGACATTTATTCTATATTTCCTCCACTCCTTAAAAGCAAGCAAAGCTCTTCTTGTCTCTGTAGATGTATCCCATGTATCTAGAATTCCACCTTACCTGGAATGGATATTCTCTAAATAGTTTAGAATAAGATAGTTTGAAATTTCAAAGTCAAAGAAATTTTAAAATACATCTTCTGTTTTGATGATCATGCATGCACCATGATTTCCAGATCTGTGCCTTTTCTTAGACTCTTTCTTGACATATAGAATCTTGTAATAAGCATCAGGAAGGCTTCAGAAATGACTAACAAGGAATTGGCTAATACCCTGTAATATTGTATAGTTTTTATCATTAAAGTCATTCTATAACGTAGACAGGAATTTGAAGCTAGTATTTCTTCAGATTAATTCTTTAAATTTTCTGAGGTTCAGTATCTTCATCTATAAAAGTGGTATAATATTTAATTTTGGGAGTTGTTTTGATGATTAAGTGATGTCAATTTGCACATGACACAAAGCTTTAATGAATGATTTCTACAACAAAAATAAGTTAGTTATTCTGGAAATTGGAACTTCCACATTATAATACTATTGAAAGTGTTTCAGTTTCCAACATTGTGATATGATCAGTATCACCCTATTGAGAATCAGTACAGAATTAACTCTCCTTGTGGTATTTCTCTACTATTTGACATTGGATAGGAGTGGTCCAGAAAAAGAGTGATTCTTTGTAGGAATCAAGTACCATTCTCATTCAATCATCAAATGAATCATTTGAGAAAATCTTATTAGTTATCATGATTTTCACTGAAAAAGATAGAAAAGGCATTATGATTTATATCACAAAGCTTCTCCTAGGCTCAAGTGTCCAGAGGTGGGATTTTCAGAGGGTAGTGGATTATGGGAGCTTTATTTTCAAAATGGATTAACCTCCCATAGATGAGTTTATACCTGGAAGGAGGTGGGGCTCAGTAAATCTCTAGCTCCTGCCTTTTCTATTCTCTCTGTGTTTCTGACCACCATAAAGTAAGCAGTATTTCTCAGCTATGCCTTTCCACCACAATGCATCAGGCTTTTATCAGAGAGCTGAAACCTCTGAAACTCTGAGTCTGAATAAACCTATCTTTCTTTAACTTGTGAATTCTAGGAATTTTGCTTTTTGTCCCAGCAACTGAAAAACTGACCAATACAAACAACATAGTATTCTTTCTATCATTTTATGTTGGGCAAATTCTGTTAATAGAATTTATGGCAAATAACCAATTTCCTGATAGATTGTTTTGAATAATTTTGATCTTCCCAATGTGTTCTCAGAGTGAGTTCTGAAGACTTTTGCATATAGGGCCAGGATATGATCACTGTTGTGGGAGGAGCTGATAGAGGAATTCTAGGCCATAGTCACTGAGTGCTATTAATGTGTTACTCACAACCATAAGCACCTTAAAGAACTATCTGATAATTCCTGGAAGTGATTCCCTTGGTGCTATTGGTAGCTGCTGCAAGATCATGGGCAAGCCATTTGTACTCTTTTAATGATATGATTTTTATGTGTTTCCATGGTCAAAATTGTGAGGTAGTGTTTGTTATCTGTTAAAAAACATAACACTTTTATAGGACAGTTATTAATGTGCAATGATTTTCAACCTAAAATGCATGACAATGTGGATATTTCATAAGCTCTTATTACACATAAATAAGAAGAAAGAGATAAATTTATTATTTATTAACCCGGATGATTGTTAAAATTCTCCAATTAAGACTGAGATAGCCCAGGAGACAATAATTAAAAACTGAGGAAAAATCATTTCTTGCAATGCCATTTTCTACAAAGTTTATCTTTTCTGTAGGATCTGATGTATTATAACCCCAATTTTAGTGTATTCTTTCTGTTATCCGCCATTTCTGGTCCCTTGAGTTAATTAGGCAAGGAAAACATGTAGTTTAGGTCTAATAATGTTTCTAAGGCCCTACGAAAATATTTGAGTTTTGGAAACAAATTATGTGCTCCAAAATCCTAAAAAGAAAATCATGCAACTAATGTTGATAAATGTTTAATTAAATGCCTATAAAACAATATTAAATTAACTTCATTAATTGTTAAAATTAGTATTCATAAAATTTTCATGATTTTTGGAAACAATCAGTAATGTAGATTTCCTTTTTTGTAGGGATTTCTGACTATGCAAGATGATTATCATAAAATTATAACCCATTATAAATTGAATAAATGCCTAGCTAAAGATATTCAGGAGTAAAATTACAAAAACTTTTCATAATTTAATATTAACAAAAATGTCAAGTTTACGTAGAGTTTGAGTATATTTTATCACATTATGTAGAAAGTATAATAAAATGATAATAACTAACATTTATCAAATATTCATTATATGTTAAATATTATTCTAAGCTCTTTTCCCTTATAAATATTTTTTTCTACTTCGTGCCTCACCAATCTGTAGCCCAGTATTTTCCTTGCAAATATACATCTGTTGTATTCTTTTTTCCACTAAAACTTTTCCCTCTCCCAATCACTCTCTCTTACCTGAATTACTAGAAAACTCTCTTTGTACCCCCTCCTGCCCTCTCAGTTCAGTGTTGACTGACTCAGTGGTCCTTTAAACATGAAAGTCTGCTTTAGCCTCTGCAGTGGCTCTAAATACTAATATGATTGCGTACTAATCATAAGCATGACCTGCCAATCTCAACCTCTTAACAACCAGTCTTTCCTGGGGATCTTTTCTTTATGCTTTGGGTGGAAAACAATATGAGAGGTGGGTGTGAGGATTGCTTTGGAAAGGTGCCACATACAGGAAAGAATTGGGAGTAGAATAAACCTACACAAACTGAGGGGAAGGCCTGAGTTTCCCTGAGAGGAAAAGAAAGGAACATTTCTTTAGACATGACCACGTATGCAGTGCCTGACTATGTGCTTTGCTTGCACAGTGCCATTAAATCCTTGTCAAAACCTATGGAGCTGAGATTATGACTGAATGCACAGGTGAGATGCTCAGAGCAATATAGTTAATGAACACAGAATTAGGATTCGGAACTTGACCCCAGAGCCAGTTTGTTTTTTTTTTTTTTTTTTTTTTTTTTTTTTCCAGTCACCACACTATGCTGTCTTCCTGGTTCATCATTGTATAACCCTAGTCTGCCACACAGTCTGAAGACACCACAGGTCTGTTCCAGGCTGCTCTTTGAAGACAGCCTGCTCTTATTCTGGCAAGGAGACAGTTCTAGTACAGCTGAGGGACGTTTCCCACATATATCCATCAGCATAACTGCATTCTAGAGATTTTGAGACCATACGAGACCATTTCAGTGTAAACTTTTTGATTGTACTTAAGTCTTAATAAATCAGACACCAGACAGTAAAATATCTTATTTCAGATGAAACAGTGCTATAGAGAAGGAGTAGCTGCCCAAAAAGCAAGAACAGGCACTGACCTACTGTAAAGAGAAGCCACCGTGGCTCACGCTTTGGGTATTTTCCCTGTATAAATTAGGAGCTGATAGGACTTCCAGAGATGGTAACTGAACACCAGACTCCTCTCAGATGAGTGAGAAGAGCTGACTGGAAATGTGACGCTCTCTAGGTGGGTGCTTGTCAGTGGGAGATAAAATGGGACAGGAAATAGGATTCCAAGAACACAGGCTTGGGAAGCTTTCTGCTTCTGCTATTTTCTAGCATTTGACCTTGACCAAGATGTTATCCTCTCTGATCTTAGTATTTTTGTTGGAGATCATTATATTTTTCATTTGTGTTGCTATAAGGAGTAATTTAAATAAAGCATGTGATTTTTATAGACCTTCTATGAGTTACTATAAATTTGGTAGCATAAAATAAGAGAAATTTATTGTCTTAAAATAAATGCTACTCTGGAGGCTAGATGTTTGAAATCAAAGTGTTGGTAGGGTCATATTTCCTCTGAAAATTCCAGGAAAGAATCTTCTCTTGCTTCTTTTAGCTTCTGATGGTTACTCTTAATTGTCTTTTGTGTTTCTTGGTTTGTAGATGCAATTTTTTGGGGGGAGGGGTTTGATATTGATGATCGAATCCAGAACTTCTGTACTGAGCTATAACTTCAGTGCTTTTTATATTTTACATTGAGATAGAGTCTCATGGAGTTGCTAAATTGCCCAGACCGTGCTCCAACTTCCAATCTTCTTGCTTAAGCTTCCTGGAGTTGTGAAATTTTAGAAATGTAGGATTATACCCAGCTACATAGTAATCTTAATTTTCAGTTTAACACAGTTAAGAGAATCTTGAAAAGGTGATTGCTTTGTGGAGATCCTAAGTTTAACGGTGAATTAGTTTACTAGTGTTCATAGCTGCATGTGCTGTTGGGAGGTGGGCCCAGTTGGAGGAGGCGGACATGTCTTTGGAGGGTATAATTTTGTTGGTAATCTTCTCCTGTGGTCTGTTTCCAGCCTCCATGAAGTAAGCAGCTTCATTCTGCCATGTTTCTCTTTCGTGATGTATCTGCCTTAGAATCAGCTGACCCTGAACTGAAATTTCTGAAACTGGGAGCCAAATAAATCTCTCCTTAAACTTACGGGTCTCAGACACTTTTTTTCACAGCCATAGGAAAGTTGTTTAATAGAGAAAATGTGTACCATAAAACTGAGGTATAGGGCTGGGGGTTTAGCTCAGCGGCGTAAGCACCTGCCTTGCAAGCAGGCAGTCGTGAGTTCGATCCCTGGTACCGATAAAAAGGAAAAAGACAAAAAAAAAAAAAAAAACTGAGGTATAGTCATTTCTGTGGCTATAACTGATCATTTTAAATGCCTTTTGGAACTGATTTGTAGTAGCAATTTGTAAAAGGTTTGGATATGGGAATTAAAGAAGCCCAAGAAAAGCGATAACATACCTTTTAGAGATCAAGTGTAAAAGTACAACTATACTTTATTGCAAAGTGCCAGCACTACAGTTAACTCAAATACTGAGGTTTCAGCTTATCAAAACAAAAAACAAAAACAAGGAAGCAAACAAACAAATGAATTACTGTTATACAATGCTTGGCTACTGGGATGACTTAGTTCTCATGCTGGCAAAGGGGTCCTTGTGTGGCCTCTGCACCGTGTGTGCCATACGTTCACCACCACTACTCTACAATGATGTCAGGATGGTTTGAGATTGATGAACAATTGTAGCAGGAAGTCAGATGATCAGAATGCTGATAGAGATGCAGAAAGTAAAGGCCAGCCTCATGAGGTTTCAGATGGGAATGAGGACTTTATTAGGAATTGGATGAGTGGTTATACATGTCACACTCTGGAAAAATATTGTTTATCTTTTGTCTGTGTTCTAAGACTTTCTGTGAATCAAGATTTAAAGGTGGTGAATTAATTGATCTAACAAAGAAAATTTCAAAGCTGCCCAACATTCAGGTTGTGGCATGGGTATTGTTGACTGCAGGATTTTTAATGAGAATTGGGGGCAAAAAATAGAGAAGATTTGAAAAGTCAAATTTTAGACTTAAATGAACAGCATACACAGTTGTTTGCCGAAAAGATTAGAAGCCTTAAAAAGACACCAAATACCTTAAATTTTTTTTTTTTTTTTTGTCTTTTTCCTTTTTTATCGGTACGGGGATCGAATTCATGACTGCCTGCTTGCACGGCAAGCGCTTATGCCGCTGAGCTAAATCCCCAGACCCCCAAATACCTTAGTGCCAGGAATCATCTTATTCTCCAACTTAGACTACCAAACCTGAGTTCCTATTGTTACTAGGGGTAGAGGAGTTAGGGAGCTAACTCCAAACAGCCACTATATCACTCCCTTTCACATTCCTATATATTCTTGATTTAGTTTTGACAATTTGATTGTATCAAGGAATCTATTTCTTCTGTGTTTTAAATCTTATTAGAATATAGGTTCTCATAGTAGATACTAATGATCTCCTGGATTTCTATGGGATCTGTGGTAATTTCTCCCTTTTCAGTCCTAATTGCATGGATTTGTGTTTTTCTTTTTTAATGAGATTGGCTAATGCTTTATCAATTTTATTTATTCTTTCAAGGAACCAACTTTTGATTCATTGAGTCTTTGTATTGTTTTCTTAGGAAACTAAGAAAACAATAATTGCATTAATTTCTGCATTTATCTTTATAATTCGCCACCACATATGAACTCTGGATCTGATTTGGTTTGTTTTCCAGAAGTTTGAGGTGCAATATTAGCTTGCTTATTTTGGTTTGCTCTGTTTTCCTGATATGTGAATTCATAGCTACACATTTCCCTTATAGGACTACTTTCATTATGTTCCTTAAATTTCAGTACATTGTTTGGCATTATCCTTTGATTGTATATACTATTTAATTTTGTCTTTACCTTCCTTTGTGACTTATTGGTTGTTCAGAAGGGTGGCGTTTGATTTTCATGTGTTAATGTAGCTTTTGTGATTTCCTTTGTCATTGATTTTCAGCTTCATTGTGCTATGGTCAGAAAGTATGCATGGAATGATTTTGAATTCTCTATATTTACTTAAATATGTTTTGTAAGCTAACAAATGGTCTATTTTGGGGAACATCCTATGTTTAACTGAGAAGAATGTGTATTCTGATGTTTTGGGGTAGAACAATCTGTAGACATCTACTAAATCCATTTGTCCACAGTGTTGGTTTAATTCTAATAGTTTTTGATTGATTGATTTTTCCTTAGTTGATTTTTCGTCTAGTTGATCAATTTATTTTGTGAAAGTGGGGTATTAAAATCCTCTACTACAATTGTGTTAGTGCTTATTTGGTTTTTCATAACTGTTAATATTTGTTTTATGTAGTTGGGTGAACATGTGTTTTGTGTAAAAATATTTATGTTTAACATTTTTTCCTGGAATTTTCCTTTAACAAGTATGTAGTAACCTTCTTTGTCTCTTTTGATCAGTTTTGGGTTGAAGTTTACATTGTCTGAAAACAGAATAGCTAACTCTGCTTTTTTTGTTTGTTTGTTTTGTTTTGTTTTTTGGTTTCATGTGGCCTGGAGAGTTATTTTCCATCCTTTGATTTTTAGTCTAGGACTTTCTTTTTGTGTTAAATGTGTTCCTTTTATGCAGCGTATTGTTGGAGCTTTCTTTTGATCCATTCTGCTAGTGTTTCTTTGGATTGGTGATGTGAGATCATTTACATTGATAGTTATAACTAAAATGTATTGACTTTTCTTTTTCATGTTGTTTTTCTGTTGTTTGTTCCCTATATGTCTCTTTTGTTTAATTGCTTATCCTCACTGACAGATTTTTTTCTACTGATGTTTGTGTGTTTTTGATCTTCATTATCTCTTTCTAATACGTCCTTCTGAGCATTTTGTAGAGCTGGTTTGGTGCTAGTTTTGTAGGATACATCAGTCTGGGTTGAAGATTGTTTTCCTTTAGGGTTTGAAATATCTCCCGCTAAGCTCTCCTTAATGTGAAGTTTGTAGTGAGAAGTCTGTTGAATTTCCTTATAGCAACATGCTTCTTCTCTTTAAATGCTTTTAATATTTTGCTCTTATTCTAAATTTCTGGAATCTTGATTATTATATGTCTTGGTGTAAATTTACGTTGATGATAGATATTGGGAGTTCTATTTGATTCATTTGTTATACAAACAAATTCTTTATCTATGTTTGGGAATTTTTCTCTTATTATTTCTGTAAAGAGAAATAATAGATTTCAGAGAAAGATTTCAGTTAATCTTATGTTCTTCTTTGCCTCATCCTGCAGCTATTGGATTGATTTTTCTTGGTCTCTTGTAATTTTTTAAGCTATTTCCTCTCCTGGTCACTACTCATGATTCCTGTCTTCTGGATCTGATGTTCTACCCTCACGTTCATTCAATCTGCTGCACATACTTTCCATGGAGTTTCTAATCTTCTGCATTTGTTTCAATCTGCTCACTTCTTGTCTACATTTGGCATTCATGTTTTCCACCATTTTCCTGAGCTTCTCTATTTGTTTATGTGTGTCTTCTTTAATATCTTTTATTTTGACAGTCATTTCTTTTTGGACCTTAGAGATCATTTTTTCTATGGCCTCTTCCTTTTTTTTTTTTTTTTTACTTCTGTTGCTGTCATTTCAGAGAGTTCCATTTGTTGGCTTTTGAGTTCCTCTGTCTTTTTGTGTTCTGGACTTGTCCTGAATGGATTGGGAATTTAGGATTACATTTTGCTTTATTGTCTTTTCTATTTTGTTTTCTGTAGATTTCTTGTGTTAGGTAGCCTTATTACTGCTGGGAAGTGTCTGTTCATCTGGATTGATTCTAAATGTAGGTGGTGCTTAGCATTTATGTCTATCCCTAGAACCCACCTTCCCAATGTGTTAAGACTGAGGGGTTGTTATCTATTTGGCGTAGGACCCATTCCTTTGGTGATGATTATGACCCTTACAATCGCAGTATTGTCAGTCCTCTCCCCAGCTATGATATCTCAGGGAAATGGCATACTGGAGGAGCACAAACTCAGAATCCTCTCACCAGTCACACAATCCTGGGAAAATATAGGAAAGAAGGAGCCACTTCTCTTGCCAGCTGTGCTGTGCCAGGGCAATGGAGAAAGGAGCATGAAATCACACTCTTCTCACAGGTATTACCTGCCTGGGGCAAAGGAGGAAGCTGATTCATATTTTTATATAATGCCAAAACCACTGAGACTTTTGACAAGATTATAGCATTTTTGGTTGTATGAAAGATAGTTGTATCATGTTAGGTGGTATTATGAACTTGTTGTCTCTGTTTGGAGATTAAGTGTGGTTTAAGGTGATATTGTTAGATGTCATGTTGAAAAGGGGTGGACGTGTGCCAGTCAGTGTTACTTGTCATCTTGACTGAGTTAGGAGACTGCTGGAGAATTGCTTGGATTTAGGAGGTAAGCTCATCTGTGTTACTATATTGATGCTCATAGCTGGGTGCATTGTTAGGAGGTAGGGCTCAGTTTGAAGTGAGTCACTGATGTTGCACCCTTGTAACACATACATCTCCTTGGCACTTTTGCCCGTTTCCTGCTTCCTAACACCATGATATGGGCAGCATTCCACTGCCAAGCCCCTCTATGCTGTCTCTGCCTTATAACCACATGAGTATGGACTGAAATTTCTGGAACTTCTCCTGCTATATTTTGTGGTCTTGTGTATTATTTTTTTCAGCAATAAGAAAGCTGACCATGACACCTCAGAAAACCAATATCTTCCTCCACATTCACATGACCTTCTTTCCTGTCTGTGTTTGTATGTGCACCTTAAACCTCTCTCTTTGTTATAAATCAACGTAACATTTAAGGTCTATGCTAATCCAGTACGACCTCAGTTCAACCTTATCGTATCTGTGAAGATTTTATTTCCAAGTAAATTTAAGGATTAGGAATTCATCCTATGCTTTTTGGGGACACAATCAAATTCACAATGGTATGCAAAATGTTTGGCACAAAGATCAAATATATGCACATTTATTAACTTGTTACATTTTACAATTTGAATATGTGAAATGGGGCTACTTGACACTAGAAAGCTTTCTTTATATCAAACAGAAACCATTTTTTTGGTAAATTTCAGTTTATTCATATTTCCCTCAGTTATACTTCAGGGCTTTTTAGAGTCATATGTTTTAATTTTTACAATTTCAGAGGTCACTTAGCAGAGTTTCTTCTTGCTGTATTTTGGCCACATCCCTTGGAACCTTTCTCCCAAGTTAATTTGGACCTTGATTGCTTAGCATCAGGACAAAGAAAACAGCACTACACAAAGAACTTTTACCCTCTATTAGTAAGTTCTTCATCAGTAAGTTCTAAATTGCATTTTAGTCAACAGTCCTAGGTTTCCCTCTGGCAATAATATAAGAGCAAGTCTACCTCCCCTGCCTTATCGCAGCCTCTCACCAACTCCAAGTCAGGTACCAGGTCCACCTGATCCTTCATCAGTTCCTGCTTATGCAGTTTACTAAACTGGGTTTTCTTTGATAGGGTCACAAATTTCCTCAATACTTTGTTCTGCACTTCTTAACTGTCCTCAGCTTGTCTATGGAAACTAGGATGGTTTTCCTTTTGGAACCAATAGTAGAGAGAGACACCTTAGAGAGTTCATTTCTCTAGCAGAGATGAGATGGGTCCCGGCAGTCGTCCCACCAGAGTCTGGGAGTAGATCTGAGGTTTGGCTACCCAAGTTGATCAGTGGTTTGAGGAAGGTCCAGTGGGTGACCAGCATTTCCAACTCTTGTCTATGATTTGATTTATATTTTAATAATACAAACAAAATGATAGACAGGTACCTAATATGAATAACATTGATAGTTGTGACCAATATATTTTAACCCTTTCAAAATAGGTGATCATTAGTAGGCAAACTGCTTAAACTCATACACATTTCTTCAATGACTGAATACTACAAGTCGAATATTTTCTATTCATATATGATTTTTATGTCATTTCTAATATTACCTAAGAAGGAATTATATTTATTATTATCAACTTAATTTCTATTTGCAAGTTCCTATTTATAGTGGATTGGTAACTGGTGGTCAACATAAACACACTGGCTTGCCAATATGAACTCAACAGTTCCCATCATTGGAAAAGCTTGGGACCTCATCGTTGCTGAGGATGGCTGTCGAGTTTTTCAGGAGAGCCTGGGTCCTTATTTTGAGCATCACTTCTTGGCTCAAGTACAGAACCTTCAACCTGCAGGCACAGATCCTTCGCCCCGCTGGCACAGACTTTCTAGCTTCCACTTCTGACCTTTGGACCTTCTCGGTGCAGATCCATGAAACAGACTTGCATGAATCCTTGTGGTGGGCTCAGAGGTTTTCAGCTGAGTTCATGCAGGTTATTGCCATAGGACCTAGGCCCTCAGCTGGATTTTCTAGATTGTTAGTGTTGTCAGATTTTTTGCACTTTCTTTGTATTTGACTCTTGGGTGACCATTATAAATAATAGCATAAATTCTGTGTTCTATATTGTCTTATCTTCCCTTGACTAAACACTATTTATGTCCAACAAATCGATGTGTTCACTACTCAACAGTGGTATTTCATCAGTATTGCCATTACTGCATACCTCGCTACATGTTAGTGCCCAAACTGCTGTATGTACAGAAATTTGAAATTCATAATCAGGTTATAGAGCATGTCTGTAAGACTGTCTCTGTCTCTCTCTTTCATACACATGCATTCATTCACAAAATAAGAAAACATGGTTAAGTATACAGTGTCCTGTGAAGCAATTAATATGCCTCAGATACATTCTACTTAAATATCTCAGATAACTTGAAATTCAAACAACATACAGTACTTTGTGAAAACCACTTAGCAAATGATAGCAGGCACTTACTAACAGTTACCATATGCCAGACTCTAGGTTCACTTATTTGATACTCATAATAATTCTGTGTGGTACCTAATTTAAACCTCCTCCAGTTTACAGAAAGAATCGAAGCACATGATAGCTAAGAGATTTATAGTTATAGAACTAGTCAGTGCAGAGAGAAGGATTCAGAAGCAGCTTTTCTACCTCGAGCATCAATTCTTATAACATGTAAGAACATGAACTGGCATATTATGCAGCATACTACAAAATGATGTGTTTTGCATAGAAATTGGATGCTAGAAACAGGTAAAATTTGTCTCATTACGGGATTTATATTTACTGGATTGTTTCAGCCAATTGGGCATTGGATAGCTATGTTCAACTAGCTCAAACATTATTTTAGTTATGAAGAAGTCTGGATTATAATTCAGGTATTTTGTGTAGTCCTGCCCCCTTTGGATTTTTTTGACATTGTTCTTCAGGTCACTGATATCTTTTAGCGACATAGATAGATAAAGTAGCAGATGAATTCCACCCTCTGGATTTAGATTTGTTGGGTTTGATATTTTATTGTTTTGTAGTCATGTATCCAAAAGCACCTTACTTAATAACTCTGGGCTTTAATGCTTCATCCATAAAGCAAAAATGACAATAGTTGCCATTTCATCTGTTATGATTAGAATTATCAATTATAAAACAAAACAGTAATTGACACATAGTAAGCCTTCATTACATGTTCATAATTACTTTTATTATCAGTAAAGAACATTTTTTTTCTTATATACCTGGAAAATTCCTGTTTATTGTTCAATATCCCATGGTCTTTTCCATGAAGTCTTTTCTGAAAGCTATTTGCCTCTCCTTGGCAGTTCCATAGTAAATTGTCTTCCTGTTTCCAGGACGGTAATTGTATAGTTTGCTGTTCCACTAGCTGTAAACTCTTGAGAACCAGGAATTATTTAATTTGGCCAGCAATGCCCAGAGCAGCCCTCAGTATAACAGGCGTCTATAACTGGTGAATAAACAAAAATTGAGAGGGTGCTGAAATACAACATGACCTTTGCTATATTAATTATCTGCTCTTGATTCTAAGTTGAAATTCTAGGTTGATTCTAAGCTGAAATGCCAGAATCCATTACAGTACTGGCAAAAAGGCAGGCAAGTGGGAAACCCTAAATGAAGTTATTAGGAGCTCAATAAAATTGCAGAGATGATTGTGGAATTATACTTGCTTTTGACAGAATGATAGCAGGCCATACAAATTATAAATGTCATAACTAGCTTCCTTGTCTCCAATGTCACTTCATTCAAATCATTTCTATTTATTTCAAAAACATGGCTTCTTCTAAAGCATTACTTTCAACATTATTTTTACTGTTCCAAAACCAACAGTATTTCCCAATACATAATGAAAATGTACTAGGTAAAATTTTGAATAGTGGGGACTCTGCTAAGCATTTTCATGTATTATCTTGTGTAATCAACATAGATTCCTTATTAAAAAGGAACCTCAATGAGAACAGACCTTTATCCTTTTAAGTCAATTCTATTCCTAACTTAATGTCTGACTAATGCTCTCAAAAATGCTTAGTAAATGAGTAGGTATCATTATTATTGCTGTATAATAAATAAGGAAAATAAGAAACAGTAATTTATCCAGAAAAATAAATGCAAGAATCAGAATTTGAACGTTTCCACTTCCCTCTTCTACAACTACCTATCCTAAAGGTAAGATTCTACATTTTGTGGCCCAGCATTCAAACAACAGTACATTTTGGTCCTCCTCATGTTCAAACAGGTTGCTTTTTTCAAGAGCTCATTCAGTTTGTCATGCTCATTTCTACTGGTAAAGCACGTGTATATATATTTTCGGCTACTTTATATTTTTATTGATTGCAATTAATATGTTGGCCTTATCCTTCCAGGTAGATTTTAGCTCTTAAAAGTCAAATGTCTTTCTATATTTTACTGTCATATCTTTAATTCAAGTAGAAAGATTTTGCATGGGTGTTGCCTGGCAAGTGCAAGGTCCTGAGTTTGATTTCCAGTTTCCAAACAAACAAAAAGAATTTACATGTAAGAAATAGTGAGTATACAAATTGTGTATATTTTTAGACCAGGAAATGCAGCGATAATTATGAAAAGTCAAGGACTTTACTTTCCATAAATTTATATTGAAGGCAGAAGATAAAAAAAAGATAAACAAGAAATGAACAAATATAATAAGACAGCTATAAGAGCTACAAAGAAAATCAAATGAGGTGATGGTAGCTGGTCATGTTAGTTTGAGGACAATGGTGATTGTAGGAGCTAGGGAGGGTGTCTCTGAGAAGATAACTGTGGAGGTGAAACCTAAAAGAAGGAAGGCAGACAGAGGCAATGGCAAGTGAGAAAGGTGGGAATGAGTTTGGCATGTCTGAAGAAGCCAATAGATAGATGTCCACATGTTTGGATCATTGTGATTGGAAAGATAGGCATGGATGGTGGATTATATTAACTGAACATCTCAGTGCAAAAATTTGTAACCCTAAATACTCTAAAATATAAAACTTTGGATTAACTGTATGATAACACAAGTAGAAAATTTAATATCTGATCAGCCGAGATAGTTTAAAGTAAAAATGCAGCACATTAATAGTACCTTATGTAATTACTTATAATGAATGTGTAAGTTTCCTGTTGTAGCATAGATCTAAACCATTGTCATCCAGCTAACATTACCAGCTGCCATCACCTCATTTGATTTTCTTCGTAGCTCTTACAGCTGTCTTATATTTGTTCATTTCTTATTTATATTTTTATCCTATGCCTTCCATGTAAATTTATTGAAAATAAAGACCTTGACTTTCATAATTATTATTGCATTTCCTGGTCAAAAATTATATATATATAATTTGTGTTTCAAAGTCTCACATGGTGGGACTTTTAGAAGGTAACTAGATCACAGGGGCTTTGCATTCTTCAGGGGATTTGTCCACTGATGAGTCCATAGTTGAATGTGCTATGGGAGAGGGGCCTGGTTGAAGAAGATGGTTGTGTGAGCTGGAAGTGTGTATTCTTGCCCGTGGCTCCACCATTCTTGTTTCCTTGCTGCATAGGGTGAGCAATTGGCCTGCACCATACCCTCTGCCTTGAAGCCAACCAACCACAGACTAAACCTCTGAAACCATGAGCAAAAATTAACCTGTTCTCCCTTAAATTGTGGGTGTCAGCTATTTTGTTCAAGCCATGAGAAAGTAACTAATATAGTTCCTATGAATCATAAGTGAATTTCCTGTTTAGTCTTGGGTCCCATACCCAAGATAAGTCCTATGTCAATGTAAATATTTCAAAGTGTGAAAAATGTACAAAATCAAATATACTTCAAGCTTTTAAATAAAAGATACTTAACTTATATTTTGTGGGCCATAGAAAGAAGCTTTGCATTGACAGTTCAGTGGTACACCAAAAGAGATGGTAAGCTACAGAGAGAAATAACTATTTTATATTTCAAGAGATTGTTCCAGTAAAAATAATTGTAGTAAAATAGGAAGGGGAAAAATGGAGATCTGTTAGTCAACTATTGTTATAATTTAGGACAGACAGTCGATAAAGGGACAGCAAAACCCCAACCAAACAGGAACGTGGATGAAAGGGAAGGCTGCTTGAGCGTGCCGATGTGCTGTACTTGAGGGGTGAAGGAAAGAGAAAGCATGTAGATGATTCTGAGGTTTTGGGCATGAGGTCTGACTGGATGGGGAAGCCATTTGCTGAGGAGAAGTGGGCTTAGGAAAGGACAGAAAAACAATTAACTCATGGATTAAAGTACTAAAGACAAATTGCAATTACTTGTTTAGTCCCTTAGTTGTTCACCAACTTGATCCGTAAAGAATCTGAAGTGCTTGAGAGTGAGAACACAGTAATAAACAATGATAAACAGGAAATAAGAAGGGAAGGCAATATAAACAGAAGTGCAGAGCTGATGACAGAGTAGAAAAGATGTGTTGGGATGTAAGTAGTCACTGTCACTCGGGCTCTGAGGAACAAGGGGTTCAGGGCAGTTCAACCGTCTCTCAGCAGGAGCAAACATCTTCAGGCTTTAGATTTTAAAAACATTCCTTACATTGAGCTCAGAGGAGGGTGCCCCCAGCACGCAATTGGCAAATTCAGGTTCAATTTTAGTCAAGAACCTCAAAAAAGGATTGTGTTAAAAACAGATCAAATGTATATAGAATAAATCAAACAGTTCAAATTTTTGAGTAGCTGCTATGTGCTAGAATTGTCTTTGTTTCTCAAATCCTCCTTCAGGGCTCTCCTGAATGATGCTGAGTGTCCTCAGTGAAGAGGCGCAGCTCTTGATCTGTCAGTCATTGTAGCTGCTGTGTTTCACTGAGGCCTCTGACCGTCTACACCAAGCACCTAAAGCATGGTGATAAAGGTCTTAACATGGTCCAAAATCTAGGGCTTCAGGGTTCGAATTTCAAAAGCATATGACTTCGTTCTTTCCCCTTTTCTCCTTCAATATTTTATTTCCTAGGAATATTCCTCCCACTTGTCCTTAGAGACAAGTTCTCCACCGCAGCACAGACAGTGGAATTTTGCTTCTACAGTTCTATAGTGACCAGGGTACCTCAAGTTTTGGGCTATGTCTCAAGATACGTGTTTATTTGAATATCTGATTTTCCTGGTAAGTTTTAGAATTGGGGGAAGATAGGTTTCTGTTTCCCTGACATAAATTTATATAAATAATTAACTTGAGATTAAGAATAGAATTAATTAGTGACACATGTCTGTAATCCCAGATTGTGGGGGCTGAGGCAGGAGGATCTGAACGCTGAGCCCAGCCTAGGCAATTTAGCACTTAGAGAGACCCTGTCTCAAAATTAAAAATAAAATAATGCCTGGGGATGTAGATCAATGTGAAGGTCCTGGGTTGAATTATCTGTACTTCTGAAAAGAAAGAAAGAAAGGTGGAGTTAATAACTTCAACATGGGAACCGTTCCTTAAAATGTACTACAGATGTGGCAAGAGAACTTTACATAAGGGTTTTAATAGAGTGATCCTTACAATAAAATATTCAATCAAATAAACATTTCAAAGTATCACCTCACTATGTGTATAAGATAATATATAATACAAAGAAAGTATGATGGGCAAAATCTATAAAATTCAGGGAGGTATAAAACTAAGTATCATATGATCTAAATTATCAGATAATACATATTTAGGGTGAGGGGTACAAACATTTCTTATTATTATGATATTTGCATTTTATTTCTTTGTTGGTTTGGTTTTGGCTTTTTGAGATGTGGTCTCACTATGCAGTTCAGGTTGGCCTTGAGTTTATAATGTATCCCAGGCTGGAATCCAACTTGCAGCAATCCTCCTGCCTCAGCCTCCCTAGTGCTGAGATTAGAGGCATGTTCCACAGTGCCTGACAATATCTGCATATTTTAAAACCAGTACCCAGAAGAAGAAAGGTATTAGCTTGTTAAAAAAAAGTAAAGATTTTCAAAGCAAGTAGTTCTGAGTTGTTAAGCTCATGAGACTAATAAAAATCACAGGATACTGATGTATTTTTTATTGTGTTAAGAATTGCTGACTGGTCTCAAATTATATTGACATATGTTACCTCAATTATCCTTTCCCAGTGGTGGGAGTCACCAACACAGGTTTAATATCATAAAACACATAATTATACATACCTGTTTGTTGGTGTTTTGCCTTTGCTTTTGCTCTACTGAAGACTGAGCCCAGGTCTTCGCATACACCAGGCAAAAAGTTCTACCACTGAGCTACAGCCTTGGCCACATAATATTCTGGGTGTTAATATGTTCAATTATATAAATGTTAAAAGAGCACCTGTAAATAATGCTCTATCTTGGAAGTGACAAAGATGATTTACAGTGTAGTTGCCAGATAGTTCAAACATAACTAACAAAAAACACATTTTAACACATGCTTTAATATAGGATCCAAAGAACCATGAAATAGGCAAACATTCCTTTTTACTATGAACTCATAAAAGGATCTTGTGAATCTGAGAGGAAGATGGAGGAAATTAAGGTGCTCTTACAGGGAGGAATCTCGCATCTCTCTGGTGTCAAGTGCCAACAACGGTGCACTATTTTGAAACTGACAGAACCATTACGTATTAAGGATGTTTTGTAGAGAATTTAAATTAAGCTCTCCTTCTAACTGTATAATTACATTCATTCACTAATTACTTCCTTTATTCTCTCACTGAGGAAATATTTCTTGGTATGTAACTTGGGCCATGACATGGTACTAGACACTGAGTATACAAAGAGGAATGATATGCAGGATATTGACTTGTACTTATAGCTGAATTATTTTTTAACTGAGAAAGTGTACTATACAGACAATAGCTTGAAATAATTTTTAGAAGACATATTTCAGGAAGAACATAAATTCATTGAGTTATAAAATATAGCAAACTAGGTCATCTAAAAATTCACTGAAGTCTATTTTCATCCAAACAAGGAAAGACTAGAAAATTTCATATATTCACAAAAATCTTGAAGAACAATTTCAGAAAACCAGTATGGGGATGAGAAAGAGGAGTAGAACAGAAGAGGAGAGAGCATGTTGAGTCCTTATCATGTTTGGGGGGACATATCAACCCCCGAACCGTTACACACTGATGGAGAAAAATAACACAGTCTTGACCTGGTAAAAAATGTCTGGCCTTATATTTTAATTAGAAATGAAGAGTCTGAGCAACGAGTAGATGCTAAAAAATTGAAAATAGAAAACAAAAGTGTAAAAATAAGTTTTCTTAAATAATTGAAGTAGATATAATATTTAAATTCCTGATTAAAAGTCAGCAAAACTGTACTTAAATATAATATCCAGGGTAGAGGATTTAGCTTAGTGGCACAAGTGCTTGCCTGGCAAGTGTGAGGTTTTGAGTTTGATCCCGGTTCCAGAGGGGGAAAAAAAAACTGCAAAAAGAAAGAAAGAAAGAAAAAATCTATCCAGCAATGTGTTAGACACCAAAGACATATGTAAATGCAGAAAACTTGAAACTAATGGGATAAAAAAACACTTCAAGGGAACTCGGGCATTTTCTTGGAGTAAAATGAACAAACAAAAATAAAATAAAGCTTAAAAAGAAAGAAAGAGGAACAAAATACCTAGAATTTATAGAGACCAATGATATGATTATAGGGAAGGCCAAATAAATGAGAGTGAGTGAAGCTCTAGAGAGAGGAGGGAACACTTTGGAGAGCTGGGGAATGTTCTATATTTTTTGATCTAATATTTTGATGGGCAGTGTCTTAGTTACTTTTTACTCGTCACTGAGGCAAAATACCTGAAGCCCAAGATGGGAAAGGAAAGGTTTATTTCTTACAGTTTTCGGAGGTTTCAGTCCACACTCAGTTGGCTCCAAGGCAGGCTGGCATGGCTGGGCTGCAGTTCATGGCAGCTGCAAACAGCAAGCGGGAACCAGCAAAGAGAGCAAGACACACCTTCTTCCTGCCATTACATCACATCCTGGCTCCACCCTTAGGTGGGTGGAGCACTAACACCATCAATCAAGGCACTAGACAATGCAAATGCACAAATGCACAATGCAAACTCATGAGGCCTGGGGGACACAGACATAAACCGTGACAGACAGGTATCCTGCCAGCTACTTAGAAGTCAGATGAATTCCTGAATAAGTGCAAGGACTCTACTTTGTATTTGTGATCTTAGGGGACTGATCAACTTAATCTAAAATTCTGGTTTCTTTCTTTACAGAGGTCAACAAAGACCTACGTTATTGGGCTGATATGAGGTATAGAATAGAATACTATGTGTGAACTGTTTAGAATAGTGCTTGCCTTGTGACACTTTCCAGAGTGGACTGTGTTAGGTACATTTTCAGGTCTATTTCACTATTCTCATAATATCTTTTGCCTTCTGTCCACTTCATATGATATATAATTCTGAACCATAATTTTGTATCTTAACTTTATCTTGCCTTTTTTTCATTGTTTAGAAATTTGTAGTTGCAGAAAAGGACAAGAAATGCCAAATTTATTTTTAAAACACTTTTTATCTTTTCCTACTCTAAATTATTTTTTTAAAAATCTACATCCTATTTCTTCTCAAAAAATTTGCTATAACTTATGTTAACTATGGGTGCTGGTGCAGCACCTTTGACCTTTCAATCTGCATATGGAATTCCTTCTTCATTTCAGGAAAAAGTGGATTACATTTTTATTACTTTTTTTTTTTTTAATACTGTCTTGGTCCTATTTTTATCTGAATTTCTTTCATGTCCCAATATATCTACTGCTCTTTAAAATTTCTTGAATGACATAGCACAATCTGATGTTTGTATATAAATGACTGTGCATGTGAACTCAGCATTATTAATTATATTATTCTGTATGCTCATGGTTGGTTTTGATTATTTCAAATTAGCCTTTTGAAATGTTAATTATGTCTCTAAGCACAATGCCTTTCTTCTCTGAGAAACACTTTTGTTACTTTCTTTAACACTGGAATTTTAAAAATAAACGTTAATTTCACTATAGGAATATTGAAAAAGAAGTTGAATGCATTCAAATTTAGATTTATTTTAGAATAAATCTTAATATTAAATTTAGTATATTATTGAAATTTTTCCTGTTTCTCTGAATTTAACAAAATACAGTTTAGAGCACAAGAGTGCATGCTACTTTGATAAAATTCATTCTGTTGGATTATAATGTTACTTTTATTTTTCTTCTTGCTTTATCTGTATATTCTTTATTTTTGTGTGTTACACTCTGTTGGAAAGGATGATTTTTTGAAAGTGATTTCCTTTCAGTTTTCCAAAGTTGTATGTAATCTCTATTCAGTCATTTTCAATGTCGAGTAAGGTTATATATTTAAGTCTGTCTATCCTAGACCCCTCTGTAACACTGAATTTTAGATGCACGTACTTTTTTTTATAATATTGAATAATTTTATGCTATACTTTTTCAAGAATAAAATATTACTTCTTCATAGCTCAGCTCTGGTGTTACCTACCCTCATCTTGCTCCCTATTTAATAAAGTATCTAATTTCCCTGTCTGGATTTGAATCAATACTTCCTTGAATCCTTCACAGATATTTTTTCTACCATGTTTCTCATAGGTACTATAATCACTAATTTACATATATAGCTCCCCAATCAGTGGTGAACTTGCTAAGAACCATATCTTTAGTTTTATATTTATGAGGTTAGTATCAAGCACCACATATAATCAAATAGCAGTAATATTTAGTAAATAAATGAAAATATAAATGAATGCATAATGTCTATGTGAACTATACCACTATACTTTTGGAACCTTATGTGAGTTTGATTATTTTAAAAACAATAAGAAATAAGTGGTTAAATAAACATTTTGTATGATCATTTTTCAGCTTCTGAAAATTCTTTATATCCTGTATAATATGAACATTAATAATTATTTGGTGACTGAAAATGATGAGGGCTTGAAATATATAGCCACTGCACTTAAACGGCATTCAATTACTGAATTATCAGTGTGCTTAACATTTAGTAAGTACTTACAATGTGATCGACATTGATACATAGTATGTCCTGTCAGAAAGGATTTTGAGATGTTATCATAATCCTTGGAGACTGCTATAATATTGATCAGGTCTACAGTGCTGATATGGGCTCATTAAGTTCCAAGGTGTAAACACCTCCAAACATACTTATGTTACTCATATTCTTCAATTCTCTAATCCCTAGTTTTAGTATTTTCCCAATAAAAGAGCATCCATAGTTTGGTTCTGAATCCATTTGTTTCTAAATTGATTTTGCTTCGTAGGTGCAAGATATATCACTGGGCACTGTGGAGGAGGCCTGTGAACTTAAAGTACAATAAGAAGTTTTATATAGTTGGATACAGGCCACATAACCCTGATATCTGATTAACATTGATGAGACAAAGTACCTTACATCAATTGTTAGCATATGTTTACTTTGATTAAAACTCTCTTTTATCCTACATGAGAGGTAAAGTATGGAGAGAAAAAAATCCAAATGGTTCAGATTTGGATTTAATGTTTAAACTCATTTTTTGACTGAGCTGCTTTAAAAATGAGGTGTTTTGTAAGCAAATCAAGCATGACATTTGTGTTCTTCAATACCCCATGCTCCAGTTTCAGACACAGTGCAGCTGCTGCTGCTGCCGCTTCTCCAAGAGCAAGAACTCCTTTCTTAAGGTAATTGGTGTCATGGATACAATTTATGACTTCAGGCTCTGCACTTGTTGGGAATGTTCTACCTTATGCCTAAGGAAACTAAACCTCTTGATTCCTAGAATGTGTCCAAATGATGACACTAAGTTTCAAATTTATGTCTGTCAAAAGTGATTGAAAGTCTTAATCAGGACAATCTCATCTCCAATGTAAATAATGTATCCCAGCCCTGAAATTTCATATGTTCAGTGCAAACCTCAGCAAACGTATATACACAAGTATACACATATATGGGTAAGTATTTGAGCATATAATAGAGGAAAATTTACTAGCCCATGTCCAAATCATAGTTATTATGGAAGTTATTTTAATAGAACCTAAAAATGAAAATTTATTATTAAAATTTAAATAAATGAACAAATGCATTTTCTCATGCAAACCTTTCCAAATTCCCAATTAACTATAGGGTATCAGTTGACACCTTCCCTTTCCTACTCCTCTCTGCCAAATTGTACGACTTTGAAATTCTACTCTCCTGAAAGAAGGCAGAGATACCCTTTGCTTGCAGGCTTCTTTAGTTAGGTGAGTCGGGCTTCTCTTGGTCTTTTGTTTACATCCTGAATCTTAACTATAAAAGGAGGCTGTAGAGGTTTCAGAGTCAACAGTGTCTTGCCTTAAAAACTTCCTCAGGGGGCTGGTAGGGCCTAGGAATTTAGCTCAGTGGCATAAGCACCTGCCTTGCAAGCAGGCAGTCGTGAGTTTGATCCCCGGTACCAATTAAAAAGGAAAAAGACAAAAAATAAATTAAAAAAAAAAAAAAAAAAAAAAACTTCCTCACATGTGCCCTATGATGCCAGTTTGTATTTTTTATAATAAAAGTATGTATGAATGTTTCAAATTACATAGCTGTTCATATGTTAAATGTGCAAATCACTTTTACCTGACTTTTCTTCTTCCTAAGATCTCATCTAGCACATTTTGACTCAAAAGATCAAACTGTCTTCATGTATCTTGACTACATCTCAGAACAAAATTTAAAAATACGGATAGACAAACAAATATATGCACTATTTGACATTATAAAGTTCATAACATTTGACGACAACAATTACCAGCCATGAAGTGCAGCAGGAAATATCAGTAATGAAGAGAAAAATAAAAACAAAAGAGAAAAATCCACTAGTCCAAAGCAACCCTGAAGTAACAAGTAATGACATTAAAATAACTATTGTAATTGCATTCTGTATGTTTGAAAAGTTTAGTGGAGACCTGGGAAATATAACTGCAATATCTAAGATTAGAAAAACACTGACTAGAATTCATAGATTAGACATCAAAGGGGAAAGACCAATGAATTTGAAGATATGATGAAAGAAACTGTATAAAATATAATAGGAGGTTTCAAAACTACAAAATAATTCAGTGGAGTAGCACTGAGCTGTGGGAAGACTTCAAATAGTTGACTATATGTATAATTGGTTTTCTAGAAATAGAAAAGGCAGACAAACATTCCAAGAAATAATGGCTGTATGTTTCCAAAGTTGATGAAAGCTGTATTTCACAATGAATCCTGAGTAGAAATACAAAATGCACAAGAATGAAATTTTTCAACATTAGTAATGGAAAGAGAATCTTAAAACAGCAGGAGGAAAAAAACCATAAGACAGTGCAAACCTATGGAGCAAATGAAAAAGTCCAAGGGGAAATAGTCAGATCCATAATTATATTTAAATATTTTATTATCATTTCTGTTTTTGATATAGAAAGCCACAAAGAATGTAGAAGACTTGAAAAATGCTATCAATCAATTTAACCTAGTCAGCAGTCATTAATAAAGAACAGCAGAATACACATTATTTCCAGGTATACATAGAATATTTGGCAAACTGGGCCACACTCTACATCACAAGTTGAAGTATATTTACAAAGTTATCTAAAAGATTCCAAAATCCCTAGCAATCAAATAACAGGATTCTAAATAATTTGAGGTTCAAGGAAGAAATAAAACTTGAATAAAAATTATTTTGAATTAAATGAAAGGATAGCATATCCAAATTAAGTGATACATGTAATAAAACTAGAAAAACGATGTACAGATTAGCTCTAAACTATCAGAAGGGGAAAAAAGCAATAAAAGTTTTAGTGGATTTCATTGAAATAGGAAACAGAAAAACAATAGAGAAAAATTAGTGAAAACAAAAGCTATTTTATTGAGAAGACCAAAAAACTCATAAATCAAGTTATTACCAAAAAGGGATAGAACACACCTAGTTATCAAAGGTCAGGTAATTTGCATCACTATAAGCTATTCAAGTATTAAAAGGATAACTTTATAGTAAAAAACTTAACGTCTTTAGCGGGGTGTGGTGGCTCATGCCTGTATCCCAGCACTCCCGAGGATGAGGCACGAGGATCGTTGCAAGTTCAAAACCAGCCTTGGCTACAAAGTGAGCTCAAGATCAGCCTGAACTGCATAAAGAGACCCTGTCTCAAAAAGACAAAAAAAAAAAAAAAAAAATTAGCATCATGGATGAAATGGACAAATTCCATGTAAATCAAAAATCACTCCAGAAGAAATAACTTGAATAGCATTATATGTATTAAGTAAATTGTAATAAAAATCTTCCACAAGCAAAACTCAAGGTCCAGATACCTTAGCTCTGAATTTCCCAAAAAAATTATTGATGAAATAATATAGTTTATATGAGCTCTTTCAAAACACTTAAGTTGAGATAATACTTCTTAACTCATAGGCTATTATGCTGTTTCAAAACGAAAGATAGATTATAAGGAAAGAAACTACAAATTATTGCTTCTCATGAGAGTACTGGAAACAGTTAAAAAATTTAAATAAATCAAACCTAGCATTTGATAAATTGGACAATAAATAATCATTAAATAGGATATAGGTTAAAATAATGTTGGTTTAACATCTGAAAATCCATATAGTTTATTAATCAACTGAATTATTTATTTCTTTAGGTGCCAAAAATTTTTGACAAAATCTAATGCTGATTCATGATAAAATCTGTCCTCAAACTAGGACTACAAGGAGCTGTTCTCAATCTGCTTGAAAACATTCACCCAAAGCTTTATCTGATATTATTGCAGTGCAATATTGCATGATTTTATCACGTATCAGGAATAAGATTACTTCTGCTTTACTCTGGTTCAGTACTGTTTTATGGTTTCTAGCCCAGGTAATGAAGCAAGAAAAAGAGACAGGAAAGCTAGGCTGAACAGAAGAATGTCTATTCACAGATGACACAGTTACTGATAGACAGTTTTTAAAAAGTCTAACAGAAAGTTACTAGAAGTAATCAATAAGTATATCAGTGTTGTAGGATGTAAGATCAACACACACAAAAAAAGCATGTATTGAAGTTAAAAATATTGCCATTCTTGATTATTATTATTATTTTTTTTTGTCTTTTTCCTTTTTATCGGTACCGGGGATCGAACTCATGACTGCCTGCTTGCAAGGCAGGCGCTTATGCCACTGAGCTAAATCCCCAGCCCCAATATTGCCATTCTTAACAGTATAAAATTGAAACTTCTGGCATAAATTTAAATATAATATATATCTTTCTTTTAAATAAAGGGAGCAAGAAAGACTAAAGAAGTAAAACACGTGAAAATGCAAGAACCTCACAATTATTGTAATGTCATATCTCACCTGTAAATACAATGCAATTCCAATCAAGATTCCGGAAGACTTTTTTTTTTAGTTCTGAGAGCTGATAATAGAATTCATATGGCCATGAAAAGGACCTACGCTTGCTGAACAACTTTTAAAAGAGCAGAGCTGGGGGTGAAGCTCTGTGGTAGAGTGTTTGGCAAGAGTGAAACACTGAATTTAATCCTGAGCACTGCCAAAAAGGAAGAATTAAAAAAAATAGAATACTGTTGATAGATCTCAATTAGATAATTTTAAGATTTACTATAAACAGTAATGAAGAAAACAGAATTGATGTCAAGAAAAACACATTTCAATAGAACAAAACAGAGAATCTAGAAATAGTCTCAAACATAGCTGACTAATTAATTTTAAATCAAAGTACAAAGGCAGTCCAGTAGAAAATGAGTAATGTTTTCACCAAAAGATGCTAGAGCAATAAGATATACATATGTAAAATATCCACGTGCATAGGAAAAACAATAGCAACAAAACAACTTTAATTCACATTGAGAATCAAATTTAAAAATAAATGCTTCAAAATGAATTGTGGCACTACATGTAAAACCTAAAACTGTGAAATTTCCAAAAGAAGGCATAGAAGAAAAAAAATTTTTTTTGAGACAATTTCAGTCTTGCTGTGTAATTCAGGCTGGTTTTGAATTCACTGTGGAGTCCAGGTGGGCCTCAAACTTTCAGCAATCCTCCTGACTCAGCGTCTTGAGTGCTGGGATTATCGGTGTGTGCCATCATGCTTGATTGGAAGAAAAATTTTGTAATTTGGAATTAGGCAAATATTTCTTAGATAAAATTACCAAAGCAAAATATGTATTGAAAACATCAAAGCACTGGATTTCATCAAAATGAATTACTCTGGTTTTTGCCCTATTAATAAAATGAATGAAGGCCGGGTGTGGTGACACACACTTGTAATCACAGCATTTGGGAGGCTGAGGCAGGATGTGCTGTGAGTTCAAGGTCAGCCTGGGCTACATAGTGCATTCAAGGCTAGCCTGAGCTACACAGTGAAACCCTGTCTCAAAAAGACAAAAAAAAAAAAAAAAAAAAGAAAAGAAAAAGAAAAAAGAATGAAAAGACAAGCTAAGCACTAGTAGAACATGTTCACCAAGAGTGTTTCCGATAAAAGATTATAGTCAGAATGTATGAAAAACTTTCAATACTCAATAATAAGGAGCATAAAAATCAGTAAATCTTGGTGTCTTAGTTACTTTTTCGTTGCTATGACAAAATCCCAACAAGCAAAGTTAAAGAAGTAAAGAGTTGCTTAGCTCAGTTTGTAGAAGTTTCAGTCTGGTCATAGACTGGCTCCAAAGGAGGGGTGGAAGATGAAGGGTTTACAGCTCACAGAATGTAGCAAAGAAACAGCGGCCCTCTTTCGGGCCCTTACATTTTATCCAGGTGACCCCCCTTAGGGCAGGTAGCACTCTTACCTAGGGAGGGCTTCTCCATGATTCACTCCAGAACTGTGCCAAACCAGTCTATACACTAATTTAGTCACCACACACCCTTGATCTCAATGTCTCACACTCTGGATCCAGCCACCTCTGAAAAGCACCACCTTTGAGGGGACATCGAAGCATAAGCTATCACAATTTCCAAATTATTTGAATAAGTACTTCACTAAAGAAGGTGATACAAGTGCAAAAATATGAAAGGACCTCATCAGTGTTTAGAGAAGTCACAATAAGATTATAGTAGGAACTCATTAGAATGGCCTAAATTAAAAACAGACTGATCTTATCAAATATTGCCTGGAATTTGGTATAAATGCACTTTGGAAATAGTTTGAGAGGTCCTTAAAAAGTTCAAATACATATTTGCTACCCATTCTTCTCCTAGGAAAAGAGCACATATGTCCAAATATCTCTATGAGGATTTTGTTTTTAAGCTTTATCTATAATGGACACAAATTAGAAATAACCCAAATGTCCACCAACAGGTATATGGATAAACATTATAGTACATTCATATAATAAACAGAATACTACTTAGCCATAAAATGATCTGAATTATTCATAAGTACAAGAATGGCTATGAACATGGGTGAAACTTGAAATAGTTATGCTGATCTATTGAAACAAAGCAAGAAAGAGTGATGGCAAACCTATAACACTTGTGCCACAGCCGGCTGTTTGAAATTATTGAAAACTGTAAAAGTTTCACCATCACTGGCATATATGATATATGCCGTATCATATAACTCCATTTATTTAAAATTCTAAAATTATAGTTAGTAAGGCAAACATTGTTTAACTCCAATATTTCATTTATAAAATTTACTTTAGATACTGGTGATTTCCCTAACTTCTTTATAAAGAAATAAATAATACCAATCTTTATTTATAATATTAAAAGAGCTAATTATGTGGGATTTTGGATCATTTTTAATCTGGTTTGAACAGTACCATCATTTAGAAAACTTGATCCAAAATTAAGAAAGGTAAAGTAAAAAACACAGCTTTCTTTTTTTAAGTTTTCTTACTAAGATATGTTTTATTATGGTTTTTAAGTGGAATAAAATGTCCAGTAAAATTTATATAAGAAATTATATAGAATATGACTTCATGGGGCTGTTTGAAGTTCAAAAGTTTTTATCCCCTTTTTTTCTGAAGGAAACATAGTGAAGAGAATTTGACCTTAGTCTCTCCATCTGTGAGCCACTTAATGAATAAAGTGCTTGTGGGAACTCATGTAAATCCTCTGAAGTTACAGTGCCTGTCTAGGAGGGACCACATTCTAATAATGGAAAACTTTCCTGCAGATGTTTTCAGAGTGAGAATTCATTCATTTTTACATCAGTCTCTATGATATCCAAACTACTTTAAGTCAGCTATCACGATATTTTAATGAAAAACAACTTTTAGTGTGTCATGACTGATGATATCCCTGAATCCCCCAACATATCCCAATACCAAGTCTTTAAATTCCATTGAGGTGTCTGCTACCTGAAACCTCAAAGAGGGCATGTTGGCATAGAGTCAGTAGCAGTGTCTGTTTTCGGAGAAGGCCACTGCACAGAGTTGCTTATTGAAATCACTTTTTTAAAAAATCACCTTGGTCCATAACTTCTTTTTTGTCTCATTGTGAGGTTTTCAATTTTTTATTTTATCAGTAAACTTGCAATGGGTATACATTGATTTTGTGTACTTATTTATTTTGGGTCTCTAATTTCTTTCAAAAGCATCTGGGTAAGCAATAAGTCTGAAAGAATATAGGTAAGCATTGTTAGTGAAGATGAACACAATAAAATATGTTCTTTAAAAATATCTACAATGGAAAAGTATCTACACTAGGAACGGGAGTATAGCTCAGCACCTACCTAGCAGGTGCAATATCCTCAGTTTGATTCCTGCTTCAAAAAAATATCTACAATGTTGGGCTAAATTAAAAATACACATTAGTAAATGCAGAGAAAGTATTTCCCCAAATAAAACATTCATGCGGCATCCTCAATATCCAATTCAAAGGAGTGATCATTACCATATTTAAATTCTAAACATAGTTTCGAACTAAAAAGGGCATTTTCGTAACAGATAATTAGTTGTTGGGTAGAAAAACAACTCTTCTCTCTATGGTTTTCTGGATCATAATTTTAATAGCATGAAAATTCCATTAATTTAGGTTTAAGAAACAATGCCATCAATGTGTTGAATATGATAATACCCTGTTTAAGTAGATAGATTTGGTTAAATAATCGTCATGAAAAATTAGTCTGAGCCAGCTGTGGCAGTGAAACCCGATCTCACTTAGTATTTACTCACTGAACGTTGCCCTCCATGAGATCCTATGTTTTAAAACTGTTAGAGGGAAAGAAAGAAAATGGTTGCTACGCAAAGGAGGGTGTTTTCCTCCTCTTTTTTTAAAACAAGTTTCAGTTTTGTTGACTTAGATCAGTATGTGTAACTGCAGTTTTTACCATTCATTTGAGTAAACTTCCACAACTGTACAGCATGGAGATCACTGAACACATCTTCACAGCTAATTAAATCAACATGATGGGCTCTTGCAGCTGCTTGCTTTGTGTCTATGGCTTTCCAGTGCGTAAACCAAATGTGTGGCACCGGTATAATAAACTCTCTCTTGCTTTTTATAACACAGTAACTTTCCCCCCTCCACGGATCTTTACTTATTTACCAACAAGCACATTTTCATCTATTCTTGTTCTCTATTATGGTGTACAATTTTACACATTATGAAGATCATATTTTAGTGAGGTTACTGTTTTCTTTCCTGAAAACTGTTTCATCTATTTTGATATAATAGCAGCCTAATTCTTACATAGTAAATAGAATACTTTATGTTAAAAGCATGAGCTGGAGAAAGAATATGATTCTCTAACACTAGTAATATTTTAATTTTTCACACAAATTATCTGTGGCCAAACTTGCAATGTTTAAATTTATCATTTTATCTCCATGGTAATCCTGGAGGCATTATTATCTTTATCAAAAGAAGAAACTGATGTAATGAAGCTGTAGAGATCTTAGTGCAGAGAAAGCTGAGATTAACACTCACTCTTTTGATTTCTGTCTTAGCTTTCTTTGCATCTGGGTAGATTATTGGCTTTTGAATATAATCAGAACATTTTAACTGAGGGAAGGGACTATATTATACTTGCTTTAAGTAATTCCTTTTTCTATTTATTAAAGGAATGTCTGGCGCAGTATATGGTCCAATTAGGGGTGTGTGTGTGTGTGTGTGTGTGTGTGTGTGTGTGTGAACAAGGGAATTACCTTCTTTCTAACTAGAGGATGAAGTTTGGTTCATCTTTGCTATGTCTTTCAGAGGTAAACATATTCCTCAGTTAGATAAATTTTTTTGAATAGAATAAAACCAAACAAAATAAAATAGATTCAACCAACACAAAATAATGAACGTGGTATAGGACTTCAAAACAAGATAATTGTAAAACCAGAGTGGCTACCACAATGCCTCTTGTTATCTTCAAAGTAGTTGTCCATACCATCAGATATAATACACCGGAACAAAACCAAACAGAATAAAATCAATTGAAACAAAACAATGGATCCAGGGATTTAGATCAGTGGCATAGGCAATTGCCTGGCAAGCGCAATATCTTGAGTTCAATCCCTCGCACAAAAACAAAAAACAAAAAACAAAAAACAAACAAACAAACAAAAAACAATGAAAGCAATACAGGGCTTCAAAACAAGATAATAGGAAATCAATAAATGCTACCATAATATATCTTTGAAATAGCTGCCTATATCATCAGATATAATAAAATCAAACAAAACAAAAGAATAAAATCAAACTAAACAGAACAATGAAAACAACACAGAGTTTCAAAACATGATAATAGGTTAATTGTGACCACTGTCTTCCACTTTTAGACATTTCCTTCCGCTTTCACTTTCACACTAACTATAGTGCATTTTGGATCCTATTAGCTACTTTAGTTTTTTATACTAGGGACACAACACAATGTTCACCTATGTGACTGAACCATTTCAACCATGAGCATGATCTTAAGTTGTATCCATTTACCTACAAGAACCTCAAGGTTATCTTTATTTATAGCTGCATAGCTTTCCAATGTATAAAAATGCCAAGACTTTCTTACTCATTCTGCAGCTGATGGGAAAGCCGCCCCATTTTTTTTCTGGCTCCCTGTCACATAGAGCATTGTTGTCTGTCCTTTGGCTTTTAGTCTATGAATTTTCTTTTGAGTTAAATGCATTTCTTGTATAAAACTTATTGCTGCATCCTGTCTCCTGACCCACTCTGCCTGTATTTCTTTTTGCTGCTGAATTGAGGCCATTTATATTAGTGGTTATGGCCAACATGCACTGACTTGTCTGCCATGCTATTTTCCTGCAGTTGGTGGCCTACATTTCCCCTCCGTTCAACTGTCTGCCCCAGTTGGTGATTCTTCTCTGCCACTGTTCTACACGGTGGTCATTTTTATCTCTCTCTAGAATGTCCTTCAGTGTTCTCTGTAGGGTTGGTTTGGTGATCATGAATTCTTTCAGCTGTTCTTTGTCCTGGAAGTGTCTTGTTTCTCCATTAATTTTGAAAGAAAGTTTTGCAGTATAGGTCAGTCTAGATTGGAAGTTGTTTCTTTCAGGACTTTTCATACTTTACTCCAGCCTCTTCTTGACTTGATAGTTTGTGTTGAGAAGTCTGCTGTGATTATGATCTGTTTTCTTTTTTTTTTTATTTAAAGAAAAACAAAACAAAACAGTAAAAGGGTACAAGTAATACAGAATTTCAAAATAAAACAGTAAGAAATCACTAGTTAATAGATTACATATTGTCATCTTAGAAGTAGTTGATCAAGTTACAAAATTAAGAACACAAAGTGGACATTCAAACAGTGAGACTGCAAACAGTTGTGTTCAATGATCCAACAATAGCTTAGTAATATTATCATCTATCTTACACACCTAAACACACTTGCAGTTGTGTCCTATAGAGCACTTTCTTTTCCTCTCTTTTTTATAATAACATTTACACATTTTGGGCTTTATTACTCCCACGGTTCTTATTACTTTTTTTTGGAAGAGAATAAAACCAAATGTGACAAAACAAAGCAGTCAGTCAAAACAAAGGATGGACATAGTATGATTGGTTTTCTTTTGTAGGTGATCTGTTTTTTCTCTTTAATGGCTTTTTATTTTTTATTTTATTTTAAAAAAGATTAAGATAAAAAGGACATAGCAACACAGGTCTGAACAGAACAATTTAAGCAACATAGTGTTTTACCACAAGACAATCTGACGTAACAATAGCTACCATAATGTCTCTTTCCTTGAAATATTTGAGTATACCTTGATATACTATAGTATCAAACATAAATAGACAGTGTAAAACCATTCAAGAGAATGAAAGTATTACAGGGTATTCAGAACCAACTAAAAGAGAATCAACAATGGTTAATATATTATCTCCTTGTCAATGAAAAAAAAATTTTTATATTATCACATATAATAAAATCCAATAAGATACAACATGATAAAACTGATGAAGACAGAAGAAAAAAGCTTGGTGGGACTTCAAAACAAGATGATATTAAATCATCACTAGCTATTATAACATACTGTTTTCTTCAGAATATCTATTCGTACCATCACACACAATAAAATCAAACAACCCAGAATAAAACCATTTCACTTAATGAATGAATAAGTATTGTAAAAATAGCCATTTTCCCAAAACTGTTATACAGATTAAATGCAATCCCAATAAAAATACCATCAATATACCACATAGATCTGGAGAAATTACTCCTAAAATTTACCTGGAACCAGAAGAGACCTAAGTTCTAAGCAGCAAAGGCAAGGCAGGAGGCATCAGAATCCCTGACTTGAAGTTATACTACAAAGCAACTCTAGTAAAATCAACTTGGTACTGGAATAAAAACAGAGCTGAAGATCAATGAAATAGATTAGAAGATAACAACCACAACTACAAACACACTCAACAACCTTATCTTAATAAAGGGGCCAAACATGTTCACTGGAAGAACGACAGTCTCTTCAATAAATTTTGGAAAAACTGGCTCTCCATATGCCGAAAACTAAGACTAGACCTATGTCTATCACCATGTACTAAATTAAAATCTAAATGGCTCAAAGATCTGAATATTAAAAAAAAACAGAAACACTAAATCTATTGGAAGACAAATTGGGTAAAAATCGTGAACAGGAATCAAACCGCACGGGAAATACTTCCCAGAATCAACAACTGGGATCATGTCTTATTAAAGTTTCTGCATGTCAAAAGAAATCTCTAGCATAGTGAAAAGAAAACCTACAAACTGGGAAACAATCTTAGTGAACTGTCCCTCAGACAAAAGACTTCTGTCTAAAACATAAAAAGAATTAAAAAAAAAAAAAACAGACTCCCAAAATTCAACAATCCAACCCAAAAATGAGCATCTGAGATGAATACACAATTCTCAGATGATGAAATACAAGTGGCAAATAAATACATGAAAAAATGTTCATTAGAGAAATGCAAATCAAAACCACACTGAGATTTCATCTCACTCCAGAAAGAATGGCCAGGATCAAGACAACTACCAACAATAAATGCTGGAGAGGCTGTGGGGAAAAAGGAACTCTCCTGCACTGTTGGTGGGAGTGTAGACTGGTACAACCATTGTAAAGGTCAGTCTGGAGATTTCTCAGAAAGCTGATATTGGAAGTCCCATTTATTCTAGCTATTCCACTTCTAGGCATATTCCCAGAACTGAAAACATCATACCACAGTGATATGTGCACCCATGTTTATAGCAGCACAATTTGTAATAGCCAGATCTTGGAAACAACCTAAGTGTCCATCAACTGAGGAATGGATAAAAAAGTTGTGGTATTTTTATACAATGGAGTACTACTCAGCTATAAAGAATGATCACATTGAGATATTTATAAATAAATGGACGCAGCTTGAGGCCATACTCATAAGTGAAGTTACTGAAACTCACATATATAAATATCAAATAGTTTCTCTAGTGTAAGAAAAGGTAAGAATACATAAAAGTATGTGGTAATCATGATTCCCCATTGTATTGCTTTGAAGCCGTATAATGTTTTCTAACGGCTTTTTAATATTCTGTTCTTTTGTTAAATTTCTGGGAACTTTATTATATGTCTGAGTGTAGACTTATTTTGGTTATGGCTAGCTGGAAATATATATATGTATATATATACTTCACTTATCTGAATGTCACATCCCTTTCTCAGGCTTGAGAAGTTTTCTGCTATTAGTTCTGTAAATAGACTTCGAATGTCAATTGTGTTGACACCTGCTTTTTCACTGATATCTGATATTATTAAGTTGTTTTGCTTTGCATCATCTTGCAGTTGTTGAATTGTTATTTCTGGTTCCTTGTTATTTTTAAGAGATCTTTCCTTTCATGATCACAAACTTCACATTTGTCTTCAAGGTCTAAAAGTCTATCTTCAAATTCTTTCAAGAGCTTTTGCCACCTTTCAATGGAGTTTTTAATTTCCTGGATATGTCTTTGAATCTGTTTCATGTATTCTAAATGTTTTTTTTTTTTTATGTTGTTCACTCAAGGTTTCCCTCATTTTTCTATGCTCCTCTATTTTTTTTAATGTATCTTTTCTTTAGAAATTCTTAGCAACTCTCTATGTGTTTCTTCTTTTACATGAGATAGGATTTCTGTTCCAATTTGTTTTATAGCCTCATGAAGTTGTTTCTTTACTCCAGTTCCTAACACTTCAGAAACTTTAGTTATACGACCCCTGATCTCTTTGGTGTTTACATCGCCTGGACTTTCTCCTTGAGTTGAAGGCCAAAGACTGACGTTTGCTTCCTTATCTTAACATATTCCCGAGTTCTTCTGGACAAGTGGGTAGTAGGGTCCCAGGCCCTTCCTGCATTGGTTACAATTTCTCTGAGGTGAGATTGTTTGGTTTTCCTGGCCAGTTCTGGCTATGGGTATCTGATGGTGGCCACTGGGTGCACTGTGCAGGGCTGTCTGCTGGTTTTCCCAGCCTGAATTGGTTCCTGGATGACTGGTGGAGTGTGCACAGGGGCAGGACTGGCTGTTGTCTCTCTGACTTGAAGCCTCATGATGACTGCTAAAGTGTGTATGGGAGCCAGGCTGGCTGCTACCTCCTATCCTGAGCTGGTTGCTCACTGGGAGCCTCTCTGATGGCTTTTTTTACATTTTGTTTTGGTACCAGGGATTGAAACCACAACCTAGTGCTTGCCAGGCAGGCACTTATACCACTGAGCTAAATCCCTGGCCCAGTTAAATACATTTAACACATCATTTCTTCGCTCCTGATCCTGAGAGTGAGCAGTCAGGAGATCACATGCAAGGAAAGTCAAGATAATTTGTATGTGTCAAATATAAGATAAATTTTTACCTAGCCATTTTTGGTAAACAATTTTGTTCTTCTGAATAGATATAACACAGAACACATACATGCATAACATGAGCACTCACAGAAATTTGCTAAAGATAGAGTTAGGGTGGAGTACAAAGCTCAAGTTCATGGAAGTATTTTCTATTTTGGAGCAGAGCCATCCCATTCTTCTAACCATCTGGCTCCTATTAGAGCAGGGTCTGCAGTCAATGTTACCTGATTCAGGAGGGACAACCTCAGCCTGCATCATTCCAGCAATGATCATTATTTAAGTGCTGGAGGCTTTAAGCTAAGATAAAGTGGTAACACAATAAGTGCTTTGTAATATAGAAATTCTTTTCCAGAGTTTAATCATATATACTAAAATATAGCTTCATTTTTCGATTCCATTATAGTCTTTATAAACTGAAGCAATCCTGGCAGATGATCAAACTGACATAGACATTTGACTCCTGAGATGACTACAAGAGAGTGTAACTATCTAAGGCTTTATTCAGATTCTCTCACCTCTTGTCAGAATTCATACTTTTTCCGCAATACTGATTATCGAAACTAGGGCCTTCTCATTGAGCTACATCCTTAGTGTGTGTGTGTGTGTGTGTGTGTGTGTGTGTGTGTGTGTGTATGTGTGTGTGTTTATTTTGAGACAGGGTCTTGCTAAGTTGCTAAGTTACCTGGCCTAGTCTCAATATAATTATAATAATAAATATAATTTATAATTTTATAATATAATATAATTTATAATTTTCTTGCCATCATTCCCCCAGAGTACAAGGATTACAGACTACCACACATTTTAAAATTGCTTTTGAGATGTATGTGAAGCCAAATTTTTATTGCTATGACATAGCAGAGAGATATCATACCTTGAGCTCTGTATATTGAATTGATACAATGCATAGTTCCCTTTTTATCACTTCTAGAAAATGTATGTTGTGGTGATTAAGAACTTAGACTCTCAAAACATACTGAGTTTGAATCCTATGTCTGCCACTTACCTGCTGTGTGGACTTGAAAAACACCTTTCACTTATCTGTGCTGTAGAATTTGAATCTGTCAAATGGGAAGGTTTATGATTTATATCCCCTGTGTGCTCATGAGGATTAATGAGTTCACATGCATTTAATTCTAAGAATCTGACACGTAGTCCTTACTAATTATATTTACTATTTTATTACAGAAAGAATACAAAAAATGACCCTAATTTTTTATTGGAATGTACATAATAATATATCACCACATGAAATTTCAACTTATTAATAAACATTGTTAGAATTACAAAATATTTTTCATCTATATATTAAAAAATACAGGCAAATTCTTCTTAAGGCAACTCCAGTAATTGGATATTTTGAGACCAAGAAGGAAGTAAGGTTACTTTTTTTTAACTAGATCCATTGGGGTTAGATGTAAATTCATTTCAAATTCTTTCAGAAAATTCTACTTCCTCTCTTTTAGTTACTCTTCGAAGACAATATTCCCTCAGGGGGTAGGGAGAAGAATTTTAACTGCCATCTTCTCCATTTCCTTACTTTCATTTTATTTGGCCAGTGAGGATCTCTTGTGAATCTCAGTCAATGTCAATCTCTTTCCTGTCTCTCTCTGTCTCTGTCTCTCAGTCTCTCTGACTTTATTTTGCTTAATAAAGTTACTACCTTTTTCATTCTTCAAGCTTCAGCCCAATTTTTACTTCCCTTGAAAAAAACCTTTTACTTATTTTCTAGAAAAGGTTTGTTGTTTCTCTTCTCTGTGCTCTTTGAATTTTGCTAATTATGACTTATGGTGCAACTATGGTTTAATATGTTTGGTTGCCACGCTGGACTGTGACTTTCTTCAGAATACAACCATACTAACTTTTGTATTGCCAGCATTTAGAGGGCCTATTGGAATTGGTAGTTAATACATATTTCTTGCATAAGTGAATTATACAAAATACATGCATCTGTTTGAGTACATGCATTCCTGGATGTAACTAGTGTCTTCCCAATAAGGATTATTTGTAGAACATCTCTTCAGTTTGCCTTCTGGTTTGTTGCTTCCTTCTATAAGTCTGTATTAATGAACATTTAGTGCATTGTAATTTAGTTAGGAACATTTAGTGCATTGTAATTTAGTTAATACCTTGTTTGGGATTAGTAAAATATAACACACCAACCAATCTGTTAGCAAGGATGAGCTTACCTGAGTGAGAACAGAGTTGGAAAATTGTGATATGGTAAGGCTACATAATGAGTTCAAGGCCAGATTGAACTACATAGTGAAACCACATTTCAAAAAAAGAGTGGGACTACTGTACCTTGGAGGGGCCACTGATTAGTCAAGAAGTGACCCAGATTCCCTAACCCTCTGTGAATAGGAGCTAGAATGGAAGAGAGTCCTCAACTTGATTGATATCCCAAAAGCTAAAGTAGATTATGATAAAATTCTACTGAGATTTGGCCTGAATCATACAACTCAGCAAAGAGGAGTTCCAGGTGACAGTTTACTTGAGCCTAGATATAGTTCTTCCTCATGCACACAGGGTAAAAAACCATTTTAGTGTCTTCTGGTAGAGCTCATTGGACTTATCACAATTGTGAAGGACGAAGCAATGACTATTGTTTAGCAAAATAAAATAGATCCAGTAATAAATTCAAAGTAAAAACTTACATAATTAAATTAAAAAATGTAGCCTTTCCTGTCATTTCTCGACTCTGCTAAGTAGAGTTGCTCCAAAAGCTAATCTGTCTACACACAATTCATAACATGTGTTTATATTTCAAAAAGTTTCAGAGATGGAAATTACTGACTTTACATACCCCACCTGTCTCGCTATTAAATTATTTGCAGACTGTAAAGTGGCATTGACTTCAGAGGGGTCGGAAGGTCCAGAAGTATACTGCCCCCATTTCCTCCAGTGAAAAGATCTGTTGATACATGAAAAATAGGTATTCAAACAAGCTGTCTTATTTTCTTAGGAATGACTTCAGGCATTTAAAGCTATAAGTGCAGTTGGGTAGGAAATCTTACATACAATTTTTGGAGCTAGATTTGTTTAGTATTTAAAATAGTCTCTGGTCAGAATTTAGCCATATTTGGAAATTATATGAGCTGCTTTAACTGAATATCCTACTGCTCCTTCATTCCATTATCATTCTTTGTGGCACAAGCTGCAACATCTTCAAATTTACCTCCTCGCTACCCATCTCCATACGTGAGAGTGTCAAGACTCTCCTTAACTTTCCTAGACAGGAAGCACTATTTTCATTGAGCGCTATTTAATTATGGTATTACTTTATTTACACACACAGACAATGACTCCTCTTTCATATTAATTACCCACTTTAGTTTCTTATCTCAAGATATTGTATGGTTCTCAACAGTGTAAATTACTCTTTGTGTTATATCTTATCAAGATCTTCTATTTCATCTTCAAAATACTCTCTCTGCATTCTCCTTATCCAGCCACCTCTAGAATTAAGTTATTTTGAGTGTTTGTGTCCTATTCTCTATACCTAGAGATTCTTCTGTCTTCATTTCAGCAAATTTTCCCTTGATTTGTGTAAGATTTTTTCATCTGTATCATTGGTTGTAATGTCCTGTAACTTTCCAATATTCAAATATAAATTTGAAGAACTGCAATACGTAATCACTTAAATCAATCAATTGATCATTGTACTCTTATCCCCTGGCAAGCATGGTAAAGATGGCAAAATAATTACCAGATAATTTTTTTAACTTTTACTTGTGATAAAACTATACCTTTATGCACAATACTAATATAGAAACATATCAAATACTGAGTTATCTATATAGCTAAATGCTATAGAATTCAACGATGAGAATACTTCTCTAAATCTAGGGGTATTTAGTGTCTTGGGCGTTCTTATTCCACCAAATTTCTGGTGATCCTCCTTCAAATATCTGGTTCTAGCTTTCTGAGCTGTCCAGTGTGGTAGCCATTAATCACCTGAGATTTGCAGCATTAGACATATGACTAATATGAACCAAGAGCCAAAAATTTAATTGCATTTAACTCCAACTAATTTAAATTTAAAATTAATATTTAATTCTGAGAAAACACACATATTTGGAACAAACTGAGTTTCTCATCTGTTTTCTGAAAGTAAATTTTATACATTTAAATGTAGATCAAGAAGTATTAGTGTAAATTTAGCATCACAATTGAGGCAAGGGGTAAATATAAAAGCATACATTAATTGGATGGTAAAGGAAATATGAGTCAAGAAATAAAAATTCATCATTAATTTTTAAATTGTCTTTTGAATTGATAATATTTTAGATGTATTGGGTTAAATAAAATACTTATCAAAATTGTATTTCACCTTTTTCTTTAAAAATATGACTACTAGGAGTCTAGAAGAACATGGCGGACAGATAGCAGCAGCCTTGGAGGCTCTTTGAGAAACCGCACTTGAAATCCAGGAATGGTGCCGGGCAGGAAGTTGTAGGCAAGGGGGGGGGGATATTCTTTGCCGACCCAGAAATGAACTAAATTAAGAGAAACCAACTGGAAACGCAATCCTGGTGATACAGCAGGAACAGATAAGGTCTCAGCATGGAAGCTGGACCCCGCGTCACTGGAAACTGCGATTTGAATTTCCTGCAGGCACTGTTGCGTCCTGGTCAGCACAGTGGGTAGAGAGGCGTGAAAGCTCAGAGAGTGGGAAGCATTGAATGGAGTTGGGAGTGGGGCTGGCTGGGTGACCTGCATCGACCTGCGGTGAGTGAGTGAATCAGGACCCTTCCATAGAGAAGGAGGCTTCAGTGGAGTTCCAGGCAGACTTCCCAGAACGAGATGCTGCAGTGACTTCAGTCACATATCCCCCTCTCAAGTGGGATTGGTGAGGAGTGCCTGGCCTGTGTGACGCCGCAGGCTGAGACCCAGTAGGCGAGACCAACCCAGGTCCCAGCACCTGGAGGTGCACCCTAGCGGTGAAGCCTTTGGTAGGTTGACCTGGAGGGGCCAGCATAGACTTCCCAGGTCTGTGTCTCTGGTGTGCTGCGGTGGGCAGGAATGCCTGGCTGGCACAATTCAAATAGACTGTGGCTGACAGGGAAGGAAGCTGGGCCTCCTACATATGCTTATGTATAAGGAACAAAGAATATGGGAAGAGGGAGCAACAAGAAAAAATCCTCGGCCCCCAATCCTGAGAAACATGCAATAGCAGACACGGCACCAATAGACATAAAGCGCTATCTCCAGAGCCTCATAGACGAGTTCAGGAATGAAGTTATTAATGACCTGAAGCAAGACATAAGCAGAATAGGTAGAGAAATGCTAAGCACCGCCCCCCAGAAAACATATGGTGGAATGGAAGAACAGAAAAAAAGGGGGGAATTGTTTGATGGAGAAAATAGAGGAAGCATAGAATACATGAAGCAGGTTCAAAGAGATTACCAGGAAACTAAAACCTCTATCGAAAACTGGCATAACAGCTTAAAAGAAACTAAGGATAGATTATCTGAACTGGAGGGCAGATTTGTAATATGGGAGCATGAAATGAAAAACTTCTTAAAAATAACAAAAAAACCAAACAGCAACAATACAAAAGCTAGAAGATGATAAGATGATCTATAACTTAAGAATTAAGAACGTAAGAGAAGAAGTGGGGACACAAACAAATGGACTACAAAAGCTATTCACAGAAATAATCCAAGAGAATTTCCCTAATTTAGCAAATGGTAAAGATACTCAGATGTATGAGGCATACAGGACTCCAGCCACCTATAATCCAAACAGAGCTACACCCAGGCACATAATAATCAAAATTTCAGAAATCCAATATAAGAACAGAATATTAAAAGCCATCAGAGACAAGAAACAGATCACTTACAAGGGAACACCCATCAGAATTACAGCAGACTTCTCAGCACAAACCATCAAATCACAAAGACTGTGGGGGGAAATAATTCAAGCTTTCAAAGATAATAACCTCCAGGCAAGATTGATATATCCTGCACAACTGTCCCTAGAAATTGATGGAAAAACAAGGTGCTTCCAGGATAAAAAGGAACTAGGGGAATTTGCAACCACTAATTCAACTCTACAGAGAATACTGCAGGATAGTCTAAAAAAGGAAAGTACCAAGATTCCAGAAATAGTGGCAGAGAGGCCACAATGAATGAGCAGAAAATGAAATGAAGAAGACAAACTGACAACAAACGACAGAAAAAGAGCTCAACAGAAATGAGGCAGAGAAGATCGGAAGGTAGGAACAGCTATTTTGGAGAAAGCAAGACATCGTAATAGCTAGTGCTGATTTAGTATCATCTTGTTTTGAAGTCCCATCAAACTTGTATTCTTCTGTCTCCATCAGTCTTAAAAGGTTGTATTTTATTGGATTTTATTATATATGATAATATATTATCATATATATTTTATTATATATGATAAAAAATTTTTATAGACAAGGGGTTTATATAGAAACCATTGTTCATTTTCTGTTAATTGGTTCTAAATACCCTATAACAATGCCATTCTCTTGAATGGTTTTATAGTGTCTTGATATGTTTGGTGCTACAGTATACGAAGTTATACTCAAAGATTTCAAGGAAAGAGACACTATGGTAACTATTTTTATGTCAGAATATCTTGTGGTGAAACACTATTTTGCTCAAATGGTTATGATTTGACCTGTGTTGTTGTGTTGTTATGCCCTCTTTTATCTCAATCCCCCTCTTTAAAAATGATTTACTTTTTATTTTTTTTTAATTAAGGGAAAAATAAATAAAAAATAGGATACATTATAGTAACCTACTTTGATTTCCTATTAACTTGATTTGAAATCCTGTATTGCCCTCACCATCTTGTTTTGACTGATTTTCCCCTATTCTGCTTAGCTTGATAGTACCAAGTTCGAAAGTATAGGCATAACTGTGAAGACAGTAAGAATCATTATGACACCCATTCTGGTTGACTATTATTTTCTTTTAAAATACTGTAATGTCTCCAATGCTTTGGTTTTATTCTTTACTGTTTAGTTCAATTTTATTATAACCGCCAATTCTTCTTAAAATAGCAAGAGGCAGTATGGTAACCATTGTTGATCACCTTATATTTTGTTTTTACATTATCTATTTATGTCCATCCTTTTGCTTTGACTGACTCTGCTCTAATATGTTGCATTTGGTTTTACTCTCTTCAAAAAAAAGTAATAAGAACTGTGGGAGTAATAAAACCCAAAACGTGTAATTGTCATTGTACAAAAGAAAAGAAAGTGCTCTAAAGGTTATAACTGTATATATGTTTAAGTGTATAAGATAGATAACCATATGACTGAGTGTATTTTGGATCATTGAACAAAACTGTTTGCACTCTCACTGTTTGAAAGTCTACTTTATATGCTTCAATTTTGTAACTTGAACAACTATTTCTAAGATGAGAATATGTAATCTATTAACTAGTGATTTCTGTTTATTTTTTAAATTTTGTATTACTTGTACCCTTTTTCTGTTTTTTTTTTCCTTTTTCTCCTTAAATAAAAAAAAAAATGACTACTAGAGAATTTGAGTAGCGTCCATGAATTGCATTACTTTTCTGTTGGACAGCAGTGATGCAGACAAATAGATTTATCCATGTTTAGAACTGCAATGGTCAGTTACTTCGAAGCTGTTTCTGTTACCTAGAACTCTATAGTAGTTGGGGTTTCTGTTGATTTTACCATATTAATATGCAGTTTACAATTGTGTTAGAAATATAGTCCTGGATTATCGCATGCTGCTACACTAAGAACCCCTGCCTATGTGGCCCACGAGTGTATGCACTGTATGACTTGATGTGCATGCACTTTTTTATTCAAACGTTTTTGTCCTTTCATGTATACTCCCTTATGTATTTGCTCCAACAGCTTCAATTTCAGTTCTAGATTTTTCTTCTTTTTCAATCTTGAGAGAGAAAATGAGTTCCATTGTGACTTTATTTTCTTGTAACAATTCTTACATTCTGAGAGAAACTAATTTTTGTGTTTATCTTAGGATTCATCTTCCTGGCCACCTCCTCACTCTGGTGCAGGCCAACTAGAGAATGAGATTGCTAGGAAACAAGGGTTCCAAGGGTATAAACTACCAAACTATGGTCAGTGCTCATTAAGCTTTGAGTGCTAAAGATTCTGGGCCTTGTGTTTCTTAATTTTTATTTTGTTAAATATTTTGTGCGTGTTTTTAAGATGATAAGCCTGATTCACCAACTCATTATTCATCAATTTTGATTTAGGTCCAAACCGACAACTTCCGTAGGTAATTTTTTTTTTCTTTGGGAGATAAAGTACAAAATATTTGTCTCACTATTTAACACTCTCCATAACTAGACTCCAACTGGAATATTCACTTTTAACCTGGGAAATCTAACTTTAGCCTGTTCTTGTTTCTTTCTTTCCTGACACTTATTAAGACAGCAAACTCTAAAATATTTTGCCAGACTGCCATATACTATACCTAAACAGTAAATATATTCTGCGTTATTCAGTAAAAAAGAGACCTTGTACTGTTGCCAACCCAAATCACTGTCTTTCATCTTTAAAATAAGTTTAGTTGACACATAATATTTGTACATAGTTATATGGCACAACATGATATTTTGATACTTGTATATGTATATATCAAATCAGTAATTAGTATTTCTTTCTTCTTAAATCAAATCACTATTGCTTGAAAGAGTCCCTTATACTCTTTGAGAAAAGCTTAGGAGCTTCATTACTACAGCTGGTAGTTTTATCACTTCCTGTGGCTCAAATCAGCCCAACAATCCTTCATCCTCTACATCATATTGATTCTTTCCAAGACAGGTGTCAGAATGCCTGACCCAATTGATATGTTCTTCAGAAAGTGATATAAATCAAAGTTTGGAACACAGAAACACATTTTCTGTTCATTTTATAATTTGAGTGATGCTTTATCCATTTGAAAGGAGCCATAATTCTTTATAAAATGGTATATGCCTGTTCTTTCATAGTGTTATTTCACTAGTTGCCCAAATAGAAGCACTGATATTTTGTCCACTTATTTTTATTTTTCAAGAGAAGATACATCCAGTCATGACAGCTATCATTTAAAAGCAAACAAAATGTAAGTACAATGCACTTTATGCAGCTCATTATTTTTCTCTGATTACAATTTAACTATTTAAATTTAGTTTTTTTTAAAAAAATTGAGGCAAAAAGAGCAACAATGAATATTCACAAACTACTTATGTAGTGCAAAACATTGTTAGGTAGCACTGGTAATTTTTCATTACTATTCATTGGTGCCAACCATTAGTAACTCTACAGTAATTAAAAACCCATCATCAGCATCATTAAAAAAAAAAATAAATTTCAGGAGTGTTTACCATGTACTGAATGTTCTAAATGCTTCAGATGTGTGGCTGAGTCTTCCCAAACACTACAGAATTAAATTATTTTCTCAGTTTGTAATATTTACTTTGCCACATTTAGTTTATAATGTGCAATTTATATTTTACATTTGTGAAGGAAAATAACTTACTTGTTTGTGATTAAATATGTAAAGTAGAAGTTTAATGGATGGTTTTGTTTTCTTTTTAAAAATATTTTATAGTGCTGCATATCTGAGAGCATTATGGTTTCCTTAAAAGCTATGGTAGTACATTTAAAAACCAAGAATTTCATGAACGGATGATTATACTCGGAATATGGGAAGTCATTTATTTAAGATCAAAAAACAGATATGTGAGATGAAACCTAAATATCTGTAAATCATTGGTTCACTCATTCATTATTTACTTTGTATCTGAATATTTACTACAGTCTATTTCCTCATTGATCTTATATTTGCAAACAGGTATTCAACTAGCAAATAAGCATTTTATTAAACTGAAAGTGATGAGAATGATTTCAGGCTGTAAAAACAGGGTGGGAGTATAAAAATTAACAGAGATGAGTGTACAGGTTGGTCAGCAGGTTCCTCAGAAAATGAGAAACTAGCATACAGCTTAACAGTGAAAAAGCTCATGTGAGAATACAGAGAAAGAATGGCACAGACAGGTGGAAAGAGTAGCATCTCCTAAGATCTTCAGGCAGGAAGAGCTTAATCTTAAACTCACTGATCTGTGAGCTCCGTTTATCCCCAGTCAGTTTTGTGGTTCATCTACCTTATTTCTGCTTGCTCCCACAAGCAAAACCACACAAGTTTATTAAAACGTTTCCATAATTAGGATAATTAGCAGTTATTGTGGATGCATTTAAAATAATTTTGATACTGTTATTAACTAATATTTAAAGTGTCTTTTTGAAAAATCTCAAACTTTTGTTCAGTAACCTAAGCACATCGTGCACCCATCCGCAGACTCCTGGAGGGCAAACACGCGGCCGCGGTGAGCAGCTATGATCCTCGCTTCTTCAGCCAGTTCCTGGCTCAGCAGCTAGCTGGCTGTGCATTTGGGCAATTTACATACCTCCTTTGAGTTTCTGTTTATTAGCAAGACGAGGAGAAGGTTTTGTATTTAAGTGTTACTGGAAAATTGATTAAAATACATTGAAAGTCCCTATCACGAAGTAGGCATTCAAATGTTTAGAATATGATAGATCTGTTATATATGTTAAGAATATCAATGATTCCTAGTCATTGTGAAGTTACATAGCAAGTGATCTTTCAGAAATTTAAGTGTTCCTATGGAAGAGTATTACATGTTTTCTTACTTTACATCCAAGGAATACAAAGCTCAGGGAATGATGAAACAGAGCCAGGATTGAACTCAGATAGTCTAACTTTGGAGTGTATGGCCTTATGACTGCTTTGGAAATGTGTTTCCTTCTTTAGAAGAAAAAAATTATCCAAAGCAGTGCCTTGTAAGTTTCTCAGATAAGTAGCATAGGCAGTGGTATTTGGGGGTAAAATTTGAAGCTAAGAAATTTTGTTTGCATCGTGCAAAATCAATGCATCCTATTTAAAAATGCCCTCTGCAGAGATGAAGGCCAATTTTTGGAAGGAAAAAAAAAAAAAAAGACAAATTGGCCATTAAGATATATTGCTTGTTGTTATAAAGGGTCCTGCATGTCCTGCATAAAGCATTTACATAGAAGTTTATTGTCAAACAGATAACAGCATGTAAATTTCCAGAAATCAACGTGGCATCACTGGAAAATCATACCCCTGAGACCTGAGTATAGTAGATAGTTCCACAGCAACTGAATCATAAAGACTTTTATAGATCAATAACCCTCAACCTCGCTGCATTAAAAAGTGTCTTCATCAACAAAGAGTTTCAGGGAGTCATGAAAGCACAGTCATTGGGAATATTAGAACAGCTGAGTTTTGTGTATATTATTTTTCACAAGGTCATTGGCACATCACATTGATTTAATGATTAACTTTTAAATCCCAGTATACTATAGTAAAATGATACAATGTCTATACATAAACATGACTATCTTTCTCCTCCTTTTCTGGGATAATCCCATGTTTTCTACACTAGTCCAAAATTTGTTGAAGATGGAATGTTACTAGAATATATTTAATTTTGGACAACAAGAGTTAAGTGTCCTAAACTCTTTTTCCAACCCATATTGTGTCTGCTTTCTTTCATTTGTAAACTTGAAGATAATACTAACAATTCTGCAAAGTTCTTAATTTCCAAAGCACATGTCTCACTGAGCTAATTACTTGAGACAAATAAGACTAAAATGATTTATTTTATAATTTATTCCAAGTGAAGCTGAAATTGTCAGTTATCTTTATTGTATTATATGATATTTAGAAAAACAAATTTATATATCTAATGAAAAAGTTAAAATGTTATAAATTTTTTGAGTGATGACATATATTATTGAAGGTCAAATGGGACAGTGTTGGAAATATACAAACTATCTAAAGGGCATATGGAGAACCAAAGATGTTTTTTAGGTTGGTTTTATCTGATTGATTAAAAATTTACTAAGGAGGAAACTTTATTGAGCACTTGTATGACAGATGCTTTATCTACATTAAATTCATAAAATTCACAGGGACTATAATGGTATATTTACCCCTATACTGCAGATGGGGTTATTGAGACTTAGGCTACTAGCTAGTTGAAGTTAACAACTGCAATGAGGTTAATATGGCCCAAGGTATAACATTTTGCTTATTTTTAAGTTAAATACTGAACTACAGAGGTTTAACAAACTTGACTGGTTTATATAGCAGGAACAATCAAAAGAAAAAACCCCCGAATGTAGATTTTAATTGATTTTACCAGTTAGTAGAATTAAAACATTAGTCTTAGATGATACATGTACATCAGATTAAACGTTTTCACATAGATAATAACACTGATAGAATAATTGCAAACAGTACAGTAAGATACAGCAGATGAATTTAATAATAAACACAATCAAGTTTGACATTAAAGAATTATACTCTAATGATATTGAGGATTATGCAAAATCCATCAGATATGTACATTGACATATTTGTGTACATGTAGTGGAACATACCTGAAATCCCAGCACTTAAGAGGCTAGGGTAGGAGATCACCATAAGTTTGTGTTCAGCATGGGCTGCATAATGAATTCAAGCTCAGCCTGTATTAAAGAGCCGTCTTTAAAACAAAAATAGAAACAAACAAAATGAAAGCAATATTTATGGGTAAATATTATATAAAATTTTCTATAAAATGTTTCAGCAAAATTTAAAAATACAAAGAGAAGCTAGATCAATGAAAAATAGGTAAAGTTTAGTGATAGGTACATAGAATTTATTATAATAAAGATTCACAATACAGGATTTAGAAAATAATCAGTTAATTGAACTCATTAGGTTAATGCTGGAAAACAAATTTTATTTCTCTGGATGAATCTGTGTTCAAATTTTTAACTGTTCTGTGTAGGGCTAAAAGACATCTAGAATATACATTTGTTGGATTCATTTTTCAATATTTTTAAGATAATTTAGAGATACAAAGGCATGTGTTTCAGAGAGATGAAATACTGTATTCTTGAAAAAGAATTTAGCTTTGGAGATCCTATTGAAATTCATAATTTTGTTCTCCTAAACATGGCACTACAGTATGATTTTAATACTGTTTTATTTTTCTAATCTTAATTAAAACTAAGACTTACCACATTTATGAATAACATTTAGATCTTAAACAATTGGGGTGCACATTGTTTAACTGTATGTCATCTGCACTTTATATAATTTTTTAAAATTTTGCTATCATTTAAAATATCATCAACACAAATACCAAATACACTTTGCTGAAACAAAATTAGAGATGTCTTATTAAAATAAGATGTACTATAAAGTTTTATTTTTAAGATAAGAGAAAATAAAATTATCTAGTTTTATACTTTTATTATGTGAAAATGAGTGAACAGTTACTGTGCCGTTATTACTTGAAGAACAAATTTGTTACCTTTTTCTACCTGTTTTTCAAGAGTTTTTTTTTTTTTTTTTCTTTTCTCTCAATCACCAAATCTGGTTACTGCATTTTCTACAAAGCACTTTGGTCTTAGGCAGAATGTTAAGGAAGTATGTTTGGCTTTTCTTCTGCCACTGACCTCTTTGTTGTGGTAAGTCCATTTTCACGCCAGACCCACAACTCTGCTGGACAGCAGCTGTCACTGGAGCTGAGCCACTTCATCCCTCACTGCTAGCCTCTTACCCAGTCCCTGAATCTGCCTCTACCCACCATACAAAAGAAGGATCAGTTGAAACAAATGAATGCCCATAGTAACAGGATAAAGACTAATGATTACTAAGTGTTTAATGGTAAGCATCTAAGTAAGTGTCAGAGTGCCAATCTAGACATTTTTCATGTGTCATTTTAAGTCCGCATAAACACAATTTGTGTATTAATTCAGACAGATACGCTAGGCTACAGGAGGCACAACTTGCATGCCTTTTTAAAGCTACATCATAAGACTTCAAAGAAATTTCAAGTGAAGGTCCATAGGTTGCTTTGGGAGCTGCCCACATCCCTGGGAGTCGGGGCTCAGTCTTCAGTTTCCTTCTCATCCAGGATGTCTCTGTGGGAAAATATGAGAAATGCCAGAATGAAGCCACTCTATGGGCACATCTGTTTCTATCTTGTTTGAATGATGACCAGAAGAGATTCTACTAGATGACATTTGATGAGAAGGAACTGTAGGAAAGAAGAAATTACAGATACTTTTGAAAGAAATAAGGATCTTTACTCCTTTCAATTGGCTCATGTACAAATACTTTCATTGCTAAAGATTCTGAAGCACTGATAGCCCATATATTTTATTTAATAACAGGGACTTAGTGATTGTCTTTAAAGAATACATACTCCACGAAAGGAAACTTTTCATAGTTGATCTCTTTTTATTTCCTTCTTTTGTAAGTTTTCATATTGGTACTTGTTTGTAATGCACAATGATTACATTCATTGGGGGGGAGTTGGCACATGTATACAATATTTCTCAATTCTTTTATAACAAAAGTAAAAGTCTTTTGGTGTAAAAGACTGTAAGATCAAGAGTTTGTTGATGTATTACTACCACTGCCAACTTCTCAGTTTCCTATGGAGATGAAGGGAAAAAATAGGTTTCAGAACTGAAATTTAAATAATGCATTCTTCCTTTTCCATGTCCTATGTCAAATACCTGAAGGGTCAAAATTGTAGAAAAATAAAATAATATATGATAGATTTAAATTGTTTTGTAGTCTAAATGTTTTTTTATCAATACTGAGAGTTTATTTATTGTCTCAAACTTGAACTTTGAAATTCATAAAAAAGAATGGAAATATGGGATAAAATATGCTAAGTATGAACTTTGCATTGGAATAGAAGCCTTCCAATGGTTAAAAACTAGAAACTATGAATGCCTTGTGTATGATAGTTAATAAGAAATGAAAGAAAAAAAATAGGGAGGTAGGGAAAATTCTTTGCTGGGAAATTGAATTCCGTGGGGAAAAAGCAGAGGAAAGAGACCAATTTAGTCAGAGAAAGTTATAATACACTGATCATGATGATTGATTCTGCACAAGCAGAAGCACATGGAAACAATTTAAATGTTGTCCACGAAACTACTGCTTTCAGACATAATGGTGTTTTATTTATCAGGCTCACTGCTTTTAGAGACAGCTCTGTCATTTGAGGAAAAAAAATATAAGCAGGATGGAATTAAATGTGGGAAATATATAGAAAAGGGGCAGGGCAATGGGCATCACTCCCTCTCTCTTTGTCTACTATTCTCTAATAGTGAGACTTTTCCTTTGAATGTCTTATAATCAGTGCTCAATTCAAATAGTCCATGCAGGTGGGTTTTGGTAAAGGCATTTTATTTACCTTACCACCCCAACCTTCTTTCTTTTGTTAATTCAATCTCCCCTTGGGATGTAAAGCTTCATTTAGATAGGTGGATTGTCTTTAAAACCTTAAAAAGAAGCTTTGCTACCAAGCAACTGCTGTCATCATGCATCACGCCCAGTGGTGACCATCCACCAACTCCAAGCTGGCTCTCTCTTTTACTTCTCTTTCCTGCAGATCATCAGAGAGGAGAACCAAGCCACCAGCTGCATCACGGATGAGGCCAATGCATGGAGGCGGAGTGGGTGGGAGGTTTTGGTTTTCTCCCCTCTCTAATTTCTTTACCTCTTTTAATTTTATCTTTCTTTTACTGTCTTTGCTTTTTATCTTCTTTTTTTTTTTTTTTGTCTTTTTCGATTTTATCGGTACCAGGGATCGAACTCATGACTGTCTGCTTGCAAGGCAGGCACTTGTGCCGCTGAGCTAAATCCTCAGCCCCAATCTTCTTTCTTCTTGTTCATTTTCTTTTGTTACATTTTAAACTACTGTAGATTTCCATCTACTGTACAATATCCCTTGTCTTTTTTCTCTTTTCTCCTTCTCATCTTCCACTGATAAATCTTTCAAATTTTACTTTTTTAAATTTTCTGGATCCCCACCCCCCCCCTTTGCTAATATGACTGTAAAACTTTATGACTCCTTAAATAGGTAGTTAATGCTATGCTATTATTGTTGAATACTGTTGTACTGGTAAAGTAACGAGATAAAGTCATTCCACTTAGATCCAATATCTGCTTTGTTTCAGTGGCTATTCTGTAATTATACATCTGTTTTCTGTGAATAAGGGTGTTATGTTTTTGGTAGGGTATGTCAACATCCAATTCATATTTGATGCTACTACTGTTGCTGATTTTGTTGCTATAGCTAAGGTGAAACAACTATTCCTAAAAATTGGTGCTCTCTGAATGCCAGTATCTGGATTGCCTTTGTGTTCTTAACACTATTGTGACCTATATTCCCAGGGAACTGAGTACTGAGCCAAATATGCCACAATCTCCACTCCCAAATGAATGAAGGTGATTGGATCCTGAGAAAGAGGCAAAGACCAATAGTTAGCCACACCCAGACAGCATTTATGAAGAGCAGGCATCAACTAAAGAAGTGTCCCTATAAGCAACAAAGCTTTCCTTTAAAATCAGTCTGCAAACTTCAGCTCAAAACACAAATGAACAAAACAGAAACACAGGAAGAAAAGGCAATGAAATACCTCACAAAACTCCCACCTACTCCAAAACAATTGCATTTGGCACTGAAGGAGAGACAATCAAAGCAAATAGCCGAGTTATTTGCAAGGAAAATAAATGTGATAACGAAACAGATACATAAAGTGCTTGGTGAGCTCAAAGAAGATATAAGTATGTTTATACTGGGCTTAATAAAATGATCAGGAAAGACATTAACAGAAAGTTACTTGAGGTAAACAAAATAATACAAAACATGAAGCATACAAAATAGGGTATATAAAAAGGCACCAAAGAGAAATTCAGGAGATGAAATATTCTATTGAAAGTATGGGAAGCAAAGATGGCCACTGTGAGAACAGAGCATCAGAACTAGAAGACAGGCTGGTATTTGTGTCCACTTAATAAGAGATACCATAAAAATATCAAGAGAATGTGAAAAACGATCCAACAGTGGCTAGATAATATGAAGACAAATCTAAGATTAAATGGAAATAGTGAAAAGTCAGAAGACAGTATAAATCTCATAAAAAACATGTTTACTGAAATAACAGCAGAACACTTTCTAAACATGGAAAAACAACTTGTCATATGGAACAGTAAGGCATACCACATCAGGGAACAGTGGAAGCATAAATAAATAATTTACTGATGCACTTTAGAGTTCTAAAGGAACAAGAACAGTTTAAATCCAAAGGTAATACAAGAAAGGAAATTTTAATAATTAGAGCAGAAATCATTGAAGTTGGGACCAAAAAACAGTACAATGAATGATTAAATCAAAGGACTGGTTCATTGAAAGAATTAAGAAAATAGACAAATTTTATTCAATCTTACTCAGAAAAGTAAAAAAGATCCCTAATCAGTGCAATTAGAAATAAATAAGGTGAAATCACAAAGGACATTGTGAAAATTACTAGTAACTACTCTCCAAACTTGCATACCAATAAATTGGAGAATTCAGAAAAAATGGATCTTTCCTATATTCATATATGCTACCAAAATTGAACTAAGATGGTATAAAAAGCCAGAGTAGTCAAATACCAGACAATGAAATTAAAGTAGTAATAAAAATTCTTCCAACTTAGAAAAGTCCAGGACAAGATGAATCACTGCTGAATTCCACAAGTCTTCAGGGAAGATCTAACAGCAACACTCTTTAAAGTCTTTTTATTTTTTTAAACTCCTTAAGAAAATTAAAAGTGAAGGAATATTGACAATGTCATTCCTGAAAGCTGGTACTACCCTGATTCCAAAACCAGAAAAGGACCCAACTAAAAGCCAATCTCTGTAGTGCATACAGATACAAAAATCTGCAAAAAGAAACAGGCAAACAGAATGCGATAAGTTATCAAAAAAGATCATACATCATGCCCACGTAGGCTTCATCTAGGGATGCAAGTAGGGTCCAACATACAAAAATCAGTAAATGTAACAAATCATATACACAGAAGCAAGGACAACAATCACGTGATGCTATCCATGTGCAGAAGATTGAATCCAAACCCATATATTTTAACATGTAGTAAACTAAAATCAAGATGGATCAAAGATCTAAATGTGGAAACAGAAACAATTTGCTGGAAGATAAGGCAGTGAAGCTCTTAAAGACACAGACTTAGGCAAGAACTTACTGAACGTAACTCCAAATGTGTAAGAATCAACAAATGGAATTATATCAAACTGAAAAGCTCCTTCAAGTAAAGGAAACAACAAATAAAGGGAAGATAAAACCTATAGAATGGGAAAAAATGTTTTTCCAGCTATTCCTCCTAGAGGATAATATTTAGAATATACGAAGAGCACAAAAGCTGGGTGTGGTGGATCACTGCAAGAGTAGGGTCAACCTGGCTACAAAGTGAGTTCAAGGTCAACCTTCACTGTGAAACGCTGTCTCAAAAAGACCAAAAAAACCAAAAAACCAAAAAACAAAACAAAAAAAGAACAGAGAAACAGATGTGCCAATTTAAACAAACCTCTTTTAAAAATAGATAAATAAATAGACTGTCCTTAGAATAAGTGGCCAATTAATTCATGAAAAAAAATACTCTGGCATCAGAGAAATGCAAATTAAAATCATACCAAGAGTCCATCTTACTCCAAAAAAATTGACCATCTTTAAAAAATCAAATAACAAGTACTGACAAATTTTCAGGGAAACAGGAATACTTCTAATTTTTTGGTAGAAATATGAATAGGTACAACTATTAAGGATAAAAAACCCAACTATTAAGAATCAGTATGAAGATTCCTCAAAGAACTAAAACTAGAAATTCTACTCAACCTAGGATACTCTTCCAGGTGTTATCACAAAAGAATTAAAGTAATGATGTGACAGTGATACCTGCATACTCATGCTTATAGAAGCATAATTAATAATAATTAAATATTGTAAGCAGCCTATATATTTGTAAGCAGATGAATGGATAAAGAAAATACAATATTTATACATAATGGAGTACCACTCTGGCATAAAGAAGAATGTACTAGAGTCATTGGCAGAAAAGGAAGCAGGCCCTGAGACCATGTAATGTGTAGTAAACTAGACACATGACTTCTCTTATATGAGAAACCTTCCAAAATAAAGAGAAAAATAAAAGACAATAAGTAGGGAAATACATTTTTCTTATACAGGAAAAGGGTTAAGAGATGAAAGGGATGGGGAGGAGATGACAGGGGTTGAATAAAAGCATTTCATGTACATGTGCTAACTCACCATAAAGAATGAAATTAATCATTATGTATTAGAAACGTGCAGTTATAACATATAAAACCTAAAAAGAAAAAAAAACTATTACTCTTATGTGAGTTTTACATAGAAATATTAAATTGCAAAGAATTACTTTTTCTTGGAGTCATAGGATGGTAAAATATATTTTTGTCATTATGTGTATAGAGGAAAAATAAAACCTTTGTGAAATTTTCAAGAATATGCTTCTTTTAATCTCTGTGTTTTTATTTTTGAAAATTCCTCCCTGGTATCGTGGGTTTTTTTGGTGAGGGGATCGTAATGTATTTTTGATGATTGCATTTAGTAAAGAGATTATCTAATCCTCCGAGACCCCTGGAAACTTTGGCTAAGGCAAGGAATTTTCAGTATTATGCTACACTGATTCTGATTGTGAAGACTGTCAGAAACCTATGATTGATTGAAGGGAAGTAAAATATTTTTCTGAGCTTAGTAGAATAAGATGTTTATTTAGCTTATTTAACATGTTTGGAACTCTTTTAGGAATCAGGTATCTAGAGCACAAATCTTTTTTTGTGCAGTTTTGTATTTGGCATCTGAATTCTGGCTTCCTGATTACTGGCTAATAATAAGGATACTACCACTCGCCTCAAAAAATTGTGTTATTTAAATGAGATAACTCATTATCATAATGCCTAGCATAATAAATATTAGCTATCATGATTTGAATTTGTAATAATATAAATGAATTTCTGTTCAGTTTTTGGGAACAGAGTGAAAATTCGTAATTGTTTATGGAAAGAAAGAAAGCATGAGGTATTTCTTCTATCATGTAAATTGAGACTTTTGAACACAGGAAATTCATAAACATAAGGTTCCTATTATGTGGTATTTGTTTCTGTTTTGTTCCCCCATCCACATTTCTCTGTGCCCAACCTTGTAAGTTCTTCTCTCCTTATCTCTATTTTGCAGTCCTTCTTTAGGTTTTCCTCCCTCTCTCATGCTGAAGCTTCCCTAAACATCTAGCACGTTCCTGCTCTTGGTCTTTGATGTGCTATTCTCCCTAAATATGATGATCTCCTCTAATCTTTCCACTTACTCAATTTGAAATCATTATGTGTCTTATTTCTATGAATTATTTTCTGACTTACTGAGTCTTTACCTTTTTCTGGGCCCCACTGATACCTTGAACCTCTCTTAAAACAATTCCTAAGTGTGATACTCATCGCTAAAATGCCTGATTTTATTTGTCCACCAAACTGCATAATTTGAATAATAGAAAATGGTGTGCCTTATAAAAGGATCTATCAAATAATCATTTAACTTCACAAAGATTGAACATCTCAGGGCACTTAAGTTCTTGGTCCCCATCACATGTTTCATAGCAAAGAACTCTATGCCATCCCAGACAAAGGTAGGAATGGATTGTATGTAGTCTAAAAATGTATGAATCTCCTGGTACATTTTGTTATCCACCTAGAGCAGCCTTAGTGACTGTGGAATACGTTCTTCTGTGATATGGACACTCTTTATGTCTTCCGTCTTAGTTGAAGCCTAAGGTAGTCCTAGAGATAAAATGATACCTATGGAAAGCTCTTTGCTCTTCCTTAATAGACCCACAACAGACTGTCCACTGAGCAACCAAGCTACGAAGCACCCCTTATCCCACTCACAGTGTGATTCAATGGACCTCTTGGGTTTCCATTCCATATGCTTATCCACCTCTCTACCTATATCTGTGACTTACCCTAGTTCCTAATTAAATTATTATACCCCCATCCATTCTATTTACACAGGTGAAAATTCTTTTTTTACAATGCGACATTTATGGCCCACTCCCTCATCTAAGAATGATCAATAGCTCTTACCCTTTATAAGATTATGTCAGAAATCTCCCTTTACAGTCCAACCAAGCTATGTTTTCCCAGAGTCCTCCTAAGATTCTCTCTGGGAGCAATCTTAATACATCCTTTAGTTTTCCCAGATAGATGCAGTAATGACTCTCCCCAAATAGCATAGGCTTTTATATCTCTCATCGTTTCTATATCTTGCTACCTGCTGCGAATGCCTTGTCATGAAAACTATCCCCTTTATCAAGCTAGTTCTTTTTTATTTATTAGACAAGACCTAATGAAACTTTCCTTTTTATGATTCTATGTTTCCACAGCATTTGTTATTTATACATTATACTATTTAAATTAAATTTTAGAAACATGCATAATTCTTTCTCACTAGCCTGGGAAATCATTATATTCCTACCTTCCCTCACATTTCATCTAGCCTATCTGAACTCCATTTACTGTGAACCCTATTTAACCAGTTAATCACATAGAAATATTTTCTCTGATGATTTTGAGAAATGCTTAAAGTTCTCTTAATGTGAACTCGAATTGACCAGTTCCTTTTACAGAAGTTTTCGGTTATTTTACTGAAATCAGCTACATGAAAACAAGTAAATTATTATCTCTCTTTTAAATACAGGGCATAGAGTTCTCAATAAACTCATCAATGTTCATATGTAAAGTATACATTGATCATGGAGAAATCTGCAATTTAAAATTGCAGAGTTCATACATTAACAGAACTGGTCCACTGACTTTCATTAATGCTCTAGCTAGTGATTTAGACTTTGTAGTACACTTAAAATACTTTTTCCCTTATTTTTGAAACCCAGTTCTTTCAGTGTCTATGCAGTGAACTGTAAGGGATGACTACTTATGAAAGCATACACACATATTCAGCTAAGCATCAGGTTTTCATTTAAGGTTGCATTTTAAGCATTATATAGATTTTGATGTCCTGTGAAAATTTTTAAGTGTTAATGGAAAAAATCTTCAAAGATCTGTATCTTTTAGTTAGAAAACTAACTTGGAAACTTTTTATGGTTATTTGTGGTTTGTCTGGTTTAACTGAAACTACTTGAGTTGTACTGTTGTCTTCTTGATTTTTTTCTTCCATTTTTTGGCAACATTACCCATTGGAGTCTGGGACTTTTTTGATATCCAGTTATAGTGCTTCACTTTTCCCCCAGCTTTATTTTAAAAATAAAAACCAATTTTTAAAGTATTTGAAATGCTAGTTGAGCATTTCAAGATATCTGCAGAATAGTTTTCTGAATATCCAGCATTAGTTTTTCACTGCTCTGTCCTTGAAGAAAGTGAAGAAATCTGCCAGAGAAGAGTTAAATAATCAACCTTTCCTGAGCCAAACCGTGGGCCTTCTGGTTTGGGTGAGATCAAATATCAGCAAAACATTTTCTAATTTGTGTTTCTTAAAAGGATTCTTTTCAAGACGCCAGGAGGAATGTGAGGTTTGGCCTCCTTTTTCACATAGAAATTGCTGAAAGGAGCACTTGATGTCTTTTAGGGCTACATGCTTTGTAAGGAATCTTTAGCTTTTGCCACAGTGCACGATGAAAATTGTATTTATTAGCTTTTAGCTCTGAATAGTTGTGTATGCCACGGCCAAGCCCAGACACTTCTTTGCAGGTTTCTGCATCATCCATCTATTTTATAAGCTCACTAGTCACAATTCTACCAATTTCGCTTTTGAAATGCCTTTGAAACACACTTTTTCATCCACTTTCCTATCTTATGCAGAACTCTGTCTATGATTTCTCTGGTTCAACATGCATCTCCCTCCCAAATGGAAATAACTTTGCCTAATTTCCAAAATGTTCCTTAATTGTTTCCGCTCCACATACCCAATATCTGAAAAACATAAATTTCTTGTTTCTCAAGCCAATTGATTTTAACACATGATTCAGAATCAGAGCCCTTAAAAACATAAAATGTAGGTTGCCAACTTGTGACTTTCTGGCTGTAGCCTGGAAATCTGCATTTTAAGTTTCATTGGGAGATTCTTAGATGCACCGAAGTGGAAAGCCTCTAAGCAGTTGGCTCTTCTTTTCTCAGCTTCTCTTTAATATAGTGGAAGCATGCCTCCTCTGAATGGGATGAAGCCCCTAGTACTTGTTCATTTGTGCTGCTTTCTGATTGATTATCCAACCAAAGTATAAGCTCCATGGGGCAAAGGTCATGTTTACACTTCATGATGAGGTAGAACAAAACATGGGTGGGCTGGAAGGGTTCGACAACTTACCTTCTTTGTACATTCTATCTGTGAGGATAAACATGTATCTTCCAGCCTCAGCATGCTCATAAGCAAGGGAGAGAACTGATGGCGATGATGTCTAAGCTCCCCTCTGCTCTACTCACAGCCTGTAGTGCCTAGTCATAGAAAGCACAAGAGCTTCAAAATTCTAACTTTGCTGTCAGCTTTGTAATTGTAAGGAAAACTAATCTTTTCAGGTCTCAGCTTCAATGAAACAAGTAACATATACCTTTTGAGATTTTTATGAAGATAAAATACCTTGGCACAATAACTCACAAAGGAGGGTTTCTAAGTATGGATATTATTCCATCCCCTCCTCCACTACTCATGATTAAAAAGAATTTTAACATTACTACTTGGATGATCACATTACTTTCAGACACTCTGCTCCTGCATAGTTTTCTATTGCTTTGTTTAATGATACAATATAAAGTTGGTTGGAGTCAAAGGTGGTACTATTACTAAATAACTCAGGGAACCAATGCATTTTAACATCTCTGAAATGGAGACTTGTATAACCATTTGGGAGGGACTTTAAAGTGGTTGTGAAGCTTAAATGAGATAACACATGCAAATATCCAGCTGGTTTCTAATACAGAGTCCATGTTAAATGTTAATTCTTCTGCCAAAGGTTAGCATGGTGCAGCCAAATTGCACTGCTCTGGATTCAAAAGATCTGCACCAGAAGCCTGGAACAACTAATGTCTTACATAACCTTAGGTAAGTGATGTATCTGTCTGTGCTTTAGTTTTCTGCTGTACAAAGTAGTGTCAATAATAGCCAATTCTATGGGATCAGCTAAAGAAATAGATAAGGAAATACAAGAGCAAATACTTTCTAAAGGGAACCTATTTATATATTTTTAAAATAAAATCACCAATGTTTATTTTAAATTTACCATGTTACAGGAATTTATTCTCATTCAATTTTCACAAAACCTGCTTAAGCATATACTGTATTATCTCTTTATCCATGTGAAAATAAAAGTTCAGAGAAGCACAGTAACTTCCCTAAGGACTCATATCCAACTGCAGAACAGGAGCTAAAATTCCGAAAGACCTACACCAAAGAGCAACCCTTAGTCAAGGACTGCCAAGATTGCACTCAGTCAAGCAATCTCATTCTGCTGATTGTGGCTCTTCTATGAAAAGATTAGATTTCAGGGTTGAAAAAAAGACATGGGGCTGTGAGTGACTGAAGCCATGAATATTTAGAGCAAAACCAGGTAGCTGGTAAGTGCCTGAGGGTTGCTTTCTCTGGGGGGATCCTGGGTTCTTCCAAGGGGAGACAGAAGCTGTGGTAGGACCTAACCCTAAGGTCCTGCCCTGAATCTCCAGGGAATGTAGGAGGTGTGGTTACTTAACTTCACAGAGAAGATTTGCTTCAGTCTCTCCTTAATTTTCTTTATGTCTTTTCTTTCTTCCAATTCAAATTTTGTTGGAGCTTTTTTCTCTAGTTTAACACCTTTTCTTGTAATGTTGCATCCTAAATGTGTCATATTACTTGCATATCTATTTGCTAAGACTACATTTAACAAAACAGACTCTTGTTCAATGCCTTTACCAGTTAATTGGTAATTAATTCGCCATGGTTCCACTTCTTCAACCTTCTATTTCCTTTTACATATAATAATTTTTAAAAGTTAGAAATTCAGTGATAGACCAGTGATGTAGCTCAGTGGCACGATGTTTGCTTGAGGTTCTGAGTTCAATTTCTATTTCTCCCCACCCACCCCTCCTGCCAAAAAAAGATAAGAAATTCAGTGATATAGATACTTAGATACTTAACTCAATGAGATTTACTAACTCCATCTGGTTTTTGAATAATTATATTTATGTGGTTTCTGGCATGTTTATTATAAATTAGGTTGCTAAAATTATATATGTAGCTAAAATACAGTTGCTATATTTGTAGCAAGAACCTTCATATATTTTTTTTTTAGATCTCAAAATTATTCTCATTTTGTAGATAAGAAAATTTAGGTTAAGTGCTAAAATGGTCTGCTGCATAGTCACAAATAGTCACAAAATCATCACTATGGTCAAAAAATAGTCACAAAATATTCAAAATTATCACAAAATAGAGATATTGACACCTGAATATTTGTTTCATGGTAGTAAGTCTTATATGCTTTTCATTATCTCATACCCTCAAGACATTATCTAATTTTTGTCTAATTTGCAGAATTCACTGACATAACTATTGCAGAAATGCCTTATGTTGACAAGAGTGTTTTTTAACATACCTTGATCTCATATGGTCCTCATAACAGCCCTTGGGTGGAAATTGATACAAATGGTAAATCTAGGTTCAGAAAAGCTAAGTGGTTTGCCAAAATTCACACAGTGAATCAAAGGAATTATCAGCATTTTACTCCTTTATGCTTTAATACTCTACCATACTTCTGACTATAATTTGGATAAAAGGTGACTTTTAATCACCATTCATATTATAAAAATAGATAAGCAAACCCAAGAGTAATATAAAGAACTTGTCATCATAAAATCACACTTGAAATATTTTTTAAATATTAAAACTTATTTTAAAATCTAAAATTTTAAACAGAATGCTAGAGATTTAAAATGACTAGTAAGTTAATTCTTTTTGTTTTTTTAAGTGAGATAATTATTTTGTCATAACTACAGTATCAACTAAAAGAAGCATTTGGTTTTGATTAGGATTTTAGTTAAGGAAATGACTGAAGATATCTGAAATTTATATTCTTTTAGTAATTAATCAGTTTCTTCATTCATTATTAAACAGATACTGTGCCAAGTACTATGTGATATTTCCCGCACTAATGATTACAAAAGAAAATTTGAGCTACATTTGTAAACAAACCTAAGTCAAAGGTAAGTTAGATAGTTTGGTCTCCATGCATAGATGGTTAGACTATATGTCATTCCTTTATTATTTTGATAGAAATGACAGTGTGAATTAACATACTCTGGTAGGAAGAAAGCAAGAGGAAAAGACCAAAAAAATAATGAGTATGTAATTGGATACTCTCCTGTCAACCTAATATGGGTGGGTGGGTGACTAACTTGGGCTTTACTTTTACTTTAAAAGTTTTTGTATTTTATCTATTAGAGTAAAAAGAAAAATTAAAAGAAATTGCATTGTCAATTTGGAATATGATTTATTGAGAAAATTAGAATTTGATTTACTGAGGAAATGGAGATATTGGGCCCATGGGCCGTATATTAATTCATACACTAAGGATAAAATATTCCAGTTCAAATTTGTTTAAAAAAACTTGATAGTGTATGTGATGATATTAACATTGAACTCCAGCTGGTTAGCAATGGCTTCAGGTGTGGTCCTATTCCTCAGAAGCTGAGATCCAGGAGTCCAGAAGTTCAAGACCAGCCTGGGCAACCACACAGCAAGACCTTGTGCCATTACATCATTTACAAACAGAAAAAAAAGTTAGCCCCATTAGAAGCCAGAATGGCACACCATCAGCCAGGATACAGGCTGCTGTAGAAACGTGAATGTAATTTGAATGAGAAACAGAAAAGCCTGAAGCAAGTCTTTACTTGTTGGAGGAAACTCTGTCCCTGGGTGTTCTCTTGCTCAGTATTGGCTATAGAAACTATTCTCTATTTCTACTTTAATTATTTTACCTAAGTAAAAATTTTGATTTTCATATTTAAATGTGCAAAATAACAGAATTTTGTCTCACCTGACACATTACAGTTTCTGTGTACTGTCACTGGGGTATTCTGTGAATAAAACATTTTACCTTGTGGAAATGTAATATTCTCTAGCTTTCACACAGTACAGTTAATCCATTATCCCTTGACTAGACTGTAGTCCTGAAGAGTTCTAGCAAAAAAAAATTTCTTCTCAGAGCATCAAGGAAAAAATGTTCATGACCCCAGAACAACACTTTCTTTTTTGTAATGTGAGAATATTTCTCCTTTAACTATAACTTTAATTAAACTCTATTAGCTTTAATTTAATTTAAGCTATTTAAGTAGTTCAAATGCTATTAAACCCTTAAGAACATATTTTTAAAAAGGTATTTAGTTTCTGGGCATTTTTCTTAGATTTCATGCTGCCTTAATTACCATCTTATTGTACAGTATATAATAAAATAAAATACAATGCATAAATTGCATTAATCTCCATAAAAGTAAACTTGAGGTAGAGCCGTAAAATAACCAAAATTGGAAGTACAATAAAAACACAAAGTGCATAAAACATCTTCAAACGTTTGGACTTCTATGGTTGGTGAGCAGATCTTATTGCATTCTTCTTTTATTTCCATGGAAATGAAAGTAGTCATTCTCATGTATAGTGCATTATTATGTAATATTCCCATCTTATTATGTGATTATTCTTTGTCTTTTTTCCCTTTCCTTTTTTAATGTCTTTCCTCCAAAGTAGAGCTTCTCTATGTATAATAATTTTCATGAGTTTGCCAGGTCATTTATTTCTCTTTCATAATTAGTTACATAATTATAGCACCCTGGCAAACATTAGTAACTAGGGAAATAAGGCTATTTAATTATGTCCTAATGAATAGTTGTGATTATATGATTGTTTAAATACATAGGAAATTAAGAAAATGCTTTCTATCAAGCAAAATATTTCTTGAATTCTATTTTCAAGAATGCTACCAATTAAGATACTGTTCATAAAAACTTTTCACTGTTACAGAAATTATAGATGTTAAGAATATAGAAGCTGTGATTCTTGGATTTGAAACAATTTTGGATATCTTCAAGTTCAGTTCTTTTATGGTTTACTGACACATGTTTTATGGTTTATTAACAAGTACACTTGTTAGCAAAATATTTCTTAACTACCTCCAGGGCTGTAATGTTTGCCATTAGAGAAGAACTTGTATTCCAGTTCTGAACAGTGCTAATGACTAGCAGATAACTCTTCAGCATGTAATAGGTGTTAGACATTTCCAAATGTTATACAAGGCAAAACATTTGAGTCAGACTTTACTTTTGTACATTAAGTGTGACCCTGAGGTAAAGGATATAACAAGTCTACTTGCAAAAATAGAGTGATTGGACTGCAATGTACAAAACATGCTCACTTTGCAGTGAAGAGTTCAGATGATCTAATCATCTGCAGTTGAGGAAATTGACTACTTGTCAGGGCATCATGCATCATAGCTCTGCTTTGAACTTTTTTCTCTCACAGGTCCCTCAGGCGGCTTTGAGCTTGTACTTGAATTTTTGATTCTTGATCAGCCACAATCTGAAATTTAATCTGGCATTTCCTAGATGCTTTAGTCCTCAAATGTACCCTAAATTCCTTATTTCACAATTCATGAGCAAGTAACCCAATCCAATATAAGACTCCAGAACACTTGGTTAGATATGGTAACCAGTCTGGTCTCAGTGCTTCAGCCCAGCTGGAACCACTGGAGCCAAGTACATAGAACATGGAGATTAGCCGGTGACATACATTTGAAAGAGTTCATTAAGAATCAGAAAGCCCCTCTGGTGCAGGCGAGAACTCCTAATGGCAAGTTCTTTTTGAATGTGGAGGCCACTGTTAACATACAGTTACTGTACACACTGGCCAGTTACTGTCACTGCTAGTCTTTTTAAATCAACTATACTCAAAATAGTTTTACATTATTTCTTACTTTATTAATTCTATTCAATCTAATCTTTTTTTTTTTTTTTAAACAGGGTGACCTATGCATGTGGGACATATTATTTACTTCATTTGGGAGAAGTGCTTGGTGTGTTTTACTCCATGGGCTTCCAGAGATGCATAAGTTCATGGAATTTGAATTATGCAATGATAAAAGTATAATATAGATTCATATAATGCAAAGCAGGTTAGATACATTATGACTTTTAGTCTCCGAAACTACTCTGTGGGATTTGCCCTATTACATTCTTGTTTTGTGTGTGAGGAAATGGGCTTGCAGTAAATTACTAACTTACCTTTAACACAGAGCTATAAGTGTCAAAGCTGGGAGCTTGACTCCAAACTTCTTTGTCTTCAGGGCCCCGATGCTGTGACTGTGCACTGGTGTCGCTCAGGTTCCAAGAAGTTCAAAAACAGTCAGTGTAAGCACATCCATGACCGAGTGCAAGAACTACATTCCGAGCCAGCACCAGCCTTGCCACTTCCGCTGTGCCAGTTCACGTGTTGGCCATTCTCCCAAGCTAAAAGACCTACCTGAAAGCACAGGTAGCACCTTAAACAAGGGTTTGACTTCAGGTTCCTATAATGGCCAAGGAGTTAATGTGAAATATCAACTTTTAGTTGACTTTACTCAACAACACAATTTTCTTTCTTTGTGCTTTCAAGATATGTACCTGCTCTATGATAATTGTGCAGATTATCTGAATATATTGTTTAGCTTTATCTCTAAATCAAAACAAGATAATCACAAAATTATTATTCGGGATCCCCAAGTAAAAAGAAGGACAGTCCAGGGTTTCAATTATAATGAACCGTATAAAGTGTCGAGGATATACAAGAGCAGAAGCAGATAAAATGCTATGAGGGTGGAAGCATTTATTTTATTAGGTCAGAGGATGCTCTGTGTAAAAATAAATTAGTGTACTTTCTTCACATTGATTAAGAGTTGATTTGGGGAAAGTAGAGCTGGTAATGGGTTGAGCATTTAGGCATTCTTAGGGCCATTTCATTATTATATAAACTAGGACTTTTTTGGGTGGGTACCAAGGATTGAATTTATGACCTTGTGTTTGCCAGTCAGCTGCTTATGCCACTGAGCTAAACCTCCAGCCTAAATGAGGACATACTGTAGAGTAAAGGGGGCACCTCTAATAGTTACACCAATGCAACAGACAAAGCTGGGATTGTTCTGGTCAAACCAGCATGTGTAATCACCTGAACCATAGAGAAAAGAGCAGAAAAGCTCTTTTTAGCTAGAGCAAGGCAGGAAATAGGAAAAAAAAAGATAAAGAAAAATATATTAGGGTTATATTGTAGAAGACCTTGAATGGCAACAGTTTTACAGACAAAAAGTTCACCGTTGAAAGACTGAGAATAGACAGATGTACAACACAGCAGTACTGTCTTCAAAAGAGATGAAACTGGCAGTAGAGATCAGGATGAATGGAAAGGGGAGTAAACATTGGAAATACTTACTTGAGATGCCCATGGCTTCTTTTCTATCAGTATATTCTTTTAAAAATGAATTTGCCTTGACCACAGTTTAAGAAACTCCAGCTCTATGCTTCGCGTATCCTTGTTTATCCTGATACACCTGATAGAGCCAGGGGTAGACATATGACTTTTGCTGGCCCAGTGAGATATTTCACTCTTAGAAATTTGGAATTGAAACTAGAGATAGAGCAGTTTGAGTGAATGAATTCATGGCTTTGGAGTACATGAAGCGAGTTGTGAACAAAACAGGGAGTCCAGCATAAAACTGGTGTGTACAGAGACAAGTGCTGGGAAGTACAGTACTTGTGAGTTCTCTGTCTGTCTGTCTGTCTGTCTGTCTCTCTCTCTCTCTGTGGCTGGAAGGGAACAGAGAGAAAGCAAGACAAGAGAGATGCTGCCTGATGGCTTTGAGGTCCTGTGATAGTTACTGTATTTTCCCCTCTAATTTGATTAGGTTTATCTTTCTTGAGAACAATCTTAAGATAAGTGGAAAAATGTTCTCCCATCATACTCACTCATTGGAGAACTTCATTGTAAATGAGGCAAAACAAATCTTTTTGTATACCGGTCCTTAAATATCTCAAGATCGACATTATTATTTCCTACACTTTTTCTTCAGTCCAAATATTTTGTTCTTTACCAATACCCTGTCCTGTCATTTGCTTGACCATCTTATTTAAAATTGAGAACCTTACTTACAAATTGTTCTGGCCAGTACAAAGTATAGCCAGGATATTTTTTTATCACCTTCCCCCTTCTTGGATCTTTTGATTATCACACAAAGAATGTGAAAACTCACTGTAGTCAGCTCTCCTCCAGCTGTAGTGATGGGAGGGAGGACTTGTATTAATCTTAATTAATAATACATATGCAATAGGCACTAATAACACTTCTTCTGAATTATAAAGCCAAACATTCAGTGAGGGAAATTCTTTAATTCTTTTCTTGTCTAGGATGAGAAGAGATGATTGGAAATGCATCACTTTCAAGGATGGTAATGCTAGAAAACAAGAACTTGGTTCTGTTTTCTATACCAGACTGGACCACCTTCACTACTTTGCTTATTGCATAAAGCAGGAAGAATCTTTGTATCCAAAGCAGTGCAGTATATATTTTAATATTTATTGATAAACTTCTTTGAAGGCTTGTATCCAGATGTGACCCCAAAGCCTCATGCGGTCATAGGTGGGGCTTTTTGGAGATGTCTGGACCTTGGTGTGTGCTGCAGGGATCAAGGATGCAATGCTACGACTGATTCATGATGGCAGTTGTGACGCGAGGATTAAGAGTGTCACCTACCCTAAAAGTGAGTAGTCTGGGTAAATATGAGAGACAGAAAAGGGCTGCTTGTCACTTGCTGCTGGTTACTGCTTTGCTGTCTACTGACTGCTTGCCATGGACTATGTATTCTCTGTGATGCTTTTCTACTGTGCTAACCTACCGGGGAGCCAGCCAACTATGAACTGAAACCTTGACAAACTGTGAGCCAAAATAAACCTTTCCTTCTTTAACTTTAGGAAATACGAACCAAGCTCCTCTTCATTTTTGGCCACAGCATCCTTGGCACACACAATAGTTGTGTGAAAAGTGATGCATTTCCAAGCATCTTGTCTCATCCTAGATAAGAAAAGAATAAAATAACCTCCTTTACTAAGCCTAAATATATTTTTGTAAATATGATTTATGATGATACTGATTTTTAAGTTATTATATAAATATTATAATTTATTTAATAATACTAAAATTTGTCTTCAGTGATAAATGTTCATAATTTCCAGCTATAGAACACAAAAATAGTGTAAATTCATTTTCTAAAACTTGTCGTCCTGTAGACCTACTTTTCTCTTCTAGAAGAAAGATAAAAAAATCTGCATTTAATAAACTAATACAGATAATATGACACAGATTTTTAAGCGTTGAAGCCTAAAGTATAGAATAGAATAAACGGAAGAGTAAACAACAATTTGAGTGAATACAGTGTTGATGTAGTAGGGACAATAAAATATATCCTCAGATAGGTAAAACATCAAGCAGGACAAATGCAACATCTTCTGAAGTGATAATCAGTATAATTTTGATGCCTATAAATGTTTGCTACTTCACAATATCTTGGAGTGACTTATAGAGTAGAAATGGTGATGGTGATGATGCGTCTGTTCACTTAATAATGATTTAAGATGAGTTCCCTTCCAATTGTAGTTCTCTGTGACCCCTGAATGACATGGGGAGACATAGAAATGTCCATGCTTAGAAAAGGGACACAAGCAGCTTTACAGGCAGGACAAAGGAAAGCTAAAATGGGCAGCATTGGCCCAGAGATGTGATGGATATTAAGCATCAGCAGCAAGTGTAGGCAAGTGTTTTAAAGCCAGGCAAGCACAATGCAGATGTGGAGGGTAAAGGAGGCACCATTTAAGACAACGTGAAGTGAACAAAGCTCAGGGAGGAGACCAGCATTGTCAATGGGTCAGAGACCTTCCACCTCTGCATCCATGTTTCTAATAATCTCTTATTGCTCTGAGGCTACCTGGGCGAAAGGAGGAGAGAGAGGATGAGAGGCAAGAAAAAGGTATGAACACCCAGACAGGCCAGATTCATCTGTAAGAAATCATAGCAGACAGTGTTACTGAGAGTATATATATATATATATATATATATATATATATGTGTGTGTGTGTGTGTGTGTGTGTGTGTGTGTGTGTATATACATATAAAATTTTTGCATTGCTATTTGGAAAAACAACAGCTGTGACTAACCTGCATTTCTTAATGTGGTCTCATCTGACTTACTTAAAGGGTGCAAGTTTTAAAAGTATTTTAAACACAAGACACTTGATTTAAGAAAAGTGGAGTGTATAATTTCATATCAGAGTTCAAATCAGTGGAGACTTCACTCATAATTAGCAGATGGACACGTAACATTTGAACAAAACCCTAAAGGATATGAATGATGTGGGAGAGAAAGAAAAGAGTGAAGAAGCACATATTTGCTAAAAATAGAGGCAGAAATAGAGGAAAAGGACCTGTATAGGAAAATCAGATAATCTGTTACTGGAGCATATATATGTTGCCTAAAGCACCCAGTTTTGAAAATTGCGAAGGACCTTAGAAATGTAGATCTTCTCATTTTACAAGTAAGACAGCATAAGTTTAGGTATATGAAATAGTTCTGTCATCTGTACACCCCTGGTGGGGTTCTCTCTTGAACATGGCTTTCTTCTCTACAGCAGTTTGCTGGGACTGCATGGAGCTGGCTTATGGGCTGGTACTTCACTGGCTATGCCAAGTGACTGAAAACCTTGAGGAGAGAATTTTAACACAATCTGCTCTAGAATAATGAGGTAGATGGAAGGCAAAGAGAAGGATTTGTAAAGATTACTGCAGGTATCCAGGGAAGAAGTAGCATAATCAAGGTGTAGCTTTTGTAATAGTTCTGGTTTGGGAATTGTAACTGTGATTTCTAACAAGGTTGTTTTCTACTGCCCAGAAGAGGGTTCAGGGACTCTTAAATTATTTAATCAATGAATAAAGCGATGAGTGCTTGTGACCTCAGAAATGTGGGAGGAGATCTGAAAAGAATTTGAGTCTCATGACATAATTGGCAGTAAGACTGAAGAAGTGTTGAGTTTATTTGGACCTACTGAGTTTGATGCACAGAAATGGCATCATTCTTCAATCAGGGAATTAGAAAGTGGGCCCAGAGATCTGAGAAGGAACATACTTGAAGATTTAGAGATTTGGAGCAATATCAGAATACGGTGCTAGTTTATAGTTCACAGGGATTCTTTACCTAGTAGCAAAATGATTGCCGGTCCCATGCTTTTCACATGAAAGTGCTCAGTGTTTTCCAGTGGCAGTTTACAATGTTTCCTTCATATATCTTGAAGTCACTTTGTTTTCTTTTTTAAAGCATTTTTTTGTAGCAGACATGTGAAAATGGGACAATCTTATATTCAGCAGTTATAGTCAGTTAAATTGTGAACTGAATAATGCCTGGGTGTGGTGCTGTTTATTGGAACAAGTGGTTTATTTTACTGCCTAAATTTCACATCCTTTAATATTCCTCCTAAGAAGTCATCTGATTTGGAAAATTCTTGCAAAAATAATACTGGAAAATAAGGACTAAATCCATGTCATCCAGTTGAAGTGAATTATTGAGTGTATCTATTTCTCTGGAATATTTTTTGCTAATAGAAAAATCAGTGTCTGCCAATCTGTAATAATAAGTGTTGAACAAATACTTAAATTATTAGTTTGCAGATGTGCCAGCACCATAGCCAGTATGTCTCAACCTTGTTTTTGATGAGGGAAAAATGAAATGGCATCGTAGCCCGAGAGGAAAGGTTTAGGGTAAGGATTGTTTTTAAATATGCTTTTAAAGATGAAAGACCTCACACCAGCATCAACATCAGAACTGTTGTCACATCCCAGACATTGCTTGTGGAAAGCAGTGTTAAGGATCCATGAAAACTGACTGGGCATGACCACTGCCCTTCACTTCACAGCCCCCAGCCTCAAGCTTCTAGTTAAGTGGACAGCCATTCAGGTAAGGTCATCCCTGGGAACCACCAATCTGATGGCATTGATACTGACCCTGATGTCAAAGGATTCACTTTCTTGTTATGTCTCTGTGAGAGACTAACCCTATGACAAGGGGATCATCACTCAGTGTTGTGCTGTAGTCAGGGGTTACAAGGAGAACAATTACATTCAGGACACAGGATTTGTATTTTTTTAAATGATGGTCACCCAGTTAAATACAAGAAAGTTCAGGAAATCTGTCCATGACTTTAAAGATCTAGAAAATTCGGCCGAGGGCCTGGATCGCACAGCAATGTCCTTCATGAGTCCAGCTGAATACCTAGAGCCCATTACAGTGCTTCCCATGAGTCCAGCTACAGGTCTAGAGCCCACAACAATGACTCATGCAAGTCAGTTTTATTGATCTGTACTAGAAAAGCCCAAAGGTCAGTGGTGGAAGCTAGAAAGTCTCTGCCAGTGGGGTGAAGGATCTGTGTCAGTAGGCTGAGGGTTCTATACTGGAGCCAAGAAGCAACACGCAAAGTAAGGACCAGAGCTCCCCTGAAAAGTACCACAGCCATCCTCAGTGACAGTGAGATCCCAAGCTGTTCTGAGGGTGAGAACAGCTGAGTGCATATCAGGAAGCCAATGTGACAAAACTCCTGGATATTAAACAGCACACCATCTTCCCCTCCAGAGCCAAGAAGCAATGCTCCAAGTAAGGGCCAGAGCTCCTCCAAAGTGAATCACAGCCACTCTCACAGACAAGACTCTGAGCTCCTCCAATGATAATGTCTGAATTCATATCAGGGAAGCTAGCCAGGACAAGCTCCTCTAAGAGAACCAATGGCTCCAAATAACAACACTTAGGAAAACCCACAATATTACACTCTTTCACTCCAGGTCCCCTTTTATGCTGGCAACTTTCCTAAGGTGGGCCATCTACACTCACCACCATAATGATTTAATTCAGCAGGTGTTAAGTTGACCACCAGTTTTTAATCCGTAACAGTCTGGTATGCTTTCATATCTGAATACCCTTCTTGCTTTATGAGAACATTGCGAAATGAATATGCTTTGTATTCACATAAGGAAGGTGGTCTGTAACACTAAAGGATTATTATTAATTCATCCAGAATAAAAGCTATAACCTAAGCCAAGCAGTAAGTACACCTGATGAAAATGCTCATAGTTTCCTGCTTTGCATAACACCTTTCTCTGTTTTGGCTCCTGTTAACACTAAGTGATCCTTACTTTTTCTGAAAGTTTTATCAGTAATTTTATATGATCTCACATTTGATGATGTTTAAAAAAATTCATAAAGATGAAAGTAATGCTATCTAGGGATGAGTAATCCTAAAGACAGAATTTTTATAATTAAGAACAGTATTTATACATCATTATCACAAGCACCTAAATAATTGATTAAGCAATGGAATAGCAACCAAGAAGAACCTGATGTCAACTGAGCTTAGAGCTCAATTTCATAACATCCATGAGCAAAACGTCAGCCAGCAAAGGACTGCCATATCTTGTAGCACATATTTAATTTGTGTTTAATGATTGAGTTTATCTTATGAAATTTCTGATTCAGGAAATTCTAGAAAATAAATATAAGAGAAGTTGAAGACCTGAAAATGGATGCCATTCCACTTAAGACCCTAGGTAGCTAAATTTAAGAGAGATTCAGTGCTAGGATGATAGAAGGGACTGTAATTTCTTCAGGAGACATGGAAATGTTTTTTTTTTTCTTTTTAACCAAACAAATTTCTTATTTTACTAAGAAAATAAGAAAAGAATGAACAGTTAGCAAGCCATGAATAATTCTAGTGACTTATGGTGGACTAAAAGGAAACTAATTTTTGAAGGAGTCAATAAAAACAATTTTTATTGGGCTGTTTCAGTAATTATCCTGGATTCTATAGGTTTATAATTTACAGATCTGCTATTTAAAGAATATAAACAGGAAGACTTCTTTCCCGGTATCTACTCCACTGGGGAGTCAAGATGAAGAAACAAATATGACTCCTTTGATTTTAGTTTCATCTCCTGCAGCTGCTCTGGGAAGTCACTGAGCCACCTGTGACTGGTCTTGAAAGCTGTTGTGTCTTTTTATCGGTACTGGGGATTGAACTCACAACTGCCTGCTTGTAAGGCAGGTGCTTATGCCGCTGAGCTAAATCCCCAGCCCCTAGCTGTTGTGTCTTTGAAGGAGGGTTGTTTCCATCTGGAATGTGCTTTTCTTTTCCTATCTGGTTAAATGATGCTTGTTCTTAGAGAAGTGAATCATTATTACTCTTTGAGGAACTCAGGACACTCTTTCTCCCTATCTCTGCTGCAATGCAAGTGAAGTCCTCCATGCCCTTGTCTTTATTTGACCTTCTATTGGCTACTCAGAACTTACCTTCTCTCTCTCTCCTACAGTGTGAGAGCTCAATGGCTACGTGTTCACTTTTGGAGCCTGCTATGCTGTTTGCCACTGTCTCACAGGACTCCTTCCTTCAGTAGCCGCCTCACTTCCTTCTAGATCTAGCTGGTGTTGCAACCTTTGGGCTTCTTTCATCTTTGCATCCCATTTAGCTTTTAGATCCCTTGAAGTATCCAGACTCAATTTTACTGTAAAATTTTTGTTTCGTTTTGTTTTTTCTTGATTTAATCTCTACTGTGATTGCATGTGTTAACCTGAGCTCTGGCCAGATTCTACCTTGGAATTTCTGGGCCAGAATTTCAGTAGCAGAGAGGTAGAGGCAAAAACCAAAACCAAAACCAAGATTTAAAAAAAAACAGTAAATGTATTTGTTATATTGTTTCTCATAACTGGTGCACTCACCTGTCTTCTTCAATAGACTACAAGTTCCTAGGGACAGAATTTTTATTATGCTCATCTTGACATCTAGGGGACCTAGCATGGTTCCCAGCATTTAGTAGATGGTTAATACATGTTTATAGAATAAATAAAATATATGTGTGGTAAATCTGGAACATGGGATTACTTTCATATTATAGTCACTGCATGGAGCAATTTTACTGTTCAACCATGACAAAGTAGGTTTCTTACAAGGAAGCCAGATAAACATATAGATAGGCAGATGTTTAGCAATAGAAATATGTTCTGAGAAATGAGTCATTAGGCAATTCATCATTGTATGATCAATGCATACTGTCCTTTTGCAAACTATACGGCTATGACATTTCTATGTGATATAATCTTATGATGGAACTGCTGTTATATGTGCATTCTGGTGAGGACAGAAATCTCCATTTCATGGTGCATGACATTCTGTTATTCAGAATGGAGACCTTTTGCTTCCCTTCTCTGTTCTTCACTAGTGCAAGAGAATTTGGCAGCTTTGAGAAAACATTCTACTTTGAAAACATACTACAGCAATAATCTGATAGACTTACAGTATTTTCCAGTTATTTATTCATCATCCATCAATGTCTACAGTAATGAGCTCTGATCTGAGAGTTGGCTGCTGATTCTAATGCTGAAGACTAGAATAATGCTCAGTAATGCAGAGCCTTGCTCTCTAATGGCCTGGGACTAGGTTCAGGGACAGCAATGTTTATCAGTCTCGTTGCTTGCACCCCTGACATCAAGCTCATGTTCACCACACAGTAGATACCAAATACATCTTTACTGAAAGACTAGACCTCCAGAGTTCTTGTCTCCCGTACATCTCCTGCCCCAGATCCTCAGTGTTGGCCTTTCTCACTCACTGACAAATCATTATTCAGTGTATGATTCTGCCCATAAGTATACCGTCTCTGAACTTCTGCACGTGGTCGTACTTCCTCAGCCCATTTCTATAGTCAATGACTGAAATATTGGTGTCCCTCTAATGTGTTTGGTTTCAGGTAAAGGCTGGCCATCTTTTTTTCCTTTACTTTCGGGAAAGTCTAAAGTCCTTTAACATCTCGCTGTGACACTTTTATGATGCCTTCTAGCTCTTAGCACCCACTTGGCCCACAAATGTTGGCCAAATTGAATTAAACAGAAATTTTCCTAGTAGGGCAACCCCTTTGTCTCTGTTTATGTTGACTGTACCAAGTGGCCTCTCAGGAGAGGACAGAACTAGCAAAGTCCTCAGCATGGTCCTCTGACATTCCTATAGATCCTTCAAAAGCTTTGAAATGGGCTATTTAAACAGAAACCTGCATAGGAATGTCCTGCATAGGAATTTGTAAATTTTAACAGAGGGTTGGATTCAATTAATATTAAATTCAAGCAGCTCCGTTTCCTAATTATTATTCCAGGTTGAAACATGTTTTGAGAAGTGAGGGAAAGTCATCTTAGGGATTTCATTCTCATGGTGGGTAGCCAGAATTCCCAGAAACTCAATTTCATTCCCTTCTCTTCCACTCCATGTCATTCCCTGCTGAGATAAGCTACACAGGATATGTTGTCTATTTTGATATAACTTTTAGGGCTTTTTCTGAATTCATTAAAAATTCCCCTTCTACTCCCTTAAGTGAGCATAAGTTGTTAGCCTTGGGGTTTTGGCCAAATTCCAATTTGAGCAATTAATTACATTTCAATGCACAGCTCTCCTTGCAACTTCAGACAGGGGAGGTGAGCTCTTTGTCTTCCTCAGTGAGGATTTGCAGACTGTGAAGCAGCTGCTGCCTTCTCCCCAGAGGAGAGCAGGTTCAGAGTCCTGAGAAGTTTCCTGCTTCTTTGAGGGCTGCTTGCAAAGTGATCAGGGACAAAAGGTATCCCTGTTTTTACTACAGGGATCTCTTAGCCATCCATCACTTCTCTTTTGAACCACTGGAACAAAATGGGAAGTGATTGTGTTTTCTTGAGGAGCTGTTCCTGAATGTGATGGCTTCCTTTGAAGCCCAGTTAAGGAGTTGTTTTTGGTTTTGTTTTGTTTTCCTGAAACCTCTTCAATTCACCTTACCTCTTACAAGATTTCACACCACAGCCTGACATCATGCCTGGTACCTATATGGCTGCCTTCACAGCTAACAAAAGCTGGAGAACACACAGATGCAAATTATTCTAATGGAATAAGTTAAAAGAAGGAAAAAGGTTTTCTTTTAACTCTAAGCAGCAAAGGTACCTAACAATCTTTGGAAAGCACAGATGATAACACAACACCCAAGTGCACTTCACTCACATGAACAAACAAGACAAATTCACGCAGTGTTTTTGTATCCTGCAAATTAGTTTGAAAATGTATAGAGAATAACCTTTCAAGATGCATACTCTGTGTTTTTCTTGGCCCTGACAATGGTGCTTGATGGAATGATAATTGGATGTTGATGAAAAACATCAATCATCATTGCATTGTGAATTGACTTATATTTGTTTAATGTTAAACTTTAAATTGTGAAATAAACCATCCAGGTCGGAGAATGTTGATTGTGCTTCTAAAACTTCATTCTTTTACCTATTAGGCAAGAATGAGTCATTCCTTATATCACTTGAGCTTATTGAAAATTCCAAGATTACTCACACAAGTTGGAAACATTTGTCATATGAAAAAAAAATCTCCTTTTTCAATTTGTTTCTAAACTATCTTTGCTAAAGTTCAAGTTTCTTGGTGCAGGCCTGTTGCTAACATTCGCACTGTCTGGGCAAGTTTTACTTTCACATTTTCCCAAGCAGATTCTCCGGTTGGGATTTAGGATCAACTACTTTTGTAATCATTGTTCCTAGGCAGATGTCTATCTCACAAATTGTACATCTTTATTTGCAAACAGCTGGTTTCAGTCAGCCCATATATTTACCACCAGGCAGGAGAACAGCGTTTGTTTCTCTCTGCTGCTTTCTTTCTTTTCCAGGTCATCCCCCCAGGAAAGCACAGACAAAGCTTCTCACTCTTGTTTTCAACAATCACAGCTCAGTTAATATTTCATCTCATAGATCATCCTGCGTAAACACACCATCTCTGTAAGCTGGTTCCTGAGACCCTAGCTGGCTGTCCTCTTTTTCATCACCTAAGAAAATCTTTGTCTTCATCACAATCACTCAATGCATCTTCAAAGTCTTATCTCAGCCTGAAATAATAAATTTGAGCTTAACTACCTCCTTGCTAGACTCTAGGCAACAAGAGGACATTGTTCTGTTTTCACTTGCTCGCCATTGATCTCTTCTCCTTTTGCTCACTGTTGTTTTTTTCTCTAGCACTAACAATCAAGATATTTAGGCTGCACATAGGAATACAACTTTAACACTTCATTTGCTGTATTTGTTTTCTTATTTCCTGGGTTGCATGAGTTGGGAACATGTCAACAATATTTCTTTTTTAAAAATTTTCTTCCTTGAGGTAGTTACAGTCATAGAAAGCTATGTAGGCTTTTGTGAATTATTTGAAATGTATCATGATCTCTAATGTCACTTGGGTGTTGAAAGGAACTTTTGGAGTCAGCCATCATATTAAGTAATATTTCTTATTTTAATCTAGCTCATCCTCACATTAGCTATGTAAATTTGATATTTTAATAATCATTTTGCAGAAAATGAAACTGAGAATTAGAGGTGAGGTAGCTTGTCCAGTTCATGTGGGTAGTTAAAAAAATCATAAGGAAGATTCAGACAGTTTTAAAGCCCAAATTTTCCTTTTGCCATGAACTGACATAAATAACATATTGAGAACAAGCAAAAATGACTTCTTAATTAAGTTTTGTGTTATCAAAGCTGGACAAATAAGTTAACAATTGAACTAAAATTTGCTAATCAGGTTGACCATCAGTTTACACTGACAAAATTAAATATAGTTTTGGTGTGGAAATAGCTACATCTGTGTATAACCAAAACTATGCCCAACTACTGTAAGTTTACTTCCCAATTAAGACAACAATTCACACTTGGTTATGTGGAAGGCCAAAGACTGTCAAGTAGATGTTTGAGGGAGTGTCTGGATCCCTTGAGCATAGAGCAGAGTCCTTATTAATATTATCCAATAATGACTCTGAGTGTTACGAACTGGAAACTTGTCAAACAATGTAGAACTCACTTGGAGGTAATTTGGCCAATTCTGCTAAGTAGTTCCATTTCTGAAGAGGGCCACATGTGATGAAACACTGTCCCCATGAGGTGCTTATTCCACAGTATATTAAAAGGACTATCTGTCACTTTTCACAAAGAATCTTAAATATCTTTCTGCATGCAGTCTATATATTAATTTAAAAAAAAAAGAAGTAAAGAATATAGTGAAACCAATAAGAATAGTGCTTTTGGATTTGTTTTCTTTCCTTTATTTTTGGCAGGACTGGATGATGCATGATATCTAATAAGCAACATGGTTGGATTTTTCAGTTTTCAATCAGTGTTTCAGCATTGCAAGCTCACAGTTAAAGAGAATGGATCTGATTTGAGAAAACAACTCACAAAGATGCATCTTTTATTTAGTCTTCATGTACCCAGAAACATTTTGAATGGCCAAACTGAGACTTTATTTACATACTTACATAATTTTCTTTCATCTTAGGGTTTCAAAGAACTGTATAATGTTGTTTTTGAGTTGATTAAGCCTCACAATTTCACTAAACACTGTATTACAGTACAACAGATGAACCAGCAGAAGGAGGCAGAATTTCAGTTTCTTGTGTATCTTTGTGTGTGTGTGTGTGTGTGTGTGTGTGTGTGTGTGTGTGTTTGAAATTAGTTAATAAAGGAGTGATGCCACACATAGAGATGTGGAAAAATTTTAGATTTAGAGGCAAGTTGCAAGTATGGTACAGAGTTTCTCTGTCTTTACTGAGTTTCTCCAAATGTTAACACCTTAAAGACCCGTGATACCCTTGCACTAACTGAGGACTTATATATTTGTTAACTTACCCACAGACTTTGTTTGGATTTCACTGATTTTTTCCATTAATGCCCTTTATGTATTCCGAGGTTTAATGGAAGGTTTCATGTTGCCTGTCTTCTTAGTCTCCTCGAGTCTATAGCAATTTCTGATTTTCCTTGTTTTAATGATGTTGATAGTTTTGAAAAGTGTGGTCAGATATTCTGAAGAATATTCCTCACTCTATGTTTGTCTCCCATTTTTCTCATGGTCACACTAGAGTTACAGCTATTTGTGAGGAGTGTCACAGATGTGAAGGGTCACTCTTGCCTCCTGCCACCAGGGAACACACGAGATGAACATGATGCATCGTTGGTGATGTTAACTCTAACTCTTTCCAGATTTGCTCAATGTAAAGCCAGTTCTTTCTCCTTTCTCCTCTATTTTCCTTGTAAAAGAATCACTCAGTTTTAAAGCCAGCCCCCATTCAAGATGGGTGGGAAGATTTATCTAGAGAGGACAATATCTACATAAATTATTTGGAATTCTTTTACAAAGGGAATCCTCTCCTCTCCTTACATGTTTAATCAATCTTTACATCAATATATACCTGTTTATATTTATTTCAGAATTTATTTTATAAATCAGTACTACCAGATTTATTTTATTGATAAAATCATTCTATATTTGACTATTAGGAGCTTCTTAAGATTGATTCCAATGTAAAATTTTGTTTTTAAATTATGTCTGGTTTTTAAAAGTTTACTTTTCAGTATATTTTTATGCAGTCATAGATTTCTGCCTATATTTTGGAGGTTTTTACCCTGCTAAACTTACTATGCCAAGAAAATATCAACTATATTTATTGAACTACTATTCTCTAGGTTCTTACAGATATTATCTTATTTAATTATCAAAGTTATAGTAGTGGATATTATTATATCTCTTTAGGAAACAAAGTAAATGAATTTCAGAAACTAGCATGAGTTATCTAAATAAGTAAGTAGCAGTACATTATGGAAGTGTTATATCCTTCTACATGATAACCACCATTTCTAATGGGGTACACAGTAGCTTTACAAAGATTTAACACGATGATCATTAAGAGTAAACAATGGATAACATACCTTGTCATCAAACTTAAGTTCTTTCGGCTGCCAGTATTCACTGTCCCAATTGATTCCAACTTCACCTTCCTAGCTTCTGGTTATGTTAAACACACACAAAAATAGGTTACACACATGCATTAGTTTTATAGTTTAGTAAATTTCTGGTGAAATTTAGTAGGCATTTTTTTGTTCTATACCCATTTTTGTCTTAGCCACACCCATCTTTTAAAATATTTTGGCTGCTGGTTTTCAAATACACTTTACTACAAGGCACTATGATTCGCCAGCATATCTCTTTCAGTCTCTAGAAATGGCCTATTCCTATGGCAAAGATGTAACAGAGATGCATAACTTATGGATTTCTTGAGTGGAACTGAGATAATCATTTGCCATCTTCATTTAATAAAGTCATCCATAGTACACTCGCTCAGAGAGAGAAAGGAGAGAGAGAGAGAGAGAAAGAGAGAGAGAGAGAGAGCAACATAAGCTACTTTCTGGCAATAGTAAATAGCAACATTATGAATGGAAGATCAAACTCTAGAAAAAAAGTCGATGGGGGGTTGGGAATTTAGCTTAGCGGCATAAGCACCTGCCTTGCAAGCAGGCAGTCATGAGTTCGATCCCCAGTACTGATAAAAATGAAAAAAAAAAAAAAAAAAAAAAGTCGATGGGAGCTGTGAATGAGGAGTTCAGTGGTAAAGCATGCACTTAATCTGTGTATGGTTCTAGGTTTAATCTTGAATATTCAGAAGACTGAGAGGGGTTCAATGGGCAAAAAGTATTATGCACAAGGAAAGAATGATAACTTAATGCATTGTTTGGGAATATACAAACAAAAACTTGGTCTATATGAAAGGATGAGGGACTTCAGTTAGATGTAAATAAATAAGAATCCCTTGGTCAGGTGGGAGTGGTATACTCCTTTAATTCCAGATACCTGTGACAAGTTTCATAAGTTTGAGTCCAGCTTGGTTAACTTGAGACCATGTCTCAAATAAACAAACAATGCTGGGGACGCTGCCATCTACAAGGCTGTAGTGTTCTTGCCTAGCATGGCTAGTTCTAGATGAGGTGGAGGAGGAAAAGGAGGAAGTAGAGAAAGAGGAAGCGAAGAAGATTAGAAAGGGAAAAGGGAGAAAGCCCTTACAAAACTGTAACACTGACCACAAAGCCCTGACAGTAAGAAAAATATACTAGCCTCCAGGAAGTGTCATTGAAAATATTAAAAAAAAAAGATCGATAAAATCAAACAAATAAATATGACCACCTCTGGGAATCCAGAAATAATGCTCTTGAGGAGCATTGAGAGTTGTTAGAGGACCATAAGCCTACATAAAATTAATACACAAAACCTTAATCTTATTCAGAGTATGTCTCAATAAGCATGTGCACAGGATGATAATATGCAGTGATTGTGAAGGAAGCAATTAACAGAGAACACTTACATATGTTAATTTCATAGCATACTGGGGATTCAAGTACCCATCAATGTGACCTTACTGACAGTTGTGCACTACTTCAGAGGACTTGTGCTGTTTGTGCTGGCATTTCTGTGTGGGTGGGGACCAAATGACAGAGAACCCAACCAGATCTGCACTTTCCAGAGACAGGAAAAACTATTATCCTCACACTTGTACCAGTAGTGAATGCCACCATGGATAGAAAGTGTGGTTTATGCATTAAAAAAAATTAATGGCACATAGTTCCTCCCTATTGTGATTGTGGCTTTGCATGAGATCCTTGTCACTGATGTAGAGACCCAGTTACCTGTAAAGAAATTTACCAAATTGGTTTTTGGACTTTCTTTTCATTTCTGGATTTTAGCATTTAAAATTCATATCCTTCGATTCCTATTGTATTTTTAAATTGTATAACACATGGTGGTTGTAAATTGGAAAAAGAAAGATTAGAATAGAGGTTTCTGGTTTATGAGGATTTATGATAAATAGGGAAGGTACAACAATGGAAACACTGTAATGTGGATGAAGTGATAATTCTAAAGCCATTTATGCATAGCCTTGCCTACTAGTTTAGTATGGAAGAGGAAGAGCAGCACTTACAAAATGAAGAAATATTTAGGATTCCACTATGTAGACAAAATTTTTATGCCCCAAACTAACAGTCCAGTGTATCATATTTAGTTATTTATTTACATTTCAATCTAGGACTGATGTAAGTCCTCAATAAATAGCTCAATAATTTACTGATTACCTGGGATAGAACATTTCTTCAGAGGAGAAAACTGACTGAATTATCTGATTCAGTTCTGTCTTTGCTGTAATCTTCTGGATTTATTCCAGAAATGGAGTTAGGTTAGCATAGTTGCAGACATGCTTATTCTTGCTGCTTTGTTTCTTATTTACCTTCTCCAAGCCGAAAGTATATTCAATTAAGTTATGTTACACCCTCGAATCATTGGCAGTTAGGCCTGGGATGGTGTATAGTTTGTTTTAACAACCAGTGTTTGAGGCCAGCCCATTACACTGGGCCGGCACAGACATGCTTCTCATTAGTCCTTCCACGTAGAGGGAAACACGCTGTATGCTGAGCTAACCGAATTTCCACTCGCTGAAGTTTGCAGCAAAACCAGCCTGAAAATGGCCTCAAGGGGACCTCACTTCAGATTTTATTAAAGTTCATCAACTACATATTATGCAGATACATAAAAATAGATTAACAACCATAAAAGAATGACTCATGTTTATTACCTTGAAGAGTAATTGCATAAAAACTAAAAAAAAAGTGGCATTACTAAACCTTAATAAAGCTGAAGAGAACTACTTCCTCTATCAAGCACAGCAAAAATAGATTTTTGGGAGAATGTCACATTATATCTACAAGCTGAGCAATTATCATACCAAATTTTCTTGATGATTTTAAGGAAATGAGAGTCAAATTAAATCTAGAAAAATGATCTTACTCACAGAATCTCTTTCCTCTGTGGCTAAAAACCAGGTGATATATTAATTATCTTGTAGAAAATGCCCAAGTATTTATGAACAACAAAGTTGAACCCAATAAAAACAAAACAAAGTACAAATATCATATCTGTGTATAGATGTTGTGGAGGAATTATGTCCCCTAAATATATATGTTACAAAAACCAATCCCCATTAGCTCACAATGTGACTGTATCTGGAGACAGAGTCTTTATGGAGATAATTAAGTTACAGTGAGGTCATTAGGGTGGGCTCTAAGCAATACGACTGGTCTTAATTCAATAAGAAGAGGAAATGTGGACACAGGCACACACAGAGGAAGAGCGTATGAAGACAAAGGGGAACCAAGGGCATCCACAGGCAAGGAAGACTGGAATAATTTTTTTTTTTCCCTGACAGCTCTCACAAGAAACCAACTCTGCTGACATCTTGATCTCAAAATGGCAGCCTCCAGAACTGTGAGACAACAAATCTCTGTTGTTTAAACCTCTTGTTCTGTGTGTGTTATGCCATTCCAGGGCAACTGAGTCAGGATGGCTGAAAACTAGGTTTTCTCTGCCAATCTCTAGGCCCCGTTTCTGAAATCAGATTCAAGTCCTGTCCACTGCTAATGTTTATAGGGGACAAGGGAGAGCAAACAAAGGAAGACCTGCATGTCACTTAAGAATGAAAATTCTAATTTACAATGAAAAAGATTGTTGAATAGTGAAATATTTTCTACTAACTTAAATACTTAAAAATTGTAAATAAACTTAACTAACCAGTTATTAAATACAAATATGTTATCTTTTTGCATTGACAAAGCCTTATAATGATGATAAGTCTAAAACATATTCAGCTGTGATTTTCATGTAATGGAAAATTAGGGAATAAATTTAATTCTTATGGAGCAGAAATGGGTGCTCTGTTGATGAACTGGGGCGATAAAACACACACATATAATATGAAAATTATTAAATGTTTATTTCATCAAATTTATTTTGTCTTCATTTTAGTGTGACTAACTACATAACTGCAATTAAGATTTTTTAAAATGTCTGTTCTATTGTAATTAATTTTTTATTATTGAAACATAGCTGCTCTCTTTATTTTTTATTTAAAGAGAAAAAAGAGCAAAACAGAAATAAAGGGAAGCAATAATATAAAATTCTAGAAAAACCCACTAAGAAATCATTAATTGACAAATTAAAAAATCATTAATTGACAAATTACTGTCATTTTAGAAATAGTTGTTCAAGTGGACATTCAAACAGTGAGACTGCAAACAGTTCTGCTCAATGATCCAACAAAAACTTAGTAATATGGTTATCAGTCTTACACACATAAACACACATGCAGTTATATTCTTTAGGGTACTTTCTTTTCCTCTCTTTTTGACAATAGCAATTACACATTTTGGATTTTATTACTCCTACAGTTAGTACTTTTTACACTAGAGACATGATATGATATTTATAAATATGATTCTTATTTATTTCACTTATGAGAATAGTCTCAAGTTGCCTCCATTTCAACATGAAGGCCTCAAGATCATCCTTTTTTATAGCTGAGTAATATTTCACTGTATAAAAATACCACATCTTTTTCATCCACCCTACAGTTGATGGGAATTTTGGTTGTTTCCAAGACTTAGCTATTACAAATTGTGCTACTATGAACATGGTGCACATATATCACTGTGACATGACCTTTTCAGGTTTTCTGAGAAAATACTCAGGAGGGTAATAGCTGGGTTGAATAGAACTTCCAATCCTAGTCTTCTGAGAAACCTACATACTGATTTCCATTGTGGCTGTACCAGTCTACACTCCCACTAACAGTGGAGCAGTGTTCCTTTTTTCCTCACAGCTTGTTCCCCACAGCCAACATTTGTTATCAGTTGATTTCTTGATGGCAGCTGTTCTTTCCGGAGTGAGATGAAATCTCAATGATGTTTTAATTTGCCTTTGATGAATGACCAGTGACGGTGAACATTTTTTTATGTATTTATTTGTCATTTGTATATCTTCATCTGAGAACTGTGTATTCATCTCAGATGCCCATTTTTGGAGAAGGTTTTTGAATTTGGGGACTTGATGTTTTTCAGTTCTTTATATATTCTGGATATAAGCCCTTTCTCTGAGGGGTTGCTGGCTATTCTTTACTCCCATTCTGTGGGTCTTCTTTGCACTCTGTTGGTGATTTCTTTTGAAGTGCAAAAACTTTTCAATAATATGAGATTTCGGTTGTTGATTCTTTGAAATGTTTCCTGTGCAGTGTGCATTTTGTTCATGAATTCTATGCCTACCCCTATGTCTCCAAGACTTCTACCTACCTTGTTTTCCAGTAGATTTAGTGTTTCTTTTTTAATATTTAGATCTTTGATCCACTTAGACTTCAGTTTCATGCATGGTGATAGGCGTGGATCTAGTTTCAATTTTCAGCATGTGGAGAGCTAATATTTCCAGCACCATTTATTAAAGAGGCTATCCTTCTTCCAGTGAGCATGTTAAGCCTCTTTGTCAACTATAAAGTGGCTGAGTGTTTTTGTAGTTGTGTTTGAATCTTCTAATCTGTTCCATTGATCCTCAGGGCCATTTCTTTGCCAGTACCATGTTGATTTTATCACTGTGGCTTAGTAGTATAGTTTTAAGTCAGGAATTGAGATGCTTCCTGCTTTGCCTTTGTTGCCCAGAATTGCCTTTGATATTATAGGTTTCTCCTATTTCCAAGTGAATTTTAAAGAGTGTTTTCTCTAGATCTGTGAGGCATGTCAATAATATTTTGATTGGGATCGAATTAAATCTGTATAACAGTTTTAGGAACATGGCCAATTTTCACAATGTTGGTTTTTCCTAGCGAAGAGCAAAGAATATCCTTCCATTTTCTAATATCCTCTTCAACTCCTTTTTTAGTATAGAATAATTTTCAGCATATAGGTCTTCTAAATTCTTAGGTCGGTTCCTAACGATTTCATTTTTTAGATGCTATTGTGAAGGGTGATATTTTCATAATTTCTCTCTCAGTGAGATTTTGTTTGTGTACAGGAATGATATTGATTTTTGAGCATTGACTTTGTGTCCAGTTATACTGCTGAATTTTTTTATTATCTCTAGTAATTTTTTAATGGAGTCCTTTGCTTCTATATAGAGTATCATGTCATCTGCAAATAGTGATAATTTAACTTCTTCCTTTCTTATCTTTGTTCTTTTATTTCTCTCCCTTGTCTGATTGCCTTGGCTAGTATTTCAAGAATTATATTGAAATAGGAGTGATGGTAGTGGACATCCTTGTCTTGTTCCTGATTTTAAAGTGAAAGCTTTCAGTTCTTATCCATGTAGTACAATGTTGGCTGTTGGTTTGTCATAGATGGCCTTTATAAGATTGAGGTAGACAATATATATTCTGAGTTTCTGAAAGGACTTTTATCATGAACAAGTGTTGGACTTTATCAAAAGCTCTTTCTGGATCTATTGAGATGACCATGTGGTTTTTGGTTTTGGCTCTGTTGAGGTGGTTTATTACATGCATTGATTTGTATATGTTAAACCATCCCTGCATTCCTGGAATGAATCCCACTTGGTCATGATGCATAATCTTCTTGATGATTTACTGCATTCTATTTGATAGTATTTTATTGAGAATCTTTGCATCAATTTCATTAATGAGACTGGCCCAGAGTTCTACCTTTTGGTTGAGTCTTTCTCTGGTTTTGGTATGAGAGTGACACTTGCATCCAGGAATGATTTAGAGAAGATTGCTTCCGTTTCAATTTCATTGAAGAGATTAAGAAGTATCAGCATCAAATCTTCTCTAAATTTCTTGTAGAATTTAGCTGTGAATCCATCAGGAACTGGGCTTTTCTTTGTTGGTAAGTTTTTAATTACATTTTCAATTTCAATAGTTGATACTGGGTTATTTAAAATTGCTATATCTTCTTGGTTGAGGTTTGGTAGTTCATATGTTTCTAGGAACCTGTCCATTTTCGCTGTGCTTTCCATTCTATGTGAGTATAGTTTTTCAAAGTAGGTAGTCATGATCTTTTCAATTTCCATGGAATCTGCAGTTATTTTCCCCTTTTCAATCCTTATTGCATGAATTTGGGATTTTTCTTTCTTTCTCTTTATGAGATTAGCTAGGGGCTTGTCAATTTTGTTTATTCTCTCAAAGAAACCAACTTTTTGATTCATTAATTCTTTTTTTAGTTTCAATTGCATTGATTATAGCTCTAATCTTTATAATTGTATCTCTTCTATGAGCTTTGGGTTTAACTTGCTCTCCTTTTTCTTGAAGCTCAAGATGAAGCATTAGGTTGTTTATTTGTGCTTATTCTGTTTTCTTGATATGACAATTTATTGCTATATATTTCCCTCTTAAGACTGCTTTCATTGCATCCCACAGGTTACAGTACCTTGTTTCCGCATTTTCATTGAATTGTAGGTATTGCTTGAATTTCATCTGGAGCCCGCTGGTTGTTGAAAAGGTTGTTATGTAATTTCCATGTATTTATGCAGGTTTTGCAATTTCTTTTGCCATTAATTTCCAATTTCAGTGCACTATGGTCAGATAGTACACATGAGATAATCTCAATACCTTTGCAGTTACTTAAGAATGTTTTATGCTTTACCTAGTTATATATGTCTTATGTAGTTGGGTGCTCCTGTATTTGGTGCATACATATTTATAACTGTTAGTTCTTCCTCTTGAAGTTTTCTACTAAGGAGAATGTAGTGACCTTCTTTATCTGTTTTAATCATTTCAGGTTTGAAGTTCACGTTTTCTGAAAATAGAACAGTAACCCCTGATTTTTTCTGGGTTCTTGTTGCGTGGAATACTGTTTTCCATTCTTTCACTTTTAATCTATGAGTTTCCTTTTGGGTCAGATGTGTTTCTTGTATAAGCATATTGTGGAATCATGTTTCTTGATCCATTCTGTCAATCTATTTCTTTTGATAGGTGAATTGAGGCCATTTACATTTATGGATATCACTGATATCTACTGGCTCGACTTTGCCAAGTTACGTTCCAGTTTTTTGCTTTCTGCTTTCCCCCCTTGTTTAACTGCTTGTCCTACCTGGTGGTTTCTTTCTGTTGTTGTTCTGGGGATTGTGGTCATTTTTATCTCTATCTCGTATGTCTTTCTAGCATTGGTTTGGTGGACATGAATTTCTTCAGTTGCTCTTTGTCATGAAAGTATCTTGTTTCTCCATTAAGTTTGAATGAAAGTTTTGCTGGGTCAGCAGCCTGGATTGAAAGTTGTTTTCTCTTATGGCTTGAACTACCTCACTCCACGCTCGTCTTGACTTGAGAGTTTGTGCTGAAAAATCTGCTGTGATTCTAATGGGCTTTCCTGATAGGGGTGTTGTGCCTTTTCTCTAACCGCTTTTAGTATTCTGTTTTTATGTTGAATGTCTGAGACCTTAATTATTATATGTCTGGGTAGATTTATGTTGATTGTGACTGTTTGGCAGTCTATATGCCTCACTTATCAGCATATCAGATTTTTTCCCCATGTTTGGGAAATTTTCTTCTATTGCTTCTGTGAATATTTTAGTTATGTCATTTGCATTGACTCCTGCATCTTCACTGATGCCTATTAATCTTATATTTTTTTCTCTTGGCATCATCTTGAAGCTGCTGGATTATTACTTCATGCTGCTTTGTTATTTTTAAAAGTTCTGTCCTTTCATGATCACTCATTGAGGTCCTGTCCTCAAGGTCTGAAATCCTATCCTCAGCTTTATTTTAACAGTTTTACTACCTTTGAGTAGAATTTTTTGTTTCTTGAATGTCTCTTTGAGTTTGTTTCATGAATTCTGCATGTTTTCTACATTGTTCATTCAAGGTTTCAATCAGTTTCCCATGATCTTGTATTTCTTTCTCTATTTCTTTTTTAGCCGCACTCAGCAACTCCTTTACTAAGGTTGTTATTTCTATCTTTATGTGGGAGAGTACTTCCTATTTGATTTCCTCTATAGCCTCGAGTTTTTTTTTTTTTTTTTTTTTTTTTTCTCACTATCTTCTCAGAGATTTCTGGTGTGTTACTTTTGAATTCCTCTATTTCAGTGTCTCCTGCAATTGCTCCTGGTGGACTAGATGTTTGAGATTGCATTTTGCTTTTTCGTTTTGCAATTTTTGCCTTTTGAGTTAATATTTGGTCCTCCAATCCCATTAGTGTCAACTTTTGATAGTGTGTATCTTGGAGTCTTAATGTATGGTTGATATTTGTCCAATTGCTGGGTCCCACAATGAATAGGTGGGCCAGTCACCTGACTTCCCACTGCAGGGTCTGTTGGGTAAGCCCTGTATTCTTCCTGGGCTATCTAGTAGTATTGATGTAGGTCAACTTTTAGTTCCTGCTATTACTTTATCTTCAGGTTATTCCAGGTCACCAAATCTCCCTGTCTATGGTGCTTGTGTTGGCTGAGGCCCTACAGTGTCCCTATTGTGTGATTGTGTGTCTCATAAGCCCTTTTGATTTTCTCCAAGTTGAGGGAGTCCTTATTCACACACTCCTTACTCTGCCTGATGCTTCCTGTGTTCAGGAAGGAGTCACACATACTCTTGTCAGACTCACCAAGGTCTTACAGTTGTTGGAGGGACTTTACTATAGCTCCTCTATTTTACCCACCTCTATTTTAGGGGCATATTCACCACACTGACTGGAGCTTGCCAAGATCTTTCATTTGGGTGAGGCAGTCACTGAATCTCCCTTCAAGCTAACACAGTTAATCTGCTGTAGCCCAAGGTTCTGGGCAAAAGGGAGCTCTGGTTGGAGTTCCGGGGTCCCAAAAGATGTTCTGCAGAGATGGCAGTAGTCGCAGGAGAGGTCTGCATCTAGGCCGACCCTGGGCTCAGCTCTCTGTAATTATTTTTTTTTATAATTAAGCTTATTGATGTAATTTAAACATGCATGATGGTCACATTCATCATAGAGAATATGTGCTTCTACAGGATATATTTTAGTTCCTCTTTTTTTCCCCATTCCCTTCCCCTCTGTTCAATACCTCTTCCTCTCCTTATTTATAATGCGATTAAAGTATGCATAATTTGAATATCTTCATCAAAATATAAGCAAAATAAATTTAATTGCTTTCAAAGTGCAAATAACTTTCATACATTCTACCTAAATTATAAAATAGTTAAAATATTTAAAATAATTTTTCATAGTTTTAAAAAATTAAAATGCAGACTGCAATTTAGAACTAGTAAAAATAACTACTATCAATTTACATTATTTAAATGAAACTACACTTTTGGAAATGTAATTAATTAAATATACTAAAAATGAAAATTTCGTAATTCTCATATTCACTTTTCACCAAGTAAAGCATATCCCACTTAATATGTATCTAATGTAGATATAGATAGAAGATAGATACAAATAAAAGCAGTTTAAGAGTAATTAGAATAGTTTAATTTTGCAAAATATATCTCAGCTATCAAATAAAACTGATACATACTGTCTTAATTCACGTACATTTGGGCTCACACTATGGGTTCACAAATTAGAACATACAGAGAAGCAAGTAAATGCACAGTCAACAGTACTGGAGAGTAATGCTTTGTTATGAAATCATCTATTTCATACAAGCTCTTTGGGAGAAAATATGGAACAAATGAATAATTCTCTCATTCTTATCCGTTTCCACTATTTATAATTTTTCTGTATGTGGAGCTTCTATCAACACACACATATGCATGCATTTACATGCAGATATATTTTGTGTTAAGAACATGGGTAAATCAACTAGGAAAAGTATTACTGGGGGCTTGCTTGGTGTTGTCCCAAAGTGAGTGTTCAGGCTCGCAGGTTATGCCAGCTCCCAAGCCCCAGACTGAGCTCCAGAAATGATCATGAATTCTCCAGTGCATAGATGTTTCTGTGCACCTGTGCTTGGGAATTGTACTTTAGTGTTTGCAGGCTCTATAAAGAATGGTAAACAGAGTAAGGGCCAGCCTCTCCACCCCACATCTGAGGATGTGTAGTGGGTTGAATAGTGTCCTCTCTGAATTCATGTCCATCCAGAATCTCAGAATGTGACTTTATTTAGAATTAAGATGTGTACAGGTGTAGTTCACTAAGGTTCTGCAGATGAAACAATCCTGGATTTAGAGTGGCCCTTCAATCCAGTAACAGGTGCTGTTAGAGGAAAAGACACAGACACACTTGCCTGGTGCAGATCACATGAAGAAAGGCAGAGACTGACGTTATGTTGTTCAAAGCTTAGGGTCGCCAGAATCTGGAAATGTCTTTAATTTAAACTATTCTTAGACTATAATACTTACAGGGAACATTATGAAAGAAACACATTCATAAGTAACTGAAAAACTTGGTCCTGCATAAAACTTTTTTTTAAAATTTTTTTCCTGCATAAAACTCATTAAACTTGCCTTCTAATTTGTAGTACATCTTTTAACTTGCTTTCTTTTTTGAGGTTGGAGAGGCGATGCTCACTGAAGAGTCTGAGTGATGGATGATAAGGACAGCTGGCCTGGTTATTGCCCCTGAGCCACCTCTACATCTTCAGGGGGGTCAGCACCTGAGAAGGTAGGTGTGGGTGTGCATATGTGAACCCCAAGATGGAGCAAAGAAAGTCATTAGGATCTTCCATAGGCCAGTTAAAATGCTTAATATGTAAACAGTATAACATTTGCTTAATCTCTAAGATGTAAATAATATTAGTAAGATCATAGAGTTTGAAATCCAAGTATCCTAAGTTGGAATATATTTCACGCCTTTGTTCTGTGCTTAACATTGCGGTACTTATTTAATATTTTAAAATTTCTGTTTCAATTGGGTATCAAATGATCAAAATATCTGTTTTCATAGACTTCTTTTTTTAATATAGTCCTTTTTTATTTTTTGGGAAAAAAGTAAAACAAAATGCTCCTAGCATTCTCACAAGGGTTAGTAAGCCAGCTTCTACAAAATGATTACTAGTATAGTACCTGATGTGTAACAGGCCCTAATTAACTTGTTCTTATAATTAAACATTATCATGTTTAATATTTATTTTTATAATTCAATATTCAAATATTGCAATCTTAAAAATCAAAACTGTTCATCAATAGCAGAAATGTTTTCAGTGGTTCATCTGCATGAAATTACTTTATTTCATTTCACTTTTGGTACCGGGGATTGAACTCATGACCTCGTGCTTGCCAGGCGGTGCTTACGCCATTGAACTAAATCCTTAGCCTGAAATAATTTTAGATGCTGCTGGTAATTGTGCCTTTGAGACAATTCTGTTACATTTAGAACATTTGAGAGCTCAGTAAAATGTCTGCCTAAGTTATTCACTTCCTGTCCCTTGTACTCCCTTTCCTCTCTCTCTCTGACTGTGATATGAAATTTTGGAAAGCATTACTGAGGATAAGAGGCACAGCAGTGAGCTGCCCCGCCAATCCCTACTTGTCCTTTAAAGTACTTAGTGTGAGTTCTCAGAGGACTTATTATACCTGGCATAGAACAGCAAAGTATAGAACATATCCAGTAAGGCCAATTAATGCTGTAGATTCTAATCCATTCACTCTTAATTTCTTGATGACAATCAGTAACACCTGCAGCTGCCCTTACCAACTTAGCCAGCCAGGACAAATGTCAAAGGATGTGTTCAGGGAACAGATGGTGTCGTGGGGGTTCTTTCTCTTCAAAACAATATTGCTGGAGATGACCACAGTGCTAGAAGACTTACAAAAAATTATTTCTCACTTAGTAGTCCTCATATTTAAAATTCAGAAAACCAATTAATACAGTATACTGGTAAAGAAAGGAAATTAATTTGGATTAGGATACAAATTCAGTGTAAGTTTTTTTTCTCCTTTGATAGCAGTAAGCAGGAAAAAAAAAAACAAGCATAAATTGTGGTTACCAATAGATCCACAACCTGCCTACATGATAGATTTCTTGTTTTTCTGAGGCTTTGATTCTAATAAAGAACTGGTGAACATTATGACATTTTTAATACTCTGTTGCTGTTTTTACTCACAACCACCTATTTAATATTTTTAGGAATTTTTTCTTATGTTTTTTCTTATGTATCCTCTATTCTGGGAATGTTTCTGAGTGCCATATTTTAAATGACCTTTCCTTTTTTATCTCTACTTTATAAGACTGAAAAAATAGGAATTATGAAGAATGTGAAAAACAACAGATCATTTTATTCCTATTGTTTTCACAATCAAATGACTGAAAAATAAGCACAATTTTTAACGATTTAATTTAAGTGATATGACGTTATCCAGGCCCCATTTTGGATATCATGGACCCAAAATTCTAGCTTGTTTGTTCCTGTCTTCTGTCACCTCCGAAGGCCTTGTGCTGTTAGAGTCACAAAGCAAAGAGCAATGTTAAGAGGATAGATTTTTCACTTGTCATTAATGCTATAATCAATAGTCTATGTATTCTCTCTTCTTTTACAAAATAACACCTTAGGTGCTTCAATAACATGTCTTAATATTTACATGTCATGTACTATTATAAACTTTTATGAATTTAACATTCACTTCCCTTAAATGATTCACTTGTTTCATGCATGTAGAGCAAACAAACACACAACACAGGGCAACAGGTACCTAAAAGAACCATGAGGGAAATACATCATCAAGAATGTTATTATACATGCATCATTTTTTCTTTGTGATCCTCAAATAAGCACCTGCTACCCACAAGTAATGATTTTTATAAGATGCTCTTATATTCTAAGTAGTTTTTGCTTAAGGCTCAAGAGTATGGCTGTGACTTCCTTTATATTCTTTAAATACATAACATAATTTTTAGGTAGCATAAAAACAAAAATAGAGCTACAGAAAACTGCTTTCTTCATTGTCTTTCCCAGATCCAAATGTCCATTTTAAAAAGAATCCCAATATCTTACTGTCCACTCCTCATTATCTACTCCTACTTGAGTTTTGTGTTTCATTAGTACTGGCTTGGACCTCCATATATGACATATTTTCTCAATGAATCATAATTACTGCAACAACCATGCTGTATAACTTTTGCAGATTTTCCTTGTGATAAAAATCCAATGTACTCACAACCCTTAAAATTTCTCATTTTCTTCCAATATAATGGTTTTGTGATTTTACCCAGGGATCTGATGTGTAATGAAAGGAGAGCTATTTTGAATGGATTATAAAGTAATGTTTGATGGTAAATACAGATCCATATGATTCTTTTCTTCCTTGTAGTAAAATTTCTCCTCTGCACTTGAATGCTTTGAAAAAGATGCTTAATGTAGGTATGGCTTTAGCAGGTTTTTTTGAAGAATTGATATGAAACAGAAGAAAATTTTTTAAAAACAAATATGATCAAGGGAATAATGGAGCCAAATATTGCTGAGTGCTGGGGATATGGGCTACAGCTGTGAGCTGGATGGATAGATTTCCCTGTGTGCTTCCATTTCCTTTTGCAAAGCATGTACATCTACTTATTCTGCTTTATTGCTAGTTAGGAAATGTCAGTAAGCATGTGTTTGGCAAAGGTAAGTACATGTCCTTCCCAGTGTAATTTGGCTCTAAATAGTATTCTTATTAAATTCCCAGTGCACTGGGCCATGGAGTGTGCTGCTCAAAGGATGTGGAGGAAGTAGCTAATAGTCTTAAAAGGCAGTCAAGGATTGCATGGACCAGGCTTTTGTTGTTGTTGCTGGTACTGAACTCCAACTCAAATTAACTGAGCAAGTAAGAGTGCTTTCTTGGTTCTTGTAACCTAAAGTCAGGTATCAGAGGCAGAGAGCTGGCTTAGGGATGCTGCAGAACTTGGATATCATCACTTTCAAGTGTCTGATTGTCTGGGTGGGTTGGCTTCATTTATTTATCTTTTTATTTACTGGTGCAGATGAATTCTCCTGTGTGTAGTGGTTATATTCACAATCCTCTAGCTTTGTAATTTGAGAAGAACTGAGTTCTTTTTCTACCAGTTCTAGTTAGCAAATTTCCTGTTGCTCCGTTTCCTGGGCCATTTACTCCCACCTCTTTCTACTTGCTGGGGTCTACCTGAAAGAGAATAAATTGTAATCCATTTAAGAGAGCAAGAACAGGGCATAAAGTCAATCATTCCAGAACAATGGGTGAATTATGGGACAAGCTTTTTTCTTCCTGAATTTGAATCTTATGTGTGTATACACTGCTATAGAATCAGCTCAGTCCCATATCTGGCGGTGTCAAAGATGATGAGAGGCCTAATTTACATCCCAAGGCTGAAAGAAATAAAAGAGGGAGACATCTCAGTCCAACTTGTCACTACAGGTAGATCTTATAGACCCTGACTTCCTGTGGCAGCAAGAGGAAGAAAAAGAGACCATTGTGTTTCGCAGACATCCACAAGACAGGCAACATGACCAGGTGAAGGAGTCTAGCATTTGTTTTAAAAGAGGTAACCTCACCACATGCCTAGTGAATAAGCTCACCCCAATTAAAACAGCCATTCCTCAGATGGAAACATGGACTCTGTGCTCCCTCAACTCTACATTCTTATTAGGAAAGACGTTGTCTTTCTTCATGTTAATTCTGAGGCAAAGCTCTCCTTTTCTGATTTAAAGTATCGGACTTTCTAGTATTTCTGGATCATAGTTTGGCTACAAATAAGTGAAGCTAATAAAATGAAACCATGGGTAATGGGGAATCCTGTATCACGTCTGTGATAGGGAATTTGCTCTGGTTGTTTCTTCCGAGAGAAAAAAACCAAAAAAGTGAGTTTGTGTGAGATGGGCACTGAGAACTTGGAAGTACGGGAGGATTGAGATGCCCCGCTGAAGAAAATGCACTGTGTTGTTACAGACACAGAAGCCGGATGGGTGGTCATGTACAGTCTTGTTTGCCTATAGTCAGTGCCCTGTTGGAGGGTTCATTTCTGCTCTGAGAGACTCACTGTGAACAGTGGAGGACGAGGAGAGGCACTGAGTGCCCTCTCAGACAGACACACATGCTACCTGTGTTCATTTTTCTACCGCTGATCTTAGCAGCATGCCTTGCTATGTGGAATCTTCCTGAGCTTATCTCTAAATGATCAATAAAGCAAAACCCACTTGCCCGCCCTTGAGACACATGATGAATAAACAGAAAATATCTGACTTTATTTGTTAATGTATTATAATCAACTCCAACTCTAACAAGGAACTTAGAGTGTTTTTTCCTGAAGAGCCCTGAGAAGCAGCCCTAAAGTCAAGCTTTAAACATTTGTCAGGCCCAGAAAGGGGGCTGGTGTAGGAAGTGGGTGAAGCTGGAGACTGATCACACATCAAGACCAGCCCTGAGAAAACAGAGAACGAAAGCAAGACATGTAAATGAGCTGTTCCAGGTCTGAGAAGCCAAGGTGCCCAGGCCAGCCAGACAAACAAGTTGCTAGGCAAAGGGGTTGAAACTGACATCGTCTCCTGAGTGTATAAATAAACATGCTAGAGGGGTTGAGCAGTTCTTTTTCTCCCATCAGGAGAGAGGGCTCCACCTGACCTGAGCTTTCATCTGTTTTCTTTATTTTCCTGTCCTCTCACCATTCTTTCCCCTGGAACATGAAAAGATGCACTGGCACAAAACAGCTTCTTAAAAGCCAAGTAAGAGTTCTTTTCTCTGAGTCCTTCATCATCTCGTATCTGTTCCCATCCTAAGAAACATTGGCTGCAAAGAGGGAAATGACAGAACTACTGGTACTTCCAATTTTCATTACTGTGTAGGGCTGGATACTCTAATACTGAATTGAGATGGTGCTGGTGAGTCGGTGTCATTATTGGGCTGCTGACTGCCTGAACAAGACCAGAAAACACAAGAGGTGGCAAATCCCTTGGCAAAGCAAAAACTTTCCCCAATCTCCCTCACCCTTAACTACTAAACTAAATTAAGCAAGACAAAACAAAACAAAATAACACTGAATTGCCACTATGCAACAGAATCATAGGCAAGTGGAAAACAATTTTTTAAAAAATTCAAATCTTATGAATCAATTAGGCTCATTTAACATACTAGCTATGTAAATAAATCAAGAGAACTGGTTTTAAATTGACTTCAGTATTAAAGTTTATTTTTCAGTGTAGATGAATAGGCAACATGTATGTTCTGCATTTAGATGAACAACTTTTAAACCCTGAGGTAGCCATTTGCTTCTTTTTCTAGTGTACCATGTGATAGAAGAAAGCTAAAATATAAGGATCTTGGTGGGAAGAACAGATTCAATTTTAAGGATACGTCTGAGAGTCTGATAACCTTTTATAATCTTGTCTTACCCTGAAATACTTTGTAATCTTAAGTAGTTTATCTAAATTTCTATATTACAGTTTCCTCATCTGTTAAATGAAGATGATAATTCTGACTTTACTGATGCAAAGAATACACAATTGATTTTATATTCTTTCCAACATTTTAAACTGTGGAAAAGATAATTTGCTCCCTAAATGGTGCTAACTACATATCTTTTCTAAGAATTAGGTAATTGCTAAGATTTGAGAATTTTACAACTTCATTCTTTCCAAATAAGAATGATCATTCTCCAAATAGGGAATATTATACAGCTTATTTCCTCAGTTTTTTAAAAATATGCTTTGAAAGTTGAAAATTTGGTTTATGCTCACGTATGTAATTTTTCAGATAGTTAATTCAAAATAAGAAACATACTATACAAATTTTCAGTAATACTGATAGAAATTTAAAAAGAGCTTATATATGTACTATTTAATTGTAGCCAGCATCCACTGTAGTTCTATTATCTTCCTTTTCCCAAATTTATGAGCTGAGATTACAAGAGGCATCGTAAGTTCTTTAGGTATTACACAGCTAATTCATCTGATACTATAATACATCCACAGTGATAGGTAGGGAATTTCATTTATCTTCATTTTCTAAATAACTAATTGGGTTCAAAATATTTTACATGTTTTAGACAAAAATCTCAGCTTTTGGATTAAGAGACAGAAATAGTGAGATGAATGGGCCAAAAGATAGGATTATGGGTGGGATATTCAGGGAAAGCCCAAGTACTCTGACTCTTAATGCTGGTGTTCTTTCCACCCCACTTATGGACAATTAATCCGTCTTGTCACTTTAGGCTCCCAATTTGAGGCCTAAACTCCATGCCCTGCAATTAGTTTGTACCACGTAGCTCAGGGCTGGTGGAGTTTGACAAGAAAAATAGATGGCGTGCTTTGTCTAGGTTGGCAGTAGAAGACAGAGCTCTCAGCTGTTGGGCCAAGACTTTCTCTTTAACCAGAAAGAGATGTGGAAAGCAGCCACTTGATCTGAAGAATAGTAGGCGTGCAGCTGAAGGCAACTGGAACCCTCCAGGTGGTTAAAGTGTCTCGGTGTTTTCTCTGAATATGCATCTAAGGAAAAAAGAGTGAAAAGAAATCAACTACAGCAGCGCAGTAATAATTGTGTCATGATTTCTTGATGAACACAGGAGCACACACTGTGGAGACCCAGCCTGATACGTAAAAGGTGCTTCGTTCTGTTCTCTGAGATTTAGGGTGTTGGAATGGAAATTTGAGTAGGTGGCAAAGAGGGAAGTGTATTGAGGTATCTGGGTTGCTCAGATGTCTGCAGTGACTGGTATGTATTCTACAAGGTACTGAGTGCTAAGAGTAGATGGTAAACATTTAACACTATGCATTACAGGTGGAATCTATAGCCAATGAGAAGGAAGTCATGTAGGAAGTTAGAAGCAGAAATTTGTCAATACAGTATATCTTACCTTCCCTCTGACTCCAATAAATGCACAATGGAGTAAGTTTTGGCGGACTGCAGTGCTGATTTAGATGGTAAAAGAGACTAATAGAATTGCAGCTTCTTGATATCTGGGCTAAGAGCCTTCAGGAATGCTGATGAGGATGGTGTGTTAACACTGATAATGGGAGAATTCATTCTCATTTATCAGCATAAATTTCACTTAACCTAAAAATTATTTTAAAACATGTTCAGTGTACAATGGCGCTTGCCTGTAATTCCAACACTCAGGAAGCTGAAACAGGAAATCTCTCAAAGTTCAAGGCTAGACAGAGCTACATATTGAGTTCAAGATGAGCTTTTGTTACACAGTGAGGGCCTGTCTCAAAAACAAAACAAAACAAAACAAATTTAACTATTCTCTTGACTTTTATAGCGCACTGTGATATCAATTGAGATGAACACTCAGGAAATGGAGATGGTTTAATATTGTGGGCTGCCTCCACCAACACTCCATTCATGGGCAGTCTTACTCTTTGGGAACCTTTCCATCAGTTACTTTTTAATTCTCAAGACATTCATTCACTCCTACATGGGGCCTACTGAGATGGATGATATGTACTTGTAGGTAAAAGACTATAGTAAGGAATGAAAGAGACTGGAGAACATAGGGATCTAACAAGTGTAAGAACTACTTAGTGACATGTGGCAGACATAGTGGTTGAACTCGATTTTAATTATTCATGGTATTTTCAAATTATTGAATTTTGTTCCCTTTTTGCAAATTATAAGAGTTGAAAATATTCCCTAGTCACAAGAGTGCTTCCTTGTTATCATGCTGTAATTTTGACCACTTCTTTAATCCATCCATCTTCCAAAAGTGTGTTTAATGCCAAACGCAGGGTAATTAATGTTAAGAAGAAATATTCTTTCTTTAAGAAACGTTAATTGTAGCTCATTTCCTTTGTGTGACACTGCGTTCTCTGTCTACCATAGTCTTTATAAACTGATCAGTTAGTCATCAATTCTTTTTAAACAAAATGCAGCTATATTTTATCACATACATTTTCAATATCCTTACATTTATGTTTATAAAATTTACAATTGTAAATCTAACTGTAGATATTTGTGAACGTTTTTCAAAATATTGACTTTTTGTATGGAAAGTGATGCTTAGGAAACAAAGACATACTCAAGGATCCTATAACCACAGCTCTACAGGACTATCAAAACCAAACATGCCAGAGTCACCTGGAGGCATCAAAAGATTGTTGTTTAAATAAAACTTGTTTTTCAAGACTTGGGGAAAAATAACACAGATATGAATTAAGTGGGTCACTGTGCATTTTAATGACAAAACTTTAAAAACTGATAATAAACACAGTAAAGTATACCGAGTATGATTGATAGTATCTGAGGGTCCTCAAGTGATCTAGTATTCTATACTGTGCCCACTTACCAAAACATGTGTCTGTCTCACCTTTATGGATTCTATCAGATGTAGAATTTGAACACACATTTTGCATCTGGATCTGCGCAATTGTATAGTGCTATAAAATTGTGTTTTATTCTGCATGTTACTCAGTGATTATGCCTCACTCGCATTTAAATTTTTCCAGCTTTGACCCAATCCATTTTCCTCAGTCAACTTTTGAGGCTCAAAATGTCTCATTCACCGGCTGCCACAGTATCTGAAACTCCTATCAGTAAATTCAATCCTTTAGAATAATGGTTTCTTTAAAAATATATGTACAGTATAATATCTGGAAAGGGTGACAAATAAAATATAAAATTCACTATCAATATGAATTTGTACTGTACATGACAGCTCCTTTCAAGCCCCCCCATTTCATGTGCCTGTCTAAAGAGCAGCTCCTTCTGGTCTTGCTGTCTTTGCTCACTGGAGTGCCAGTTGCCACCCATGAGGCAGGAGACGTATGAACAAAGGGATGAGGGAATGTCTCACATGTGGTTCCTTCTAGAACAAACTGGCCAAGTAATGCAGACCATATAAATTGAGAGAAGCTATTTAAAACTATGAGAAGAGGAAAGAGAAAGCCTGTAGGGAAATTTTAGACCACAGAACTTGGTTTAGAGAAGATAGGTCAAATGTAAATACTTTAGAATGAAGCTCCTAACAGCTATGTAGACAGCATGAAATGCCAAGAGCCTGCAAAAGGAGCCCCAGTAGATTGCAGCCAGGAGAATGACATGCCAAAGACAAAGCAAATATGCTTACGTTTTGAGCTTTCTTTTAGTAGATAGTGGAGATATAACAGGACCGGGTGGAAGGAAGAGACAGGGAATCAAAAATATTAATGGATTTAATAAGAATTGCAGAGTTTAAAAATCAGTGAGGTTATGAGCAAGAGAGGGAGTGTTTATGGCATTTCTGAGGAGGCAGTGAACTCAGTGGTGCAGGTGTGGATTCAACTTAGACACCCTGTTCTCCTGGGTAAATGTGTATTTTCTTTTTTACATGGCTGGGTTATGTTACTCCCCCTAGGTCATTCAATTAATCACTTGGAGAACAAGAAATAAAATCCAGCTCTCAAGGCTCTCACTTCACATCTGGAGCAGGCAACCCTGGCTTTTTTTTCTGAAACACCTACTTTATTTGAACAAAAATCCTTTACAAATCAATGAAGTTTTGAACCCTTTGAAACAGAATTTGTAAAACGTTTTTTATTTTGTGTGTTTAAAATAAAGGTCGTGTTAGTGCATGGAAACACTATAAATCACTTCTGGTTTATCTTTCACTGAATAATTTTATATATCTGTTAAAATTACTGTGAGTCTTCTCTCTCCTGATTTCCAGCTATTATTCTTGAGAGCAGAAAAACAAAAGTTCCAGGTCTGAGAAAGCAGTGTGTGTGCAGAGCTTAACTGCTGCATGACTGATTGTGTGATATATTGCTCTTTTCACTAATAACCACAAAGCAGGTAAAGGCATGGCAGACTAATTTGGTTTATATGTCCAGCTGTAAGGCTAGACACTGCATCATTCTTTTCAGAAACCAGTGACTTTAGGCATGTGGAGTTTGTAGTCATGACAACAATAAACCAGCTTTTAACTCTGAGTTTCAGCTCAGAAACTGCCTTGTCTCCGTTACTTCCTGCTCGTGACCTGACTTTTCTTACTCTCTGGGGCTGGGGCTGGGGATTTATGAAAGATCTATTGAACAGAGCTCCAGTATAAGTTTAATGCTTAAAAAGTCTGAGTTGAAAGTTTGCTTGCACAGATGGCTGAAGGCTGGAAGGAGGCTAGATCAATCATTATTATTGCTAATGACACAGTTATAAGGGCGTACCAAAAGGTGAGCTGATTTGGAAACTGGAAAAAAAGCAATGTGAAAAGAGTGACTTGGAAGCATTTCTTTGAATAACTTAAAAGTAACTATAGCAAATAAAATGTTTTTTTTAACACATGAGGGAATTATATTCTGATTCTGAAAGGAATCAAGGTTAGGTGAAAAATAATCAAGCAAAAATTAGTACACAAAATTGAGTGTGTGGGTAGGCATGGTCTGTAACTTTAAAGAAGCAACTAACAGATGTTCATAGGAAAACCTACAAGTGATCATTTTTGTGTCCTGTCTGTTTAATGTCTGCTCTCATAGCTCAGTCACAAGTGTGAAACACTGGGATCAGTGGTCGCTATAAATATTAGCTATAATGTTTAAAAGACATTTAATCATACAAATTTTCTCAATAGTCAGATGTAAAGAGAAATTACATGATATACATTGTAGGATTGCTGGAGCAGAAATGAGAAAATAGAAATCAAAAGGTTAGCTCAGGGCCTTGGACACCAAGTATTCAAAAACAGATCACCATGTTGGCTCTCGTACTGTTGTCACTGGTAGTGTTTGCATTCGTTAAAATCTGTTCATGTGATTATAATCATTGAGCTCCTTTTACAAAGACTAAGGGACTTTTTTTTCTTTCTACAGAGATGTTTTTATTTCCTGTATAACCTGAATGGGAAGGAGAGTAGGGAATCAAAGGCTGGAAAAGGCAAGAGAGGCCTGGCTTGAAACCTCGATATAAGGGCCTGGATGCTTGCGGGGCTTTTTGCCTTTTTACTGCCAACACTCCCTTTCCCTGCCTTGCTACAGGAAGTAAAAAATTCCAGCAGCAATTTCACTTCTGATTCCTTAGTTCATTGTTCTAATTCTATGGGACTATCTTTTTGAAGGCTTCTATTTGCCAGCAACTTACACCCTGAGCTGACAAGCAGAAAAATAAAACATGGATCAAATCCTAAGTGGAAATCAAATCTTCCTTCTCAGTGTACTGAGGTCTTTAATGATTTACTTTTTGAGACATCAGCTCATGATCTCCTGGTCACATGATTTAACATCTTAGTAGTAAACGTTCTGGCCCAAGGCCAGTTGTCCTCCATAACTTTATATAGTGCGGATCCACACTAGCAATATAGTAAAGTACAAGTCAGTTATCAAGTTATAATTTGAGAAATCATGCACCATGGGTAATTATGTACTGTTTTATATTGTAAGAGTTTAGTGGTGTCATAAATAATTGAATATCTGTTTGCCTTGTCCTAATTGGCAATTAAAATTTAGAGCAACATAAGTTTATCTTTTATGTTTGTTTTTAAAAATATATAATTAGATCATAATTTAAAAATTAAGTCTTTATAAGAAAAATTTGTATGCTTCTCATTAGCACAACAGTATTACTTAATACAAAACATCTAGTAATATCAATTTTATATATTTAAATTGATTAAAATAATGGTATAACTGATGAGAGAAATAACACTAGCATGTTAGACATTTAAATACATAAAATAGAAATTAGATAATCACTGTACTGCAGAAAAGATATAACTGTACAAACAGTATAATACATGCTTAAAAAGCTCTATTGTAATAATGTTGTAAAAATATTTTTTCATACAGAATGGTTTTACATTAAAAGTTTTTCACCTTCTTTTAATTAAATTCAGATAAAAACACAGCCAAGTTTGGAACACTTTCTCTTCTTTATGAAATCTCGTAATTTCAAAAATATTAGTTCTAACATTTCTAAGCTTTGAAGGAGGTTTTTAAAAGCCCAGGCCATTTCTTTTCCTTAAGTAAGACTGTTTAGTCTATGCAAAAGATAAACCTTTTGAAGATTCAAAGACTTTAAACATACCCAGAGGGAACAAGACTGTCTTTCTAGGAGTTTCCTCCTGGAATATTTCTGTCTCTTCAGTATTGGCATGTTTTTGTTATTGCTCACGAATGTTGCTGATAAAGAAACTTCAAGCGAGGGAATTGAAACAATGGAAAAATAAGTTTATTCCTTAATGTATAACAGAAGGCTGATTCAATAAATTATGTGGCTTAATGTTTATGATGTGCTTAACTCCAAGTTTTCTGATGGACATTTAGGATTATTCATAACAAAAATCCCAATTCTTTCCCCTTGTAATTCTTTATAGATTTCTCTCAAGCACCAGGTCAGAGAGTCAAAATAAAATTACACCCAAAGGTTCTTGGTTACATTTTTTAGGATCCATCAATGCAGTAAATCAATTAATGCACAATTGCTTAAAATCCGAGTTCTTTAATTTAGTAGCCAATTTTCCTAAATCGTGTTGGAACTAAGAATACCATATTTATCTAGTTTGCAACAAACCTTCTGCAAAGTTAAAAATGCAAATTGCAAGTATCCATCATTATTCATTTTCAAGATTTGGCATTCAATTGCTGAAACAATTTATTTGTAGTTTATATAAATATGGAAACATCATCCTATACTTAGTCACCTTTTATGTATTACTATCACATGCAGAAACTTTTCAAATAATTTTATTTTTCACTCATTGTGGTATTAACACTGTTAAAAATGAAATAGAGTAGGTTAATATTTTTACCATTTCTTCTCACTGACCTTATCTCTTACATATTCTGATTATTCTTGAACCACTAGCTTAAGGATAGATGCAAAAGTGATGAGAATTTGTTTTAGCTCTGGCTTTTATTATTGGATACCCACAAGGAAATAAAGCTTTGATCTACTTCCTTGGAAAGTTAATCCCAGTGATTATGTGGAGATGTGTGCAGTGGTAGCTACAGGGATATACATCTTTAATCTCTTGGTGCTGAATACTTAATCCAGTTTAGATTCTTGGCAAGGAGATTTAAGAAAGAACAAAATAATTATACTCTTCATAGGCTTTGTTTTCTGGAATGAGTATTTGGTAGTTCTGTTTGCTCTTTTATAGTTTTACCAGGATGCTAAGGAAAATAGATTTGAACTTACATAGAATAAAATAAAAATGAAGGTTTCTATGGCCCTCAATAGGTAAATGTAAAGTGCATCTATTGATTACGGGTCAGCCTGAGTAGGAGTTTTGTTATCCAGTTTGTTTATCTCACCAGGGTGAAGGGTATGTAGAGGATATGCTATTCTAGTGGAATAATATAATAATTATTCTCAAACTGAAACCACTTATTAAAAAATGCTCATTTTTTTCACTAAAATAAAACTTCATGTGCTAGAGTAAGCCATGAAACACCATTTAAGTTAAACCTATATACATTAGAAAATGTCCTTCAAATGAACACGTTTATTATTTTTTTTATCGGTACTGGGGTTCGAACTCACGACCACGCGCTTGCGAGGCAGGCACTTATGCCGCTGAGCTAAATCCCCAGCCCCATGTTTATTTTTTAAGTGCTACTTTCATTGGGAAAATGTGAATTTGTGAATATGTAAGCCCAATTTTTTTAGGTAACTGTCACTCAATAAGTATTACCATTCAGTTAACATGCTTACAACTTCTAAATATATAATAAATAAGGAAAATAGAAAATAATAAAACTCATTAATCTTATATAAACATGTAACATTCATGATATTTTAATGTAGTGTTCAGATTAGCACCTTTTACAATTCACATCATTTATGAAATTTTTCTTTAACTTTCCTAATTATGCATAAATGTAATCTTATATGTTATGTCACTCAGTATAGTACCATAAATTACTCAATTTTGCTTCCATTATGAGCAATTTTAAAACATGTTTGTATTGAACAGTATGAAGTACTGGCAAAATGAATAACTTCATTTTATTACTTATGCTAAATCTTCATTCTTGATTAAAAGACATCATAAATAAAGCAGTTAGAAATGAATTTTGATAGCAGAACAGACATAAAAGTTTGCACGTTTTAGTCACTTTTAATTTAATAATTTATATTTTAAATAAATTGATATGCAAAGCAAACATTTATATAATTGGGCTTTTGCTTAGAAGATGTTTTTGATTACTGATACATGAGCCCTTGTCTTTAAGTCCAATTCAGCCTCTATGAATGCAGCACAGAGATGGCCTCTCCACTTAATTCCTCCCTCCCTTAAGTAATATAAACTCTTGTTTGTTCTGTGACTAGATTTTGTGATCTTTTTAAAATCATGATGCACAAGCATGCATGTTCCAAAGGAGGTGAAATGTAATCTTTAGAATTTGGTCTTAGTGCTGGATAGACTGGCAACCGAACAGTACTGAATAAGAGTTTCCATGTCTTCTGACACTGGACATGTTTGATTTTACATCTCACCCAAATTTACCTTTTTTTGTTTTTAGACAGTCCTGAAACACTCCCTGGAAAATGTGTTATTGTTTGAAAGTATTTAAACAAAGTTTTCCTGAAGTTTCAAAAGGGTTCTCTGTGGGGGTACCCACAAAGGAGGATACAGTTGAGGCTGTGTTTGTAGCAAACTCTCTCAAAGAAGAATGCTACCAGGTTGTACAAGTTTTGATGTGCTTTTAAACTGAATTGATAGAATGCTTCCAAATTAGATAGACAAGGATAAATTCAGATCATAATTAGTGCTAAATATTCCTTATCTTAAACATCTGTGTCTCCCGTGTTCTGCCTATTCTGATCAGTGGCAATTTATAAACAGGAGTGAACTTGATATTTCTGTATTTATAATTCAGGAACTTCCATATGAATAGAGAATAAAATCCTTCAGTAGAAGATTTTATCCTTCATAAAACTCTCTCTTCTCGTTCCCTTTGGAAGGTACCCTTAAAATTGTAGGTAATGCCTAGCTGAGGTAAAATGGTTGTCTTTGATCCAAGATCAGAGGTCTAGGTGTGCTGCATTTGTGGAAGTGTGCCCTGCTGGATGGATTATTCAATGTGAATCAGAGAAACAAGATTCCAAGTAAAGAAAGAGTAACTTAATTCCAAGGATATAGGTGTTTCTCAACTCCAAAGGAAAAAAACCACAATTTCAGGGCTGGGGATTTAGCTCAGCGTCATAAGCGCCTGCCTTGTAGGCAGGTAGTCGTGAGTTCGATCCCTGGTACCGATAAGAAAAAAAAAAAAATTTTTTTTAAAAAAAGCACAATTTCATTCCTTAGGTGACGGTCAGTCCTTGCCACTGAGCTTTCTAGAACCACAATTTCTCGTGCTTTTGGGGGTATTTTTCTCTTTGTAGCCTGGATATTTCAGTGTCTGTAGTATGTCCTGATTCTAAATGAAGTCTTCTAGAATTTAATCAGTGGTCCTCAAAGTTGGGTCCAGGAGTCCCTATGGATCTCAGAACTGTTTGTGAGTGACACAGGATGGGATAAGAAACTTAAGGCCAGAAATGTCAACCAACCAGGAATTCTAAGCGCATTGTTAGTTTACATCCTGTTTTTATGTAGCAAGACATTCCTGGTTATTTCCTCCGAGTGTTGGTAACAAACACTTCCAAGACAGGCTACTTTAAGTAGCAGTGATAGATCTTCCCGGCCTTGAACTACTGTTAAATATGTGGTAGCATTCAAGTACTAAAATGAAACATGAATGTTTGCTGACAAAACTGAACCTCAGTCCAGTGGGTGGGGTCTTGGTTCTTGGTTTAAACTCTGACACTATCCAGCTCTGCGACCTGAGGTGAATCATATAATCTCTGGAGTCTTCTCATTTTCAAAACTATTCCGGGTTGAATATTTTAATAAAATGTTACACATTTTAAAAAGTGGATGCACTGAAGCACTAACCTTCTCACCTCTGGACCCATGTTGTCAGTTTAACGATACTGATGTGGACTGAGAAGAAAACTGCTGAAGTGTTAATCGTCCACTCCTACATTTCTTCTCCCTTGAACACTTCCCACCTTTAGACAGACACTTTGGTGTTCAAAACAAAAAAATTCCTGCTTGTGCCAAAATACGTCTTCAGGGCTTATAATAGTGTTCTTAGATTCAACCTGTGAATTAAGAAATAAAGTTCAGCCAGAGCTGGGGTGTAGCTCAGTTCTGGAATGTTTTTCTAGCATGCACAAGGCTCAGGGTTTAAATTCTGAGATTATAATTTTTTCCACTTCTCCTTTATGAGAAACCATGAGAAATTCTTTCTTCCCATCCTTTTTTCTTTCCTTCCTTTTTCTTCCTTTCCTCCTCCTTTTCTCTCTTATTCTTTTCCTTCCTCCCTTTTTCTCATTTTTCATCTATCTCTCCTTCCTTCCCTCCTCCTGACACAAGAATTAGCAACCTTTAATCTGTAGAAGACACAGTAACATTTGGCCATTTCTGCACTGCTATTGATGGTAAAACCTTCTTTATTTACTCATTTTTACTAATGACAGAAACAGTATTAAAAAAGTATTGCAAAGGTATTCAGTGATAATTTCCACATGGTGAGCAAAAGCAAACATCTAAAAATTAAGATATTTTCCTAAAAACTATTTTAGGAAAAGCTTAGCACATTACCAAAAATTAAGTTGTGAATTTTTTCTTTCCTATTAAAGAGGTGTTATCACTCAATAAGTGGGTCAAGCCAATTTGCTCAAAACAGAGAAATTTTCCCGTGTGTGTGTGTGTGTGTGTGTGTGTGTGTGTGTGTGTGTTGGCGTTTTCTCCTCTCTCAGCTGCTTTCAGTAATCTGTCATCATCCTCGAGGCTTAGGGCATTGGAACCTCTCTTTAGCATCCCTGACACCTTCAAAGACAGTACTAGCTATTACATTTTCAACTTCCTTTCCTGCTAATTCTCTGCATGTAACCTTCTAGAAGCCAAAGCTGACCAGAATCCCAGACCTCATCTTTTGTACCACACCCCCGTTCTCTGTCCTTAATTTTCCATCTAGAACCCTTTGCCTCCATTGCCCATTTACAACTGAAATCCGACGTGAACAAGCTGTGATGAGCTTTGTTTCTCACTGCTGCTCAAATGAATACTGAGCTGAATTAGTGAAACAGGATCTGCCAGGCAGTGCTCCTCTCCTTGTACCTCAAACCTTACCGCCTCTGCTGAATGTGATTGCTGCCTCCCCTCGGCTCACGTGGTATTTTCTATGAACCTGTTCTGTGACATTTATCACTTAGTATTGTGTTAAAAACACAAGCTTTGTTGTCAGACAGATAGAAGTTCAAACCCTGGCTTCTGCCGGTGCAAAATCTTGATCAAGTTGTTTACCGTCTATGGATTCAGTGTTTTCTCTCCAGCGAGAAAGGTCTTGTATACTTTGTTGTTTTGAAGATAACAAGGCATAAAATATGTGCGGTGTTTCCCTTTCAGCAGAAACTTAGTAATAATAACAAAGTCTTGAATAAAACTTACATGCCATGAATCTTTTAAAATTCTTTCAAAAGAAAGAAGAAATTCTTTCCTTTTTTTCTTTCTTTCTTCTTTCTCTCTCTCTTTTATTTTTAAAAGACAGAGTATTGCCATATACTTCAGGTTGTTTTTGAACTCATTATGTAGACCAGGTTGGCCCGGGACTCAGGTGACCCTCCTGTCTCAGCCTCCCATGTGCTGGGGTTACGGGTATGTGTACCACGCCCAACTACAAATCTTTATATGTATTCATTCATTGGTTTCTCAGAACAGTGCAGCAAAACAGGTACTGTACTTTCCCACTGCACACAGGAGGAAACTAAGGCACAGAGATCTAATTACTTTCCAAAGACATCTGCCTAGAAAGATGTGGAGGTGAGGATTAAACAAGGGTGTCTGGCTTTAATTCCTTTGCTAGGCCACTGTCAGTGTTTACACACAGGTCTCGCTTCCCTACTGCCAGGAAGAGTGCAGTATGGTGGAAAAGTCTCAGAACCTGAATCGCACACTTCTGTACCCAGCAACTGACCATCTTGGGTGAGGTTTTCAGTCTCGTTAGGCCTTAGTTTAAAGAAACTGGGTAGTAAATGATTTCTTGTCTTCTCAACACCTTTCCTGGGGAGGAATTGACCTTCTCTCTATTTAGGGACTGCTGGCCGTATGGCTACAAGCTTCTGCTGTGAGGCTTTCAGAATTCCTGGTCTAAATCCAACACAAATCAAGCAGAGAGGACAAACTAGAGTTTTGTTTTGTTTTTTGCAGGGGGTATATAAAGAATGACTTTTATGACAATTATTTGGTATCTAGATTCAGTTACATCAGAGAGTTATTTTGTCCCTATAATTATTAGCTTTGTGATTCAAGAATATACCCCATCCAAATGGCTTGAATTGGTACTGTTACCATCCAGCTGGGGTAGGTGGTGGTGTGAGGGTTCTTCTTACAACGGAGAAAGAATTGCAAGGTTGAAAATCAGAAGAATAAGCAGAAGTATTTATGGTAGAGCAAGAACAAACAAAGTTTACTGTAAAGCAAAAGCAGAAAGCTCCCAGGCAATGAATCTGGAAGGAGACCCAAAAAGGGCTGCCAAAGAGACTTTTGTTTAGAAGCTTTTATATACAAAAATGACTACATCTCAGCCAAGGGGAGATCAATTTATAGGTTCCCATCAGGAAAGTCTGACTCAGAATTAGGCCTACAGGAGTTTAGGGTAGGTAGGAGGTAAGCACCCTTAACTGTAACTTTAAACAGAACAAATACATTCTTTAGAAGGGTATGAATATCTCATTCCTGGGTGGGGAAATCCTCCAATCTAATGAGGCCTTTGTTTACTCAGCCATCAGGTGTCCCAGCCTTGGTTATCAACGCATCTTTCTGTGAATTCTTCTGACTCCTTCTTTGGCTGCCTGCCCAAACTGTGGACTCCCTTTGCCACAGCTCTTCCCACACTCGCTCCCCTCACGGGCCAGTGGTACTCTGCAAAATCTTACCTTCCCACAGGGCGCCGCTCTTCCTTAAACATTACCTTTGGGAGATTTTTGCTAGATTAGGAAAAGGACACCCAAAGCTTAGGGTTTGTGGTTCATTCTCCCCAAATCTCTTGTTATCTCCCTGATTTAGCCTTTTTTTTTTTTTTTAAACTAACTGGAGGAGTTCTTATTTGTACAGACTTTAAAAGATGATCTTCCTTGGACCCTTTTGGTATAATATTGTGTAGCCATGTTTCATTCATTATAACCTCACAGTCCTAAGTGAATATGTTCTCTGACAAAGATATTTAATAAACATTTTTAACAAAGTATTTAACTAGTAACCCAGAATAAAAATAGATACACTTAGGATCAAAGTATCTGTTTCATATAATAACTTTGTAAGTTACTGCCAACTGACTACTTTGCTAATGATCTAAAAGGTATTTATCTCAGTGTCTGTTGGTTTACAGATTATTTCTAAATCAGAAATAATCTGATGAGATCGGGCATGTTCAGAGTGGTACGGCCATAGACTGAGCCAGAATTAATCTGATTTCTATTACTTATTTGAAAAGCCAACCTTAACTAGGAGACTGATACAAATTAAATGGTGTTTTACTGACCACAAGAATGAAAATCTCCTCCTGAAATTAAAAAAACAAAAGGTGGAATTATTCAAGAATCACAAGAATATAAAGATATTTTCAAACTTTACACAATGACTTATGTTCATAATATACAGAAAGGGCTGAATGGGTCTGTAATTCAGGATTATGTCTGTTATAGATTATATCCACCCAAGCCACAATTTCATAGTTACAAAATAGAATCAATATGTGACTAACACAAAGATACTAAAATTTGATAAACACATACACATATGTCTCCTGCTTCTCATATTCAAATGTATTTATATACTTGTAACCACATGGAATAGCCCCTCTGCACCCATCCACACACTGCATCTTCCATAAGGAAAGCAAGCACCCTTACATCCCTTCTACCCTCCAGAAAGCATGCTAAATGCCTTATGCATTATCTTATTAGCCTCCCAACAGAGATATGAGACAAATAAATGATCACACCCATTTCATAAATGGAGAAATTGAGACTAAGTTTAAATGACTTGCTTAAAGTCTCACACCTAGTAAGTAGTGCAAGTCTTTCTGGATTTAAATGCTCACCTTTAATCACCATGGTACACTGCTCCTCCCATATCTAATTGGTTTTAATGATAAAAACACAGAGATACTGCTTACCCAACAAAAGAGGCAGTAAAGAGTTGAGTGTGAGACAATGTAATGTGAGAATGACACAGAAGGTGTAGGTATATACTAAGTGGGAAAAGAAGTGAGTGATAAACACTTAAGGAACAATACTGAGTGAAAAATAAGACTAAGATAAATATTTCCTTTCTCAAAGTGACACATTCTTTCCATTATCTGCTGCTCAGTTCATTTCATGTAAATTCTACGGATAACATGAACTCAGTTGCGTAGCTCAAACCAGCTTGGCTGCAAGAACCCTGCTTAGGACTCTGCCAGCCAGAAATCATCCTGCCAGGAGGAGCAAGGCAGTACATGCTGCAGCCTGCCAGGTGCAGCTGCTGTAATCTAGCAGCAGATTTAGCATTTCCTGTAGAGGCTTTCTGAAAAGTTCCCAGCTTGTTTGTATATGACCAGCTTATGTTTCCATGATGCCTTGAACCATGGCTTTTAAGGGGTCATTTCATTGTGTAAACATTGTTCTAACTCTATAGGGAATCCTCTATACCCACAGCCATGCTTATGGAAATAGTGACATTTGATTTTTAAGTGGAAAATATATTGTTTAGTTTTAGCTTACAGAAAAGACTTTTCTAAGCAGTGTTTGATGCAGTGTTCATCCATTTATTGAGGAGATGAACACAAGGACACAAGGTGATGAGATGAGGCTTTCGAAGTCTCAGGAAACATGAGAGGTTTTTGTAAGAACGAGCCAGGAATTCCATGTGCACTGTCCACGCACAATATTAGCTGTTCCCATCTTGCCTGTGTCAAGCAGAAATAGTGATGGAGTGTCTTTGAGCTAGGAATTGGTTCCTGAGGGCCTCATACCGATGTGTTATATAAACTTGGGGAAATGGCTTCAGAGTGACTACACGTGTGGTTCCTTTTTATGACGTCAATTGGAGAGTTGATTCAACATTACTGAACCTTGAATTTTTGGCTCAATAATTTCTTAAAAATTCATACGATACAACACTTTCTCAAGCTTAGCTTCATGTATTTGTTACTTAAGCTTCTATAACAAATGAGTTTATACTTTTAAAAATTTGATCTTCTTACCTAGTGTGTTAATACACTCAGATGTTACGTTTCATCTTTTATCAGTAACTTTGCCTGACGGCTTTCCGTATAGTCAATGAATATTATGTTATTTAACACCAGCATATTTTCTCTGTTTGCTCTGTTCCTTGCTGTCTCCATTACTGGCCCTGCATGCATCACAAGGGGCAATTTTGCCTGTTTAATTCACTGCTAAATCCTAAGCACCTACAATCATGCCTGGCTCACTTAGGTTTTCAGTAAACAGATTTCACATGAACAAATAGGGATTATTCTAAGGGGTTTATAGATATATCTTTTTGAATCATTTTATCCTCCCGTAAAGCACATTATGATGCTATTTACATTTCCATGATAAGGAAAATAAGGCTTTGAAAATTTAAATAAATTTCTCAAGGCCATATGGCAGATAAATTACCAAACATGGGTTCAATCATAGGGTCCTGTCTCCAAACACTGTGTTCTTAAACTCTTGTTTGTGTTTTTCACCTGAACAATTATACATGATTAAAACATTTTACCCTCCTCTGGATACAGGAATTTTCAAGGAGAAGACAGCAGGTATGGTCCCTAGAATTCAGGTGTACCTGTTATTAGATCAACTCATACTTTGATAGAGTCGCTGGGATGCATTACTTTCTATGCCATTTGGTCTGACAGTCAGAAGCTGGGACAGAGGTCGTCTTGGGGAGTTTCTCCTTTGTTCATCTGACAGATAGTAAAGCACCTGTGTAGAAGAAACAACCAGGCCTTTTGTGAACCTTTAAGCAATCAGTCACAGCTTTATCTCTCAATTTCTTCCTCTGCCTGGGTGTGTCTTACGTTCTTGAAAATGTACAGGTTCGAACAGGGTGTGTTTGTGGTTTGGATTTAAAGGGGAAGGAGAAAAAAGAAAGGTTGAAAGGCTGAAGAAGAAACAAGGTAAATAAAGCTTCTGAGTGTCTACAACAGTGAGAAGAAATTAAAAAAATAAAATCCTAAAAATAAATACAAGGTCACTATCCCTTTTTTGAAATGCTTGGGACCAGATGTATTTTATATTTTTTAAAGTTTAAAAATATTTGTATGTATATAATGAAATATTTTAGGGATAGGACCCGAGTCTAAACATGAAATCCATTTATGTTTCATAAACACTTTAAACACATAGCCTAAAGGTAATCTTATCCAATATTTTTAGCACACCTGCATTTTGACTGTGATCTGTCACATGGGATCAGTTGCATAATTTTCCGCTTGCAGTATCATGTGAACACTCACGATGTTTCAGATTTTGGAGCATTTTGGATTTTGAGGTTTTTGGATGAGGGATGTTCCACCTGTACTAAAACTGACGTACCTGCAAAAAAGTTATTCTCCTTAAAGAGGAGAAAAGCTCATCCATCATAAGGGACATTCAGGTCTTTCTAGAACTCAGGGGTTCTGGGCTTTCTGCCAGACATTTGTGCGATGGAGATTTGCCCATGACACTGCTGGTCCTTCTAATCTATTCTTTGATCTTTTGCTTGTGGTTTTGAATCTCTTGTAGGACGGGAGTGCTAGATCCCTGAGTCCAAAGACTGACAGTGTGATACTGGTCTGGTTCATAGCTTGTCACAAAGTGCGGTGGCACAGCAGGAGATGAGCAGCCGGAAGACAGCAAAGCTCCATCTAGATTTATAGCCATTCCACATCGCTCAAATTACCCTCTGTCCTTGGCCTTTCCTCAGATCAGCAGGGAAAGATTCTCATGGGAGTGGGAATGCTACTGCGAACTGGCCAGGCAAAGAATCTAGTTGGAGCACTGTTTATAAGAATCTAATGCTGAAAACACACCATTCCAAACCCTCCACCCCACCCCATTCCATGGAAAAATTGTCTTCCACCAACTTTGTTCCTGGTACCAAAAAGTTTGTGAACTGCTGCTACAGGGGTATTTCTGAGATGATACAGCTATATCAAGACACATTTTATGAGTTATGATTAAATAATGATGTATATAACCACTAACGTCCATGCTTTTGCTGATCAGAAATAAGTTTGCTGTTGGCCTAAGATTTTTGTTGGAAAACATTAAACATGATTCTCCAATTAAAAATTGATGCCTAGCACCTTGATCCTCTCTTTGGAGGCCAAGACTTTAGCTTCACTATTATCTGTGACCTTTATTCAACCTAAACTAAATATTGAAAAAAAATTGAGAACAATGATCTTAAACTGGGGTGTATAAATGTGTGAGTGGGCTTTCTTTGATAGGGGCTTTCTTTGCTTACCTTCAGAGACTTGCATGTTTTGCAGGTTGTGTGGTACAGTATTGTGACTGTCAACAGTGCTACCCATTAGGTGGGAAGCTTTTAAAACTTACTTACTTTTGGGCTTCTTTCAAACAAATCGAATCAGAATCTCTAGCAGGAACCTTGTGAAAGTCTCCCAGGCAACTGTAACATGCAACTAGAGCTGAGAGCTAGAGTAAGATAAGGACAGAAAACTGCGGAGTCTGACAGCCTTGTGTTTTCTTCCTGGATGTGTTTGTGTTAGGTGACACCTGGAGAGCTCTCTGCAGCTTTCTAAACTTACGTTTTTGTAAAATGGAGGCAGTGTGCTTTCATCAGAGGATTATTTTAAACATAAAATGAGAGTGTATGTGACACAGCTAGCATGATATCTAGCATATAATTGGTGTTTAATAAATTAGAGTTATTATCACTATCATCATCATTATTAGGCTTGGAAAACATCAGCACTTCTTTATGTAAACACTGCGTAGTAATAGAGAGGAGCAGACACTCACTAGAGACCACTGAACCATCTGCCCATCTGCTCTCTGTCAGATGGAAGGTTGTACTACGAATATCTCTACTTGAACCGCAGTTTTGCAGTGACTGAAGCTATTCCAATAGGTTTCTAATAATGGCTAATGAAATCACAATGTTAAGACTCTTCTTCCATTTTTTAGATTTATTCATTTTAATTTTGAGCCTACTACTCTATTTCATCTTTCCAATATGTTGAAAACTTTTAAGAATCTTTATTATTCTACTGTGCCTTTCTCTTCACCTCCCTTTGGCAAGATCAAAAATTAATTTTTTTCAGTGTGGCTTTCAAGATAAATAAGAAACTTTTCTGTGTTCTTGTCTTCAAATCAGAATTGACTCTCAAATGCACTGACATAGTTTCTATCCCCTTTTATGTAAACCAGTCATTTCATTTGTTAGAGTTGAAGACTGAACTAAAAGTTATTTGTAAAGCTGGTAATAACTCAAACTACTCACTGGCAATACATTTTGCATGGCATAAATGCCCGTATAGCTGTTGAATTTAGAGATAATGAACTGTTGGCAAAGAGAAGGAAGGTAATTTTCCAACACTGATTTGTTTACATACAAATTCTAAAGAAATGTTAGTAAAAAGTGCTGATACTCATTGTTCACATTCTTAAAAGGCAGATATACTATGACTCTAATAGGTGACTTTAATAGCTCTATACAAGCTGTATATCTTGGAATCATTTGTAACTTGTGTCCAATAAACCCAGTGACATTGTAATGTCAACCTTGGGGGCCACCCCTGAAATCCCTTTTTAGTTTCCTAAATTATCAGCTTGGTTCCAACCTACATTACTCTTTGTCGCCTCATCTTTTATCTGTAGCTGCCAATATATCTCACATAATGAATCAAGGAACTCTCTTGGCCTTCTCATTCCCATTCACAAACCTTTAACAACTCTTTGCAATTCTAATAAAGTACAAATCATGTGGGACAAATAGAAAAGATTTAATTTACTTGAATTTGAAGGCACACAGATCTAAGTTTGGATCTTGGCTCTGTGGTTTTTAACTGTGTGTGTGTGTGTGTGTGTGTGTGTGTGTGTGTGTGTGTGTGAGTACTAGTATTTTTCTTCTCCAAACCTGTTTTGCCATCAGTAAAATAAGGACACAAATAAGTCTCTTAGAGTTCAAATAAGCATTAAATGCCATAACTTGTGCAATTCACCTCACAGAGCAACTGGCTTCAAGTGAAAGCTCAATTAACGTTGGTCACCTTCTCCAAACTTCTCACTCTAGACCTGACCTACCTTTCCTCTTTCATCTCTTTCTATGTCCCTGTGATGCCCACTTGTCCCAGGCACATTTTATCTCCCTTCTGTGTCTGCCATCACTGTATGTCTGTCTTTTCTTCTCTTGCTTCTGTGGTTTTATTCATCCATACATTCATGTGGTTCTCTTTGCTATAAATATTTTTTGTATTAATTTCTAACTAGCTCTTCTCTTACATTTTCCAGAGGGGCCCACATGAAATTAATTTCTTACTCCTTTTTGTCATACCTTCTCCATGATCTTTGATCCTGCCTGTAACTCCATCCCATGTAAGTGTATCTAACTCGTTTACCTTATTACGAGCCAGTGATGGGCAGGGACTTAGCCTTATCTTGCTATGGGTCTGCTTCCCCATCACACCTTCCTGAGTGCACAGCTGGATTTTTTAATGTAAAATAATTAAAAAGCAAATATTGCATGTTATTTTACAAAGTCATTACATTGTTAATACATAAAACAGACATATGTAAGATGATATATTATTATTGAATACATTACCAGAAAAATTAATTAACTTTATTAAGCTTAACTAAATTTTCAGAGTAATAATAAAAATTATTAGCCAGGCATGGAGGTGCACACCTGTGATCCCTAGTATTGCACAGGTACACACAAAAATTATCATGTCTTGGAAGTTATTTATAAACCCTTAGCAAGTCCTGAGGACTCAGAGTACCCGTCAAAAGCTCATAACTTTTTGTAATCACTGATGTATGCTAAGACTAAGGCAATAGGATGAAAACAATAGGCAATCACTGAAACGCAGGGTAAAGAGTCCACAGCTCAGAATATGGTAAATTCAATCACACTTATTCTAGCCTGCAGGGGCCTGGAGGACAATCTTGTTTTCATTCTCAATTTTCAAATTGGCCAGCAAAGGAACAGATTAAACAGAGTCCTGAATTTTGAGCTTAACACAAACCAATTCTCTACCTGCCTCTGTAGCTTGCATTATGCATGCCTTTTTCATACTTTTTAATATATTTTTCATGTGCAATAAATAGATCTATGCAAACGTTGTATGCTTACTATATATCATGTTTCTCTGCCATATTTTAATTCTTTAATAATGACTTTTGGTTTCTTCATTTAAAAGTAAAAATACTGAAAACATAAGTGTGTGTTGTTTATGTAATCACAAGGGTTTTTGATTTATTCCTGTTTTCCTTTATACCTAGCTGATAAAGTGACCAGCTTGCCTGTTTACCAAGAAGTGAAGGTTTTCCTAGGATATGGGATTTTTAGTGTGAAAATGGGGACAGTAGCTGGAAAACCAGAAAAGTTAGTACCAAGCGAAATGATTTTCCAACCCTTCAAGGAGGAGTGGAGAGGACACTATTCTTTTCCACAAGGTGCTAGCAATCTGCTTTAGGAAGCTGGACATAGGAGACCAAATTCAAACAGTTTAAGAGAAAAAGAAAGAAATATAACTTAAATGTGTGTGCTGCAGAACATATGGGATGCAATGTCTTATAACTGCCAAAACTAGAAGCAGAGGAAGAGAATGAGGAAAAAACTTCCTTGCAAAAATGAGCCTCTGGTAGGAATGCTCAGACAGGAAGAAAGGTTAGAAACTCAGGACAGAGAGGGGGGAAGCCCAAGAGCAATAGCTGAGAACAAAGCAATGAGAAATCAGCAGTTTGTTATGCGGCTGCCGGGAGCAGGCCGGGGAGCTGTTGAAATGTATGCTGCAGATACAAAATGCAATAAAGTCTGACAAGCATGCAGTTGGGCGTAACTTTGGTCTTCCTAACATTTGTTTGAATAATTGAGCAGTGGCTACAATTAAGATCTACAGTTGATTGTTCAGATTCCTCAGAAGGAGAAATTATCCTGCTCATGGAATAAACCAACATGTGTTACTAATGTTCATGCATGTTTGAACGGTGCGGCTGTTCGGGAGCGAGTCTGAGAGACAGCATCTACCCTGAAATGTTTTTTGAGCTAAAATGCAGCACAGCAAACCCAAAGTGATGGAGTAAAGAAGTTTCAGCACAGAAAACAAATAGTTGCTCTTGGAAAAGAGAGTTTGCCCTTTATTTGATATTGGCAGCACCAAATGTGTGGCTTACAGAAAGCATTCTTGCCATTTGTTTTATGGCTTCTCTGCAAGTTATTTGCCTCTTATTTTAAGCAGCCGCATTATTTTTAAATCCTTCTCAATTAACATACCTTCTGTATCATCATCGAGGCACTGAAATGGAGGAGTAAGTTACATGGAATGACATTCCATCTTTCCTGAAGAACAATTTTCCTGTCAAAAATTCAAGAGGAAGAATGTGAGGTTGCCCCCCCCCCCGGGCCCCCCTTCATTTGTTGCCAGTCTCTTTAAAATTCAAAGGAATTGCTTTTTCTGGGACTGGTTTTGCTTTAATATGAACTCTAAAATATTCCATTTTCTTCTTACCATTCCTTCTCTCTCCTCAAAAGCAAACCCTTGGACAAAAAGAGAAAGAGAATTCAGTTTCCCAGAGCAAACAGGCCCTGCTGGACTCAGCCTCCTGCCTGTAGGAGGCCCATCCCCTTCAGAGGGAAATCAGAACCTTGGGCCAAATAGGGAAAGAAAAAAGAGCAGCTGTTAAAACATTTAGTCTGTTTTCCTTCTCCACCCCCGCCGGTCCCTTGCTTCCCAGCCCCCTTTTCCACGTGATCGGGACCCTCCTGGTGGACCAAACCCGGGGGCAGGCGCTTTCCAGGCTCACATCCCCACCACCACCATACTCTGCTCCGTGCTCTCCTTACCACATTCCTGGAGGATACTGGGAAGATTGATTAGATGATTTTTTTCTGGCATCTATTTGCTGAGCCTGCAGCCACAGCTTGGATTAATTAGGGAATCAGAGCGTTTCTTTATGTAGGTCACATCAGGTTTTGATTCTAGATCTCATATAGCTATAACCTTTCTAAAAAGTCAGAAATACATGTACAATTAACTTTTTTTAAAATTCTGTATTTCTCATCAGACTGTTATATACTAATGTAGCCACTGTCTCTTTCTGTCTAATGATCGGAGTAACAGTGGTACTTTTACTTTGCTTCCAAGCCCTGTGGTCTAAAGCACATATGGAAATATATATTATGAAATTGTTAAGGGGTGTGGGGAGGGCCGATAGTCATTTGGCTTTTTGTGTGCTTTTTTTGTACGTGAAAGATGTAAAAGGTTTCCTTTTTTATGGAATCGAATACTAAAAATCCTATTGAAGATAATGTTGAAACAATTATCATATATGTAGTAATTGTTTCTACATATACATATATATGTATATGTAGAATTGTATATATACCAATAATCTAACTTAGGCAGGTGCCATGAAGATGAGTTATATTCCTGGCCCAAATTATCTTTGAGATATAATTAGAAATAAATACAAAATAATAAGAGAGATAGCTGATTGGGCACTTTAATGATATTCCATGAACTGAAACCTCCAATTAAATATTTCTAGACCATAGGCTGCCCTTAGGAAACCTTGCAGGAAGAATTTATGATTCACAATGAATAATTCTTGGCACGGTGCCAAAGTAAGTACCACTGATTATGGAAATCTGAACGGTAAACCTGGATTCTGGTATTGTCTTAGGGAAAAAAAAAACCCAACCAACCAAACCAAACCAAACCAAGCACTAAGCCACTACTATTTGCCTTTCAGAAATTTATTAAACAGAACTATGATTTGTTTTAAATTATTCTTCAGGTGCCACATTTTGTGTTTACTTTTACTGACAGGAAATTTGAAATTTTAGTAGTCAAATATAAATTTAAAATATTCAAACATTAAGACAGCCACTTTCCACCTCAAAAAAAAAAATCCAACATATTTTCAGAGTATATATCGTTACAGGAAATGCATACTTAGCCAACTAATGTGACTTCATGTAATCTGCCACCCACAGATAATTAATTATGCTACCAGCAAGTGTCATGCAAACAAATGAACATTACAGGCTTTCAGGAGTGTGAAGCAGTGTCCTGTTTACATTTCCTGGATGGTTAAGTGAAGAGCTGTGTGAAACACTGAAATGAAATACGACGAGGCATTTTAAGTTGTGCACCTCTCAAAATGTGAAGAGGGGCTATTAATCCTCAAAGGCTGAGGGTCCAATCAATCTCAAATTGTTGAAAGCATCTGGAAGGGATGTCTGTCAATGGAGGAGGTGTCTTTTGGAGAAGCTCACAGACTCTTGGGCTCATTATTTTCAAAATTAAAAGAGAACCACAGCTGTCTGTTCTGATACATTTGATTGAACTGCTAAACTGAAGGTCAGAAAGAGATTGGGGAACCTTCAACTGAGTGTTGGAGCACATAGGTTATGTGTGTATATTGACTTTCCAAACTTCTTATTGGGCAGGAAGTATGAATCACAGTAATAGGACTTGCCATGAGATCTCCGGCATGTTCATTGTTGGAACCACATCACTGAAACTGCCTCTCTCGGGATATTTTATTCTTGTTCCCCTCGCCTGTGACTCTCACTGCTGTGAATAATATCCAAGGAGAGTGAAATGAATTCATTATGCTTTCAAACTTGGCTTTTACATTTCAGAGGAGGTTACCTACTCGGGGAGATGCTCAGGTACCAAATACTAGAAAGGTGGAGTCTGTCTACTCTAATCATATTTAAATCGCTGAAGGTCTTGGTGGTAATGTCAAATGCTTTAAGAAAAGGTATCCACTATAGTTTTGTAATCACTCCACTTTCTCTAAATTCATTCTGTAATATACACACTTTTTTATGACTATAGTTAAACCATAGATGCTCTCAAATTTACAGTTGGTGGTAACATTTAAATGAAGGAGGAAAAACCCTACAGTGTATTCTATAGAACTGCAATGCCCCCTCCTGTCTGCTCTGCTTGGAGTGAGGAAACTCATCTGGGTTTGTAGGAGTTGATTTTGGCAAATGAAAAGAATGTTTGCACTTTTCTCTGTTCCTTTCTGGTATGAAAGGTTGTAAAAAATCACAGATGGTAGAACAGATACTGATGATACAAATTCTATTTCACTTCCTCACTTGGCCCCCTGTGGTCTACAGGAAATAAAGCATAACACTTAAAGTTGTTGACATTTAAATTAAATTACCCACTTAAACTCAATTATCTTTGTGGGTGTAAAGGTGGGTAAGTAATATCCTTTTTATAATGATATGTAGGTAATCTAATGCATTGTTCATGTAAATAGCTGTAGATATTTTTCAACAACTACAATCTTGACAGTAATGATCAGCTGGAGTTCGCTGTATATCTCTCCCTGTATAAACTTCATTGACTCCTTCCATTATACAACCCATGTAATAATTTATAAAATAACAAGTCGAGTTCTTTTCTTAACTCACAATAACTTCTCACAAAGAAATTGATGAGATCCTTAGCTAGAACAATCCAGGCAATAATTATCCTGGCGTGGTCCATGTTCCTTTTTCCACCTTTGGGTTGGCATGGCTTCCTCTGTTATTCTACACCCCCTGTCATTTGTGCCCCCTGTGGTCTGCAAGCATGGTTGTTCCTGAGAAAAGCTTTTCATAAATATTGCAGAAGATTTTCAGGACCTCTTTCTGCATTTGTTCAAGATAGATTTTCCATGGAGTCTCAGTATTTTTAAAGAAGGCTTACATGTTTCTAATCTATTCTGAAAACTAGTTCAAGTTCTTACTGCACAAATGTAATTTCATAAGTCTTAAGGATTGCAAGGGTGGGAGCACATGTCTGTATTTGTGTTTTGGTATGGTGTATCTGCAGTAATGTAAACTATGTGTTGATGATGGATAGAATTTACACATGCTGGCTTAGTATGGCGAAGTGAGAAACATAACCTGAAATATTACCTCCCTGTTATATAAAAATAATGAGTGATAAAACTTTCTACATGCCAATAAGAGCTTCAGGAATTTTGGATTTTTGTATGTTGGTGACACTAATTAAACCACACTTGTCTTACAAAATGAATTAATTAATTTTTTTATAGATTTTTAGAAAGTCTAACTTAAAGCCTCCATATATTACTGAATCTTAGTGTCTGTGGGCATAGAAAATGGTCAAGTTGAAATGATAGCAGATAGAAAGTAGTGCACAATTGATAGCATACTTTTAAAGCTTCCCTCTTTATTTGATAATCCCTAAAATGACTACAGCCTAGACATGAAACAATAAACGCTCTCCCTTGGCCCACTCTACATCCATAAACAAGCCTTAGTTGAATAGGGCCTGGGGAGGAGCCCTTTAATATTGAAATGTCTGTGTTCTGATCCCACTGATGAGTCAGCTCCACATCCCGCTGGCTATGAGATCCTTGGAAAAAACATTAATTCCTGTCAAATTTTCCTTCTGGGTCTTCCAACTAGTCCTCGATCTCAAACAATGACCTATTTTTCTTCAGCATCTGGTGGTAGAATTTTTGGTGCCTATGAAACCGAATCTTACTCCGGAAAGTTATGACTTTTCATGACTTGTGATGAGGCTGAACCCGAAGTTGAATCTGTGAGCGAGCTTGATAAATATTTAAACACCTATCTGACTCCGTGAGAATGTTGCCTTTAGAAGAAAGAAGCCTTTAGCTTGTTCTATTTTTGTACACTCTTAACGGCAGAAGTTAAATGAGTACATTGTCCGTGCTGTGTCTACTGTTTGGGGGTAGTGCTCAGTGATCAAATTTAGACGCTTTCAGGCATAAAAGCGACAAAATGACAAAGGGGGTGAGAAAGTGATAAAGGGGCAAGTTTGACATGAATAAACTGCACCAAAGACGAACCTACTGTCTCACATTCGAAGATCTTAATCACCAGTCACCTGATGGGAAAGTTCTGCACGGTAAAAAGGTAAAGGATGAAAAAGCTGAAGAGGAAAACAAATTAGCAAAAGGAGTTCAAGCACAAATTACGCAAATTCTGCTTGTAGTCCAAGTAAGATCATCCCACAGGGAGAACAAAACCCAAAACTAATACATGCTTTTAAAATGTTTGTCACGCCAAGGATACAGCTCAGCTGTATAACACCTGCCTGGCAGGTGCAAGGCCGTGAGTTTGATTCCCAGAACGGAAAAGAAAGTTTTTCATTGTTTAGAAATATATTTTCTTTTAAGTAATTGCCATTGCTCCTTGTAACTCCAGTCTTCTGGAAGACTGAAACATAAGGATCATGACTCTGAGCTCACCTGGGATGACTTAATGACTTTGGAAGACCCTATCTCCAAGTTAACAAAATTTTTTTTTAATGTTGAGGAATATAGCTTAGTGTAAAGACCTCATACATAATTCTTTATTTTATTTAGAGAAAAAAAGCAAAACAGAAAAAAGAGTAGAAATAATACAGAATTTAAAAGACACTAAGAAATCACTAGTTGATAAATTATATATTGTTATCTTAGAAGTAGTTGTTCAGACATACAAAGGATTGAAAAATATCAGGTCCCTCAAATTCAAAGACCCTCTCCAAAAATGGGCATATGAGATGAACACACATTCTCAGATGAAGATATTCAAATGGAAAATAAATACATGAAGAAATGTTCACCATCACTGGTCATTTGAGAAATGCAAATTAGAACAGCACTAATATTTCATCTCACTCCAGAAAGAATGGCTGCCATCAAGAAACCAAGTGATAACAAATGTTGGCGAGGCTGTGGAGGAAAAGGAACACTGCTCCACTGTTGGTGGAAGTGGTAGACTGGTGCAGCCACTGTGGAAATCAGTATGAAGATGCCTCAAAAAACTAGGATTGGACGTTCCGTTCAACCCAGCTATTGCTGGGTATTTTCCCAGAAAAATTGAAAAGGTCACGTCATAGTGATGTATGTGTTAGCTGTACATAATTCTCAGTACTTCAATAAACAGATAAGCAAACAACAAACAATTAGATAAATAAATAATATACTTCAAATATCATACTTCCCTCTGGACATTTTACATTTTTTTAAGTGAAGAATCAAAATTATTGTAACATGCAAAAAATGGTATTTTTCAGAAATTACTAAGTGATGGGTAGTGTATAAGGGGATTTTTACGTGTTTGAGTTTTCACCCTCAGGTTCCTTCCAGGAGGTCGGTGTTGCCATTGGATAGAGGTCAGAGACTGACTTGCAATATGAGGGACTTTGGATTTAAGCATGTGTGTCTAATGGCAGATTCCAAAGTCCTAACTCATAGACTTTGAAGCCCTGGAAATTACTTGATGACATGATGCACATGATTCACATACAATCGCTATTTCTGACTTTTTATGAGGTTATTACTAGGGTTCTTAAACACAAATCATAGATTTGTGTGTGTGTGCGAGTGTGTGTGTGTGTGTGTGTGTGTGTGTCTGTGTGTGTGTGCGCGCGCTGGGGATTGATCTCACTGTCTCATACTTGCCAGGCAGTTATTTGTGCTGCTGAGCTAAACCCCCAACCTCATAGATCATTTTTTTCTTCTGAAATTCTTTGTTGAGCCAACCAGTAATTTCCAGTTACTATTGCCTAGATTGCTCAAGTAGTTGGCATTATATTTAGTAAATATCTATTTATTTTTTCTTATTTCTGCACTTTGTCTTCATCAAAGAAAACTGAAATCGTGATGATTATAGTCATAAAATCATAAATACGATAAATTGTTAACCTCTTTTCAGAGCTTACAAATGTGCAGAACTTACAAATGTGTAACTCCTCATTCATTACATGTGAGCTGTACATAATGACTTCCTTCCAGAGACCCCGGAATGTAAGAGAAGGAAAAGTAACTGCAGTGGAAACTCTTGAAGAGTTACCTCAGTCGGTGATCAAAGCTAACTTCACCAGTGAAAGTCACACTGATAGTATGAGCTCTTGATACAATACAATGCAAATGAGGCTTTACCTCTGTGACCTTTCTCTAAAAAAAAAAAAAAAATGCACTTCCACTGTCTAGTGATGAGGAAACTAACCACAAAAGTCCTGATTGAGAGACGCTATTCAAAATACCTACTAGACCTCAAAACTGTTCACCAAAAACAAAGGAAGTCTGAGAAACACACAGCCAAAAGGAAACTAAAGCAACATGATGACTAAGCATGATGTGCTATTCCAAAACAGAAAAAGGGCATTGGATAGAAACAAAAGCAATGTGAACACAATATGAACTTTAGTTAATAGTTTACAGCATTGGTTCATTAAATGTGGCAGACGTACCATAACGATGCAGTAAGTTAATAATAAGAAAAGCTGGGTGGGGAATATGGGAACCCTTACCTTTACAGTATCTTTGTAAACACCAAAAACTGTTATAATACAAAAGTTTACTTTTTAAATGACAGACCTGAAAATAACCAACAGAACAATTTAAGCATTTATGGGTTTGGTGCCTCTAAAGTCACATCTTCTTAAATTTCTTTCCCAAATTTGATAACTTCATTAGAGTCTGAAAAGGAAACTTGCTTACTCATTCATTGCTTCAGTAAGCAAATACTTAATAATAATATGATGATGATAATAATGATAATAAGCTAGCCTTTATTAAACATTTATTATTTGCCAGACACTTGGCTGACATCATTTCATTGAATTGTTGTAACTGTACTGTGAACCAGCTATTATTAGTGTCCTGATTTTATAGATGAAAAGTCTGAAGTCTAGAGAAACTAAGTTATCTTGCCAAAGGTTTGAGAGTAGTAAACCTTAGATCCGTGGTACAAGCAGTCAGTAAGCAGGCCGTCTGTCTTCTCCGTGCCTTTATTTATTTATTTGTGCTGAAGACTGAGCCCAGGAATTTGTACATGTTAAGCATGTGCTCTACCACTGAGCTCTACCTTCTGCTCCATGCTTTTGGATACTTCATCAGACAAGGATACATTCAGCCACATGGAACAAAAACTAAACTATAATTATCTGAGTGATAGGCTTTTATTTTTCTCATGTGGAAAGACTGGGACTTGTGCAGCAGATCCAGGAATTAATAAAAATACTCAGACTCCCAGATCTCTCCTTCCGGGACTTGATTGTGTGACTCTCTCCTGTACAACTAGCCTCATGTATGTGTATATTCTGGGATAAAAGAAGGGGTACAGGGTAAATCAGAAAAGCAAAACTTCCCTCCAATCCCCAGCAGTTTTCTGCTACTGCCTGCTTATTAGAATGCTGTCATCAGCTGTAAAAGAAACTGGGAGGTTTAGTTCAATATTTCTGTTAATTTAAAACAAAAAAATTCAATAGGAAAATTGTGGTTCAAAACAAAACAGTGCTACAAGAAGAAAGGGAATGTACAGCATATAGTGAGTGTTCAATAAGTAATTTTCAAATGAATTTAAAAATGGATACTGAGTAGCAACTGAAATGTCTGCCATAGTCACTGAGCTCTGCTGGGCTCCTAGGATAGGAGTCTGCTCATGCCACAGTTTCTGTTTTTAAGTCACTGGCGACTCACCAGAAAGGCCATCTTGCAAGCAGGAATAAGCTGACGTGCTGGTCCCTCGGAGAAAGAAATGGCACTGAAACTCAGCCTGCAGGAATTGGAGAGTCTCCCTGGAGGGAAGTGTACAGAACTTATAATAAAAGAATGAATATTTATTTTAGGTACTAAAAAATGTAGTATATGTGAGGAGCCCAAAGCAGCGTGGCACTGAGGAAGCTTGGTCCTAGTCCACGCACTGGGCCTTTTCTCCCTCTTTCCTGTCTCTCTCAGGTCCAAAACCAGGTCTCAGTTAAATCCTCTCCCAGGAGACTTCCTTAAGCCCTCTCATCCAGAGAAATCCTTGCCCTGTTCTACCTGTTCATTTCTAATTAGCTCTTATGTTTCCTTTTTTTACTATTTGTACTAAGAATGCGAAGCTTTCAGCAAATATTTCCAAAATGGCAGAAATGAGAATCACTTAATTTTTAGAAGTATGAATCTCAAATTCTTTTCTTCTGGGCATAACTCTGGATTGTCTCCATAAGATATTTAATCTTTGACCACCACTGTATTTACCATATATATAATTTTCATATTTATTCTCTTCAAAATTTATTTTACAGTTTGAGTAATCAGGAATTAAGAGTATTGAAGTAGAAACCATGTCTCATGTATTTGTCCATTTTCAAAATAGCCTTACAATATATAGTAGATAAACAGTATTTATTGTCACTGACTGTACACATAATATAAAACTAGAGGCCCATGAAAATGTATTGCGTATAAGCACCTCTATTGTGAAAAGAATTGAAAAGTTTATTTCTACCTTTATTTAAGACTATTCTGGTCATACTTACAAATCAGTTGATGTTCTGGAAGTTTAAAGAAAGTATTTCTACTGCTGATTACTGTGAGAAAGTAGAATAGAATGCATGACATATCATTTTATGATTCATATTGCTACATGATTGCAGAGAAATGTTTATGTAAACAGTTCCTCTGCCCCCTGAGGACCCATAAACTGCAAAGACTTACCATAATATGAAAAATAAATTCATTTCAGAGACATTCTGAAATAACTGAATGTGATCCACAGGAATTTATTCTCTTTGGATATTCCTCATTTACACTAGCATAGCAAGTTTCCTGATAGCTGTATTTTGTATTTATGATGCACTTTCTGCTTTTGGTTCATGTAGTCTCACAGGCAGTAATCTTGTTTTGCAGTACAATATGACTAGAAGCCCTAGGACCGGGTTCCTAACATAGTCCTTTCTAGATAGAGTCTGGGTATCCCTGGGGGTTGGGCCTGGGGGAGAGGTTGCAGGACTTCATGAAAAGTTGTTAAAGTTGTGTTTTGGCTTCTGCCAAGATGTCCCCCCAAAGCTTCATGCAGTCATAGAAGACTTTTCAAATGTGTGGTGCTGGGGTCAAGGGTGTGTGATTACTAAATCAGTCCACTGATTGATTTGCCATAGTTCTGGCTAGGATTAAGGGTGTGAGGGCTACACGCACCCAAGGGTAGTGATCTGCATAAAATATAAAGGACAGAAAGAGGGTTAATGTATGCTTGCCTGCCTGTGTGCTGTGGACCACTCGTCTGCATTGCCCCCTGTCATGCCACCCTGCCTTGAGGCCAGCAATTGTGGACAGAAACCTCTATAATTGTGAGCTGTGAACCTTTCCTCCTTTAACATTGGGTGTCTCAGCAAAGAGACAAGTAATTAAGACAAATTGAAAGTATCTTCTGGGAACATAGCAGTTCTTACAGGTTTTCTTGGGATTCAGACAGTACAAAAGACACAGACACCAAGAGCAGCGTGCTGTCCTGGCTTTCCTCACGGTAGCCCACTATCTTCTCTTTTATTGCTTTTTTTCTTTCACTTGGCCAAGTTTGGCCAGAACTAGTTTCTCCCTCATCCTTCGCTTTTACCTTTTCACATAGTTTGCTACTGTGCTTTGCTCATTTTGTGCAATTCTTTGAGACAAGAAGAACCTGGAATCTGACCTGAGAGAGAAGCGAGCAACTCAGGATTCAATAATGTTTAGTTCATGAGCCACTTTTAGAAGAAGAAACAAGACAATATAGGAATACAAAAATGGACTAACTGTGAAAACTATGAAGCATTAATCACTGAAAATCTTGGTATAAAATTAAATGCATAGAACTTACTTTTCTAGACAGAAGGTTGAATAGTTTAGTGAGGAGAACTATAGCTAGAGATTCTGACAGTGGAAGCCCCATAGTAAAACAAACCCAAGCCAGCATGCCCTTGCACTCTTTCTCAGAAAGTCTTTCTGACTCTTCTCCTGAGTTCCTGCAGCACACTGGATGTGGCATCTCTTTTTAGATCTGTATAGAGAATGAGTAGTAGTCATGTGATCTGCCACACTTTCTGTCTTAAGCCTCACCCCTGCCTTATCATTGGTTCTCCTTGTCTCCATTTCTTCCTTTTTATTGGTATGAGGGGAAACTGTGAGTTACTGTTTTCATATAAAGAGGCAACATTGATAACTTTATTTATTTGTTTATTTTTGTACCAGGAATCAAACTCATGACATCGTGCTTGCCAGGCAGGTGCTGGGCTAAAATCTCAGCCCACACTGATAAGTTTGAATATGAATACTATCCTATGAATTCAAAATTTTGTATTCCGTACAGGTCACAGACATCTTTTCTCCATGACAACTCAAAAGGAATTAGTCATTTTATCTTTCGCTTTAATGCATCTGTATTGTCTTAGTTACTTTTCTCATTACTGAGGCAAAATATCTATCACCCAGTGTTAAAGGAGGAAAAGTTTATCTCAGCTCATAGTTTGTAGCAGTTCTGTCCATAATCCATGGCAGAATGGCAGGGCAAAGGAGCATCACAGAGGAGAAACATTTCATGGCAGGCAGAAACCAGCAAGTAGTAAGTGACACACAAAGGCAGAAGACGCTTTTTGTCCCTTGTATCTGCTCCAGGCTACTCACCCCTCAAGTGAGCAGTACTCACACCCAGGTTGGAGCAGTCTGAATCCTAGCATCACACCAGGAATTAATCTCAGCACTGCATCCTTGATTCCAGCATCATACTACCTAGATTCAGTCATCTCTGGACAACCCCAATAATGTCCACATGAGGCTTGGAGGAACAACCAGATACAAGGCATAGCATTGTGTTTTAGGATTGCCATACAAACTTGGATAGCATGAGAAGCACTCTTCAAAAATAGGAGACAAAATATTAATCATGATTGGAAATTGGATTCCTTGGCCCTCCATGAAGGTATTTTACTAATTCTACGGCAAAACTTGATAAAATAGTTGTATTATTTCAGCTTTGAATAAATAGGAGTTAACTAGATAAAGGGAAAGGTGGGAAGTTTGGGTTGAGTGGTAAATAACATTCTATGAAGAAGTAAGAATGTGTTTGTAGGTTGAAGAGTTTGTGGCATACTTAGTAGAACCGTAAGTTGCCCGTGTATCTGGGTATCGCATGCAGTCCAAGGGGCATGAGAGAATCAAGGATGGAGATATACACAGAGTGAGGCTGTGAACCACCTGTGATAAGATTTAGTTACATGAATCTACAGGAATCCACAGGAATTTATTCTCTTGTTTGGAAACTTCAAACCTATATTTAGGGCTTGTTTGGAAAGCCACTGGCGGAGAGGTGTTAACCAAAGGAGTTATGACATTAGAGGTATGTCTGGAGAGGTTTTCCTGCAAGTTGGGCATGGATTGGAGGTGGATAGGGAGAGAATGAGAGGAGAGAAGGGAGAGCTACAACAAGGCGTGATAGGTTAATAGGAGTAGGAGAACTTTTTAAACAAGCATATATCATGTATTTCAAAAAGGTAGAAGAAAGAATACTGAATGGCTTTATCATGAAGACATGCTAGATGTCTGAGGAAGCATGCTTAATATGATTTGAACATTACACAATGATATACATAGATCAAAATGCTGTATCACATAGAACCTCCTCCCCACCACAAGTTTCCTTTGCTATGTGGAGTGGTGTAGAACCAGCCAGACAAAAGGCAAGGAGAATGTTTAGGAAATCTGCATATTTATTTAAGGAATTTTTCACTGTAATTCCTTCACTACACATCAAGTTCAACTTGATGAGATTCTTTGTCTTCAAATTAGCTCTTTTTAAAAGCAGTGACCCGGCCATCCCATATGCCTATAATTGTTTTACTTGGGCTTTTATTTCCACTTGAATTAGGGACACACTGATGAGAACTTCAAACCTCTAGTATTTTGGGGATCTAATTTCTTCTAGAAGTTTACTTTAGGATTAGTTAGAGTGCATAGATTGCCTTCTCCTCAATTACTGAAATTTTATAAACCTGTTTGAATTCAAATCGTATTCTTTCCTAAACTACCAGACTGAGGAATAGTACAGATGTCTGGAATATACCGATAGCTTAGGTAAAAAAAAAAAATAATATTAGATCTTTCATACTTTTTGCTAAGTGTTTTGTAGTCTTTCTCTCACAGACCTAAAAAGTATTTCTGTGAGTAAAACAAAACCACAGAGTTTGTAGTGCTTCTCAGGGTGAGCAGGTGGGAGCCCCATCAGTGCATACAGTACAGTGTCAGGAGACTCTAAGAGAAATGCAGGCACAATGATAATGAACTTGAGTGTTATGGCCACATCCTCCACCTCCCTTTGCAGAAGTAAAGTGTGTCCCCTTGTTTAATGATCAAGCCTTCAACAAGGTGCTCTGACCAGCAGAAGATGATTGGATGGCTAACCCGGACCTTCGTCTGGGCTTTGTTTTTATTCCTCAGGGTTCTTTCCTTTTCTTCACCACATATACACACAAGGAAGAACTAATATCTCCTTTAAGTCACCTTTTCATACTAGCTTATCCTTTTGATATGGAGCTCCTATGATTACATTTCACATACATAGTGATATATAGAAAGCAGAGATTCCATACAGTTTTCCTTTTCATCCTTCTCAATCAAGAACTTAAAGGTATCTAACATATATTTTACTGCATTTGAATTTAATAGCAGAAAAAATAATGTAATATTTTTACGTAAATATTACAGGACTGAAAAATTTAATTGGCATTTAGTGTGTCATTTCTTCCTTTTCTTTTCTTTCCTTTCTTTTTTTCTCCTGAGACAGGAGATAGGTCTCATTATGTAGTTCAGGCTGGACTTGATCTAATTTTCTACCCCAGATTGACCTCAAGCTCATAGCAGACCTCCTGCCTCAGCCTCCGAAGTGCTGGGATTATAGGTGTGTGCCATCTTGCCCTGCTTTAGTGTGTAATTTTAATTAAGATAATAAATCACAGATTCAAAAGTCTTAATCATTTCATATATGAAACACTGCTCCTCTAATAACTAGTGATAAGAAAAGATTGTTGAACATCAACATGCATCTCTAAGTCCAATATTTTTCTAGTCATTAGCAGTAGAATTAACTTCCATTAATATTTGATGCTGTTCCTTTTGATGGTCATGATTCTATGTTGTGTCTCAATGAATCTTATAGTAAATATTTCCTAAATCATATTCCTTGTAGAAAAAGTTTGGATACAAGAAGTACATGTAGAAATGAAGATGGAAGAGTGTTTACATCATTACCTGGAAAGGTATGCATGTCTTCTAAAGTAAAAATTATTTTTAGTTGATTAATAGATTGCTACTTGCAGCTTCCTCCCACATATTTGCCTCTATTTAATGATTTGGCAAACGAAAACACTAGCACAACAGTGGCATTTTCAATGCTGTCACATTTGGTGGCGTGGCAAGCATCTATAAGAGTAAAAAAACTATAAAAATGGGCCCAAGAACTTTGAAATCTGAGGAAAAACCCACTAGATTCGAATGGGAATTAAATGCAGATTGAGACATCTGGAGAAAGAGATTAAACACAGATATTCAGGAAGCAGGTAAATTCGTAAAGGCTGTGAGAAAGCGATGTTGAGGAAATAACACATAGCTATTTCATTATGCAGTGGCAACATAATGACTAATTCAGTTTTGTGTCTCCAATTTTGAATCCCTCTATGGAAAAGTCATAGATTATGCATCTTCTCAAAGAACTTTAGTACTCCAGAATCTAGTGGAAGGGCCATGTAATTACAAGAATGAGAGAACTGCCTACTATTATGTTACAAGATTTCCACCTGTTTCTCCTATTTGTTTTACACTGAAAAAAGGAAGCATGCCAAGGTCGGAACAGGGAGCTCTTAATGTGCTGAATGAGAAAAACAACTACACACAGAGTTGTGGAGAACTTCACATCCTTCATTAACTTTGGAATTCTTGCTCCTTATTTATTTAACAATGGCCTGTTGCAAACACCACATTGCAGGGCAAGTAACGATGCCTATACGCTACAGCTGACTATACAGAGAGAATCTCATACATGGCCATTTTATGGAAGCCATGACTTTGGAAAACTTCACAGATATGTACAAACACAGATGATTCAGTTGGCAGATTCCCATACCCTATATCCTGCTAATTAATTCCCATCCAGTCTTGTTTCTTCTGTATGTGCATCCACCCCGCTTTTGTTTTTCTTTCTCTGTCTCTGCCTCTCTTGGACTCTCTCTTTCTCTCTCTCTTTCTGACTGTCTTTCTCTTTCTCTCTCTGACTGTCTCTCTTTACAACTGAGCTACATCTCCTGCCCTTTGAGACAAGTTATCACCAACTTTCTGGGACTGGCTTCAAACTTGCCGTCCTCTTCTTGCAGCACCCTAAGTACCCGTGTGAACCAGTGTTCCTGGCTCACATTCATGTACTATTGATGTCCTCGTATCCAGGTTTTGCTAAATCAAGTCTAGGATGTCTTTTGGCATCATTCTTCAATGTGTATATATAGAAGATAAATGCAGACACATAAACATATCACTTTACAGAATTACAGCTGTCATTACTATTCCTAAAACATAATCAATAATTCCTTAATAACTTTACCTTATATTCCTACTCTGGCCTTTCTGTATGAAAGAACAAATAAAGACTTCTCTCACTCATTCACTGTGTTAATTCAAGAGCAAATGTTGCTACTTTTAAGTTATTCTTCATCTTCTTTATCTGTCAAAATCTATCCCAAAAGCTTCTTTTTTTGTAAGAACTTCCATTATGTTCCTAAATGCAGTTTATTACAAGTACTCATACTTTATTACACTGCTGTACACTTAATATTTTTAAGCAATGACAATGTGTTAGGCACTGTAAACATTTTGCAGGGACAAATACTTCTGTCTCTAATTTACTAAAGGAAAAAGCCACATTAGAGTAAAATATTTACCCTGGGGTACATGCAAACAAATGCTAATGCTGGGATCTGAATTTAGGCACTCTGAGGAAGAAGCTCCTATGTGCTCTTGTATGGCAAGGAAGTCCCTACGCTGAGATCCAAAGTGTTCAGCAATTTACATATCTTTATCGTGCACTCACTAACAAAATGTCTCCTAACACATGGCGTGAACTCAAAAATGTTTTGAAAGTAGAAAGAATGAAAAGAGGGAGAAAGGATGAGGGAAAAGAAAAGTGAGGCAGGGAAGAAGAGGAAGAAAAGAGAAGGATAAAGAAAAAAGACAAAGGAGAGATGGAAAGGAGGGAGATAGGGGGTGAAGAAAAATAGGTAACTGAGACTGCTTGGAAGGGAAAAAAGTACACAACAAGCAGCACCACTGTATAGTTTGACAAGGTGTTTCAAATTTATTTTACTTGTTTTTCTTAATACTGCTCATCTTGAGGATAGATCTCAGCGAAGAGACACTTGTTGAAACTGGTATTATTGGACCCATGGCACATCCTGGTCTTTACAATAACCGAGAGGTCAGCAATGTGTGCCTTTTGGTATGACTAGGCTCGACCTGGAGAGTGGAGTGACCCTTGCCTAGGCTGCAGTGTTTTCTTTAAAAGAAGCAGAGTTGAAGGCTCCAAATAAGATGGTTTTGCAGAGCTGATGGTAGGATTTGCAGTCAGGGAGGACCCTACGTGTAAGGAGGAGAGTGTAGACAAGAGACATCCAAAGACAGCTTTTGTCCAGCCTAGCTCTGTTCCTCTTACAACATAGGCTCAATGCATGCTGACTCTGGGGGCGAAATTTATTATGAATAAACTACAAGTAATCTAATGTATGTAAAAGCCAGCTTAAATCTGTAAATGCATATCAGAGTTCTCTTCTTCATAGCTTTTGTCAAATTTTACCATTCAGTATGTAAATATTTCCTATTGTCAACACAGATTATAAGCACTCAAATGCCAAGAATCATGTTTGTTTTACTTATATGTGTCATTATAATAGTTTCAGAAGCATACTGATTGTCTAATAAACATGATAAATAAATGGGTGATTGAATGAAATGTAAATAAATTATTTTTGTGTAGTCTGGAGGACATTGATTTCGTGATCACAAATTATAAAAATTGGGAGGCTCAGGAGGATTACAAGTTTAGGCAATCTAGAGACTTACTGAGATACTGTCCCAAAATTTTAAAAAGGAAAGGGGTAGGGACTGTAGCTCAGTGTGAAAATCTTGGGTTCAAGGCCAAGTACTGAAGAAAAAGTTTAAAAGTGTGGTTGTACAAAAATGGTGTATAATAATTGTTCAGTTTTTAGTGGGGTTTAGGGTTAACTTTTGTCTAACTTTTTTATAGTTTAGGTCATAAATTAATATTAGAATAAGAATTGAGGAAAGACAGTGAAATATGAAAGCCCATGGGATGGGATGAGAATCCATGAGGAATGTTAGATATCTTTTCAGTCAAAAAACTAAAGATGAAATCACAGAGCCTGCGTAATCCAATTCTCCTTTTCTCCATCATTTAGAGATCAAGCTAAAGGCTTGGGCACAAGATCATAGTAGCTAATTAATAATGAAAGAGGATGAGATTTAAGGAGCTACCTTTTCAGTCCAGTGATTTGCTCTTAGCTCATCCTACCTCACGTTGTCACAAGAGATTCAGTTTCAACATTTCTTGGTTTATGGTGGATAAAATCTGAAAATCTGATGATATAGTTTCAAATGTAAAATTTAACTTACTCTTACCTTTCTAAGAAAGCATTCCTAAGCATTCCAACTGTGTAAAGGTGGTAAAATGTCAGTGTTTCTTCCAAGCATCATTTAAACCCACCATTTGAAGTCATGCACAGTAAAACATTTATTCATGGTCCTGGTGTCCAATTTCTCACATATGTGATTCCATTTAAAAAACACAACTTGAACATTTTCATGGTCATATAACATCATAATACAGTGAATAGTTCATAAAGAAAGGAGAGGACCTCTGTTGGACTATGTGAGATTCAAACATAAACCTGAGTGGCAGATCTAATTTCTGAAATATTTCATTATTGTGAGAGACTTTGCAAATTGAGAAGTATTTTTCTTTTCAGGTGGTCAAGGGGGTGGGGTATCTAAGCCACACTAGTTAGTATTAATGATATGTGATCTCAAAATAGCTTCACAATTAAATAATTCAAATGTTATGTGAAAGCCAAATCTATTTAAACATTAATTGCTTCCCATAACATACTATAATTTTATTTAGTAAATCAGTCTAGAAAGGATTTTGTAGAGCTTTACTACTATGCTGTAATATTTTGGAATAAAATATTATTCCCAGATAATACATAAGAAAGGGATATGTTCATTAATCTGAGAACTTTAAACTAATAATTAAAGTGGAATCGTATACTTTTAAAGGTCCATACTCTCCTTGTTAGTAAGTTATGTTCTTTAAGAGGACATATATTTACCATTGAAGTTTCCTGTACTCCAACTCATAAGGTGTAATCAACTTTCTAATCAACTCCAATAAAGTTGGCATTTTTATTGCAGCGAGGTTGGTTAAAAGACATGGCAACTGGTTAAATGCAGAATAAACTGTTTCAGCAATGTTCATAATTGTAACTAATTTCAGCAGCCTTCATAATGTGAACTGAAGTTTTTGGAACTCTGGTAGGGAAGAAAGAGAGAAAGAAAGAGAGAGAGAGAGAGAGAGAGAGAGAGAGAGAGAGAGAGAGAGCGAGAGAGAGAGAGAGAGAGAAAGAAAAGGAAAGAAAATAAGAAAAGAAAGGAAAGGAAGCAGTTTTTTTTTTTTTTTTTTTTTTTTTCCTTTTAGGGGTTGCACTAGGGCTGTGACACTGAATTTCATACCCAGCAGTTTTTAGAATGTCTTATCTGGAGATGGGGTCTTGCTAAGCACTAAGTTGCCCAGGCTGGGCTCAGGTTATGCTTCTCTCTTGCTTCAGCCTCCTAGAATGTGGGGTGACAGGTGTTAGAGTTCCTCTGTTAGGCAGAACCTAGAGACTAGATAACTTTGGGGATCTTTTCTCCCTTAATTTCCATGACAAATATTTGTATGTTTTAAAATTATTTTCATGAAGGCATTTCATGCTTTCATAAAGCTTCTGTTGTCTCTTACCTTTCATTTGTCTGTTGGGACCCTACAAAACAACGCAGCCTGTTTTAAATCTAACAACCTGTCAAGTATAAAAGGACAACTGGTGTAGCTCTTGCCATCACTTTATGGGTGATTAAGCTGTTATTACAGGAGAAGAGCAAGGACCCAGGGTGCTGTCCTGGTAGGTGGTGCCTTGAGGTCCTGGTTGCTCGCGGAGCAGTATGGTTGGTATGATGGACTCGCTGTGGGGCAGGCTTGGCTGCTAGTGGGCTTTTTGCTTGGTGACTGGATGATGAGGCTCAGTCCCCGGCTATAATTTGATCGCACTACTGAGAAGTGATGGAAACAGGAAGTGGGGCTAGCAGAAGGTTACGGAATGTGACACGGGATGTACACTCACGCTCTTGCTCTCTGCTCTCCAGCCACCGTGAAGGAAACGGCTTTAATTTCACCACATGCTCCATCATCGTACTGTACTACGTGCCCAGATGCAGGCGCTAAAGGACCAGGCACTGAATAAACCTTTTCTCCATTAGCTTGTTCCTCTCAGTATTTTCTCATGGAGAAAATCAGACTCTTGCACAGGATGGGGGAGAAGAAGAGAGAGCTGGTGCTTCCAGGCAGAGGATTCTGACAGGTTGCCTCTGACCTGTGCCCTTGTGTCCCATTTTATCCTGCTACCTTCAGGGGCAGATTGGGTAGCTCTAGATTTCTAAGAAATGGAACAGTAGATGTTTTGGGGGCCTCCAAAATAATTATGAACTATCAGGACAAGAGAGAGAAATAAAGAAGGACAGTAAAGAAACTTGAAGGGGAGAATCGATTCTATTACAGAATTGGGTGACCGGCTACTAAAATGCATGATCCACTCCTGGCTAAGTAATTAGAATCTGGATTAATATGACTGATATAGAAAGTGATATTTTTGGATACTTTGGTGGCTTTCAATTTAAGAGCCTTTCTAGAAAGCAACCTCATTAACTTTGGTACAAACTACGTTTTTCTTGCCTGTTATGCTATGTCAAATTATTAATCTGAGAAATATTTATACATTTAGAAGAAACATTTTGCTATTGAAAGTAAAGGAGAGAGGGAGATAGAGAGATAAAGAGATTTAATGAACACAGTGTTTCTGCTCTTGAATTCACAGTGTATTTTGATCAGAAGATATAAAGACATAAGCTAAATAAATTATAGTATATCATACTTCAATAATACTACAAAGATATGCAAAAAAGTATTAGCACATTAGAGACATCAGAGCAAAGGGTTCTTCCAACAGTGCTGGATATACTGTACTGGGGACTTAATACTTGAGATGTGTTAGAGATGAACTGTAATTTACCAGTTAAGTAAAGGGAGATGGAAAGACCTTCTGCACCAGCGGCTTTAGGAAAGGCTCTGATGTGTCCAGCATCCAAGAAAAACTCATGGAGGCTAGACAACAACAAAGTAGATGATCTGAAAAGTGAGTTGCATAGTGAAGAATTCTGTTTGCCAAACTAAAATGTGCAATTTTTACTCAATAACCAATAGAATGCAGCGGGCTTTTCGTCGGTTTGGTTGGTTGGTGTTAAATTAGATGTATGTTGAGAAATTCAAATTAAAACATCATTGAGATTTCATCTCACTCCGGAAAAGATAGCTGCCATCAAGAAATGTTGATGAGGCTGCAGGGGAAAAAGGAACACTGCTTCACTGTTGGTGGAAGTGTAGACTGGTGCAGCCACTGTGGAAATCAGTGTGGAGATTTCTCAGAAGAATAGCATTGGAAGTACCATTCAGTCCGGCTATTCCTCTCCTGAGAATTTTCCTAAAAAAGCTGAAATGTTCATGTCACAAAGACATATGTGCACCATGTTCATAGCAGTATAATTTGTAATAGCTAAATCTTGGAAACAACCAAAATGCCCATCAACTGCAGAGTGGAAAAAAAAAGATGTGGCATTTTTATGCAATGGTATATTACTCAGCTATAAAAAGGATGATCTTGAGGCCTTTATAGGTAAATGGAGGCAACTGGAGACTATTCTCATAAGTGAAATAAATAATCACATTGTGTCTCTAGTATAAAATGTAATAAGAACTGTAGGAATAATAAAACCTAAAATGTGTAATTGCTATTGTAAAAAAAGAGAGGAAAAGAAAGTGCTCTAAAGGATATAATTGCATGTATGTTTAAGTGTGTAAGATAGATAACAATATTACTAAGTTTTTTTTTTTTTAATTGGTACCAGGGATCCAACTCACAACCGTGTGCTTGCAAGACAGACACTTATGCCACTGAGTTAAATCCCCAGCCCATTGCTAAGTTTTTGTTGGATCATTGAACGGAACTGTTTGCAGTCTCACTGTTTGACTGTCCACTTTGTATGCTTAAATTTTGTAACCTGAACAACTATTTCTAAGATGACAATATGTAATTATCAACTAGTGATTTCTTAGTGGTTTTTTTTGAAATTCTGTATTATTTATACCTTTTTTTTTCTCTTTAAGTAAAATTAAAAAAAAATTTGGGGAATGAGATGTTCAATTGTATTTTTTGAATAAAAAAATTAAATTGCTTGTTACTCTGGAAGTAAAGGAGGAAATATAGATGGTTAAAAAAATCAAAACATGACTTCAACTGGTGAGAGATAATGCAAGTTTTAATAGAAAAAACAGCAACAGCAAAGACAGGAAAATAAAATTGAAAAAGTACTTTTGCAGTATAATTTATATTTCATGTCTAACTAGATAATGATGTTGAAGAGGGCCAAAGGGGATCATACAGACTTCCAGAGAGATGACTGGGTGGGGGCTGAAAGAAGCCAACAGTGTTGAAGACTCTTTTAAGCAGAGATTGCTGCAGCCAGTGTGCCATGTCAGTCTGTTGATTGGGAGAAACGAGCAGCATCCAGCACAGTTACTTGCTGCCCAGCCCAAAAGGCCTACATCTGATGGACATTGTTCACATCCAAAAGGATCATTTACAGCTGTGTCATGGGCCACATCCTGTCCCAGCCATTCTCTGAGGCCTCAAGGATGCTTTGACCTGATACTGTCTTTCAGAGCTCTGTTTGTTGACACTGCTTGCTGCGCCAAACTTGATGTTAACATCTCATCTGTGTGCATGAAACAGGAATGCAGTATGCCCACATGAGAAGCAAGTGGCACCCTGGCACCTGGGAGAGCAGGATGTGAGTGGGTGGTCTCATGCATCTCTCCTTTAACACACTCAAACAATGCATTTTGTAAAATTCATTTTTTCTTACTTGAGAGAGTGATATCTTTTACTTCACACAAAGTCATGCTGTATAGGCTGATATAGCCCTGGATTACGACTAGAGGCAAATTTGAGAATCATCAGTTTAAATGGGCATCAAACTCCAGGTAGAAGAGACCATTTGGGAACATTAACAGAACAATAAGTAAAGAAAATGATGAGCAACCTTCTTATGATATTACTTTGTACACACAGTATTGTTGCTAACAAAACTAACTAGTAAACTATCATCATTGAATAAATCTAGAAGCATCTAGCAAATGCTGTCTTCCACATAAATTCTTAGGATTGAATGTTGAGTCCCAACAGACACAATCTCAGTCATACAGTTCTTAGAGCCTTGTAGGGGAGTTACACAGTAATCAATGAGAACTGATCGACATCTGCATAGAAAATCTGAGGTGGGAGCAGTGAAGGAAGAGCCAGGTCATATCTAAAATCCAAGGACGTTCTCCTTAGAAAGATCCAAAGTTGAGGTTGGAGTTAAAGAGTACGTCGCAATGGATGCTGGGCAGAGAGTGCAGGAGCCAGAACTCAGACCGAAGATGTGAAGCTGAGAGAGCAGGTTTCCTCAGGGACAACTGCGGCAGTTACCACTCAAAGTGGCTGCAGCCCAGACAGGCTGAATCCTTACAGGGGCTGGATGTGAACGGCAGAGAAATAATTGGGGTAAAATATTCACATTTAGAACTTATTCTAATTATCTTGCCTGCAGAACATCTGTTAGAGAAAAATATACTTTTGAAAAGCAAAGTCATTCCAAATTTCTTTCTAAAGTATCTACCTTCTGTCTTAAACTCCTAAAGTCTTTAATTATTATAAAATGTTAGATGTTCTACTAGTTCTAAAACTCCTAAAGTCTTTAATTATTATAAAATGTTAGATGTTCTACTAGTTCTATATGACTTTGCATCACTTAATTGAGAGTGGAAAGAAAACTATCATCAAGTAACATCTGATGATACGTAGAATTGAACTGATACTTTAAAATATTAGCCCTTTTAAAAACAAAATATTATTTAGTTTTGGACTTGGACAGTGATATTTTGAAGGACTTTTACTTTCAGGATAAAACAAATTGTAATAATCAAGATATGCACAGTGTACACACTTATACACAGACTATGGTCTGAGTGTCCTCTAGAATTCATGTGTTGAAACTTACCAGTGTGATAGTATTAAGAAATTTAAGAGGTAATTAATGAGGGCAAAGATCTAATGAGTGGAATTAGTGACTTTATGAAAGGACTGGAGGGCAGTAGCTATGTTCATTTTGTCCTTCTATCTTCTGCGAGGTGAGAATACAGAATTTAACACATAATCTTGGAAGCAGGGAGCAACCCTCAGCAGACACAAACCCACCAGCACTTTGATTTTAGCCTTGTCAGCCTCTAATACTATGAGAAATACATTTTTATTCTTATAAAGTATCTAAGCTCAAGTATTCTTTACAGGACCATGAACTAACACAACATCAGGGATGAAAATAATATATACTTACATACATAATTATACCTATCTATATCGACGTCTGCATCTATCTGTTCTATCTATCATCCATTTATCTGTCATCTGACACAGTATCTTAGGTTACTGTAATAACACTGTTGATTGACATTGGCTGCAAGAATGCCCCCAGCAACTTTAGTTGTAACCCCTTGCAGATACTCTGCTTCAGGCAAATCATGTAGAAGCAACACTCAGCTAAAGAGCTCCGTGGCCTTGTGGGAATACCAAACACATGAAGAAAATTAACACAGATTCTTATTTTTAACCCAGAAGCAAAAAGGTTACTAAAAGTAAGATTTTTGTAAAAATCCCAAAAAGTATTTTTTATTTTTATGATTCATATAACTGAATATATAGTTTTATAGACAAAATTAAAAGTACAGCTCAAGTGTACATGTTTCTTTATAAGTGGTTTCCAATTCTATCTCCATATCAGAGTACCTTATGAAGACTGTTAAAGCTTAGGTTCCTCGGTTCCATGCATCATTCCCATCTCGCTTAGGCAGGTCTTTTAAGCATTCTGTGCTGATCACCTCATGTACTGATTGGTGAAGATTGTTCTTAAAGATGCTGTAAGGATGCCTTGTTTGGATGTTGTATGTGGACCCCCAGAGGTCACCTGCCTCTGGTGCTGCTGGGAAGTTGTGTCTAGTGGACGCTAGGCAAGGAATGCACCCTGAGAGGGCATATTAAGTCCCTAGCCTGTCTCTCCCTTTCCCTGCTACACGAGGGCAGCAGTTTCCTCCGCCATGCACTGTATCACGATGTATTGCCTCCCTGTGGGCCCAAGACCACACAACCAACCAACCACAGGCTAAAATCTTTGAAACTGTGAATCAAAATAACTTTTCCTCCTTATAAACTGATTAGCTCAAGTATTTTGTCACAGTGACGAAAACTTAACACAGAGGATCACGTAATTCTATGTATGGAAAGCACTTAGGATAGTTCCTAGCACCTGGAAAGCTTGCCACATTCGCTGTTGTTCTTTACAAGTAATTTGCGTCTTTATTTCTAGGGGGCTGTTGATTTTCACTAAGGGTTGATTCCTAGAGGGAGCTCAGTCTTCCTAGTCTGGCCCTGTGAAAATGGGGCTAAATAGAAAGCAAATGTTGTGTGTAGTGCTGTGCTTATTACAGCATTAATCACGTTCACTTTGATGACCAAGTAGGGGGCGGGTTCAAGGGAAGGGAGGTCGGACTTTGGAACCGGAAGCGAATCATTCTGTCCCCTGATTATTCCAGAATGTGATCTTGGTTTGTTGTTTTCCACAAGACTTCCACAGTCTTTTAAAACCTGATTTTTTTTTTTTTTTTTTTGGAAAATGAAAATAGATATGTACATGCAAAGTAAGTGTCACTACATTTACTTCAAACTTCAAAATACAAAACAGAGCTCACACCTGTGCCTGACTGAGGTCAGGCAAAATAGTGACAAGCAGGGACCACGGGAGCGGAGCGACTCCGTAGTTAGCTACATCTTCGGGTGAAACCTCAGTGGACAGAATTTTGAGGGTCAGAAGAGTTCGCCCTTCCCCAGTGGCCTCAGCACAAGATGAGACTTGGGGATGCTTAACCCATGTGAAAAGAGTTGGATAAGGAAGTTCAGTTTCTCCTCACCCCAGCACAATTGTCAGTCTGTTACCTTTCAGTTCCAAATTTACTCTTTGATGCCCTGCAGAGAAGCCCAGACTCCGGTTTCTTTTGTAACAAGCATGGCATTAAACTTGTCAGTAGAGGGCGCTGGAGGGACATTGCGAAGGAAACAATTTCTCTTGGTTCCGGAGAGCTGCCTGGTTTTTGGTTCTTCCTGGAGACGTTTGACTCATCCATGCATCTGGACTGTGGGACTGTGCCATCTCAGCCAGGAGTCACCTCTCTCTGGCTTCCTGGGGCACGGGTGCCCCTTATCCCACAACTCTGTCAGTAAATTCCCTCCCTTAGGGCCACGCATCAAGCAACTCCTGGAGTCTGGATACTGCCTTCTGCGGCCCCCACCTTCAGGACTGAGGATGAGGCCAGGTTCACTGTCCTTTGGGCTCCAGGAGCGTCTTCCCCAGAGAGTGGATGTGAATCCTATCCTCAGGAAATTGCTCACAATGGTACTTCTTCCTTAGGACCTGTCCTAAGTCTTCCAGGCTCCGGCGTATTCCTCACTCGGGGGTATCCACTGTGACCAGCGGTTACAGGTCTTTATAAATAAAAACTTATGAGAATACAGCTACAGTTAATTCATTTCGATTTTGACCCTGGCTGCTTTGGTGGAATGGCAGAAGGCAATAGTTCTTACAACTTACTGGTTTACAAAGCCTTTTATCTGGCCTTTAACAGAAAACGTTGGCTGAAATCAGTTTTAGAATTCTTTTTTCTCCTTTTTCACCTTCTATTGATACAAATAATAGACGATTATTTATATTAATATTTCCTGGCTTAATTGTGCGTTCTGCCTCCTTGAGGTAGGAAGCACAGCAAGACAGGTAAACATGAAGAAGACTTGGGGCAAAAACTGAGACCAGTAAAGCAAGGATGACTATGTCAGAATATCAGAAAACCAACAGATAAGGTCACCGTGTGCCCTCAGGATCCTCAGGCATGTGCACAACCAGAAGTACATGACGCTGGCCTCTGTGCAACCTCACCTGATTTGCAGTTTTGGCTACCACCTCTTTCACTGGGTTTTGGACGCCACAACTCATAAGGGATCGAGAGGTCGTTCAAACAGAGACATATGCACTGTGATCACTTTGTGAATCACAGGTTTATTGAACACTCCTTAACACATCAGCCAAAGGGGTCACACAAAATCTAGTACCTTAGATAGTTATCCCAGAGCACTGTGAGGAGTTGCATCACTGGGGAAAGGCTGCGGGTGGAGTGGAGAAGAGCCATGGCTGGTGGTTGGAAAGGGTGGCACATACTTGATGTGCTGACCAGTTGTGATGAATCCAGATGAACTCTTTGCAGAGCAGCCAGATGATCTTTGGTCTGCTAGGCAGCAATTGAGTCAGTATGGCAGTTTGCAATCCTGAGCCAAACACTGATGGTTTGAAGTGCTCTGCTTCTATACAGTTAGAATGAGTGAAGTCACTTTTTTTAATCATCTCTGCTATAAGTGAATTGAGATCACCTCGAATTATTAGGTTTGGGCCTTGTGTTAGTTATATCTTTTGCTCCTGAGACAAAATACCCAACACCCAAAGTTAAATAGGGGAAGATTTATTTAGGTCACAGTTTGTAGAGATTTCAGTCTAGGATCAGTTGGCTCCAAAGTAGGGTGACTTGGCAGAGGGGTGGTAGAAGACAGCAGAAGCAACAAGATAGGGAAGGGGACTTCTTCATGCCCCTTATATTGTATCCAGTCTTCGGGGATTAGGACATTGCCAATCTAATCAGTGGGCTGACTGATCCAGCAGTCTCACACCCTTAATCCCAGAAAACCTTAATCCCACCATTGAACTAGGAATCAATCACACCTCTGACCACATGAGGCTTTGAGGGGACATGTAGGTGCAAATCATAACAGATCTTTATTTCTTTTTAGCAGAGTAAGTTGTTTACTGCTCACTGACAGACAGGCAAGTCAGGATGGAGTTGGTTTTGCCCAGTACAGACACTTCCTCTGAAAAGCTTGTGTGGTCAAAAACTTCCCCTTATGTATAAATGAGCAGAGTCAGATACCCTGTTGGACTGCGAGTGCCAATACTCAGTAAATTTACATCCTCACATAATCCCAGGACCTTAAGAGATCCAGTGGCTTCCCTCATGGGGGTTGTGGAGTTTATTTCTGCTATTTTTGCTTTCAATAAATCTTTCTGTTGTTACTCCTTCTGGGTATCTTGCTTAATTTTTGTTTAGAATACCAAGAACCTGGAAACAATTCCCCCAAAGATCTTCCATTTGAGAGCATCCTGACTGGACTTTACTGATGCATGTACAATAAATCTATACTCCTGACAGACACAAGCCATAGACTGGCTCTGTTTCAACTTAAGAAGCTATAGTTTTATCCTCTATTAACAAAATCTCCAACACACAGAACTACTGTGAATCTTGTTATTGCCCACAAAATGCAAAAGAAAAAAAAATAAAACAACTATAGGTTAATTATATCAATATATTATCTCACCACATCCATGCTGTTTTCAGTCTTTGAATTATGTTTAATACAATTGCCTTGCACATAATAAGAATTTAGTATATGATTTTGAACAAGTGAACTAATGAAGGTGTTACTGAAACAGTGAAAAAATGTTTTTCAATGCAAAAAAGGGAAATAATAAAATATAGATAAGCAAATGGATGATTTTTTGCACAAATTTTTACTCAGCTTGTATGAAAATTATAGGAAATATGTATAAAAAGAGATCTGTCTGAGAATATATTATCCTAACCTATTTGTGCAAGTGGAGTGGAAAACACAAGGAAAATAATTTTCTCCTGAAACATTCTGATAATTGAGTAAAGCATTGCGTTTGCAGTTTGAATTAGCTGAGCTAAACCAGTTATTCATTTCACTTTTCATGGGAGACCACAACCATGGAGGGGTTTACCCTGGGTTCACTTCAATAAACAGCCGTGGACTGGGTCAATTCTCATTTTATTTAGCATTATTCATTCATTAAGATTTCATATTCATCTAATTACTTGCAGGAACAGTACTCATTAAGAAGAATAACTCATTTACATAAAAGAGGTCTACAGATCACCCTTTTGCTTTAATTCTCTTCTTTCTCTTGAGCTTATTCTTTGATTTGGAGAAATGTAAAGCACAAAAATCAAATCAAGGCACTTTAAATTCTGATTTCTTGTTTCTAAAACATTCAAACCTTTATTTATTTTTTGTGAACAGAAATTAGCCTTTGCTAGCTAACTCAAAAGAGAATTGTACATTTTACTTTATCCTCTTTTCAAGCAAGCATTTTGCTGCATTTATAGCATCTTTCAGTCTGTTCACAGAACACTTTGCCATGGTGAGCCCAGCATTTCTTCAGCTGATTGCAGGGCATTCAGTGGAAAGCTTTGGATGCCAGTGATATTTTCTCCACTGTTTACAAAAGCAGAAAAGAATTTCACACTTTTTTGAGCACTGCAGCTGTTTCAACACCTTTAAATGCCACTTATAAGCCATTCTAAACAAACCAACCTACCTACTGGGAAACCAAAATACCTGTTAGAGCTTTTTTCCATGAAGGATGAAGAAAGATTTTTTTTTTTTTTTTTTAATGCACCAAATGAATTCAAGGAATGCATTTTCTTTCTAGGCCTTCATACAATGACAGAAATGTAGGTCATTTGACATTAAAAGCATAAAAATTATTTATTGTTATCAGCTGCAGAAACTTTAGAGAGTGGAAAATGATTATTTTTAGTAGCAAATTTATAGGAAAGCATATGTTAATCATTCTTTTTTGTTGAACCTCATCCCTTGGCTGATGGGTCTCCAAGTTGTTTGTATCTGGGGATTACTTGAGAAGCCTTGGAAAATATAAAAAAATACCAAGAATCCCTCTCTCCAGACTGTGCAATTGGTCTGAAATGTGGCTGAGCTTTGGAAGTTTGGAAAGCTCTTTATTTGATTGTAATGTGCAGAACAGCTTGTTATCTATTGTCTTAGGTTGACCTTTGACTCTAAGGACTCTGTAACAGCCCAGAAGTTTCCCAAAATTGTGAATGCTACTCCTAGGAGGGGAGACAAAGGGAGATCCTGGTGTTCTCACAGGCAGGAAGTTTTTAAAACCCTTGTATAACTGAGGCCCAGACCTTGCATAACTTTGCCCTGCAGGTGCTGGCATTATTGACAGGCAAAGAATCTCTCTGGAAGTTTAGAAAAGATCAGAATTGTTATATAGTGGTTGCTGCCACCTAGGCAAAGAACCATTGCTGAAGGCCAAATGGTCACACGGGCAAAGAAGAGAAATGTAAAACTGTTCATCTTATGTCAGTGCAAGTATTCTTATCACAATTATGATGAGCATTAAACACTTTTTCAGCTTCAAATCTATCTTTTAAAAATTTGGTTTTGAGATGCTAACTGGAGTTGGGATTCTGCAAATTATTTCTTGTTCAGTTATTTTCTGAAAATTTGAAATAAAAAATGCTCCAAGTTCTGGTACATTTTGAGCACTGATATAACGCTCAACTGAAAAATTCCACACAACTTCATGTGCTGTGTTACAGGCAAAACAAAGGAGCACTAAAAATACCACCTTCAGACTATGCATAAAAGGTATACATGAAATATACCTGAGCTGCACGTTCAGACTTGGGTGCCATCTCCATATATATATATATATATATATATATATATATATATATATATATATAATGAAAGATGTCAGAAATCTGAAGTTCTTCCACCCCAAGCATTTATATTCCACCACTGCAATATCACAGAGAGGAGGAGAAAGGAAAGACTGCCTCTTCTTTGCCTGTGTGACATATTGCTATACAGCATATTGTTATCCTCCAAATAGGTGCTCAGAGTACCAGCATTAGGCCTGCAAAGTCAATCAAACAATACAAGTATTATTATTATTTTTTATTTCAGTTGGATCATCTCCGTCTAACTTCCTCCAAATTAGCCCATTGCTTGGGGAGGAAGCCCATTGCTTGTCTCCCCACCCACACACTGGCTGGCTCACTGGAAGGCTTGGTTGGACTTCTTGATTCTCTTCCCATTTCCCAGGGCTGCTGCTCCTGGATCACGGGAAGGAGCAGTTTGGTTTCTTGATTCCCTTCCTGTTCTTGGTGGTGGCTTCTCCTGGCTCACAGGAAGGAGTGGTTTGGCTCCTTGCTTCTCTTCCCAAACAGAAAATGGTTATTTGTATTATGTTGATGTGACTTATTTCTATTAAATGATTAGAATTATGTGTAATATAGTTTATAGACAAAGACAAGTTCATGATGTAATGGTGGAGATGTCATATTTTCATTTAATATTTTATTGTGAGCTTTATTCTTGTTTTATTTTCCTCTCTATGCATCCTGGTGTTTTCTCTGACCTATAATACATCTATTTTGTATAACATACTCATTTTGACAATAAACTAATACAAGTAATAAATAACAAAAATGAGACCTTTTTCAGTTTTTATTTTTTACTAGTACATGCATTACATGATGATTACATTCCTCACTTGCAGGAAGTTGGTAATACATAAAGTATCTTAATTGTCTTTTTTATCTCTTTTCTTCTTTCCTCCCTGCATCTTTTGATCTCACGTGAATAAAATCTATCTTCTTCCTTCCTACTACCTTTTATTTTGTTCTTTATATTGTATAATATTTTGTGTAATTAGACTAATCAAAGCAACACATTAGGAACAAACGTGCAGCATATATGGTCAGGCAGGTGCTGTGTCGCTGAGCTACATCCTTAACCCTTGTGCAACATATATGAGGATTTTTGCTCAATGAGTTTAGCTACAGTCATAGGAAAAATATCTAAATATCCAATAAGTAAATATATAAACAAACAATCAAGGAAAAATACATGTGAATGAAGAATGTATAGGAAAATGTCAGTTATCAAATTAGCAAATATCACCCAAATTGATAAATATAGCAGTGATCAGTATAATGTAAAGAGATGGAGTTGTTTTGGAGAAAACTTTATTATTTATTTATAGTTAAAATATAACCATTTCTTAATCTCATAAAGACAGTTTTCCGAATCTATTTTAGGACTGTAACTTGAAATATTAAAGGTTGGAAATATCTTTTAAATGATTAGATAATTTTTAAGTTTTCTATTAGTTATGATATGCAGATTACATAATTTAATACTCTTGCTGGTCAGCAACATTACATACAGAACTAGTTAGAATACTAATAAGTATGGGCTTTTATCTCTTTATGTCTCTGTTTTCCAAAATTTCTAAAATGAATATGTACTTTTCTTATAATTCCAAAGATAAACATCACTGAGATTTAAATACCATAGTTATATAAGAATAAAATCTGTTCTAATATTAAGTTTGGCAGATCTGTTCCAGTCTTAAATCCTTCAGTACAGGCTGAGAGACTTTTGTTATTAGAGGGCTATGCTTTAAATCCTGTCTAAATTTTACTCTGGCAGAGCTAAGGGCATGAGAGGATCTTCCAGTCCATACAAGCTTTGTTGTGTGCTGTTTGTTCAGACACTTGTGCTCTAGGTCAGCGACCGACAAACTGTTTTCTAGAAAGAGTCAGGTAGTCCATATTTTAAGATTTGTAGATCTCTCTTACATATTTTTCCGTTTTAAAAAATGATTCCTTAAAATATAAAATCTAGTTTTAGTTTGCAGAACATACAAAAACAGTTCACAAACTGGATTTGCCGTGGGGGTCACAGGTTGCTACCTCTGTTCTAGGTCACATATGCAGTACACAGCTGGAGATTCTGCATCACAATTTTCTGATGAATTCAAATACTGGGGAAGAATGAATGCTCTGTCCTGTATATCTTAATGTTGTAGCTATCTGAAGGAGAGACAAGATTTGATAAAGGCAGTGCCTGTTATTGTCAGCAAGGGAAAAACAGAAAGCTGCAAAACAAACAGCCAAAACCTCAGTCATTCATTGATTCTCACAGATCTGCATTGATCAATAGCTTCTGTAGAGTGAACTCAGTGGGGCTGCTCCACTGGCTCTGAGATTTGAGTGCTGTCTGTTGATCCTCAGAAATCAGTGATTTCACCCCGTGGAGTGTGAATCTGTTCTAGGTGTCTCTGAGTTTCCTCCTGAGACCAGTGGCTCACCTGGGCATCTTTTCCCCCTTGGCAATGGCAAATGTGCAAGGGAACCAGTCTGAATATGCAGGCACTTTTCACATCTTTGGTCAAAGAGTTTTCCGGAAACTGGAAACTAGTTTTGAAAATATGACTGAAACTCTGGGATGCAGTTGGAATTGTGAGAAGGTGTGACACAAGGTATTTCCAATACAATTCACCTCGTAGACCATTGAAAATCAAGTATTAGCATACAATAAAGAATGTGTGGAAGTTCTTTGGATAAAAACTAGCATAGTGTAGGGGCTGGGGATTTAGCTCAGTGGCATAAGCACCTGCCTTGCAAGCAGGCGGTTATGAGCTTGATCCCCGGTACTGAGGAAAAGAAAACAAAAACAAAAACAAAACAAAACAAAACAAAAAAAACTAGCATAGTGTTTTTCTCAATAAATCTTTTTGCTTTTCCTTTCTTGGGAAACAAACTATCACTGTTGTAGAAAATTTCAAATTAGTATATTATCATGACTATAACATAAATTTTTTGAAAATATAATTTTTAGCAGTTCTATATCATAAGAAATTTAAATTTATTGTTGTCAACAATATTTAGAATGGTTGCTTTAATGTAGTGATTTTTGCATTTCATGTACCTCCTTTTCCCAGATATCTATAGTCTCATTCATATTTTAACCATGTCATGTCTACTAAGCAAGGAAAAATTTCAAAAAGTTAGTTATGATTTTTATGATCAAAGCAGCTTTTAAGGCCTGGTAGACAAGATGGGGCTGAATCTAATATGGAGAAGATTTGGAAAGGTACAAAAGAAGGCATCTCAAATTGGGATCAGGTTCAGGATTGCTTGGTTCAGGATTGTTGAAGGATAGGATTAGAATTCAGTTGGGATTCCACCATAAATTCATCTTAAAAAGCTATAATAATTAGGTATGTGTAGTAGACAAACATTGTCAAAGACATTAGAAGAATGACAAAGAAGTTTACACTTGAAGAAATAAGCAGGAGAGAGCTGGCACAAAATCATGTTGGAAATAGCACTTTATGAAGATCTATTTGGTGATATTCAGTTAAAATATTTTAGAATTTACCTTTTGTATGTTTGTTATATACCAAACACTGTATTTTATGGTTCCATACATGTAAGTAGAGAACTGACAATTGTGATAGTTAAACAATTGAATAATCACTGCTCTCACTGGACAAAACATATTTTTACAGCTATGGTACAAATTACAGTTTAATAAGAGCTCTAATAAAAGTATAAGAATGTGGAGACTAAGCCAAAGGGAGAGATTAATTATTGTAAAGAGGAGGAAGGATGTTTTATAAAAGGTTGCAATAGATTGCTAATAAATTACAATGGTTAAAAAAGAAAGAAGAATTCAGTATGATGTTGAAACTTTTACCCAGGGAGACGATAATAATGGGGTTGGCATGGACAGAAATATAAAGTTGGAAGTTCTGATAATGTTAACAAAACTTTACCTCAATGTCAAACTGATATGAGTTGTGATGAGTAAGGTACACATTTTTGATTAGATTCTAAATGTCTGCATAGCATGACCTTAAAACATCATGTTTGTGTTCAACAGTTAATCTTGTTGAATGCAAGATGATTAACTGAAATATACTTGATATTTAAGTGAAAAAATGAGATAACATAGGATATTCTCATTTGGTTTTTCTTGAACATGAGTGATATTGTCTCATATATAAATAAAATTATCATTGTTGATATCTTATTTTACCTTTGCAAAATTTTTGGAGGTGGTCTGGGGAACAAACTTAATCTATAATCTTGGAAAATTTGTTAATAATCAAGACATGCATAGGCACATAGACATATACAAACACGATTTTTTTTTAACTGCAGAATTTTAGTAAACATCAGATTATTCTAAGGAGAAGAAACTTTAAGCTATCTCTCTGAAGTCTTAGAAAATGTGCACAAAGACATTATCGATGATAATTACATTTCAATCAGTAGCACAATTGGTAAAATTTCTGAGGCTGTGCTGATTTTTTGTTTCTTCTTAATGCTGAACATCAGATTCTCCTCTCTCATATAAAGTGGAACGTGTGTTGATTTCCATCTCTAACCTATGATTTTAGTAAACTGGATAAAGCAGTTTAATTGCTTCAGACCTCAGTTTCTTCATCTAAGGAATGAGGAACTAAGGCTTCATTTCTTCCGACCCTTCTCCTTTCTCAGACCTTTTTCTTGTTTCCGTCCCTCCCTTCTTCCAGACCTTTTTATTGTACACTTGTGTTCTAATTTAGATTTTATACTATTTATCCAGAGCATTACAACCCTGAGCAACTCTCTGTGTCTCTAGGATTCTTTCCCAAAACCATTCTCAAATAATGGTCAAGTAATTAATCTAAAGTTCCAATCTAACTGTCCTTTCCTTAGTTAACTGTAGATCATCTCCTTGATGTGGCACCCACTAGCCATTGACCTCAGGCCACTTTCCGCCCACAGTCTCCTCAGCGGGTTACCACAGTCATCCTGAGAACAGTGAGTGCTTGTTTGACTTTGGGCATGGACAAACGCTTAACCCTCAGACTCTTACCCAATGTCCTTTCCTCTGTGACATCTCAAGAGGAGTTCATTCTTCCCTTTTCTTTAGTCATATTGTTTGGTAGTTTCCCTACTGCAACATCTACTCCATTAAATTACATGTATCCTTTTTGTATGTCTGACTCAGCCCTGGGAAAAGGCCTTGCACACTTGAAGAATAGTCAATAAGTACATGTTAAGTTGTATTTTAGTGATTTTTTTTTCTTTTACCGGAGGTTAAATTCTACAAGTGTCTTCAATTTTCAACTCCTCTTTTGATATATTCAGAAATCAGTGAAAGTTAAAAATGCAGAAATGTGATTTTATTTTTTTTCTTAATGTGAATGGATTACTTCTGCTATGTGATTCTTTACAAGGGTAATTAAATAAAGCAGTACAATATCCGGTCATCCCCAGTGAGGAGACCTGGATGCTGAGAAGCCACTGGAGAGCTGTTCTGTAATTCATTCTGGGAAATTTCATAATCATCTGCCATAGAAAGGCATACACTTGCTTCCTGAGATCTGGACAAAATGCTTTACACACGGGTGGTTTAAGAGCATGTTGTTCTCTGCTGTGCTCTTGGAAACCTGTGGTGGCATGTCTCTTATGAATTTGTTGATAGCTTTCATTTGAGCTGGCTTGACCACTTTGCATTATAAGAATACTGTACATTCTAAGATCTAATTGGTACAGGGGATACATTTCTGTAGAAAGAGTCAGATTCAGAGCCAATCCTGTTATGGTCTGGTAACTAGACTTTGCCAAATTTTGTTTCTGTTTTCATTTTCTTTTTCCTAATAGCATCTCTTTAAGCAGAATCAGTAAACTGAGGTTAGAAAAAAACTTCTTAAGGGAAAATTGAGCTGCAACTTGAAGAATACCATTAACAGTATTTGCAACCTAATATTTTGTTTACTGTGAAAGTTTTATAGAAGCTCCACTTTTAAAATGCAGATACTTATTGCTTACTTGACATAATTTTAGGAGTAAATATTTCAACACAAAACTTGACTTTTTATATATTTGCTAAGAAAACATCTGTTAGAAAGAATAATACCAAATTTTGCCTTATTACTATTAAAAAATAAAACATGCAAATTAATATAATGTTGACATTCTGCCTCACCCCAGAAAGAATGACCTTTAATGCAGCTTATATTTATGTATAAATACTAGGATACTGTTGGGAGAAAGGAACCCTTTCACATTGCATCCTTGTGGGAATGTAAACTAGTGCAACCAGTATGTAAATCAGTGTGGAGATCATTTGGAAAGCTAAAACTAGAATTTTTAACTCAAGTATTCTGTGTCCAGACATCTTCTGAAAAAAGTTAATGACATCATATTAGTTGATACCCATGTTTATAGCAGCACAATTCACATTAGCTGAATCTTGAAAGCGGCCTCTGTACCTGTCAGCAGGTGAATGGATAAGGAAAACGTTGTATTTGCACAAGTGTACCACTCTTGCACAAAAATAGCTAAATTTGAGTCATTTGGAAGACAATGATTATACACTGAAATCATAATATTAAGTGAAATAAATCAGCTACACAATCTTAAATATTGTATGATATCCTTATATGAGAAGCCCAAAATATAAGTAAAGACAAAAATAAAAGAAAATAGGTGTAGGAAGAAAATTGTTTCTCAAGTGGGAAGGGAGGGTAAGTGGTTTTTTTTTTTTTTTTTTTTTTTTTTTTTATTTAAAGAAAAGGAAACAAAAAAATACATGGAGATAAAAAAAGGGTAGAAATAATACAAACTTACAGAAAAACAAACGGTAAGAAATTGCTGGTTGATAAGTTACACATTGTCATCTTAGAAATAGCTGTTCATGTTATAGAATTAAAGTATTTAGAATGACATTCAAAAAGTGACACTACAAACCGTTCTGCTCTATGATTGAACAAAAGCTCAGTAATATGGTTATCAGTCCTACACATTTGTTTTACATCTCAAAGAGGGTAAGATTAAACATATCAAAACAGAACAAAGCAGTTAAAAAAACAATTTAAAGAAATACATATTTCGAAGCAAGTCCACTGGAGATCTTCATTGTCTATCTAACTGTCTCTAGTTTCTTACAAATAGTTGTCCCCATCTTCACCCACTTTATATACTTATTGCATATTATAGAACTAATCAAATCATTGGAGGCTTTTTAGGTCCTCAAGTTCCAAATTAGGGAAGACAATAGTAACTACCATCTCGCATCTCTCATTCTCTTTGTGATAGCTGTCCCCATCTCTACATATGCTGAAATTGAACTCAAGAAACCAGTCCAATGTCATTCTAATCAGCGAACAATAGTATTGCTAGAATTTCTATCATAATGCTACAAAATTAGCCTCGGGTTTCTTAGCGTCTCTTCCTCAGAGTATCTGTTCATTACATCTTGCATTATATAATCTGTTCCCATAAGTAATTTAAAAAAAAAAAAAAACCATATGTGAATTTCTACATATATATCTATCCTCTCTGTATTATAGGGAATACCAAGTCATAGCAAGACAGCAAAACAATTTCCTAGAAAAACATGCAATGAATAAGACATATAAGACCACAATATAGATGATCTTCTGTAGTTACTATGTTTTCTCTTGTTATTTTCAATAGATTTGACCACAACACTGGCTTATTATAGTTAAATATAGTATCACCTATTTTTATAAAAACTTAACTTTGACAGCATTGTAGGATTTGAGAGCTGTTACTAATTAATACCAGTATGGATATCCTTTACATCTTGTCATCCTCAGAGTAGTTGCCTCTACTTTTGGGGTTGATACTAACAAGCATACCAATTTCAAATAAAATCAGCCAAGGCCAACCCATAGTCTTATGCTTCAGATTCAATTAAGATCAGTCATAGTAAGACAATGTAAGTATTACAGGATTTCAGTTTAAGTTAATAGGAAAGTAAGGACAGTTACCATGGTATAACCTGCTATTTTAATTAAATTAAATTCAAACTAAATATGGCAATAAGACTACTGTGTCTTTTAAATTCTTATACACCATTAACAATGACCTCTGCCTTTTTTTTATAGAGTTTCAGAGCTGTCTATACTAAAGACTATAGCTTACCATCTCTGCCTCATGTCTGCTACTCCACTTTTCTGCTATAATTTGTCCACCTTATTCCCTCAGTCCACTGTCTGCCCCATTCACTGAGGCCTCTCTGCCACTGTTGCTGGAATCCTGGTATCTCTTCCTCTCTTTATCTGTAATGTCCTTCAGCACTCTCTGTAGGGTTGGATTGGTGGCCACGAACACCCACAGTTCCTCCTTGTCTTGAAAGTATCTTATTTCTCCATTAATTTTGAGAGAGAGTTTTGACGGGTATAGGAGCTTCGGTTGCATATTATTTTCTTTCAGGACTTGGAATATTTTTCCCCACTCCCTTCTTGACTTAAGAGTTTGTGTTGATAAGTCTGCTGTTATTTTCATAGTTTTCCCATTGTAGGTAATCTGCATCTTTTCTCTGGCTGCTTTTAATATTCTGTTCTTTTGGTGGATTTCTGGAATCTTGATTATTATATGTCTAGGCATAGATCTGTTTTGGTTGTAGGTAGCTGGTGTTCTGTATGCCTCTTTTATCTGGATATCATTTCTTTTTGCTATACATGGGAAATTTTGCTTTAATATATCTGTGAATATTCTTTGTATTTCATTTTTGGTTGCTCCTGCTTCCTCACTCACATTCTTTATTCTTAAGTTATGTATCTTTTTGTCATCTTCTAGTTTTTGAATTGCTTCTTTCTGGTTCCTTGTTATTTTATGAGGCTTTTTCTTTCACGATCATATGCCATAAATCTCTCTTCAAGTTTCAGAAGGCTGTCTTTAGTTTCTGTCAAGGCATTTTGCCAGTGTTCAATGGAGTTTTTAGTTTCCTGGTATTCTCTTTGGATCTGTTTCATGTATTCTAAGTTATGTTTAAATTCTTCTTCAGAAGTTTCTCTTTCTTTTCTGATTTCCTCCGTTCTTCCATCTGTGTTCTCTTAGGCGGGGCTTGTCATTTCTTTAATTAATCTCTTTATATCTTGCCTCACTTGGATCAGGAGTACAGCTTTAAATTCTTCTATGAGGTCATGAAGGTACTTTTTAATTTCGGCTGATGCTGTGTCGAGCAATGGGTGGTTAGTGTGTTTGTTCTCTTCAGTATTTACTTCTCCTGGGCTTATTTTCTCATGTTGGGCAGCTGGATATTTTTTAAAATTTTTATCTCTTGTCATGTTTCTGGTTTCTTTCAGACTGTCCTGGGGTTCTCTGGCCCTCTCCGAATTGCTTAGGGCCTTTCAGAAGCGTGCTGACTTGAGTTTTTGCTGTCCTCCCCAGTTTGCTGTTATCTGGGGTAGGCTGGGATGCAGGGATGGTGCAGGCTAGCCTCCAGCCCCTGCGCCAGTCAATCCGTAAATTAGGCTGTACTTTCTGGATGTCACAGAGTTGCAACTTATTTTGTATCTGCTTATTGGGCCCCAAGCAGAGGCTTGGTTTAGCCCCAGTAGCTCCTGCCGGTTCTCTTTGTACCAGAAGCAGCTGACTAATGTCATTATGGCACAGGGTTCTGCCCAAATCCCAGCTGTTCTCTTCCAGACCTCTCTGTGACAGGAGCACCAGAATAGCAGATCTGCCCAAATCCAAGATGTCTCCCACTAGTTCTCTGTATGACGCTGAAGCCAGCACGTACTCAGGGTCTGCCCAATTTCAAGATGTCTTCCACCAGCCCTCCCTACAGGGGGACTCAGTGGTGCCACCGAGCTGTAGGTTCTGCCCAACTCTAAGATGGCTGCAACCAGACTCTGTGTTATTGATGTCCCTGTGGTGGCAGGCACTGCCCAGTTCCAAGATGTTCTCTGGCCAACCCCAGCAGCCGCGTGGTCCCCAGTACTCACCAGGGTCCAGCGCAGGTCCTCTTCCCGGGTCCACCACACACCACGCCGCCCACCTTTCCCGCGCTCCTGGCACAGTGCGGAACAGTCAGAAATCTGCGCAGCGTGCACTCCCAGCACAGAGCGGAAGGGTCAGAAATCTGCTCAGCGTTTGGCTTTGGAGCTCCAGAGCCTTTTATGATCTCCTCTGGTGCAGTGGGGCAGTCCTGGCTGCTTCTCGGGGTCCCAGGTCTCAGTTTCCAGCAGTCACCAAAAGCCAACACAGCTTTTCCTGTTGGGTCCATAGGTCAGTTTGTTGATTTAAAGGCACGGGATTTGCAGCCTCCCGTTATCAGCCTTCACAGTCTCAGCACGACTTTAAATCCTCCAGCTGCACTGTCTTGGTTAATAAGAATCGTTATCCATTTGTCTGGCCCTCTCCATGTTGTCATATTCTAGCTTCTAATATGATTTCTCCAGAGAGACTCTCCGCCCGATCCCCTAGCAAGCTGCCATTTTCTCCCTTAGGGAGTAAGTGTTGAAAGCATAGTTAGGATGTATTATGCATATGTACCAAATCCCCACAAAGAATATAATAATTATATTTCACAAAAATGTATTGATAAAAACCCAAAACAAAGAAAAAATAAAACAATTAAAACAAGTGTGAGGTTGGCTAAGTTTGTAAATGACTATCAAGGTCGTGAATTCCACATGGAGCTTAGAATAAACAGGCCTTTCAATATAGGGTGGCGTAACAGAGGAGAAATAGTTTATGGTGTGGCAGGCAGGAAGTATCTGCCTTCCTTTGGCTTTCTCTTTTTGTTTCATCCAGGCCATGAACACACTAATTGGTACCACTTGCCCATGGTGAGTCTTCTGTTGTCACTAAATCCATTCAAACACACTTAAAACTATGCTAAGCCAATCAATGGACTGATCCAGTATCAAACAATCATGTTCCAGTTTTTCCCAAAGGCCCCCCCTGTGAGTGCATATGCATGAGGCTTTGGGAGAACATTTAAATATAAACTATAACCACATATATTCTTCATACGTAAGAAACAAATACCTAAGAAGCAATTATTACAACAGCTGTCCTTACTCTATCTCTGTAGAATTTGCATCTATTAAATGTTTTAAATTTTTCTTACAATGTCATTGCAAGGAGGATTAAATAAAAAGATGGACTTAATTTTAAAGTTGGAGCCTGAGGATGACTTGTTTCTTGGCTCCTATCTGAGCCTTGGCTTCAGAATAACCCATGAGGTCCTAGAAATTGAACTGCAATACTGCCAACATTAATGGAGTTACTGAACTCCAGGTTTACATGGAGGGGCCATTCGGAAGAGTCAAGTGCTATGCAGAGCCCTGGTAAAAAAGCTGTAGTGATCCTCAGGATTACCCGTGGACTTTTTCTCCCTATCAGGCACGCGTTACTAAGCCCTTGGCTTGTAATTTTGCTAGTTCCTCCAGAGCAGCAAGAGAGAATTTGACTGTGGGGACACAGTCTTCCCTTTCTTCGTTTATCATTCTACACAAAATGGAAGAAAGATGAATGGACACAGAAGGAAGGAAGGAAGGAAGGAAGGAAGGAAGGAAGGAAGGAAGGAAGGAAGAAAGAAAGCAAAGAAGGGAGGAAGGAAGGAAAAAACCAAAGGAAGAAAAAGGAAAGATCTTAGAGAAGAGAGAGACAAGAGACAGAGACGAGACAGAGACAGAGACAGAGCCAAATACCAAGCCAATGGAAACTTTTTCATTCCTCTGGGAAGACTTCACTTGCTTTTTGCTTTGTTTATCCTGAGACAAAGCTTTATCTATTTGTGCTAAGCGACCTTCTCAGCTATGAAAGTACAAATTTGTGCCACTTATATTTCAAAGTATCCATAGACAAACAATAGAGAAACCTTACAAAGGTGGAGGCATTTAATAAAAGAAGATAGGACTGGAGATTTAGCTCAATGGCATAGGTGCAAAAAAAAAAAAGATAAAACAGAACTGCTTTTCTTGAATGAGATGACTCTGTGTGCGTGTGTGTGTGTGTGGGAGTGTGTGTGCGTGTGTGTGTGTGTGTGTGTGTGTGTGGGTGGGTGGGTGTGTGTGTGTGCATGTGCGTGTGTGTGTTTTCTGTTTTGAACTCTTTCTTGTGGGGCAAGAATTCTACAAGTCTCAAGGGTCTGCATGGTTTGTCCAAATGAGTTTTTCAAGACATTTGCTGCGTGTTGGAAAAATGGACATAACAATTATTCAGTAACTTCAAATTTTACCTAAATTTGAGTGAAAGAAATGCTTTATCTCTGAAATATTTTTTGAACTGAACAAAATCTTTTGGCTTTAAATAATGACAAGGATTGATTGTTTGACTTTAGATTTGATTTTAAGGTTTAAATGACTGGCTCCTTAACTTGTAGATGGTATCACTTTCTATGTATGCCATAGAATACTGGTTATCATTAAAGACAACACATTAAGGTCATGTGTTTTTAGATACCCTAAGATTTATAAGCATTAGAGATTTGTACCATAAGTACTTGGAATGCCAGGCTGACATGCAGCATAAATCCCAGGTATGGAAATATGGCTGGCTTGCCCCCCAAATCAGATTTGTACCTTTTTCTTCTATGAAATTTATAGCTCAAGAAAAATCCTTTTCTGTTTGTTTTAAAACAAGATAGTATAGTCTCTTGACTTCTAGAGTTTCTGTAAGAACAACAGAAGGAACTCTCAGCAAATGTTTAGCATCCATATGTTCTATTAAGTGACCAGATGTCCTGCACACATCAGGGGAAACAGAATTGTTTCATATTCTCTCTCTCTCTCTCTCTCTCTCTCTCTCTCTCTCTCTCTCTCTCTGTCCCTCCCTCCTTCCCTCTCTCCCCTCCCCTCTTCCTCAAAATTCTATCATGGATATGTTTTGTGCCTTTTTGATCTTCCTTATAATTCTTATTTCATACTTGCTTTAAAAAGCACTATAATTGATAACCTACTGTTTTTGTGTTTGGTACTTTAAATTTTTAAAGAGAAAAGTTTATTGTGTCCATTGCTTCTTTGAGCTCTGTAGTTTATGACTATAAAAATCTACATCAAAATTTTCATTGTTTAAATAGTCCTATAAAGTAAATTCATAATTAAAGCAGGAATAATTCTATGTATTTTTTAAAGGGTAAGTCCCAGCACATATTTGCAATCTTTTCTCAAGTAGCAAGTTTAAATAATAAAATGTGGGCCTTTATATTGTCAGGAAAGAAGGTTGTCTGAGACTTGGAAGTGGAAGGCAGAGGTTAGAGGTGCCCTTCTTGTGGGGTGACCCTTAGTCTCCCTCAAGCCCCATGGACTCTTCAGCTGTTTTTAGGGTCTTTTTACTAACCAGGTCGTGACATCTGACTCTCAGGACCCCTTTACACTTTTAAAATTCTTGAAAGTTCCAAAGACTTTCGTTTATGTAGGTTCTTATGTATTGCATTGTTTTATATAAACAATGAAAACTAACAAAATTAAAATATATACTTGTGAATTTAGGTACCAATAATAAATCCTTACCTATTAGTATAGACACACTTGCTTATTTTTATGAAAAATAATTATGTTTTTTAAAGTAATATTTTTAGAGGATAAGTGATACTATTGTATAACTTTGCAAATTTCCTTAATGTTTGGCCTGATGGAAGACAGGTGTATACTCATGCTTGCTTTAATCTTCAATTGGTTACAATCTGCTGTTTTTAAATACTTATAAAAATTCTGCTTAAAAACTCATATATATATAGTTGTCTTTGTCCATAAAACTCATATAAACTCAATATATAGTTGAAAAGGAGTGAATATTTTAGTAGTTCTTTTGTGCAACTGTGAATGTTCTCCTCTGATGTTCCACCAAAAGTTAACAAAAGGTAGTTTCTTACAGTTGCATTGTGGAAACCATACACAGTGAATTTTTCAGACTATTTCTAATTTATTGACAGTTTTATACTTTAAACAAATCAGTTTTCTATTCTGTATTACATAAATTCATGCACTGGTCATTTGGAAATTGTTGGTTTGTGGGTAGATGAGATTTTTCTAACTTGATTTAGAATATCTGATATTAAAAAATTCAAATTTGGGGATTGAAGATGTAGCTCAGTCACAGAGCAACTCTCTAGCATGCTCAAGGCTCGGGATTCTATCCCTAGAGCCTCAAGGAAAAGAAATTGCAATTTTTCATTTTACTACCAGTGATTGGGGACTTTTTAGATCAGATGGTCAAAGGGAGGCATTCATTGCTGTATGGAGAATAACTTTACAGTGAACATACAATTTAGCCAGAGAACTCGCTTAAAAATGATCTTACAGAGATTATTGCACAAGTACATGGACATTATGTGAAAAAATAAGAACAAAGGATTCACTACAATATTTTTTATAATAGGGAAAGATTTCAAATAATTGAATCTAGATTTCCCATAGTAGGTGGTTGGTTAAATGAGGTGTGGAAATACAAAAGGCTGACATCACTAAAACTGATTAAAATACTGTGCAAATATCAGTGACACGCGAAAATATCTGTGCTGTATTGCAGAGTGAAATCTTTTTATAGAATACCATTATAGCATGTTTCCATTTGTAGAATTTTGTGGGAATGTTAGATAATTGCCTAAATAGATATAGTTTTAAGGGGGACTCATGTAAATGAGATATTACTATCCCCAAGTCCACAAATTTGGGAGATTTGTTTTTACTTGCAACATGCTTATTGTTTACTTTTATGGACAAAGACATGTATAAATTTTTACAGTTAGGGAAAATTTTAAGGTATTTTGTTTTTGGAAGCAAAAGTTTTGTTTTTAAAATTAGAAAATATAAAATATAAGTGTGTTTTATTTTGGCAGCCAAGATTGGTAAGAATTCAAGGCAATCTCTAGCTTAAATATTATTATTGTGGTATTAGTTGCAATCTTTCTGACAAGGAATTTAACTGAAAAGACCTAAACTTTATTTTTGCTAATTGAGCCAGTGTACCTCTTTCCATAGATGGCTCAGGGATATGAAGATCCCTATAAAATGTAAATGTCAAGCTATAAGAAATAATTTAAAATATCACGGTGCAACTGACAGACTGCCACGTTAAGGGGACCAAAGTCTCTTGGCTTCTTGCCTTACTGCATGTTCAGAGTTTCCTGGTGCTATAATTTAGAAAAGGAAGCAGAAATAAAAGATGTGGAGGTTATAGATCACCTTCCTCTCTCTTTGGTGGGCTCCACGGGGTTACTTGCCTTTCCATTCCTGTCCATACATGGTCCATGACTCCTCTTTGCTCTTCGTCTCTAGTTTAGCCACAACCCTGGGCTTTACTGGTCCATCATTCTTGGTGCCATTCACAATGGTTCACCATTGCAGGTCCACTTCCTAAGTCTTTTTCTTGAGATATTTTACCTCTGAGACTCAATATTACTTCAAAAAACATTGAAAACAAGGAAGAATGGTTAAAGATCAATTTTTCCATATTTATAAAGAGATGTACAGATAAAATATGGGATGCTAGAGATACTTGACAGAAGTTGAGATGTTGGAATATATAATCTTCATTTAGAGAATAGAAATAATTAATTGTCTAATGGTTGATTCACTCTGATTTTTCTTGTTATTGTTCATTTGTTTTGTTTTGCTTTTGAGACATGGTCTCACTTTGAAATCTGACCTTGAACTCACTATGTAGCCCTAGGTGGTTTCAAACTTACTGTGATCTTCCTGCCTCAGCCTCCCCAGGTCTGATATGCAGGCAGGCACTTCCATGCCCAGCCAACTTGTCTTTTCTTTTAAATAATGGTATAAGTCTAAATTTGCTTTTCATTTATTTATCATAAATTTATTGAAAATACAGTTCTTGAGTCCAGACATTTTTTTGAAAAGTTTTTCTTTATGGTCAAATTGTTTTGATGCACTAGAGAACAACTCTAAAAAGCACTAAGCATCCACCCTAGAAGACATGGATTCTCAAGACTAAACAGCTAGAAGTACTTCTTAGGATTAGAATTAAAATGCTAATCTACAGGTTTGCAGGGAAATTTTTCATTTTTTCTTAAAATTTCTTCTTTTTAACATTTTGTTAGTAGATGTTAGCTGTACATGATATTTATATTCATCTTAGGGAATAGGTACATGTATTTAACATATCTTGATTCTTTCACTGATTCAATCAAAAAAATCAATTATGACTCTTCCCCTTCCCAACTCCCTCCTTTCCTCTGGCTCTAGATTCTCTTTCACCATTTTCATCCTTTTTTCTATTATTTTTTAGTTTATTTTTGTGACATATAATGATCACATTCTTTGTGGTTAGCTGGCACATGTACATGACCCATTATTAATCTTTCTACATTTCACAGCCCCCCCCCTATTCTCTTGGTCCCCTTGTTTGCAAAAAAAAAAAAAAAATCTATCAGCCTGTTTCTTTTTACCAGCCTTTTACTTTGGCTCTCTATTTGTACTTTGGATTATTCAAATGAGAGAAACCATACGGTATTCAATAAACTTATGTGTCTCCTTTAGTTTACTTAATATTGTGTTTTCAAGGTGTATCATAAAAGAAGACATTTGTCTTTTGTCCACATGATTAGTATTTTTGTTTTTAAAAGTAGAATTTTGTCACTTTAGGTTGAGAGACAATATGTATGTTTCCAATCAATAAAGCATCTATATCTCTAATGAATTATAGCTAATGTTTAATATTAGGAAGTATTTTTGTAGACAATTCAGCTCTGAAAATGGCTATGTATTAGTACATGAAAAGAACCCATGATAATTTTCCTTGGCTATGCCAATATGGGAGGGGAAATATCTGAAATCTTATATAAAAAGAAAATTAGAAAATATTTTTGATCCTATTCTCAGGAAATTGTATATACAGTTTAAATTTTGGGTTTAATTTCTTGTATTTATGGCAATGTTTTTCTTGCTGTTTAAAATTACCATCCAGTATGGAGAATTTTAAGTGATGTGATATTTAGGGGAACATTCACAGGTATGTTTTGATTCATGAAGATTCATCTACTCTAGTTTTTTAGGTTAGATTTAAAGAAAACATAAAATTTCTAATAAGTTTTGATATCACCAGACTGAGAGTGTGGCTGAAAGTGTATATTACTATTATTCCTGATGATAACAAAAGTCAGGATTGCACATGAGTGATACTTACAAAAGTAAGGATTGTACACTAGTGATCACAAAATGCCTAATGACATTTTCAACTTTTAAAAGAGCTGTCTTCATGCTACATGAATTTGAATATATTGACCTAAAGGCTGTTTGATAAGATTATTAAGTTAAAAACAACCTTCATTTTAGTTCTTTTGAAAAACTAAAGTTAGTCATTATGGATGAATAAAAATATTACATATCACTATTACTAATGCTGAGCCACACATATGTTTATATATATATATATATATATATATATATATATATATTAATGAAATGTGAATACTATAAAGAAAATGGATTTTTCAAAACAAACATTTCCAAAAAATATGAGTCATGTGTTTTCTCCCTAATATCTTGTTTTATATTTTAATGTCAAATGATTTTATTTCAGTTGTATCACTGTAATGTCTTACTAGAGAAAGGTTTATGTAACCCACATGAGGTGAGATGTGTGAAATGGACCCAGGATAACACAGAGTGGGGGTTTCACAGCAGAGTCATTATATTTACAAAGTATTTTTTACAAGTTATTTACATGTAGCACCATATACCCAAATATTGTGTAAATGTTATCTGTAGTGATCAAATGAAAAACTGCAGTCCTAAGATGTGAATAATTGCTAGCTAAGTGGTGAATTTGAAGAAAAGCATGTAGTTCTCTGGACCTCTAATTGAATGATCTTTTCATTATCTCACTGAGGAAGGGAATCATTGACTCAAATACTGCAGACTTTTAAAGGAATCCCTGTTCACAATTGACCTAAATTATTCTGATGTGCAACTGTTTAAATTAAAATTCAACCAATAATTTCTAAACTAGTTCTTTTTTGTTTTATTGCTAAACTTCATTTTATGCTGACTATAGTGATCTGGATTTGGAGGACCTGAAAAGGATATCTATTGCTCAGAAAATAAAGGAAAGGTTTTCTTGTTTGTTTATTTTGTTTTTTGTACTGGAAATCAAGCTCATGACCTCACACTTGTCAGCTTTCACTGGATTGAATTAGAGTGATTCATTTCTTCTGGCTCATTTAAAATCCTTCCCATTGATTGTGATTTTTTAAAAAAATTCCTTTGGGAATTTCCCTAGACATGAATGAGGCTGATTTTGTGACAGTTATAACTAAATTAGCTACTTAATGTTTTCCTCTCAGGACTGTGTGGAACTTTCTTCTTCTTCACATCTCTTTTTACAGCCTCTGCACATGCATGGTCTCTTGTAGCTTTCCTAGGTTTTCTACCTTTTAGTCTACTTTTTTTCTCAAACTTCCTACATTTATGACAAAGATGTATTTCAACTGATGATGAGAAAACTGAGTAGAGCAATGTACTTAAAATTGTTCCAGTAGTGTGTCATCCATAACAGTTTTTATTTTAGTAAAATTTGTAATCGGTTCCTTTATGACCTTGTGTGTGGGTGTGCATGTGTGGCACTGGGAGCTGACCAGAGTGCTACAAACCTAGCCTTACTTTGTTAAATTTTGAGATAGGCTGACCTTGCCACACTCCTGCCTAACCCTGCAGAGTAGTCGGCATGGGCACCACTTCCGGCTTGAGTAATACCTTTTGAGATTTTACTCCATGTATAGGACGTGAATGTTAAGTACTGGGAATTACGAGATGGTTAAAACACAGCCCTTGATCCTAAGCAATCTCAAGTGAAGTCCTCTAGTTGTGTATATTGGCATGTTCATTTTTAGCTTCTTTCTAGATTTTAAACAAAACTTTTAATATGGCCGTATTTAAATATTGCTTTGTGATTCTGATACTCCACATGATGGAATTTCACTGATTATATGAAACTGAAAGAGAAGAGACAGGTTACACAGATCACTGAAGCTTCTTGGGTAACAAAAGTAAAGTTAAAGATTTCAGAGTTTATACCGAGTCAATATCATCAAATGTAGGAAACTTACAATTTAGAGAGCCAAGATTAACTATGTATTAAAGAAAAATTACTATTCTCTCTCTCTCTCTCTCTCTCTCTCTCTCTCTCTCTCTCTCTCTCTCTCTCTCTTATTTTGCAGTTCAGGCTGACTTGCACTCCCTTTCACCCCAGGTTCACCTGAAACTTGCAGTGACTCTCCTGCCTCAGCCACCTCAGTGCTGGCATCACAGGTGTGCACCACAGGTGTGCATCACAGGTGTGCACCACCATGCCCAGCCTACTACTCACTTTCTAACATTCAGTTTGTTGATTTAAATTATTTTTTGATGCAAGAATGGCTTGAATTTCTCAGACACTATTCAGTATAAAACGTCTCTCTGTCTTTTTTTTTTTTTTTTTGTATGGGAGATCAAACTCATGAACTCATGCTTGCTGGGCAGCCACTTATGCCACTAGGCTAAATCCTCAACCCCCCTTTATTTTGTTCAGAGGAATAATATCTTGAAGCGGCATGTGTATTTTATATATGCATTATTACTGAGATTTTATGATTCTTTTAGTTCAGCAGATTAAAATATTAAAATTTTATCTATGAGGTAGGATTATTTTTCAAAATTTCTAAATGTGATTAGTGAAACATAGATTTCATTGGCCAACAGCTATAAAGATTTGAACCTTTCATCAAACATTACTAAATGTTTGGATTTATGATTGTTAACCAGGAGTTAGACACACAAATCTGTTGTCCTGGAGTGTAAGGGCTGATTCTGTTTCTAGTGTTGTTGACGGACTGGTTACTCCTCTTCATGACAGCCAGCGTGAGATGGGAGCCACCTGATCATGTGTAGAAATGCTCAGACATTGTTGGCTTGGAGCCACACAGAGTTACTGAGTTTTCATTTGAGAAGGAATCTGGAAATGTGCTGTAAATGACATTGTCTTCTATTCTTCCTGTATCTTAAAACCCTTTTCTGCCTCCTGTTGTAGACAGTGTAACATATAAACTCTTCCAGAAGAACCATCAGACTAGCACAGGGTTTGATTAACAGCCAGCTTTGTTCTGAGAGGACTGCATGACTCCACCACATTTCCAACTTTTCAGATGATCGTGCGGCGTTAGCCCATGAGCAATTTAGAGCCCTTATCCACCAAATTAACGCGATGTCTGCCTGACTCTGGAATGCTCGCGTGGCATTTCTAATACAATACCAACAATCATGTAACTGGAGATCCACATGTCAATGGCGACTTGTATCGCAATTAACTAGTGGCATGGAATGTTTTGGTTGTTTCCGCATCTTCCGAAATGGTATGTTCTATTTTTATTACCAGGAAAGTACATTCTCTCGTTTAATCATTCAATCATTTATTCTTTTCATATTCTAACATTTTGTATTTATTTTTAACTGAGAAATATTATTTAAAAAAGAAATAACATTTCAAAACAATAAAAATAACTTGACTACTTTTTGCTGCTGTTACCTATTTTCATGTGAGAATTTTATTTGACATGTGGAAATTGTGTGTAATTATATGACATCACATGGTGTTTGAGTACATTTGCCTTGTGTAGTCCTTCAATCAGGATAAATAGGATCATTTATTAATTATTTTCTGAGCATGATTCACTGACTGAATTAGATGCTGGAAATATGGAAACAAACAAATGCCTACCACTTCAATAGGCAACAGACTTGTAAACAACTAATTAGGAGATAGCTGGAAGAGGTTAAGTTTGAGAATAACAAAAACATAACAGTTAAAATCATTCTGGAAACAGAGTACTATAAAAGCAAGAAGGTTTCCAGAGACAAATCCTCAGTGAGCTAGTGACTTGCGCAAGGTCACATAGCTGGTAATTTAAAAGTGTGGAGCTACAAATATTCCTTTGGTACAAATTTTTCTGTCATTGTCACTAACAGATTGCCTATTTGATGATTCCTTTGGCCTTATAGCCATATTTTAAAGTCAGTCTGTAATTAATTATCTTGTTTGATTTTCATTGACCCTGATGTTAAAGAACTCCCCTATATGTTTTTAGTACTACTGGATTTAAACCTAGAGAGTACTAAGACATATCTCCATGTCCCCTTGATTCTTTTAAGTTTTGAGACAGGGTATTGTTAAGTTGCTCCAGCTGGCTTTGAGCTTACAATCTTCCAAGTTCAGCCTCTTGAGTTTTTTGGATTGTAGATATATACCATTATACTTGGCTTCTCTGTAACTTTGGTTGCAAAATTAGAAATAAAGACAAATTACATAAGTAGTATTTATTTAGGAGTTATTAATGCCAGGTACTTCATTTAGCACTTCAGTGGTTGAGAGTTCATACTAATATTTGCATTTAGCTGCTCTCTTCCTATTTAATGGGTGAGTAAACTGAGTCTCAGAGTAGTTAAGTTCATTGCCAGTGCTGCATAGCAAATAGGTGGAAAAACTTTGATTCAGCTCTAGCAGTCTAATTGCAGAGTTAAGGAACTTTGTACATTCTAACATCTGAAAAAGCACAAGTTCATCCATCTCTGATAGTTCGCTAATTCATAAACAGATAACCAAAGCTACCTGGAAATAGGTGGCCCAGACTATCTGGAGGACCTTGTCTTACTTTTACCAGGATAAAATTACTTACTACATAACCCTGAGGTAAACAGAAAAAATGTGCTATTAGGACACCTACACTTTGCTTTTTCTCAGTTTATTGCTTTTTATCTGTTTCCTTGTTTTGAAAACAAAATAATATAACAGCATCTTATATACAAGTAAGACAGTTGGATATTAATGGTAGCTTTCTAGACAGCCAGTCAGTGTCTAGAGGTGCATTTTTTATTCTTACATCACTTCTACTCACACTGTCAGAAAAACACTTTTTGCAAAAATATAGAAATGTCCTTTTCCTTATCTTTTCTCCTCTTTTCCTGAAATATTTGATAAGAAAAATTCAGGAGCCCTGCTAAGATACAGAAATTACTAACAAATTTCAATGTGTTGAAAAGGTAGATTGTTTTCATTCTTGGCCAAATCTAGAAGATGAATCTATGGTGGGAGGAAAAATTGAAGTAAGAAAGAATGTAAATTACAGGAGACACACAGAGAGAGAGAGAGAGGGAGAGAGAGAGAGAGAGAGAGAGAGAGAGAGAGAGAGAGAGAGAGACAGAGAGAGACAGAGAGAGACAGAGAGAGAGAGAGAGAGAGAGAGAGAGAGATACAGAGAGACAGAATAATATTTCCTTTTATGATTGATGGCTAATCTTTGGTGCCCTGAAGGGCTGTCAGACTGATCATCTGGTATAGTCATGTATGGTAACAGACTAGATGATATAACTGTTCAAATGACTTTAGAAGTTTTTGAGAAAAGCATTTCTGGAGCAATCAATCATTAGTGTAGCAAAAGTTCTGTTATATGCAATGCATAGTTCAGGGATATGATTCTTGCAAATATTAGATGTCCTTCTCACAGTTGAATTTTCCTAATGTCCAAATTATTAATCACTAGTTTATGATCTAAGATTATTCAGTGGGGTCAAACTACCGCACAGTGTATGTTTCCGAAGTTTACTTGATAGTGGTGAGATGTTTACATGCTTATTCACATAAAAATTCTAACATTTTCAGTTGTATTTCCAGTTGCAGCAGGATACATCTTGAACTAGAGGATCTATTATTGGATGCCCAGTCAATTCAACACTTTTTAATGCATTATATATAGACTCATTTAGCAATTTGAATTTTAGGACTGGCTTTCTTAGAAAATGCTTTTAGAAAAATGAATTCAAAAAAATATAGCTTATCTTACTATTAAAAAAACAAACGAAAGATACACGAAATGAGTCTGAGTAGCTGGTGAAAGAGCTGATTAGAAGTTATATTTATTTTAAAGTCATAAAATAAAACATAAAAACAAATTGACTATTCTTAATAGTTTTACTTTAGTTCTTTAGTAATTGCAGAATTACACTTTCCTTGCCAATGTCTGAGCAAAATTCTTAGAGTTATCTTGAAGTAGAAATGTATTTTATATGCTAGGCTTAAAATTAAAATAAAGTGTGTATTCTATTTGCTAGTCATAAATTAAAAGATAATTTGTTGGGGAGAGGAAAGAGAAATGATAAAGAAGGACAATTAGAAAACTGTAATAAGCAAAGAGAAATCATTTACATGGCATCTGATCTCTGACTTATTCTGCTTTGTTCTTTCACAGAAATAGGAGGTACCATGTCACATGAAATCCCTAAAATAATAAAGTCTCATATCTTCTTGAGGGAAAATTATGTAGATTCTGATTAAAAAATAATGTGGTGACAAAAAGAGGAGGTTAACAGAGAATATCATTGCCCTTGATTGTTCTCAAGATCACCTCTGATGCTAAGGTTATTATTCGTTCATTTGTAATGAGGCACCTCATTTCCCCTGGCAATTAAATGCTAAAAGCCTTCAAGAAGATAGTCTTCTTCCTGAGAACTGGCATAACACAGTCTGACAAGTCATATACCAAAAATTAAAACAAAAATCAATGTATTCACCAAAAAATGAAGTTATTTTACTACTTCTGTCATTGAATTTAATTGGATAACTGGATAACTTAAAAAAGTTTTCTTTGATATAAAGTTAAACTTATGAATCCTCTTACTTGGAGTGAAATTGACAAAGAAATGCTTTTACATGTAAAATAATTTACCAATCATTTATAGAATCCATTTCTTTTTTTCTCAGATTCTGCTGCTGGGCTCAGTCTGCTTTCTCTTGCTTCATCCTAAAGTGAGATTTCACTTGTGCTGACAATATCGTAATTCCCTGGAAAGAAATTGTTCACTCTCTGCAGAGTCAGAGAATATGTATTAATTCATCTTTGTGGTGATTAGCCAATAAAGATTCAAGATATAAAAACATTGATATGATTATGTGTATAATCAATTGTAATCACATGATATCAAAAGTGGCAATTGCTAATACTTAGTTTTTAAAAATAAAGAGAAAGTTTTGAGGAAGAGTAAAAAAATACCAGAGTCTAAATGATTCTTAGGAACTTAGAAATCCAAATTGATTTTTTTGAGATTGTAAGAGAGGAAAAATCTTTTTTCTTTTATTCATTTTAGGTTCACTGGCTGGGGTTATAAAAAACAAGGATTACTGAGAGAAAATATTGAAACTTATTTAATATTATTTTGAGGTCACAGGAGCCTTCAAAAGGAAATGAAAATCTGAAGAAAAAAGATAAACTTGAATTTTTAAATAGATTTGATTAAAAATGGAGCATCATGGAAAAGCATACTAAGGCAAAAATATTAATAATAGAAAATAGTATGATCTAAGGCCACCAAATTTGATAGAATAAGCAGGGCTGTTAGTTCAGATTCCTCTTGGTACTTCTGTGTTCCTGTAGAGATAAGGATGCGCCTTGCTCTGGGTATAGATGGCTCATCTGCACAAAGTCTGACCAGTTGCAGGAGAAGATCAGAGAGCCTGTCCCACAAATACTCAGACACAAGTTTAGCTATCACATGGTTTCTTTCATATGAGAAATCCAAATTATAAAAAGGAATGAAATTGAAGATAATACTGGGAAGTGGGGAGACAGATCTTTCTCAAGTGGGAAGAGAATCACAAGCTGGAGTGAGGGAAGTGAGAGCGGAGGGCACGGCATCGTAAAAGGCAAGCAGCTGGGTGGGGTCCACGTGCCCACTCCACACACGGAATACTTACATCAAGCACGTATTGATTCAAGTCAGCGTGCCAGGGTAACATGTCCTTAACCAGTAAGACTTTATTTTCTTTTAATGTGATAGCTTTTTTAAAAAAAATCTTAGTGCATGACCAGAAAAATACACCTAAAATACCAGTTCATGTGTTATACAAATAATCCCAAGATCAGAGAATTTTAAAGTAAAAAATAAAAAAAATATTAGCTATAATTTAGTCCACTTTTAATAATAATGATGATCATTAAACTTACTCAGAACTGAGCCTGCAAGGGCATGTACACAGGTGTGTATTTTGATGTACAATGAATATTAAGTTGCACTGTATGTATGTATATGTATACGTGCTGAATGTATGTTGCTGCATTTCGCTTCTCAGAACACTGCTAAATCACTAGGTCTGGAGATTAGGATGGCCAGACAGACTTGAAAATTGATACATAGCAAGTTCTGTAGTTTTGTGCACGATGGAACTGGAGGCTGTCTAGATTGACTAACCTATCATTTATTCTACTGTCAGGGGACAGTAGTGCACTGTCTGAAATCTAGGCCTTAAGACTCTTGGCCACCTGGCTTCTTCTTTCAGGTGTTTATGAGAAATTGCTAGTCCCTTGAATATGACACTCCACCTGCCTCATCGCCTTCCTTTGTTTTTGTCTAATAAAGAATTATTTATGCTTCTGTCCACTACTTAACCTTTGAAGATAATCCAGTATTGTGTTTGTGTGCTTGTACATAAAAATACAGTTGTTAACACTTAATAATAACTCTTAGTGGAAATGATTTTCACAAGCTTTCTCATTTCCTCTAAGATTTATCTAGTATCTTGCCTTTTTTTTTTACTTAAAAATTAAACTATGTATATCTAAAAAAAATGTTTATTAACTTACTTGCTCAGCAATTCCACAAATGTTGGCCAACGAATTGTCTGTCAAGAGAGTCGAGTTGTTCTTTCTTTCACTTTTATAATCGCCAAAGGAAATGCAGATGTGAATCGTGAAAATGCGATACAAAGACTCATTTGCCTGGGGTTTATTACTGCCCTCTGATCAGTAAAATAGGCCCGCTGTAATATGTTAGATTGTCTTGCCCTCTAGTGGTTTGTGCAGAAGACAGTAATGAAGACACTGGAATACACTGTATGAAGAATTAGGTAATTCTTTCCTTTGAAATAACAAAACTCGATCAAGAGCCTTATTTCATAATACTGAAGATGTAATAACTCACTTTATTTGAATTGTGTCTCTTCACTTATGGATACATCTACAGAATCATTGTTATATCAATGTTATTATATAAGAAATATAAAATGTATGGCTGCTTTTTAAGCACAAATCATTTTGTGTGGCACTAGAGTTTGACCCGGCACACATTCTAGTATCACATTACGTTCCCAGCTCCAACACACCACTTCTTTAACTGAAAACTTTCAATAAATCATTTAAAAAGTAATCTTCACTGATACATAAAGAAACAAGTCTACATATGAATAGGGTACATAACTGGTCTCCTAAAATATCTCTCTTTTCCTAATGGTGAAAACATTTGAAGTCCTTTCTTCTACTTTCTTTCGATGTATTACTCTCTATAGTTGTGTAGTCACCTTACTGCACAGTAAAAGCCACCAGAACATCTTCCTCCTGTTTAATGTGACGAGTAACCATTGATCAATATTTCCCTATTCTTCCTCCCCACTGCTCTTATCGGTCCCTAGTAATGGTCACTCTACTCTCAATTTCTATAAGGTCAATTTTTTGGGTTTCATGTATGAGTACCATCTTTCACTTTCTGTGCCTCCCTTAATACGTGTGACATAATAGTCTCTAGTTCTTCCCACATTTTCACAACTGAACAGACTTCATTCCTTTTTAAAATATCCAAATAGTGTTACATTGTGCATAAACATCACATTTTCTTAATTCATTCCCCAGTTGACCGGGCACTAGGTTGTTTCCCTTTCTTGGTAACTGAGTAATGCTGTGCTGAACACGGATGTGCAGAAGTCCCTTCAACGTATTGCTTTCATTCACTTTGGATGGACTTCTAGTAATGGTCTGATGAACTACATGATAATTCTTAACTTTCTGAGGAACTTCCACGCTGTTTTCCATAGTGGCTGTGTTACTTTACACATTATGTGCAAGAGTTCTCTTCTCTCCACATTCTCACCAGCTCTTGTCATCTTCTGTGCTTTTGATATTAGTCATTCTTACTGCAGTAAGATGATATCTCCTTGTGGTTTTGACTTGGCATTTTCCTAATGATGTTAAGCAAGTTCGGTTATACCTGTTGTCCATTTGTATGGCTTCTTTGAGAAGTTTCTTCTAAGCTCTATTGGCTACTTTTAAATTAGGTGATTTTAACTTTATGCTATTAAATTATTGGATATTCTGGATAACTCCTTCCCAAAGGTGTAGTTTATAAATACTTTGTCCCACTGTATGTGTTGTCTCTTTATTCAGATGTTCTGTCCTTTGATGTGCAGGTATTTATTTTTAGTTTGATGCAATCCCATTTGTCTATTTTTGTTGTTCTTTTTGGGTCTTGTTCAAGAGAGCACTGCCCACTCCAAATTCTGAAATATTTTCCATATGGATTTTTCTCATAGTTTCATAACTTTATATCTTACATTTAAATCTTTCACCCATTTTGACTTGATTTTTGAAACTCATGAAGATAGGGAATTATTTGCATTCTTCTCTCTTGGAATATTAGCAGTACCATTTATTGAAAGGCAGCCCTTTCTGCAATATTTGTTCTTAGTACTATTTGTGAAAGGTTTACTTTGTACTATGCTGTCTTAATTATTGAAGCTTTGTGATATATTTTGCAGTCAGGAAATGTGATACTTTCTACTTTGTTCTTTTTTTCTCAAGATTGTTTTGGCTATTTGGGGCACCTTGGTGTTCCATACAAATTTTAGTATTGTTTTTTCTAATTTTGTGAATAATTTGTATTTTGACAAATATTGCATTAAATTTGTAATTATTTTGTGTATAGCAGACATTAATTTTTCAGTCCATGAATACAAAATTTTTTGTGTATCTTCTTCAAAGTCTTTCATCAATGTTTTATAGTTTTCATTGCAGGGTTTCATATCTTGGCTAAATTATATTTGATGAATTTATTTTGTAGCAATTTTGAATGGGATTACCTCATTGATTTCTAATTTGGATAACTGGCTATCAACCTACAGCAAACACTTAATATGTGTAAATTTATTTTATATCCTGCAACATTGCTAGCTAATTTATTATTTTTAACTTTTTTAGTGGAATCTTGAGGCTGTGAAGCTTGTATTATCTACAAACAGTAACAACATGAGAAATAAGACATTTATGGTTACCTTTTATACAAAATTCAGTTTATCACTTCTTTAATTAAAACATCTAATGGAACATCTTTGGAAATGAAATTTCTTGAATTAAAGTAATTTTTATTCACTATGGCCAAGATCAGCAACCCGAAGCAGACTTTAATTTTAAAAAGTGAGCCTTATTTAAAAAAAAAAAAAATTACTGTTTTTTCCTACACTGTTCCATCATTTGAAACTTACCCTTCTCTGACTCAGATAGAATGGGACTTTATTTTTCTTTTCTTTTTCTATTCTGATGACCCATCAGAATAGAATTGCCCAGTAAGTATCTGACCAACCATGTTCTTTTAATAAATCTTTTTTCTAATATCTGTTGTGTCTTTCTCTCTTTTCTCTTGCTCTGCTTAATGCTCAAGAAGTGCTGAAAGTGTACCTTTATAACCTCAACTACTGAAAGATAAATAAGTAAGCTCTTGTCTTAAAATAAAGTCAGTAATGTCTTTGCCCATGAGTACAAAGCACTAAGACTTTCAGTGAGTTTAAAACTGCAGATATTCTCAGCCTATCTGCCCAAACCTCGGTTTTACACATAAACTCATATGTAAAGATAGATTGTAGAGACAGTTGGTCTTAGAACAATGAAACAGATTTCAATGTAAGTGTTATGTGCTCTTCCTTTTTAAAATTTTTTAATCCTTATTCATATGGCCAATGAAGAGCAATGATTTTCTTCTATTATCTTGTATTTATGGATTTATTATTATCATTTTTCCAAGCTTATATTCTCTCATTTTAAAAATTTTGGTTTGCACAATAAACACCTAAATTTTCCATTTAAATGAAAGAACTTGCCCTTGGCTGTTAGTGTCAGCAGGGATGGCACTGGCCAGGCTGATGGGCAGGGTGTAAAGATCTGCGGTCTTCCCAGGTCATTGCTTTACCTGTCTTGATGAGCTAGTGTTCATTAAATATTATGAAGATGATTTCAGGGCAGTGGGTCATGTTCATTCATCTACACTAAAGCTCGGCATGAATTGCTTCTCTTTCTGGTGTCATCTTCCTCTCTTCTCTAATACAAGGTTCCCAGTCATATCAAACCCAGGAACCTACTTAGATACTGTTTGATGATTTAAAAAAACTGAAGCATAAATGTAATTACAATCTCACTTATGTCCATTCCACTCTGGAAAACTTCAGCTGAGAAAAAAAAATAACCAACTCATCTTTCTTTCTACCGTGAAAATAGCTGTTAAATTTGCTGTGTATTTTAAAATACTTACATTTTTGCTTTCGTTTTTAGGTTGAGTGCTATAGAACGTGACTACGTCCTTTTTAACATTATCTTTTATCCTACATATTCCCTAAATGCTATATTTTAATATTAATTTTTTCCATTGATAAAATAATTTCCAATAGTGTTTTTTTTTTTTAATTTATAAAAGTTGTTTCTTTTTAATAATAGCCTACTTTTATTTTCTGGATATTATATCTTTAATCTTCCTATTTTTTAATTTTAAATTCTTATTATGATACACAAATTGTGTTTCTACAGATATTTTTCTCTCATTTTGCAGATATTCAGTAGTCTATGCTGAATATTGGTTTCAAGATTGTGTTTAAGTAAGAATAAATAGGAGATTGTGTATGGGGGGTTCAGTATGTCTTATTTGGTAAGGGCAGCCATTAAACTAGAAACATTTTTAATGTCAGAATAAAGGAGCCTTTACCTCATAGCCTTTTACTCAAAGAATTGCACTGATATCCACAGATACATAATGCATTTTTTAAAGAGAAGATATCTGTAATACATGTATTACTAAGTGCGTGGTTGTGGGCACATGGTGGGAGACTTTTTTCTGCGGGCTTCACAGTCGCTAAGTCAAAGCCTCTAAGCATCTCCTGACAGAGGTTGAGTGGCTCCTCGACTTGGACTTCTGGAGCTTCTTTCCCTGCTGCTTCAGTATGCAGTTCATTGTGCCATCAGGTTCACCACTTTCTCTTTGGCTTAATTGTAGATGTACAAATTCTTACGCATTGATTGCATCATCATTATTTGCTTCATTGCTCTGGACCTTAACTCTATTTTCTTTAATACCAATTTAAAAGTTTTAAGTGTGTGGTCAGTTTTCCACCTTGAAACAGATGTTCTGACAGTGACCCAAGGCAGTCTGCTAAACACCTGTGCTGTCTTCATGATGAGGCAATAGCACAGTAATGCAATAGCAATTTAAATTCTTTTTGTGTTCTTAAAGACTAGCTATTGAATTAAATAAACAATCTTTGTTTAAATCCAAAAATAAGATGGTAGACACAAAGCACTCTATGAGATCATCTTGTCACACTCCAGTTGGGAGGCCGGTACTTTTTATACTATTTGAATCTACTTCCAAAGCATATTTGATCATCTTTACTAAGTACATAGTGAAGCAAGGCACATTGTTGGAAAATTATGCTTTTTAGAAAGCTCTTCCTGTAAAAATGAATTCATTTCCTTAGCTTTGTCTGGAATTGTAAGTTATCCATTAAATGTGTTTAAGTGACTGTATGGACACTTGAAATTGTATATAAAAATAGTTTTATATATTTTCAGAAGAGTATTTTTCTAGGAAGAGAATGCATCAGTTTTGTAACATTTTCAATTTATATATGACTAAACAAATGGCTAAATAATAGTGACCTTAAATTGCACAGAAAAATTCACTTTCTTTTATTCCTGGAAATTGTCCAAATACATGACAAGAGCTACGATCTATTTTTATATTAGATACTTACACAATGAAAGTTACAGAGTTAACAAATAACATGATAGTACAGTTATCTAAATAGGATTTAGATTTTTGAAGATCTGTCTATCGTTGTTATAAACCTTTTCATGCCCATATGCATAAATGAAAAATTTCAATTAATAAAAGAAAGAAATAAATTTGGCACACCCTACTTGCTGCAAACTAGAGATTTAAAACTTTTCTCAAGATGCATAACGAACAAAGTAATACAGGTAATACTTTAGATGCTCTTGTGTTTAATCTGAGTGTTCAATAACAAAGAATGTGACCAAAGATCTAGGATGGCATTTTTGCTTTCACTGACAAATCAGCACCATCTATTGTAAAATTCTGAGTAATTTTTAGAGAGTACGCCATTTTGTATAGCATTACTGTAGTTTCTTAAAAATTTTAGCAGCTATCGAGACTTCATGAGAAACTTCAAGTTTCTTCATTTTTATAGGATTTAACTTTTTCTTTGTTAATACTAATTATAGACATAAATTAGAAATATAGATAAAGTTGAAATTACATAAATTACATAACGTATCACCATCCAAGGCATTGGCACAGTATTTTTGATAACAGATGTTGAATAAGATAAATTATTTGATGTTTATTAGTATAATATTGAAGGCCCCTTTTTTCCGTGAAAATGATCTACTTTTTCTTTTCAAAATGGGGGAGTGAAACGAATAGTCCTTTTTCATTTTTGTTTTCAGACAGTCTTGCTAAGTAACTAAGTTGGCCAGGCTGTGCTCAAACTTGCAACTCGCCTGCCTTTACCTTGCAGACTGCTAGGGTTACAGGTATGTGCCAGCACATCAGCTTGACAGACATTTGTGTTCTAAATTATGGCATAGTGTTTCATTGTTTGAGTGTATCATGGTTTACTTAATCTGCCTGAATAGATGCTTTGCTGTGTTTTTCCTTTTCTCAGCAACATATGGTGAAAAGTTTACACATATATATGGTACACTGCATATATTCCCAAAATATTCTTGACACAAATGTATACTCCTTCCCACAGTGAATTACAATATTCTATCCTTTTGCACACTCAGAATAAACTAGGGAATCAAAGCCCAGCTTAACTTTTGTTAATCTGTTAGGCACATTGTTGATTATGTCTTTGTTTTATGCTCCTTTATTTTGAAAGGAGGAGATGCTTTATAGTGAAAGGCCACTATTTATATCTAGAAAAAATAACAGGGTCACTGTGAGCTTCCCTGGATTCTAAGGTTTGTGATTTCATGAATAATAAGGGCTATTGTAAGAAGGCTGAGAAGATGTTATTGTTTTGAAATAGGCTCTGCTTGACAATTCAATAAATGAATTCAATGCATCTCCATCAAGACAAAATATGTGCTCATGCTCCTCTAAAAATGCAAAATGTTGTATAATCATCAACACCAATTATACTAAATTGAAATTTGTGGGATATATCAAGAAAAAAGTAAAATAATGCAGAGAAAAAATTATTGGATTCAAGGATAAATTAACAACTTCATTTTGATCAATATTTTATATGAATCTTTCAGACCTAGTATTTCATCAAAACTGCAAGTCATGGATTATTTAAAACTAAAATATGAACAAAGTAAAATTAAGTGATATACAACAGGTCTTTATTTATAACACCCTAGTGTGAAATACAGTTTTTAATAAGCAAAAATATTTTAAAACAGGGCACAAAAGCAGGAAGATCAAATTTAAACAAATTGATGAATCATTTCCTGAAAAATTACATTAGCGTTACCTAATTACTTTAATTACAATGTATTTTATGAATTATTGTGTTCATTTTACATCGTTGTCTTCCCAATAAAATTAAAAATGAAGCTAACAAAGTATAATTAATAAAGTTGCTTAAGCATAAATTATGTCCAAAAGAATTTTAAGCTATTATTTCTAAATATGACAAACAATATTTAAAACACAAGCATATAAACATAAAATGTATACAGAAAAATATTTTCTATTATTTTGAAAGTTAAAATATGACCAATAGTTAGTATGTTCCTTGGAAATTAAATGAAAGGAAATTCTGATTAACTGTACTTTCTCTGAAGACCCTCTGGGTCATTTCCTCACCTGTTTCAAGGTACCAGGTTGACACTTTAATATCAAAAATCAGATTAACAATAAAAAAGCATAACGCATATATTTGAAAAGTTTTAACTGACATAAGAGACTTAAGAAATGAAGCTCTAAAGACCCAGAGACAAAGATATTTTTATGCATAGTTTTGATGAAGGGCTATGTAAAAATGTGATTGGACCCAAGAAGTGTGATTCAATGATAATAAACTGAGAAGGGAACCATTGAGGCCTATTCAGATTATTTTCAGCCTCTCTGTGTGCCATGCCTTCCGCTGGGAACAGACAAAATTCCTTACGTATCTTCAGGGGAGAAGGAGCACATTGCTAGGTTTTACAATTTCCTTTGGGAAACACAAGTTTTAATTTCGATGATCCATCTAACAAAACAAGGATTGTAGTGTATATAACAGACTTAAGGTGAGAAATAAAAGAAGATAGGAAGATACGAGATCAGAACTTCTAAGGCTCCTTCAGCTGAAGGTACTCAACATGCTAAGTACCACTTCACAGTATCATGTTCTGAGCTCCCAAAACCAAGAAGATCTGGAATGTATTTTATGTGCTATTACAATCCAAGTTTGACCAAAAAAAAAAAAAAAAAAAAAAAAAAAAAAGCAACTATGTACCTGAAATATTCTGGAGTTAATCCAGTTTCCATTAATAACATATCAATTTGTGTTGTTCTTTCAATTTTTGCACTTCTAGCCAGCTGTGTGCTCTGTAATACAAATAAGAATTAATATTCAATGCTTTAAACTATTTGTCACCTCAAACACATAAATGACAGGCTACTATACCTACCTCCTTTACCAGATACCACTACGATCCATTTTGAACTCATCTAAGCCTGGCTGATCCTAGTATGCTGCAGGATTAATTTAACCAGAGTCCAGCTTCATCTGATGCTCCCTGTAAGCCTGCTCCTGCCCTGACAACCTGCCGCTCCTCCTTACTATCTTGCTTTAAGGATTTTTCCCTTTATATTTCTCCAGAGTCAACCCCTTGTTTTTGTGTGTGTGCGTACCCATAGTCTTTTCTTTTGTGGTTTGCTTCATGGTTTAGTTGGAGTATATTATCCCTTAGCTTCCTGTGAAGCAAGCTTGAAAAATATTTTCCAAAATTTGTTTCAAAGTCCCATATCACGTTAATGCTGCATATTGCATAAAATTGACTCTCCACTCCCTATTTCTAAGTCTCTAGGGTTTCTTCCTTATGTAGATTGTCAGGCTTCTTTATAAACAAAAGTAAGGGGCCAAAGAGAATGATAACAGTTTGTTCAGTTGACTTGCATCATTTCACAGTTTTCCTGTTATTTTAAATATAGTTCAGAAGAATTACACACATTACCAGAAAAAATTGTTCTCTAGTGAATATAAATGCTTATCAAACAGCAATATTGTTGATAGAATTGGATAAGAGATTGTTTAAAAAGTCACCATGAAGCAACTTTCAAAGATGATTTTTTCTTTTTTTTAAAGAGAGAGTCACTGGGACTCAAAAACTGGCCAAGAAGCTCTCCAGGGATTGCGTACAAACTAGTTATTAGGGTTAATCATGTGAGAAAAATTCCAGACAGTTATCCCTGCTAGTATTAAAACTTTCTTTAGGTATCTGAAAGTCACATTTGTATTTGCTTTTCTATAAATGCTTCCTTGTCTAGGAATAATTCAAAAAGCTGAATTTCAAGATCTAATCTCTATACTATGTGACTATTTCACAACAATGGCATTGTTTCTGCTATTTTTGACTGAAATTAGGTCATACTTATTTAAAAAATGATTGAAGTCTTTTTACATCAAATATAACCAAGACAGAAAACAGAAACTACATTCTAAGTTAAGATTTTCAATGGACTGTGCCTTAAAGCTACCTCAGAATAGTGTGAGAAAATTGCAAATATTAGAAAATGATGCCATATTTTCATAATTATTATTTTATTAATTCTCAACTGTTCAATTACTATAACTATTTACAATAATTTTACTAAAAACATATTCTACCTTTGAAAAAATATGCCTTTTAAAAATATAAGTTCTAAGCACTAATGTATAAAAAGTTGCCATTTTTAAAGAGATAATTGTAAACCAAAATAATTAATACTTTTGCATTTTCTTTCCCAAGCAGGGCTATCAAGTGGAAAATGTAACCTTGCCAGGTAATTTTTGATTTCATAGATAATTAGTGCCTAACCTGTGTTATCATTAAGTTGAAAAACAAATCCAGAGAAATAAATTATTTAGGTAAAGTAATTTATGGAATGAAGCATATAGGAGAATTTTATGCAGGATACTTGGCCAGTTAATTGCTTACACAATTTCCCCACAGGCGTTGGCAATCACCAACATTGATAAACATTTATCATTACTATTATTATTACTAAAATGAGTTCATATTTCATATTTAGTTATGATGTAGATCAGAACTCCATGTACACAAACCATATTATATCTAATTTTTATTCCATGTAGCAGTTTTCTTTCAGAGTAAGTCATTTTATTGACATTTATTATTTATCCATAATAAAGTCTCACTGCATAACACACGAGCAATGTTCTTTCTACAACAGTGGTGAAAAGGACTTAAATTTGTCAGTTATCCTTTAGCAAGTCCATTACTTACACATTATATTACAAAATTCTTATTAGGCAGGTACTCTTATTTTTATATTTTAAATTTTCACAAGTCATTGAGCTATCCAGAGGTGTAGGACATCCACAGAAAGACTAAGCAGAAGACTAAGCATGTGGGCTAAAGTCCATTAGTAAAGTATTATGTGTCTATATTCTTATTTAAAATTTATAAAACTTTTGAGAAGAATATTATTATTCTGTTTGTGCAAGGAATTGAGACTTGGATATTGCATGAATCAGTTGAGGTCCCACTATTAAAATATGACAGATTTTAGAAACGACACAAACTTTGGCTATATGTCAATGTAAAATTAAAAAGTTATATGAGACATGAAATATAACTTCTGTAAACCTGTAATCCACATTTATACTAACAGTTACAAGAACATTTATAGTACTTAAAAGGTATACCTTTCCATGTTGATTTCTACCAATATGTAGGAATTTTACAAATACATAACACTGGTTTATGATATGTAAACATATTTCTCATTAGTACCATTCGCTCAGGGATAAAATGAGTAAATATTTACCCAAAATCTTTTTCTCAAGTCACTTGTAAAAGTTGTTATTTTTATTATTATTGCCACATTCAGGGGCATTTAAGCTACAAGTAAAGTAACAATGGTAAAGCTATTGAATCAATGTAAAATCACTGAAGATAGCCTTGGCATTGTTAACTAAAAATGTTGAATTAGTCGTGCAGTTTCATTACTTTACCATTTTCCATTGTAGCCCAATAAAATTCATACAATTTTATCATTACTATGTATTCAATTATCTTGCTGTAAACCAACAAAGAAGACAGAGCCTATTAATATTGCTAGTACACTAAAAAAAAAAAAAAACAACCCACATTTACCTTTTGAATACATTTATTTTTTCCTTAGCATACATATGAGAAATTGTGCAGAAAATATATTTCTGTGACCACAAGTTTATCATTGCTTAATACACTTAACTACTTCACTTAGCTTTTCTGAATCTGTGTATTTATAACCAAGAAGGTGAACACAGCAGGAAAGGAAGTGTGTAACCCTCTTGGTGCCCGGATGGAAGACAGGAAAGCAGAAGAGAGGTTTGCCCTGCTATCTCCACGCTAAGAGCAAAGAAAGTCAGTAATACCAGTAGCAAAGTTAAAGAAATGTGCTGCATAAACATTTTATGATACTTTGCAGATACTATGAGTGTTGTAACGTGCTTAAAATGGTCCCTTCAAATTTAATTGTTTATTGATTTCTTTGTAGTGAAGCTGAAATCAATACACAATACAAATGAAGAGAGAAGTTCACTCACTTGGAGATAAGGAAATATTCACGAAGTTTTAAAATGAAATTCATCACTAACTGCCATACGGAGAGGACTGCAATGGAAGAGAGAACACTAGCATTAGACACTAATTTTTACTTTGTCAATAATAAAGAAGAAAATCTTAGGTAATATAACTCTTTCATGAACTCAAAAAACAAGAACAAACAGCTAACCTGAAACGTCTTACTACCAGGATGGATTCTTTCCTGTTCATCTGAAGCGAGAGTGGTTTCTTTCTATTTATTTATTTTTTGGTGTGCATGAGAATAATTTCTAATGGGGACCATAATTTTCTGTCTTTAGAAGCTGATCATGTATAAACTGAACTATGAGAGACTGAATATAGATATAAAAGATGACAGATTTCTATTAGCGATAATTTTCAATAATAAACTTATACAAAGGCAATTTTTATCTATTAGTTTTTGAACGGCAATTCTTGAGATTAAAATCAGATACTAATTTGTTTATTATAGAAAATGGTGAAAAATGACATAATTAGGTAATTTGTGGTCTTGTAATAATAATTTATTAAATGTGAACAATTGCAAAGTAGCCCTAAGTATTACTTTTGTATTTATAGACATTTTTATTTGAACTTTGAACTAATGATGCAATTTGGGAACTTTGGTAGAATTAAAAAATGTTCCTCTGACAACACAGCATGCCCTTCAATCCATGGCTAGGGTGCACGTAGCAGAATACAACGCTGTTTACTTCCACCACTAAGCACTTAACCTATGTGAAGACATGAGTTACGATCAGATTAACAGGGAGCATCTACTTCCCTGGTGGATGGACTTACTAATTTTGCTATTTGTATGTGGCAATTACGTAAAAATGTAAGAGCACAGAGTTTTACTGTTATCAAGAAAATTCTGAAGTTAATAAAACTATATATATATATTAAGAATGTTATTGGCTGCTGGAGGTTTAGCTCAGGGGCACGAGTGCCTGCCTGGCAAGTATGAGGTTGTGAGTTTGATCCCCGGCACCTAAATAAATAAATAAATCAATAAGGGAGGTTGGCATCAGAAATGAATTCCTGTACATTATGAGTATACATTTTAGAAAGTGTTCATGGAATAGCCTGTAATAACAGCACTGTGGGGGCTGAAGCAGAAGGATTGCTGGGAGTCTGAGGCCAGTCTGGGCTGCAAAAATGAATTTAAAGGCCAGTCTGTACTACATAGGAACAGTCTGCTAAAAAAAAAGAAAAGCAAAGAAAAGACACAGAAACTGCATATGGCATAAACCCAAAGGAAATGGAAATTTGATTTAATTAATTTATTAATTAGTTCAGTCATTAAATACATGCTGCATGGATGCCTAGCACATGTGAATCTAATGCTGAGCCCTGTGGGTAGAATAAAGATGAATGAAGCCTGCTCTCTTGCCTGGGGGCACTCACTGTCAGGGTCTAGTGAACAGTAATAAAAAACTAAGTACACAAAGAGAGGGATTTGTGTGATCAATGTAATGTGTTGGGAGCTAAAGCCCTGGTAGGCCATCTCTCCACAATGGTGCATTATTGATTTTCACCTTGTCTTGGCCCAGAAAGATTGTTTGAGGAATAAGATAGACACATTGAAACAAATATGAATTCCGGGATGTTAAAGAAAAAGAGAAAACAAACTTTGTAAAGGTGGAAAGAAATATGCACCTCTCCCTCCAAGAGATAAACTACAACACGAGAAGTTTGAATTAAAGATAAACAATGACACCACTAGGAAAGAACAGATGAGTAGAATGACAGTTTCTTTTGGACAGGAAGAAAAAACAAAATGTATATATTTCAAAAATTCTTAAAAGTTACAACAGCTTTGAAAAATTAAATATCATATCTCAGTATGAGATAATATCCATAAATGCACTTTAAACGCTTCAAAGGGAAATGCATGGCACTTATTCTTTGCTATTTTTTATCTCTTTATATGTTTTTATCACTTTGCTGCTTATTGTCAGATCTCCATGACATTAAAAATGGAAAATGAAAAAGATATAAAAAGCTTAAAGCACTGCTATTTTCTCACAGCTTCAGCAGAGATTTGATGAAAAAATTTGTGTTTTGTCATCCTCTTGACTCAGTTACTCCCAGCTCTGCCACAATTTGTTCTATGGCTGGAGGCACTGAGACACCACAGAGCTCTGAAATAATTTCCTGACAGATCAGACAAGCCACTTCTCTTTTCCCAGGGGCCTTGGTGACCTCTATTATGAGGTATTGCTTCAGTCTCAAGTCTTTGAATATCCACTGCTTTATGAAACTCAGATATTCATTTCACTATTTTGCTTAAAAATGTACACTGATTTTCAGAATGATGGGATTTCTTCACTGAATCCATTTATCCATCCAGCCTGACTTTTATTCCATTAGGTTCTTAATCAAAAAGAAAGAGTGCCACCTACTGGACCTGAGAGGTGAAGAACATTAGCATTAGGAAGCTTTTTTTTAAAATCAGATTTTATTGGTATATTTTAGATATACATAATGATCACATTCATCATAGAGGACTTACTAAATATTGACTTAAAGAAATTGTAAGAAAAAAATTCAAAAGACATTCTCAATTTTATTCATAAGAGTTGCATATATTTTCCCAAATAAGTTTATTGTCAACAGTGAATGCAAATAATTTTTGCCACTCAAATATTTAGAAATGAAGATTTCCTTCTGTTTATCTTCTTTTACATTTGTAGGACTCTACATTTCTTGTTCCTCAATAATATACAATAATTATGCAACTTCCTATGATGTTTATATAAAAAGAATCTGATGATCTTGACAGTATAACCCCATTTTGCAATATCAATCCTCAGATTATTAAAATACATAGAACTCTTATAACCTGAATTCTCATAATTAAAAGCAGTCAAAGTTGAAGAGGAGGAGTTCATCCTTGTTAAATATAATCAATGTTTCTCATCATCTCCAAGTCACTATTTACAATTTGGTTGGTTTTCAAGCTTACTATATTGCATTCTTTATGTCTCTATTATTATTTACTATTTAAAATACTGCCTTTCTTAAGAAGCATTCATTAGTCATTCTGCTTTCAGATGCTCTACTATTTATGTGTATGGGCATCTAGAGACACATAACTCCATTTCAACTTAATTTCACCAGTCACATTTCAAGTGTTCAATAGTCTCGTGGGCTAGTGGCTGTACTATACTACACAGCTGAGTTTAGAGAATATTTCCAACACTGCAGAAATTCAACTCAACATTGCTAGTAGACATAGATTCTGAAGCATATACCCATTTTCCCTCCTATGTGTAGCTTCTAGGGGTACAATATAATAACTATATTTTAGACTCATTTTATGGTATCTAGATTATTTTTGTTATACAATGAAAATAACTAGAGGAAATCATGAAGGTTGTTTTAAGGCTGAGATTAATCCACAATTAGTGAGTAAGTGTGAACTCTTAATGTATATCAGACACTGTTGAATCAGCATCACCAGTGGAACAGTGTCCCTTTCCTAAGGATTGTATACTTTAGCCAGGGAAAAGAGAAACCACGTAAAGGAAAAGAATATTTTAGGTGTTGGAGTAGAGTGACAGAGATAAAATAGGATAACATTTCAGTGGCTAGGGGGCTTTGTTTGAAAGGCAGATTTATTAGGAAAAGCTGAGTTATCAGTTGAATGACAACAAAATGAAAGTTGAAAGTACTGAGAAAGAAAGTACGAAAGAAATAAAACAATAAGCATAAAGGCCCAGGACTGAAAAATCTTGACACTTAAGGTATAGACAAAAATTGCATAGCGACAGTTAAAAGGCTAAAAATGGAGGGAGATGGGATTAGAGAAGGTAGGTCAATGATTTGAATTTTCTTTTTGTTGTGAGAAATTGTTGAGGCATTTTAAACAGAATAGTAATGCAAGCTAACACATATCTTAAAAAGTCCTTAAAAATAATTCATAATGTATTCACCTATTTGTTTATTAAGCAAGGCACAACACCAGTGACTCATCATCTGTTTTTTCAATATTATTTATTCAAAATCATAACCCACATTTTGCACATTTTCAGGATATGAAGAAAAGTAAGTGACTTATAATCTCCAATAATAGATGTTTTTCTTCTAGGCCACTTAATGAGCTTTTTGGCCTGGGATCTTGGAATGTGGAAACAGTAGCTGAAGGGATGGAACACTGAAATAAGTAGCCACATTTATGGTTGTTTACTTAAGTGAGAAGGAGCTCTGTATGCCAACCTGAATAAAGTTTGAAAGAGAAGATAAAAAAAAAAAAACATTGCATGTTACTCTTCCACATGTGAATAAAATGCACCCACCTGATTTCTCAACATATTTCACAAATAATGTGAAAACAAATTGTCTTGGCTATTTTCTTCCTTGCTGGGGCAAAATGCTCAACACTCACAGTTTGCAGAAAGAGAGGCTTATTTTGGCTCACAGTTGGTAGAGGTTTCAGTCCATAGCCTACTGGTCCCAAGGCAGGGAGGAATGGCAGACGGGATGGCAGAGGAGAAACAGCTCATGGCCAGGCAACAGGAAACACACAGTGATCAAGGGAAGACTGACAGGACAGACCCTTCTGGGCTATGGCCCTAATGCCCTGCCTCCTCCAAACTTGGCTTCACCAGCATCACATTTAGTTCTTAACAACAGATCAATCCACTGATGAGTATCTTGGCCCTATGATCCAATCACTTCAGCTAAGCCTCACCTATGAGTACATGAAGATTTGGGGGACAACTAGGTGTGAACCATTACACTAATGTTTGATATCTACTTTTAACAATATCAATTAGCTACCTGCACATGACTTCTGAAGCACAGTAATGCAACTGTAATAAGGCAGATGCAGACTGAAAGCACAGGAGGATAATATTTTTTACCCTTGTCTGCACTGTTTAATGAGACAATGAATACAATTGACTTCAAATGTGTCATGTATTGTAAATCATTGTGTTATTAACTTTAATAGGGTCAAATGTACTGTCTCTGTCTCCACTTCACAGCATTAATGCCCTAGAATAATAGCTGGAGAATATGGGCTAACAATCTCTCCATTATTGGTTCATAAGTAGAGCAGCCCTCTTCTGCACAAGGGGTTTACAAGGATAGCACATTTACGTATATGAAAAAAAGGAGAAAAACATTGTTAACATTTAGGTAAAACACTGAGTCACATTTTCTTTATATACTTCTTTGTTCAATCAGCACACGAATAAGACAGCAAATTAAAATTTGTGTTCATAGGCATAAATTATTATTCAGTTTTTGTTATTTACTTAAACTTTGGAGGTTTTTATTGATTTCTTATTTAAGTATAACAGCAAAATCAAACAGTATAATTATTATACTTTTCTATGCTTTATGTACAGTTTTCTACTGTATATTTCTTAGAGGATAGGATTAGCACTAAAATGTAGCAATTCTGTAACATTGATCTTAATCCTAAGGGATAAGATACTGCTGTGCCTTAGTGGTTACTGTCTATAAGTTTGAGTAATATAAATTGTTTCTACATAGCTCAATATATTTCAAACTGATGTGTAATTGATAATAGCTGGCTAGGAATATGAGAAAATTCTGCATTTCAGGAACTCACTGAAGTATCAAGAGAATACAGCTGTCATAATTAAGAAGAAACAACATTTAAACTACCATAGACAGAAGATACGGCTGTAATAAATTGAATGTAAAAAATGTGAAGTGAGTGGCCCAGTTATACATATGCTACCTAGTTTTATTTAATATCGCTTCTTTGTTAGAGTGTATCTAGCCTCAGGCACTGGGTTGATGGCGCATAATTACTCAATTGTGAGTGGCCTAGATTTAGGATTCTCAACCACCTACAGGTAAATGAGCATTATCAAGCAGAGTATTATATCAGGGAAGGAAAGGTATTTGTCTTTTCTCTTGATTAAAATATATCTAAATGGTAAAGGTCTTGCTTCTGAGTCAAGCTCGTGTTGAGCTACTCCAGTTAAATCCATGTGAATTTCCTGCCTACCTTTTAAACAAATTCTAATTTCTGTTTCATTGTTAGAATCAGAGATAAACAGTGGAATGCAAAGTGAGATACAGAGCAAGACTAATACAATAGTTTTCCAATTTTCATGAAATGAACCAATCAGAGTAACCTAGTGCTACGAATTCTTGTCTATGCTAATTGGATGTAGAAAGAAAAGAAATGCTTTCTGCCCTTTTGTTCCTGCTGAATTTAAAAACACTGAACAGATGTTGTGATACAAACCTGCATTTAAGTCCCTTAAATTTTTCTTTATAGACACAATTGTGAATTGTGTTCTTCCTGCATTTGTAATTAGAGGGTGAAGCAGATGGCAAAGGCGCAATGTTAAGAGCTCTCCATTAAAATAACTCATGCTGCCAAGTGATTGTTAACTCCAAGAGGGGAATTCACCTTCTTCCATGGAAAACACAGCGACAGGACATACATGCTTTAAAGAAATTTTGTTCTGCAGGACAGCCAACACAGTGGTTGAACATTACATTGAAAATGCTAACACTGAAAATGCATAAATAGCTTCATCTTTTTTTCTAAAACTAATGGTTGTTGGAAGCGGCAGTTGAGGTTTGCTTGAAACTCCTCAAAGAGCAATTTACCACTGTCTTAAGATTGCTTTAGATGTGCTGCAAATGTTGAATAATTTTTTCTCTGAAATTTCAGATAGACTTACAGAAGCAAGTGCAGAATCATTAATAATGATTTGAGATGTCTTTCTATGAGTTAAATATATTTAGGAAGGTAACACAATCAAGATGCATGTGAATCAATATATCGTAGCATTTACTCCACTAGAATATAAACTCAGCTGTAATAAAAACCAGCTCGTTTTCTTTCGAGATTTGAATTACTCTTGCCATTTACCTGATGAGTGACCTTGGAGAAATTATTGAATAACTCTGTGCTTCGATTTATCCTCATGTTCAGTTGAGACAACTAAAAAAGTTAATTTTATTGGTTTACAGTGGTAAACAAACGTAATTGACATTTTATTTTCTAATAAGTAAAATGCTCCTTGTCCCTGAAATTTTATTTAATTCCATTTAAAGTTTTAGTATGAAGTTTAATCTTTTTTATTTTACAAAAACTACTTTAACGAATCATTTGGGTCCATAAAGAGGCAGCTGTAGTTTTTCTGACAATACAAAAGGAAAGTGGATTTCTCCAAATTCAAGGCAGGTCTCAATATCCCTGTAAATTTCAGATTCTAATCTTAGAAAAAAAAAATTGTCTCGTGCCTGTCTTCTTACAGCTACAGAATATAAAAATGTCATCCAGATGAAAATATATAGAATTCTACAGGATGGAATGTTATTCTATCATTTTGAGAGCTCAGGATATGAGCATCCTCGATGTGAGTGGAACAACCTGTGTTTCAGCGGCATACGTACAAATGACTCCTTATCAGATAATATTTTTTAGGAAAGTATTTTGGTACTTTGATGCTATGACAGGTGCTATCCTGGGGCTGCATTTGAATGCAACTCAGATCCTGTTTACAGATGAGACTGTTTTAACAGGGTGAGTGTCTCGCCTTCTCAACTCTCTGGGATCTCCCTGCAACAAACACAGAGGGAACAGAAAGGTCCACAGACCTTTGAGGCCACCTATAATGTCAGTGTTAATTGCATATCCTGCAAGAACTTGAACAGTCCATCTACTTTGTGGATAACCGTGATGAAATTATTAATTTTGGCTTCATTAAAGTAAGAAGACAGTGGTTCTTTGAAGAGTTGTTATGAGGAACAGTTGAAATGATCTGTAGCATTTTTTGGATCATATTTGATGCTCAGTACACATATGATTACTCTCTCCCTTTTGTTTCAGTTTCTACCCCAAATTCTTTCAGTGTGCTTTATAAGGGCTACTATCTTACTGTTAATGTTAGACAATCCTTTCTGATTATTTTGTCATCCCAGCCCTTGGGGAGGATGAGGCCAGAAGATCACAAGTTTGAGTTCAGCCTGATGAGATCCTGCCTCAAAAATTAAAAGAACACAAAAGAGGAGCAAGAGGAGAAGAGGAGGAGGAGGAGAGGGGGTGGCTGGAGACATAACTCACTATGAAGTCCTTGATATCTTTCTAGTGCAGAGAGAAAGAGAGAGAGAGAAAAAGAGGGAGAGACCAATAGGCAGAGACAGACAGAGATAGACAGAAACAGAGACAGAAACAGAGTCAAGAGAGAGAGACAGAAATGGAGACAGAGAGAGACAAAGATAGAGACAGAGAGGGGGAGAAGGAGAAGTTTGGTATGGTAGCACATGCCTGTAATCTCAGTACTCAGGAGGCTGAAGCAGGAGGATCACTATGAGTTCAAGGCCAACCTGGCTTATAAGGCCTGTCTAAACTATATAGCAAGAAGAGCAAAAAAAGACTTTTTCCAAAAGCACCAAAAAGATAGATAAAAAGACACGAAGAAAGGAAGAAAAAGAAAGAAAGAAAGGTCATGTGTTGTAAGAATAAGAAAAGTATCTTCAATTATTTGCAATTGGGAAAATGAACATTGAATGAAAGAAATAGTTTTTATTTTTAAGACTGGCAATAAATGTAAAGTCTTTAAGTATGAAGCGTTAATGGTTGTGCAGGGAACAAGTACCTTATGTTGTTGGCAATTATATAAAGATGTAGTAATTTACCAGACAGTTGTATAGTTGCTATGAAAATTTTAAACATTTATAGTTTTCCATATGGTAATAACACTGCTAACCATGTGAAATTCCCACACATATTCATGTTAGGATGACCAAGAATGTTCCTTGCAGTACAAAAGCAAAAGAAAATGAAACAATGTAAATAAGTATCGAAATGAAACTGATAAACAAATTGTGCATGTTGTGGTATATTCACACCATAGAATACTTTGAGGTAGTTAAAAAAAAAAAAAAAAAAAAAAAAAGAGGAGTAGCATGGATACCTAAGAAGCAATACACAAAATAAGTTTGAGTGATAAATGAGAGTTACAGATGAATCTGTTCTGTGTGTCATTAACAATGTAAATCAGTCTCACATTTATAAAACTGTGCTATACATCCAATGCACAAATGGAAAAAGTCCTGGAAAAGGGTTCACCAAAATGAACGCTGGAGAGTGCTCTCAGATGAATAGTGATTTTTAAAAGGTGACTTTAAACATTTCTGTAAAATTTTAATATTTTCAAGATGCACGTGCATGTGTGCAGTTGTGTATACTTTATAACATATATAAATATAAAGTGCTAACAATTGTTTTGCTTGTATAACACATATAAAATAGATTTAAATTTTGAAATATATAAATTTACAAAACGTTTATATATTGCATATTATATTTGATATAATACTTCTATACATGTATATATTGTCCTCATAGTTTTATAAGATTGAAAGTTACCTTATACAAGTGCAGATTCTTTTATTTGTTTTTTTTTTTTTTTAATTTTTTTTTGTCTTTTTCATTTTTATCGGTACCAAGGATCGAACTCACGACCGCCTGCTTGCAAGGCAGGTGCTTATGCCACTGAGCTAAATCCCCAGCCCCCGGATTCTTTTATTTGTAACAGTTAGTTTTTAATGTAGTAAGAAAACAAAACTGTGATGTCACCCAGATGCCCAGTGCCTAAAGAGGATCAAGGAAAGAAAAAATTCTAAATTAGGACTTGATGTTGAATTAAATCATAAAAGCTAGTTAAGTCAGCAATCAGGAAGAGGAAACACAGGTTAAATCTTTAGGATTGTTCAGATCCTTCAGGATTTTGAGAGTATACATATTTCATCTTGAAATTGCAAAATAAAGATAAGAGAGCACTACAACTGACCATGTTGTACAGCATTTCATTTATTTCACATTGAGTTGCTGTTAAAATATTGCAAGTTTAGTTTTCTTCATATCTCATTGCCCTTGACCATAATTTGGGGACAACTTTAAGTGTAATGATGGTATATGTTACAATGGAAGTATTTATTTTGTAGCTTCATGACACTAATTTAATTATTAGGAACAGTCCTACTATAACATCTTTTCTACTTAATTTGGTTTTAAGTCTAACCTAGTTTGTTATTGCTTGAGTTTGATATTGCAATAGCTATAATAACAGGATTAAAACACCATCTCCAATGCCAAAACTAAGGCAATACTAAGAGGAACTCTGTAGTTGATCCTACTGCCTTTGTTATGTATTGAAATATTCCCTAAGCACCGCTTAATAATAACTTAAAAATTACCATGTAGATACAAATATTTTTTAAAAGACATGTCTAATTAATTTTTAAATTCTGTTGTAAAAGAGATCTTCTCACTTTGGACATTTTAAAGCTGCAGTAAAGTTACATTGTTAAGACAGGAAAATTTTGTATTTGTGAATAATGTTTATTTTTCTCCATAGAGAAAATTGTCAAGGATTTTAGAATATTAAAATATCATGGAAGTGGGGATGAACAGACATTATATCTCATTTTAAAAGTAATACAATCATAGATTTTCCTCAATATTAAATTGTGCTTTCATGTTGGATTAGCTCTGAAAGGCATACAAATCTCCATAGCTATCCCAGGGCAGTGAGGCTCAGAAGCTGTAGGAGCTGACCCCACAAAAGGACATACAATGAATAGGAGAAGCATTAGGAAATGAAAAAAGTATCTCTGACAACTTCAAATTCTTTTCTTCTTAAGAAATTTTCTTCATCTAAACCTTTCTTAGAAAAGCATGTTGATGAACTGATCAGCAACAATGAACTTTGCAGTCAGACAAATGCTAGTTGAATTCTGACTCTACCTGTCCTGGCTGTGTGATCATAAACATTTTCCTTTAGCTTTGTAGGTCAGACCTATGAAAAGGTGTCTTATCCACCTGTCATGTGTCTTGGGATGTTTGAAGTACTGTATCAAAAGTACCACAAGCCGGGTGCTCAAATGACATTTATTTCCCACAGATCTCAGGGCTGGGAAGTCCAAGGATGAGGCACCGACTCAGAGCCATCCTCCTGGCTCAGACAGATCTACCTTCTTTGTTTTCTCTTCATGTGAAGAAGGGGCACAGAGCACCCAGAAGTCTTTTTATAAGAGCACTAATGCCACTAGAGAGTGTTCACCCCCATAACTTAATCACCCCCAGCAAATCTAACCTCCAAAGAGGGTTTCAGTATATCAATTTTAAAGGGGACATAAACAATCATTCTATACCATAATGACAATTAAATGATACAGTACTATTAAAATAATTCAGGCTTTTTATTTTAGATGTAATTTTACTATTTTGCCTACACTGGTACTGCTAGACTCAAGAAATACTCCTGATTCTGCCTTCTTAGTAACTGAGACTACAGTTATGGCTATAACTGTGTTGCACTACAGCACTGTCCCCAGATGAAACGCTTGATACCTAGTTCTATTATATGCATAAATTAATATACTTAATCAAATTGATGATGCTATCTTTGCAAAAAGTACCATTATTTTATGTAGGCCAGATAAAGATTTTAAAGTTATGATACCATTGGGAGACATTCCCATTTGAGAAATAACAATAAAAATATATCTATTACCTCAGAAAATCTAGAGCAATTGATGACCTTTTTTTATCAGATTGTTTTGCCATTGCCCCAAGCATTACCATTGTAAGACACAGGTGTTACTTAAATTGACTAGTTAATGACAATTGTCTTAAGTACTACTTACACATGAAATATATAAAATACAGAGCCATACACTTTTCTTTCAAAATATTTATAGTTTAATATATATAATTTATAAAGTATTTGAAAGGCATATACTGGGTAGTCTTACGACACATCAAGCTCTTCAGTCATAGCTACTTTAATCTCTTTCATGTCAAGAGACATCTAAGATATGTTTGGATACATGCTGGTTCAGCGATCTAACCCTGTCTTTCTGCACTGTAATTTCTCCATAGCTCTGAAATAAGACAGCTTCCAGCCCAGGTAAAACAATCTTTCAAAATTAATGAAGAATAGGACACTTTCATGACAAAGAACAACAGAAGAAATTCATGTCCACCAAATCAATTCTAGAAACTATATTGAAAGATATTCTAGCTAAATATAGAAATGACCACATTTCACAGAACAACAATAAAAATAAACCACCAGGCTGGGCAAGCAATTAAACAGAGGGGAAAAGCAGGGAACTAATAATAGGAAAATATTATTATGAAGATAAGCCAATACATATCTGTTATAACCATCAATATAAATGGTCTCAATTCACCTATAAAAAGAAACAGATTGATAGAATGGATCAAGAAACAATATCCAACAATATACTGTATACAAGAAACCCATTAAGTCATAGATTGAAAGTCAAAGAATGGAAAATAATACTTCATGCAACAGAATCCAAAAAAAAAAAAAAGTAGGCGTAACTATTCTTTTGCAGACAATGTTAACCTCAAACCAAAAATAATCAAAAGATGCAAAAAGGGTCACTGCATGCTAGTTAGGGGAAAACTTCAAAAGAAAGTGATAATGATTATAAATACATATGCACCAAATATAGGAGCATCCAATTATATATGACAGATATTAACAGACATGAAAAATCAAATACAATTGCAACAGGGGACCTTAATACCCCATTGTCACGAGTGGGAGACTAGAAAAAAATTGGCAAAGAAATAACAGAACTAAATCAAACCTGTGAACAAATGGACTTAATAGACCTTTTGAGAGTGTTTCATCCAACAACACCATAATACACATTCTTTTCAGTTGCACAAAGGGAGTTCTCTGAAATAGACCATATAATATATGCTATAACATATGCTTAAGTACATGCAGAGGAATTGAATTATTCTGTGCATATTGTCCAACCATAATGCACTGAACTTGAAAATTAATGAGTAACAAAGCCACAAAACCTCCATAAACACATGGAAATTAAATAGCACCCTCCTGAACAACCAATGAGTCACAAATGAAATAAAAGAAGAAATTAGATAATATCTACTGTTCAATGAAAATGCATATAGAACAAACTGAAACTTGTGGGATATAATGAAATCAGTCCTATGAGGTAAATAGATAGTGAATTATCACATCAGGAAAATAGAATGAGCACAAATAAACAACCTAATGCTGCACCTCAAACTTGTAGACAAAGGAGAGCAAAGTCAAGACCAAAGCTCACAGAAGAGAGAAAAATATAAAAATCAAAACAGGAATTAGTGCAATTGAGACTAAGAAATCAATATAAAGAACTAATGAATCAGATAGTTCTTTGAAAGAATAAATAAAATTGATAAACTTGTAGTCAATCCTATCAAGATAACAAAATAAAGGCACAAATTCATGCAAGGAGAAATGAAAGAGTGAAATCACTATAGATCCTGTGGAAATTCAGAAGATCATCAATACTTTTTTCAAAAATCTTTACTCAAATAGCCTAGAAAACATAGAAGTGGACAGATGCCTAAAAATCATGACTCACCAAAGGTGAATCAATTCTTTGAATGACAAAATACTAGTTAGTTAAATTAAAAAGATAATTAAAACATACCAACAAACAAACAAAAGCCCAGGTTCTGGTAGATTCACAGTTAAATTCTACAAGACATTTAGGGAATACTTAATGCCAAATTCTTGAACTCTACAATGAAATTGAAAGGGAAGCAATTCTCCCTAACTCATTCCTGGAAGCAAGTATTACTCTAATACCAAAACCAGAGAAAGACCCAACCAAAAAAGAGAACTACAAGCCAATCTCCCTAATGAACATAGGTGCACAAATCCTCAATAAACTACTAGGAAACACAATGCATAAAATCAGCAAGATTATACCCCATGACCAAGTGGGATTCATCCCAAGAATGCAGGGATGGTTCAACATATGCAAATCAATAAACATAATACACTACATCGACAGAGCCAAAGATAAAAATCACATGATTTGCTCAATAGATGCAAGAAAAGCTGTTGATAAAAGTCCAACACTCATTCATGAAAAAAAAAAAAAAAAAAAACCTCTGTAGAATATAAGAATAGATAGTCTTTGCCTCAATCTGACAAAAGCCATCTATGACAAGACAATAGCCAACATCGTACTAAATGGACAGAAACTGAAAGTTTCACTCTAAAATTAAGGACAAAACAAGGATGGCCACTCTCACCACTCCTATTCATTATAGTTCTGAAAACATTAGCCAGAGCAATTAGACAAGAGAGAGAAATAAAAGAATAGGGATAAGAAAGGAAGACATTAATATTAGCCGAAGACATGATACTCTACACAGAAGACCCCCAAAATGCAACTGAAAGAAGACTATAGTTAATAAGCAAAATCAGCATAGCTTTATAGAAAGTCACCACTTAAAATCGATAGCATTCTGGTACACAAACAAACACAGAGAGAGAGAAATTAGGGAAACAAAACCTTTCACAATAGCATACAAAAAAGAAAATGAAATGCTTAAGAGTCAATCTAGGGGGCTGGGGGTTTAGCTCAGCGGCATAAGCACCTGCCTTGAAAGCAGGCAGTCGTGAGTTCGATCCCCGGTACCGGTAAAAAGGAAAAAGACCAAAAAAAAAAAAAAAAAGAGTCAATCTAACAAAGTATGTAAAAGAAATATGTCTTTTTGAGATAGGGTTTCATTATGCCATTTAGGTTGGCCTTGAACTCACTTTTAAGTCCAGGCTGGCCTCGAACTCACAGCAAGCCTCCTGTCTCAGCCTTCTAAATGCTGGGATTATAGATATGCACCATCACGCCAAGCTTATGTTGCAAATTATAGTACCTTGAAAGAGAAGATTGAAGGGGATATCAGAAATTAGGAATATATCCCTTGCTCATGGACAGGAAGAATCAACTTTGTGAAAATGGACATACTCCCAAAATTCTAATACAGATTTAATGCAATCCCAATCAAAATACAATTAGCATATCTCACAGATCTAGAGAAAACACTCCTAAAATTCATTTGGAAACAGAAAAGACATAAAATAGTAAAGGCAACCCTGGGCAGCAAAGGAAATGCAGGAGGCATCACAACTCCGACTTGAAATTATACTACAAAAGTACTGTGATAAAATCAGCATGGTACTGGCAATAATACAGACCTGAGGATCAGTGTAACAGATTAGAAGATACAGACACAACTACAAAGACACTCAGCGGCTGTATCTTTGACAATGAGTCTAAACATGTTCATTGGTAGAAAGATACCTCTTTTGAAAGATGGTGCTGAAAAAAATTGGCTTTTCACATATCAAAGACTTTAACTACACCCATGTATATCATCATGCACTAAACTAAAATCAAAATATATCAAAGATATAAATCTTAAAACAGCAGCATTAAATCTACTGGAAGAAAAGGTACATAGAAATCTTGAAAACATAGAAGTAAGCAAAGAGTTTACGAACAAAACACAAACTGCATGGGAAGAACTTTACAGAATCAGCAACTGAGATCTCATCTTTCTAAAAAAGATTTTGCACATCTAAAGAAATCACCAACACAGTGGAAAGATAATCCACAAAAAGGGGAAAAAATTTAGTTAACTGTCCCTCAGACAAAGGACTTTTATCTAGTACATATAAATAGTTGAAAAACATCAGGCTTCCCCAAGTCAAAGACCCAACCCAAAAATCTGAAATGAATACACACTTCTGGGGTGAAGAAACCCAAAGGAGAAATAAATACATGAAACAATATTCAATGTCACTGATGATTTGAAAAATGCAAATTAAAACAACAGTAAGATTCTTTCTCACTCCAGAAAGAATGTCTATCATCAAGCAATCAACCAAAAACAAATGCTGATGGGGCTGTGGAGAAAAAGAACCCTTCTCCACTCTTGGTGAAATATAGACGGTGTGGGAGTGTTGGTGATTTAGTGGGGAGATTCCTCAAGAAACTAGGATCAGAGGCTCCATTCAATCCAGCTATCCTGTTCTGGCTGCACAATTGTAATAGCTAAATCTTTGAAACAAGCCAAATGCCCATCAACTACAGAATGAATAAAACAGATGTGGCAATACATTGGAGTATTATTCAGCTATAAATAAGGAGAAATCTAAGGCTTTTACAAGTAAATGAACACAACTTGAGACCATACTCATAAGTGAAACAGACTTGCATGTGTAAACATTGTATTGTCTCTGTAGTGTAAAAACTGAAAGAGTAAATAAGATCCAAAATGTACAATAGATATTGTGAAACTGAAAGTGAAAGAAGCTTCCCAGAAGATGGTGGGATGGTAAGCAGTGGAGTAAAGAATCTCTTTGAGAGACGCAGTCAGATGCTGGTATATAGCATCATGGGGAAGACAAGAAGGAAGTGGGTCCCCTGGATCCAGGAAAAATCTAATGTGAGAATTGAAGCCCACAGAAAGAGTGAAAAAATCAATGAAGACGAAGGTAGTAGCTGGTGCTGCCCCCACCTGGAGCTGGACCCAGTGTGTGAATGGAGCTGTTGGAACCTGGGATCGCATGGTCACAGTAGCAGTGGTGGCTGGCAACTCAGGAGGCCTCTGCAGAGAGACATGGCAATGGAGGGGAGCAGGTGGATGTGGAAGACCACACCAGCTGGCTTTGAGTGCAGAAGACTCAATCTTCCTTTGGGAGACAGTGACAAATGGGGAGCCATTTTGGAATTGGATTGGATAAGCAGGAAGCAGAACTGCTGGTGGCTTCCCCCAGCAGCTCCTAGCTGGGTGCAGACCAGTGGAAATTGCTCTGACAGAGCCTCACTCCCACTGAGACCCCAATAACCATCAGGGTGCCAGCACAGGCTGGGAAAAGAGCAGAGAGCCCTGCACCAGCACACCCAGAGGTCACCATCGATACCCATAGCCAGCACTGGCTAGAAAAACCAGTCTCACTGCAGAAGTGTGGGAAGAGCCTGGGACCCCACTACTCACTTGTCCAGAAGAACCCAGGAAGTCTCTGACAAAAGACAGTCTCTGACCTCGAACTCAAGCAGAGTTAGTCCACGAGATGCAAACACTGAAGAAATCAGGAGCTGCACACCTGAAATTTCTGAAGTGATGGCATTTGAAGTAAAGAAAAAAAAACTCCATGAAACTATAAAAGAAATTAAATCAGAAATACTATCTCAGGTAAAAGAAATGAAAAACATAATAAAAGAATTGCTAGGCACCTCTAAAGAACACATAGATTAAAAAAAAAGAGGAGCATAGGAAAATGAGGGAAACTTTGAATGAACAATATAAGAAAGATTTAGAATAATGAAACAGATCAAAGAGATATCCAGGAAATCAAACACTCCATTGAAAGCTGGCAAAACCTTCTAAAAGAAGCTGAAGATAGACTTTCAAACCTTGAAGACAGGTTTGCAGTGTGCAACTGTAGAAGGAAAAGTGCTCTCAAAAATAACAGGAACCAGGAAGTAACAATTCTATGGCTGCAACACAACCCGAAGAAACACAACGTAAGAATAATAAGCGTGAATAAAAAACCAGGGGTCAACACAAATAACATCAACAATCTATTTACAGTAATAATATCAGAAAACTTCAGAAAATCAGAAAAAAGTGACATTCAGGTAAGTGAGGCATATAGAACTCCAGCTATCCATGACCAAAATAAATTTATACCCAGACATATCATAATCAAGATCTCAGAAATTCAACACAAGAACAGAATATTAAAAGTTTAAAGAAAAGAAACAGATCACCTATAAAGGAACAGCCATCAGAATCACAACAGACTTCTCACACAAACCATCAAGTCATGATGGACTTGGAGTGAAGTATTTCAATTCCTGAAAGAAAACAACTTCCAACCCAGGTTAATGTACCCTGCAAAACTTTCTCTCAAAATTAATGGAGAAACAAGATATTTCCATGACAACAGCTGAAGAAATTTATGACCACCAAAACAACTCTACAAAAAATACTGAAGGACATTCTAAAGAGAGGGGGAGAAAAAAGATCAGAGTTCTAGGAACAGCAGCAGAGGGGGATCACTGAGTGGGGCAGGCAACTGAATGGAGGGGACACATAGATAGTCAATGGCAGGAAAATAGCAGGGCAGAGACAAGCCAGTGCATGTTGGTCATACCATTGATATAAATGGCCTCAATTCACCAATAAAAAGAAATACAGGCAGAGTGGATCAGGAGACAGGATCCAGCAATATGCTTTATACAAGAAACACATTTAACTCAAAAGAAAATTCATAGACTGAAGGTCAAAGGAGAAAACAATGCTCTACATGACAAGGAACTAGAAAAAAGGTGTAGCTTGCCCCTCAGCTGCAGAGTGGACAAGAAACACATGACACTTTTATACAGCTACAGCTACTCAGCTATAAAGAAAGAACCTTGAGGCTCTTGTAGGTAAACAGATTCAATTTGAGATCATGTTCATGGATGAAAGGATTCAGAGTCACAAAGGTGAATGTCATGCTGTCTCCCTAATATAAAAATCTAAAGGAGTTAGTGGGATCCAAAATGCACAATACATATCGTGAAAGTGAAAGGGGATGAAGTGTCTAAAAGGAGAAGGCAGTGACCATTGTTAATCTATTAGCATGGTTTGAAACCCCTGTTGTTTTCATAGTTCTGTTTAGATTGGTTTTATTCTGTTTTGGTTTGTCTAGTTTTATTTTATTTGATGGCATGGACAGCTATTTCAAAGATAACAAAATACATTATGGTAGCCACTGTTGATTTCCTGTTATCCTGTTTTGAAGTCCTGTATTTCTTTCATTGTTTTGTTTTGATTGGTTTTATTCTGTATTATTTTGTTTATTACCGATGGTGTGTGGGCAGTTATTTTGCAGATAGCAAGAGGCATCATGATAGCCACCAATGATTTTCTTTTATCTTGTTTTGAAGTCATGTATCATGCTCATTGTTTTGTTTTGATTGATTATTCAGTTTTATTTCATTTGATTTTATTCTCTTCCAAAAAAAAGTAGAAGAAACTTCTCAAAAGGAAAGGACAAATGGGATGGGTAAAGCGAAAAGAAAGAAAAGATTATAGATAATTATAGTACTAATCTCTGTTAGCTCATCAACACTGGTTTGTGTTTTCAATGTTAGATCATTTTCTTGTGCCTATATCTTGTAATCTGAGCAACTACTTTGAAGTTAAATGTATACGATATATTAACCATTGTTAATCTACTATTTTGCTTTGAAATTCTGTATTATCATTTTTTTTTGTTTTAAAATGAAAAGCTATTGATAGTGTTTATGTTACCTATGGAGTAGGTTGGGTTTTTGATACTGATATATTAATGTTTTCCTACCTAGTTATCATAGAGATCCATCTGGGGTTGACAGACAATTTATGGTATTTGGTCTATGTTAACTGTGAAGTTAAATATATGTAAACTCCAATGCTTTTGAAAAAAATGTTTCAGACCTCTGTTTAAATTCCTTTGGCTAAGAATCCTCCTAAGCTAAAAGAACTTGCCAATGAAAACAGAAAATCACAAGTCACCTGTTCCAAGATTTTTCCATTCTAAGTAGTGAGTACACAATATCTATTGAACATGTGTGCTCCTTTTGAATTTTGGTTATTTACTTTTATAGTTCTTTAGATTTTTTATGTTATTTATGTTATTTTATGATATTTTTATGTTATTTTTCAATGTCTGTACTAAATATATCAATTAATGGGTTCACCTAGTACTGCTTATGTCTTTTCCTAAGACACAATGAGATGTATATGTGGCCCACCTTTGCACATAGGTAAGTAGACTAGGATAATCACTTAGTCCAAGGGCAGACAATCAATATGTTAGTTCATTGTTTGCCCTCTGGGTTTAGACTTTAAAAGATGAATTAGCATTTTCACTTTCCTCTTAGAAATTTGGGCTATCTGAAATGCTGCCATGAGTTCTATGTAAAACAGAAAACACGGATTTCCCTAATTACTTTTTAGGTCAATCCTTATCTATTCCTTTTGGAGAAAGGAAAAGAGCAAGAAGGGAAAATTATATGTATATATGTATGTATGTATATATATAATTTTGTATATATATATATATTTTGTATATATGTTTATTTGATTATTTGATCATATTTTTTATTCCTGTATCTTTTAATCTAAACAACTACTTTGAAAATAACAATATGTAATATATTGTTAATCTGTTAGTTTGTTTTGAAATTCTGTATCATTATTTTTATTTTTTCATTTCAAAATAAAAAAAGTTTAAAAATTATTTATTAATAATATCTATCATTAATTTCATCTGTTCAAAAAATTTTCCATTTTGTTCTAATTTTTGGTCATTCTTCAGATTTAAATAAATGCTTATTCAAGAACACGTATTTTCCCTAAAATAAAGGCATTGGTTCAGAATTCACCCAGTGATTAAATTCAGCTGAGACAAACTGCTTAGGCAAACCATGGTTACCATTAAACAATATTAAATAATATTAATCAATATTCCCTGCTACTGATGGTACATATAACCTGCCAGTTATAAGCACAGATTTTCTTTAAATCTTCCTTAAATAGTGAACTTTTCTCATATTTTAGAAAAAAGGGCCATAGAAGTTAAGTATGTATATTTGTATGAGGCTAAGATTGTGTTACTTATTGCCATGTGACTTTTGAGAAAATCTTGATTTTTTGCAAACATGTGGTACATTTCTGTTCAGGCAAATTGATATGTCAAAATTACTCTCTAGAATTATCTGCATTTTCCCCAATACAATGAGACAAAGAATGATGAAGTGTAAAGAGCAGAGTCCAGAATAAAATTTAATTTTACATTTTATGCCATCTATTTACTGACTCTGAAAATTCAGTTGACTTTTGAGCCTCAATTATTCTTATGTATCTGGGAACAGTAATAGCATTAATATATATTTTGACTATACCTCAAGTTAGCCACGTGGATTCAAGTGAATCTTGTGTGTGAAAATACTTTGTAAAATACATAAGCATCTTCAATTATATTTAACAAAGAAGCAAGCATATTTCTTTAAAAACATACTTTGGATTGATTCCCATGAAACAAAAAAAGTGCTTATTTGGTCAGAATATGATGAATTGTCCATATGTTGATTTTGTTTGAGATCAGAAAAGATCTTTTAAAAACTCATATTTTAAAGATTATGTGTAATGTAGCCATGCTACAATTCATAATATATGAGAAATTAAAATGATCACCTTCACTAGAACTATTTTTGTAGGAGTTCATTTTGGAATGTGTGAAGACTAGAAAAAAGCCAATTATGGTACCATGTCAGTTAATCAATTTTACATCTGACAGAAAGTGTGGCAGATTGGGTGCTTGGTCACTTTAGGAAAAGGGTAAATTGATTACAGTTTTTGTGATAAGAAAGGGAAACTTGGACAGTTATTTAAAGAGCTCTCTGCTCCAGCATGAGGCCCCTAGAAGCAGAACTTGGAACAGAATTTCTATGTTAAACCTTTATTGGAGGATGTTATACCAGGGAAGCAAAAGTGAGGATTTGGGACAAGAATGATTGGAAAACTAAAATGCAGTGTACACCACCAAGTTTACCATAGTCTCAAGGAAGCACAGCTCATTCCTGAGTTACACAAGGCTCAAGAGAGGAAGATGGGACATTTACTTGCTGATTCCTGCTCCTTCTGTCTCTCGTGACCCATTGGGCAAAGCCTGCACCATGAATGTTAACTCCTCTGCATATCTGAATTATTTTACATAGAATCTCTGAGCAGTAGTAGGGCAAACCAGAGCTTGTGTTGAGAGTTTGAGTGCTGATTCCTGAGGAACCTGAGGCTGAAGTGGGGACAGGGGAGGAAATGGTTACAGCATCAGCAGTGTTCAGGCAAGTCATTAAGGCATTCTAGCCAGCCAGGAAGCAAGGTATAAGGCTTGGACGGGAGGTGGATATGTAAGTTGGATTTGGAATAAACTTCCCAGCCCACTCTTGAAATAGAATTACACAAAATTTGCCTTATTAAGTGGGAAAATACAACAAACTTTTGCCAAACCATAAGCCTAACTAATTGCATCTATTTAGAGGAATTTCAATCTAAGAAAGAAATATCTTTTGATATCCTACCAACCACATGCCATATATACAAAAGACTCTGCATGTTGTAAATGACCAAGATCATTATCATCTAATTGCAATCATTATCATTACCTAATGCTATTTCTGAAAGGGACCACCTGCCCTTTTCTAAACAGATGTATCAAGTGATGGATTGATAAGTAGACCAGAGCATCATGGCACATTTAAATAAATAGGTTAAGATTTTAATTTGGAATTAAACCAAGATAAGACTACTACTTTCTTTAGTAGAATAGATGTTTAGGAAGGATTGGTTTAATGTTGAAGTTTTGAAACATGTGTTTAATTGTCTAAACTTTTATTTAGCTGAGATGACAAAGAATACACAGCAATAAAAATTTTCAATGTTAATTCTGCCTTGGAAAAGTATACCTCAAGATCAGAAAAATAAATCAGAAATGGAGCATAGTAATAAATACATTAAAAGTGAACTCTCACAGTAGGCAAATCTTTGCTATCCATACATAGCTTTCCTCTGAAGAAGGGAAAGATACATTACATTGAAAGACAAAGGAAGACTAGCACTCTCTTATTAGTGGAAAGTCAACAAACCAATCATGCAGGGGCTGGCTTAGTGACAGAGCAGTTGATGCCAGAAAAATTAATCCTTCTTTAAAATATTTGAGTGAATTGTGCAGATGAGAATCCAATTTAATCAAGCCAAATACATTCATCTTTGGGCAGCATAAATCATGCTTCGCTTCCCTTGGCACAGGGTTCTTAGGATGCAGCCTGCGTCTCAGAGTGATGTACTGTATTTAACTGCTGTATGTAGCCTTGTGGAAAACGCACTGAGCAAAAGGTTATTCCGCTGAATTTTGAAAGTGCTTAGGAACGCTAACAGCCTCTTATTTTTCAAACATGCTTAATGATATAATGAATATAAAGTAATTATGTCTGCAAATCAACATAATCTTTTTATGTCAAAAGAGGGACAAAAGGATCCATTACACAAATTCTCATCTATTGAGGATACTCCATTAAAATCTATATTCAGAATTTTATAAAAAATACAGACTTTAAGTTGCAAAAGGCTTTTTTTTCACTCCTTGCACATTTTAACGTTAGATGAAAGTCTGAAGATTTTGTAATTTGGACAATTGTCAGTTAAACAAAAATCGAAACTTTTAATTCTAAGGGTATAGAAAACATAATAGTGAATTGGTTTAATATATAAAGTTAAGTTGCATTAGCAATTTTAAATAAAAACCAGTGTTAAATACAAATCATTAATTTATTTATATTCTGTTGTAAGTGAGAAGGTTATTGTGACAATCTGCTGGATAATCAAGAAATGAAGATAGACAAATTACTCTGAAGAATTTATCATGGAAATTTTAAAATAGTCAAGGAAAAGTAATGTTTCCAGATAACTGAATGGAAATTTACCCATGTCAAAATTTAGGTGGCTTTTTAGCATAAATTTGTAAGAGGAAAAATGGTTAGCCATCTAATATAATAGATTAATACAACTTTAAAGACAATATGACAAGTGATATAAAAGGGTTAATGCTATAAAAGCAAATTGATGCTATATGAAAAATATTTGAAATATAAAATAACAAGATTTCTTGGTCCAATGAAAATTATAATAATGGTTTTGGGATTAAGATGAACCTTTAAGTTATTGCTTTTAGGCATTTCTATCTCCTTATCCAAGCCCCGACTTCTGTCATTTCAATATCCTGAACTGTACCAGGCTTTAAATAATCTTTGAAGTTCTGTGATTTAATCTTTTCTATGAGCCACAAATCTGCTATATTTGCTCTGTCTTGTCCAGAGAGCAATCTTTATCCTAGACATCAAACATAAATAATAAGTTTAGAAGGAAAAGGGGGAAAGACAGAGGATTAAAGGCAGATGAATGAAGTTAATTATGATAATGCATATGAAGAAATTAGCACTTAGAAGAACACACTGGAACATACAAAAATGTGAGTTATTATGCATGATTAGATGAAATGAATTCATAGTTAGGAACTTCATTAGGTTGTGTTCTAAGTAGCTTTTCAAAAAGCATTGAAACACTATTAAATTATAGCTCATGAATATTTATTAGGGGAGTCTTTGTATTTGAATATACAAGTTTCAGGTAAAGTGTTTCCAACAAATCATTTTTATTTTTACACTATTAACTGAGAGTTCTCCTTGAAAGCCTTATTCCAGATACTTTATGTCCTCCTTCAAGGTTCTACATCTTCATCATTTTATGCATCCAACTATAAGAAGATTATTGCTATAATGTTTATAGATTATTTGGCCATAAGTAAAAAGTACTTATAGAGGATGCATATTTGGAGAGCAGAATGTAGAGGAATCATTGTATAAAGTGCTATATTTGCAGCTATTGTAACACATAAAAGGGAGGGGCTTTACAAAGCAAATATGTATGAACTATAGTCATTTGGTTGTCTCTGCCTAAAAACCGATTTGATACCACACTATAGGCTAAATTTCACTGTATGTTTCTACAAGTGTTTAGTAAATTTCTACTTGAGTTATTGTAACAAAATTTCAGTCTACACTATAAAAAACATTAAAAATTTAAAGCTTAAATTCATTCTAAATATCTGCTAACTTTAATGCAGAGAACAAGAAAAAAGGAAAGGGTTTTGAAATATAGATTTTCTGAGAGGTTTTTTTTTTCACATTCTCAGCTACTGGAAGCAATGTCAGGCTGAGATTGTCAATGTCTGAGCAGGTAAGTGCTGCTCTTGGTCTCTAACTTCTCTTAACTGACATTATAGACAGAGATTTTAGTGGTTGCTTATATGTGTGATAGACAAATCTTTCATCTGATGATCTAATATAACACCATATTAAGTGCTTAGATATTTCTATTCATTATTTCTGATTTTTGTGAAAATGTTCTATTTTCTCTGAGACTAACATGTTTTTTTTCCTTTTATTTTTTTCTATCGCCTTCTTTACAGCAAAATACTCTTAGCTTGCAGTTTATTTCAAGGCAGTTGATGCTAGCTTTGGTGATGGCATTTTGTCTGTATGCACTTGATGTAATGCTTACCAGAATGGAGAAGAGGGTGGGAGAGGAGGAGAAATACACATTTTAATCTGATATGTTCTAATTTATGAATATTTTCAGATATGTAGAAAAAAATGCATAATTTACAAACAAAATGGCCTGTTTAATCTACACAACATATACCATCTGAATCCGTGAGATAGATTTGAAAAGATAAAATACTCTCCCTGACTGTACAGGAGTGAGACACCATGTAGCATTCAACAAACCTCTGACAGTTATTATTGCCTGTGACTTTTATTTCTTAAATAAAGCTGACTCCCTTTATTAAGGTTGTAATATTTTTTTCAAATCCTAGAAGAACAAAGAGCAAAGTAAAACTCTCTATATAATGCCATTTCTAAAGAAACATGTATAAACGTACTAGTTCTTTGAACAAAATGACAGTAGATAGTATTTATTGAAAATGATTAGAGAAATAATGTCTGCCAGTGAAACTGTATGGAAGATTGAAAGAATTTGTTTAATTGATTGATTTGAGGATTTTAGAACACAGTAGTTTTATTGGTAATTAAAAAGTTTCACAACAAATAAATTGCAAAAATATAGCCATACCAACAAATTTTCTCATGCCCACTAATTTCCGTTAAAAAAAAGATTTGGTGTATGTTTCTTTGTGTGATTCTATTTGGATTCTTTTACAACTGGTATCAAATAAATATAAGAACAATCGCTTGTGATGTGAGGCAAATTCTGTAGTATTTAGTGGAAAATTTTTTTATTCTTTGGAGCAAAATAAGGGCTATCCCAGGACAACTAAAGTTTAGTTCTGTACCTAGAATCCAGTAGGAGTCATGAGTGAATTATACAACTCACTAATACATTTTTCATCCCAAATTCCAGTTTCTCATTATAATGTGCACCAAAAATCTCTTACAAGCTTATTTAAAATAAGTCCCTATTTTAAAAGAGTAAACTGAAATAGTTAATACCTTAAAAAATGACACCAGTTATTTTCAGCAGATAAAGAAAGATATGACTTATTTTGGCATCATTCAGTTAGTACATTATTGAATATCATAATATAATATAATATAATATAATATAATATAATATAATAGCACTCTTGCCTGAGCTTAATTGGAACAGAAGAATGTGGATCGGGGATGAATTAATGCAAACCCGAAAACAAAGACAGAGAGTAGGAGAATCAATTGTTTTAACCTTTAGAGTTCATTATATATATTATAATTATAAAATTATAATTCAAACAATAACAAATCACTTTGGGAAAAGTGCATGAACAGTTAAACGCCTAAAATTATTTACAATGAAAATGTTTGCTTTTTCCTCTCTCCTTGCTTTTCTCTCCTCTTCATTCATTAAAAATGGAGACAAACTAGGTAGAGAAGCTGTATCACCTTGGGGGTCGCCAAAGTCCTGATCATTAAACCTAGCACAGATTGGGGTTATGGGAAGGTTAAGTAGTAAAATGGCAGAAAATTAACTTGTCAGGAGAGGGCTACAGAGGCTGGCTAGGGAGGGTTGTTAGGTCCTCCTGGGGGACTAAGCACACTGGCTTAGAGCTGTGCCACAGGGAGAGAAGGTCACAGCCCTGGAGGCTGTATGACAATCATGCAGTTTAGCCACCAGCACAGGGTCAACATAGGTTTACTAAGTAATATCTCAAACAGGGAGTAGACTGACACAGTGTGTAGATGAGGATAAATTCCAGCCAAAGGTATCCCAGAAGCGAGTTCATTTTCTGTTAGGGGCAGGAGAACACAGACATGTGCAGCCAGGCAGTATGAAGTGCAGGGGCACAAGTGCCTGCTGCCCAATAGGCAAGCAGAAGGAAAATTAAAGTACAGGAAATTAAATTCCTTTCAGCTAAGCTGTGACTGATTTTTATGCTTCCTATTTAAAAGTAACCCTTTGGAACACAGGCTGCCCTAAAAAGTAGCAAAATCTATCAGATTGGCAAGAATGCGAAGTTCAACAATATAATCTGTTTGGTAAGCTGTGGGAGATAGTCTTGTATTGCTGGTGGGAAAGCAAAATTTCACACCACCTGTGAAAGGGAGTTTGGCACTACAGAGCAAAATTACATACTAATGTAAATTTCCGTTTCTAGAAATCTGTTCTTAAAATAACTCGTTAAAACTACGAAAGATCATATGATCATGAAGCTTTTCACTACAGGTTTATTTATGATAGCAAAACTCTGAGAACAACACAAATCCCTTCCATGGGCTTCCAGTTAAACAAAAAAAGAAGTCAAAGAAGTGTGCAGTAAAAGAGAAAGAGAAATAATTTTATATTTTGCTGTGAAATATCTCTGAATTTATAAATGAAAAAAATGAAGAAAATACATGTTATGTGTGCCTATTTAAGAAGAGAAATGAGAATTTATATATTTTCTCATTAAAAATATAAGCTGATATTAAAGTAAAAGTTTGCTTATTGGGGAGGAAGAAATAGAAAGAACAGGAATAAAAGTTAGACTTCCCTGAATATATCTTCTACAGCTCTAGTAAATATTTTAGATCACTAATTAAATTAAATCTTTAAATGGCAGTCTTTAAAAATAATAAAGCTATAACCTAACTGCACTGTGATGATGACATAATCACAGAGAAGCATTCCTTTGAATGATTTTAAAGTACTTAATTTAGTTATACATTCATTATGAGACATACCTGAAAAATAAAACTTATGTCATAAAAGAGAATTGGATAGAGAATTGATCTTCACTAATTTAATTTTGGTAGTCTGAATTTTTTTGTTTGTTTGTTGTGAATTTAAAAATATACAGAATTATATCTGTATTAGTGGAGTAAGTATTTTCAGCTTCAGAGAAAAGAGATACAAATATAGGTCAAATAGGTCAGGAAAAGCTCTCACATCCTGAATTTAAAATTAGTATTAGACAGTTGCGTTTTATCATTAAAGGAACCAGAGCTTTCAGAAAAATGACTGATTCCAGTTTTGAAATGAACAACATTCATGATTACCTTAGGATGTCATAACATAACAAAGAGGTTTGCAAAACCCAATGGATTTAGCAGGGAGCATGCCTGAAATTTCAACATTTGAGAGGCCAAGGCGGAAAGATTGCTAGGAGTTCGATGCCAGCCTGTACTACATAGTGAGTTCAAGCTCAGCTCAAACTACAAAGGGAGAGACTCTGTCTCAAAAATCAAAACAAAATGAAACAAAAACAAAAATAAAATAAAAAAACAAGGTGTCAACTTAAAAAGGTTCTCACTTGCCAAAGAGGAATGTGTTTATGTTTAAATAAAAACAGTATGTGCTACAATTGAAATATACTAAATGCATTTGCTTCTGTGAATTCATAAGGATAATAAAAATGGATTGGATAAACTTGGTGGAAGCTGTGCAATGAATTATAGAAAAAAACAATAAATAAAGTGTAGCGGTTTAACAGCAAGATGGTAGTAGCAAGGTGGATCATCTTGTGATCTTTTTGCAATATGAATGACATCCCTTTCATTGAGATTTGGGTTCCATGTTCTTTCCCCTTAGTCTGGTGGGCCTGTGACTTTGGTCTGTGATTTTCAGCCTAGATCATCAAATGTGATATAGCTATCACTTTTAGAAATCAACCTTCAGGATGAAGAAATCCCAGACAAAATGAAAGGAACACTATCAATTGTTCCAGATGACAAATCTATCTGAAACTCATTAAATGTGAGGATGGGCTGTCAGGCTGTCTTGAGCTGCAGTTACGCTGTAATCACATAAACAACTTATGAAACAACTGACTGTATCCAGACCCCAGACCATGAGAGATAACAATCAAACAATTGCTATTTGGAGGTACTAAGTCCTGGGATTAATTACCTAACTACAGACAATTGCAACGTAATAGGAAAGAATCCAGCATTTGTTCTGTCTTGTTTTATACAACTCATATCTCAGGGTAACAAATAAATGACTGTGATCCCAACACTCAGGAGGCTGAGGCAGGTGAATTGCCACAAGTTCGAGGCCAGCCTGGGTTATGTAGTGAGTTCAAGGCTAGTCTAGAAATCATAGTTCAAGGCAAGCCTGTTAAAAAAAATGCCTCGAAGCTTTTATATGCAAATGTTTCAGCATACAAAAATTATAGAAATAGAATATCATCAATAATATTTCTATGCAATGATGATTGATGACTCCAATATTACGAAAAGAAACTGCAAGTTTTATGCACTTTTTGAAGTATACACATGGTCACCTATGTAATACTCTCAAAAAACTCAAACATGAATATAAACCTAATCATCATTAGCTTTGCCATTTTATAAGAAAGCCAAGGGATAGAACAACTTATTAATTATGGAATACAATCAGCACATGTCAGGCCATCAGAAACATTATAGGACAAGGGACCATCTCTTAAACATATTTTAAAGGAGGAAACAGAAATAGACAAAAGTCAATCATGACAATTTTCATTTTGATTCTGACACAGCTAAGTAAACCATTAAAATGTATCAGAGTATCTGTGATTCAAAGAGATTATTAATTTTCTAAGTGTGGTAATGATATTGTGTTTTTGTTTAGAGAAAAATCCTTGTCCTTTAGAAATATCTATCAAAATGCAGTGCTATCCAAGAATTACTTCAGAGTAATTCAGATCTGGCAAACAGATGGAACACAATAGGTCATGTGTTTACCATGATCCATGCAGAGATGGGCTTAGTTGTTTTGTTTTTCCATGCTATTTTTCCTTTATACAAATTTGGCCTTTGCCATTATGCACAGTTTAAAAACTATACCTGGATTGTGCTAATGCTTGGGTCCTTTATCTCTTGAGCAGCATCTTAATTTCTCCTCTTACAATGCCTCTTACTGGTGAACCAGAGAAGCTGAACTTGGCCATGAGAATTCCTAAAGTTATTGCCTACATGGTTTGACGAAAAATGCCTCTTAAATCTTATGTTTCTCTTTCCTCCAGTGAACTATGCAATTATGAAACCTTGTTAAGTTGAAAAAAAAAATAGTGGACAAACAAACGAAAACATTGCTTCAGGACTGAGAAAATGACCAGCGGTAGTGGAGTGGGAAGGGCGTTTGTTGAGCTCAGTAAAACCAGAATTTTTCTTACCTCTTCCACTAATAGAGGGGGTGACTTAAGGCAAGTTATGCAACCTTGTGGCCTGTTTCCCTGATCTGCTTGGTAGGCCCTTTGTGATGCAGTTTTTCTGAAGTCCCAGTCCAGTCCAGTCCAGCCCAATCCAATCTAAGCCAAACCAACCCAGTTCTGCTCACCTTATCTCACATCCACCCCATCTCACCCATTTAATTTCCTTGTGTTTACTTTTGTTCCATTTGCTATACTTGTTCAGAAATAATTTGTTAAATACAAATACTATAGAAGAATCTATCTTGCCTACATATGCCATTTGTTGCCAGGGGCCATGGGGCAGTCTATTTCTAGCAAGAAAAAGAAAATCTCATTTACAGTGTCAACAAGTTAGCAGCACTAATTCATTACTTTTAATATGTCTTCCACTGTGAGCTTAAACATGAAGGAGAACATGTATCAATCTTTCAATCCTTGGTATGAAAAAAGTTCAAGAATTTAAAGGAAATTCACACTGACATATTTCTTTTTATCAGATGTGATCGAAAGTTCTAATCCATGTATATTACAGCCAGAGAATTTTCACAGGATAGTTCAAAGTCTCAGTTTTGTTGTAATAATTTTATAAATGCCTGTATAGAGTTGAATCTGTGAAGCATTTTCCATCGTTGAATATGTATATATACATGGCACCCATATATCGCTGAGGGTGATATTTAATTCCCACTGTTATTTCTAGGCGAAATAATTTTTTTAAAGTGAGACTTTTAGGACCTGGTATTTCTGGTTACTCTCTTCACTTCTCCCTAGAGCACATTCTTTTGTCTAACTGATGAGTTTGCCTAAAAGGAAAGCCTATGCCCTGTTGACCCTTTCCCGTGCACTGGTCCTGTCAGCGACCACAAATCTCTTGCTTTCGTCCTCCAGAAGGAGGCTTAAACATGACCAGCTACGTTCGAGGTCTGCCTTTACGCTTCTAAGGCTAAGGCAAGCCCCATTGTCCACAAATTTAAAACCATTCAGATTTTAAAATCTTGTGAGATTACTATTCATTACCCAGGTGGTGAGGTATGGTGTACATTAGTCTTGCAGAGGAGTACATTAGATTCCAGAGACACAGTCAAATCATATTACAAGAAATTTGTAGATGTCAGTTCTGATCCTATTGGGAATCTCCCAGGGGCCCAATTGAAGAGGATCATGCCTTTATTCCCTGAAGCAAATTGAAAAATAAATTGAGAACTGTTAGAAGACAAGGATGGGTTTTATTTTTAATAAGAGCCCAAATGAATCACATAAGCTAGCTAATATCTACTCCAAGAACCAAGCAGATCTGCTTACAGGCAGGCCTCCCAATCTTACCCTCTCTGCTCTCCTTCTCTCCTTTTCTCCCTAGGCGACCAGGGAAGATTAGGGTTTAACTATTCGCAGTGCAGATTCTGGAAGGAACTAAGGAGACAGATTGCTTCCTGCCAGTGTCTCACTCTTACAGAGGAAAGAGATGAAACTTACCAGTCACACATGTTACCCAGCTTCCTCTGGAACGGAGGAAGGAAAAGATGGGAGAGAAGTGAACAGGGTAACTCTAATCCTTTGGCCTCCAGATGGAAGAATCATCAGGAGGGTATTCATATGTACATTATTTAGATTAAATTTTCTCATAGTCTATTGAAACTTGAACAATAGTAAATACGACATTCAAGGAGGAGATGTATACAAATGATCATGATTGTTTCACTCTCATTTTATGAAGTTGCTCTCTAAATTCTTATCACCTGTACTTTTAGGTTTCTCTGGGACTCCTTGGAACACTGTAGAATCTGCCAACAGGATGCACTGAAATACATGTACATTTCATTGACTAAATCAACTTTAATGCAATTTTTAGTCAAAACTTGTAAATCTGTTCTACTTTCCTATACAAATTTTGTCCAGCTACATTTTTCAACAGCATATCAGAAAGGTTTTTTTTTTTTTTAATGTGTAATAACAAAAAAAAAAAAAGAAAGCCTAAAATTCTCTAGAAGTAAGATGCCAATACCACAGAAAATACCTCGCACCACAATAAAAAGACCTCTAAAATTATAAAAGTCCCAGGGCAAAACTGGAGTTCAAAGATTAAATATTTCAAGTGAAAGTAAAAATATATTAAAGTCCAAATGAATTAAAGTTTCACATCACATTATTCTCTCTTGTGAAATGAAAGTTTGAAGTTTTAAAATTTACAAGTTATAATTATGACCCAAATTATCCTGCCAGCTTATTATTCATTTCAGTCTCTGACAGGGATCCAGATGATTGTGGAGTTGATCGTCCAGTAGCCGTTTCCTGAGATGTAGCTTATAGAAGGGCTGTAGCTCCTTGATTTAGGGCTTCAGAATGTATGAATTAAATCTCTGATGCACCTCATTTGAATATCCGGATATAAAGGATTAGTAAAATACAAGAAACACTGAGAACTGTTTCCATATCCACCAATTGTAGGAAGCAAGTCAGTCTCCGGTGCCTACAGTAATCATTTCATGCAAAGTCATGTTGCCAGGCCAGGATTTCAAAAGAGCTCAGCAGACTCAGGGTTCCAAGTGAGAGAAGAGAGATGGATACTGATTAGTTCATACCAGTGGCCTGCAAATCGTAATTTATGAATTCAAACTCCATTGGGATAAAATTTCCAGTAAAAAGGCTATTTTAGGCACTATTTGCCTATTTGAGGCTAGGGATTATTTATCCCTAAACATTCACTTCTATCTCAGTGACTATCTGAGTGGAGAGCCATAAATATCAGTGAACCATCTTTCTTCAAATTTGAAAAAAATCACGTTGGGGGCTGGGGATTTAGCTCAGTGGCAGAAGTGCTTGCCTTGCAAGCAGGCAGTCGTGAGTTTGATCCCTGGTACCGATAAAAAGGAAAAAGACAAAAAAAAAAAAAAAAAAAAAAAAAAAAATCACTTTGCTGACAGTCCTTACAAATCAGGTCTCAGCTAAGGCGCCTTTCTAGTCAGTGAGTGTTATATTCAAACCCTCTACGTTTCTACTGCTTCCAGGACTGAGTATGGATTCTTACCTATCATCATAGTATCCTGTTTCTTTTGTGAGCAGACATTCATTTCTAGGCTACTATTGGTCATATTTAAATCTTCAAAAATTATTTCCCTGAGGGTTCTCCTTGTTCTTATAGTTTCAGTTAACCAGTCTAGAAACAAAGTGAGATTGTGGACAAACTTCATAAATCCAAAGCTAATAGTCATGTGATTTTTCTCTCAGTGCCCCAACTATTACTTAAAATGGAGATGGAGGAACAATAAGAGGAGGAGAATTTGAGGTCTAACCAGCCTGGCTTTTGTGCCAGGACCCTTCCTATTTATTGTCATTCTTATGTAGGTTTGGAGAATGCAGACTCATTGTTTACTCACTTTTTACCCAAATCACAAATAAATTATTTTTTTCTTTTTACAGTGTTCTGTTGTTTTTTTTCATCATGGGGACTGGTAACTGAATCTAGTCCATTGGAACCACAGAGTGAACCCTCTGGTGAAGGTCCTGGCAACAATAACACTGGATGAACTGAACTGAGTGCTAAAAATTTGACTGAGGCCAAAGATCTGTATCCTGGCTAACACCCTTTACTTAATGCCAGTTTGTAAAAAAAAATTAATTACTTATGGATATAGCTACCTTAACCTACTTTCCTCCACCAAGGTCAAATACAATGCTTCAGGTTTGACAAGCTTTCCTGTATCACAGCATGTGGTCTGTATTCATCTGATAAAGTTGAAAGAAAAAAAAGAGAAAGAAAGAAAGGAAGAAAGAAAAAAAGAAAGAAAGAAAAGAAAAGAAAAGAAAAGAAAAGAAAAGAAAAGAAAAGAAAAGAAAAGAAAACAAATACAAATTCAAAATGCAGGCCCAAATGGTAATTTCCAACGTTAGCATTATTATCTTGGCCCATCACAAAATCTCTCCACACATACAATTGGTCTTCCTTCTTAATTCTTGTTTTATTTATCAGAATTTTTGACTCATGCGTGAAATAGTGTAAATCTTTAGGGGAGGGGAAACAATGCTGAAGCTTTTCCATAACTGATTTCTGAGCACTCAGAAATACAAAAGAAATACAGATGGAGTTTTCTCTATCTCTTTCTGCCTCTGTCTCTCTGTCTCTGTCTCTCTCCCCCTCTCACCTCTTCCTGCTCTTCCTTCTTTTCTTCTTCCTCTTCTTCTACAGGCAATACTGGATTACATGGCATAGACGTATATGTGCAACTGAACATCCCTCATCTTGGTGCTAATCGGAATACTCTATGTATTGATTACTGGTAGCAACTGGCAGACAGGCCATAAACAATTAACCTGGAAGAAGAGCTTCCAACCAGCTCCCAAGAAGAAGTGGGGAAGAGAGATAAGCTGAAATGTCTTAATTAATTAATTTATTTTTACAAATGTAACAGTCATGTTAGTCTTTACCCTTTACTCTGGGAACAGAGAATATCATGCTAGTAAGTCCGAGGAAGGGATAAATGCCCTACTCCAACCTCCTACAGATAAAAGCTTGTGATTTGTAATCTTTCTATTACAGAGTAACTTTGTCCTTTTGCTACTGTCCAAATGTATATCTGATATACAGGTAGCTATCTTTTACCAGTTTAGTATCTCTCTTCATTGATTCATGAGCTGCACATAAGTAAAATGATCTACAAGTCTGGCAGAACGTGCCCTGCCACTAGACTCAGGGAGGCTAATAGAGCAGTGGTGAAATTAGATAACATTAGTAATTGGTCTGTAGCAAAGTACCTTTGCCTTAAAGGAAGTCCAGGTTTTAATGTAGCCCACAGCTACATTTTTTAAAAGCACTTTTCTCTTCCCACAGCTGCTGAATTTCAGATAGAAAACAAAGTCAATGAGAACCTATGCATTTGAAAGATCCTGCCACACAATTCGTTTACAGTGATATTAATTCTCCTCCCCTCTTCCTGAATAGATGCATTCTTCACAATTTGAGAATGGAAATGAATGAGTGCATTGTCATTCTTTCTGTTGAAATGAATTTCTTTATTTAAATACTTGATGACACGTGATGGAGCATAATAAATATGGTTGTAGTTGAGAACTTTCAACTTTCCCTTTTCTCTATTTTATAATAGAGTAAGAAATCATGAGGACACCATCAGAATGAGACATGCAATCTGTGCTTCACGATGCCTGTTGATTCTGATTTGGGATGCAGAAATTATCTTTCTATTATTTTAGATTTGTTATTTGTAAAAGAAAAGCAGCATGCTAAGATTATTAGCACTTGGGAGCTAGAGAGCAAATAATGCTAATGGAATAAATAATATATCATTTATTAGAACCGTTCTAGAGGGACTTACACTGAATCAGTTTACTAGCCTCAACAGCATAATATTTAGCAACCTCTAACAAGTTTCAGGAAGAGACATTAGTTTGCAACTCAACAAGGATCCTTGATATACTGCTTAAATTAGACAGCATATTAAAAATTAATGGTAGGCCAATTTCCTACAATTATACCTTTATCTGGGGAACAGACTGCCTGGTTTGCATGATATTAGTAGCTTTTGGCTATGCATCTTCTTTACAATTTCAGTTGATGCAGTTTGTCTAGAATTCTTATTTTTTTCTTTTCCACACAAGCATGTCCACAAATGGATGTATACTTAAACGCATTTGCAATAGTTTGTATCTACCTTCCAGTGAAAGTAACATATGAAGGTACCTGTGTGGCCATGGATGCAGAGATGCACTGCCCAAAGCCCTAGTCAAGAATGAAGGAACTGATTTTCACAACTGCGGAGAGTGACACTGGAATTCAGCTTTTAGCCACCAGCACCGTTAGGGTACTGCTGCGGGTGAAGGAAATTGTGTTACCCAAGGTCAAGTCTCCTTCCAGAAGCAGCCCACATCTGATAGGTGATCAATGTGCAGATACAAAGACTAGGTCTCCAGTCCCCAAGTCAGGATAACTTAATCTCAAAGTACCGAAGTGAAAAAAAACCCTGAAAACAAACCTCTGCTAACCAAAAATACTGTACCCAGCAAAGCTGCCTTTAAGAAATGAGAGGAGAATAAAAACTTTGCCTGAAAAACAAAAGCTAAAAGGGCCTTCATCATCACGAGGTCTGCTTTCTAGGATTTGCTAAAGAAAGTTCTGGAAGCCAAGAGGAAAGGCTGATAACTGCCACAACAAAATAAAAGCACAAAAGTAAAAGCTCAGTTTTATAAATAATCCATAGTTTGAGTTACAACTTTTAATATTGTAAGAGTGGTGTGTAAAGCAACTGTACCCCAAATATGTGAGGTAAAAAAACATAATTATTAAAAATAAACTCAGCCCTGTGTAAAATCCTTGTAAAAGTAGCAGAGGATACTTGCCAAATGGCTCATGAAGCCACTATGAATGCTAAAATTAGACACAGTATTACAAGCAAAATATAAATCAGTATTTCTTTAAAAAGCACATTCTGGGTGGAGGGTATAGCTCAGCAGCACAACACTCGACTGGCAAGCGTAAGGTTCTGAGTTCGATCCCCAGTACACACACACAAAGGGAAAAAAAAATCACATTCTTGTTGAGTATTAGCAAATTAAATATATGCGTGACTAAATATACGTAATTACCATATATAGTATATGTTTAATTAAAACAAAAATATGTTACATGTATTCTCATATTTTAATAAACTGATCCATCTTGACCAATGTAAATAATGCCTAGGTTAGGAAATTGACTGAGCATTAAATCAAGCAAGAGGTTCATAAGATTAACAGAAAAACAGAAATACATCTAATCATGTCAATAAATTCGCAAAAATCCAAATTTTGGGGAGGTGACATCCCCAAGGAAAAAAATGTACAAGGAGTCCTCATCAGCAAACAATAGCAACAGAGCAGAGAGAGAATTGCATTCTTTACTCTTTAATCCTTACACGTGTTGTTAAATCACATATTTACATTCGTGTATACTGATATAACCGTGCTTCACATGTGCAGCTGTCTATGCTAGGTCTTGGTTACATAAACGTATTCCACTGTGTGTCTACGCTAGACAGTGTCCTTAGGTGCCCTGAGCTATGAGGCACTCTACAGTGGCCCTCCATGTACCCCAAATATATGATTATATTGCGACACATTCTTGATAACACTTTCAACAAGCCAAAATGCCAGAATTTCTTCAAGCTAACTAAAGGAATCTGCAAAATCCATATTGCTAAGATGCTTCCCCACTCACACAGGGAACAAACTTTCACTACTTCTGCTCAGCATTTTTCTGTGTATCTTTTATAATGTGTCACAATAAAGATAAATAAAAGAAATAGTTCTGAGAAAAAAATAAAATGTAGCTTAATAAAAATCTAGAAACTTTGTCTTATGTATTGATATTCCAAACACTCTTGTTTGTGTTTTAATCTTTAGGTAACCAAATTGTGTAATTTTGGATCTCCATTGCCTTCCTTTAATTTCTACCACTTTATGTGGATTATTTTTACTTCATTTTTTATCTTGTTTTTGTTTATTTGACTATATTCAGGCCTTTTTCCAATGTATTCATTAATACATTTTTAGTCAAATCTAGTACATGGTATAATTGAACATTTATAATTTAGTCTTTGTGAGATAGTTTTACCTTTTTATTTAATTTCTTTCTGAGTTTGCTTAATTAAACCTAAATTTAAAAATCTTTACATATAGTGTATATGTATAAACATATTTATATAATATTTTATATATTTTTGAGTATTTCAGTTCTGAGTTTTGTAATTTCTCTTTTAGATGCTCATTAAACATCTGAAAGTGGTTGTATAGATCTAATAAATTCAGGCTGGAGTGCTGAATTTCTTCTTCTGCCTGTTGTTTATTTTTCTAAAAGGAAGGTAGATTTAGCCTAGGTTGTTTGGATTTTGTTTTCTATTTTCTTTTCCAAAAAGTTTTTAATATAAATAGGCTTGCTGTTTGTACTTAGATTTGTCATAATAATGCATGCATGTGGTCAAGGATTTTTGGGAAATTGACAGGCTCATGTTCTCTTCTGATCTTGTGCTCCTCTTAATTTCTTTCCTTATTTTCTTCTTTTCCTTGATCAAGTCTCAAAGAAATGCCCTCTGTATTCTCATTTCGTTCTTCCCCAGAAAAGATGCCTTTCAGTTGATCGCATTTCTTGCATTATTTTCAAGCATTTTTGGAGGCAGTGCTGAGATCTAGCAGCTCTCAGATTTGTTTAAGCGTTTTTATAGTTACCCGTGCCTTTTTATTTCTTGATATGACTTTCCCTAGGTTCCGTTACCTTCTTTTCAGCCTAAGCTTTTCCTCACTCCATTTCCCACAGGCTTGTTGAGTGATCTCGTGGGTGTGTGTGCTGGAATGTGATGCTATTTCTTTCCTGCCTGCTTGAGGATTGTAGAACTCTCTGTACATGTTATGACAAAGTAGTCAGTGTAGTGGTGTAGTGTGTTTTCATTCACTTTCCTTGCTGACAAGTTCACTTTTTTGAATGAAATATTGAGAGATGTTAATTTAAGAAGCTGGTGTAACTCAAAAGTATTTTTTAGTTTATCAAATAATTTTTTTTCTACTTACATCGATATGATTGTCATCTAGGTAAAAAAAAAAAATATATATATATATATATATGTAGAATTGCCAGAACAGGCATAATCTATAGAGACAGAAAGGAAATTTGCGTTTGTTTTGAACTGGGGCAGAAGGAAGTGGGTTAAAGAAAAATGAAGGATCAGGGTTTAGCTCAGTGGCATAAGTGCCTGCCTGGCAAGAGCAAGGTAATGAGTTTGATTCCTGATTTAAAAAAAAAAAATATCCCAAGAAAAACCAAAACTGATTTTTTAGAGAAGGTTTTGGTTCACAACAGAACTGAGTGGAATTTAAAACTTTTCATACATCTGTCACCCCACATTTGCACTGCCTCCCTATCGATAAATATCCAACACTAGAGATGTATATGGTTTTTGTTTTGTTTTGTTTTTATCAACAATGAACTGACATTTTACTCTCAAATTCCATAGATTCCATTGGATTTCCCTCTTGATATTAAACATTCTGAGTTTCTCACAATATGTAACGACATGTATTACTCATGATAATTTTGTTCAGAGCAGTTTTACAGCCCTCAACATTCTCTACATTTTGCAAGTTGAGTTTCATTTTGGGATGAGAAAAATTTGAAAATTAGATTGGGTTGTTGACTGAACATTTTGTGAATATACTAAAAACAGTGAATTACACACTTTGAATATTGAACTGTGATGTAGATTCCACCTCAATAATGCTGTTAACTTGTGAAGAATTGTATTGTTTGTGTACTGACACCGAGGTTCTAAAATAAGTACCATCTCACAAAGTGCTGACCAAAGTGAATCACTAATAGTTGACTATTTCTGATCTTTTCTGTTTCCCAGTTAAATCAAAGGATTTTGCTTTGCTTTCAGTTCTTTTACTTCCTGTTTCAAAAAGTTAAATTGTAAGATAAATTCTACTTTTTCCCGGATGCAGATTTAAAAAAGGAAAGAAGCTAAGATAAAAATAATATATTCAAATTCTAAGGCAGAAGTAGGAATTCTTCAGATCATTTACAGAAAGGCACTAAAGCAAGAATAGAAAATAAAAAATGAATGGAAAAGTGTTCATATTAAAATCTGTTGAAATCTAAATACAATTTGAAAATTATTTGAGAAATGAAAGTATAAATTCACTTACTTTTACACTATGTTTCAGCTGTAAAACTGTGTTTGTTTAACAGCTGTCCTGCCGTTTATAACAGTACTTTCAGGTATGATTCTGAAGAATATTCTCTAAGAATAGTGAATGGAAGCTTTGGCTCTCTGCTGAATCACAGAAAAAAATCCTTCTAGACTGGAGCCACTTATTAATTTTTTTTCAGTTTTATCAGTCAGTTGGAGCTGGAGAATGAAGGAATAGAAGATTGTGAAGGTCAAGCCAAGAGGCTATCAGAACGTCATCGAAACCAAAGAGATGGTGGTGATGGCACTACTGTCGCTGTGGAGCACCTGTTTTTCTAGAATGGAGCTAGCTGCCAGGGAGAGGCCTACGTTCATGCAGTCCTTTGTGGGTCACTGAAGTAAGAAATAAAACAACAAAGTGCCAAACTAGGAATTATTTTTTATTCTAAAATCTGTTGGCATAAACTCTTTTCAGATATTTAGATAGATGGTTAAAGGTAGGTGAACTTCATGATCTTAGACAGTTTTCATAGAGTCAGCAAGCCTGAGGTTTTTATTTTAAAGCTAAGAGTGATATTAGAAATGCCATGTAGTTATTGAATGATTTAAATGGAATTGTATATCGAGTAAATGCCACATAATAGTTGATTAATAAATGCTAACTTCATTTGCTTCCCCCCCCCTTTTCTGCTAATTTCTAAAGAAAGCATACATTTATATGTATCCCTTCCTTGTTTGAAAACTACAGGGAAAGATACATTTAATTGATGAGCAGAGATAAATACATATTAACAGATGCCCTATTTTATAGTGGGAAGAGCTGACTGTTTTACAAATGCTTGCAATAAGACATGACATTATTCAAGAAGACTAAACTGTTTTTTAAAAAGACTGATGTGATTTGAAGTGCTTCCACTTCAACTCTACCCAGGGAAAGTAATATATTCATAAACCACAGCCAACGGGGCAAATCCCTGTTTCAGATATTACTTACATTAGCTTTTTTCACCTTGGGAAAATGATTAATTTCAAAGCCTAGCAAAGAGACTAGGATGTGAGAGAACTTCAAATTTAGTTTCTTGGTTAGTTAATGTTAGGACTCCACACTTTGTCATTTCCCGATTACTCTTTTATATGATCTGATCTGGAACATTCAAGTAAAGGAAAGCAGACCTAATACTTCTAGGTCACGTTTTCCCTGTTCATTAGATGTAAACATTTAATTTTCTTATACGCCAAACTGTATTGTACCTGGATGTTTACTTGTATGTCTGGCCCCTCAGATAAATGACAAAAGGAAGTACATGCTTTCACTTTATTTCTCCTGTATCTGGAATGATAGCTGAAATATAGAGTGGCCTAAGTACAGCTCAATGTGTGTAACATGGTAAAAAATTGAGCCATAGTTACTGAATACAATTGTTTGAAAATAAATACTTAGAAAGTTTTATTCAACATTAATACCTTAAATACTTTAGTGACTATAACTGAAGAATAGAAAACTACAGTACACAGGAGATATGTTATGTTGTAGACCCTACGTCAATCCAAGTTCCAGTGTGGGAGTACTACACTGCAGCTTTGCAGAGAAAATTGTATAATGTTCAGAGAATAGAGTCAGCCCACTTTGTTTTGAAATCCACTAACACTTTATAGATAAGTAATCATTGGCTTGTTTTCCTCCCTTTATCTACCGTATATTTTTCTCATTTGGAAAATAAGTATAGTAATAGTTTTCCTCTGAAAAGATGAGATAGTGTTCAATTAGAGCTTCTTAGTATAACACATTTTAAAAAAGCAAACAATTACAATTTACTCTGGGTTGTAAAAGGAATCTTTGGAGTTTGTACCATATTGTAATTGTAAAAATAACTCCCAATGATCCTAATTCTTATATAATTTGTATTATTTCCTTTAAAGGTTGAGCAAGGAAAATGATCGACATAGTGAAGACACAATCTATAGAACTGGAGACATTTTTTTTCAGCTACTTTTCTGAGACAAAATTAACCTAGAGCATAAAAAGAACTAAAAAAAAATTGCTTCCCAAAACAAAGGAAGAGAATAGGTAATTCACAGAAGTATAAAAGGTCAATAAGTACAGGTGTGAAAAAATATTCATCATTTTTAGCCTTTAGGAAAATGCAAATCAAAACTCCTAGAATTTGTTGTTCCATTTTTTCCCTAGCCAGAATGGCTATCATCAAGAACACAAAAATCAATGAACACTGGTGAGAATGTGGGGAAAAAAGGAACTGCTCTGTGTTGTTGGTTAGAATGTAAATCTGTACAATTGCTATGGACATCAGTATGGAGATTCTTCAAAAAACTAAATAGAAGTACCTTTGATTCAGCAATAGCACTCTTCATTAGATATCAAGACACCATATTACAATGGCATATGCAGATCCACGTATATAGTAATATATAGTATATATATGATTCACAATAGCTAGGCCACGGAAACTGTCTAGATGATCAGTCTAGAAAATATAGTGTATAATCAGATGAAATAATATTCTGGAAAAAACAAGAACGAAATGATATTATTTTCAGGGAAAAAATGGAACTGAAGACCATGAGGTAAGTGAAATAAGCCAAATCCAGACAGTTACACATCACATGGTTTATTTTATATGGGGAAGCTGAAATATAAATAAATATATGAATAAAATAAAGGAGTGATTATAGGAAACTAGAAAACTGACTCTTGGGGATGGGATCTATTATAAATTTCAAACACTCCCTTTTTATTATCTACAGTTAGTTGCAATGCTTTTTTAAAATATACTATCTCGAGGGGGAGAAGGGAGGAAAAGTGTGATCAAAGGGATTGAACATGATTAAGATATGTGGTATTTATGTACTATTTTAACAAAATGAACCTCAGTATTCTGTATTAAAAAGCATGCAGTAATAAAAAGGTAAGGATGCATATATGAAATATTATTTCCCTTGTGATTTTGCTGTGGTGAAAGGGATTTTTGCATTGTTGAGCAAAGTTTCTAATCATTTGAGTTTGAATTAGCTAAGGAGAAGACCAGCTGGTGGAGTCAATTGCTCAGTGTAGTGAACAGGCTCATTACAGGTGCACTATTGTCAAGGGGAAGTAGAGGGTGGCTAGCACGAGAAGGATTTGACTGGCCATTGGTGGTCCACAGGTAGAGGAGGCCACATGTGGGAAGCTTCCTGAAGCTGAGATGGCTTTGCCTGACAGTGGTCACGGAAGCAGGGACCGTAGTTACAAAATCCTATGAGAGTAAACTTTGCCAACTTCATGAAAGATGTGTACAGAGAAAGCAGACTATCAAAGGCTGGAGGGTTATGTGATAGTGAAGATGGAGAGAGGTTAAAGGATACATAATCACAGTTAAGCTGGAAGAATCAACTTCTTGAGGTTTTTTTTGTACAGCAAAGTGATTATAGTTAATAACATACGAAGTATCTTGAAATACACAGAATGAGTATGGGTTCACAACATACTAAATACTAAATTTATGAGGTTGTGTATTTGTTAGTTGGCTACAGTTAACCATTCTACAATGTGCCCATACTTCAAAACATTATTTGTTGCCTGATAAAACTAGTGTTATCTTTTAATTTAAAAATATGAAGAGACAGATGGGGGAGCTGATAGGATTTATGCAAGACTCCAGCAACACCACAGCCATTCTGTAATTCACATATGATTTATATATGCTTCTGACATATTCACAAATACAGTGGGGTATTTATGAAGGGATAATTTTAAGAAGATTTTGATGAGTCAGTGATCAGTTTCCAGGGTCTCCCTATGTAGTTTAGGCTGCTCTTGAATTCACTTTGTAGCCCAGGCTGGTCTTGAACTTGCAAGGATTCCTCTTGCCTCAGCTTCCTGAGTGCTGAGATTACAGGTGTGCACCACCACATCCAAATCTTTGTAATTTTAGTCTTTGTATTGAACATACTTACAGATCAATAATCTTTCAATATGTAATTATATCCATCCATTTATCTAATGGAATCTTTTTATTATTTTAGGTGATATCCAAATCCTCCCTGAAGCACTTTTGTTTGCTTTTTCTGGTGTTAGAAGATTTGAGAGTTCTGCCAGGTATTATAGACAATTCTAATCAAGACCTCATTGTGTACAATAAATATTCAGAAAAAGTCTTACCTGATGATGCCAAGCTTATTTTGACTTCTCCAAACTGTGACATTTTCATTAGGTTCCAGATTGTTTACTTTGCCTTAGACATTTCCAGTATCAATTAATCTGATGATGGCTCCACTCCTTAAACTCTTCCTTCATAAATAATTGATGAAAGGGTAAGAGCTGTAAAATAGTTTTGAAACTTTTTTGCTTTGACAGCACTATTGACATGTAGTCTCATTTTTTGTTCCATATAACCATTGAATTCCAGCGAGATAAATATTTGGAGTCCAACTTATAGATGCTTGACTGACAATTGGAAAATTGCTATTTTGCAAAGAATCTCTCAATAGATGTCAATAGAATTAAGCTGAATGCATAAAATTCCTTTTTAATATTTCAGGAGGATCACAGAAAAGGAAATGCTTTCAAATTAAAATCTGATGTGATACTATATTATGACATTATCAGGTGAAAGTTTTCCCTTCTTTGTAATGAGTATTAGACTCTGCAATAAATCTTGCATGTTTGAAAGTAAACAATGATGTTTCAAAACCAAACTGTCCTAGAATCTTTGCACCAATTATACCTTTTAGATAATGTGACATTTGAGTTTATAGAGAATGTGTTCAATGTGTCATGTAGCAGTTACTATAGCGCTAGTAAACATCCGGACTCCCTGTCCAGGGATAGCGATTGGTTTTCCCTGCACAGATCTGAAGATGCTTGTTTGCCTTTTGCTACCATTTCCCTGCAGCATCAGGACTGGCTCTGCACCTGGGCTTCTTGACTGCAGGCTTGCAATTTGCAACTAGGACATTAATATGGCTCTTGCATTAACAATTTTTAAGACAAAAAAGTTCTCCAAGTGTAAAACTGTGGACTGAATAACTGCTGGCCTTCAGAACATTTTCAAGGCAAGCTTCAGCTAACGTTTCTGTCAGGCAGCCCCCAAAATTTATCTACTAAATAGATAAATTTGTACATAATGTGAAACTACCTTTTAAGTATTGGGTGACTGCAAATTGAAAACTGTGTGATGTTTCAAAATGCAAGTACCATGTACAAATTAATTATTATTCACTTTTTTCCTCTACTTCATTTTACTCTGCTGAAATGTGTTTGGATAACTAAAGAGTGATTTTCATTTACCTGAAGTTTTATGCATCACCCCTAGGTCCCTCCCTTCTTTTAGCTGCAAGATAAAGCTCTTTACTTTCAACACATACCCCACAATTATAAATGGTAAATACTTTTTTATTTGAAGTAAAAGAGACATAGGAAGATTTTTTTTTTTTTTTTCAGTTCTGGGCACAAGAGAGAAAAATATTTTCTTGTTTGCTAAGTATTAGCTTTAGAAGACATGTTTAAATGCATTTCTGAGTAGAAATTTTCTTTTTTAAAAAAATATTTAATGAAAGAAAAATTTTGAAAACCAAATAGAAAAAAGTAGAGTCCAGAATTTAAAAAATTTAACATCATAAAATCATTAGTTGATACATTACATATTGTCATCTTAACAATAGATGTTAAAGTTACAAAATCAAAGCGTAAAAAGTGGCTAGACAGACATTGACAGTGCAATCTCTTCTGTTCAATGATCTAATAGAAATTTAGTAATATGGTCATCTGTCTCACACACTATACATACTGTTATATTTTTTTAGAGCACTTTCCTTCTCTTGCAGTTTTACAGTATCTATTATGGAAATTCTCTTTGAATTGCTAGTGAATACATAAGTAAGGGTGGTTGGTTATATGTAAAAAAAAATCTGAAAGTAACCAAACTTCAGCAAAATTATTCAGAATGAAGAAATATTTTCCATCTTAGACTTATTCCTATTCTAGTTAAAGTTAGCAACTACGACCAAATATCTTATATCATTTAGGGATACACTTTCAGAAACTAAGCATTAAAACATAGTTTAAAATATCATTTGAATTCCTGCAAAAATTTAATTTTATTTGTAAAATTTATATGAGTCATTAAAATGTAAATGTTTATTAACTATGGAGTCATGATCAGGAACTAGATTAGGAACTGAGAAAACTATAATATTGTATTGTATTGTCTCTACATGTAAGGAATCTGGAATCCACATTCACTATGCATTGCCGCCTAGCAATTTATAATCCATTCAGTGGCATAAAACAACATATATTGATAATCCCACAGCTTGTGAGGCTCAGGAGGTGATGCGAGCCTTACCTGGAACCTGTACTCTAGAGCTGCCATTCAGCTTCAGTCAAGAGGGGGCCAAGGCTGGGTTCTCCACTGAAGATGTCACTACTACCAATCTTACATGCTGTTGGAAGCTTGCAGGATTGTCAAAGCTGTTGGATTGGGGTCTCTGTTTTTTCCTAACAATTTATTCTCTGTTATCTGTCTTATGGGCGTCTCCCACATGTTCTTTTTCTGAATAAAGTTAAATATACATTTGTATTTAGAAGTTTATAACTTTTGTAATTACAATTTTAATTCTCATGCCTGTTTCTATAGCTGTCTCTTAGACACACATACACACACATGCACACACATACATTTTGTCTTTTTCACTCTGTGTGCCTTCTCTAAGGTTTTTCACAGGCCAAAAGATTTCACTGTGGGTTTGAAGATGTTTTCCATCTAATGGGGCTTGTATGTGTCAGGACCTGTCACAAGACCTTTGTTGTCCAACTTCAGCTTGTCTTTAGCAAGTACACAAACAAGAAGAAGAATGAAGAGACAACTATGATGGGAGGCAAATTCACTGAAGGCTAGCCTTCAAGAAAATGAAGAACCTAATCATTGTATACTTCCCCTAGAGATGAACAGCAGTGATTGATAGTCTAAATAAGCATCCATCACTTGGGGCAGAGGACCAACCCTGCTTAACACACCCTTCCAGGGACGGTTCTTGTTCACCGCATGCTTGCTAGTGACTTGTTTCCTCATTTGATTTAATGGTATACTTATTGGTTGACCATAGTTTTGTCCTACTGCCCACCCATTCTGTGATTTGCCATTGGATCAATATTATCTAAGTGACTATATGTGTAATCTTATTGATTGGTTATAGTTTTGTAACACTTTAGACCCACCTCAACTTGTGGCTTTGCTCAATTAAACACCATTGAGAAGTGAGGTTGGTGGGCACCCCACATTCTGGGTCCTCTTCTGTCCCTCTTAGAAGCTTTCTTTCTTGCTATAAACTCTTCCTTCTCTTAAAAAAATTGGAAATTTATGGAAATTTATTTAAACTGTTACTTTAGGGTGTGGTATATTAGTTTTAAACCATAAAATGCTAGATTGTAGGACTTGTGTATATTATTTTGCTTTCATTTTATAACAATGTTCACTGCAAGTACAAAATAAGGGCTGGTTTTCATGCTTGAGACTTGCTCACTGAACATAAAAGTCTCTGACTTATTTTGCCAATTAGGAAAGACTTTTTTTCCACTAACTAGGGTCTTGCAATTCCATAGTATATTATCTCAGTTAAAAAATTATATAAACCACAAAGTCCTAAATATTCCTAAAAGTTACTAAGTATTGCAGATAAGCTAGTCCTCAAGCTAACTGATGTTAGTTTCTGACAGCTATGAGGCCCTTCTTTGAAAAGCTCTTCCTTTTTGTTTTCAATTCATATTGTCCTATAAAGACATTTTTTTCTTTTACTACTGAATAAAGTTTAGGTTTGATGGTGAATAAAACAAAATCTTAAGAAATGATGATGCACACACTTGTGATCCCAGCACACTAGGAGCCTGAGGAATGAGGATTACAAATTTGAGCCAAGTCTGGGAAACTTTGCAAGACATTGCCTCAAAATAAAACTAAAGAAGGTACTGGGAATGTAGCTCAGTGCGAAGGCTCCAGATTCAATCCGAGTACTGCACAAAGAAGAAAATAAGGAAGGAAGGAAGGAAGGAAGGAAGGAAGGAAGGAAGGACTGATGAAAAGAATTGCACCTACTAAATGTGTAGAATTGTGAGAAAGCCTTAATTAATGATCCCTTTTGATCTTTGTAAAACCAACAAAAATATTTTTTTTCAAAGTGGGTTACCTTATGTTTCTATCATGTCAACAACACCCAAATATAACCTAGATATACAATCTAGATGATACCAAAATTTACAAGTGAGAGTCTTCAATCAGCCATTAAATAATTAACATGAGATGGAACATCTGGATACTTGGAAGCCAACATTTGGCTGGGAGAAATGTTCAGGCTTCATACATAAGTCTTGTTTTGATTGCATACTGATTAGCTGGTTCTAAACCTATAAATTTGTTCCTTATATCTTAAGGGAGAATTAATGAATTGTATAAGAAAAATTAAATCAAACTTTCTCTTTGTTCTTCTTCTTTTTTTTTTTTTTTTTTTTTTTTGTCTTTTTCATTTTTATCGGTACCAGGGATCGAAATCACGACCTCCTGCTTGCAAGGCAGGTGCTTATGCCACTGAGCTAAACCCCCAGCCCCAAATTTCTCTTTCTTCAACCCATTATTAAATTGACCAGTGTGAGAGATTTTGAAATTTAACAATATACAATTTTTACTATTGTGGATGAGTATAATTTGGCATAAAAGTGTTTCTGTAGCTTAGATCTGATTCCCTGAACACACAGTTTCTCTACATTCTCCAAACCATTATGCACTTTTTGTAATTTATTAATCAAGCCCTTCTATACACAGAAGTACATCTGAGTCAGGGCCGTATCTCTCAGGAGCTTCCTCTGAGAACAAAGAAAGTGAGAAAAACATAACTATATATATATATATATATATATATATATATATATATATATATATCTAGTTCTCTAGTTTCTAGTTTCAAGGGCAACAGAAAAGACATGGATTGCCTAAAAGCATCTATGACTTATTATTGTTGAGAGCCAGAACTTTGTCCAGTCAGTCTTATTTCAGTGCTGAAATGTGTTAGTTTGTGCAGTTTCAGAAACATAATTCATCACTTTTCTTATGCTGCAGAAAAAGAAAAAGGGTCAATAGATCATCACACTAAGAGCCTGAACTACTGAATATAGTGAGAGAGCCTTTATTTGTCGTTAAGAAGAGTCAGAATAGAAAGAAATGGCCCAAGTACTACTTTGCAGCCTGATTCCCCTAGGTACATGTAAACATTGGGAGTGAGAAGTGAATCTAAATCTAGTTTCAAATTTCTGCAGCTTTCTTTAAAGACAAAGAAACAATATGATGGTGGCAATTTTCCCTAAATCCATAATACTTCAGTTTGTTCATAAGATTTCTTAATCTGTTTAAAATGTCAACAAAATACATTAAAGCATAAATTCTAAGAACAATGAATTGAAAAAATTTAAGTCTACATTTTCTCTTAGTTTGTCTTTATAGTAAATGGTATAATGAGATTTATTTCAATTAGAAGTTATGCAAAATATAAAGAAAATATTAAAATTTGTATGTTTTGCTACCATGCTAAGATTTCTAATATAGAATTACAAATGAATTAAATTCTTTTATGTTGCTTTTATTGTTATTATTATTTTAAAGGTAGTAAAATACAACAAAGCAACACAGAACAAAGCCAATCGAAACAATGCAGTGAAATTGGTACAGAACTTCAGAGCAGGATACTTGAATAACACTAATAGGTACCATAGTACATCTTGTTATCTTCACAATAGTTGTCTATTCAATCAGGTATGGCAAAATCCAACCAAATACAGAATCATAAAACTTTCAAAACAGAATATTGAATAAAGCAAAACAATTAATCAGAACAGAGCAAAACATTGAAAACTATATTTGCCTTCAAATAGAAAATAAAAGGAAATCCCCCATATTTGCTATATTGCATATTGTCATCCTCCCAAGGGATGCTCAGACCTCGACCTCTGGCCGCAGGTCAGCATAATCAGCCCAACAGTACAAGCTTTTAGTTGCTTTACGTGCCTTAGTTGCTATCAACTCTGGCTGTCCTCCACACCATTCTGTTGCTAACGGTGGTGGGGTGGGTGATGGCACCTTTGGTTCTCAGCTTGCGCCCCTAAGCTCACAGGACACACTGACTTGTTTTCTCCCTGGTGCGCCTGCTGACAGCTTGCACTGCTGCTGCTTACCAGGAAGGAGAACGTGTTGCTTTCTTGCTCAGCCCTCCAAGTTCCAACGTTTGCTTATATTATTTTTAAATGGTCATGATAAGAAAATTCATTGTAAAAATAGGCTCTTACTTGTGAAAGATTATGTTTAATTGTTATGCATGAAACAGCTTCTTTTTTCTTATTTCTTACTTGTAATGCTTTACTTTTTTTAGGCCATGATTGGCAATTTTCCTCATTTTTAGTTAAGCTGTCACATGGTCAATTCAATATTCTATTACTAGAATTTGCTTCAGAAAGTCTGCTTCAAAAGTATATAATTATCTCAGATGTCAATCTTATGTGTTAACTTTGTTCCAGTTTTTAATGCAGTCAAAATACTCTTTATATACCCTACGTCTCCAACTGAAATGCTGTTTTTTTTGAACTAAATATTACAGCAATAAATTTCTTAAGCTTAATTAATTTTTAAAAATTAGGACTCCAACAATTCTAGAATGATTTTGTTCATGTTTCAAGATCTGACATTTTAAAAATTATTTTCAGAATTAGTGTTTAATGTCATTTTCTTTTTATCTATTTGGTGCATAATTTAATCTTAAAATTATCTTAAAATAAACATATAAAATTAATCAGTAATATTAATAATGTTTCCAGATTAAGAAATATACATTGAGAGTAAATATGTTTATTGACTTTCTTTAATATTAAAGAAATAAAAATCAAAAGAAAGCTGCACTTTTTGTTACCCATCACATTAGCAAAGTTTAAACAGTCATTATTCCATGTTTTCAAGAGTTCTAAGAGACAGAATTTCGCAGATAATTCTGAGTGGGCTGTGACTCACAGTAATACTTTTGAGAACAGAAAGTCCTATATAAGAATTTCATTTAGACAATGATTTGATTTAGCAAATCTCCTTTTAAAAATGATCTTAGGGTTTTAGTCATGCAAATAGAAACTAATAAAACCATCTGCACTTTTATCAGCAGAGGAATGTCTAAGGCACCATGCACTGGAGTATGGTACAACATGAAGCATGAAGTATACAATTTTAAAGACATTGTATGTAATTTTATATGTCCATTGAGACAGTTTTCACTATTCTACAAGATGAGAAAAATGCAAGTTTGCAGAAGTTACCTGTCTATTTTGCAGAATCATTTGTGAAAACTTCTTAAATGTTTCTAATTTCTGTGTCATTATTCTCTTCGTGTGATACTACCTTTCTTCTGGGACAAGGATGTTTATTGTTCATTTTACATCTTTTGGATTTTAAATTTACTTTTCATGAAATATTTAAAATATAGAAGGGGTAGATGATAATAAATGTTTTAAATATCTTTTTTTTACAACTCATGATTACTCTGTCACATCTCACACAGCTCTCAAAGTTCCCGGGTGAGGATGGTGAGAGGACGGAGAAAAAAAAATGAAGAGTCAGAATACAAAAAAATGAGACCTGATGGAGCCCTCTCTTCTGCTGCAAAGTAAGAAAGGAAGAAGAAAGAAGAGGAGGAGGAGGAAGGAAGAGAGAAAGAGAGAGAAACGGGCTCCATTGGCTTCATTACATTATTTATACAAAGACGTTGAGTGCGGTGTGAAATTCCTCTGCCTATTAGCTTAGCCGCATGGCTTGCCTCGGGCACCCTGTACTCCCCACACTGGCCCTGCTCTGGCCCTGTGTGATCAGTCTCCAGCTTCAGCTGCTTCCACATCCCCCATGTCCTGTTTTGTAGTTACAGGCAATGGGTTATCCATTGGAGCTGGAGGAAGTGTTTGGAGGATTCTGTAGAAGACCTTTTTTATTTTTGAGCCTTTCATTCTAGATGAATTTGTTCAATCTAGGCTAAAGATTTCCAATCTAAAGATTTTAATTCCCTGAATATAGCAATTTAACCAACAGTGCATTATCCCAGAAGATTGTAGTTGGCAATTGTTTTATATCTCTTGTGGTTACATTTTGTTCCAGATATTCAAGACCAAATTAAGATGAAACCTGTATTAATCAATCTTTGCTATTTATCAAGGTCAGTTAAGTTTCCTCAAGATTCATCTTGGAACTATGTGTAGCCCTTCTAAATCTTCAGACAGTATCAGTTGTCTGGATGAGTCATGGTCATTGCTTGACCAACTTGCTTTCTGTGAAAGCTTGGGAGACTCTTTCCTTCTAGTATGTCTCCTTAGGCACACTGTATACTGTAGAAGTTTATCCTTTGTGATCCTACAATTTCCTCTATCAGGAGTTTGCATAACTCACGAGAGTTGCAGGATATTGCTGAAAATGTTCCATCACGTGCTGGGTCCTCATTGACCTAAGAGGGCTGAGGCCACAATATTGACTCATCTTTTACTAGCCCATCTATCTTTCAAGTTTTTGGTCTCCAAATCCCAGTTGTTGAACATCCAGAAGAGAAGATTAATGACATTGAATTGTATTGGGAGGGTGAGTTTAGTATCATATAAAATAGAAGCATTATTTCCTACCCACCATGATGTTCTAGTATTTATATCCCTATAAAATGTTAACAGACAATGATTATACAGTTTATACAGAAAATTTAAAATTAAATGCCATACATAATATTGTAGCAATGGCAACCATGATGACATTTTTGTAATACACATAAATTTCCATTTTGACATAAAATATCCCTTTTAGTGAATCTCTATCAATACGTAAGAAGTTTTTGCCTACCTAGTTAACCTTTAATGGGATGTCATTGAAGAAATTTTGTGACATTGCCCAGACTGTTTATTGTCTGGGCATCTCTAAGTATAGTGATACATACACAGTACATACATCACATAAGGTTTGCTTGAATGCAGATGTCTGAAAGAAAAGTCTATCACCATAAGTAATCCCTATTTTATAGTTTAGAATATGATATACCTGGAAGACATGAATACATTTAATACAGCATGAGATTAACAATGAATTGTCATATTCATGTGGAAAAGCTTTGTTTCTTAATTTAGTTATGTACCAAGAGTATTATTGATGGGAAAACATTGTTATATTATTTGTAGAAAATTTAACCTTGTGCTGATTACCAATTTACTGAGGATGTCTCCCAGGAGGAAAGGAAGATTATTGGGGTTCCCCATTAATGAACAAGGACTGGATAATTATCCAGGCTGCTGCTTCCTTATTCATCAACTGAAGTCTTGTCCAATAGTCTCTCCATACCTCAAGGGAGTTTCGAATAATTGTCTTAACTATTTTTTGATGAGCTATGAGAAAACCAAACTTGATATCATTTTGATCTGCTGGCAACGCAGGTGGAAGAATGCTTTTTAGAACTATAAACCAAATTAAATTATGAACAAATGATTCTAAAATGCAAAAGAAAACAGGAAAATAGAAAAAAATCGTTGAGCTCCAATTAAACACAGCTGTTCACAGATAGGACAAGTGAACAAATACACAGATTAACAGATTGGAAATACAGAAAATACCTTACATAATCAGCATATACTCAAATATATTTGTGACCAAATTGAATACAATAACACTTTTACAATTTTAGAAGTTTGTAATTATAAATATACCAGTCAGAATTTTTGTACGACAGTTATCAGAGCTCTCTTACAAGAACAATTTGCAAGGGGCAAAACCGTTTATCTATAATAAGCAGAATGAAATAAAATTTCATATATATATTCTGTCTTAAGAATACCAGCAAATTTTGTGTTGTTTTGTTTGTTTGTTTGTGGGTTTTTTTGGTACCAGGGATTGAACTTGCAACCTCACACCTGTCAGGCAGGTGCTTATACCACTGAACTAAATCTCCAGGCCAAAATTTTGTGTTCTTATGTAGTTTCTAGCTCAGTTATCTCCATACTCTATCACTTACTCAGAGCTTTGATTCTCATTTTTGATTACTATCTCCTAGGTGTTCTGGGTCAATTTCTTCTGCTGTGGAATGATCTCCAAGGCCTCACTGACACAGGACTGATCTTTTTCTTTCTTTCCTTTTCTTTCTTTCTTTCTTTCTTTCTTTCTTTCTTTCTTTCTTTCTTCCTTCCTTTCTCTCTCTCTCTCTCTCTCTCTCTCTCTCTCTCTCTCTCTCTCTCTCTCTCTCTCTCTTTCTCTACCAGAAATTAAACTCAAAATCTTGGACTTGCCAGGCAGGTGCTTGTGCCTCTGAGCTATAACCCTGGCACAGAATCATCTTCTTGAGAGGTGGAAACTATTACTTCTCTAGGTCTGGGTCCATGAGACAGCCAGAGAGCGTATTTTGACATGCAGATAGGCCATTTAGCATTTTCTGGAAAGCATTCCCTCTACCCCAAGTGAGTACTGGGCTGGGTCACCTACATTGTATGGTATGAAGATCTTTCCAAAGTACTTCTCCCAGCCTCATTTCCTTTACCTGATTGAATTGTCTTTCTGCTGTGGTAGTCCCACCCCAAGTAAAATTTAAAAAGTTAATAGCATTCAATACCAAGTGAAGCTAGTATGAGGTGTGGTTTTTGTAGGGAAGGATTTCATCTTTTGTTTTTGCATTTGAATTTTGACTATATATGGAGCATGTTCAACAATTCCTTGACCTTGAAGGTTATAAGGAATTCCCATGGTAAGGGAAATGTGAAAAATTTTACAAAATATTTGGAAAGTAGCAGTTGCATAAGGCAGGCCATCATCTGCCTTAAGTGCCTGTTGGCAGCCAAGAATGCTAAAGGCCTCCAAGCAATAAGCAGTAACATGTTTAGCCACTTCACTAGCGTGGGAAGAATCAAAAATAAATCCTGAGGAAGCATTCGTCGCATAGAGAGCCAAGTTCAGGAATGTGAGTGACACCTGTTTGCTAGAGATGCCTGAGTAAATGCCTTGGGAATTAACTCCTATGGGGAGTAGGGAAAGGTATATTACACAGGAAGAATCTCATTTCACAATTTGTTAAACCTGTTTCTGAGTTAAAAGAACTGTTTGTGCAATGAAAAAGCATTTTGGAAAGTGGAATGGAGCGCAGAAGTCCATTGAATGATATTTGAGGAGCCACAATGAAGTAGCTAATACTTTGTCTAGTTACTGTCACTAATACACAATAAGTACTCTGTCTACAATAGCATTTCCCTTAGTGAGAGGCCTTAGCATTTGGGAATGGGAACATAAATGACCAATAAAGCAGGGTATGCTATGACCAAATTTCAAATAGGAACATGTGAAACAAAAGAAAAATATATTTCTGGTTAGTGTGAATGATCGCAGTTTCAATGTGGTGCATCACCCTGCAAACATATCTGCTATTTAAAGAGATTAATTGGAGTGGGTGGATGTTCTTGCAAGGTACATATAACAGCAGAAGAAAGACCCATGTCCTGTATTTGGGTGCCCAGGGTTCCCAGCTGCCATTTCTTCCTCTGGCTGTGACTTCTGCCGCACCGCCTCGGGGCTGTAGGTGAGCTCTCCTCTAGTGTGGCAGCTCATCAGTCTTAGGGGAGGGCTGTTGCCTTTTGGCCTGCTGTTCCTTGTGCTTTGTGGTGGTGACTGGGAGGGGTCAGTGCCTGTCTCACTTTCACGGATGGGCTTCATCTCCTGGTCAATGTCTCTGGCACCTTCCTCCCTGGAGGATACCAAAGGTATTGCCTCCAGAGCCACAGATTCCATTTTTCTCCTTAGCTTCTCACTCTTCAGATTTGAGCAGCGGTGGCTCCTGTGGCTCTGAGCTGAGCTAGGGGTGAAAGGCACAATGGATGAGGCTGTTGGGAGAGAGAAGGGGGTCCAATGTCTGGAGGGCGTTTATTTATACACTGGAGAAGCTGAATGTCCTGGGAAATCCATCTGCCTAATAGCTTGCCCCAGGCACCCTATTTTTGAGTCTAGAGCAGCTTATCCACATGTTTTGTCTCAGGCACTCTGTGTGCTTTTTTTTTTTTTAATTTTATTTAAAAAGAAAAAAAGCAAAACAGAAAAAAGGGTAGAAATAATACAGAATTTCAAAAAAAATAAGAACTCACTAGTTGATAAATTACATATTGTCATTTTAGAAATAGTTGTTGAAGTTACAAAATTAAAGCACACAAAGTACATATTCAAACAGTGAAACTGCAAACAGTTCTGTTCAACCATTCAACAAAAACTTGGTAATATAGTTATCTATCTTACACACTTAAACATACATGCAGTTATGTCCTTTAGAGCACTTTCTTTTCCACTCTTTTTTTATAGTAGAAATTACACATTTGGGGTTTTATTACTCCTACATTTCTTATTACTATTTACACTGGAGACACAATGTGATATTAATAAATATGATGCTTATTTATTTCACTTATGAGACAGTCTCAAGTTGCCTCTATTTACCTATGAAAGCCTCAAGATCATCCTTTTTTATAGTTGACTAATATTACATTGTATAAAAACACATCATTTTCACCCACTCTGCAGTTGATGGGCATTTTAGTTGTTTTCAAGATTTAGCTATTACAAATTGTGCTATTATGAACATGGGTGCACATATATCACTGTGACATGACCTTTTCAGGTTTTCTGAGAAAATACCCAGCAGGGCAATAGCTGGGTTGAATGGAACTTCCAATCCTAGTCTTCTGAGAAATCTCCACTCTGATTTCCATAGTGGCTGCACCAGTCTCTGGCCTCACAGGCCACTGCACCAACAATGAGGAAGTTTTCCTACCCCGCCCAGCCTTGTCAACATTTGTTATCAGTTGATTTCTTGATGGCAGCTATTCTTTCTGGAGTGAGATGAAACATCAATGCTGTTTTAATTTGCATTTCTCGAATGAACAGTGATGGTGAACATTTCTTCATGTATTTGTTTGCCATTTGTATATCTTCATCTGAGAACTGTGTGTTCATCTCAGATGCCCATTTTTGGAGAGGGTCTTTGAATTTGGGGGGCTTGATGTTTTTTAATTCTTTATATGCTCTGGGTGTAAGTCCTTTGTCCATCTTGTTTTGACTGATTTTACTCTATTCTGTTCTGTCTGGTAGTATCAAGTTTGAGGGTAATAGTCAACTACTTTGAAGACAGTAAGATTCACTATGACGCCCATTCTGGTTTGACTATTATCTTCTTTTGAAGTCCTGTAATGTCTCCAATGTTTAGGTTTTATTGGTCTTGTTCTCTACTGTTTTGTTCAATTTTATTATATCTAATGATATAGGCAATTCTTTTTATGTAGCAAGAAGCATTATGGTAACCATTGTTGATTACCTTGTATTCTGTTTTTACATTATGTACCATGTCCATCCTTTTGTTTTGACTGACTGCTTTGTTTTGTCATATTTGGTTTTATTCTCTTCCAAAAAAAAGTAATAAGAACTATGGGAGTAATAAAACCCAAAATGTGTAAATGTTATTGTAAAAAAAAGAGCAAACGTAAGTACTCTAAAGGATACAATTGCAAGTATGTTTAGTTGTGTAAGATTGATGACCATATTACTAAGTTTTTGTTGAATCATTGAACACAACTATTTGCAGTCTCACTGTTTGAATGTCCACTGTGTATGCCTTACTCCTGTAACTTGAACAACTATTTCTAAGATGACAATATGTAATCTATTAACTAGTGGTTTCTTACTGTTTTTTTTTTTTGAAATTCTGTATTACTTGTACCCTTTTAATGTTTTTTTTCCTTAAATAAAATTTATAAAAAATAAATCCTTTGTCTGAGGGGTTGCTGGCTATAACTCTTTCCCATTCTGTGGGTTTGCTTTTCACTCTGTTGGTGATTTCGTTTAAAGTGTAGAAACTTTTCAATAATATGAGATTTCGGTTGTTGATTCTTTAAAATGTTTCCCACGCAGTTTGTGTTTTCTTCATGAATTCTCTGCCTATTCCTGTGTCTCCAAGACTTCTACCAATCTTGTCTTCCAGTATAAGTTAGTGTTTCTGTTTTAATATTTAGATCTTTGATCCATTTAGACTCTAGTTTTGTGCATGGTGATAAGTATGGGTCTTGTTCTAGTCTTTGGCATGTGGAGAGCCAGTTTTTCCAACACCATTTATTAAAGAGGCTGTCCTTCTTCCAGTGAACATGTTTTGCCCCTTTATCAAATATCAGGTGGCTTAGTGTCTTTGTAGTTGTGTTGATATCTTCCAATCTATTCCATTGATTCTCAGGTCTATTTCTTTGCCAGTATCATGCTGATTTAATCACAGTATTTTTGTAGTATAATTTCAAGTCAGGGATTATGATGCCTCCTGCATCTCTTTTGTTGCCCAGGGTTGCCTTTACTATTTGATGTCTCTTCTGTTTTCAAATGAATTTTAGGAGTGTTTTCTCTATATCAGTGAGGTATGTTAATGGTATTTTGATTGGCATTGTGTTAAATCTATGTAACAGTTTTGGGATTATGAACATTTTCACAATGTTGGTTCTTCTTAGCCAAGAGCAATGAATATCCTTCCATTTTCTAATATCCTCTTCAATATTCTTTTTTTTTAGCATAGCATAATTTTCAGCATATAGGTCTTTTATATTCTTAGGTTGATTCTAAATATTTCATTTTTTAGATGCGATTGTGAAGGGTGATATTTCCATAATTTCTCTCTCAATGAGTTTTTTGTTTACAGGAATGCTATTAATTTTTGAGCATTGACTTTGTATCCAGCTATATCGGGTTCTGTCCTAGATCCTCGATCTCCCAAACAAGTGTATGGTGAAAGTTAAATAAAAAGAGAAAAATTGTATGATTTTTTAGGCTCTGGGAGGGTCAAAACCCTTTCATTAAGCTCGAGGCTTTGAGGGTAAAGACAAAAGATTCTCTGGGTCAGTCCACTTATATTAGGACTAAGGACAAAATGTAGAGAAACTGAGGAAAGTGCAGGCAATGAGCAGGACCTTGGGATTCACTTCAAGAATGTCTCCAAGTAATGAATCAAGTCAATTCAGTAGCATTGTCTTGTCCTGAAGACATGGTAGAAGTGAGATTGTAGGAGTAATCTTTGCAGCTACGGTCTCTACCTAGTTAATTGGGGTTGGAGCCAGAGTGTCCGCAGCTGTGGCCTTATCTTGCCTTTTTAGGTATCTCTGGCCTCACAGGCCACTACAGGCCTCAGCCAGGACCAGTGATTCATAGAGGTTCACTTACTATGGATCAGCTCCCATTGCCAGGCAAGGGGCTGAGGCTTAGGACAGACTCACAGATAACATAGAAAGGCAATTAGTAAAATTTAAATCCTCCTCAGAGCTGCTTCATAGTGGTCTCCAACACAGCTACATTGTTGAATTTCTTTAATATTTCTATTAGTCTTTTAGTGGAATTCTTTGGGTCATCTATATAGAGTATCATGTCATCTGCAAATAGTGATAGTTTGACTTCTTCCTTTCTTATCTTTGTTCCTTTTATTTCTCTCTCTTGTCTGATTGCCCTGGCTAGTATTTCCAGAACTATATTGAATAGAAGTGGTGATAGTGGATATCCTTGTCTTGTTCCTGATTTTAAAGTGAAAACTTTCAGTCCATTTAGTATAGTGTTGCCTGTTGGTTTGTCATAGATGGCCTTTATAAGATTAAGTTAGACACCATATATTCTGAGGTTCTGAAGGACTTTTATCATGAACAAGTGTTTGGACTTTATCAAAAGCTTTTTCTGGATCTATTGAGATGATCATGTGGTTTTTGTTTTTGGCTTTGTTGATATGGTGTATTAAATGTATTGATTTGCATATGTTAAACTATCCCTGCATTCCTGGAATTAATCCCACTTGGTTGGGACGTATAATCTTCTTGATGATTTGCTGCATTCTATTTGTGTGAGAATCTTTGCATCAATGTTCATTAGTGAGATTGGCCTATAGTTCTTTTTGGTTGAGTCTTTCCCTGGTTTTCTTATCAGAGTAATTCTTTCTTCCAGGAATGATTTAGAAAGGATTGCTTCCTTTTCAATTTCATTGACAAGTTTAAGGAGTATTTGAATCAAATCTTCTCTAATTTCTTGTAGAATTCAGCTGTGAATCCATAAGCACCTAAACTTTTCTTTGTTGATATGTTTTTAACTATGTTTTCAACTTCAATAGCTAATATTGGGTTATTCAAAATTGCTATGTCTTCTTGGCTGAGCTTTGGTAGCTCATATGTTTCTAGAAATCTGTTCATTTCCTCTGTGTTTTCCACTCTGTGTGAGTAGAGATTTTCAAAGTAGGTATTCATGAATCTTTTGAATTTCCATGGGATCTGTAGTAATTTCCCTCTTTTCAGTCCTTACTGTGTGAACTTTTTTTCTTGATTAGGTTAGCTAGAGGTTTGTCAACTGTGTTTATTCTCTCAAAAAACCGTGTTTTGATTCATTAATTTTTTTTTTTTTTTTAGTTTCAATTGCATTGATTTGTGCTCTAATCTTTACCATTTCCTTTCTTCTATGAGCTTTGGGTTTAACTTGCTCTTCTTTTTTTCTAGATGCTTGAAAAGAAGCATTAGGTTGTTTATTTGTTCTCATTCTGTTTTCTTGATATGACAATTTATTTCTATATATTTCCCTCTTAAGACTGCTTTCATTGCATCCCACAGGTTACAGTATGTTGTTTCCGCATTTTCATTGAATTGTAGGTATTGCTTTGTTTCTTCTCTAATTTCATCTGTAGTCCACTGGTTGTTCAAAAGGTTATTTAAGTTCCATGTATTTATGCAGGTTTTGCCACTTCTTTTGCTATTAATTTCCAATTTCAGTGCACTATGGTCAGATATTATGCATGGGATAATTTCAATATCTTTGCAGTTACTGAAGAAAGTTTTATGGGATAATATATGGTCTATTTTGGAGAATATCCCATGTGCAGCTAAGAAGAATGTGTATTCTGATGTGGGTGGGTGGAACATTCTGTAAACATCTACTAAGTCCAATTGCTCACAAGGTTGATTCAGTTCTATTATTTCTTTGCTGATTTTTTGGCTAGTTGAGCTATCCCTTTGTGACAATGTCGTATTAAGGTCCCCTGCTATAATTGTATTCTTGTGTATTAGTATTTGTGTTATATAGTTGGGTGCTCCTGTATTTGGTGCATATATTTTTATAATTGTTAGTTCTTCCTTTTGATTTTTTCCACTAACAAGTATGTAGTGACCTTCTTTATCCTTTTAATCATTTTAGATTTGAAGTTCACATTGTCTGCAAATAGAATAACTACCCCTTCTTTTTTCTGGGTTCCTCTTGCATGGAATACTGTTTTCTATCCTTTGACTTTTAATCTATGAGTTTCTGTTTGGGTCATATGTGTTTCTTGTATACAGCAGATTGTGGGGTCATGTTTCTTGATCCATTGTGTCAACCTATTTCTTTTGATAGGTGAATTGAGGCTGTTTACATTGATGGATATCACTGATATCTACTGGCTCGACTTTGCCATGTTATGTTCCAGTGTTTGCTTTCTGCTTTTCTCACTTGTTTAATTGCTTGTCCTACCTGGTGTTTTCTTTCTGTTCTTGTTCTGGGGATTGTGGTCATTTTTATCTCTATTTAGTATGTCTTTCAATACTCTTTCTAGGGTTGGTTTGGTGGATGTGAATTTCTTCAGTTGGTCTTTGTCATGGAAGTATCTTGTTTCTCCATTAAATTTGAATGAAAGTTTTGCTGGGTACATCAGTCTGGATTGAAAGTTGTTTTCTCTCATGGCTTAAAATACCTCATTCCAAGCTCATTTTGACTTGAGGGGTTGGCTGAAAAGTCTGATGTGGTTCTAATGGGCTTTCCTTGATTGGTGAGTTGTGTCTTTTCTCTAACAGCTTTTAGAATTCTGTTTTTATGCTTCGTGGTCTGTTACCTTAATTATTATATTTCTGGGTGTAGATTTACATTGGTTGTGATTGTTTGGCATTCCATATGCTTCACTTATCTGTATATTAAAATTTTCCCCATGTTAGGTAAATTTTTATGCTATTATTTCTGGGAATAGTTTAGTTGTGTCGATTACATTGACTCCTACATATTCACTGATGCCTGTTAGTCATACATTGTCTCTCTTGGCATCATCTTGAAGCTGCCGGGCTGTCATTTCATGCTGTTTTGTGATTTTTTAAAAGTTCTATCCTTTCGTGATCACTAATGTCCACAGATAGCTGTTGAGGTATCAATCTTACATTGTTTCTTTTTTGCATTATTTTGAAGCTGTTGAATTGTCATTTCATGCTGTCTTGTTATTTTTAAAAGTTTTTTCCTTCATGATTGCTAGCTTCAATCCTGTTCCCAAGTTCCAAAATTCTATCCTCAGCTTTGTTTAAATGGTTTTGCCAGCTTTCAATAGAATTTTTTGTTTCTTGGATGTCTCTGAGTTTGCTTCATGAATTCTGCTTGCTTTCTATATTGTTCATTCAAGATTTCAATCAGTTTCACGTGCTGCTGTACTTTTAAAAATCAATTTCTTCTCTAGCTGCCCTGACCAACTATTGTAAAACCAAAACTCGAGTTCAGTTATCCAGGTATTGTAATCCTCTTTCTAGTTTTCCTCTCAATCCAAAAAGTTATATTTGTAATCCCATTGAGACGTTATTGGAATTCCAGCTGGTCAATTCCAATCTACCACCACCAATGCAACTCACAGTGAGTGTAAAAACACCAAGACATATCCCAAGTTAAGGCAGCCAAGGGGACACAAGTTCATTTCCCGTGAGGACATGTGGACAAAGGCCTCGATCCTGGCTTCTCTCAGCATTTATTCTCTTGTGTAGAAGGGGGAGGGTTCACTCAGGGATGAGTTATAGTCAGTATGTTGGGTATTACTGAGTAACTTGAGCTGGCTGGCCAGGTGCAAGGATGGCATCTCTGTAATTTGCAGAGATAAAGACATGGAGAAGGATCAATTTACATAACCTGATTAAGGTATCAGAGGAATTGTTTTGGGGGACTGTTGCTTTGGTTTTTGATACACAAACTTTTGTGCCCTCTTATCTTGAGGCTCCTTACCAGTTGATGTTCCCAGAGTCTGCTCTGCATCTCGCCAGCTCAATCCTGTAATGTGGAGAGCACCATGTGAGGAAACAGGGCTGTCTGATGACCAGACTTTGCATATTAACACCTCGGCTAGCCTTATTTGCAATGCTTAGAGCCAATTGAAGAGAGAAGGAAATATTGGAGCCAGCCTTTCACATATCAGTATTAGGATGAGTCCCCAAGTAATCAAAGTCACAGCAATTGTTTTGGATCCAAAAGGAGTCACCAGAGTTGTCTCTTACATATGTGATAACTACATGTTAGTACTTAAGCTAGCCTTGTTTGCCATGCTCAGAGTTAATTGAAGAGAAGGAAATACCCTAGCCACCTTTTTCCATATCAGTATAAAGAAATGAGTCTCCAAATATTCAAAATCACAGTAATTGTTTTGGATTCAAAGGGAGACACTGGAGCTGTCTCCTACAATCAACTCCCTTACTAAGGTTGTTATTTCTGTCTTTACATGGGAGATTACTTCTAATTTGATTTCCTCTGTAGCTTCATAGGGCTTTTTTTATTTCAATCAATATCTTTTCAGAGATTTCTGGTGTATTTCTTTTGAAGTCCTCTATTTCAATGTCACCTATACTTGCTCCTGATGGACTAGATGTTTGAGTTTGCATTTTGCTTTTTTGTTTTGTCATTTTCCCCTTTGGGGTTAATATTTGGTCCTTCAATCCCACTAGTATCAACTGTTGGTAGTGTGTATCTGGGGTTTCTACTGTAAGGTTTATATTTCCCCAATTGCTGGGTCCCACAATGAAGATGTGGGCCAGTCACCTGAATTCCCTTTGCAAAGCCTGTTGGGTGAGTCATATGTTCTTCCTAGGCTGACAAGACTAGGAGTACTGATGGAAATCAACCCCTAGTTCCTGCTTATGATGTCTTCAGGCTGTTTAGAGTCACCAGGTCTCCCTGTTTATAGTGTTTGTCTTGGCTGGGACTCTACTGTCTCTGGGTGTTCCACAGGTCCCCTTAATTTGATCCAGGTTGGTAGGGAGGCCTTATTGGCACCCTCCTCAACCTTCCTGATATTCTCTGTGTGGAGGAAGGACTCATCCACCCACTTACCAAGCTTGCCAATGGCCTACTTATAGAGGGGGCTTGGCTATTGCTCCTGTTCCCATGCTGAAGGTGGCAAACTCTATTTCTATTGTAGGGACAAACTTACGTTACTGATGGAAGCCTGCTGAGTTCTCCTTACTGAGTCTCCCCTTGATACTGTATGGTTAATCCACTTCAGTCTAAGGTTCTGTGGGGAGGTGTGTGAGCCGAAGATCAAGAGCAATACTAGGTCCAGGAGGTGGGGTGTCCCTGATGGCAGTGGTGAGACTGTGAGGGCATGCATTGCCAGCTGGATTTCATAGGTCCTGCGGTGGGTGGTCAAGACTGCAGGGACAAGGCAGGGGCCTGGTTTTGACCTGGCCCTGCCTGCACCACCTGCTGGAGTTCCTGCAGCCAGAGCAAAGGATATTGAGGATATTGACAAAGTAAGAACCCTGGGTCGCTATAGAATCTTTCAGTTAAACTTCTCAACTTCTCAAGTTAACACAATGTATCAACCACAGCACAGAGTTAGGTCTGAGTCAGCTGAGAATGAGTATGCCCTGAAATAACATTGGGAAAAGAAACAAAACTAATAGGTCAAACTTATGCCTCTCTAAGATAAAAATAAGGAGGAGGAGAAGGAGGGGAAAGAGGAAGAGAAGAAGGAGGAGGAGGAAGAGGAAAAGGAGAAGAAAGAGGAGGAGGAGGAAGAGGAGGAGAAGGAAGAGGAGAAGGAGGAGGAAGAGGAGGAGGAGAAGAAAAGATGGAAAAAGAGCAGAATTTTCATGCTTAAATATTAATAAGCAAGCAGTCAAACAATAGGAAGCTATTTCTCCCCTTAAAGCCTTTCTGAAGACATGGCATTTTCAAGTTGCAGAGGTTGTGAGTGGTGTATGTGCTTAAATACTCCATGAAAGTTTTTAAATTAAAGAATGGAAGATTCATGATCATACATCTAGTCACACACATAGATTAATTTAAGAAACTTTAAAACTTTTTAGAATAATCTACCATACAGCTTTCTGAAACGTAGGGAATAGTGTTGATGAGTTTATAATTTTCCTGAAAGTTTTAAAGACAAACTAGAATTATCAAGAGATAAATCTTTGATCTAGGCTTTCACAGATTTGAGGGTAAAAGACTCTTATTTTCTTATTCCTAATAAATAAGACATATGTGTGCTTCAAAGAAGACAAAACCTGGGATTGCCCCAAACAGTGGACTTACAACAGGCCAGTTAGCACAATATGCATAGAATAATACAGGATTTTTAATTTTATGGTGATAGATTCATTCTTAAAGGATGAGATCGTATGTTTACAAATAAAATGATTTTAAATCAATTCTACTGTATGGAAGAAGAGAGGAGCACAGCATATTAAGAACATATTTTGCAAATGCTGTCTTTCACAGAAGACCATGGGAACTTGAGCTGGATAATAATCTCTTAGCTTAACTCACCTCCTCTTCACTTTTTGTAAGAGAGAAAAGTTTTTAAAAAAAATACAAATGAGGGCTAGGGATATAGCTCAGTGGCTCAAGTGCAGGGTCCTGAGTTTGAGTCCCAGTATAAAATAAAAAGCAAATGATAGCAATATTTTTGTGTTAGCAAAAGGTCATTAGATGATTTATGGGACTGTTAGTAATCCTATGTGATCAGAATTTGTACTTTTTCTTTCTGTTTGTTTCATGCTTTCTCTGATTATCTTTCCTCAGAGGCTCCTTACAAAAAAGATGCACTAATATACCTGGCATGAGGAAAACCACGGAATTCCAACAAAGTGGAATCTCTCTTTTTAATTATTGTAATTTATTAGACTTGACGGTAGGTAAATAGTTCTTGCTAGAATTTTCAATATAGTTCTCCAAATGATACACATAGGATAAAGATTCTTTGAAATTAGTTTGATAGTTCCTAGTTTCATATGGTATTCACCTAATCCTTGTGTGAAAAATATATCTTTCTAAAAAATAAGTCACAAAATAAAATTTTATTTTAGATTTAATTCTGGTATGGTTGTAACATTTCATTTAATAACATTGCTATAGTGGGATCTATTATTGGTGATTATATAGTACTAACTCAAAATGACATTGTGTCAATTTGATTATATTTTTGAAGGCAATATTTTTATAACATTTTATGCCTATGTTGCTAAGATCAGCACTTGGTAAATTTTCACCCCTCTTAAAGTCAAACTAGAGTCAACTGAGCCCATATTGATTTTTCTACTTCTTTTGTAATCCCTTATTAATTCTGTCAGAGATATTGACAATGAACTATATGCTAGGGGTTATTTTTTTATTGATTGAAAATATTTCCCAATGAGGAACTAATTCATGTAGTATAATAATCATGTAGTAATTTTATTCTCATTATACTAGCATAATCTGAAAACAGCAAATTCAATAAATGCATAGCATAGAAAACTAAAAATATAAAAGCAATGCCCTTACACATAGACATTAGAAGACTGTTTTATTATCAAATGTTAAGACTAGAGCATATATCACTTTAAGAAATCTTTTATGTAATTTTCTCAGAAATGCATTCCAGTGCTGGCAGTCATATGTGAGGTTATATAGTTAAATTTCTCTAATTCATAGTACAATTGAAATGTGGTGGTCAATCACTGATGAGAGGAAATTTTCTGCTTCTGAAGGCAGATACACATATTTAGCCAAGATTAATGGCAGTTTTTTATTATTAAACTCAAATCTCCTTCCTTGTAATTTCTACTAATAATATCATCCACTATAGTCGGCCTCTTGGAAACAGCTCTGGTGTTCCCATTTGTTTCATCTAGCCTGCTCAGTAATTCCTCATATTCCTTTATACACTAATTAAGGTATTTCATCTATAAGTAATGGTAAAACCTTTACACATAAGCTTAAACAGTGTTGAAAATTATTGTCTCACATAATAGCTAGGGAAAGATGGATTACAGTGTTGGTTTAGTGGCTCAATAATAATATCAAGGAATTATTTTGTTTTCCTCCTCCTTCTCTTCTTCTGTAATCTTTGGTGTGCAAAAGCTCTTCACTAGGCTTGGAGAAAGACAGATTTTTTTTTTTTTACATATCAGACAAGGAAAGGATGAAGAATTATATTCATGCTCTTGTATGCTTTTCTTGAGAACATGGAAAAGTTTTTCTGGACACCTCTTAGCATATCTTAAGGCTCATTATTAAAAACCGAGCAACCTATCTATGCCTGAAACAATTCCCAGCAAAAGTAATGGAATTCATATAATTAGTCTAGAAAGAATATCTTGTTTAAGTAGATTCAATGACAGTTCTAGTACCCATTGTTTGTTCTCTTATATTTTTCTTCTTTAACCAGGTAATTACAAGTTAGTAGATTTTGATCCTCTGTATACACACAAAGCCATTAATAAATCATTATGGTACCTGAGCTGAGTCTTACAGAAACAGTTAGGATAGCATTTGGAAAAAAATACACAGAATAAATAAAAACTTATGTTTTTATTAAGTTAAAATGAAGTTCTTTATGAAAAATGCTTATTTATTTGAACATAATGCATAAATATCCTTAGAGTATATTCTTTTGTTGTTTTTTTACTTTGCAAATATTATTTAGATTTATATTCAGTTAGGTATATAAGTCCCACATGCCCAGAAATAACTCTTGTGTATTGAAGTAAGTTACAATCTTATCTAAAAATGAAGTTACTGGTTTTAAAGCACATATTGTGTTTTTGTCTTGCTATTTGTTGACTAGTAAAGTAACAAATAATGAATCTAATCTCTTTTAATTTTCCTTCTTTTCTACCATTCTTACTTAGTGTAGTAATTTAATGTATAATTGGTAAATTAATTGGGGAGTTATAATTTTATGCACATAATAATTATAATAGTTTGCACAATTGTTAAAATAACAGAATTGCATCAACTAGAAACAAAATAAGCCATAAATTGTTTATATTCTTTCCTTAGACAGGCACTTGCAGGTTGCTAGAAATTGTTTCAATAAGTTATATTAGCTACAGCTTCACAGTAATTGAAAATTTCTGATAATGTTAGGAACTCATCAAATATACACACAAACACATTCACTGGCAATCATAAAACCTAAGTAAGAAAAATTATTGATTTTCTTTCATTGCTTAGATAATTACTTAGCTGTCACATTAATATTTGGCAGAGTATACCATTTCAAAATGTAATTCAAGAAACATGTATTCTTCTTAACTGTTGTGAATTTTTTGTTATTATTTAATTCATCAAATAACCTTGGGCAAAGCACTTTACTAGGTACCATGAGACAGAATAAGAACAATCTTGTTGTCTCTTGATATTTTTTGCAACCCAATATTTTTCTCTTCTGAAAGCTTACAAAAATGTAAGTGGGTAATGAAGATACAGTCCCATAAAGATGAAGAGTTTTGGAAAAGAAATCACAGCAGGCAAAAGATATAGATGAACTTTAAGAAAGAAACAGGAGGTTAAAGTAACTGCCTCTGCTTTTCTCTTGCTGTGCTCTTCTAAGGGTCAGCAGAGGGAAAGGCAGCTCATCGACATGCAGCACTTTGGAAATTGCAGTAAGTGAAGGACCTCTGTGAAGATGTGCTGTGGAATGGCTGAACTGTCTGTGACAAGCTGTCAGAGTGGGACTCATTTTTCTTCTCTCCAATGAAGAACAAAATAAAAAATTGGAAACAATTCCCATCTTCTATAAGAAAAAAGAAACAGTAGGGATGACTAAACTTTCAAGTCAGACAAAATCTTTGATTATTAAAGTTAATGAACATTTTTAGTTTTGAATCAAGACTATACTCAGCCTTAAAGGTCACTAGATTTTTAAGACTATGAAATAGCCTACATATACAAAAGAGTACATAAATAAACACACACACACACACACACACACACACACACACACACACACATACACACACACACACACACACACATATATATGAATCACAACCCAAGTTGAGAAATACAGTGCTATCACATCTCAGAACCATTTCCTTACATGTGTGCTTTTCCAATATTTTTGTTACCAGATTCCTTATATTTGTGGTTGTACTCTTGCTAATTTACCTTTTTGCTTTAATAAGATTTACTCATAATTTTTAGCTTTCATAGATATTTGAGTTGTTTCCAGTGGTTTGTGTATTGTTTTGTTTTTAGGGCCAGTGTTACCATGAACATGGCTGTATGCGTCCTAGTGTACATGTGAACTAATTTCTCTGGGGATTGTGCTTAGGATTAATATCAGTCATAGGAAATGTATTCTGTACTTTAGATTTTCCACCGGTCATGGTGTTTATTCTCATCCCATGTGCTCCTCAACACATTATCTGCTTTTTCAACATTTGCCAACCTTAAGGGATATAAAATTGTAATGCATTGTGATTTTAATTGCTACTGATTTGATCATCAGTGTACTGCTCATCTTTCATTATGTTTATTAAAATATTTCTACTTGGATTTCCTCTTTTCAGTATGCCTGTTCAAATTTTCCGTTTTAAATTTTTGTGTTAATTTTTTTACCAAATATTTAAAGGAGTTCAGTATTAATTTTGAACACTAGGCTTTTGTTCATTATGTGTGTAAAAATCTTGTACATGGCAGTTTGTATTTTGACAAGTTGACACGATTTTTGATGAGTAAAAATTCTTCCATTTAATATATTTCAATTATGTATCTGATTAAATTATACAATTAAATCCAATACATTTCAGTGTATTAGTTTTTTATTTTGATGAATGATTTAAGAAATCCTTACCTTACTCAGATGATAAAGCTAATTCTTACCTTCTAAGTACTCTATAAAATTGCTTTTCACATTTATATTATTCAGTCCCACTGGAATATGTCTGTATTTTTGTGATGTAGAACAAGTTTTCTTTCCTATATTTTTTTCAATGTGGCTAAATACTCAACTTACCTGGCATTATTTAATGAAAAACCTGTGTCTCTCTGCTACCTGTAAAATCACTTCTATTTGATAGCAAGTGTCCATTTGTTGGGTCTCTTTCTGGTAAGTATTCTGTTCCATTATCTTTTTTTCCATTTCTACATAGTATCATATAGATCATTAAATATAATCGACAGACATTTATCATCTGAAGAAAACTAATCAGTCAATCAGATCAAGAATATTCTTGACCCTTTATATTGTCACATATATTATAAAATTATATCACAAAAATAAAAAAAATATATATAGACTATATGTTACAAATTATAGAATCAGTTTTTCAATATTACCTCAGTATATATATAAAAACTCTGTTGACATTTTTATTTTGGTAAGAAGTCATCTATGGATCAATTCAGAGAGAAGGTACATGAATTTCTAGTCCCATGAACATATAGAATTTCTCTTATTTTTATGTAGGATTGTTTTAATAGTTGCTATAGACAGATTTGTGCTCTTCCCCATTCATGTTATAACTTTAACCCGAAAACCTCATTATATTTGGCAATAAGGCCTAAAGAAAGTAATTGAAGTTAAGTGAGATCAGAAAGGCATTGTTTTAATTCAGTGGTGGTGAACTTGTGGCATGTGTGATAAGAGGGCTGTTTGTATCTCTGAAAGCTCTAAAGGGTTCACTATCACTGTAAATCCCTTAAGATTGATGGCTGCATAAAAAAAAGATAAAAAATTTCTCATCTCCTCTCTTCCCTGCCCCTCTTCTCCCTTGCACTCCTCTCTTCTCTCCTCTTTTTTTTCTTTATTTCTGCAGGACAAAGAAGACCACAAAGAAGAGGTCCTGTAAACACACAGCAAAAAAACAGCCACTGTAGGTCAAAGAGAATAGGGATCAGAGTGCAACCTGCCTTGCCAGCAACTTATCTTGGGCTTTATAAACTTGTCCAACTATAAGAAATATACTTCTCTTGTTTAGTCTTCCAGATCATGATGTTCAGGTGTGACATTCCAAGCAAACTAAGACATTAGTAATCAGTGCTATCCACAATAAAAAAAAAATAGTTCCCACTTTGTTCACATGTGACACTTCATTCATTTTGATACTGATGCATGACATCTACTTAACATTCCATTTTCTATTTGCTTAGAGAAGGGGAATTGATATCTCTACAGCTGATCTTGTATCTTTCTAATCTCTCTTACTAAATGCCAACTGTTGATCTATAAATCATTTTATTTTTCCTACAGAAACAATGCTATCTGTGAATGATGAAAGCTATGTCTTCTTTTACAATTTTAATATTTTTTCTTGTGTTAGTGTGCTGTTCAGAATCCAATTCAGAAGATCTTAGGCAGGATCTAGGAATCTGCACTTCTGACCACTACTCTGATATGGAGTAGGCTTAGGAAACCAGTACAGTTGTTGATTTCCAATGGATCAACTTATGTTTTATTTGCTTTATAATGATGCTGTCATATTTTGAATAGATGTGTGTGATCTTTTCTTAAGCTAGCAATCTATACTATGTTTCCCTCTTATGAAGCTACATAGTGGCTTGAACTACACCTTTCTAATCCGCCAAATGATCACAAGGATGAATAACCAGTATTCTACAGTGTTCTACATTGCTGAGTTGTGATGTCTGTTAGGTTAGGTGAATTGAATTTATTTCAGACATAATACTTTCAACTTCTAATGGTCTTAGTTGGACATAACTCCATTATAATTTAAGGAGTACCTGTAATTATATCACTTCTTAAAGTTTTATTTTGGAAATGTATGTTGATTTGCTTACATTTCTGGCGGGCTCACTTTTTCATAACGGCAATTTATGAAAAGTCAAATTTATCTCTGGTTCATCAATGTAACTGTAGTATTTGGGTCTTTCTTCCAGTAGAAGAAAGAAAATAAAGTAAGTCACAAACTGGTGAGTTTATACAGACTGAGAGGCAGATTCAGAAATATTGAAAGGATAAAACAGTAGAAAGATGAATGATTTAGAGGCAGTGACAGTTAACAAAATGAATATCAGCGTTCTTTCTTGTACAGTCCAAGCTTACAGGGACTTAGTCTTGAAATTTCCCTTTCTTTTCCAGGTTGAACATAAACTTCATGCAATCTGTTAAATCCTTCTATTTCCCTGAAATCCTTTTGCCATTCCCAGAGAAAAATCCTTCTTCAGGATGTTTACTTGTGCACATGAATTTGTAGACTACACTTACTAACAGTGCTTGAAATGAAAGACACATTTCTTTCGTAATAACATATACTTAATAAGTGATAAAGGTAAAAGTAATTCTAGGAGAATAATGGGAATACAATTAACAAAGATATGAGACAGAAACAGAAATGAATTTTAAAAGATATAAAAATTAAAACTGTAAGAACAGGATAGCACAGTGTACCTTTAGCCAGAGAAGAGGTCATGTATGGATAGCAGTGAACAACAAAGTAAGAATAACCACCTAGTAACAGATTTCAGAGATCTTGAAGCCAACAAAGGGTGAAAATGTATCTTAGAGGAAGAGAAAGTCCTTTACAGCTGCATTGATGGTAAGTAACACTTTTTAAATCTATGTCTATCATGCAAAAAAAAAAAAAAAAAAGAAATAGTGAAGGAATCATTTAACAAACCATAATTTAGGCAACGAGCACCCAAACTAAAGCAGCAATAAAAATGGAAGAAAGAAGTATGTTTAATGGTAGCTCTAAAAATTTCAAAAACATAAAATTCACTGCAGAGAGTAAAAGTGCTTTGAGATCTTCCTAACACACTTATTTCAAGGGAGACTTGAGTATTAAAATATTCTGCAGAATCAGGTCACTAATCAAGAAAGTGTTCCTCTTTAGAGATTTTAAAGAAGAAACAGTTGGTATTTCTGAGAAATATCGTCCTTTTGGGGAAAATGTCAGGCCCTGCTTTGTATTCACAAAGAGTGATTTCAGTAGATTTCTCTGATGTAGTCCTCTAAAATTTTGTCAGGGTGACAATACCTTGTTTATTCCCCGATTAATGCTTTACTTTTAAAGAACAGCTGAAAAGATCTGATGTGTCAGGTCATTTAAATGCTGCCATTTTGCTTTGGTTGGCAGAGCTCAGCGATTTCCCTAACCCAGCTGTGACTGCAGCTTTGGCTGTTGTTGGAAATGTCTATTCTGTCTCACGTCTGATGCTGACAAGGGGGAGCAGAAAAAAAGGAAAGAAGAGCTCTTTTGTTTCTGTATCTTTCAGACTGAAATTTCTGACTTATGCTGTGTGGAAAGCAAGCTAGAGAATGACTTATTTCATTTTTACCTTAATTTCTTTGAAATCTAAAAAAAAGAGCTGTTAGGAAGTCAGGCATCTGGACTTTAATTTTATAGGGTATTATCAGTTGTCTAAATGTGTAGCAGAATACATAGAGAAAATATCTTTTGTTGACATTATTTTACTATATACGAATGGTTTGATTTAGCATTTGTACCTTGGCCTTGAAGAATTAATTTCTTCTTTGAACTCTCTTACCTGGGTAAATGTCATTCTCGGCTCCATCGTTTATATAAAGAACTTGAAATCTTATTAACTCTTCCTCAAAGCATCTATGTTATATATCTCAAGTTACTCATGAATCCTTTTATTTCTCTGCATTCTATTATCTCTGCTTTATCTTGGTGTTTATCAGCTCTTGTCTAAAGAATTTCAATGATCAATGTCAAAAGTTATTGTTTTCAACTTCAGTTTCGCTTCAAAAGCCAACTCACCACAACTGTTGCAGGGTTAATATGTTCAAAGATGAAGTTCATAGTTCATTTTTTCCTTGTTTAGCATCTGCATTCTCAACCCTCACCTCCCAGAATTCTCTATAAACATAAGTACAAATAACATCCAAACAATGAACTTTAAAATATGACTACTATTCTGACCTCAAAATTCTTATATGGCCTAGTTACTCTGCTCTCCCTTCCTCATATAGAAAATACAGTGCGTAAGGCTCAACAGAAGTGATATACATAACATTTCTATGTTCCCTTATCATCTCCTATTAGCATTAAAGCATAACAAACTTGATTTTCATAACATTTTCTTACATTTCTATTAGTGATTTTTATTTTTTATAGTGTTTACAGCATGGTCACATTGTCCATTTATTAGGCAGATTGTAGTTTATCCTTTCTTGGTAATTACTCCTAATTAGCCTTTCTTGATCACTTTCCTCTTTGCTAGAACACAATATCCAGCATCTGTAATTTAAAGGAGGAAAAGTTCATTTGAGCTCGTGGTTTTTAGAGGTTCCAATCTACACTAGGCTGGATCTGAGGCAGAAATGGCATGGTGGAAAGGCCCGGGCAGAGGAAAGCTGCTCAACTAACAGTGTTTAGGAAGTAAAGAGAGAAAGGAGGAGTCTGAGAGGGAGACAAACCCTTCTAGTGACCTGCCTCTCTGACCAGGCTTTACCTTCTATTGTAACATTTAGTTACAGCACTCCCACGATCCAGCCCCTGCTCCAAAGCCCTGCCGTGATCACATGAGAGTACTGGGAGTCATCCTTCATCTAAACCATAATACACTCTAATATTTTGTGATGTTTATATCAGAATGTTTCCCCAAAGCCTCACGGGGGTGTGGCCTGAAAGGGGCATCTCTCTCCATCTTCCCTTGGTCTCAATGCCGCCTGCCATGTCATGAGTAATTTCTCCTCTGCATGTCCCTTTGTCTTGTCTCCATGCCATGGCACCAGAGAACTATGCACTGAACTGTGAGTGAAAATAAACCTTTCTTTCTTTAACTTGCAGGTGTCAAGTATTGTGTCTCACCAATGAAAATGTGAGACACGTTTAAATCTGTTATTATCAAAATGAAGGGACAAAATAGTGGGAAGTGGATGATACGTGTCTATAACCCTAGCTACTCAGAAAGCAAAGCACGGAGATCACAAATTTTAGGCCAGGTTGGGCAACTTAGAAAGATCCTTTCAGAATAGAAGCACTGAGCATATTGTGCCTTGGTGAAACATCTCTGCATTCAGTATCTGGCATTGGAAAAAGAAAGACAAACTCACTTCCTAAAAATTTTACATTTCCTCCAGAAAAACAAGCTTCTGTGATTGCCCTAATGGCTTGTCGTGAACACCATTTTTTGAGTGGGCAGCGCAGTTTGCAGTGCAGAGCTTGCACTCAAGGTCAGGTTAAACAGCTGTCTCCAGCCAAGCTGCAGCTCAGCTGATTCTTGTAGGTCTGCCTTAGCATTCACAGCTTTTCAGCGCTGCCTTTACGCATGCTATCTTAGGCACTTTTACAAAAATTACTGAGTTTTTGAGGACCTTATCATTCAGAAATATCAGCCACTATTTCTCTTGATTACTGTTGTTGTCTACTGCTCTAACACATATCTTTTAAGCAAGAGGTTCAATTGGGTCTCAATTTCAGAGGTTTCAGTCCATAGTTGGCTGGTTTCAACGCAGAGGGCCTGACAGAAGAGTGCTGCTCATGTCATAGCAGCCTGGAAGCAGAACAGGGCAATAGTTCCAGAGAGGAAGGAGTCAGGGATCATGGATCCCAAGGTCGTGCCTTCAGGAGCCACCAGGCTGTGGGAAAAGACATGTCTTCAACTAACCTTACTTCTTATGACTCCAGGGTCTTTGAGCTCTGCTAGGTCACATGATTTTTGGTTCTGGAGGAAATCTTGCTAAAGCCTAGTGTAAAAGGAAATTAAGGCAGGACCTTAGTCCCAGTGGAATGCTGCGAGGACAGTACAAGATGCTTTGCTAAGATGTTTCCGAAAGAATGGTCAACACGAAGGCCAGACATAGCCAAAGATAGCTCCTGGGATAGTTAAATAATTAAGTTCTCGTTTTTCTTTACCCCTCCCATTTCCCAGTTAGGCTTTTTGTGAAGAAAGCTTTAAAAATAAGCAGAGAAAACTATGATCGAAGCTTCAGTGCTAGTGTCTGGTCCCATAACTTCATCTCTCTCTTGTTTTCTTTCATCCACTGCACCTCATTTTCTTACCTGTCACCTCAAAGAAACCAATATCATGTACACCCAAAAGTGTGCTTTACTAATTTCCCAGGCATATTTCAAACCAATCAAGTTGAAAATTCAGCGTAAGTACTACAAATTCAATACAGAAAAAGTAAATTAAAGACATAGAACTTTTAGTTCATAGGCTACTTTTAAAAATAAATTTTAGTTTTTATTCATATTTAGGGTATATATACTTTTATATATTTAAAACCATTATGATGTGACCATTAAGATTCAGAATCATAAAAATATATGAATTAGGATCAATATATCTGGTGAAAATAAAATGGAAATATGAGTAAGAAGAGGAAAGAGAATTGCATTAATTTTTAACTTTTAGATGAATTTTTTATACATTCCTTGAAGTATGTAATATTGCACATAAAATCATCATGACATTTATATTCCATTTGCTATACTGAAATGATTGTAAGAGTGACTTAAAATGCTTATCTTTATGATGTCCTGGTATTGTACCCCTTGCAACTATATAAAATCATGGTGGAAAGCTATAAATTCAAGCCATACTATATGAAAGGTAGTTTTACAAAAGTATTCTGAGAAAATGTGAGGCGAAAAAAATGCATGGAAGAAATCTGAAAAAATGCCTCTTATCTACACATTGTGAAGAAAATGTTGAGAAACAAAACATGGCCATAATCTGCATTTGTAAAATGATGTAAAAACATTGGTTATAATAAAATACCAATGCTAAGCTATCCAAAGATGATTTAATGGCTTGAAGAAAAAAGGACACTAAGAAACTTTTGTTATTTAGTATTACGTGTGTTACTTATAGAATGTCACATTCTTCACTAATTCACCGACTGATCCAGGTATTCATTCTTTTATTCAGTGTATGTTTATTAATCAACAAAGTTCTACAAGAGCTTAGTCTGGCTATGATGAATGTACAAAAAATACATTGGAAAAAAAACCAAAAATAATACATTGAGATCTATTAATTTAATAAGTTCATCAGTTAGTGAGATACCTATGCATATGTGTAACCAAATTGAGTGTCATAAATAGCCGCTATCAAAACTATTGGAACTCTATGATGCTTTGAGGTGGCCATGGGAATAGAGTTAACTTTCATGGCTCAGCTCACTTTTGTAGACTTTGGTAAGCAGTAGGCTACAGTAAAGCTGAATTATGCAACTTTAGGCAACATAGCTTGTTCATTTACTAAATGTATGGCAAGTAAATCTCAATTATCTCATGTAAATATTTGGGGTAATAACAGATTTCCTAAAATTTATTGTAAATAATATGTGAGAAATATAGGAAGTAGTTCACAAAGTGATAAGGAGCACAATTGGCGAATAAAAACATACTTTTTCCCTTTCACATCTCTGACTCTCTTAGAGTAGTGCTTTAATCCTATTTTTCTACCAAACCTCTCTTTCTTCTCAGTCTCATCTCATCCCTTTTTTCCTTTACCCTTTACCTGCCACCAGCTGCTACTTTTGTCTGTTGAAAGTTTTGTTGTCCTCGAAGCTTCATGCATTATATTTCCTGCTTAACTATGAATCTAAAACTAAATATGGCCTCTCTAGATAAATATTCTCTGACTCTGTATTGCCCCCTGTTACTGTCCTTTATCACACTTCTTAGTTAGTGTGCAGTTTCAATTTATAATCACTTATTTACTAATCTGAATTTTTGACACATATATTTATTGATGGATAAAGTTTCATTGAAGAGAAAAAGATCATAGATGTTATGAATACAATTAGATTTAAAAATTGGAAACCACTCCAACTTGTTTAGGTGTGAAATGTTGTTGTTTTTGTTTTATTTATTTATTTATTTATTTATTTATTTATTTGAGACAGAGTCTCCTTGTGTAGTTCAGGCTGGCCTTGAGCTAACTCTGTAGCCTAGGCTGGTCTGGAACTTGCAATGATCCTCTTTGCCTCAGCCTGCGGAGTGCTGGGATTACAGGCATGTGCCATCATGCGTGACTTGGTTGTGAACTGTTGAAATGTATTTTCTATTCCAGTTTTCATGACAAAGCTTGTCTTTTTGTCAATTTTTGTGTCAAAAAAAAAAAAGATGAATAAGGGCTTGGAATTTAACTCAGTGGCTCAAACACTTGCCTGGTAAGTGTGAGATGGTACTTTGATCCCTGGTTAAAAAAAAAAAAAAAGAAAGAAAAGAATGAATTACTAATTTTTGTGCATTGCGCTGGAGATTTAGCTCAGCGGCATAAGAGCCTGCCTTGCAAGCAGGCAGTCGTGAGTTCAATCCCCCATATCGATACAAAGGAAAAAGACAAAAACAAACAAACAAACAAAAAAAAAACAAAAAAAAAAGATACAAGCAATTTTTCTGTATATATCAAGAAAAAAGTTGTTATAAAAATCACATATATTACTTGATGAGAAACAAATATTTAGGTATTTCTGAGAGATGTGCACAACAGAACAATGTCCTGTACAGAATAGAAGAATACAGTATATCAACAGAAAAGAGATGAAGAAAAGTTTTGCAAGTTCAGAGGATACCTCTGGTGTATTTTATGTGAATTATTATTTCTAAATGGAATAGTTTGTTATGTAAAGAAGCAATTTAAAATTTTATAGTGTATTGACTTCAAAATTTTTCTTTAGTCCTGAAGAAAGTGATAGATTTGAACTTTTTTACTGATATATTCTCTGGATATAGGTAAAATTATATAAATACAAATTTTTCTCAAGAACAAATTAGAAAGGATGTCAGAGTAAGTAGACAATTCAAAAGCAAACTATGCCACTAGAATACTACAAAGAAAATCAGTACTAGAGTAAAATAAAAGAATCAGTACTATGGTAAAAGGAAAGAATAATAGTTATACTTTCTTTTCACGATTTTCATGCCACAAATCACTTCAAATGTCAGCTGCCACTCTTTGTAATTTAAAAGAAACCTTCTCAATAAATATGTGAAAGCAACCACATATGTAGTTTGGTGTCTTTTATTTTACAGAGTAATTCAGCATCCTTTTGTTCTTAATATTTAGAATTACTTTTAAATTATCATCATCTACTGCTACTCAGTTTCATTTTAAATTTGACAGGTTGAATTCTGTCACCTAGGTGATAGGTAGTAGACCTGGAATGTCAATCTGGCTCCAAATTCCTAGTGTTTAACTCTTCTTTAAAATTTGATAAAGAGGTTTATTCTAGCTTATCAGAATACCAATGAATTATAATGAGAAGGGACATATGAATCTGTAAGTTGAAAGTTCAGTCACTGTGGTGATTTCATCACTAATATTGGGAAAGATTTGCTTGTGTAATACACTGGAGATCTTAATCGACCACCTGATATTCCTGGATCACAGTTTAGAGACAAAGATAGATCAGTAATAGGGAAAAAAAAAACACCAAAGCTTTCTGAAAGCATTTCAGAAACCCAAAAGTTTTCTTATTAAATGTTAGTGACAAACTTTCTTAGGGGTTAATATTTTACATAAGAAAAAAGGAAAGAATTAATCATTTCCCTCTATGAGAATTTGTGAATATTGGCTATTAAAATTCATTTTGGAATTTTATAGCCTCACACATAGGCGGGCAATAAGTAATTTTGAATTTCTAAGATAAATTTAAACCTTAAAAAGTAAAAATCAGAACTAACATTTGATCTAGAAACTGCCCTCTTGCTGTATATATAATGGAAATAAGATCAGTAAATCAAAGCAATCTGCACTCCACGTTTATTTAGGCATGACTCACAATGGTCAACAACTGCAAATGACCTAAGTGTTCATCAACTGATGAATGGATAAAGAAAATCGGTCCATAAACAGAGGGAAATATTCAGCCATGAAAACAATAAAATGCTGTTATTTGTCACAATATGGATAGACCTAGAGGACATTCTGTTAGGTGAACAATTCAGACACAAGGAGACAAATGTGTGTGATCTTCCTCATAAGTGGCACTTGTAAAAGTCGATTTTAGAGACATAAAGGAAAACAGTGGTTATCAAAGGCTGGAGTGGTCATGAGGTGATGACCACCATGAAGTGGACAGTATTCCTTTTCCAAGCCTTTCCACTGTGAAGTTTTGTTTTGGAGCCAGTTGATCATAGACTGAGTCCTTTGAAACCATGAGCAAAATAAACTTCGCCCCATAATCTACTGTTACCAAGTCTCATTTTAAAATTGATACCTTGAACTCTATCACTCAGGTGATAGCAGACTTGGGATGTCAATCTGACTCAGCATTCCTAACCTTTAAACTTCTTTAAAAATTGATAATGAGGTTTACTCTAGTTTACTAAAGTACCTTCTCATTTAAATTTGTCAGGTATTTTTTCCCAGTGATGGAAAGCGGATCAATACAGATACCTTGTACAAGAACCACAAATATATTAATTATGTGAAGCTTTTGTTAATTAGTTATATTTAATTAGCTATATTTAAACATTCCACAGTGTGTATGGGGGGGTTAAGTAATATTACCTTCAAGTTGTAAAACAGTATACAATAGAATAAGATTTATCTGGTTTTTAAAGCTTATCTCAGTGATTAACCCTAAGATGTTCATATGACTGTGTTGTTTTTTCCAATAAAGACCTGTTCTTTACGATAAAAAAAGCTGAGGGTCCCATTTGCTTATACATAGGTTCATTTCTTCAACATGAGACTTCATGTGGAATTTTGCAAATATATAATCACACACTTATTTCCTGGATGCATATTTAGATTTATATTATGTTATCTTACCTTTCATCAGGCCTATAGTTTATATTATTAATTCTAATAAAAATTATCCTATTTCTCAGGAAAGTGATAAACTGAAACTCACAGTAAACTCGCAATATCTGATATGCATATCTTACAACCTGCTCTTTTATCTTGTAATACACTCACATCTTGGAGTGCTTCATCCCACTGTTCAATGACATGGACACAGATTCATTTCCTACCCTTTCAATTTTAAATCATTGTCTTATTTCTTGTGAATTACTATCTCCAAAGATGGATTCATTCATTCATTACTTATCATATATTTTTGTTTGCAACAATTATATTTAACCTCTCAAATTTGTTACTACAAAGTTTCCTTTACAAAAATACTGTGAAAGAGCATAAAATCAAAATGCTGCAGACTACACCGAGTATACTAACCAATAATAAATAGGACCCATGTAAAAGAAGCAAAATATAATCACACAAAGAATTTTCTATTTCAGACTCAATAGAAACAAACTCTCCTGTTCTGACTGAGCTATCATTTAAACTTATTTACAATCGAAAAGAATTTTCAGTTTTTGAGTAGCTCTCTTTTAGCTTAGTCAGACAATACTGCCTAAGCAATTCTATTACTTTACAACACTGAGAAATTTCATTCACAGAAAAGGTTGAAATAAAAGAATGGTTCTCCAGGAGATTCTTTTTGACTGGCAAGTGGCTGAGTTTTCTGGAGAACATACACTGTCTAGGAACTCTACAATGTATTTATTTCCATAATTGAATTTAAGAGGGTTTTTGTAGGTAATGTCTTTTTGCTAATACAGACTAAACAATTTTGTTAGTTTTGTAATTATCATTACTTAGTTACAATATCTATAACAGGCTGATTAATGACCTCTCAAATATGCCCAGGTTCTAATATGATATTTTACATGACAAAGAGGAATGAAGGTAGAAGATAGAATTAAAAATTGCTTAATCAACTGACCTTAAAATGGAGACTCTTCTGACTGATCCAGGTGATCTCATGGGCCTTTAAAAGAAGAGAGAATTTTTAGTAATAGAGTAGCACTATATAAAACTAAAGATAGCCGTTGCTATCTTTGAAGAGAGAACCAGGTCACAAGCCAAGAAACGCCAATAACATCTAGAAGCTGGTAAAGGAAAATCAACAAAAACAAACAAATAAACAAAAAGCAAAACACGAACAGATTTTTACCTAGAGCCTCCGGAAAGAATGTAACCCCGATACTTTCATTTTAGAATGGCAAGTCTGCGTTCTGATATCTGACCTCAAGAAGCGTAAGATAGTCAGGTATGATGGCACATGCCTATAATTCTAGCTATTCAGACACAAAGGTTGAAAGTTCAGGCCAGTCTGGGCAACTTATTGGGCCTCTGCTTCAAATAAAAATAAGGGGACCAGGGATATAGCTCAGTAGTGGAGGCATTGGGTTCAATTCCTGATGCTGCAAAAACTGAAGTGTCGAACAATATGAAAGAACATAAGGGGGTTCAGGAATTTAAAACAGCAAAGAGAAAGTAAATTGTGAGTATTATATTGAAAAAGGCATAAAAATAGTAAAACAAGAAATGGGAATAAAGATGAAGCTCACATTTGTGTTGGTCTCTGGCAATAAATTTACCTTTCCAGTATTAGAAAACTAACATTTTTCCAATTTAAGTCAGAAATTCATCAATAGTTTGGCTCAAAGTTTATAAATAAAATTATTACCACCTTTCCACTTCTAAATAATATGGATTCATAGAACAACTGTCTCTGAATTCTAATGCTATGAATTAAAATCTTCCCTGTTATGTTACAGCATTAAAATATGTCATGACATTAGTTATCTTATTTTTTAAATGGCACAAGACTAGGTCCTGCATTATGAGGGTACAATGAGATAATGCATGCAAATAAAACCACACAGTATACAACAGACAATCGATGAAAGCAGTCATTGTTATTATCACATCTAATTGGCTATTCATTTTACTTTTAACATAGCCAAAATCTGTTTTCTACTCTTGGTGCCAGGTCTATATCCTCGTCACTCTTTTCTCGGGCCAGGGAAACAACAGCTCCCGAGGACTAAAGTGTAAGTACCAAGATTGAGTTCAAAATTTTCCATGGCCTGCTAGTGTCTAGGAATGATTTATTATTCAACTCAGACAAAATCCTCCCTTGAGTTGTGTATTCTAGTAACATGGAACTGCTTTAACATATTTACTTATGCTTTATCTTTGCCCATATTTCTTGTTTTACTACTTTTTCAGTATAATAATCAAAATTTACTTTCTCTGTGCTGTTTTTTAAATCCCCTAATCTTCTTTCATAGAATTCTGTGCAAAACAAAGCAAGAATTTTTTTCATGTGGAAACCGTCTACCAAATTATGCAAAAGGCTATGTTCTCCTTATACATAAGACAGATCTTTGGCAATTTTGTTGCTGCTAGTCATATACAAGATAAGCAGTTACCTATTTCCATAGGCCTACTTAATTACCTTATAATATACACACTACATATTTATCTATTTATTCATCTATTTTTGGGTAAACTGAACAGTCCATCCACTTACTTTCTCCTAAAACATGATTTTTATATTACTAGATTCCCATTATTTGATAACAGTGTGACAACTAACCACAGGTATAGAATAATCCTTATATTTTTGTAGGTAGGAAAAAAATCTATTTTTTTTATGCAGTGACCTCTCCATCTCACTTTCAATAGTAAAAAAGCAGCTTTTGATTAACTTTCACTAGATCAGAAACAATAATAATACTTTAAATATGTGAGGCACTTAAAACAACATTGTTCAATATTTAAAATATTTGTTATACTTTGGCCTTCTTTACTATCTAATTAAATTTTATTCACCCCAATGAATTACATAGTGATGGAAAATTTCTACAGTGAAACATATTTGAGCATACTGTTACCTTGCATAGAAATGTCTACATTTTATCTATACTTTTGGATGTCTTATGTCATTGCTTAGTGAGATGCTTATGTGACTTTTCATACTGACTCATAAAAACAAAGCTGAAAATCATGAGTTAGATCAAATTTTCCTATTAGAAGCAGCCTAAAAGCTGCTTAAGAAATGTCAATTGTTGAGTGTAACACCTCAGACTTCTCTTCTGAGGAGGTAAATTGATGAGATGATTAGTAGCTAGTCTGATCAAAAAAGGGCACACATGGAGATTCAGATCCTGTGTGGTAACTAGGATGGTAACATCAGAAATGTAATTTTCTAAAACTGTTATTTTTTTCTGAAATTCATTTTTAGTCTTAGTTTCCAAATCCTATATCTCCACATTTGCCAGTTTTCCAAGACAAAAGACATGCACTGAATTTCCATGTATTTTTTTACCTTCTTTATGTAAATAAATTAATCAAATAAAAGCCAATGTGTTAATTAAACTGAGTCTAGAATCCATGATGTGTGAAGTTGGTTGAAATATGGTGTGTAACTTTCAAAGAGGATTTGTAGTGGATGAAGAGAACATCAGTCTTTAAATATTTAAATGTTTCCATATAAAGAAGAGACTATATATATTTAACAGTTATGAAGGAGAAAAAATCACAGAATTTAGTTCTGAATAAAAAATTAAATAATCAAACTTTTCTAAAAATTTGGAAAAATTTTTGAATTTTTGAGAGAATCTCTTTAACAGAATTGAGTTAATTTCAAAGCAATGCTTGTAACATCTTAAACTGTGAGGTATGATGCACTAAATTATCACTATACAAAGATTCAGATTTAATAAATGCGTCTCATGCATTTCCTACTCTGGGCATTGCTGGTATTACAATTCAATATCAATAAAACCTGGTGCATATCATCAAAAAATTTATTGATATCACCTCTTACAATTTTTTGAAATTAGAATGGTTACCATAAAAACAAGAAAATCAGAAGGGTTGATTATAATGTGGAAAACTTGGCATTTTAGAATAGGAATGTAACGTGTTAGGCTGTAGTGAAACTATGTGTGTTTCTCAAAAATTTAAAAATAGAGTTATATGATGAAAATTTCCATTTTTTTCATAAATATGAGAAATATTGAAAGTAGAGACTTTAAGAGATACACCCATGTTCAGAGAAGAATTATTTTCAATGGACAAAAGATAAGAGCAAACCAACTATCCATCTGAATATATAAACAAGATATAAACGTTGCATTGTTATTTATCTTTAAACAAGAAAGTCATCCTCAAACATGTTACAATATGGATAAACTTGAGGACACTGTGTTGTGTGAAATGGCCCTATTACAAGGGTAATATATTATATGATTACAGTAAATGTTGGTAGTCATATTCATAGAGACAGAAAGAATGGTGATTGTTGGTAGTTAGGAAGAAAAATAGAATTGGTTTATGGTTACAAAAATTTATGTTTTGGAAGATGAGAAAATTATGGAAATGGATAGTTTGATGATTGTAATGAATGTTCTTAACACTATTGAAGTATATATTAAAATGTTTAAGGTGCAAAATACATGTTATGTATATTTTATAATAATTATTAAGAAGCTCGTTGTCTTGTCATTGTCCCTCTCAAAATCTCAGGTTTAATGTGCATTTTACCAAAATACTTTAAATAAATCACTGTATTCACTATTTCAAGTACTAAATATTAGTCCTTACTGCCACTTTTTTCTGTCTTAGTTTGATATCAGTTCTGATACCACATATTTATCTCATCTAGACTCTCAAAAATAGCTTTTCCAGGTTCTCTCTCTCCTTTCTAACTTCTACCTGATTTTGTTTTGTTTTGTTTTTAAGTTCTCCTTAATAACTCTCAAACTTCACACCTAGCACTATCCCACTAGCTATTTTCTAGTTCAAATTAGCATCATTTTTGCTTAGTGTCTGTGGTAACCTTTCATGGAGCTCTTTAGTCTTATTATACACTCACCCACTATTTAATATATAGTACTTATAACTTTATAGACTCTCCTTCCCTGATTAAAATTTAATTTTTTCCTTTGAGACTTCAAGATAAACTTGAAATAACTAAAGTAAGAAGTACAAAGTCTCAACATTTTACGAAATGCAAGCCCGTTCATGACAAGTGCTGCTTTCCCTCAACTCACCCTGCCTCCGCCTCTCATCCTTTCAGTTAATAATGTTTACAGAGCATTTCCTTTATGAAAAATACTTTGCTAGGTACTGGGGAAAGTGTGAAATAGAGTCTATGATCTCCTGGAACATACTGTCTGAGAGGGGATAGTGACAGAGAGGTAAAATTATACAAGTAAATACATAGTACAAAATTGACAAGTGCTAGAGGAGGAAATGAGCAAAACGCTCTCACTATTCTGGAGGGCTGGAAAGATCCCCCTGAGAGGGTGATACGTAAGTTTACACTTGAAGGTTGAGTATTGAGTTTTAATAAGACAGAATGGAACCCATAATTACCACTAGGGAGAGTAACACAGGCTCTTTTTTAAGCAAGAAGGATAGGAGGGCATCTGATGAATGAAAAACTCAGTTGAGTACAAAGAGAGAGAATGGTGGTACAAGGGGGAGGATGAGAGCTGGATGGACAGCTAGGATTTTGTTCTTTATTCTTCAGAGATTCATCTTTTAGTTATGTTGCTTTTTCCCCCAGCACATGCTCTCTCACTTCTCTGTTGTTTCTGTTGGTCATCTCTTTTCCATGCCTCTAATGAATGTTACTCATCCCTGAGAATCACCTCAGATCTCTCTTCAGCTGGGTTAGTGCTCTGCTGTATCCTCCTGGAGCTTTTTATAACTTCCACAGCTCTTTCCCTTCTGTGCAGTCAGCTTACGTATATCCATCTGTGCATTAAACTGCAGCTTAGCAGAAAAGTGCTACTGAAAAATGAGGAAAAATCTAAGAATTCTATTTACACTTTTCAGCTAGGTCAATGTGTTCTGTCCAGTTAAATTAATTAAAATAATTGTAGTTTATCAGCTCATTTTCTTCACTTTGAAATAAATTCTAATTTTTATGTTTTAATTTTGAAGTAAGATTTGCATTTGTAAGATGTAATAGTTTCATATATATAGACATTGTGAAATAGTCAACTCCAGTCATTTCACATACATATTTGCGTGTGTTTATGTGTGTGTATGTGTGTGCATGTACACATGTATGAAAACACTGAAAATATATTCTTTATAATTCTCAATATATAATATATCATGACTAACTGCAGTCATTGTAATTCTCCTTTTAAATTATTCTTCCTAACTAAAATTTACTGTACTTTGACATGATAACGTGGTTGAAAAGCACTTTTTTTTTAACCAGAAATTTTCTGTCAGTTCCTTTTATAACCTGGTATTTTATTTTCATTTATGCCAACCCTACCTTAAATTTGTATCTTCTTTCCTATTTAGAAGTTATTGCTAACCCTGCTGCAGTAAGATCAATCAGACCATTTAGTAAGATTCACTGATGGGTTTTAGTTGATTGGACAGCCTCTTGGCCATTGATATACTCATAATCTGTTTACAGTTAAGAACCTCAACATTCTATTTAAATCTATTGATACCATTTCTTTTTATTCAGTTTCATTGGATTTTGACCTCATAAAAGCTTTGAATCTTATACCTTGGTTGATCATATTCAGGTAATTATAGAATCCTGTGGAGCAGACAGACATGGAGGTATACTCCTGCAATGCCAGCACTTAGGAGACTGCGGCAAGAGGATCCATGTGAATTGGAGTCCAACTGAGGCTATATATTGAGTTCAAGGCCAATTTGAACCACGTAGTGAGACCTTGTCTCAAAAAAATCCTATGGAGTAGAAATGATAGTTAGATCAACAAGGATATTTCTATATTTCTAAGCACATGCCCTGGAAAACAAGACAGACTGTGTAGTAATGATCTACATCTTAATAAATTTAGGAAACACTAATATATCTTTCCCAGAGAGAAAATTTTATGTCAACTTTAAGGCTGTTATAATCTCATAGTAAAGAAACCTATTGATGCTATCTATAAGATTTATGCCAGAGGCATTATATTTTCAGCAGTATGTCTGAAACCTTGAAACTATAATACAACAGTATAAGATATTATGTAGAGCCCTAAATAACTAAAGCACATCATACAAAAACAGATAGCTGTAAATTATCCAAATGTGTTTAATATCACTTTGATAATTTAAAATACATTGGTGAAGGACTTTTTTATTGGAATTTAAGGAAAAAAGTAAAGTCCATCTACAAGATGTTGTGAGATTTGTAGTGTAGTCTCAGTTTGGCCATCATAAGCAACTTGAAATTAGATTTCATGTAGGGAGATAAATCAAATATAAGTCCACATGACAGAGCTGCAGTTCAATAAAATATTTAGCAGGGCTTTTTTTTTTTACTTACACAAAATATGAATAAATATTATCATGATGTTTATGTAATTTTATGGGTTAGAAATGTATAAAATATTAAGTTTTAGTTTAAAATTTGAGAAAATCTCAAGAGAAGCATTACAATACCTTTCTTGATTCTATCCATTTAGTGTTTTCATGAATAACCAGAAAAAAATGGAAAATTATAAAATTTACTGATGATATAAAATCCCATTAACTTGTGAACAGCATAGAAATCAAAACGTGGGTTGAAAAATGGTTTAAGAAGCTATACCCTTTCAAGGTGCTAAATCTAACATGTAGAAATTCCACAGGGATAAATGCAAGGCTCTAATGAGTAAAAGATGAAGGAAACAAGACACCAGTCACAAGTTTAGACTAAAAAAACAATGTGCATCAGTCTTCAGGTAAAGTTTGAGTACGTGAATGTGATGAAGGTTATTTGTTCGCCAAGAGTTGAAGAGTTGTTGGAGTTAAACAGGAAAAGGGAGGCACCTCTGTGTAGTAATAAAAGAAAAGGTGCACGCTAGCATCAAAAAGCTGGAATTTGGGATTATTCAAATCACAGTTCTAGTACTTGCAGTTTGATTTCAGAAAAGTTTCTTTCCTTAGTTTTAAAGTAGAAAAATTAACAACTACCTTAAAAGTTTTTTCAAATTTTCTTTCTCTGCATCCTCTTCTCTCTTTTCTACTTGTGTTCAGTATTTCTTTTGCCTCTATATTCTCATACTTTATTTTTCCTTTTCCTTTGTTCTTTCATGTGCTTTTTATTTTCTCTGAATTTTCTTTCTAATTGTGATTGCCCTAAGTTCTATACAATGTTGGTTCCTTAACCTTCCATTTAGAAGGTTGAAGAATTCTGAGATGCAGGTAGAAGCTCTATTTCCTATAATTGCTGTGACAACGACTAGTCATATTCTAGAACATTCATACTGGTGGATTATGGGATAAATTTACAATTGCAGAGAATGTTCAGGGGAGTAGTTTGTGGTAAAATAGTCTAAGGAAACATTATAGTAATTTTACTATGTTACTCAGATAATGTTTCTACACCAAGCTTATTAAATATTTTAATGTGACTGGGCATTCAATGACATGAGATTATATTATATTGCTAATTATTGAAAATATGTTTAAAGTTGAAAATTTCCTAAGATTAAAATATCTTAACATTGTTGGTTAAAGTTGATTGTAAAGAATGTGTATGCTTCTATGTTCTGTTTTTTAACTTTTTTCTAGAACCTACATTACATGTACATTTTCCCAAGAGGAAAGCATTGCTGGTTTTCTTTTCTTAGTGCAGAAGTATTTATATTTTATTCCTTTTCTTTGTAATACATCATCCACCTCAGCCTCCATTTCTTTCCCTCTGTACTCCTATGTGGTGGCTCTGCAGTTTCTGTTAGCATGTGGCCTAAGGTAAAGGAGAACCACAGGAGGAACCCTACAAACTATTAAAGCCTCAAGTAGTATAATTGTTGAGACCTTTATGCTATTCTAAGAGAAAAGAAATGAATCCACCTTTAAACACTGCAACCGACTTAAGAATAATCCTACATTAGTTTCCCAGAGTATCAGATATCACAAAGAAGATTATAGTGCTCTATCTACAGCCAGTTCACCCTCTGAAGTCACTATCTTGTCAACCATCAGGTGCTAGGAGATTCCTGGAAGCAACAGACAGTACACAAGCCAGAAAATTATTTTATCAAGGTGATCTAGAAGAGACAGCACACTCACTCAACTAAGGCATACACCCAGTATACTGCTGGAGACAGATTATAGCATTCGGAAAAAGGTAAAGTAGGCCCTGGAACCCTGAATCATTAAAGTCAAAGGCTCATCACAAGGAGAAATCTACTAAATACATAGATCTCCACTGCAGTGACAGAGCTTTCTGGCCTATTACATGCACAATTCCATCAAATGAATGCTGAAGGGGAAGAATTTTCAGCCAAAACTCTTTAAAAAGATAGAAAATGACTGAAGAGACCAGTGACAAATCAGCAGCTAAGTGAAATAATTACTAAAGTGCTCAATTTAAAGATGATATAAGTAAGCAGAAGAATGGACCATTCACTAAAATTATCAACAAATTTATGGAAGAAACAAGTCAACATCTGAGTAAACTAAGGGGAATGAAGTTACAAAAGAGCACATCAGTAAAGACTTAGAAGATCTAAAAAGGAATGATAAAAATTATAAACTTAACTAGTGGTTTTGGCAGTTTTGTTTTCTAGCCCTCCTAGAAAACAAAACTAATAATTATTGAAATTGAAGAGGATATAATGGTATAAAATTTTATAAAAATCATTACCAAAACTTTTCCAAATTTGAGTAAAGTTGGATACCCATATAGACATGACTAGAAAAGAACTTCTACATGACACATCATTATCAAAATCCAGAAACTCAGAACAAAGAGAAAACACTAAAATTTGTGAAAGAAAAATATCAACTTACAAAGGCAAATCCTTCTGAATAATAGCAGATATCTCAATAAATACTGCAGGCAAGGAGAGCTTGTAGTGAAGGATTTCAAACTCTAAAGGAAAATAATTGCTTACTCTAATTACTATATGCTGTACATTAGTTTTCAAAATAGATGGAGAAATAAAGACTTTCTACACCACAGAAAAGCTGAAGAAATTCATGACCATCAAATTAGCAATGCAGAACATACTCAAGAAAATCCTTAAGAGATTCAGTGAGGCCAATATCACCCAAAAAACTAAAGGGAAAGAATAAATCTCAATGGGAAAGCAGTTAAACAAAAAGAAAATAAAAGGTACCATCACTGGAAAATGATACAGTGACAGGAATCAGTAAGTACTTTTTAATAACTCAAAATGTAAAATGACTTAATTCTCAATCAAAAGAAAACATACTGACATATTGAATCAAATACCAAAACTCAGCCATGTGTTGCCTGTAAGAAACACACCGACTAAAAGTAAAAGGATAGAAAACAGTACACCATACATCCAGAATTCCGAAATGAGTGGGATCAGCCATTCTAATTTCTGGCAAAATTCACTTCAAGTCAAAACTAACTAGAAGAGACAAAAATGGTGACTCCTAGTGATAAAGGGAACACTTCACTAGGAATCAGTGACAGCTATAAATATATGTGCTAAAGGTCAGTGCATTAAACTTTATGCAACAAAGGCTACATGACATAAAAGTACAAACAGGTACCTGCACGATCAGAAAAGACTACCACTGTGACACATGAGCTGTGAGTTAGGGGGACACCCAAGTTGCTGGAGATCTTTGGATGATAAAGTAAGAGACTACTTACTTGGGCTTACTTAGCCCAAGTGAATGGTTCTCAGTATCTTTTAAGATTTCTATCTTTTCCTAACGTAATTTACTCTCAAAGATTTCTCTCCTCTCCTCTAGAGGAGACTACTAGGGCACTAACAAAGAGAGAATGCTAGAGAACTGAAGAAGTCCCCTCAAATAATTAGCTGATCAACACACTCATTCTGAAAAACTACCTGAGTCCAGGGGCTGCACTATCTGAAAGATCACAGGTAAAAGACTTAGTACTGGGTACTTAGGAGTCAAATACCTATTTTTACCAGCTTGACTGGAAAAATTCATAAAAATTGTACATGTACACAACTGGAGACATAAAAAAATATAAAAATATCTCAAGTGGGATATTGGAATATTAAAACTAAAATACATGAGATAAAAAAATAAAAATACTGGCTGAGGATAAGAACAAACCAGAGATTTCCAGAGAAATACAATAGGCAGTAGTAAAACAAAACATAGGAAACAAAAATAATAAAAACTAAAACAAATCTGTAAGAAGTGGGACAGCTTAGATGGCCTGGACCCAAAGGACTAAGGACTAAAACTTCTATAAACTAGGAGTGAAGTAAAGATTTTTCTCCCTTAACTTTGGACATTATGTTGTCTCAGCAATGAGAAAAGTAGCTAGTACATATATTGTATATCCTGTTGTATGAATTTCATATCTTACTGATATACAAACTGAATATTTGGGTTGTTTCTAGTTATTCATGATTGTAACTAAATCTGTTATTAAAAGCACAATTACAATTATGAAGTATTTCTAACTTTCATGAAATAATTCTCTTTGATGTTTTCGTACTCAGATTAAAACATTCAAATCCATTCTGACCATAAGATGTTATTCTCACTGTTCTTTTTGTGCATGTTCAAGTCTTGCTTACCATTCATTTTATAGTAGATTGCCAGGACCACATCACATTTTAAATTTTCTCAACTAGTCACATACGATAATGAAATTATCACCTCTAGTTATCTGTGCTCTCTATTGTATAGGAGTCAAGCTGATCCTACTTTAAGAGGGAGAAAACAGCATATCTGTTCAGGCTAACTACACGGGTTGCAAAATTTCTTTTGGATATCTGTATATAAATTTTTAAAAGGCTGTGGGATTTCCAATTGAAACTTGTTTCTTTGTAATTTTATAGTGGTTAGCTTTTAGAAAGACAACCTGCTGAAAATCCACTTTTCCAAGTATAAAATATAGGTGCAGCAATAGCTACTGGACATATGCAGGGAGAATCAAGGAAGATAATACATGTAAAAATGTGAGAAATGTTAACTTCTATGGGCATACACCTGTGCTTAAAATTATCATTCTGAATAATTTACTGTTTATACTTTAATAAATATTTTACATTTTTGAATTAGATTAATATTTTATTGAAATAATTTTAAATTTTTGTTCTTTTACCTATTATTTACGCTATCTTTTCATGAAATATAAATAATTTTCTTCCTTATTCAAATTTTTCATTAGCTTGTAATATTATGAGACACTGTTATTAAAATGCACATATTTCATAAATACAATTATTTCTTTCCCAGTGCCCACAGTACATATGGAGAGATTAGCAAGGAATTTTGGTATTTTAGATGCTTAAATATGTATTACATGACCACAGAGGACAGATGCTAACTTTGGAAAAAATTTAACAGAGTCATTTTGAGAGTATATTACGTTAGGAAAAGATAGAAATCTTAAAAGATACTGAGAACCATTCACTTGGGCTAATTTATGACTGGTTTCCCATTAGCAGAATGTTGAGTTATGATTCTTTTGAAATTAATTTATTTTAGAAGAGTTGCCAGGAAAAAAAAAAAGATAAGTAAGTTTTACAGAACAGAGAAAGGAAACCAAGAAAGAATACAAGGACTTCTGGAATAATGACTGACTCAAAATATAAAAGGTAATTCTTTTGCTTCAATTTAGGGTGAAATATTACAACTCTTGCTTCACAACTTCTAATAGACAAGAGTGTACTAATGGCTAAAAGCGTTTCCCGTATCATTTTCTAATAGTTTCAGAGTTTTAATTCTTACAGTTAGGTCTTTGGTTTGTTTTCAGTTGGTTTTTGTACAGAGTGAGATAAGAGGTGTTTTAATCTTCTGCCTGAGGATATCCAGCTTTCCTGCTCTACTTACTGATTAGGCTGTTCTTTCTCTAATGTGTGTTTTTGGCTCTTTTGTTGAGGATCAGCTGGTTGTAGATGTGTTGGTTTAGTTTTGGAATCTCTGTTTGGTTCCACTGATCTATGTGTTCTTATGCCAGTAATTCGTTGTCTTGGTAATTAGAGCTTTGCGGTATGTCTTGAAGTCACCATGTAATGCCTTCAGTTTTGCTCTCTTTTGCTCGAGATTACTTTGGTTCTTTGGAGTCTTTTGCGCTTCCAGTTGAATTTGAATTTTAGGATTTTTTCTAGTTCTATAAAGAAGGTTTTTGGCATTATGAAGGGGATTTAAATTAATGTATAAATCACTTTCAGTTGTATGAACATTTTAAAAATATTAATTCTTCCCTTTTATGAGATGTCTTCATATTCTCTTCAGTTTCTTTCATCAGCATTATAATTTTGATTGTAAAGTTACAGTCAAGATTTAAACCTGAACAAATGGATTTCAGTTGACTACGATTTAGGGTCTTGCACTACTGATCTTTAAGTAACAGACCTCACAGTGGAGGGATGGAAAATGTGAGCTCAGGGAAGCTTCCTTGAATCCTAGGAGCCTCTCATAGGGAATTTCTTTGGTGTGTATGCGTCCTTTGTCATGGATATAGAGAGTTCTAAATAAGTACACCCTTGGTTAATTCCAAAATATTTTTATTTTTCCTGGTACATGAATTTCAAAAACACTCATTCATCCTGTGTTAAATCAAAGTTTCCTGCAGACACATCCTTGGAATTAAAACAACAATAATTAGAATGAGATATGAGTTTTATTAAAAAAAAAAAAAAACTCTTAATTTGGAAGTGCCATAGTTTCCAGTCAAAGGTGTAAGCTATTACCTACCAGATCTTCTGTAAAATTAAATGCTCTAAATATGAGTTACATAATATGATGAAAAACCTGGTTGTTCTGAAATAAATTGTTTTAGTATTGTGTATGTGAAGAAACCATCATCATTTATTCATGTTATACTTTTTCTCCAAGTTAAAACTATCTTGGATACTAAGAGTATAAAATGAAATAAGTACAGTTCTTGCTTTACAATCTTTCATGAAGAGACTATTGAGTTATACATGAATTAGTAAAAGAATTAGTAGAATATTTGGAAAATCATCTCTTTTAAAATAGAACACAGCCTGCAGTGTCTGCTGGCATGCTGAGTTAGCATATGTCTGTTTTCTGCTGCTACATGACAAACTGCCCCCAAACTTAATGTCTACAACAACACCTATCTATTTGCCTGTAATTTTGTGGATCAGCAGTTTTATTTGGGCTCATCTGGGATAACGAAGCATTATTTTAATTGATGTCAGCTGTGCTCGTGTGTGTTTCATCTGAGAGTGAGGATTAGCACTTCTCTCTATATGCTTTCTTATTCATGAGAAAGGTAGTTCATGCTTTTTCACAGAGTGGGTAAAAATGTTTTAAGGAATGACAAATGGTAATTTACAAACGCTTTTCATTCTCTGCTTGTGTTCCTTCCACTAGTGCTGCATTGCGTGAAGCAGGTTATGCAGCCAAGATCAGAGTCGACTCTGTAGGATACTACACAGGACATGGAGTCCTTTGGGATAATTACAGTAACAAAGTACTATAAATGTCTTTTCCCCTCAGGAGTTTTCATCTTCCCTACATGTTAACTAAAGTGAAAGGAGTCATCTTCCCTACCTACCCTTATGCACAATACATAATGATAATATAGTGAGAACACCTGCATTAGATTATCCCATTTGAAGCACAGGCATTCAGTGGTCACTAGTTTTTAGCAACTCTGAAATATAATCAAGCACATTTTATAGTTAACTTTTCCCTACTCCCAGCTCAAGGAACATTCCTTTATTAGAACCCCATTGGGCTTCCTTAGTGGTTCTTTGGTTCATTGTGATTCATCGCTGTGGACTGTGCCCTGTGAGAAATCTTTTCTTTTTCAGAAAAAAAAAAAAAAAAATGGCTAAGCAGGTTGCCCATCATATTTTCTACCTGAAGAAGATCAGATCCCAGAGTCCTCTTTGGTTTAGAAATGTCTTTGTCTGTTTTAAAGATCCAATTTGTTGCAGTTCCATTAATAAAATTGTAATTTTTCTATGAATTAGATTTTGGTTCATTCTGTTAGACATGGCCTCATCAAAAGTTCTTTACCTATTGAGGCATCATTTTCTAGACTTTTTCAAAAGTATCTGAGTTAGACTTTTGTGGAACCATATATATTTTGAGTTCATATTTTGAGGCATTATGCTTTAGATCTACAAAGTCCCCAAAAAGTTCAAAGAAGGAGGCTTTTGAAAGGTGATTCTATTTCTCACGGGTTGCTAGTTAGAAGGCGGGTCCTAGTCAAAGCCATGGGTCACTGGGCATGAGACTTGGAAGGGTACATTCTAATTCCTGGCTCTCCCTTCTGTCTGATTCCTGGCTGAGCAGGTTTCCTCCCTCCTGCATCTTCTCCAGGCAAATTACAGTCAACCAATCATGGGTCAAAGCCATTGAAACCCGTAAGCCAAAGTATGTATCTTCCTCAATAAGTTGTGAGTGTCAGGTATTTTTCCTAATGACTAAGACAAGAAATCTGATATAAAGATGAAAATATCTAATAGGCACTCCCTGAAATTTTAGAGTGCCTAATAAAAAGTTTTTTACATTTGCTGGTGTATTTATCCTGGAATTATTTCATTGTCTGAGAATGTTTCTCTGTCAAGACAGTGTGGAAAAATAAAGTAATTCTTTAATACTCAGACTCTGAAATTACTTGCTTCTCATTGTTTTTTTTTTACTTTTGCTTAAAAACTTAGCAATTCTCTAAAAGCTAAAACTCACCTTCCTCTTCCTTCCTATAATTTACCAAATTCTTATATGCCTGTAAAATATGTGATCTGTATTTTAAACATTCTTTGTAGAAACTTCCTTAGCAGATATATATATATATATATGTATATATATATATATATGAATTAGGGGAATATATATATGAATTATATATTATATATTATATATATATGAATATATATGAATTAGGGGAATATATATATATATATATATATATAATTAAGCTTGTTAATTGCTTTGATTCTCTATGCACATCTTACCATTTCTTCCAAATGCAGTATGAATTTCCTCACTTGTATTCTAGCACTCATTTAGAGCTTGTTTTTCTAACTTAGATTTTAATAACAATTTGCTTGTTTCTCTTACAGATTTTACCTAACACCTTGTCTCAAAGTACCATTTTTTAAAGTTTCTACAGGTGTGTATGTGTTACTCATAAAAATAGTAACTTAGTAGGAATCTCTTTGAGACTTGCAAAGAAAAAACTGTGCTGATAAAAAAGCATGATTTATTACAGTACCAGATTGGAAGTCAATTGACAAAAGAACTAATCTTATATGAAAGTAAACAATGTTCCATCGCTCCTTCCATTAAAAGGCCCTTACATAAACACTTCCAATATTTTAATTTTCTAGTAGATTATAATTTGAAATATCAGAATATGACTTAGTTGTATCTTTATACAATAGGTATTTCCAGTTTTTATTTGGAAGATATCACTTCTTCAATTATCGATAATCATAAACACAACATATGATTAAATGTAATATTGTTACCACTAATATGACCCTAGTGCTTCTTTATGTAATAGGATTTACCATCTATATTATTATTATTATTATATAATACTATTAAAGACTCATACAAATAATCCTGATATATGAAATAGTATTGATACACAAACTCTTATTTACAGTGGAATTATAACATTAATTACAAATGCTTAATTTTTCTATGCTAAGTAGATAATTCATATCACATAGGTTGAGAGTAACTTAAGATACTATCACTCATAGAAAAATCACAGGTTTATGGTTCATGGCCATAAAAAAATCCAGTACAGTATGTACCACTAACATGTTTAATCAGAGACCTATTTTCCCTCCTCTCTTATTGTTTAAACGTCAGGGATTGTTTTTCAGGTCCAACTTCACTCAGTTCCTCATTGTTATATCGAAGTTGTTCTGTCATTCAGAAATATGTTCTTTTCTTGACTACTGTAGCACTTCTTGCTTTGAATTTGAATTTAAAAACAAATATATTCAAGTTAAATTTGTATATACTAGTGTTTATGATACCACATGTTTATGAAAGCTCTCAAAACTGCAAAATTCACTGATGAACATTTCTGAGGATCTAGTCTATCAAGTAGCAGGCACAATATTATGTTCTGATTTATAATGGGGAAGGTAAAATATTCCTCCCATTCTATTTTTGTGGATCTTATGTGATGCTGCTTCTAGAAGTTAATCAATGAATACAAGTGCAGGTTAAGTACTATAAAAGTGGATTATGAGAATATGTGATAGAGGAAAGAAAAGCTTCCCTGAAGAGAGTGCAGAGGAAGGACTAGTAGGAGTGTGTAAGATAGATAGATAATATTAGTTTTGGCATCAAAGAGTTTTATATTATCTGAAAACTGTTTCCTTTTAATATAGTATTGAGGATCTGTTTTATATCAAACTCTTTTATGCACACTCAACAATATAACCTGATTTTATGCAGGTCTTGTACACGGTTTTTCTCTATGAAACCAGTTGTATACAGGAGTTTAGATGCTTTAAGTGAGATAGTGATTAAATGTTTTTATTTTATCTTTGTCTTTGATAAAATGACAAGTAAAATTGATTACTGACAAGATGCAGAAAGAAACATTATTGGCTTCGTAGGGTTGCTATTAGGAAAATACTACAAACTGATCAGTTTAAAATGAGATAAATTGATGGGAAGTCTTGCAGTTCAGGGAACTGAAAACTGCAGTCAAGGTTTCAGCAAGCTCATACTCTGCCCACAACCTGTTCAGCAGAACATTGCCTTTCCTCATGGCCAGTCCTGTTAACAGCTGTTCTTGGCTTTTCTTGATACATACATTGATGATCTCTTTGTTGTTACATGGCTATCTCCTTGGGCATCTTTGCATTGGCTTTCCTTGCACTTTCCTGTTTTGGTGTCCAAATTTTTCCTTCATATAAGGACACCATCATCCTAGATTAGGACCTTTTTTTTTTTTTTTTTTGTACTGGGAGGATCATCTTAATTATATATGCAAAGGGCCCATGTCTCCATAAAGTAATAGTCAAGGACACCAGGGGTTAGGATTTCAGTATATCTTTGAGGACAACATAATTCAATATATGAAAAAAACCCGTTTGCATTATGTGTAAGAAAAAAGACCCTAAATATACCTTCTGGTTAAGAAATTACTTAATTTAGAATGATGGAGAAGATTGTTTTAATTGGGAAAAATGTTTTAATCTCTGTGTAGTGATTTCCTTCTAGATTACTGACAATTTTGAGGGTACTACAGAGATATACCATAAATGTGTAGCGATGTTTGTGTGAGTACCTATCATAGTATAACATGTTGTAATATCAAAAGCTTAGAAATAGGGCCGGGGATTTAGCTCAGTGGCTAGTGCAAGGTCGTGAGTTTGATCCCTGGTACCAAAAAAAAAAAAAAAAAAAAAAAAAAGAAGAAGTGATTCTAAAAACTTAGAAACAACTGAAACAGTCATTGTGGTGGATTAACTAATGGTCACCTTATAACACCCAACTGAATTGAATCAGCGTTTTGCTGGGTGTGGAAGGCCCACCTGAGGATTGTTGCCAACAGCATAAAAGGAGAAGTGGAGGGGAAGATGGTGTGCTGTTGATTCTTCTGGAGAACTTGTCATGCTGGTTTTCTTGCTATGAATTCAGCTGTTCTCATGGTTGTCAGGGAAGCTGAGGTCCTTGCTGTCACTGAGGATTGCTCCAGTTTGCTTCAGGGGAACTCTGGGCCTTACCTTGAGCGTCATTTCCTGGCTCCAGTGCAGGCCTCACTGTGTAGGCGCTGACCATTCACCCTGCTGGCACAGACTTTCTGGCTTCCGCCACTGACCTTTTGGCTTTCTCAGTGCAGATCTTTGATTCACACTTGCATGAGACTTTGGTGTGGGCTCTAGGCCTCCAGCTGGACTCATGAAGGATATTGACATTGGATTCAGGCCCTTAGCTGGATTCTTTGGGTCTCCAGTAGGTGAACTGATCTTCCGTTCTCATCTGCATTTGATTTTTTGGGTAAATATTATAAAATAATGCTATAAAAAATGTGCTCTGTATTGTCTGCTCCCTTATAAACTAGGCCTTTAACAGTCGTTAGTAAGGGGCTGGTTGGACACACTGAGATCCATCAGCTGAGAAAGTGGAATACTATATTTTTGGTCACTTTAATAAGTGAAGTACAATTGTTAAATAATAGTAATGTTAGAGTAAATTATATGAAGAGTTCAAATGTTCTGACTGCTCTCCAACTGGCACAGAATGTGCTAAATGTTTAATATGTCATGCTGAATTTGCCCAATCACCATGTGAAATGTTGTTCTCTCCATTGTACTAAGAGGCAATGGTAACCAGGAGTAGGTGATTTACTTACTCTTACACAGTGCTGCGTGAGACAGTCTGTATATGGAGGTAACCAAACTGCAAATCTGTATATTGTTCCTATGCTGGGAACAGTTGGATAGACACAATACCACATATAAATTATAGACATCAGTAACTTAAGGACTACTCCGAATATGTGATTCTACTTAGGGAAAAAGATGTGTGTGTGTGTGTGTGTGTGTGTGTGTGTGTGTGTGTGTGCTGGAAGCATATAGAGTGGGGTAAGTGGAAATGAGGAAGGAAATTAAAATTGCAGAGCACCATATAATTAACAACAATACCCCAAACTACAAATAATAAGGCAAGAAATGTGCTTTAAAGCCCTTCACTATCTCAGGAGTGAAATAATCTGAAAAAGAAGTAAAAGACAAATCTTGAAGAAAAAAGCTTGCAAGTAGATGGCTTATTTGTTCACAGCTCATTTTTTCTGCTCCACAGTCCTGGAAGGGCTTCCCCTTTCTGGCCACGTTGGTGTGTGACAGATCTGCTGCCACAATTTTCTTCTACAGAAATTACATTTGGTACTGAACAGGAGGCCGGAGAGGAGGATATTGAGATGCAGGATTGGTAATAGCTAGTTTAGAATGGGCTGAGAGAATTTTTTGATCTGTCAGGAGAAAGAATAGTAGGGAGGGAAGGCAGAAATTTTTTCCTCTTTTCTCTAATCTGGGGGATGGAGGGGGTGACTTGAGGGATTCGTGGCCCTAGCCTCACAGGGAAAATAGTATTCACCACTCACAGTGCTCATTAAGCTGCTGAAATAAAAAGGGCTTGGGAGCTGCTCACATGAGAAGGCAGCGGGAGACTGACAGTAACAGTCGCTGGATGGATGTAAGTATTCAGCTACCAGGAAGCAACTGAATCTGTGAAAAGCGGCTCATGATTAGAGCCCAGCAGTTTTGACATACTGCAATCAAGCTGCAAAGAAACACAGCTTAGTAGGGGATAAGCTTATCAAAGGAATAAAAACCGAGTAGATGCAGGTGAAGCTGAGATACAAGCTTTTGGAATGTGAAAAACAAATTAGCCAAACTAAATTGAGACTGCATTGTTTTTTGTTTAATTCAACTACTTATGAAGGGTGAATATCAGCTAATTTAAACTTTTGCTTGGGTAAAAACAAAACTACTTAAAATAACAAAAATATTCCACAGAGACTCTCTTAGTTGAGAATGAGGAGGCCAATTTAGGAATATGTAAATGATGAAATAGTCTTAAAATAATTTTTTATGCAGGGTAGTCGATGTATATTTTAAGCAACATATCATTGTTTTGGTTCAACTCAAAATCTTCTGTTTTTGACAAAGATGAATAGATCTCTGATTACACAATTAGAGTAATGAGGACATAGCTGCACTTTACCATTAACACTGATTTATAATCTGCAGAGCTTCTGGAGTGATTACAGTGTGACAAGCTCTGCTTTAAGCACTTGTTCATAGCCCCGTATTTGTTTTCACAAAGAAGTTTAAAAGGTAAGAACTATGATTAACTTCTACTTAAAGAGAAAACACTTAGATACAAGTTAGTTAAGTAATTTATCCAAGATCACACAGACAATGCCTATCATAGCCAAGCTTTTGACCTAGCCAGTCTATTTCCAGAATGTAGGCTTTGATAACTTTACTGCTTCACAGGCAACCTGTGGATAATTAGTTGTTATAACATATGCTTTTGTCTCTTCAACAGTCAAATGCCAGAAATAAGTCTAAAATAGCACCTGTGAATGTTTCAGATAATTTCCCAGATTATTAGGAACTGTTAAAGATGTAGAGTCCAGTCATATGCTAATGTATAGGATGGACTTCATGATTCAATTCTAATGAACAGATACAAAAAGAGGAAGTGACCATGTGAGCCATCAGAGACAAAGTCATAAAAGTCAATGTGACTTCTGCTTTCCTTTCTTGGATCATTTGCTCTGGAGGAAGCTGAGGACAAGTTACAAGGACAGTCAGATAGACTGTCCTTGGAAGAAAAAACATGGGCCTCCTGCCAACATCCTGGTGCACTAGTTATCTTGGAAGCACTTTCTGCAGCCTCGTGGAACTTCTACCAACATCCTGACTATACTTTTAGGAGACATTGTTGCTGATGTTATGGAGACCAGGAATGGGTTCCCAGGTTCTTGTCCTCAAGGAACAAAGAATTCAGCATGGCATGGATGGAAAGGAAATGGTGAAAACATTTATTATGGCATGGGTATGCTGGGAGTGTGTGGTCTAGCTAGACAAAAAGAACATGACACAAGCGTACGGGGCATCATAGTGTAGGGGTTTAAGTGTTGTGTTCACTTTGGGGCACCTCCCTTGGGGGTTTTCAGGAGCCTGATTGATAGCATAATTCACAAGGTGCTGAGTCATGTCACTTTAGTCTGTTGTGTATGTTCTTTCTCATAACTCACTGTATGTATAAGGTGCAGTCCATATACATGAACCTTTAATGAGCTCCAGATGAAGAAAGGTCACTTCAGGTCATGCAGGGAGGTCTTGTGGTATGTACCCTGAATGCTGGAATTTTGAAATTTTCTAGGGAAGGCATGGTGGGATGTCTTTGTTTTTTTAATCTTAACTACCATTTAGTAAGCCTTGAGTCAAGATGGTAGGTTGCCCTGGGGTGTGGCTCAGGCCCAGGTAAAAAGACGAGAGCAGCCCTAAAGTCATAGCTGTACTATCTGTATTAACATCCCTCTGTTTATCTGTTTCTGAATCACTGAACCACAGAAACTATAAGTCAATGAAAGTTTCTGGTATTCAACCATTAAGTTTAAGTTTGAGGATAAATTGTTAGGCAGCAATTGATTATCAATATAAGATCTACGAAAAATTATTTTAAAGTCATTTGACAGTACAAAATTTACTGAGACGTACAAATTTACTGAGACAGTACAAAATTTATAAAGATAACATAGATGTTACCTTTTCATACATTAAAGTCTGTGAATTCATTATACTGAATAAAGTCAGAATGTTCTGAAAACTTGGAAATGTTTTATAATAAAGCATGATACATCTTATCAGCTAAAATTGCTCATGGAAAATTATTTATCCAAGAAAGGAATTTTGAAGAGAAATGCTCTACACTTTTATATTTTTGGTCTCTTCATGCATGGTTTTTGAGGCAGCATAAAAGAAATATAGATATGTAGAATGAGGGCAAGTAAATTATAACTTTAAAATTCTACTTTTAAGAAACACTGCAGCTTTAGAACACAGTTAACCAAGGTTACAACATCCTCATTTTCCTTCCAAGAAACCCAAAGAAAAACTTTTTCTAAGGGTCTTAAAATACAATAAGCCTGTAAATTTTGTGTGAGGAACCACTCAGACTGCTTCACAACTTAGCAGCATCTAAGGACACCTGAGGACACTACACCATTTGTCCAGCACAAGCACACGGTCACTTAGAAGGATGCAGTTATGTAACCATGACAGCACACATAACCATGCACGTGCTGGTTACAGTATTATGTAAGAGTGTAAATATGAGAGGACAAGGTAATATGTAAGATCGTGAAAACCTGCATAAGAATTATACAATAAAGATGCAGGCAGCTCTTAAACTCTTGTGCTCTGCTCTCCTCCAGTTACCTGCTGTTGTTCTGTTGTTGCTGATGTCTTATACACGTGCATTCGTTAACCTGGCATCCTCATCGGCAAAAGTCTCCCTTGGATGCCCTCAGTGGGCCAACACTGAGCCTGTGCTTTACACCTAAATCGAGCCTACTCTTTTCTTCCCATGCACCTCTATTTTCCAGGAATATTAATTGGAGAGTGCTATATCTAAACTTCAGACACACAGAAATGGTTTTTGTTCTGTTATGGCTTATATCTAGATGTCCCCAAAGCCTCATGCTCTCATAGGTGAACCTTTTGGAGCTTGCTGGATCTACGATGTGTGGGGCTAAATTCTACTAATTGTAGTTAGCATAATTCTTGGTGTAGTTAACTGGATTTACAGAAGTCTCTCCTTGGGTATTGAACCACCTAAAATGTAGCCTGTTTGTCATGAAAGGGAAAAGCAGGCTCACTTCTGCTACTTTTTATTTCTTTCTGCCTACTACACCATGAACTGTTTCTTCTCTATGATTCCCCTCTGTTATGCTGTGCTACCTTGGAGCCAGCTCGCTATAAACTGAAACTTCTCCAAATTGTGAGCTGAAATAAACCTTTCCTCTTTTAACCTGTGGGTTTCAGGTATCTTATCATAGCAGTGAGAAAAGTAACTAAGACACACTGTTACAAAGCCTAGAATGTCAGTAGGCGGATGGACAGGAATACTCATCCTAGATCACCCATATGGAAGATACCCCTAAAACCACATAAAAACTCCCAAGCCCCAGATTATAAGGCATTGTACTCCAAAAGTGCTCAGACTCCCTTCTGAGGGCGTGCTTTTAAAATTTTGACCACCAAAATTTTTGAATGCCTCTCATCAACAAATCTGGCATTTTTTCCTGTGAAATAAGTTAGCAAACCCACAACCTAACTCACAGGTGGAGTGAGTTCTAGTCCCCATGTTCTCTTTGTGGAACTTGCTTAGACTCTGTCCATTTAAAAAAATGAATTGGTGTACTTTGCCCATGAAACATAAATATACTAACATGAAGATTCCTTACACGAGAGCTAATATAGATAATAGGTGTGCAACCCCATTACCTTATTTAGATTCACCTTCATATATTCTTAATGGGACGTTCTAAGAAAGTTGCCTCCTCAGTGTTATTTACACTGTGTGTTTCTTTTGGGAAATAACATGTTTAAAGTGGATCTAGGACTCAGTGATGGCAAACCTTTTAGTCATTTGAATGACACAAAGAGCATATGTGCTTGCTGTAGGTTTACCAGAACTGGTCTGTGTTCTTTAGCTTGATGTGGGTCTAGGTTCTTTATCTCAACTGGAATTTCCTTAAACCCTGTCCAATGACAAAAGGAGTATTACACTTTAATAAATTAAATTAAAATTAAAACACAAGCCTATTTCTATCTTTTCTTAGTGTGTTCATCTTTTTAAGATATGTGTGCAATAGATGTCACATTAACACATATCTAGGTCACTACAACCAAAACGGGGCATTTTCTATGAGCAAAATGTCATTTTATAATCCCCTACTAATTACTTCTAAAGATTAAATGGCTACCCTGGGGCTGTAGTATCTCACACATTCTAGCTGGTAAATTACTTGTCTGTACTGCTTAGAATGCTAAGATATTTCACCTGTTGTTTAGCCAAGAGAGACCTTAATTAAACTCAATGAGTTTATCTGTGTATCTTTGAGACTAAAGGAAATTTATTAATGAATTCCCTTTGGAGTCTCCTCATCGGGGACACTGTATCTATGATGCTTCTCACTGCCTTTTCAGTATTGGTTTTTCCTGATTTTCAAAGAAGTCACAGTGCTTCCTTTAAAAGAACTGTCCAAACTAATCCTTCTCTTGGTAACTTTATAAATCCCAAGAGATTTGGGGTTGGGATAAAAATCCCAAGCTGTCACCAGGTGGAGTCCCTGAAAGCTTAGACAAGCAACTTAACTTACCATGCCATAGAAAGTCTTGCAGGTTCTCTGAATCTCATAAAACCAAAAGAATTTTTAGGACTAGTCAATGATATACACAGGAAGCATTTATTAAGCAGACATTTAATAATACACTCAAACAAATAGAGTGCATGGCTTCAGGAGAGAGAGGCATGTTATTTTCTGGAACTGGAAACATTTATGATTATCTTGAGAGAAGTGAAAATCCTCAGAAAAGTGGCCCAACTCCAAGAAAGGTACTGGCCCATATTATAGATGTAAGCTCAGTTTTTTTTTTTTTTTTTAAGATGGATAATTGTAGGGAATGCAACAGTGCAAGACGGCTGTCCTTTGGTTCAGGCTGGGAAAGGAAGGGGACTTGGGAGGCAGTGGGTTCTGTGTCAACAGAACTCCAACACAGGTGCATTTACTAATAGCCCAGTGTAAGTTCCATAGCCAAGGTTGTCTGCAGGTCTGTATAAAATTACTTACAGAACAGAGGCCTTTTTGCTGGCACATAACCACCTTTGTCTATGCTCCTATGTATGTCCAGACAAATGTGTTAACATGCAGGGCCGTGTGAACTGCCAGAAATGAGAATGTCCAATTTGCCTACCATTCTTCAACGCTTCTCCCCGTTACCTGCTAACCCATCTGAGTCCTTGAGTAACAATAATTTAAGCAATCTTTGAATTCTGTTATTATTGTGTTCCTTTATTTTAGGATTGGGCTTCTGCTCTTCACTTTCTCAGTGAAGACAAGTTATGGACTTACAGTATTCCTGAGGAATTTTGAATATGATGGGTCTGGAAGGAAAGGAGACTACATTTAATCAAGGATATGCTGAGATGGTTCACGTTGGGTAATACTGACTGAGTCTTACAAGTTTTAGTCTTCTTAAAAGTACAAGTTTTAGTCAAGATTTTCTTTGTCTCCTTACTATCTTTTTAAAATTTCTTCTATCCTTCCTCATATTCCCCTTCCTAAATTTCAGTCTCTTATTCTTAAAGGGCTCAAAAGGCCAAGGTTCTCTCTCCTTATTACTGCTAGAGGCTGAAAAGGAGTATAGAGCCTGCTTAGCTGGTGATCAAAAATCTCCCCCTGACTGATATAAAGATCCAGAGGAAGATGGGGTTTATTGTTTTACACATCTTTTGATACTTGGAAAAGGACATTAACAACTCATTGATGCTTAAGTTCATTTTATAATCTCATTAAACTAGCAGAAACCAGAAATGAAATGTAGAATACTTAATAGTGCCTCCAAAAAAGGGTAAAAGTCAGTAACATTTGATGTACGCCTTTTTTCTTTAATATTTATTTTGAGGTTGATATGGTTTGTATCTAACTGTCCCCCAAAGCATCATGTGATCATAGGTGGGACTTTTCAGAGGTGCCTGGATCTATGGTATGTGAACGTGGGTTAAGGGTATAAAAACTAAATTACTCCACTGTTTTGTTTAGTGTACTTCTGGGTGTGGGAAATAGGAAGGCCCACTCTGGGTGTGGGTGGCACCACCCAAAAGGCTTGCAGCCTGCATGCAATAGTAGGGGAAGGGAGGCTTGCTGTTGTTACTTCACTGATCACTGTCTACTACTTGCCACGCCATGAACTGTTTCTCCTCTGTGATGCCCCTGTACTGTGCTGCCCTGCTTGGAACCAGCCAGCAAGGGAATGAAACGTCTAAAACCGTGAGCTGAAATAAAACTTTCATTTCTTAATTTTGGGTGTTAGGTATTTTGTCTCAGCAACAAGAAAGAACCAAGACAGAAACATTTTCTCAAGTATATTAGATGGAGTTTAAATGTACACAGATTTATCTTTGTTTTCTAATGAAAACAGAAATACAGTGCTATCTTACCCTAATTATAACACTGGCCAAGGAATACACTAGCTGAATGTATTTATGTTCTTGTGACTATTGGTCATTAAGGATTAAGCACTTTTTTACTCTAGGATTTAGAACCTGGATCTTGTTTCTGTTTTGTAAATCTAAAGAGCTTTTGCAGAGATTGGATCTAAATAATGCAAACATATGAAGTTTGAGGTAGATAGCAGAGTTAGTTTACGTACTAGAATCAATAATTATTTCCAAATACAATATTTACATTATCATCTTTATTTTATAGGTATACCTATACACAAAGTTGCATTTTTACCTGAGAGGTACTTGGAAGTACACTAAAATGCCATATTAGGAATCTATGAAGAGAGGTTGAAAGATACAATTGGGAAGGGCTGGTGGAATGGGAATCAAAATTTATTATGGCCTTGAATTTCAGGACCAGATGGAGACTGTCAGAAGGGACTGGTGCAATGTTTGGAGCCACTTTCTACATCTAGCCTGACTTTTTGTTTATTATTGTCATTATTTTTCTTCTTTTTCTTCTGCCTCTCTCTCTGTCTCTCTCTCTGTCTCTCTCTCTGTCTCTCTCTCTCTCTCTCTCTCTCTCTCTCTCTACCTCTCTCTCTCTCTCTCTCTCCCTCTGTCTCTCTCTCTGTGTGTGTGTATCTTAGTTTTTACTCTTCAGGTAAACTTTAAATTCTTCTCACAAGTTAATTAGTATACCAGTACCAACAAGAGTTAAAGGACATCTTTAGATTGTCTACAAGTTTAGGATATTCTGTATATGACCATATATAGGTTTTTATCTACCGAATATACAAGTTCATATCATACAACAACAAAATGTTTGTTCAATCAAAGCCAATAGATATATATTGTTTTAAGTGGCAGAACTAAATTTAAATAAGGACCAAAATTTTGTACCATTTTGTATGTCTATAGTCTAGATTTAACATGTAAAATGGCACTTATTAGTTACTTTATATTCTTTAAATTTAACTCTATAAAGTAGCAATATTGAAACTTAAAACTGTAATATATTTTGTCTATATATATATATATATATATGTAAATGTCTAGTCCCAGATATACAGAAAATTATAACTTAATAGCTAATCAATTATATGAGCAATTATAAATGAATTATTGAAAGCATAATCTTTTAAGAAGCCAACATTTAAATAATCTTTAACTTTTAAAACTTAGACACTTAAGTAACCAAAAGTCTAATAGCAGAAAACAGTAGAAATTGTCTTAATAAAATGTAAAACGTGATTTTTAAATTAGTTATTATAAATTTTTACTAAATGTGGATCAACATTTTCAGAAAACATTGTTTTAAATATAGAATTTGGTTCACATTAATGTTACAAACTTTAATTTTATAAAAATTCTTTAAATAATTTTTAAAATTATAGCCAATTTTTATCAAACATAAAAATTTTTATTGTAAGTTGCATTCCACACAAATCTTTTTGTGACTGTTGATTTTGTTCTCGTTGTGCTTTTTAAAAAAATTCTTCTAGGACAAAAATCTCACAACAAAAGATCCTTTCTTACCCAAAATGTTTTTACACCTTTCCTCTCTTTCTTTCTTTCTTTCTTTCTTTCTTTCTTTCTTTCTTTCTTTCTTTCTTTCTTTCTTTCTTTCTTGTTGCTTGCTTACTTTCTGTCTCTCCTGTTTACTGGCTTTTTTCTGCCTTTTTTTTGCTGGTTGTTGTTTTGTTTTGTCTTTTTAGGTTTACAGGGTAAAATAAATCCAGTGTGCATGCCAGGTTTGAACTAGGAAACACAGTGACCAAGTTAATCAAAGAAAGTGAGTATTTCTGAGGCACAAGGTTAGTTCTGCCAGAAAGCTACACTGAGCCTTTGCTTAGGGTTCCTTTACTTGTAAACCAATGTGAATTGCCAATCTAGGAGAAACACCAAGTTTAAGATTTACAGGGTAGAAATAACTGCACGATTCCTCAGGTAAATACAATATAACTAAAATTTTTGAAAACAGTGTACAAGAATCAGTGTGTATTTTACTAAAAACATGTATTTTTAAACAAGTCTTGTCTCTTATTAACGAAGAAGAGTATAGCTCTTGCCAACTAAATGTGTCAGCAGTAAATAAGATAGAAATATACCAAAACAATGTATCTATTTTTCAACATATTAAGATGACAGTTGTGATGCAATATACAAGGAGATTTGCATGTTTTGAAAGTAAGGCATATAATATTAGTTTGTGTAAGCAAAATTTTAAGTAGGTTAACTAGCTAGCACTTAATATGAAACAAAACCTTACAAAAGATAGTAAAAAGCATAATTTTTTTAAATAAAAGTAAATATTCTTTTTTAGTTTTGTTGTACATTCTCCCTAGAATGGATCAATATCTTATTTTTTAAATAACGATTAACATTATCTCTGTATACTACGTTTTGAATTATTTTTAAAATATTTTCTTTGAGCAAACTGTCTCTAGTCCAAAATACTTTACTCAAAAGACATACTGTTATTGAGTTAGATAGAGGGTGGCAAACTTGGCGGGTAAAGTACATGTGGCCTGCTCCTTACAAAATCCCAGGTCACATGTACAGAACAGTTAACAAAGCCCTGAGCATGAACTTTTACATGAACTTCTTGTGAAAACTTGAGATTTTTGATAGAATGGCCTAGTCCTGACATCAGGTTGAAGGGCAGGTGATACAAAAAGGACATTGTACACTGAGTTTTGGCTATTTTGTTTCTGCTTGCATGGATGGCTTGTCCTCGGGCTACAGGGTACCCTTCTTTTCCTATCTTTACATGGTCCAGACTTGCTCTGTAGAGCTGATTTCTTTTGCTATCTTTAATTAAACCCTGAGGTAGACGGTATTGTTTCATTTGTGATCTTTAATTAAACTCTGCTATCATCTGTGCTTGTCTTGACTAAGTCTCAGCTCAACACAAAGAAAGACTCTAGAACCCATTCCCAGAAAAAGTCTGGCACCACAGCTACGTATTTGGTGACCAGCCAGGAAAGTAGTAAAGTCCTTTGGACACCTTGTTGATTGTTTGTTTGTCTTTAAAGTGACACAAAGTTTTCCTTCCTTATCTGTCTCTCTTCTCCAGGCTGGGCAGTGTAATATACTTCTCTGGAAATTATTTGTTTCTCAATACATGTGGGATGGTAGAGAAAGCACGTTGCTGGCGTGTGTGTGTGTGTGTGTGTGTGTGTGTGTGTGTGTGTTTTTTCTCAGCAGTAGGAGATCTATTGGTTCATCTCAGGTTTGTGGCTTCTTCTCTTTCCTTGTCCCATTTGTGGTCACTGTGCAGGAATGAGTTAAATAGCTAGAGTGCCTGTAATTATGCCCTTTTGTCCTCGTGTTTCTAATTAGATCTGTTCTCTGTGATACTTTGCTCAGTTTTCTCTCTTTTGAGAAAAAATGGCTGCTGGTAACTTGGTAGCCCACTTGAGCAGCCACCAAGTCCACTTTACTGCTCTATGTGTTCAAAGTCTCATCTGTTATTCAGACCCCAAGATGGCCTTTTCTTCCTCAGGGTGCTCTTGGTCAGGGCCATCATCTTTCTTCTCACATGTCTGGTCACCATCTTGTATTGCCATGTGACTGGCGACATTTGGGGTCAACCACTGCTGCATTTGTTTTTATATTCCTTCCTTTCAAAATATAGGTAATTAAAAATATGTGTCTGATGGTCTGAGCAGCACAAAAGAACATCCAGTAAAGCTTAAGTCAAGTGACTGTGAATCAGAGTGAACCTTATTCTTAGAATTGTAAATGTTTCTTCTTAAAAAAGAGATTTCTGTCTCTGTTTTCTTAAACCAAGTACTAAAGTTTTGACTATCAGGGTACCGGCAAGAAATTGTTCCTCAAGTGGCTGCACCCAACTTATGCAGAGCCATCAAGTGACTCAAAATGCCTCAGGAAGTTCTGAGAAACTGTTTCCCAATTGGCTCTACCCTGCTTAAGCAAAGCAATCAAGTGGTTCAACAGTGGCTAAGGTAATGTCAGTGGTGGCAGTATGCAGATGGTGGGGGAGCCATCAAATGGCTCAATTTCCTCCCCCTAAGAAGTTAGTGGGCCCCAGCACATAGACAAGAAGTGGTTACCAGGGCTTTCTTCTGTGCTTCTATGAATGTTGCCAGCATCCTAGCTTTGGACAGAGATACCTGTCTAGGAAATACTTGTGTCTCACAAGGGATACTTTGTGAGCTCCTTAGGTCTCCTCCAGCATGGGACAACATCTTAAGGACCTGAGAACTATTTGTCTCTCTTTATTGGCCCTACAATGAACCCCTGGAAAACATGAACTGTGCCTCACAGATTCTACTGACCTCATCACTAGGCCCTATCCTTGATCGGTGGGAAAGGTCTGAATAGCTTATCTTCTATTGCAATATGGTTTTGTTTAGATATGAACTAGAAAATGGCACAAAAAAATAGGTAAAATAGCAGATTGAATTATGAGACTATTTTTCTGTTAAACTTTTTGATTAAAACAGAAGGCAGACTGAAATCTCATATTTTCAGGCTTTTTTGACTTTATCTCAGGAAAAGCCCAGAAACTATGGTATTTAGAGTGGTCCCCAAGAAAGAGAGATATCTTTGATAGTCCTTTCTTCCAATGGGTCTCTCCATTTGTTTAATAAAGAAACTTCAGCTGTGACCCCATATACCTTTGACTCAATGCTGGGAATGGTTTTTTCTGTGTTCAACAATTGGGATTTGGAGGAATGTCAAAAGAGAAGAGCTAGAATTAAAGCTGTCATAATTGGCCATGATTTAAAATCACTCAAATCATCTAAGGGAAAACCCAAGGATAACTGGGTACAAGATCTCCCTCTACTGGGTGTGTGACTGCAGCATGTCACTGCCTGGACCCAGGTCTGAGTCAGAGACAGCAAACGTGCCTGTCTCATTGCATTGGATATACAATCTCTGCTCTCAGAGATGACTAGGCCAGCTAAAACTTCTTTTTCCTGCTCTGAAGAGGCTCAAGGGAACCTGAGTTTTCCCTTCTGTGAATATTACTGTCTCCTATGAGGCACTTTGGTTAATGCTAGACATTATGGCTTTTTTTTTTTTTTTTAATCCAACCAGTGAACCAGAGCACCCTGAGGTAGATGCTCTCCCTGTGACTGAATGAGGCTTTAGGGGTCAGCTAAACACAAAACATAGCAAGCAAATAGAGTCAAGTTTGTTGTAAAAGGTTTACAATAAGTGAAAGAAAAAAACATTAAGATGGCTGTACAAGATGCTCATACTTTTGGTATGAGAGGCTTCCATGTGATAAAAGTTTAATCCTGCCAAAGAAATAAAAATTATTATTTATGACTATTTATTTCAAAATTAGCTTCCCTGTGCCTTAAAAAATAAAAAGAATCATTTGGCTCTCTCTATGGTTACAAAACAACAAAAGTCTCCAACTCAGACTGCTGCAATTTCCACCCTAACTCTTAACCCAGCAATTAAGACCACTTGTTACAATGACAACAAAACAAACCATTTTTAAGCAGTAAGGAAGCTTGAACTGTTTGAGCCTGAGCTGAGAAAAATGAGAACTCATCCATTTAAGGAGGGCTACCACCACACAAGAACATAAGAGACAATTTTAAGAAAACAAGTCATATGGACACAAGATATATATACATCCTCAAACTTTTTTTTTAATTTTTAATTTTAGAAAAAATAAAACCAGATGAAATAAAACAAAATAGAGTCAATAATAACAAAACAATGAACATGGTACATGACTTCAAAACAAGATAATAGGAAACCAATAATGGTTACCACAATACCTCTTGTTATCTTCAAATTAACTACCCAAACCATCAGGCATAATAAAATCAAACAAAATAGTACAGAATAAGACCAATAAAAAAAAACAGTTGAAACAATACAGGACTTCAAAACAAGATAATAGTACAATATAATAGTACAAGATAATGCCTCTTGTGATCTTCAAAGCACTTGCCTATACAATCAGACAAGATACAATCAAACAAAACAAAACAAAATAAAATCTGTCAAAACAAAAAACTGAAAGGAATACAGGGCTTCAAAACAAGATAATAGGATATCAATAATGGCTACCATAATATATTTTGCTATTTTTGAAATAGCTGTCCATCCCATCAAATATAATAAAATTAGACAAACCAAAACAAAATAAAATCAAACTAAACAGAACAATGAAAGCAAAACAGGTTTCAAATCATGATAGTAGATTAATTTTGGCCACTGCCTTCCCTTTTTAAATACTTCCTCCCCCTTCACTTTCATAGGATGTATTGTGCATTTTGGATCCCACTAACTCCTTTAGTTTTTTATACTAGGGAAACAGCATAATGTTCACCCATGTGACTCTGAACTCTTTCATCGGTGAGCATGATCTCCAGTTGTATCCATTTACCTACAAGAGCCTCCGGGTTATCTTTCTTTATAATTGAGTAGCTTTCCATTGTATAAAAATGCCATGTGTTTCTTGTCCACTCTGCAGCTGATGGGCAAGCTGCCCTCACTTCCTTCTGTTTTCCTGATTCATACAGCATTGTTCCTTTTTGACTTTCAGTCTATGAGCCCCTTTTCAGTTGAATGTGTTTCTTGTGTAATTGGATCTTGTCTCCTGATCTACTTTGCCTGTGTTCCTTTTTATTGGTGATTTGAGGCCATCTCCATTAATGGTTACGGCTAACATAAACTGGCTCATCCTCTGCTATGCTATCTTCCTACCACTGGCTGCCTATTTTTCCCCTCCATTCAATTGTCTTCCTCAGTTGGTGATTCACTTCTGCCGCTGTGCTGTTCCTGAAAACATGGTCATTTTTCTTTCTCCCTAGAATGTCCTTTGCTATTCTTTGTAAGGTTGATTTGATGGTAATGAATTCCTTCAGTTATTCTTTGTCTTGGAAGTATCTTATTTCTTCATTAATTTTGAAAGATAACTTTTCAGGGTACATCAATGTGGGTTGGAAGTTGTTTTCTTTCAGGACTTGAAATACTTCACCTCAAGCTCTTCTGGACTTGATGGTTAGTGTTGAGAAGTCTGTTGTGATTCTGCTGGGTTATCTTTATAGGTGATCTGTTTCTTTTCTCTAACAGCTTTTAATATTCTGTTCTTGTATTGAACTTCTGGGATCTTGATTACTACATGTCTGGTTGCAGATTTATTTTGCCTGTGGCTAGCTGGGGTTCTATACGCCTCACTTATCTGAGTGTTACTTCCTTTTCACATGCTTGGAAAGTTTTCTAATATTTTTTCTGTAAATAGACTTTCAGCATCATTTGTGTTGACCCCTGCTTTTTTACTCACACCTATAATTCTCAAGTTTTGTTTCTTTGGGTTGTCTTGCAGCCATAGAATTGTTGTGTCCAGGTTCCTTGTTATTTTTAAGAACTCTTTCCTTTCACGGTCTTAAGCTGCAAACCTGTCTTCAACGTTTGAAAGTCTATCTTCAGTTCCTTTCAAGTGGTCTTGCCAGCTTTCAGTGAAGTTTTTAATTTCTTGGATATGTCTTTGAATCTGTTTCATGTATTCTAAATCTTTTTTATGTTGTTCATTCAAGTTTTCCCTCATTTTCCTAGCTCCTCTATTTTTTTGTATCTGTGTCTTCTTTAGAGGTGCTTAGCAATTCTTTTATTATGTTTTCCATTTTTCTTTTACCTGAGATACTGTGTCTCTTCTAATTTCTTTTATAACCTCATGAAGTTGATTCTTTACTTGAGTTATTATTCAGAAATTTCTCCTGATCTTTTCTGTGTTTACATCTCCTGGACTTGCTCTGCTTGGGTTGGAGGCCAGAGATTGCCTTTTGCTTCTTCATCTTGACAAATTCCTGAGTTCTTCTGGACAAGCGTGTAGTGGGGTCCCATGCTCTTTCTGCATTGACTACACTTTCTCTGAAGAGAGACTGTTTGGCTCTTCCAGCCTGTGCTGGCTATGGGTATCTGTGGTTGCCATTAGGTTGTTGGCACAGGGTTGTGTGCTGCTTTTTCCAGTCTGTGCTTGCTCCCTGATGGCTGCTGGAGTTCACGCAGGGGTGGGAGGGGGGCACCACCTCTGGACCAAGCTGGTCACTGAAAAGGAGCCCCCACAATGGCCATTGTGGTGCACACAGGGGCAGGGCTGCCTACTGTCTGCAGACCTGGGCTGCTCACTGGCAGTGATCCTCCATTATGGAGTGTGCATGGATGTGTGGAGCCAGCCACTGCCTCCCAACCAAGCTGGCTACCTATGGGGTACCTCTACAATGTCTGCTGGAATGTGGGGGCCAAGCTCAGTCCGAGTGATTTCTACCAGTCTACACTCAGCTAGGAGCTGCTGGAAGAAGCTGGAAGCAGTTCTGGTTCCAGATTTATTTGGCCCAGCTCTAAAATGGCTCCCTGTCAGTCACTCTCTCCAGCAGGAGGACTGAGGCCTCTGCACTGAGTGCCAACCAGTGCAGTACTCTGCATCCACCCCTCCTCTCCACCTCTGTATCTCTTTGCAGCAGCCTCTTAGGTCACCAGCTGCACTGTCACTGTGACCATGTGTCCCCAGGTTCCAACAGCTCCTCTCACACAGTATGTCCACCTGTGGGTGAAGGCTCTGCCAGCTACTGCCTTCTTCTGTGTTTAAGTTTATCTTTTTACTAATTTCTGTGGGCTTCAATTCTCACTTTAGATTTTTCCTGGGTTTAGGGGACCCACTTTTCCCTCCTTCTTGTCTTCCCCACTTTGCTATATTTCAGCATCTGGACTATGTCTGTGAGAGGGGTCGTTTACTCTGCTGTTTACTGTTATGTCATCTTCTCGGAAGCCCTCAAATATTTTTTAAGTCTGATATTGCTTTTTCCAGCCAAAAATAAAATCAGATAATAAGTTTTAATGTTTTAAAAAAGACAGAGGATTTTTATTTAATATACAATCTAAAATCATTCTTTAAGTTAATACTAAAGTAGAGATTAAAAAGTAAAAACTGTCTTTTCTACTTCTGGAATTGGAGTAGTATTTCATGGCACAAGAAATATGTCATATAAAAATTTTACAGAGTATTATTTAGCTTACAACTTCAATGTCTTAATCTGTGGTCTCTAAGCCATTTTCCCCCATATTTATATATTTTAAATTGTGGCTAAAGTTTAACTGAAAGCTTGGGGAAGATGCTTTGTTTGCTATTCTTTTTAAAAATTTCCTTCTTTTGTGATCATGGTATTGATCAGAATTCTTTTTTGTTTTATTCATCTAATATACTTTTCTTTCATTATATTTGTACTCAGTTCTTGATTTTAACAATAACACTTATATAACTTCAAGACCTGCAAGTTCTCTTTGGGTTTTATATCTTCCTGTCTCAAAACAATAATACTTGTCATTTATTTATTTATTTTTTATTTAAAGAAAAGGAAACAAAAAATATATGGAAATAAAAAGGGTAGAAATAATACAAAATTACAGAAAAATAAACCGTAAGAAATCGCTAGTTGATAAGTTACATATTGTCATCTTAGAAATAGCTGTTTAGATTACAAAATTAAAGTATGTAAAATGACATTCAAAAAGTGACACTGCAAACATTTCTGCTCAATGATCAAACAAAAACTCAGTAATATGGTTATCAGTCCTACACACTTGTTTTATATCTCAAAGAGGGTAAGATTAAACATATCAAAACAGTTAAAAAAAAACAATTTAAAGAAATACAGATTTCAAAGCAAGTCCACTGGAGATCTTCACTGTCTATCTTATTGTCTCTAGTTTTCTTCCAAATAGTTGTCCCCATCTTCATGCACATTAAATACATACTGCATATTATAGAGCTAATCAAATCATTATAGGATGATGAAGGCTTTTTAGGTCTTCAAGATCTAACATTGGGGAAGACAATAATAACTACCATCGCATCTCTCATTCTCTTCGTGGTAGCTGTCCTTATCTTTGCTGAAATTGAACTTAAGAGACTAGACTAATATCTTTCTGATCAGTGAATAATAGTATTGCTAGAATTTATATCATAATGCTACAAAAGTAGCATTGGGTTTCTTAGTGTCTCTTCTTCAGAGTATTTGTTCATTACATCTTGCTTTATATAATCTGTTCCTGTAAATAATTTTTTTAAAAAAATCTCATGTGTGAATTTCTACATGTATACCTATCCTCTCTGTATTATAGGGAAAAACAAATCATAACAAGACAATACTTGTCATTTATCATAAAAATCCATCTGAAGTAACAAAACAATCTAAAATGTTTGATCTTCTCAGACTAGAGCTGATTTTGTTTCCTTTGCTCAAGTTATTTTTATGTAGAACATGATAAATAGCCAAATACAAACATTCTGTGATAATGGTTTGTGTTTAAATGCTCCTGCAAAGCCTCATGCAGTCATGGGGGAGGGCTTTCAAAGGCAGCTGAGTCTAGCATTTGTGATTGGGTCACCGTCTAGCACTGGGATTGGCAGTATGAGTGTTATGCTTACCGAGGGGTGGGAAGCCAGCATGCAATGTAAGCGGGGGAAAGAAGTATGCTTGTCTCTTTTGCTCTGTTAGCTCTTGTTGCTGGCAGTCACCATGAGTGACTGCACTTCAGCCATGCCACTCTACCTCGAAGCCAGCTGCATATGGACTGAAACCTCCAAACACTGTAAGCTAAATAAACTTTTCCTTCCTTCATTTTGGGTATTGGGTATTTTATCCCAGCAATGAAAAAAAAAGTAGCCAAGACATTCTCAGACGTTATGTAACACATAAAGATTTCAAAATTTTTATCTTGTTCTTTCACTCATTCAAGTTGTAGCATCCATTAAATTTTTATACATTTGTAAAGCTTATATTACTGTTAATGTTTTAAATACTGATTGCTAGGTAGATTCTACAACTCATTAAGGATATTTCACAAAAGAATTTTAGCTTTGCTTTGACTAGTTCACTGGGTAGTGGTGTTCTTTTACAAAATATTATGTAAATCATTTCATCAACCTATCAAAATTTAAACCTCTCAAGTACACATACTTTAATTGTATCCTTATATTTCATCATTAAATCATAACAAAAAAAGAACAGGAAAAAAGACAATGTTTACATGATAATATAAAAACAACAAAGTAAGACAATTGATCTTTATGTAAGTATAGTCTATTCCAAAGTCCTTTGTCTTCCTATTGTTAGCTCTTTTAAAAAAATAATAGATACCTCAAATATACATACATATATTAAATTATCTTCAAAATGTAAAATTAAAATGATAGACTCTAAAATAACAAAAACATGCATATTTTTATGAAGCATAATTTAATAGCCTTATTATCAAACTATCCATTCCACACAATAGATAATTAAAACCATTGCTTTAATGCATGTAAACTAATTAATAATTTAAAGTGGTTACTTTGGCTTTCTCAAAGTCCAATGTAGCTGTTTAATAAATACTCCAATAACAATACCATTGTTATATTCGTTCTTATTTTTAATAATTTCAATAAAAATAAAGCTTATAAAATACAACTAAATACAAAATACAAAAAATAAATCTTAAGTAATTTATATAATAAAATATGATAATAGTAAGTCTCACTGTGACTTTAATTTTTTCACTTCGTGGATATACAGATATAAATAATATTCTAAAACAAAATACTCTGTCATCAGTCCTACCTGGGAGACCAATATCACCCATTTCACATCTTTTTGGGCATTATATATATATATATATATATATATATATATATATATATGTAATGTTTGTGTATTATATATGTGTATATATATATATATATATATATATATCCATAGACATTTAGACATTTATTCAGGTTTCTCCCATGCCACACGTCACTAAAAATTTAATAACAAATATCCTATTCAACATCTATTAACATGCTTTACCATAATAAAAACCCCTCACTATCACAAAGCTAATAATAAACCAATACTTAAAAATGCTATTTTTATAAATTTTCTTCACAGTTAAAATGCTATTTTTATTGCTAACATTTTCTATAACAACACAGGCCATACTGTCATAAAATGTCAGCATAAATTGTTAAAGTCTTATAAAATAATAAAAAAGGGAGAAGGACCCTGTATGATTTGTTGTGTAACATTCTTCATCATGCTCTTTTTACTTCAAATGTTTAACATCTTTCCTCTGAAGATGTTTTGGCTTGTCAACGCCATGTTCTCCCTTCTACCTTTGTGCCATTGCACATGATACTTATAGAAGAGGATATTCTGATCGGTGGAAGCCCCTACTCAGTAAAGTGCAGGAGGAGGGGATTGGCTTGTGTGCTCACCATGTGTCCCCACCATGAAACTACGGCTATGGACTGCAGAAGGATGTGAAGCGGCTGATGGCCAAGATGCAACACCTGGTGGCCCACCCATATCTGAGTGTGGTGTCATGCTCGGCTCAGAGGGTGTTTTCTTAGGGATACAGCTTCTGCTTTTGAAGACAGCTATCACATCTGCTAACGTAATCTACTGGGCTCATATGCTTGACCCTCCTCTTTTCACAGCTTTAATCCAATGGCTCTTTAATCCAAAGGACTCCCCTCTTGCTTCTAATGATTCAATTTATACAGGAAGAATATGGATCCCACTCACTGCAGGCTGCCTAAATTCTGGAACAGTTTCCAGAAACAAGACACTCATCCTCCTGAATGAAAGCCCTCTGTTCTGCCTTATTGTGCACCATCATCACACTTCCTGTGTCTCAATCAAATCGTAACCATGTTTGTATCATCAACAAAAGAAAGGTTCATAACCAGCTGATGTAACCTTCATAATGGTTGTCACTACAGATCTTTCACAAGAACAAGGAGACAATTCAGCTATACTTCCTCCTCCCTTCCCCATCTGCAAACCAAAAAGGATTGGCAAAACAAGCAGTATTTGGTACAGTGGTCTCCATACCTTATAAAGCAACCAGGCATCACTGTCCTTCTTAAAGCCTTAGAGCTGGACTGGGGGCCATATGAATCATTCCACAGTGAGAATAAGACACTTGACTTTGCTGCTTACTCTAATAAGACTATAAACTGGATTGAGTACAGATTCTCTGAACCTATTTTACAACGTGTGGACATTGATGGCCATGTAAGTTCTCATATGCACAATGCTGGCAGGCTGGACTGCCCTTCTTTCCTTGCCTTATATTGCATGGAAAATATACAAACAATACTGTCAATTAGTCCCTTCATCTCTTGACTGCATAGTGACTGACTTTTTAACTGTTTATGCAATTTATCCCTAAGTTTTCCTGTGAGTCAATGTTTCTCCATCCATAGCAATATCTTCCTGGTACAATGTTACTATCAATGTTCCTTACTGATATAGCCATTGCATTTTTACTTATAATAATATAATATACTTATATACTTATAATAATATATGCTATAAAAATATAATGCTACTTTTGTTATAGTTCTAAAACATAGAGTGGCAGTGTGGCTGCCAGCAGATCTAAATAGAACTTGGTCAGAGGAACATAGTATCCAAATACGACTTAAAGTTTTACATAAGCTTAGACTAAAGTATTTTATCACGACAGTAATATCAGCTGCAGTTATATCCATTGCTATGCTTAGAATTTTGGCATCATCAACATTGCTATAACAGTAAAGTTGTACTCACCAATAGTACTGCTGAATTTCAAGGAGACATTGACAGGTCCTTGAGGCTGCCTCAGAATGGTTAGGGAAACAGCAGGCTGCTATGGTGACCTACTTGCAGTTAAAATGTGGTTGACTAAATTAAGCACTGTGTAACATTTAACTACACCAAAGCAAAACAAAATAAAAAAATTTGGGGAGAGGGTAAAATATCACATATGGGCTATATTTAACATCTCATTGGAGCAACACATTTATTACCTACATATCAGCTAATGCATCAAATAAATATGATACACTAAGGGTTCACTCAAAGTACATTTGAACAGCTAGAGGAAATGTTCCACTGCCTAAAATCTTTACAATGGTTTTCAGAACCAAATATCTAGATATTGGTGATATTTATTATTGGAGGATGGTTGTTATGTATTTGCTTAAGTATTGTGACCGATTTATGCTCTTTATTCCACAGGATGCAATCTCAAGAGCAAATCTTAGTTATTACAGAACTTCTGGTTGAGGCAAGCTCCATATTTTCCACTCAGCTCTTGTTAATAATAATAATAAAGGGGGAGAGGTGGGAGTCAGAACTGAGAAAGTGTATTTGAAGCACTTTGCATCTGAGCTGTAATGTGGTCCGTCCTGAAGGGTCTCCTGAAGAGTCAGCTAAAAGATTGAAGACAGAGCATAGCATGACCTGGAGGGAGGCCATGGCTTGGCAGCTGCAGGATGTGGGAGACATTTTCTGTGCTGTTTACCAAACTGTCCCCAATGCTCTCAGCTCAGTTGAATATGTACTTTCCCTGAACTACCTTTTGAGCTCCTTTCTCATATAATGCCTTTTGTTCTCATTTACTAAAGTGCTTTTGTTCTCATTATGTATTTAAGAGGGTGTTTTCCTTCAATAAACAGTATCATTAATAAACCCACTTCTCATGTGTGTCTGTGCCATGAATCTTCTTTCATCAAAGTAGGAGTCTTCATCAAAGATCAGTCCCAATATTAATTGGGAAACTGCATCCCCAATATTGATTGGGGAACCCCACTATTGACTGGGGAACAATAAGGGTTCCTTCTTCCACACAGCCATGCCAGCATTTGTTTTTGTGTGATTCTCTGACTATTGTCATTCTTTCTGGAGTAAGATGAAATTAGTGTTGTTTTAATTTTTGTTCCTCTATTGGTCAGAGATGTTGAATATTTTATTCACGTATTTGTTAACCGTTTGTATTTATTCCTCTGTAAAAGGGCTGTTCATTTCTGAAGTCCATTTCTTAACTTGATTTCAATTTTAGGTAGGTTTTTTTCAGTTCTTTGCATAGTATAGATGTTAGTCCTGTCTTTGAGTGTAAGCTGGCAAAAAAAAAAAAAAAAAATTCCATTCTGTGGTTGTCCCTTCACTGTACTGATTCTTTTGCTGTACAAAAACTTTTAAGTCTGATATAATCTCATTTGTTGATTCTTGGTGCTATTTCTTTATATTTTAGATATACATAATGATCATATTCATCATAGAGTATGTGTATCTGTACGATATATTTTAATTTCCCTTTTTTCTCCAATTCTCGTTCCTGCCTTCAGTTCTCCTTGCCCTCTTTATTTACAAAATTTGTTTCCATTTTATTCTTTTTTTATTGATCAATTCCTTTTCCCTTTTCCTTACTCTAGTTCTTCTATCGTTTTGAAAATTTTCTTCTCATTTTTCAGTATCTATTATACATTTTGGTTCTTATTTATTATTTTGTTTCTCACACCAGGGAAACAAGGCAATGTTTACACATTGACCCTAATGTATTTCACTTAATAGTGTGCTCTCAAGTCGCATCCATTCACAAGTTTATCCTTCTTTATAGAAGAGTAGTACTCCGTTGTATTTTTAAAAAAACATATTTCTTAAGCACTTCTCAGTTGATGGGCACTTGGGTGGTTTTTCAAGAGTTAGCTATGAAATATTCTGCTGCTATAAACATGGGCACACATATATTACTGTTGTAGGATATTTAATTCTTCCAGGAAGACACCCAGAAGAGGAATAGCTGGGTCAAATGGAACCTCTAATCCTAGTTTTTTTGAAAAATCTCTGTACTGATTTCCATAGTGGTTGTACTAGTCTGCACTCGCATCAATAGTGAAGAAGGGTTCCTTTTTACCCACAACCATGCTAGAATTCATTATTGGTTGATTTCTTGATGAAGGAATTTTTTTCTGGATTGAAATAGAATCTCAGCATTGCATTTTTCGAAACAGTTTTTCATGTATTTATTTTTCACTTGTATTTCTTCATCTGAGAAGTTAGTATTCATCTCAGATGCCCATTTTTTGATTGGATCTTTAAACTTGGGGGTCCTGTTTTTTTGAGGAGAAGCTGGCATTTTTTTTCCCACACTGTTGATTGTCCCTTCACTCTGTTGTTGGTTTCTCTTGCTGTGCAAAAGTAAGATGAGATCCAGGTTCTTTGTGATAGCTTCTGCACAATTAGATTTTGTTTATAAATATTTGCCTACACCAATGTCTTCAAGAGTTCTACCTTATAGAAAATTTAATGTGTCTGTTTTAATATTTAGGTCTTTGATCCATTTCAATTTTAACTTAGTACATGGTAAAAGATACTAGTACATTTTTAATCCTCAGAGTGTGGGAAAACCACTCTTTCCAGCACCATTTATTAAAGATGCTGTCTTTCTTCCAGTAGGTATATTTGACCCCTATGTCAAAGCTAAGGTGGCTGAGTGTATTTGCAGTTGTTTATGCATCTTCTAGTCTGTTTCATTTATCCTCAGCTGGTTTTTTTGTTTTTTTTTTTTTTTGCTAGTACTATGTGTATCACAGTAGTCTTATAGTAGAATTTTAGGTCAGGAATTGTACTGCCCCTGCATTGCCTTTGCTATCAGAAGTTGTTTTTCCTATCATAGGTATTTCCAAATTCCTACTAAATTGTAAGAATGTTTTATTTAGTTCTGTGAGGTATCCATATTTTGTTAAGAATTGCATTAAATCTGTAAAGAAGTTTTGGGAATATGGCCATTTTCACTAGGCTCATTTTTCCTATCCATAAGAAAGGAGTATATATCTATTTTCGATATCCTCTTCTATCTCATGTTTTAGAGTACTGTAATTTGCCATGTGTAGATCTTTGCTTTGTTTGTTAGATTCATTCCTAAGTTTTTCACTTTCTTGAATCCTATTGTGAAGGGTAAGGTTCTCCTAATTTCTTCCTCAGTAAATTTATTATTTATGTATAGGAATGCTATTGAATTTTGAGTGTTGATTTTGTATCCAGCTACACTACTGACTTTGATTATTAAATCTAGAAGTCTAGGGACGAGTTTTGGAGTCTTCTATGTAGAACATATTGTCATCTTCAAATAAGGATAATGTAACTTCTCCCTTTCCAATCATTATTCATTTTATTTCTTTCTCTTGTCTAATTGCTTTGCCTAGTATTTCCAGAACTGTATAAACAGAGTGGTGATAATGGACATTTTTGCCTCATTCTTGAGTTTAGAATAAAAGTTTTCCATTTTTGTCTCCTTTCTGTGGTGTTGGCTGCCAGCTTGTCATATATGGTTTTTATCAGATTGAGGTAAAAACTGTTCCAACTTTATGTACAGTTTTTATCATGAATGGGTGTTGCACTTTGTCAAATGCTTTTGCTTCATCTAATGAGATGATCATGTGATTGTTGTCCATTGCAGATTGCCTATAGTTTTCCCTTTTTGATTAAGACATTTTCTGATTTTGGGACTAGGGTAATACTTGTTTCTAGGAATGATTTTGGAAGTACTTCTTCCCTTTCAATTTTGTTAAAGATTTTAACCTTAGTAGTATTAGTTCTCTATATACTTTCTGTAGTATTCAACAGTGAATCCATCAGCATTTGGAATTTTCTTTGACTTTAAGTTTTTAATTACTTGTTCAATTTCATGGACTCATATCAGGTTGTTTAGAATTGTTATATCTTCTTGACTCAGTTTTGGCAATTCCTGTGTTTCTAGGATTCTGCTCCTGTCTTCTGGGTTTTTTTTTTATTCCATTTTATTAGACTAAGTGTTCTCCAAGTATGTACGGATTATCTTCTGGATATTAGCAGAATCCATTGTAATTTCATACTTTTTTTCCTTGATTGCTTGAATTTGAATATTTTCTTTCCTCTTTTTGATACATTTGGCTAATGGTTTATCAATTGTATTTAATCTTCAAAGAATATCATTTCTATTCCTTGATTCTTTGTATTATTTTCTAAGTCTCAGTTGCATTAATTTCTGCTTTTATCTTTATAATTTTCTCTTGCATACAAACTTTGGGTTTGATTTGTTCTTCTTTTTCTAGAAGTTTGAATTTCAACACTTAATTGTATATTTGAGCTCCTTCTGTTTTCATGATATGAAAATTCACCATTATGAATTTCCCTCATAGGACTGCTACTAATGAATCCCATAAGTCCTAGTATGTAGTATCAGCATTATTTGATTATGAATATGTTTAACTTTTTTCTTTTATTTCCTCTGTGGCCCATTGGTTGTTAAGGAGGGTGTTGCTTAATTTCCATGTGTTGATGTAGTTTTTATGATTTCTTTTGCTTTTGCTTTCCAATTTCATTGCACTATAATCAGATAATATGCATGGAATAATTTCAGTTCCTCAGTATTTACTTAAGAATGGTCTATAATCTAAGATGTGCTCTATTTTGGAGAATATCCCATGTACAGCTGAGAAGAATGTGTATTCTGATGTAGAGTAGAACATCTGTAGACATCTACTAAGTCCATTTGTGTACGGTTTGTTTTAATTCTGATATTTTTTTGATTTTTTGTCTAATTGATTTATTTGTGAGAGTAGCATATTAAGTTCCCTCATTACAATTGTGTTTATTTTATTTTTCATGACTATTAATATTTGTTTTATGTAGTTTAGTGGACTGACTTTATATATATAATTGTTACCTGTGTTTCTTGGACTCTTCCTTTAATAAGTATGTAGTGACTGTCTTTGTATCTTTTGATCAGTCTTGGCTTGAAATTAGCATTGTCTGAAAATAGAATAGCAACCCTTGCTATCTTGTGGGCTCCTGTCACATGGAGTATTGTTTTTCATCCTTTGACTTTCAGTCTATGAATTTTTTTTTTAGTTAAATGTGTTTTGTGAATGCAGCACAGTGATTTTTGACCATGTCACCATTAACACACCCTTTCTTTTTCAATGCAACTTAGTGTTGGATCTTGCTACTTGGTCAATTCTGCCAGCCTGCTTCTTTTAATTAGTGAATTGAGAGCATTTACATAGATGGTTATAACAGATATGTCTTGGCTTACATTTCTCATACTGTTTCCTGTCTTCACACTTGGCTTAATTCCTTGTCTTGCCTGGTAACTTCTTTCTATTGGTATTCTTGTGTTTACAATCTTCATTTTTGCTTTTTAATATATCCTTAAGAGCATTCTGAAAAGCTGGTTTGGTGGTGATGAATTTCTTCCGTTGTTCTTTGTCATGTACATTGATTTTGCAAAATTGTTTTGAGGCTACTTCAATCTGAGTTGGAGGTTGTTTTCTTTCAGGGTTTGAAATACCTCTCTCCAAACTCTCCTTGATTTTGAAGGTTTGCGTTAAGAAGTTTACTGTGATTCTAATGGACTTTCCATTATAGATGATTTATTTCTTTTCTCTAACTACTGTTAATATTGTGTTCTTGTGCTGAATTTCTGGACTGCTGATGATTCTATGCCTTGGTGTATATTTACTTTCATCATGGCTGTTTGGAGTTTGATATGTTCAATTTATTTGTATGTCAAATTCTTTATTTATTGAATTTTTTGCCATTATTTCTGTGAAGAGGTTTTCATATTTGAGCTGTCTCTAGTTTTCTCATTGACTCTCATTGACTCTCAACTTATTGTTCGCTTTGCTTTGTCCTGCAGTTGTAGATTGATTTTTCATATTTTCTTGCTGTTTCTTTCTTTTCATGGTCACCAGCCACAATATTGACTTCTAGATATGGTATTTTATCTTTGCCTGCATTCAATCTGTTGCATATACGGTCAATGGAGATTTTACACTGAATTTCTGTTTGGATCTCTCTCATGGATTCCATTTTTTTTCTATGTTGAACATTTTTGGCTTCTATCATTTTCCTAAGCTCTTCTATTTTTTATCGGTATCTGCTCTAATGTCTTTTATTTCAATCATTTCTTTTTGTAACTTATTTTTTCTACAGTCTCTTCCATTTGTTTTTCTCCTCTGTTTCTATCATTTCAGAAAGTTTCAGTGTTTGGCTTCTGATTTCTTCTATCTCACTTTGCTCTGGACTTGTCCTGGGTGGGTGAGGAGTCTGGGTTTGCATTTTTCTTTTGGACTTATCATTTTCAATTTTTTATTTTATTTCATTTTCTATGTTGATGCTTGCCAATTTCTTATGGTAGGTAACTTTATCTTTAATATCTTTATTTCCCTAAGCAATGTCTGTTCCTCAGGGATATCTTCTAAACATAGTTGGTTCTTGGTCTTTGTGTCTGTCTCAAGAACCTAACTTCCCAGTTTATTAAGTATGAGGAATTGCTACCTATTTTGCTCCACAACTCTTTTTTTTTGTACTGGGCAATGGTGCTAGTTTTGATCACATACCAATACAGTGTTGTCATGGAAGAGAGAAAAACTGATTATAACATGTACGATATCCTGGCAAAAGTAGTACAGTTAGCAAAAACAGTAGCATCAATTACAGCATAGCTATTGATAAACTTTGGTAACTATTAAATTGATAGCTTTAACAATAGGAGCAATTTCTATAGTTATATAACAAAATTCAACAGATACTAGGAACTTGTATGCAAATGATTTTCCCTTTGGTGGAATGATTTTTTTCTGTTGCATGTGTAGAGATTATTTCAAAGGCAAAGGGATCAAGATAGAGAGATGAATGAGGACAAACATAGCAGAAGCAAGATTGGCGGGTAAAGAATGATCACAAAAATTTGGGGGAACTGATAGATACAGGAGAGAAAGAATGAAAGAGAAAATGGAGCACTGAAGTGAACTAGAAAGAGAAGGGACAATGCTCACTCATGAAAATATAAAATTAAGAGAGGTAGTTGAGGAATGGGAGAAAGATGAGTAGAAGGAACAAAAAGAAAGATATGAAACCTAAACAGTGAAAATAGAAAAAAAGAAAATAGAGAAAAACAAATAAAAACAAAAATGAAAACTTACTACAAAAAACAAAACATAAAGTTCCAACCACACAGAAAAAGGAAAACCAACCAAAAAAAAAAAAAAATGAATAGTAGAATTCCTCTCGTATCCACAATTCAGAGGTAGTGTTCATGTCAGATCTGAAAAATGTGTTGTATATTCTAATCACGTTCACAATGAGATTTGTTCTGGGTATGGGGCTGATCTTTGCAGCTGGATGTGGGGGCTGAGACTGGTCTTTTCTTCCTCGAGTTCTTCCCGAGCACTTTGACATAGAATGGAGGCGCTATCCTTCTGCTTCTGTTCCACATGTCTGTGTGTTAGAGCACAACAGTGGTTCATCTAACTTAGGAGATGCTGATTTGTGTTCTTACTACTGCTTCATTGTTTTCTATGCTGCTGGTCCACACACACACTCACAGGGGCCTGCTATGTTTCCGGTCCCACACTAGCCAGCCTCTTGTTGGTATTTCCTATGTGATTGTGGTTCTGTCTAGAAAATTCTTTCCTACACCTATGTATTCAAGTGTTTTACCTATTTTAGCTTACAGAATTCACCCATAATTTTAAATGTGGTTAACTGATTAATTATAATAATTTTATTAATAACATTTACATAATTTTAGAAACTATTTTTGTGTATTTATAAATAAATGTTTACATTAATAGTTAATGTACAGCTAATATACTTAGACCCAAATACTTTCATAACAAGAAAAGAATTTTAGCATAAAAGAAAATAAGTAGAGTCCCAAATGCTGAGCATGCCTGGGTTGAATCCCAGAACACAGGGAAGCCTTAGAATGCAATTCCCAGGTAATAAGACCACACCCCACATCTCAAATCAGAGGAGGACACATGGGAGTCCACGAGGGCCGAACTGGGCCATGCCAGTGAACACCGAGCAGCCAGCAGTTGCCTGCTGTCTGCCCTGGGAGCCAAAAGTGGGGCAGGTGATTCCCAGCACATGGGAGAAGCTTTGAAGCATTGCTTGAAACCCAGAAATACAGGAAAATGACAAAAATGCAATCTCAAAGTTATAGCCCAACACAAGAAGCCTAGGAGACATGAACACAAAAGAAAATATAAGCCATACATCTGAAATTCCTGAAATGATAACAGCTGAAGTAAAGAAACAACTCTGGGAAGCTATAAAAGAATGCAAATCAGAAATAGTCTCCCAGGTAAAGGAAGAAGTGATAAATGTAATGAAAGAAATGCTGAACACATCTAAAGAAGACATAGTTAAAAAATTAGAGGAAAAATGCAAAAAGAAAGAAACCCTGAATAAACAATATAAGAAACAAACAGAATGCATGAAGCAGATTCAAAGAGATATACAGGAAATCAAAAATTCCACTGGATGTTGGCAAAACCACCACAACAAAAGTGAGTATAGAATTTCAGACCTTGAAGACCAGACTGAAGCAAGTGCACAGGAAGGGAAAGGTCTTTTAAAAATAACAAGGAACCAGGATAACAATTCAACAACTTTAAGATGATGCAAAGCAAAACAACATAAGATCAATAGGTATAAGCAAAAAGTAAGGTAACAACACATGATACCAAGAGGCTATTTACAGAGGTAATAGCTGAAAATTTCCCAAACATGAAATTGGAAACTGACATAAAGATCAGTGAAATGTATAGAACTCAAAATAATCATAACCAAAATAAAACTACATCCACACATATAATAATCAACACCCCAGAAAACCAACATAAGAACAGAATATTACAAGCTGCTAGAAAGAAGAGACAGATCACCTATAAAGAAAAGCCAATCAGAATCACAGCAGACTTATGAACACAAACAATGAAGTCAAGAAAAGCATGGAGCAAAGTATTTCAGATCCTAAAGGAAAATGACTTCCAACCTAGACTGATATACCCTGAAAAACTGTCCTTCAAAATGGATGGAGAAATAAGATACTTCCATGACAAAGAACAGCTGAAGAACTTCATGACCACCAAACCAACCCTGTAAAGAATACTGACAGACATTCTAGACAGACACAGGAAAAAAGCATTAAGCAAGGTAAAAAATTCAATGGAGTGGAAAGATAAAGAATCCACAGCAGAAAGATAGCATGTCAAAAGTAAACCAATATATATCAGTTATAACCATTAATGTAAATGGCCTCAATTCACCAATTAAAAGAAATAGACTGGCAGAATGGATCAAGGAACAACACCCAACCACTTGCTGTATACATGAAACCCATCTAACCCCAAAAGAAACTTGTAGACTGAAAGTCAAAGGTTGGAAAGCAATACTCCATGCAACAGGATCCCCCAAAAAAGCAAAGGGTAGCTATTCTGTTTGCAGAGAATATGAACTTCAAACCAAGAATGATTCAAAGAGATAAAGAAAGCCACTACATACTAGTTAGGGTAAAACTTCAACAGGAAGAGATGACAATCTTTATATATATACCAAATTTGGGAGCACCCAGCTAAAATAAACAAATATTAACAAATGAAAAACCAAATAAGCAATAACACAATTATAACAGGAGACCTTAACACACCATTGACACAAAGGAACAGATCAACTACACAGAAAGTCAGCAAAGAAATAACAGAACTGAATCACACCTGTGAACAAATGGACATAGTATATGTATATAGAGTGTTCACCCAACAACATCAGAATATACATTCTTCTCAGCAGCACATGTAATGTTCTTTAAAATAGACCATATACTAGCTCACTGAACATGTTTAAGTATATGCAAAAGAATTCCAATTATCCCAAGCATGTTATCAAAAATGATAGCACCATGAAACTAGAAATTAATGACACAAGAAACTGCAAAAACCCCACAAACACATGGAAATTGATTAATACACTCCTGAGCAATCAGTGGGTCACAGAGGATATTAAAAAAGAAATTAAACAATATTTACAGGCAAATCAAAATACAAATACATCTTACTGGAACCTGTAGGATGCAATGAAAGTAGTCCTCAGAGGAAAATTTATTACAGTGAATTCCTACATGAGGAAAACAGAATGAACACAAATAAACAATCTGATGTTATACATTAAATATCTAGAAAAAGAAGTGCAAGTCAAGCCCAAAGCCAAAAGAAGGGAGGAAACTATAAAGTTCAGAGCAGAAATCAATGCAATGGAGACTAAGAAAATAATATAATGAATCAATGAATCAAAGAGTTGGTTCTTTGAAAGAATAAATAAAATTGACAGGTCTCTAGCCAACCTTATTTTTAAAAGGGAAGAAAAAGCTCTAATTCATGCAATAAGGAATGAAAAGGATGAAATGTCTACAGACCCTGTGGAAATACAGAAGATCATCAACACCTATTTCAAAAACCTCTAATCTCATAGGTTTGATAACACAGAAGAAATAGATAGATTCCTAGAAACATATGAATTACCAAAGCTGGATCAAGAAAATGTAAAACTGCTGAATAACCCAATTTCAATTAACAAAATTGAAAATGTAATTAAACCCTTACCAACAAAGAAAAGCCCAGGTCCAGAAGGATTCACTGCAGAATTCTCCAAGAAATTCAGAGAAGGTTTAACGCTGACGTCCTCAAACCCTTCAATGAAATTGAAAGGGAAAAAAATTCTCCCTAACTCATTCCTGGAAGCAAACATTACTCTAATACCAAAACCTGAGAAAGACCCAACCAAAAAAAGAGAACTATAGGCTAAACTCCCTAATGAACATGGATGCAAAAATTCTCAATAAAATCTGGCAAACAGAATGCATCAATCGTCAAGAAGATTATACACCATGACCAAGTGGGATTGATTCCCGGAATGCAGGAATGGCTTAACATATGCAAATCAATAAATGTAATTCACCATATAAATAGAGCCAAAAATAAGAATCACATGATCATTTTTATAGATGCAGAAAAAGCTTTTGATAAGGTCCAACACTTATTCATGTCAAAAACCTTACAGAAAATTGGAATAGATGATCTTTACCTCAATATGATAAAAGCCATCTATGACAAACCAACAGCCAGATCATATATTAAATGGCCAAAAACTGAAAGCCTTTGCCCTAAAATTGGGCAGAGGACAAGGATGTCATTATCATCACTCCTATTCATCATAGTGCTGGAAATACCAGCCAGAGCAATTACACAAGAGAAAGACATAAAAGGGCTAAAGACAGGAAAAGAGGAAGTTAAATTATCATTATTTGCAGATGACATAATACTCTACATATAAGACCCCCAAAACTGCATTGAAAGACTCCTACATATAATAAATAAATTCAATAATATAGCTGGATTCAAAGTCAACACTCTAAAATCAATAGCATTCCTATACACTAAAAACAAAATCACTGAGAGAGAAATAAGAGAAGCCACACACTTTACAATAACGTCCAACCAAATGAAATACTTAGGAATTAATCTAACAAAAGAAGTAAAAGTTCTATTCATGGAAAATTGTAATATCCTGAAAAGAGAAATCGAAGAGGACCTCAGAAAATGAAGATACTTCCTCGTCATCGATAAGAAGCACAAGCATCATGAAAATGACTATTTGCCCAAAATTTTTATGCAGATTTAATGCAATTCCAATCAAAATGCCATTAGCATACCTCATCAATATAGAGAAATCACTCCTAATATTCATCTGGAACCAGAAGAGACCTAGAATAGCAAAGGCAAGGCACGAGGTATCACCATCCCTACTACTTGTAGTAGTACTTGTAGAGTAGTACTACAAAGCAACTGTAATAAAAATCAGCATGGTGCTGGAATAAAAGCAGACCTGAAGATCAATGGAATGGATTAGAAAATACGGCTATAAGTACAAACACACTCCGCCACCTTATCTTTGATAAAAGGGCCAAACACTTCTACTGGAAGAAAAATAGTCTCTTCAATAAATGGTGCTGGAAAAACTGACTCGCTGTATGCCAAAAAGTAAGACTAGACTCTTGCTTTTTTTTTTTTTTTTTAAATTTAAAGAAAAGGAAACAAAAGAATAGATGGAGATTTAAAAAAGGGTAGAAATAATACAAACTTACAGAAAAACAAATGGTAAGAAATTGCTGGTTGACAAGTTACACATTGTCGTCTTAGAAATAGCTGTTCATGTTATAGAATTAAAGTATTTAGAATGACGTTCATAAAGTGACACTACAAACCGTTCTGCTCTATGATCGAACAAAAGCTCAGTAATATGGTTATCGGTCCTACACATTTGTTTTACATCTCAAAGACTGCACTCTTGCTTATCACCATGTACTAAACTAAAGTCTAAATGGATCAAAGATCTAAATATTAAAACAGAAACACTAAATTTGTTGAAAGAAAAAGTAGGCAGAGATCTTGAAGACATAGGTTAGGTAGAGAATTCATGAACAAGAATCAAACCTTACATGGAATACTTCACAGAATCAATAACTTGGATTGTGTCCTATTAAAGATTTTCTGCATGTCAAAAGAAATCTCCAGCACATCCAGAAACACACCCCCAACCCCCAATTGGGAAAAAATCTTAGTGAAAGGGCCCTCAGACAAGGGATTTCTGTTCAAAACATACAAAGAATTTTTTAAATATCAGATCCCCCAAATTCAAAGACTCATTCCAAAAATAGGCATCTGAGATGAATACATAGTTCTCAGATGAAGAAATACAAATGGCAAATAAATACATGAGAAAATGTTTAACATCATTGGTCATTAAAGAAATGCAAATTAAAACAGCACTGAGGTTCCATTTCACTCCAGAAAGAATGGTCAGGATAAAGAAAACCACCAACAACAAATGCTGGAGATGCTCTGGGGGAAAAGGAACTCTCCTGCACTGTTGATGGGAGTGTAGACTGGTGTAGTGAAGTCATTCTGGATGTTCCTCAAAAATCTGGAGATTGGAGATCCCATTTGACCCAGCTATTCCACTTCCAGGCATATTTCCAGAAGAACTGAAAACATACTGCAGTGATATATGTGCATCCATGTTTATAATAGCATAATTTGTAATAGCCAGATCTTGGAAGCAATCTAAATGCCCATCAACTGAGGAATGGATAAAAAATATGTGGTATTTTTATACACTGGAGTACTACTCTGCTATAATGATAAATTGTGATATTTATAAGTAAATGGATGCAACTCAAGACCACACGCATAAGTGAAATAGATCAAGCTCACATATGTAAATACCATATAGTCTCCCTAGTATAAGAAATGGCAAGAGTGCATAAGATACAAAAAATTCAATAATTACAGTGAAAGGATAAGAATCCACTTAAAGGAGGAAGATAATATCACAGGGAAAATGAGGTAAAAGAAGAAGGAAGGGAAAATTAAAAATGTCTAAAATTATATAAACAAGTTCTTGGAACAAAATACTTAACATTTCTAGGGTTGGAACAATTGTGCATATTATTGGATAGTGATCTGAGGAACTCTTGAAGATCATTATGTAAATTAACAACCCTCGTTATGCTCATACCACCTTGTTTTGAAGGCCTATATTGTCAGTGTCCTGGGCTCTTTGCTATTGTTGTTTATATGTCTTTTACATTTCATGTCTTTCTAGGAATTTGTTTTGTTTTGTCTTGTTTTGTTTTGTTTTTCCCTCTCATACAGAAAGGATAGGTATACATATAGAGACTCATGCATGCATAGAACTTCTAAAAATTATGAGAATCAATTACACAGTGCACCAAGAAATGAATAGCTACTTTAAAGAAAAAAAGACACTAAGGTACCCAGTGCTGATTCCCTAGCATCATGCTGTGAAATCCAGCAATACTATTATTCTTTGATCAGAGTGATTTTAGTCTGTTTTGTTTTAATTTCAACATAAGTGAAGGTATGGACAGTTATTTTGAAGAGAATGAGAGACATTATGGCAGCCATTGTTGATTTCCGTATTGTCTGGCCTTGAATACCTAAAATGCTTTCATCATCCTGTTCTGATCAGTTTTATACTATTTTGTTTTGTATGAATTCATTGTGTGTGAGGATATGGATAACTGTTTTGAAGAAAACAAGAGACTATGATAGACAGTGAAGATCTCCAATTGTCTTGCTTTGAAATCTGTGTCTCTTACATTATTATCTTACAATCTTTTTTGTTCTGTTTAATTTTACCCTTTTTAAAAAATAAAATTAAAAAAAGAAAAGAAGTGAAAATTTCAAAATACTGAATAATATTTTAAATAATTATATGATCTAATTTATCTTTAAAAATATGTATTTCTGCCACTGTACACTAAAAACTACCTAAAAAAAGACCAATTCAGTTGAATTAAGTATGTTAATGTTCAGTTGTGTCTAAAAACACCATTATCCACAAAGAAACTAGAGGTTATAAGAAAGGCATATGTTTTTGTTTCTAGGTCAACTAAAATACCTAATAAACCTGGAAAGTCTTATTATACTAGACTAGTCTTGCAACTACTGGAATCACTTAATAAAATCTTTAATCAAATGAAAAGTGCTGTCATGATCAAAGATGTGATGACTTGAACATCTGTAAGAAAATAACTAAAACATACCGAATACTTTTAAATACAGAACTAGAAATCCATCATACATACAGAACTAGAAGTCCATCGTAGAAGTGTGTAAAAAGCTCTTACTATTGACTTTTTATCTTTTTTGTTTTTCTTTTTATTTTTCTTCTTCTTTTTGGGGGGGGGAGTTACTGGGGATTGAACTCACGATCTTGCTCCTACCAGGCAGACACTTGTGCTGCTGAGATATACCCCTAGCCCTCACTACTGACTTTTGTATTATGTTAAAGAAACATTTCTGGATGCAGGTAAGTTGAAAGAATAAATCAACCATTTATTCAGATTCCAATTAACAAACTGTCTCAAGGTAAACAAAGAGTTAATGAAGTAAAGTGTGATTTTATAGAATTTCAGGCACTAAATAAAGAATGAAAATAGCATATTAATAGTTTACAGTTCTATGAAACAATGGCTATAGCCACTGGCAATTACTGGCTGCTAAAATCAAAGAGAGAATATTAAGTATTGTAAACTTTGAAAAACGTACCCAAGTGTGAAATAATTTTGCCAAGAAATTGAACCTCAATCTGATTAAGAGTTTAGTTTTAACTACCAGGTTAGAAAAAAATGCAGGTACAAAGAGATTTATTAAATAATTTCATGGAAGCAATAACACAACTTTGAGAGTGGGAAACCATAAAAAGAATGACCCACTTTCTTTGGCAAATAAATTATGAGGAAAAATCAAAAAGGTTAAGAGAGATTCAAGCATCTTTTTAACTAATTGCAGAGCATCAACATAATTTAATTTCTGACTTGAATAAACTGGGAGAATGATGAGACAACAAAAAATTTGAACAATCAAAGTAATTAATTTTATGTCTAATTAGAAATTATATCTTAACAGCTGTCTAATCATTTTTCAAAAGACAGTTACTGACCTAAACACATGTATTTTAAAAATCCACCAAGATTTCCTTCAGTGATCTTTTCATTTGAATGTTTGCTTCCTTGTGTAGTCCTCTACTGCACAGAATCATGGTATAACAAGTAATGTTGCGTGGCTTCTGAGCATGTCATAAATATCTTCCAGTTCTCATTTTGACTTTCTGTATTATTTACTGTCAATTAAACTACAGATGATCCCATGAATTTGGTCAAATCATCCAGTTTAAAACACCCCTTGCAGAGAAGAAATGAGGAACCCCACCACTAGCTAATACTTAACCTGTCATGTCTGTGAGTGAATCACCATTTGAAATAGATCTAGCTCCAAAAAAAAAAAAAAAAACCTTCAGACCGATGAAACCCCGAACACTATGTGATCACACCTATTTAAGAGATTTTTAAACCCAAACTCTCTAGCCAGATCTCAAATTCTTGACTTTAAAAAATAATTCTAAGTCTTTTAATCTCTAGAGATACTGTTGCATAGAAACTGATAATTCAGTACATGTATTGAAATACTTATGAATAGTGACATGACACCTAAAATCTCCTACAAAATAATCCAGTGATTTAGGAGATTAAACAGCCATGACTTGTAAATTGTTTGAACTGGGAAATTGCCACGGAGTAGCTCACCATGCTATTTTCTCCACTTTGGAATATGTTAGAAAGTTTTCAAGTAAAATAATCACTCTATTGACCCAAAGTTCCAAGAGATGAGAGTGAACATGAATATTACACTAAAATATTAATATGAATTATTTAGAAATTCTGATGTTATCAATAGTATTTACAGCTTACACTTATGCTGCCAACACTCATTCAGAGAAATATTACATATATAAAAATATGTTTAAAAGTTAAATTTGAAAGTCACATTAAACATAAAAATGTACTAATTCAGGGAAACTTGAAGCTTATCTGATATACAGTCCTCTGTATGTTTACATTTTTTTTCGCATAACCACAAAGAAATTCTGTACAGAGTACTACTCAATTATAGATCCTATAATATATTTTCATTACTTTATTTCTTCACTAAATTTACAAAATTTATAATCCATGCTACTGGATATGCTTTTAAAAGTTAAATAATATAAAAGTTTATTTTCTTATACAACCCACTTGAATGGTTGGGAACATTTAAAAAATATATATAGTAAAGTATAGAAAAATTGAACACAAACATCTAAAGCCAACAAAAGCAGAAAACCTCTTTTTAACCACATCTGAAAGTTCAAAGAAAAATAATGAGTAAGTAAATAATAAGTAAATAATAAGTAAGTAAATAATGAGTTTCTACAGTGAAGGTAATTGAATAAACAAACTATACATATGTACATATCATGAGATTTGGATAACCTCCTTGATTATATACAAACAACTGCCTGGAGACCTGAAACAGAATTTGCTCCTCAACTATATCTATTTATTTACTCCTATATCTATATATCTAAATTTTATCATCTATCATTTATTATAGTAGAATTCGTATCTCTTTCATGTAGGTAATTCTGCAATACTTACAATTCTAACTTTTCTGTATTGGCCTCAACCATAGAGAACTCTCCAACTGAAGACCATACCGTCAATCAGCCCCTGGGTGAAGTAAAACATAAAGTCCAGGCCACTTCTGTCTAAATCCTGACTGCTCTTGATGGGAATCCCCTCCACCTCCACCAATCATCTACTAAATTAGCTGCAGTTGTCAAATTAGCATTGTATTTTAACGTATTCCTATGTCCAGGCTTGCTCACCCCTCCATCTTCTTCGTTTCACAAATATTTATCCCTAATAAAATATTTTTGATGAAAAAATTTTTGTGTATACTTTTAGATAACGCAGTGGTATCCATTAGTCACTTTCCCATCACTGGGACAAAATCCTGACATTTGCAAATTAAAGGAAGAGAGATTTATTTTGGCCCATGGTATCAGTGTGGTTAGTCCAAGTTCACGTTACTTAAAGGCAGAAATGACATGGCAGAAGTGCATAGAGTCCAGAAACTGCTCAATCCGTGCCAGCTAAGTAGCAGAGAGAAAGATGTGAGCAGTCCAGACAGGAATACAGCCTTCCTGGTCATACCCACCGTGACCTATTTCCTTCAGCCAGCCCCGATCTCTTAGCAACACATTGAGTACTACACTGGTCAATGGACTAATCCACTGGTGAGTATGATCTTCTCATAATCCAATCACCTTCCAGAACACCCATCTCTGAACACATTAGACTTTTGGGGAAGATTTTAGGTCTAAACAACGTGCTATAGTTTATGTGTGGAGCATGATTTCTCACGGCCTTAAATTTTTGTTCCTCATATGAATTGAAATACACAGAAAGCTAAACAAAATCAAATAATAATCATAGGGATATTTGGAGTATTTCTAGTTGGTCTTTTTTCCTTTGTACATTTGGTATCTGTACTTGGAAAGATATTGGAGATGAAAATCAATGTATCATTGTATATTCTCATGTATCACCTAAACATATGAAATAAATGGTTACTGGATATATATGCACTTGGATACAAGAGTGTTAGTTTTGGAACATAGTAATTTCATGATTATTTAACCCTATAAAAACTTCGGGAGAAGGAATATAATGTAAAATATAAAGCTAGTTGATAACTGCTTTAATACCTTAGGGGATTTCAAACAGGTTAAGTGCTGCGAGCAAAGGGAGAGAATAATTTCAGTGAGACAAATGTAAAGTGATATACCTGGACATAATAACTTCCAGTCTCTCAGCTTAGCCTGGAGTGATCTAGTTAATATGAAAATTTGGCTGCCCTAAGTCCTTTAGTGGGTACTGAGCTCACTGAGAATGAATCCCAATATCCTGCTCCTGGTTACTTCTCCCATCCCTACTCTTCCCACTTGTCCCCTTGCATAGTGGCCCATATTTATGGACCTTGCTATGTGTCACACAAACATGCATGTCCACATAGCTGGACCTTTTCGCCAATTGTTTCCTTGGAGTAGTGTACTCGCTCCTCTATCTTCCTGGCTCGTGATCTTGCCTCCTTTGAATCTCACAATATTGCTGAGACTTTTTCATAACAATCCTTTTAAATATTGCTATCCCCAACTCTTCCACTCCTCCTTCCTATTTCCTCCAGAGTTTTTCAATACCCCCCACCTTAACAGACTACTTACTTTGCTTTACTTATTTTGATTGTTTTCTAGCTCAATTACTAAAACATAGGAATACGTAATTCTTTTCTGTAATTGCCATAGTGCAGCACAAAAACACAGCATTTAACAGGTAAGTGCCCAATAAATATTTTTAATAAGTAAATTAAACCATTACTTTCAAAAATTCAGTCATGGCCCATTTGTCTTCAGAAGCTTTAAATCACAATATTTCTCCAATTTAAAGTTGAGAACAAACCTATAGTGTGTTCAAAGCAATGATTTACTTCATTTCTGGTCAGTTGTATAACTATATCATTTTGCCTTTAAAATTAAGCTGCAATCTCTTATTTCATTCTGGTATCTTTGTAAGGCACTGCCTATTGTTTCTGATACAAAAATAATAAGTGTACAAACATACATAAGCATAAGCATAGTTCATTTACTTGGATACAAATAGGACTTTATTGTAAACAATTTGATGTTTTTCAAGGATGTGGAACCATTTAAGATTAAACTATGATAAGAGAAACAGGAAAAATGTTCTCTTACTTTTTCCTGAGATGACTTTTAAAATCCTGACCTGGCTAGGTGCAAAATAATCTGACTGATGTGCTATTTATTATTGTTTTTTTTTAAAGTGTCAGAGAATTTATTAGAGTGTGGTCTTTGCCTGAGTGTGAAGACTGTGAACTCTGCCACTAGTTGTTTTAATGGTCTTTGATAGGATTATCAAAACAACTCACAAAGCAGCATTACTGTCTATGCTGTTGTTAGTGTACTCATGAAATGGAGTTAAAGTCTAAATTTTGCCAGTGGTATAATATCTACTCACCTATACAATGACTCATTGTGTATCATTTATTTATAATAAATTCACCACTTTAAAATGAAGTTATTCCAGTACTATCATACCTGAAGATTTTTTTAATAGTATGAAATGTGGATGGAAAAGTCGCATGGTTAGCAAAATCTGATTTGAATTCTGACACCATCTACTACTAATTGTGGCACTGGATGAATTATCAAGCCTGAGGAACCAATTTCACTGTCTCAAAACAAATTAAATTCCATGTCCTAGTTAATAATAAACTATAAGACCTACCTCTCCCACACAGCTGAGCAGAGGGACTCTGGTCCAGCCCAGCTTGCCTCTCCCACGGGGGGGGGGGGAACACCACAGCTGCTGGCAGGAAGGAGAGAGAACAGCCGAGAATGGAGGGACCCTGTTCAAGCCCTGCCTGCCACCTCTGCCTCCTGAGAAGCAGCACACCACAGCCGCTGGCCGGAAGGAGGGAGCTGGGCCAAGCCTCTGGAACCTGCTCTGGCCTCGTCTCTGACCTTCTTTTGACCTGGAGAGCACTAGCACTACTGCCACTGCCTGGAGGAGGGAGCAGTCCTGCTGAGGAGGTTTGAGACCTAGACCCTCTATCAGCCTGGGGTCCTTTGCTACCAGAGGGGAAAACTGTGCAGCTTGAGGAGGCTTTAGGTCTACCTGAGAGGAGCCTGGAAACCTTCTTTTAATCCAGGGGCCCCGCTGCCCAAGGAGGGAGCTACACTACCAGAGGAGTCCCAAGAGCCCCGGACATAAGGGACAATTTCCAACACACCCAGGGGAAACTCCGGAGCAACACTTGAAACACGGAAATATAGGAAAATGACAAAATGAAAGATCTAAATGCAATCTCAAACATCCAGCCCATCCCAAGAAAGCCTATGTACATAAAAGAAAATACATGCGATATACCTGAAATACCTGAAACAATAGTAACCAAAATAAAGAAGCAACTCCTGGAAGCTTTAAAGGGATTCAAACTAGAAGTAATCTCTCAGGTAAAAGAAGAAATGATAAAAGAAATGAAAGAGATGTTGAACATACCTAAAGAAGACACAGTTAAAAAATGGGAGGAACTAAACAAAAAGATACAATCCCTGGATGAACAATATAAGAAACAAACAGAATATATAAAACAGATGCAAAGAGATATACAGGAAATCAAAAATTCCATTGAAAGTTGTAAAAACTGCCTCAATGAATGTGAAGATAGAATTTCGGACCTCAAAGACAAGATTGCAGCCAGTGAACAGGAAAGAAAAGATCTTTTAAAAATAACAAGAAATCAAGAAATAACAATTCAACACCTGCAAGATTATGCAAAGAAAAACAACATAAGGTTGATAGGGATAAATGAAAAAGAAGGAGACAACATAAAGGATGTCAAGAGGATATTTAGAGAAGTAATAGCTGAAAATTTCCCAAACATGAAATTGGAAACTGATATAGGATCAATGAAGCATACAGAACTCCAAATAGCCATAGCCAAAATGAAACTACACCCAGACATATAATAATCACTATCCAGAAATTGAACAAAAGAATAGAATATTAAAAGCTGTCAGAGAGAAAAGACAGATCACCTATAAAGGAAAACCTATCAGAAGCACAGCAGACTTCTCAACACAAACAATAAAAGCAAGAAGAGCATGGAGTGAAGTATTTCAGATCCTAAACGAAAATGATTTCCAACCTACACTGATGTACTCTGAAAAACTGTCCTTCAAAATTGATGGAGAAATAAAATACTTCCATGACAAAGAACAGCTGAAAAACTTCATGATCACCAAGCCAATCCTGCAAAGAATACTGAAAGACAGTTTAGATACACTTAGGTAAAAACCGCTAAACAAAGCAGACAATTAAACAGAACAGAAAGATAAAGATGCAACAGCAGAAAGATAACATGTCAGCAATAAACCAATATATAACAGTTATAACCATTAACGTAAATGGTCTCAATGCACCAATTAAAAGAAATAGAATGGCAGAATGGATCAAGAAACAAAATCCAACCATACGCTGTCTACAAGAAACCCATCTAACCCAAAATGATACTCATAAACTGAAAGTCATAGGATAGAAAACAATACTTCATGCAACAGGAACCCCCCAAAAAAGTGGGGGTAGCTATTCTGTTTGCAGACAATGTGAACTTCAAACCAATAATGATCAGAAGATGATAAACCAATAATGATCAGAAGAGATAATATCACTACATACTGGTTATGGGAAAACTTCAAGAGAAAGATAACAATCTTAAATATATACACACCAAATTCCAGAGCACTCAGTTATATAAAACAAGTAATATCAGAAATGAAAAACAAATTAGCAGTAATACAATTATAACAGGAGATTTTAACACACCATTGACACCAATGGACAGATCAACTAGAGAGAAAATCAGCAAAGAAATAAAAGAACTGAATCACACCTGTGAACAAATCGAATTGAGAGACATATACAGAGTATTCTGCCCAACAACAACAGAATGCATATTCTTCTGAGCAATAAATGGGTCATTCTCTAAAATAGACCATATATTAACTCACAGAACATATTTAAATAAATGCAGAAGAGTTGAAATTATCCCTTGCATGTTATCGGATCATAGCGCTATGAAATTAAAAATTAATGATAAAAGATACTGCAAAAATCCTGCAAACATGGAAACTGAATAACACACTCTTGTGTAATCAGTGGGTCACAGAGGAAATTAAAGAAGAAATTAAACAATACCTACAAACAAATGAAAACACAAATACAACTTACCAGAATCTGTGGGATGCAATGAAAGCTGTCCTCAGAGGAAAATTTATTGCACTGAGTTCCCACATCAGGAAAACAGAACAAATACAAATAAATAACCTGATGTTACACCTCAAACATCTAGAAAAATAAGAGCAAGTCAAGCCCAAAGCCAAAAGAAGAGAGGAAATAATAAAAATCAGAGCAGAAATCAATGCAATAGAGACTAAGAAAACAATCCAAAAAATCAATGAATCAAAGAGCCCCTAGCCAACCTTATTTTTAAAAAGGGAAGAAAAAGCTCAAATTCATGCAATAATAAATGAAAAAGGTGAAATTACTATAGACCCAAAAGAAATACAGAAGAGCATCAACATCTATTTAAAAACTCTCTACTCTCAAAGGTTTGATAACAGAAGAAATAGATTCCTAGAAGCATATGAAGTACCAAAGCTAGGTCAAGAAGATGTAAAACTGCTGAATAACCCAATTTCTATTAATGAAATAAAAAACATAATTAAGTCCTTACCTACAAAGAAGAGCCCAGGCCCAGATGGGTTCACTTCAGAATTCTATAAGAAATACAAAGACCTAATGCAGACACTCCTCAAACTCTTGAATGAAATTGCAAGGGAAGCAATCCTTCCCAAGTCATTCCTAGAAGCAAATATTACTCTAGTACCAAAACCTGAGAAAGACCCAACTGAAAAAGAGAACTACAGACCAATCTCCCTAATCAACACAGATGCAAAAATCCTCAATAAAATATTGGCAAATAGGATGCAGCAAATCATCCATAAGATTATACACCATGACCAAGTGGGATTCATCCCAGGCATGCATGGATGGTTCAACATATGTAAATCAATAAATGTAATCCACCATATCAATAGAGTCAAAAGTAAGAATCACATGACCATTTCTATAGATGCAAAAAAAAGCTGTTGATAAGGTAAAACATTCATTTATGATAAGAACTTTGCAAAAAATTGGAATAGATGGTCCTCACCTCAACATAATAAAGGCCATCTATGACAAACCAACCCCCAGTATCATACTAAATGTCCAAAAATTGAAGGCCTTTACTTTAAAATCAGGCCTAAGACAAGGATGTCCCCTGTCATTGCTCCTATTTAATATAGTACTGGAAATACTAGCCAGAGAATTAGACAAGAGAGAGAAATAAAAGGCATAAAGAAAGGAAAAGAAGAAGTTAAATTATCACTATTTGCACATGATATGATACTCTACATAGAAGACCCCCAGAACTCCATTGAAAGACTCCTAGATATAATAAATAAATTCAGCAATGTGGCTGGATACAAAATCAATACTCAAAAATCAATAGCATTCCTATACACTAATAACAAAATCACAGAGAGAGAAATAAGAGAATCCACACCCTTCACACTAGCAACCAATAAAATGAAATATTTAGGAATTATTCTCATGAAAGAAGTGAAAGACCTATACAGGTAAAATCATATTACGCTGAAAAATGAAATCGAAGATGATCTCAGAAAATGGAAAGACATCCCTTGCTCATGGATAGGAAGAATAAATATTGTGAAAATGGTCATTCTCCCAAAACTGTTACACAGATTCAATGCAATCCCCATAAAAATACCATCAACACACCTCATACATCTCGAGAAATCACTCGAGCAAGTGATTCATCTGGAGCAAGAAGAGACATAGAATAGCAAGGACAGTTCCAAGCAGCAAAGGCAAGGCAGGAGGCATCACAGTCCCTCACTTGATGTTATACTACAAAGCTACTGTGGTAAACTCAACATGGTACCAGAATCAAAAGAGAGCCAAAGATAAGTGGAATAGATTAGAAGATACAAGCACAACTACAAACACACTCAACCACCTTGTGTTTGATAAAGGAGCCAAACAGGTTCACTGGATGAACAACAGTCTCTTTAATAAATGGTGTTGGAAAAACTGGCTCTCCATATGCCAAAAACTAAAGCTAGACCCATGCCTATCACCATGTACTAAAATAAAATCTAAATGGATCAAAGATCTTAATATTAAAACAGAAACACTAAATCTATTGGAAGACAAATTGGAGAAAAACCTTGAAGACATAGGGGTAGGTAGAGAATTCATGAACAAGACTCAAACCACACGGGAAATACTTCCCAAAGACAATAACTGGGACCACATCTTATTAAAAAGTTTCTGCACGTCAAAAGAAATCTCTAACATAGTGAAAAGAAAACCCTCAAACTGGGAAAACATCTTAGTGAACTGCCCCTCAGACAAAGGACTTCTGTCTAAAACATATAAAGAATTTTAAAAAAATCAGACCCCCAAAATTCAAAGACCCAGTCCAAAAATGGGCATCTGAGAAAAACAAACAATTTTCAGATGAAGAAATACAAACAGCAAATAAATATATGAAAAAATGTTCATCATCATTAGTCATTAGAGAAATGCAAATTAAAACCACAATGAGATTTCATCTCACTCCTAAAAGAAAACCAACAACAACAAATGCTGGAGAGGCTGTGGGGAAAAAGGAACTCTCCTGCACTGTTGGTGGGAGTGTAGACTAGTGCAACCATTGTGGAGGTCAGTCTGGAGATTTCTCAGAAAGCTGACTGGAAGCCCTATTTGACCCAGCTATTCCACTTCTAGGCATATTCCCTGAAGAACTGAAAGCATCATACCACAGTGATATATGTGCACCCATGTTTACAGCAGCACAATTTGTAATAGCCAGATCTTGGAAACAACCTAAGTGTCCATCAATTGAGGAATGGATAAAAAAGTTGTGGTGTTTTTATACAATGGAGTACTACTCAGCTATAAAGAATGATCACATTGAGATATTTATCAATAAATGGGCACAGCTTGAGACCATACTCATAAGTGAAATAAATCAAACTCACGTGTATAAATACCGAATAGTTTCCCTAGTGTAAGAAATGATAAGAATACATAAAAGTACGTGGTAATCATAATTTCCAGTCACACTGGCTTGAAGCCATATAATGTTTTCACTCATTAATTGGAATAGTTTTAATCTGAGTTGTTTTATTTTATTGTCTGTGATACTATGAATAGCTATTTTGAAGAAAATAAGACAGCATAATAGCTAGTGCTGATTTAATATCATCCTGTTTTGAAACCCCATCAAATTGTTGTTCATCTGTTTCCATTGGCTTTAACATGTTGTATCTTATTATATTTTAATGTATGCAATAGTATAAGCAAAATTTTTTAGAGGCAAAGAGATAATATAGAAACCAATGTTGGGTTTCTGTTAGCTGTTTCTAAATACCCTGCAATACTTTCATTCTCTTGAATGGTTTCACATTGTCTTGAGAAGTTTGATGCTATAGTATACAAAGTTAGACTCAAATATTTCAAGGAAAGAGACACTATGGTAACTACTATTAATGTCAGGCTGTCTGGTGGTGAAACACAATGATGCTTAAATTGTTCGGTTCTGATCTGTGTTGTTCTATTGATATGTTCTTTTTTATCTCAATCTCCTCCCTTTTTTTTCTTTTTTTAAAAATTAATTTATTTCTTAGTATGTTTTTTAATTAAGGGAAAACTAAATTAAAAATAGCAGGATATATTATAGTAACATTTTTGTTTTCCTATTAACCTGATTTGAACCCTGTATTATTCTCCACATCTTATTCTGACTGATTTTATTATATTCTGTTTTGTTTAGTAGTATCAAATTTGAGGGTATAGGCAACAATTTGAAGGCAACCAGATATTCTATAATGCCCATTATGGTTTGACTATTTTCTTCTTTGGAAGTCCTGTAAGGTCTCCAATGTGGGTTTTATTGGTCTTGTTCTGTACTCTTTTGTTCAAGTCTCTTATACCAGCTGACATAGGCAACTCTTTTTAGGATAACAAGAGGCATAATGGTAACCATTGTTGATTACCTAGTAATCTCTTTTTGCATTATACACTATGTCTATCCTCCTGTTCTGACTCTGTTTTGCTTTGGGTTTTTTTTTGTTGCTGTTGTTGTTGTTGTTCTGTTTTGTTGTGTTTCTTTTCCTCTTCAAAGAAAAAGTTATAAGAACTGTGGGAGTAATGGAACCCAAAATGTGTGATTGTTAGTGTAAAAAAGAGAGGAAAGGAAGTGATCTAAAGCATATAACTGTAAATATATTTAAGTGTGTATGATAAAAAAGCAGATTACTGAGTTTTTGTTGGATCACTGAACAGAACTGTCTGCAATCTCACTGTATTAATGTCCACTTTGTATGCTTTAATTTTGTAACCTGGACAACTATTTCTGAGATAACAATATGTAATCTATTAACCAGCGAATCCTTACTGTATATTTTTTCTCTTGAAATTCTGTATTACTTGTAGCCTTTTACTGTTTTGTTTTTCTGTTTAAATAAAAAAAGACCTACCTCTCAAAATTGTTATGAGGATTAAATGAGATAATGTACAGAAGGAGATTTGAAAATTTGGAAGTTGTATTTATGTTTGTTATAACTCAGTAAACAGTCTGACTAGGAGGCAAAGAGAAACTTAAGTGCTTTGAGCAGACAAAGCTTTGATAATCTATTGGAGTACAAATTTGAATGGGAGAGAGGGAAGCAATGTTTATCAGGTTTCTACCACAAAGCAATCCAACCAATATATATACCAGCACTCAAAAGTTCTAGTGCCACCAGACAGGCTGAGCTGAGCACAGATCACCAAATATGCATGCCTATTAGTGTTCTCATTGTTAATTTATTGGATCAGTTTAACAAGTTCTTCAGTTTGTTGGCATATTACAATTAAAGCTTATATTAGTTTCCATGCATAGCTCACAGAGGAAATAATTTTACTGTTCTGATTATAAAGACTTGACACCCCCAATGTTAATAAAATTCAGCAATAAATATTCACTCCTCATGATCTATATAAATGTATAAATAGGCAGACAGAGAAATGCATAAATAACATGCAATTTACCAAATTGGAATTGAGCAATGAGTAGTAGCTATTACTAGGACAGTATCTGTTTTCTTTCTGCATTAAAGACAGCACTTTTCACCCATTTTGTAGGCACTGAAATATCATGTTAATGCAGAGACAGTAAAATAGTTATGATTCTGCCATTTTTCATTTGCACCTCTTGGAAAGAGATTTGTTATGCTGCAGTGGCCAAGCCTAGAACCAGTTTAAGGTGGAGGTCAGATGTCCTGGAGAATCTCCCAGGCCTCCTGTGGGCTTAGCATCAGCAAGCAATAATAAGTTGTTAGAAATGACTAACCTTTTGGATTATTCTAACATAATATAGCCTACTTGGATTAGTAAAATAATAATATGCATGTATGAATAATTTATCTAAGTGACATTAGAATGTTGCCTTATTTTATATTTAATACTGGTAAACAGCAATGCTGCCTTGCTAGACTGGTTTTGTTGCAAACCCATAAGGTCCCTCTACCCAGTGTCACTAACACTAATAGAATGAATTTGAACTCAGCAAAGCAGAGCAAAAGTTTCAATATTCATTTCAGGAGTGGAAGACGGAGCGTTCTTAGTCTAAAAACAACTGCTTTCTGAAGGGCTGCCATGAAGTGCTACTTTTCATTAAGAAAATGAGAGAAAAAATGAAAGCATGCACAGATCTTCTTTTGAGCATGTATTTTTTTAATGCATGTTGTCTTCTGCCTTAGGCCATCCCATCATCATCTTTTGTATGTCCGGTGTGAGCTGGTTTTCTGTTCGGTCTTCTGCATTAATTCTTGAGACGCAAGCACAGCCACAGGAGCTGGGGAGACATTTAGTACATGAAAACAGGAAAAGCCTGCTTAGGAGACCTTTGGTTGAAATAATTTCAATATTTGCTAGACTTATGTATCATAATTTGCTCAATAAATTTAGTGTTATATTTGTCATTTGTTACTTTTGATTCTAATTATTTGTATATTCCTTAATATCCTTAAATTTAGGTATGGAATTGTGCTAATTTATATTCCAACAGTACAAAAAGTTTCTACTTCTCTACACTCTTACATAGCTGTGTGTGATTAACGTTTTCCAGTTGTTAACTAAAATTTCCTTTGGTTGCTTTTTTAATTTGCATTTTATTAATTTGAAGTGAGTTTGAATGCTGAAGAGTATTTTATGCCTGTTTGTGTGGTGACTAATGAAACCTTGCCAGTTCTCTACATCAATTTTACAAGTGTGCATTTGTTTTAGTGATTTTCAAAATCTTGATGGTAAGAAAACTAACCACTTTTTGCTCAATATATAATTTTTCAGTTAGTCTTTTGTATTTTGATAACATTATTTTTAAGATATTGGTGTTTTGATTTTGTTTTCTTGAATTAGTTCATATTTCCCCCTCAAAATCCATTGAGAAGTCTTCATTTTCCGTCTCCAAATTTCTACATTTATAGTATTAATAGTAATTATTTCCAAGAGTAATATAAATCAATATAAATTACAATCAGCTTTAAATAGTCATTACACATACTCTTTGTAGCTTGACTATTACATGCATTTCTGATTGCTGCATCTGATGGAGGAAATGTAGATGCATTGCAATGGGAACTGGTAACGTGGTGCACTGTAGGAGAATATTAGTGGTCTATGCAGGAAATCTGTATCAGTTGCCCATATCCCCCTTACAGAGTTCTGTCTTCTTTGGTTTTCCATACATATTTTTATTTATGTAATAGTTATTCATTGAAGAGTTATCATGTGGCCAAAACTGGTAGCCAGGGCTGTCACATGTGGTGGTGCTTAAAATTCTTATTTTTTTAAACAGAAAATTTAATAGATAAAGTTATCCTGGGTGTATTACATTAACTGAGAAATGACTAAATATATGCTGGCTGCTTTTTGCATAAAAAACAATTATGAAAGCATTGAAACTGAAAGGCTTTGCAGTTCATACACATTTCTGTCTACAGATACACATGCACTTATGCACATATGTATTATACATATGCACTTATGTATTATATCTATAAATAGTGATTCAAGTGTTATTAAAGAAAAAATTCAAAGGCTCTATAACATAACTCCACAATGAACTTATAATACCTTTAAAATAAGTGTGAAAGGTTTTTGGCTTCCACAATGAGATAATTTTTCATATGTAAATGGCTATAATCAAAATGACAATGGTAAAAAAAAAAGCAGAACCCTGATATTCAGCTAGGCATGGTGATGCGTGCTTATAATCTCAACATTTTGGAAGACTGAAGTAGGAGGACCATAAGTTTGAGTTCCTCCTGTGTAATTTAGTGAGACTGTCTCAAAAACAGCTGGGAGAGTTGGAAACATAGGTCATTGTGAAGGCACTAGCTCCAATCTTCAGTATTATAAATAAAAGAAGAAGAACTCCGATATTTATGAAAGGAATATAAAATCATACACGAAAGGAATATAAAATCATTTGGGAGAAATTTTGGTTCCTCAAAATGTGAAGCACAGAGTTACCATATGGCCTAGTTACTGCACACTTAGGTGTATAGTATCGCTGATGATTTAGCTATGGTGGTCTCATAAGAAGTAGTGGATTCATACTTCAAGTTTGAGGAAGCAGAAATGAAAGAACTCTGAGGTATTGCAAAGTGGAATTAGGAGTGGGAGGGCACATTGGTCTTCTGAGAACACTGAATTCTCTCTGGACATTTGCTTTTAGGGGTAGAGGGTCTGTGAAAGCATGGTCTTAGTTTTGATTCTGAGAAGCAGAATTTTACACATGCATGGGAAACAGAATTCCTGTCCTATCTTTCCTTTTATCCTCCCTTGGGCAACATCAATCTTATTTTAAGAGGTCAGGGTATATTGTATGCTTGTGATTCTTGATATTTGAAAAATTTTAATAACAAGAATTTTTATTCCCAGGAAGCTCAAGGATTTATCATTGGATTATTTACTATGCAAGCAAACAAAAATGTAGCCTTACACTATCAGATTGACCAAATTACGAGGGTAAATGTATCCTTCTACACCTCTTTCACATTTGATAGAAAAGCACAAAAACAAAATTTGAACAATATAATTACTTGCCAATGACATTACATTTTACTCATACTTTAATCTTACTTTTTTTAGAACATAAAGAATGTTTTTGCAGATAACTATGTATTAAGGCGTGAAATAAGTCTTAGCAAATTATGATGAGATCTCAGTATCATTCATTATTTTCTAATTATAATGTAATTATGTTCAAAATCAATAATGAAAATTATTTTTTAAAGAAAAATGTTTTTATAATTTTTAAGATATTTAAATAATTGGAGAGGTAAGGAATTTTAATAGAAATTAGAATAATTGTTAATGCTGACTATATATTGTAGAAATTTATCATAGAGTCATATTATGAACGAAAGAAACTGTGAATGTCAGTGAATTTAAAGTTAAATTTAAGAGCTGGAGATATGACTCAGTGGCATGATCCTGCCTGGCAAATGTGAGTTTCTGAGTTCAATTCCTGGTACCAAATAAATAAATAAATTCAATTGATTGTTGCAGAAGTAAGTGAAGTAATCCATAGAGCAATAGTACATAAGCCTATGAAAGAACAGTATATAGCAAAAAAAAAAAAAAAAACAACATAGTAGTTGAAGGACAAAAGCATGTTCTATAAAACTAATAAAATAGATGTCAAAAGAGAAAATAAATGTAATAAAAAGAATAGCAAAGTAGGCCATTACTGCAGTCACAGCAGAGACTTTAAAACCACTACTTGCGAACATGTCAGTTATGTAATGGATTGGATCTTTTTGTATATAAGCAGAAATTTACTTTATTTTTTCTTCCCTTTCCCACAAAATATATAGTAAAAAAAATTTTTTTTTTTGCTTTTCCATTGGAAAATAAAGAGCTCTAGCAAGTCCTATATTTATTCTGATTTCTCAGGAATAAAAAAAAGTTCTTCATTTTAATAACGAAAATCAAGTCCAGGCTAACACAATGTGAACACCCTGATCTTTGTGAACAATTCCTTTCCTTTTCCACCTAATGTCTGGGAAGTGGTAGGAGTGAACAAAGATGGTGGTCTCTTCACTACTCCACCTTTTCACCACTGATCAGCTGCAGAGGTTTGCTCCTTTGAGAGGACACTAATGGTCAAAGAGGACAAAGGGAAAGGAGCAATTGCTTATCTGACTAATAGTTAGCCTCTGGATGTGACAGATGCATTCTTATTTGGTATTTATTTCATGAACATTTTTATAACTTTCTCAGAAATTCACCACTATGGATCGCAGATGAAAGAAATCTTTTCTGTTAGGCCTGGTATAATTTCCCCTCAGTGCTTGAGTTTTTAGCTAAATTGCACCGTTTCTCCGGAGGATTCCCCTGGATTGAGTGCCTTTCAGTTATTTTTGGCTGTCTCCTTTTTATGGACACACACAGCTCCTGCCCCCGAACTGTGGCACAGTTGGATTTCAGTTGAACACAGCCTTTGGTCCTCCAGACACAAACTTCTTTTTAATTACCATGTCAATTTCAGACCATATCTTGCATTTAATTATACCCTGTGAGGATTAAGCATCATTCCCCACATAACCTCAAGACCTTTCAAACATCTCTGCCTGGTTCTCAACAGCCTCTTCACTCACCCTAGTAAGGAAAGGAAAAAGGAAATCGCTTCTCTCTCACACAAGGGGAGAGGGGAATAAGGACACATTGATAAATGTCTCTGTAGATGTGGATTTTTTCCTCAGGGGTTAGTAACTTTATAACCATAACAGTGGGTAATAGATAATAAATAAATATTTATAATAGTTATGTTATAAATTTATATACAGTTATATAAACAGTTGTTATAAATTTATAACAGTTATGTTATAAATATTATGTTATATTATGTAACAGTTATATTATAACATAACAGTGGATAATAAATAAAATGCTATCAATCCTAGGTGCTAACTTGCTGTAGGAAGTGGTGTACTTGACAGCTATTGAGTTTGCAGCTAAGTCTGAGACGAGTCCCAGCCTAACAACCTGCTATATCACAAATAACATCATGCAAATTAACTTGAAAATTTAGAAAACAATGGAATACTGTTAAAATTTACTATAGAAAACTTTTTTAAAAATAGGAAGCCTGACTAGACCTAATAGTAAAATAATTGAACCAACATTTACATGTTTAGTGCATAACCTCCAAAGATAAACAGCAAACATGATGGGGAAAAATCTGCATTTCATCATACAATTTCAAAATTTTAATACCTCTGACTACTGATGTTAGGCAAGAAAAAGAAATAAAATATTTGATAGTTCAAAAGTGAGAAGAGAACTTAGTCACCATTATTTAAATATTTGTTTGTTTTGCACAAAAAACAGAGAATTCATAGAAAAATTTGCTTTAGTTTAACAAGATACAATAATTAATCACTTTAGTATATATCACCAAAATAAAACAAAATTTAAGAAAATTTGTTTAATGTGGTTAGGAATAAATGTCAAATGTATCAAATGTATGGAAATGTTAAATTTAAGAAAATTTTACAGAATTATATTGAAACATATTAAAGAAGTAACTAAAAATCAGTCTCATTAATCAAAATAATTATTATTATAAATATATCAATTCTTTTATAAGATAAATATGATAACAGACCACATATGCATCTGTTCATATAGAAACTAGTGACATGGAAATTTATACTTAAAATTATACATTATTGAGGTGCTATGAAATTTTTCATGTATCATTAGAGGTAAATATAGCACTGTTTCAAGATATACTTAAATAAATTTTTGCATGTTTATAAAAGTATATTTATACTAGAATGATTGTAGCCCCATTCTCTGTAATGAAAATGAATACTCGCATAGCATAAATGACAAAAATAAATCATATCAACAAGTAAAAATTAGTAACCTAGCATTACATCTTTTGATACATGAGTAAATATCATAAATATAAGTTTGATAAAAAGATAAGTATATACAGCATGTGGCTCTTACTATAATAATATATTTGCAAATATCTTATATAATGAAGTATGAACATATATTTAAAAATAGAAAATACACATGGTAATGGTTAACTTCAAATATTGGATAGCTCTTATTTCTGCTGGCAAGGGTTGGGAAGGGTGAAAAATATGATTCATATTAGACCTAAGAATTTTAATGAAATTTAATGAAATTTTAATTTGCTTCAACATAGTAGGAGGCCTCATTTTACCTTACTTTGTAAAACAGTACACGATGCAGTACTTTTTTTGAATGAAATAGATCCTATATGGTGCATATATTTAGCAAATTTTTTAATTTTACATTTCTCTTTCAAAAGCAAGATGCAGCAGGCTATCTAGATCACTAAAAACTCTAATATATTTGCTGTCACTATCTTATAGGACAGGAAAAAGATTCTACATCAAGTTTCTAAAAGGGTAAGCTTATTTTTAATCATTGTAGTGAATAAGCTTCAATACTAATTCATTATTTTCAAATATTTATAAAAATCTCATTTGCTAAGAAGCAATAGAAACATTCTTTACTTTGTGATTTTTATATTGGATAAATCTCTTTTTAAATCTCTCCCTACCATGATTTCAAAAACCATAGTATAGAGAATCAAAGGATGAATTTAGAAGATTCCCAACAGGCTTAGATTTCAAATAAAACAGAAGAGAATGTTGACAGCACAGGCATCTCAGAAGTAGCAGATGAAAAGAGTTCTATTTACCCTCACCTATTTAGAAGTAACCTGAAGGGAACCTGAATTCATTCTTTTCTTGTCATGATTAGTATTTCTTGAATGTTGTATTTCTTTTCACATTTCAAATTTTAATGCCACAATAAAAATAATGGAAAATCATTTGATGAAGTCAAAGATTGCATTTAATTCTAGTGCATGATAATTGGGTTTGTCAAAAATTAGCATTTTTGAATTTCTAATTCTTTATCTTATGAAATGTCACTCATTTTCTCACGTATCATATTATAATTACATTTGTATGGAAATACATTTTATTTGTCTTAGTTGCTGAAACACTGAAGAGTTGTCTGTAAAATAAATTCGGCTTATTTCTATATTTGTGTGTTGACAAAATATTCATGAATTTAAAACACAGAAACAACAGTACACATGCTGCAGCTGTAATTAGTATTGCTTAGTGTCTAACACCGTGTCTCTGAGTGACAGTGGGAATTAACTGAATAATTACTGCATGTGCTTCTGCTTAGAGTATTTTCTCAGTATAGTTCTGATCCCTAGGTAGAATTTGCCTGTTTAGGTGAAGACATTCGAGCCAAATACTAATTCTACTCCATAAACCATCAGTGTAATCAGTCTAAGACCAACAACAACCCATAATTATCCACATAATAATTGGATAATTCTTTCAGTGTCAATACATTAGTATCTGCATGGAAAGCATTCAGGAAAATTGTTTACCAGAATTAAATTTCTCTAGAGAAATCAAACACAGTACAATTAACAGAAAAAAAGTGAAATGTTCATGCTCTTTTTTAATTAGAAATGCACATAGCTTAAGTACCCACTGCTAGCTGTTTTTTGTGTGTAATTCTGATATTTTCCCCTAGTCTACCATCCATATCTCAGATTAAAAATGAATGATAGGAGACAACCGCCAATCAACACTCTGATATTCTTTATCCTAGAAGCTTATGGAAATAAAGTTCACTGATAAAAAAACTATAGGATTATTTTCATTGTGTGTCTAGTATCTGATGTCTGTTGTATATTCCAAAGTTTTATTTCTAACTAATACAATTGACACTATGGTAGAGTAACTTTTTCTCCACAAAATTGAAGATTAGAAATGGTATTTTAGTATTTATTAGAAACAGTTGAATTCTTTCTACCAATGGCCATTGGGATGCTGCACAAAGGATAATTGACACTGACACTTTTCTTTAGTGAGCTTCCACTCAGCTCCTAGTGTTGAGGCTTTCCTTTCCGACCTACTCTTTTACTTAAATCCAAGAGCATTCCCTGGGCCATGTGCAAAGGCTATAACCATAGAGCCACTCTGACACACACTCTATATTCTGGGAACTAGCGTGAACAACTTTTGCTCAATGGGCCGTGGGTAAAGAACAAGCAACCATTTAGAAAAAAACATTTTTGGATACCAAGAGATCAGCTAATATACCTCTTACAGGAGGAAAAATAAAAACAAATTTAAAAACTCCTCTGAAGTAATAGGAAATATTTGCAAAACTTGAAAATAAGACAAAAAAATTGTATGTGTCTTCATCTTATCAATGCCATATTGGGGTACTGTCTGCTGAATCTGCCCAGAAATCATTTGACTATGAAAATATACATAAGTGATGTATTGAAAACTCAGCATGGCCCTGGTCTATAAAAATAAAACATTATTGTGAAAACAAGAGATTACAATTTATTTTTCTCAGTAAAAATGCAAATGTTTTTGCCAAAAGAAGTATATTGCTATCTATATCATCTATATCTATCTCTCATCTATGTATCTACAGCTGTAGCTGTATACCTCCAACTTTTCCAGCTATATTATTTTTTAAAAATCTTTGTATGTAATTTAATTATCATTATGGCTCGTTTTTGGGTGTCCCAGATACATATCCCAGATACATATCCCAAAGCCTTGTATACTCATATGGTGGGGCTTTTGAGAGTGGCCGAATCATAGGTGTGTGATCATCGACGAGTTCCTGATTGGTTTAACTTAGCTCTAGGTGTGCCTGAATGGATTTACTGAAGTCGGAAGACCCGTCTCCTGTGAGTGTCATCAACCAATAGGCTTGTAGCCTGAACGGAACAAAAAGGGGAAAACGAAAGGAAGACTCTCTGCAACCCTCTGCAATGCCTCTTTCCCGTCATTCCTTGCTTTGAAGCCGGATGACTATGGACTCTACAAACTGAGCTAAAACAAACCTTTCTTCTAACCTGCAGGTAATGGTGTTTTGCCCCAGCAATGAGAAAGTAAGTAAGACAGTAATAAAAATTTTTCAGTATTATTATAAACTACATAAACATATCTCATAGCTTGTTGAATCAGCTTTATCATCTACTCGTTCTATCAATAATAACTTAAGTAATTAACCAATGCATGCCTAGGTAGTTCACAGACTTGTAATTATTTAATTACAGGCAGCATTCCTATTTGTCTTTACTTTTATTTTTCTGGTGATAACATCTTATATAACTAGAGTATAAAGATTAAAGCCAAGAAAAGAATATTAATATAATAATACTATTAAGTATAGAATATATTTATATATCTTAGGTTTTTAAAAAATTGCTCCTTGTATTTTATCATATATATTTATATGATAATCATCACCTTTATCAAAATACAGTGCTCTATGATCCCAAAGTAATTACATCATGCTTATATATCCTTTTCACTATGTGAAAACCCTATATCTAGCATCCATTCATATGTTTGCTGTTACTACAATTTAGTTCTTTTGAGAATGCTATATAAGTAGAATTACACCATACATATTACTTTGATATTGGTTTTTTAACTCAGCATAATTCTGTTGGAGTCTATCCAAATTGTAACAAGCATCAATAGTATGTTTTTTCATTATTGAATAATTTTCATGGTTAGTTTATTCATTCACCAGTTTAAGGATATATGGATTGTTTTTTGATTTTTTTTTTTTTTACAAATAAGATGCTATAAATGTTCATGAATAGGTATTTGCATGAATGCAAACTCTCATCTCTCTATGCTAAATATTCAGGAATGGGATTGTTAGATCATATGGTGAATGTATGTTAAAATTTATAGAAAATGGTCTGTAGTTTTTTTCAGAATATTTGTAACATCATACATTCCACTAGCAATGTATGAAAGGTCAAGTTATTGTTCAACCTTACCAGAACTCATGATAGCATACTGAGACTTAGAAATTCAATAGATGTGGAGTGATAGCTATTGGGGCTCTCAGCTGCACCTAATTAATGGCTCAATATTAGACATATTTTTATGTTTATGTCATCTGTTTATTCTGTTTATGAAGTCTAATTATGTCTTTTACATGTTTTTAAAATTATATTGTTTACTCTTCCTCCTCAGTGTTTTTGTTTGTTTGTTTTTGTACCAGGAATCAAACTCATGACTCTGTGTTTGCCAGGCAGGCATTTGTGTCACAGAGCTAAATCCCTAGCGTGTGCTCTTTCTCTTGATTTTTGAGAATCTTTATACATGAGCTTATCAAATACAACCTAAGTGTTTACAGTTTCAGTTTTTGTAATGTATTTCTTTACTGATATTTCTTATTTTTTGTAGATTTCAAGATTATTTATAATTGTTTACTAGAGCATTTTTACATTATCTACTTTAGAGCTCTTGACAGACCACTCTAATATCTATGTTTTTATTGGCATTATTATGTCTTATGTTTACTCTTTTAACTGGAAAGTTTCCTGTTTCTTGTCATGTTGAATAATTTTGGATTTAATCTTGGAATTTTGAATATTATACCGTTTACTTCTGCCTGCTATTTAAAGCTCTTATTTGAACTAGTATTGTTTAGGTTCAGAATGCATACTACATTCCTCTCTTGTTGGCTATACTTCAAATGTCAATTTAGATTAAAGAGCGTCTGCAGTGCCATTCTGATCTGCCTTGCTTTTATACTACCAAGAGACCAACTTGAATTCCAGGAGGTTTTCCACACCACAGTGTTTTCCCAAAGCTTTTGCTCTTCTAATTCTGATTTGCTTTAGGTGTGGACCTCTAGGAAGTGAGCTTAGGATCTCAGACACAAATCTAAAGGCTACTTTTCTCTGGTTCTGTCCTTTCCAGAAGCTCCTTCGCATTCTACAGGCAACTTTGAGTGGATAAAGTGCAAAGTCTCTTCTGTCATTTACTTTGCATGACACAGGGAACCAATAGGAATTCTCCCCAGGGTCCTTGTTTCTGACTACAAGAATTTCCCTGTTAGTCTAAAAAGTTTAGTTTTATGTCAAAACACTGAATACCAGTGTTTTCTTTCTTTCTGTGTAATGATCTTCCTTCTCCTCCACAAATGTTTCAGACTGCTTGGAGGCAAGCTCAAAAAATGTTTGGAAGCAAGAGAGAGCAAATAGATTAATATTTCAGAATGATGTCACATTCTATTTCTACAGGCATTCCCAATGTAGATTGTCAGTTAGATATGGAAATATGTGCTTTTGATTACTATGCACTGCATTGGCTTTCTGTTTGCATTACTGTTGTCAAGTCATCCATGATGCTTGCTTTAATAAGGATTTGCTACTTTTCCTTTTTAAAATTTCCCCCAGAGCCCCATTATGAAGTGTGGATCATAAAGCTTTAGTAACTTTTCTTGGAAATGATGCAATTGAAGATTGCACTCAGATGTAGCATTTGGGTGCCAATAAGTCATTGGTGGGATTAATAAGAATTGTTTAAGTCAAAGAAATAAGAATTTAAAAGTTATGCAGGTCTATTTTCAAAACTTAGATTTACAGCAAAATTTGCAGAAGGTTTCTGCCCCCTGAGAGCCTGTTTCTTCAGTGAGTAGTGACCACAACCATGAAAAGATTGTCAGGCCTACTTAATATTTTATATGAAGAGATTATTCAGGACACTTCCTGACACAGTAATATTCAATGCACTTGTTTAGTATGAACAGAAAGAAGAAAATGACAGTAAGAGTGGTTAATAAGGTGAAATTTAAATTTAAAATTTAAACAAAAATCATAATCCAAGATAGGACTATTTAAGATAAAAAAGAACTTTGTAATAGTGCTTCTTATTTTTCAAATAGCAAAACTGAGGCTCCATGGGATTAATGACTTCTCTGTTGTATTCATGTGTCCAGAGGCAAATTTGGATTTAGAACTGCGATCTCTCAATCAGTCAACCAGTAAATCATAATACCACGCACAAGCATCTCATATGCAAGCACCTAAAATGGAATATTTTATAGTCACTGATCTTTATAAGAGGTTCTAACATGCCGTAAAATGTACACATGGAGGAGAAACCATAACTTTAATCACAACCTAATGTCATTAACTGATGTGCTAATTGCGTCAATCACTAAACATTTAACAAAAAAATTGCTCGCTTTAGAACACAGATGATTCAAGCCATTTGAAAATGATGTATTGTGATGTTATAATAGGTACTTTTTATATCTTTATACAAATGTTCTTACAAAGAAACTTAGCAATTATTTCACTGATTTTCCTTTTTTTTTTTTTTAACAAATGTGACTTTAGCTATAGAATGTTTGAAGACGTAGGTAGGACTTTGAGAGGAATTATAAAAATTTTGCAGTATATAACCTGGAGAACTCTGACATTTTCAGAAGACTTTTTGAAATTTTCGCTAATTCATACTGAATCTGGCACCTTAAACAAACCACACAAATGAACAAATGAGATTTCTTTATTTTACACTAGCAGACAAAGAAAGAAGGGACATTTTTTTTTTTTTTTTTTTACTGCGCATTCAGTGAATTCTCCCAAAAATGCCACAGGAATAATTAGATATCTCATTATCAGGATATGTGATCTTTGGCCAGACCTGTGTTGTTAGCACCTTCTCCTGTAATGAGACACAATTTTGGTATTCACTCTTGTGTTAACGTTGAAAGGTCCTGTAGCTGAAGATAGATCTATTATCTCCAGATAATAATTTTGTCTGTGTCCAAGTCTCTTAGTCAGCACTCTCCAGCCCTCATCCAAACCCTCTTCTACCAGTTAGGAAATAGTCAGTGTCTTCTAAGTTTCTTTTACCCGAGGTTATCACGTCACTGAAGGGACGCTTGTTTTCCACAGTCTTCTGTTTCTTCTTACGACCTAGGCCAAACAGAAAGAAACAATTTATATATGTTCTCATAGTTATCTTCATTAAATAAGGATCCTTTGCTTATATTGTATTGATCAATCCATTTATACCTTTGATTCGTGATCTATATTTGAGGCGAAAGATCCAATTGGAATTCTGACCTTAAGACAGTTTTCAGTCAGTCACAAGAAAATAAAACCATTTTTCAGAAAAACTACTTACTTTCTCCCTTTTGTCTTCTAATATTAAACATATGAAACCTTAGCTACTAATTTAAATAAATAATATGCCAGAATAAATGAGATCCAAAGGTACAATAGATATTGTGAAAGGGAAAGAAAGTCCTCGAAAAGAAAGAACAACTGGATTAAGGGAAAGAACAAAAGCAGGGGAAAAAAAACATATATATATATATATATACACAGACACATGATAGCTAAGATAATTGTACTACTAATTCTATCAGTTCTTTGAAAGGAACACAGTGCTTATATTTTGATCAATTGGCATGCCTATGTCTGGTAATCTGAGCAATAATTTTGAAGGTAACAGCATGCAATATAACACCCATTATTATTTCCTATCATCTTGTTTTGAAATTTTGTATCATTTTATAGTTTTTTATTGTCTTTAAAAAAAGTTTAGAAAATTAAATCAACCAATCTATAGATGAAAAAAGTAATACTTTACTTTGGTGTGTCTTACATTCATTTATTTATTCTTCATAATGTTAAACTTTTTAAAAGTCCAGGCTTTCTTTGGCCCATACTACTGCAATGTGATGTTTATTTCACTGTTGATATTATTTGATTATTGTTTATCCACAGTCTCAATTTGAATCTCTTCAACAGTCAGCCTAGCAATGTGGGATGCTTGAATGTGTCTTGGTGGTTTTTGTAGTCATTCAAGGCCACTGTGTATATGAGAAATTAGATATTTCATATCCTAAGAAAAGTTAACAATGTACAAATCATGTTCAAAGACAGTAAGGTCCTGATATTGGGAAAATGTGAATGAATACAGCTTGCAATCTGACGCTCGAGTTGTTCTCAAACTGAGCCTTAAAATTCGTATCTCGATTGTTGGACAGAAGGCTTAGAATATAAAAACAGAGGAAAACTGAAAGCTCTTTTCTTAAAATCTACAAAAATATTGAGGGCAAGAGTATCAGAAGTGCTCTGGCAACTATAAAGGGAAGGAGGGCTGGTGCCATCATATGGGCATGGATATGAGATGATGCCAGAAGTGCAGACATCTCCCGAAGCGGTAGGCCTTGACATGTGTCAGAGCTGCTGCAGTACGCAAGCCAGCTGGCGTGGCCTCAGTGAAGCAACCTCAGCCACAACTGCAGGAGCACCTGCGGCAGCCCTGCTGGCAGCAGCACCTGCACACTGCTTTCAGGAGGCCTCCATGACAGACACCAGGGAGAGCAAGCTTGTTGTGTGATGTGGCTTTATGGCCCAGACTCCGTTTTGGGGCAAAAAAATAGAGATGCTGTGAAAATTACCTGTGGCAGGAAAGGAGGCAAAATTACCTATGGCAGGAAAGGAGGCTGGAAAAGTTGTTTTATAGCAAGTTCACTATGTACCCCTTGAGAAATCTCAATTATATGGCAAATTTTGAAGAAATTTGGAAATTGTGTGACAAAGTTTAGCAAATTTTGAAGAAAAATGGGATTACTAGTAGAGGTAAGAAAAAAATCCTTTTTTAACAGTGTCTTCCCAACCCCTAGTTTTTCTGCAGGCTTAAGGAAATATTCTATTACCTAATTCTTTTGTTTACATGGAAAATTTATACAGAAAAAGAAGCTAGAAATACCAGTTGACAGATATAAAGTTTGGAGGAAAAAAAGACAGATGGTCATTTGCTGCTGCTGTGGTATTTTGGACCACTTTTAAATATTTGCTGGTAAATCTTCTAATTCGTTTCCTCTGCAGATACTGCTAAATGAGCAAATAAATGTATTGAATTATGACTTAAGTCCAGTATCCCAAACATATGTACATAATTTTTATTTTTATTTTCTGACTTAAAACTCAAAGAACTACTTTCTCTCAAGGAAGTACGCATCAGGGACTATGATTCATATGACAAATGTGTATATATAAAAATAAGAAAAGCACTTGAAATCAAAGGACTCCTCTACATAATAAATTTCCCACATATATTTTAAATGTTTACCACCATGGGGAAGAAAAAAAATCTAAATGAAGTTGGCAATACATTTAAAATACTGCATTTATACTTGGAACATACTACCTACAGGATTTATCATGAGAACTGAGCACAGTATCTCAGCAAATTTTGTCTCTTCTACACAAATCCTCTTGCCCTGTCCTACAGACTGCATTAGCAGTTCCTGCCTACTGAAAATCAAAAGTGAAGACAAAACATCTGTAAAGCAATAAAATACATGAATAAAGAAGTTTTGATTTACAGTTCAAATTCCACATGCCTTGACATATCCAGGTGAGATATTCTCACCTTCCTTACTCCCTGCAAGTCTTGTTAACTGTTCCTCTAAACTAAGGCGCATGCACAAGTCTGTGCTCTCTCTTTGAAGGGGCCATAATAGATAATGACCGTCCCATTATTTTTATTCTGTTTCCTGAATACAAACACAGTGGTCTGCACTGGAAAATGTGAGTATTCCACCTAAGTTAGTCCCACTTCTGAAACCATGAAAGTAAACAAATTTACAGGGGCTTAGAAAAAAATCTCTGTAGTAGCCATAGATATCTAAATGTATAGGAATAAGCATTTTGATGTGCAATCTAGCTAAAAAAAAGACATAGACATAGATGCTATGCATACACTTACGTATATGTGTATGTATAGATTGAAACAGATTGATAACTTCTGTGATGAATTAACTAGTGGCCAACTTATAACAACCAGCTGAACCAAATCAGTGTGGTTTTGGGCATGGAAGGCCCACCTGAGGTTTGTTACCAACAGCATAAAAGAAGAATTGGAGGAGAAGATGCTATGCTGTTGACTCTCCTGGAGAAATCTGTCATGCTATTTTTCCTGACATGAACTCAGCTGTTCTCATTATCCAAGGAGTCTGGGTCTTCACTGTTATTGAGGATGGCTTTATTTCTCTTTGGGGAGCTCTGATTCTTACCTGTGGTGAATATTATATGATAATATTATACAATTATAAGTTATGTGTCCTGTTTTAAATATATTTCCTTGTTAACCTGATTAAGAGCTACAGAGACTGATAAATAAAATGAAACTGTAAGGTGAGCACACTGAAATATTAGAAACTACAACTTTTTTATAACTCAAGGAAAATGGTCTAAACATGCCAAATATTTACTTATAATTATTTTTATATACAAGAGGCGAACAAAAACTATGGGGAATGTTTAAGTTAAAACATTATTAGGGTAAATTACACTGCCATTAGCACCATCACAAGACTTCCCCTCACTTTGAACACACTTACCTCATCATTTCTGCCAGTTTCCTAAGTGGTTCTGAAAGTTCTCTTTTGTGTTTTTGCAAGGAACTCTATGACCAAAGACACTGTGAATGCTTCTGCTAAGTGCCATCCTAATGAACAGCAGACTCCTAAAAGCAATGCTCTGTGTCCTCATCTGCTTTATGCAAAAGATCTGGCTCTTTGTGACTTCTGGATCATCCCCAAATTCAAAATGGTGATGAAAAGTAATATTTTGAATTGATTTAGGACACTGAGGCAGTCATAATGGTGCAACTAATGATACTGATGAAAGGTTTCTCACAGAAGTGTTCTGGAAGTTGGCTAGAATGATGAGATAGAAGTGTTTGAAGGTAGAGGATGTATTTTGAGGAAAATTAATGAGATGTCTTTTACTGTAATGATTTTTTAAATTTAAATACAAACTGTAATTTTCATTCACACACATCTTGCATCTTTAAAGGGATTCAGCAAATGCACACCACTTTCCCATGTGAGCTCACTTGGCAAGAAATAGATAAGCAAGAAGGAAATAGCAAGCCTCCATGCCTTTAAGTGCTTTAAAACACCATGATTGGTGTGTGAGGTTCTCATGAGGAGTATCCTTGAATTTCCTGAGTCTGAGCCCTTGACAAATCTTTTCTACCCCATCAAAGCAATGCCATCCACTTCAAGCTTTCCCAGGAGAGATATTTTGGAATCTGAAAGCTCAGTTTCAGAACTGCCGTAGCTCAACAGTCTGCAATAGGCACAGTTGACGTGCTTACCTGCCTAAAGTTCCTCACAGAAAATCACACTTACCAGAGCCTTCTCAAAGGCAGCAAGGTGTTTTCCATACCACAAAACTTCACATAATGGTTAAGTGAATCAGGAGTGGCCCTGACACAATGGTGATCACCCATAGATTGTTTACTTAGTGTTATGGCTTGTGTCTAGATTTCCTCCAAGAGCCTCTTGCAATTATAAGTGAGGCTTTTATAAAGGTGTATGAATCTAGTGTGTGACTGATTGATGGTTCAGTACTAGGATTAAGGATGCTAGGAATAAGTGTAGATAATTATGAACTCAGTCCACCAAGTGATTTAGCATTTCCTAATTCAAGTATCCTAGATAAAGTATAAAAGAGAAGAAAGGAAACTACTCAGGCCCTTTGCTTGCTTTGTCACTGTCTGCTCACCTTGGAGCCAGCTCATGATGAACTAAAACCTCTACAAACTGTGAGCTAAGTATATCTTTCCTCCTTTAACTTTGGGTATCAGGTATTTTGTCTCAGCACAAAAGTAACTAAGGTATTTAGTTAGCTTCAATCTATGAGGCTTGGAAAAGATAAGATTGGCTAACCTGAAGATTTGAAACAGAAAAGCTGAGAGACATTGAAGTTTGGGTACACTGTGTCTTGTCTTAGTCCTGCTGCAGCACCTCTGAAGCAATGACAATTAACAAGAAAAATAGATAAGAAGGGGAGCCTCAGGATAGCAATAAAACTTTTCTATAATACATTGGAATTGGCTATGAAGTTTTATCATCATTAAAAAAGCCTTTACTTCTTCAAATGAACAAGTGAGTAAAAAAAATCTTAAAGAAAAGATGAAAAGGAATTTTATAAGTTAGATTTTAAAAGTTAGGTTTCTAAAACTGAGAGGACATTTTACACGTTAAATTTTAATTTTATATTTTAATTATTTGATTGGATAGATTATTTAAACTCCACCATTCTTCATTGTCCATAAAATTTTTGTCAAAAACGTGCCTCACATTCTATAGAAGTTAAAAAATATTTATATCATTTTTCTCCCTAAAGTATAGTTGTTATTTAACAAGCATTGTTACAGAATCTATTGCAAACCAGAATGATTTTTTTTCTTTTTTCAAATGCTAAATTACCCTTTAAAATGATAATTGGTAAGTTAAATAAAAAATTCATATGAAGTTGCCCTTTGAGTGGCTATCTATATTTGTAATATTTTTAGGTAATGAAATTATCTTTCCTCTGGCATGTTATACCAAAGATTATCAAAATGTGAGAAAAAAATCTAATAGTTTTTATAGAAAAATGACTGTTTACTTGAATAATCCTCATTATCAATAATTTTGGAGGAAGCAGAAAACAAGGTATGAAATTGCTTCAAAATTCAATAAATAAAGAATAATAATTTTCAGAGTAGATGAGGTGAAAAAATAAAATGTGTGTCAAAATGTAACAAAGATATCTGTGATTACAATGTAAATGTTAAGAATCTACATGTGATATATATATTTCTGTACATATCTTCAGAAAAAATAGCTTTTCAGTTTTCTCCTTTTGTTTAGTAGATATCCAAGCATATTCATAAATTTCTATTTGAAACTTTAAAAATAAACACCTTTATGAAACAATATATACCTAAAAATATAGTGAGACATATACAAATATGAGATTATGTTTTTAGTTTAGTTATATGTAGGAAATCATTTTGTTTAACTATTAAATTCCTAATGATATAATCATTAGGAATGATTATTTTGAGAAAAAAATGAGACTATACTTTATAACTGAGGACTCTGTAAAAAAAATTTGGTATTCACACAATCAATTAAATCGGATGATCAAGATTTATAAAATATGTAGGATTTACTATAAACTTTAACTTAAAATAGTGGTTTCTATTGACAGAATCATAATTCATAATCCACATTTCAGGAAATTTAAAAATGCAACTGGATAGAATTTAAGTATTATCATTTACTGCCTCTTACCAATGCAGATAGCAGGCAGAAATGAATGGTTGAAATCTTAAAGAATGTAATACATAGGGGCTGGGTGTTTAGCTCACTAGTGTAAATACCTGCTTGGCAAACGTGAGGTCGTGGGTTTGATCCCTGGTACTAAAAAAAAAAAAGAATGTAATCCACAATTTCAATTCAGATAGATACCATTTTCTTTTTATGCTTTTATCATATATATTAACCATTAAAACTTTGGCCATTATTAGAGTCTAGATGCTAAATCATTCTCAAAGGCCTGTATGATTTGTTACCAACCTATAGAATACTGGAAGGTGGTGGAACCTTTACAAGACAGGGCCTCATGGAAGGAAATTAAGCCATTGGTGTGGTACTGCATCCATGAGGGGGATTTTTATATCTCTACTCATTAAAGGTGTTAGCCTGTAGTCTTTCTTTCTTGTAATATCTTTCTCTGATTAATGTAATGCTGGCCTCAAGGGGTGCTACGATGTATTCCTTTTGCTTCTCTCTTTTGGAAGATATTATAGCATACTGGAATAATTTCTTTTTCAAACATTTGGTAGATCAAAGGAGCAGAAGAGAGCCCAGAAAGAGATATAAATGGTTAAGTTATCTTTGACAAAGGAGCAAAGTCAGTTCAGTGCATAAAGTATAATCTTTTTAACCAAAAGTGCTCAAACAACTGAACACTCATAATGCCATACTGTGAATCTAGATATAACTCACACTTTTCACAATACGATGCTCGAAAACATTTTTTAAAAACTATCCAAAGAAAAAATTGTAAAAGATATTAATAGTAGTATCCCCAAAGATGTATATAGATAGCAAGAATAACTATGTATATCATTAGGAAATTGCAAATTAGAGTAACAGACAGATACCAGTACATACCTTAAGAGTAGCTAAAATCTAGAACTTGATAATCCCACACGTAACAAGAGAAGATATGAGAATTTATAGGAACACAAAATGGTGCAGTCATGTTTTAAAGTTTGACAGTTTCTTTTAAACCAAAACACAGTCCTACTACATGATCCAGCAGTCATGTTCCTAAGAATTTATTCCATTGACTTGAAATTTTAGATCTGCATAAAAATCTGCTATTCGCTATTTTCATGTTAATAACAATTGCTAAAAGACACATTTTAAAATAGTTGGGGCTGGGGATTTAGCTCAGCGGCATAAGCACCTGCCTTGCAAGCAGGCGGTCGTGAGTTGGATCCCCGGTACCGATAAAAATGAAAAAGATAAAAAAAAATAAAAAAATAAAAAAATAAAAAAAAAAAAAAGTTATTCAGTGCTCTTACTAAATATGCTTTCTATAAGTATAATCATGAACAATGCCATAACTAAATAAATATCGAGATTATAAACTGATGCTCCAGGTTTGAAAAGTTCCTTAAAAATTAAACAGAGTTACCATATGGTCCAACAATTCTATTCAAAATACAAAGAGAAATGGAAAAATAAATCCACACAAACCGTTGTACATAAATGTTCACAGGAACATTATATATAGTTCCCCAAAATGAAAATGACAACTATTGCTAACTGATTTAATGTATAAAATAAGACATATGTAAAAACTCAGCAATTTAAAATTAAAGCATTAATAAATACTGCAAGATGAGTCAAATGTGAAAATTTCATGCTAAATAAAAGAAACCAGACAGATATATTTTACGACTCCAGTTCCATGAAATAGCCAGAATTGGCAGACCTTATGGAAGAAGAGTTACTTAAGCTGGAATCCTTTTCTAGTTTTGCTTTTTCTTTTTTTCTTTCTTTTTTTTTTTTTTTTTTAACTCTCCTTTTTTAAGGTTGGGTCTGACTTTTGTCCGCTTCCCATTGTAGAGGTCCTTTGCCACGTTCTCTAATTTTTTTTAATTAAAACTTTTTCTGGTAAATTTGTGCTTTAATTCTCATTATTACTAAAAACAAGGAATCATGCCAGCCAGGAGCTGATTTTGGCAATTAATGTGGGTCTTTTCTAGCCTGCTACAGAATTTCCCTGAATCTCCAAATTAACTAAATCAAACCCTGAATGTCTCAAGCAAGAATACTGGTCTTAGTATCAGCCTTCCATTCCTTTGTTTTTCTTCTTCATTCATTCTCTCCATGTTAAATCCCTTGCTACAAGCTGTAGTAAGATGTGAATTCCAAAGGACCAGGGAGGCCCCACCCCGTGGCATTGCCTGTTGTAGCCCCGATAGCCTCTCTTTGGACTAGTTTTCCTCTCTGTCTGTGGCTTTCCTCAGCTCTATTCCACTTTCTTGGCATTTCCAAGTTCCTTTAGTCACCACAACATTTTGGGTTAAGCTCACACAATTCACATACTGCCTTTTAGGGGCACATTCCATCTATCTATGCTTTCTGATATTTGGATGGACGTCTCCATGATCCTAAAATTCTTGCATTCTGCATGCTAATCGCATGACAAGCAGGAAACAGAGAAGGGAGAAGCTGGGGCAAGAATGCATCCTACCAGGTTACATCGCCTAACAATACACTGCACTACTGAACCTACTGATGAATCTAGCATCCTCGTGATCCACTCACTCTGCCAACATATCTGACTTTTGGGGGATTGTTTTTATCTAAACCATAAAAAGTACTTGCCCCCCCCCCCCGGGGGGGATGTTTCTGAGATACACAGAAGGGTATATCTAAACTGTTAGTGACCGTCTTTCTACAAAGGAACACATTGTGACCCAAAACAGTGCCTTAAAATGGACTCTTGCAACAGTCAACAGGCATGCCTTTAACAAACCGAATTTAACAGCAGTATTGAGCAGACCAGTTTAAAATTCAGCAAGGCAAACTGTCCTAAAATTCCCAAAGTAGCTACTGTAGATGCTCCCTTTTTACACATATGCATTCATCTTATTTCTTTTGTTTCTGCATATACACTTTTATTTGATTTATTTCTCTCCAGAGTTTAATAAAAAATTAGATCCTTAGGGTTGCTTGCTGTTTATTCCAGCAGCCCAAACTAAAATGCAAGTATTAAAATTTTGGACTAAAAGGAAAAAAAAAATGTTAAAACTTTGTGAAGCTCAATTACTATTAAAAATTGGTAGGCTTTGTTCCATAAAATATATAAATTAAAATCTTAAAATCTGGGAACATTAAGGATTTAACTATGTACCTAATCTATCTAGTTTTAGTTATTTGTTGCTGAGACAAAATATCCAACACCCAAAGTTAGAGGAGGAATGTTTATTTGAGCTCACAGTTTGGAGAAATTTCAGCCTCATAGTTGGCTGGATCCAGGAATGGTGCCAAGAAAGAAGTACACCAAGGAAGAAGACAAAATCCATGGCGAAACAGAGAAGGGAGAGGGCAGCAAGCAGCAAGCAATGCCAAGAGTAGCGAGCAGCCTGCCTCTCCTTTTTATCCCTCGCTGGCTGCCTGCCTTTTGGCTAGTGCCACCTACAATCAGTGTGGACTTCCCATAATCCTAGCATCATACACTTCATTGCAGCTTCACAACCTTAATCCCATTATCACACACACTAGATTTGACCACCTCCCCAAATCCCCACCCAGAACTGCATGAGACGCTTTGCTGCCTAGATACAATAGCACCTGGGTTACATATATAACTATATATATAACTCTGGAGATATATATATATATATATATATATACACACACACACACACACACACACACACAAAATAATACCTTGGTTCATAAATGCTTTTGTTTGCAAATACTTTGGTTTGCTGTTGGGAGCCGCAGCCCCGAGCCCGGTCGCCTCACTTGGCGGACGTGAGGCCTGTAGTAAAGAGTGAGGCCTGAGGTAGATTACCCCTCCCATCGAATATGTTAGTTTCCTGCTTACCGCATAAACAACCCGCTCAACAATATAGTCTGCCTGGCAACTGATGATGTTAGCCAATCAGCTTGCCTTGCTTACTTTAACATGATTGGACACTGTACCCGTATATATACCGGTGCCACCCCTGGGCGGAAGAAGAAGCCAGATAGAAGCCCGGAAGTAGAAGCCCAAAAGGAGCCGCGGAGAGCGGACCGGTAGAGGCTTTGGGGCAGACTGAAGCACAAAAGGAGCCGCGGGGAGCGGACCAGAGGAGGCTTCAGCTGGGAGAACCCAGGGCAGGCTGTACGGAGAAGGAAAATAAAAAGAAAAGGTTGTCCACTACCAGACTTTGTCGTGTGTCCTTCCTGCCGGCCGGGAGCGGACATCGACATTTGGAGGCCCGCCCGGGGACTGATCACCCCTGCGACGTGGAAGTGGACAACGCTCCAGTACAGAGCTGCGAGACAGGTGAGTTGGGGATAAGCCTGGGCTCTGGGTGGCGCGCACCTACAGGGCTTTTAGACTCCCCTCAGGCTCACGCGTAAGTGGCGGATTCCTTGGGCCTCACGCGGTGAGTAACATATTAAAAAATGGGAAACATGCTAGGTAGCGGCACTAAGAGCGAGGGTGGTTGTGGAGAAAGCTCTCAAGAGCTTACAAAAGTACGCAGGGTATCTGAGCAGGCCCAGTCAGGGAGCTCCCGAGAGGTGTCTGTCAAGGGGAACAAGGATGCTAAGGAGGAGGACGGGGCTCTAGCCTCGGAGTCGTCTGACTCCGAGGACGAGGGAAAGTTGAATGGCAAGGAGGCCAAAGAGACCAGCTGTCAGGAGCCTAAGTCGCTCAATAAGGAGTCGCAGGGTTCTTTTCCAGCGTCACGCCGCGAATTGCGCTCTGCTCAACCTGGTCTGCGGAGGAGTAGAGAGCTCCTGAGTGCGCCCCGGCGCGAGAGGGAGGCGGTCCCTCGCCACGAGGTGGCCGCCTGGGAGCTCCCTCCCCTTTCGCCAGAACAGGAAGTGATGCACGGGCCCCCATTTTCCACCCAATCACGGCCGCCGTCTTATGCTCCGCCGCCGGCGGGTCGGTATTTTTACAGGCGGCTTTGGCAGGGGGGACGCTTGTCTCATGAGGTACATCCACCTGGGATAGATAGTGGCCCCTACGGGATATTTCCTGTACAAGTAGCTATGGGCCAGGGACGCAATGTATGGGAGCCTTTTGAGATAAAGCAGATTAGAGAACTTAAAAATGCAGTTACAACCTTTGGGCCGACTGCGCCTTACACCATTGCCATGCTGGAGAATCTGTCTTCTGGGCCCCTCACCCCCGCGGACTGGATTCAGCTGGCAAAGGCGTGTCTGCCCTCGGGCAGTTACCTGGATTGGCGAGCCTGGTACGCAGAGTTCTCTGCAGAGCAGGCTGAGAGAAACGCCAATCGGGGAAACCGGGGGTGGAACAAGGAAATGCTTATGGGAGAAGGTCGGCACGCTGATGACCAGACCCAGTTCCCCGGCGCTGTCTATGAGCAAATCAATGCCATAGGACTCCCCGCCTGGAAGCAAGTAAGTGGTGCTGGAACAGCCTCCTTGTGTCTTTCAAAAATAATTCAGGGTACCACAGAGCCATTTGTTGACTTTGTGGCCCGAATGCAAGATGCTGCCGATAAGATATTTCCTGATCCGGGAGTGGCTCAACCGCTGGTAAGACAGCTGATTTTTGAGCAATGTACAAAGGAGTGCAAGGCAGCGATAGCTCCTCATAAGAACAAGGACCTCAACGCCTGGATTAGGATATGCAGAGAGATAGGGGGGCCGCTCTCCAACTCGGGAGTGGCTGCTCTCCTGGCCGCGGCTGTACAGCAGAGGGGACCTCGCGGGTTAGAAGGGGAATGTAAGGCTAAAGGGTGTTTTGCCTGCGGGGAGCCAGGACACATTAAACGTCATTGCCCAAACAATGCAGATGCTAGGCCTCGCCCTAGGAATAAAGAACCATATGTTTGTGGGCGATGCAAAAAGGGATCACACAAAGCTGAGGAGTGTAGGTCGGTCTTTGATGCTCAGGGCAACCGTATTTGTGGACAAGATGCTAGAGAGCCAAAAAACGGCCAGAGGGGGCCCCCTTCGAAGGCGGGCCCCCGCCCCAGAGACAGGACAGCTCAGGGTGGCAGCCTTCAACAAGGGCCACCCCTGGGTCAGCAGGTGTGGACCTCAGTGTCGCCTCCAGACTTATACAGAAGGTCACCATTAGGACGGATGGCGTTAGGACCCTAAATGACATGCAAAGGCTATTGGGAGACATTAATTGGATTAGGCCATATTTACATATACCAAATTCAGATCTCAAACCCCTGTTCGACCTTCTGAAGGGAGACCCAGATATAGCCTCCCACAGGAGGCTCACTCCTGAGGCAAGAGCTGCCTTACAGAGAGTAAAAAAAGCCTTAGGTGGGGCTACCTTACACAGAATTGAACCGGGGCGACCCTTTGATGTCTGTTTGCTACAGACTAGTCTACAGCCTACAGCGGTGATTTGGCAGAAAGGACCACTACTGTGGATACACCCTAAGGTCTCACCTGCAAAAGTCATAGAGCATTACCCGGAGGCAGTCGCTTCATTGGCCCTTGAAGCGCATGATAGAGCTGTCCAACATTTTGGCTCAGGACCACAAGCCATCCGAGTACCCTATACCGCCAGCCAGATCAAGACCCTGGCTGCCTGCATAGATACCTGGGCCATTCTGAGATGTGTTTTCCATGGGGATATAAACAATCAATACCCTAAAGACCCTATCTTGTCATTTGTCACTCAGCACCCTATAATTTTTCCAAAGGTTACTGCCTCTGAGCCATTAGTCCCAGCAACTACAATATACACAGATGGCTCCAAGACGGGGATAGGCGCCTATGTGATCCTAGGCAAGCCCCCGGTTACCATACAATTTAAACCAGATCAGCCTCAGGTGGTGAAACTGCAGATCGTTAAAATGATTCTTGAACGGTTCTCAGAGGCCATTAACATTGTCTCCGATTCTAGGTATGTGGTCAATGCTATACAAGTGCTTGAGACTGCCGGTTTAATTAGATCCACTTCCACAGTGGCTGGACTGTTCCTGTCTATCCAGACATTGCTTCAAAACAGACACCATAAGGTCTTCACCACCCACATAAGAGCACATACATCCCTGCCAGGGCCCATGGCACAGGGGAATGCGGCTGCTGACACTGCCACTCGCCCGTTATGGATTTTTACCTTACTAACACCAATCGAGCGAGCCCGTGCCTTCCATGATAAGTTTCATGTTAATGCCAGGACACTAGCAAACCATTTCCATGTTTCTAGAGCAGATGCACGAGATATCGTGCGACTATGTGACTCCTGTGCCACATACAAACCTGCCATACCGATGGGAGTAAACCCTCGAGGTTTGATCCCTGGTGATGTTTGGCAGATGGACATCACACATATACAGGAGTTTGGGACTCTTAAATATGTTCATGTTTCCACAGACACCTGTTCTCGCGTCATATTTGCAACAGCAGAAACAGGTGAAAAAGTGTCTAATGTGATCAATCATTGCCTGGCAGCTTGGGCCGCATGGGGCAAACCAAAAATATTAAAAACTGATAATGGACCAGCCTATATAGGCAAAGCCTTCAATGAGTTCTGCAAAATGATGGAGGTTCAATTAAAACATGGTATCCCATACAATCCCCAAGGTCAAGGAATCATTGAGAGGGCTCATAGAAGCCTCAAAGAAATTTTACAAAAACAAAAAGGGGGAGTAGGCCAAGGCCTGGCCCCAAAGGCACGATTATCCATGGCACTATTCACACACAATTTTTTAAATTTAAATAATGATAATTGCTCCCCAGCCGTGGAGCACTGCAACCCTTCCCCCAACCATAAAGGGTGGGTGAAGTGGAAAGATGTCCTGACAGGACAATGGATGGGCCCGGATCCGGTAATCAGCTGGAACCGAGGCGCGGTTTGTGTTTTCCCACAGGAATCGGGACGAGAACCACTGTGGATACCGGAGAGACTGACACGGGCAACAAAGCCCTCGACTGAAGATCAGACCTGCCCTACTGGAGATCCATCACAGACCAACCAATAAGATGAATAGAAATAGCGGTAGCCCGAAATGGACAAGAAGATCCTCAGGCATATGCATGGCTTGCACAATTGGCCCACGACCGAGTCTAGATATGGCGGGCATCCCTCATTCTCCTCCATAAGGTGACAATACACAGCAGGGTAGGTGAGTCAATGACGGGTAAGAGCGTGCCTCCCCAGCACGACTCGACCTAAGCCAGGCCCTACCCCATCCTGCACGTAAGCCGCTGGACTGTTAGATGCTGCCCAGGTCTAAATTTCTCTCCGAGGGGATTTCTTTACGGAGAGGAAATGAGTGCAAGCTTGTGTGCATCCAGGTTCCGTCCAGTTTGTGCCTGGCCCTAGAAAAAGGACGAGGGCCTCAGGGCCTTGGCAGACCATGGGACGGCCGACCAGGGTCTAAGCCAAGGACCTACGGTGGGCCTACGCATAGGGCATAAGCCTCTGCACCCAGTCCAGGAAGGGCTACGATGCGCACATTCATAAAAAATAAAAAAGGGGGAGATGTTGGGAGCCGCAGCCCCGAGCCCGGTCGCCTCACTTGGCGGACGTGAGGCCTGTAGTAAAGAGTGAGGCCTGAGGTAGATTACCCCTCCCATCGAATATGTTAGTTTCCTGCTTACCGCATAAACAACCCGCTCAACAATATAGTCTGCCTGGCAACTGATGATGTTAGCCAATCAGCTTGCCTTGCTTACTTTAACATGATTGGACACTGTACCCGTATATATACCGGTGCCACCCCTGGGCGGAAGAAGAAGCCAGATAGAAGCCCGGAAGTAGAAGCCCAAAAGGAGCCGCAGAGAGCGGACCGGTAGAGGCTTTGGGGCAGACTGAAGCACAAAAGGAGCCGCGGGGAGCGGACCAGAGGAGGCTTCAGCTGGGAGAACCCAGGGCAGGCTGTACGGAGAAGGAAAATAAAAAGAAAAGGTTGTCCACTACCAGACTTTGTCGTGTGTCCTTCCTGCCGGCCGGGAGCGGACATCGACAGTTTGCAAGCAAGAGTGTTTGGCAAAATTTTGCTTCTATTTGCAAACTCCGCATCTGTTAACAAAATGACCACAACATCTTCCCCATACAAACGCAGCCATCTTCCCCAAAAGTTGTAAAACATATTAAGTTCATTAACTGAAACATCATTGTATACTTTGACTGATACATACACATTTGTGTACAACCTTTGAAAATACAGTTCCTCCAAAGTTCTGTTTAAATTGACTTATAAATTTTATAAGTGGGCTTTCATGTAAGCAGATCATATCATTTTTGATATATGATTTAGATAAATCTTTAACCGAGATAATTTAAATGATTTGGCAAAATGATAGTGAAGAAGATTTTAAAATTGTTAAAATATGTTTTGCTTAGGTTGTTGGGAATTAAAATAATATTGTTTCTTAAAATTTAAGATACATTCTTCATTGCTTTCTGTATTTCAAGTATGGAGAAGTTTAAGCTTTCTTCTGGCAAGTAACCGATTTAAAATTTTAATTGTATTTGTCCAGCATCTTGGAGTTTGTAGGTAAATAAATGTAAATAAAGTGTATTAATAAAACATCTAAGTATATTTGAGTCTGGTAAATTTCTGTTTCATAATTTGGTGTATAAAATAGTTTAAGATTGCTTCCCTGTTGTTCTTTCACTAAAATATGGCACTAAATGTTAAAATAGTAAGGCATAGATATGTAGAAAAGGAGGTTATATTTTTATTTTAAAATACGTATTTTATCAATTCCTGATCTCTGAGGAAAAGAAAAAAATATGTATTTTATCTTTTTTAAGGAAAACAGAATAGTAATTTGTTTAAATTCAAAAGTTTTGTAAAGTTTTTTTTAAAGGTAAATTTAAACAATGAAAGAATGCAGAAACAAACCAGCAAGTAGGAAAGAAGCAGATATAAGCAAAGATATATATATATTAGAGAAAGTTTTAAGAAGAGATTTTAAACTTTAGTCCTACCAAAATGGAAAAAATAAGTGATGAGGACAAAAGAAGAAAATTATGTAAGTCACAGAAAGTCTGAGGTAAGTTACAGAAATTTCATGAGGATTGAAACTTTTGAGAAGAAATTTGTATCTATGATAAGGTTGGTTATAATTTGAAATTTTAGTTTTAAAAATCAGTGTTTATAACGTTGCTATTGCAACAGCAAACAGAAACACCCAAATGTCACCCAAGATTTGGAGGCAGATTTATTTACTGTCGCTAAGCACTGACCTTAAGAAAACAATGTCAGGCCTCAAAGGCTCAGGGAGGGAACATTTTATGGGGTTTGCAAGAAGCAGCAGACTATGTGGTGATGATTGATTTCGTTCTTACAGTATACATACATCATACTGTTCAGCCATGCAGCATAATGATCAGCCATTTCTAAGAAGCAGAAGCTACAAGAACGGCACAGAAACTGGAGTAAATTGGGGGTTACCTGAGCAACTAATAGAAACTGAAGTACATTGTGTGTGTGTGTGGGGGGGGGATTTGTTACAATATGAAAGTAATTCCATGTTTAAAACAATAATGATTTGTTAAAAAGTAATCCATTCTTAGTAAAAATGTAGAGACTAGCCTAAGAAACATGTTTCTGTTTTATCAAAATAATTTGGTAAGAACCTAAGTCTTAACAGAGTCAGGGTTTAAGTGTTGGATTTTTGCAAAGTCTTTTAAATATTCACTTTTCATTTCATTTATTTTTATTAACAAAAATATTGCCATATATAACTATATTATACATATAATATATAAAATAGTATATATGCAATATATTATGTGTGTATATAGATAAATATATAATTTTGAGGAATTGGGAAATTACATATAAAATCTTATTCATTCTAGTTTCAATTACTTTCTCATCCCTGTCTCATCCTTCTGTATCCCTCCATCTCTAGATGCTCTTTCCATTTCTACAAAGTATCTTCCTTTCCTCTTTCCTATCATTTATCTTTTATTTTACTGCATGGAAATATTTATCCTATGTCTTATTTATTTCACTTAGTACTATGCTCTCAAGGTGCATTCATTTTCCTGCAGATAACCCAAATTTCTCCTTTACAGCTAAGTAGTACTCCACCGTGTATATATGACATATTGTATTTACCTGTTCATTTGTTTATGGCAGATTGTAAGTTGTAACACTGTGCAAATGGATATAGAAGTATCACTTGTAATATCGTGCCTTAATCTCCTTTGGGAAAATATCCAGAAGAGTTACTGCTGGCTCAAATGAGATTATTTTTGGTTTTTAAAGAATCTCCATACTCCTTTCCTCATGGTTTTCTAGATATGTATGCAACTACGACCAGAAGTGCTATGGGGCAGGGCCACCAGAGCTCTTTGCAGTTCACATCGGGCCACCGATTGCCTTGGATGCTGCACAAGGAACTATAAGACTTAATGTTTGACTTTCTGGATTTGGAGCTTGCTTTGGTCTGATTCCTTTGTATGCTGAGTATTTAACTTTTAGAATACAAATGTCTGTCTGTGCCAACAGAAGAATTTAACCTTCTTTTCATTTATATGGGGGTTCACACCTAAGATTTTATCTTAAATATCAGAGGAGACTTGGAACTTGAACTTTTCAGCAATCTGAACTGTGAGGGCTTTGGCAACTCACAGAGATGGAGTACATGTCTTTTGCATAAAGAAATGTCCATGAGTCTTTGGAGGGCTCAGAGGTAGAATGTTATGGTTTGTATCTAGATGTCACCCCAAAGCTTCATGCAGTCTTGGGGTGTGCACTTTTCAGAGTTGCCTGAATCTAGAGTTTGTGATTGATTCATGGTCCATTGCTGGGATTAAGGATGTAAGTGCTCCATCTGTCCAAGGGTGGAGAGCCTGCATACAATATAGAAGACAGAAAGAGTCTTGTCTCTCCTTCTTGTTGCTTTTGCTGTCTTCCACCACCGTGGACTGTTGCTTCTCTGTCATATGTCACCCTGTCTTGGAGCCAGCCAATTATGGACTGAAACTCCTACAAACTGTGAGGTAAATAAACCTTTCCCTCTTTAATTTTGAGAATTGGAAAATAATTATAATTCCTTTCCTTCTACTAATTTTAGGTTTGGATTTTTTCTTTTTCTGGGCCTTTGAATGCACTATTAGGTTACTTGTTTGGAATGACTGTCTTATTTCAGTATACGCAGTCACAGATATAAATTTCCCTCACAGAATGCTTTCATAGTGCCTCACAGGTTTTGGTATGTTGTGCTCCCATTTTCATTTGAGTCTAGGAACTTTTTATTCTCCCTTCATTTCTTCTGTGACCTATTGTTTATTACATAATGTATTATTTATTTTTTTTATGTTTGCATGGTTCCAGTTGCTTCTTTGTTGCTGATTTCCAGCATCATTTTACTATCATCTGTGACAAATTATTTCCAATCTTTTGTGTCTATGTAAATATGCTTTTATGTACTAAGATATTGTTTAGTTCAGAAAAATTTCTGTGTGCTGTTGAGAAAAAAAAATTCTGCTGTTGATGAATGAAACACTGCAGATAACTGTTCAGTTCATTTGTTCAATGATGTGGTTTAACACTGATATTTATTTGTTGAATTTTTGTCTGGTTGTCTGGGTTTTTAATTCCTCCACTACGACACTATGATTATATTGGTATCTATCTTATGTCTAGTGAAATTTGATATATATAATTCAAGAAATGATATATATATATATATATCAATTTCAAGAAGTGATATATTTGTAGCAATGATAAATCTGTTTATAGATTCTTCTCTCTTCTTGAATTGTTACCTTTACCAATATGTAAGGGTCCTGTGGTCATGTCTTTCTCTTCTGTTTGTCTTTGGCTTAGTCTGCTCTGTCTGAAATAACATAGCTATTCCTGCTTGTCTTCAGGCTCTGGTTGCATGTAGCATTACTTTTTATTCTTTTACCTTCAGTCTGTGTGCCTCCTACGGGATGAGAAGTGTCTATTGTAGAAAACAGGTGGTTGGATTTTATTTTCCAACTCTTTCTCCCAGGCTATCTTCTGACTGAGGAGTTAAGACTACTGACATTAAAACTTATTATTGTAAGGTAAAAACTGAATTCTATTACTGAAGTATTTCCTGTGCTGATTTTTCTTTTTTATATATAAGATAGTACTTTTGAACAGAACCCCAGTTGCACAGGAAATATCATGAAGAATTAAAAAATGTTACTATATCATATTAAAAACAATTGTGTATAGTAAGGGAAACAATGCACAGAGTAAAGAGAGAACTGTAGACTTGGAAAAATTTTTTGCTAGCTAATCATCTGACAGAGAACTAATATCTAGTTTACACAAATAATTCCAAAAGATCAGACATTCCAATTTTTAACTGAATTTAATTTTTTTATCCAGCCTGCCGTCTACATATTTTATTGGGAAACTGGGTAACAACATTCACAGTTATTTACTAAGTGATATTGACTTATCTTGTCATTGATTTTTTCTGTTATTGACTCCTTCATGTTCCATTTTGTTTAACTCATCACCCTGCTGGGTGATGAAAATCCATAAGATTTTTTGATACAGTTGACTTCATTGCTACAGTGTAGACTATCCCACAAAAATTTGTGGAGTGCTGTTTTGGTGGTCATCGATTTTTTAAGGTGCTGTTTGTCACTGAATGTTCTTATTTATCCATTAGTTTTGAAAAATAGTTTTGCATGACAGATTAGTCTGGGTTGAAAGTTGTTTTGCTTTAAGCTTGAACCCTTTCATTCCAAGCTGTGCTGGCCTTCAAGGTCTGCAGTGAAAATTACATTGTGATCCTCATGGATGCAGCTTTGCTCTGACAGGTTTAGAATTCTGTTCATGGTTGACCTCTGGGATTTTGACTCTGATAGGTCAGCAGGAACTTCTTTTCTTGTAATTATTTGGAGTTCTACCTGCCTCTTTTACCTGTATGCTGAGTTCTTTCCTCGTACTTGGAAGACTTTCTGCTATGACTTCTATAAACAGATGTATCCTTTCTGCTCGTACCACTCAGTAAACACCTCAACTACGTCTCCTCCCTACTCTCTCCACATTTCCATTATTTTCCCTTTTTTTTTTTTTTACATTCTCCACTTATCTCCTTAGAAAGACCTATTTGTTACTTTCCACATTAGTTCTCTCATATTGCATTTCTGGTTTAGAGAGTCTCGCTTGTTTTCTTCACCTTTTGGTATAATATTAAATTATTTATTGATTTATCAGCATGTTAGCCTAATACTGCCTGTGTCTTTCACTGGATGCCTAGATCCTAGAAGTCAGGGACCACGCTCAACACTGCTACCCATCCTTGTCTGTGAAATATTTATTGAATAAACGAGTTCAGAGGTAAAAGAATATAGGCTGGAAATGTGTCATGCAGCGCTTTAAAGATTAAAGCTTGTGTTATTCCTAAAAATAGTTACAATGGTGAAGAGGAGTTAGATTTAAATGACTAAAAAACATATGTAAAAGGCTTACTGTATTTTTTGTATTGCTGTGGAATGTTAAAATGACTTAGGTATTCATATTTTTAAAAGATTGTAACTTAATTTAAATAGAGTTGTTATTTTTCTTTTGATTTTTTTTTTTTTTTTGTCTTTTTCATTTTTATCGGCACCAGGGATCGAACTCACGACCACACACTTGCAAGGCAGGCACTTATGCCACTGAGCTAAATCCCCAGCCCCAATAGAGTTGTTATTCAAAAATAATTATTATGTAGGAGTCTTAAAATAAGAGGCTAAATTATTTTAAATAGAGCTGTTACTCAAAACCAATGACTGTGTATGGAGTATTAAGGTACTAACAAAAGCTTTGCTGCTATTGATTATCTGTCATCATCTGTCCTGGTAGCATTTTAATATAAGTAAACACTTTTAATCCAACAGCATTACAAGCATTACTTGAAGTGAGATGCCGAGAATATATACAGTTCTGCAGATTCTTTTGGTGATTTTATGCTTATTCAATACAATAACAACTAAATTATTCCCATTTAGAATGCATTGATTTTCTGTCTTTAGAGAACTCTTAATTACCTTCTAGTTAAGAAACAAGCCAACTGAATTGGACACTGAGTGCACACCTCTTCACAGTTTAAGCTGCTCTCAAATGCCACCTTCCTGGGCCAAAATCTTTGTTTTAACTCTGGGGAATGTAAATCAAACATATCAAGCCATTGTAACTATAATGAGCTAGCTTCACAAAGAATCGCAGTTGAAGTTTGAGTAAGCCATCTGACAATTAAAAACAATGTCGTGGAAACATAGCAAACAAAAGGGACCTGAAACATGACTTTTATTTCATATCTTTGCAAAGGCAGTTTTTAAAATTCCCTTTTGGTGACAGAAAAATGGATGGATCTCATTCACAATACTCTGATTTCATAAACAACCCTTCCAACCCTTTTACCTTGTAAGTTCTTAAACTCCTGACTTCCAAAGTCCCCACCTTCACTGCAGTCCTCAGAAATGTGGGCACACCGGAAGAACTCTAAAGTTTCTATCTTCTGTTCTTAAATTCTGTTTGCCTGTCTGTCTGTGTGTTTTATTTTTTCCTCTCACTCATTTGTAACCTGAATATGCTCCTGGGTGTGGGAACTTTCATCCCCTCAGTCCCTTTTGCTCCTTGCCCAGTGGGTGAGCCCGTTTGGGATTTGCTCTTCTCATTGGTCCAGACTGCTGTCAGTCTGCGGTTAGGCTCTTACTCTTTGTGCACTGTCCATTCTCAGGTTTGGGGAAACTCAGGAGAAAAATCACAAAGTGCTGATAACTGCTTCTTCATTAATTCACCCTACCTCAGCACTATGTTGCTCAAATGCTCTGCATTCTTGTTTCATTGCATCTTTATAACATCTGGACAATTTTTTCCATAGTATACTTTTTGATCTATCAACTTCAATTTTTCTGTTTTCTCCTCTATTTTTAGCAAATCATTTTAAACAACATAATTCATACATCTCCTGGGAAAATATACTTAACCTCCTCAAAATGGTTTCATTTAACTATTCTTTTTTCATTTGCCTTCTAAAAGACCAAAGAAAGAGTAAATTGACCTTCTTTCTAACACTCAGGATTTTGTTGGTCCTTTTTAAATGTCATTTCTTTTTCCCTCTGAAATCTAGTACATTTGATTGTATCTTTCTTTTTGAACATTTACTAGCTCTATACTACTTACTTCCATCAGTAAGTCAACCTTCTCAGGTATCTTATTGAAATGAAAAAAAAAAAAAAAAAAAAAAAACCAGAATCATCCTGTTTCCACAGTTATGGCACATTCTTCTTTTTTTATTTAGAGGGATAAAAGCAAAACAGAAAAAAGGTAGAAATAGTACAAAATTTTAAAAAACACAGTAAGAAATCACTAGTTGAAAAATCACATTGTTATTGTAGCAGTAGTTTTTCAAGTTACAAACTGAAAGCATTAAAAGTAGACAGACAAACAATGACAGTACAAACTATACTGTTTGATGAACTAACAAAAACTGAGTAGTATGGTTATCGGTTTTTCACACTTGAACATACATACAGTGAGTTCTTAGCTTTGTTTTAAGCATTTTTCTTACAGATGCCGCATTGTTACTCCAGATTTTTTAATCAGCCTGATTCCCTATCTTTTAATGGGTGAATTTAATCCATTTTACTTTTTGAATAGCCATTAGATTAGAAATTGTTTCCGTTCTTTCAGACTTTTATATCATCTTTCTTTTATTGAAAGATTTGTGTTTCAACATTCCTGCTTTCCTCCAGATACATTCTTTCACAAAGGCAAGTTTATTGTTTAAATTGCTGTCATGTTCCTTTGATAACTTATGGTCTGTTTTTCTTTTCTTTAGTTCTCTTAATATTTTAAGGAACGAGAAAGCTTCTTCAAAACATGTCTCAAAAAATTTCATGTGTGTTTCTTGCAGGATTTCCTAAATAGTATGTTTGCTATATGAGCACATCTTCCAAAACTATTATCATGTGGGTTCTTAAGTGATAAATTTCTAAGGCCTTGTTCATCTGTATTATATTTTATTGTTTCCTTATCACTAAAGGACTAGTAGACTGGAAAAACACTCTAAGTTTAGAGTTTTGAATTTTTTAAATATTTTTAAAAACTTGGCTCATCCTTCTGTTAGACACCATACCACTGTGGAGCAGTATATGTAGTCAAGCTACTTACTCTTTTGTGGGCAATTTCTTCTTACTTTCTGAAAGCTTTCAGGGATTATTTCTCTTTGATATTTTGAAATTTAAAATTACTATGTCTAGGTGTGACTTTTTGCAAGGAATCGAACTCACCACCTTGCACTTGCCAGGCAGACACTATCCTGCTGAGCTATATTCTTGCCCTGAAGTCTTTTTTTTTTCATTATTGAGATATAAATGACAAGTAAAAGTTATACATACTCAAGGTGTACACTATGGTGCTTGCATATATATATATATATATATATATATATATATATATACATACATACATATGTAATCTGTAGGTGTTATCATCCGTGTGTTAGTCTCCAGGATTTATTCATCTTGTAACTATCAATTTTATCCTTTATTCAGCATCCCTTGCTTTTCCCCATGCCTTGTCTCCTGGTAATTTTTCCTCTACTCTATTTATTTTACTTTTGCATTCCTTTTTAGACTATGCATATGAATGACATAATATAGTAGTAATTGCCTTTCTCAATCTAATTTCTTACACTTGTGTATTAGTCCACTATTCCATTTCTGAGATTCAATACCTGACACGAAGAATTTAAAGGAGATTAATTTACCTCAAAGGAGTCAGTCTAGGGTTAGCTGACTCTGGGACAGAAGAGAATGGTGAAATAGATTCCTAACTCGTGACAGCTGTGGAGTAGAGCAAGGGGACAGCGTCAGAGCAGAAATGGCCAGGGACCATATAGAGTACCCACACCTCTGTGACCCACACAAACACACCCAAGAAGTGCATTTACTAATCTGGATGTTTCTTACCCCAGTCAAGTTAACATATCACAAAATTAACATTTATCTTAAGTACCATGACCTCTAGGTTTATCCATGTTGTCACAAATCACAACTTTTTTCTTTTTAAAGCTAATATTCTACTGTGTGTACATATGCGAGTATGAATATATGTGTGCATCACATTTTTTTAAACTACTGTGGTGAACATTTCCATGTTCTTGTGTAGATATGTTATTTCTTTTCTTTGTTTGTTTGTTTCTTTTTTTTTAATAATTGAAATAAAATTGTTGGGGAACATGCCTGTCTAATTTTTTTTTTTTTTTGTCTTTTTGGGACAAGATCTAACCTGCAGTCCAGACTAGACTTGAACTCAGCCCATGTTTGTCTCAAACTCCTAATCTGCCTGCCTCAGCCTTCTGAGCACTAGGATTACAAATGTGTGCCACCACACCAGACTAACATGCTCATTCTATTTTTAACTTTTATTCTTTTCTATTTTAAAAAGCAAAAATGAAAAAAAGAAACACTGCAGAATTTCAAAAAATAGGAAATTAACACTAATTAATATATTGCATATTGTTATCTTAGAAATAGTTGTTCAGGTTACAACATTGAGGCATGGAAAATGATCAAACAATCCAACAATGAAAGTGAAAACTATTCTTTTTGATGAACTAACAGAAACTAGTAGTATAGCTATCTATCTTGTACATGTCTAATACACATGTATTGTATATATGTATACCTGTATAGCTATAATCTTTTCCCTTCTTCCTTCTCTCCTTCCCCTAGCTGTGCTGTTCTCTCCTTTCATGTCTTTCATGTGATAATGAAGGGCAAAGAAAGCACTTTTAACTTTTTAAGGAATTAATAAAATATTTTCTTCTTGGATACTCTATGCCAAAAATGTGATATTTCTTTTTCTTTTCAATACTAGATACTTTATTACCTGAGTAAATGCCATATAATTATCATTTGCCTTTAATGCTCTTCCTTATTGCTTTATATTTAAACATACAGAACCATCATAATATTCAAAATATTTCCAATAATTTTCATCCTCACTTAAGTTATTTGACTTCTGTTCTCTGAACATTGTATGCCCTGTCATGTAACCAATATTTTGTTATATTTTCATACATTTTCTAAAACACATTTATATATATATATATATATATATATATATATATATATTTCAGCAATAAATAATGATCAGAGTTAATTTCATAATGTATATAAGCATATATGTTATTTTTCTTGTGGCTCATGCAATTTTATATTTTAAATATTAAAATTATAATATTGTAAGGTATTTATCCCTTCTGTTGCTGATGAGTATTTAGGTTGTTTCCATTTAATTTTTTCCTGTGAACACTAATAGTTCTAGAAACCTGGTTACTCACATTTCCCAGATTGCACACAAGAGTTTTCTCTTAAATATGTCATTAGTTATAGGACTGGTGGCTTATAGGTTATGGGTTAGATTTTACAAAATAATTCCAAATGCTTTCCAAAGTAGTCAGACTGAGAGTTTATTAGGATGATACAAAAGTTAATCACTGTATGTATCTGAATTTTGAGATTTACGTTTTATTATAAGATCCTTATGAAATGAACATGACTGGCTGTGGACTCACACGCTTTTGATTATTCCTGGGTGTGTGTTTTATTATTGGTCCTACACACTTATTCCTCTGTGAAATTCTTTCTTCAGAATTTTGCCTAATTTCATATTTGCTGTTTTCTTTCTTTTTATTCTTCTGTTTGAAAGGGTTTTGGCCCAGACAGGACACTGTAGCCAGAGGGATTAACCTGTGACTTTATCTCCCCCCACCCTTAGGAATTTGCCCCTGGCACCGAATGTGTGCCAATGAGATATCTGTGCATCTCTAAGCTTAGGCTACTTATATACACCCCCCCCCAATGCCGAGAGAAAGCCAGACTCCAGCGGTGGGGGTGGGGGAGGGTGGGGGGAGGGTCGTTTCTCTCTCTGTGTTCTCAGAATAAAGGCCTCTTTTGTTTTATACTTCTCATCTTTTGGAAATAATCCTATTACTGTTTATACATGATTCTTTATAGCTTGTGTAAGATACCATTTGATATTTTAAGCTCTTGACTTTCATAAAATAACATTAATTATTTTTATTTTATAGTTTATGGTCGTTTAAGAAATCATTAAGTTCAGAAATTTGTAGAAATTTCTAAAACTTCTAAGTTTTTGTCTTTGAAATGTAAGTCATTAGTTTATTTGAGTTTGATTTTTGTGGTGGTATGAGTAAGAAATTTATTCCTATTTGTTTCTTATGTATATAACTATGAATTCAAGCTCGCTTACTGATTTATCCCACTTCAAAATTACTTTGATACATCCCTTCTGTCATCTTTAATGGTGCTTAGTCTGTTGAATGTTTTATTCTATTACAATTGGATCAACTTTTGGGTATTTTATTCCATTACAATTGTCTGTCTCTTCTTGTGATTATAACTTGTTTCAAGGAACATGAAACTGTATATATTGTGGGGCAAAACTTTGTCCTCTTTCCTCAGTATACTTTTCGTTTCTCACGGAAAACTTCAGCATTTTGGTCTTCAAGATAATTTGTTTTTTTAAGCCAGGGTCTCACTATGTAGTTCTGGCTGACCTTGAACTCACTACATACCCCAGGCTGGCCTGGAACTCACAGTGATCCTTCTGCTTCAGTCCTCTGAGTGGTGGCATCACATGTGTGAGCCACCATAACCTGGCTTCTATAGAAATTTTTAAGTCAACTTATCAAGTCCCATATTTAACATTGTTTGTATTTAGATTAGCGTTTAATCACTTGACATATGTATGTGGGAAAAGTTGCATTTTAAAAATATATATTTCCAGTTTATACAAGCTAACTTTCTATCTCTTTAATGTTCTTTAGTAAAGAATTTTAGTTTGGTCTTAACCAATAAAGTACTTTTAACACACAGCCAGTGGGAGGAGAACACCTGTCACTTGGAAACACTTTGATCCTTGTGATCAAATTGTAAACTGCCAGGAGATAAAATAAAACTATAAGGAAAACTAAAGTTTTACCTACATTACAAAACCAAACTGTATTGGTGTGTGTTTAGGAGTATTTCTAATTTAGTTGTGAGGAAAGCCTATTTAGGAAGCTAAGTGTAGATTTTAAAATAATTCTCATTTATTCATTGTGAGTAGGACATTGGTAACTTGGATAATTAAAATAGAGATCTCCGTGTATGGACACTATAACACCTGGATCTCACACAGAGCTATTTTTTAAACATGAAACTCTAATGCAGGAGTCCAAAGAAGAAAGAGCTACATTTTATCATCAGGGTGGCATTCTACTGCTTAATATTTTACATAAAAATTACTGTAGATCATTATTTCCTATCACTTTCTATGCCAGAATATTTACCAAAGTTAACAAATACCAAAACTAACTAAATTGATATTATGTTCTCTTTCTCCTGTAACCATGATGTGGTACAATTAAACGGTCTAAAAATAAGAAGTAAGAAAGGGGAGAGATTTGAACTGGAAAGCCACTACACAACTATCTTGCTTGAACAATTGAAGCTTTCTTAATTATACCACCCAAGAAAATCAATAACTAAGCAATGAATTCCAAAATTTCTCCAAATCTGTAGGAATGTTTTGTAAACTGTACTTAAATCATATTCTCCATTTATCTAGAGAGAACCAAAAGTTAACTAATCTAAGTCATACATGTACTTAAGTTACCTTCATAAAATATGCCTTCCTAAATATCATCTGTAACTTCTATCCGGACTTCAAATCCTAACTAAATGAAATATTATACTTCCTTGTTCACCAAAGCACAGTGTGATGTCTTTCCTCTCTGACCCCCATGCCACCTTATACCTAATGTAATACCTGTATCATTTCACGTTTCTATCATAGGTTTTGGATTGTTCATTTCACATATCTACTGATTATCTATCTAAGAGTAGAAAAACTATCTGAAACATTTTTGAAAGAATGACAGTTTTATAAACTCAACTGATGAAATATGGTATCTGTCTCAGCACAACACACAGAGAATGTTTTGTTTGGTCTACTAACAGTAATATACCACCCACAGTGGTTTTCTTTTTCATATGGCAAAATGCAACGATCTGCCTATATACTAAATTCAAGATTTGGGTAACTGGAATGTGAATTATTGACACTCATTGAAAAGTGGAGGGTAGAATAATCACTCACTGATGAGGGCTGGTAGGAGCTACACAATGTGCTAGAACAAGTTCACTCTCTTTATGCTGACTTTAAGCTACATGCTGAGAAGTGCTGCAGGCAGCTAATCAGTCTATTGCCATAGAGGACAAAACTTTAACAAGATGTTTGAATTTTTTTTTTTAAATGTGAAACTGTTAATGGGTTTTAAAGATGTGAAACTACCAAAACAAATCTCTGAAGTAACAATGGAGAGTTAATGTACCATAAAAGGCTGGACCCAGTAGATTGAGCATATGTAATTATTTTAAAAATTTAATTATCATTATATCCCTTAACTTTAAAAATGGAAACATTTAGATATAGTCCCCCAAAAAAGCATATTTCTGGTATGGGAAAAATGGGCAACAAAATATTATGCATAGTTTTTGTAAATCTGGCCAATAAATGCATGCTAGCTCTAACAGATTCCCCTCGACTCTTTACTAGCCATCCTAATATACATTGACCACAAGCATCATCAAATTTTATTTATATGTATAGATTAAAAGTTTATTTTTAAAGAAAATGACTATTTCAGATTTTATTAATCAAAGGTTTAAAAAATTCTCAGTCATAAGTTTCAAATTAGATGATAAGGAAAAAGGAATATTTCTTTACACTAACATCCAAGACTAAATTAGAAAATTCAGTAATTTGTATAACACTTTCACAAAGCATGTTTTCTTTCCTCCTGATAGCAGCTAAATATATGTAAAATATGTCCACAAAAGTAGATGCCTTTGCTCAGTTAATTTTTATCTTGATTAATACATGTTTGCAGTACAACAATGATTAGAGTCATCATGAGGAGTTGCTATATCTACATAACACATTTTAATTCATGTTATGCCCCATTTTAGTTACTTTTATCATGACTGAGACAAAATATGTAACATCTAAACTTAAGGGAGAAAAGGGTTATTTTGCTCACAGTTTGTAGAGGTTTAAATCCATAATTAGCTGGCTCCAAGGCAGAGTGAGTTGGCAGACAGGCATCACAGAAACAGTTCATGATAGGCAAACCATAATAAAGCAACAAGGGAGAGAAAGATGTTCTTTTCCCTTATATTTTATAATGCTTGTAAGCTACTTGCTCTAGGGAAGCTGTAGCACTTGTATCCTTAATCCCAGCTGCAACTATGCCAAACCAATGAGGGAACTGATTTGCTAATCACACACTGATCCCAGCAGCACACACTTTAGATAGAGCCACCTCTGAAAAAGCCCTATGTTTGCATGACATAATGATGGGGGGACATCTTGGCACAAACCATAACACTCACTTTCTCACTCCTCTTCCCCTCTTGATCCACCACTTGATATCTTGCCCAATGACAAAAAAAAAATCTCTCTTTTGCTATTGTTTATCTTTTATTTTGCTCTTTATTTATACTTTGGGTTTCTCATATAAGAGAAGCCTTGCAGTATTTTAAGCTTATGTGTCTTATTTATTTCACTTAACATTATTATCTCAATGGGCATTCATTTGCCTACAAAAGAGTCAAATTTATCTTTCATTATAGCATAATCATAGCCAAGTGGATATAAATGCCTCTTTTTATTTACCCATTCATCTGTTGATGGACATGTTGACCACTTCCAAAATTTAGCTATTATGAGTTGTGCTGCTGTAAACGTGGGTATGCATATATTACCATAATCTGATGTTTTTAACTATTTTAGTTGAGATACCTGAAAGTTGACCAAAAGCAGAACACCTGTGTGAAAAGGAGTTTCTATTTTTCAGGTTTTTGAGGATCTCCATGCTGATTCCCATTGTGGTCACACCAGTTTATATTTCCACCAAACACATAGAAGTGTTCTTTTTCCCCTAAGCCTCACCATATTTGCTATTATTTGATTTATTGATAATAGCTCTTTCCTCCAGAGTAAGATAGCATCTTGGTGTTTTACTTCACATTTTTCTAATAAACAAAATTATCAAGCACTCTTTGTCAATTTGTACTTCTGATAATTGTGTATTTGTTTCATTTATATTTTGATAAATTTTTTACTTTGGGGGTCATTTTTAAATTTCTTTGTATAATCTAGATATAAGGCCTCATCCATTCTTAACAATGACTTCATTAAATTATAGAAAATAAAGGTCATCAATGCAGGCAGTTGTTTCAATAAATGAGTAGTTCTTGGTGCTATTAAGTTGTTCACTTAAAAATACACTACCAGCAATTTTTTTTTAACTTTTTAACATTACCTTCTAATTATCTTCTGTTTCAGACCACTCAATACAACTCATGAATTGGGTTGCAATACTTGTTGAAAGACTCCTGCAAATGCATTATTCTCTATGAATAGCTCAATTAATATAGTTAATCACAGTAGACAGCTCCTACCAACCTACCAAGATAACTGCTCTTTTTAAAACTACATTAAATATTTGAATGGTAATCTACAAACCAGACTCTTTACAGTTTGTATTTGAACAAAAATAAAAGTATCAGTGAAAATAAATACTTTTAAAGTAGATGCAACACTGTGTTTCTTGAGATATTTTTCCGTGGAAATTATGAGAAATGATCAAATATCTATTGTAATTCATGCATAAAATTTCACTGCAACTGATGGCTGTTGTCTCTAATAAGTGTAAGATCCATATTACAAAACCTCACTAATCAGGTTGTATTTGGTATCATTTATTTTTTTTAATTTTATTTAAAGAAAACAAAACAGTAAAAGGGTATAAGTAATACAGAATTTCAAAAAAAAATAAACAGTAAGAAATCACTAGATAATAGATTACATATTGTCATCTTAGAAATAGTTGTTCAAGTTACAGGATTAAAGCATACAAAGTGGACATTCAAACAGTGAGACTGCAAACAGCCATGTTCAATGATCCAGCAAAAACTTAGTAATAGGTATCATTTATTTATAATGTGTCTTCAATGTTGTTTTTAGTTTTATCAAAATTTCTAAAACTATTTATAAGCTTGCTTGCTGACTCCTGTTTTTGTGACCTGCAATAAAGAACTTTAATTAATTGCTTCCCTTCTTGTCTTATTCAGATGAAAATCAGTTTCTTTAAAACTTGTATAACCCCAAAGTAAAAATATTACTGAACTTATTAGGAAGACCTCATCTAGTAAATTGTTATTTATTTCCTCATATTGTTCTGTCATTTTTTGTATGTGAAAGGGACTTTTCAAAGTAGCCTTCAGAATCTTTATGTCTCTAATAATACATTTTGAAAAGGAGGAAGGAAAAATAAAAGTAATAAAATAAGAAAAATAAGAAGGATGTAGGGATAAAGTAGTGGACACTCAATTCTGAAGGAAATGACTCCATTTGGTCATCAAATAACATTTGAGAACCACATAAAGAGTTTGTGAAGTACACAGTATGCTTATGAGACTCATTCACGTTCTATAGTGAAAAATGCATGCAGTTTGGAACCAGACGGACTTCCTCACTCTGTCACCTGCTCTCTAGGGAATTTTGTAAATTTTACTTCCCTAGGAGTGCAAAAACAGGTGTAGGAAAAAAAGGAATAGTTGAATTTGTACTTAGAAGCAGGATTGGAAGTTGAGAGGAATCATATCTGGGGAGTTGACATGTAAACAGGAATTCTTACGTGATATATCCTGTGCATTTTGGGGATAATTAAATTCTGAAAGCAGACTCTTGAGATGATCTCTGATAGGAAAGTGTACGCAAAAAAAAATTTCAAATTTTATTTTATGGTTTTACATTTTTAAAAACAGAAGTATGACTAGTATTTAGAAGACAAGATGGCAAGAAAAAATATATTAAAAATGAGACATTTAAACTTGAAGGCAACCAGACCTCATGGGCTGAAAAACTAAGGAGTGCAAACATTATTAGGAAATTAGAACAATATTAAAATATTTCATATTCGTTAGCATCTTCTGTAGAAGAACCCTTTCTCTAACTAATGAGATCAGTTTTTCCAAATGGACTGATTTGATAAAACACTTTGCTCTTCCCTCCTGAAGCGACTCAGACAAAATCACAGAGATTAATAATGTGCAGAAAATAACTTCTGGTTGTGTTGCCATATCTCTCAGGGAATCTCCTAAATGAATGCTTTCTCAAAAAATATGTGATTTAATTTACGACAGATATATTTCTGTCTTCACTTGGTACACTGATTTCTGTATTCAGTGTGAGTATACTTCATCTTCATTTAAGTATCAGTGACAAAACAAAGTCATGTGACATGGTGAATTTACTACCTCCTCTTCAAGCCCTTTCTTGACTTGGCTCCCAGAAAGCTAAATGGTGGATTTCCTCTGACTTTAGCTGCTGCTTCAGCTTCCATAGGCCTGCTCCATCTTCCTTTCCTCTGTACATTGGAAGTCTTTAAGACTGGTGTATTCCCCTCCCAATCTTTACACTCACATCTAGGTCATTTTATCCAAATTAGTATCACCGGCCTTAGCCTCTTTATTTCCAGCTCATACTCACCTGGTTATTTAATGTCTCTACTGGAATTTCCAATAGACACATAAATCTTAGTGGTCAAAATGCATTCACTTTTTATACTTACTTTGTCTTTGAGTATGCTTCTCCCCCAGTCTTTCTTAGTTCACAGCTGAAATTAAGCATTCTCAGAAAACTATGATGACAACTATGATAGCAGTAATATGTCACGATGTGCCAGATGTCATACACGTCCCTTTTAAATATTCAACCTAAATCTGATCATTTCTCTCCATTCTACTGCTGCCATCTTAGTCTCAGTCAAATGTTTCTTTCCTTGAACTGTTTACGTAGCCTCCAAGTCTCCTGCTGCTGTGTTTACTGCTCTCTTATGAGCAGTTCTTGCAACAGCTGGAGAAGTGGAAGAAACGTGTATAACTGATGGTTTCAGCCCCTGCCCCAAGTTTCCCTCACGTGCTCGGGATAATCCAAAATCCGTACCATGACCTACAAACCCCTATGCAATATGGTTTCCTGGCTGTAAAATCTCAATCCCTGACCTCTCTCTTCACCCAACTCATTCCACTCAAATCAGCCTTCTTTTTGCTTCTCAGAGACGTTTTTTTTTTTTAACTTAAAATGTAGTTTGTTATGTATATTTTGCAATAGCACAAAATAAAAGTAAGTCATTAGTAGTTAAAACCACAGAAACATTTCTTTCACCTCGGAGGATTTTTGTTTGCTTCCATTTTTCTTGGAAGTATATTTTCTACAAGTAATAACCAGTTTATTTATTTCCTTTGTTATCTCAAATCAAATATTCCCTGTAAAGAATGTTCTAGTCTGTTTATTTCATTTAAAATAGCCCGGAACTGCTCTCTTTTTGTTTAGTGTACATTCCTATACATACTACTAGCTAACATTGTGTTTTATGTTTACTTGTTAATTATTAGTTTCCACAGAATACAAGCTTCACAAGGCTAATTTGCCTTAGTCAGTGATAATTTCCCCTACTACCTAGAGAATCATAGACATACAACAGATGTTTATTATTGCTGAATGGATTTTTAAAGGGAATGGAAATATGATTGATTTGGACTCCTCAAAAGCAACAATAGAAACCAGAAGACAATTTTGAAACCAGTCTGAGTTCTGGGAAATAAGGAGTAATAAATCGGGGCTGGGTATTTGGCTCAGTGACATAAGCACCTACCTGGCAAGCACGAGGTTGTGAGTGTGATCCCCAGCACCAATAAAATAAATAATAAATGAGATCAACAGATCACAAATGAGAACACAGAACTAGAACTAGGCTCACACAGCAGCTTAAAGTATGTCAGGTGTAAAATCTTTGACAATTGCAGAAAGTATAAACTAACCAATAACATATTAAGACAATTGTTTATCCACAGAGAGAATATATAGATACAAACTATGACTCTCACCCTATTAAAAATAATCTAGAAAGAAATCTTGCAAAAGTTCAACCTCATGTAGAAATATGTAATGGACTACAGAGCATCATTATAAGCTGAGACTAGAAGTGGATTTTTTTTTTAACAAATTGCCAAAGAATAAAATCTAGAAGATATAACACAAATTATCTAGAATCACATTCTAGTGAATCATATATTCACTAGAGTAATATCATAAATCATAAAATGATTGCAAACTGAGAAAAACACTTGTAATATATCTAATTAACCAATATTAGTAACATAGAATATGAAGAACTAATTATATATATATATATATATATATATATATGCCTATGGCAAGGATATATATCAGAAATTCACTTAAATTATCTATAAATGAAAGATAACTCATTGTACTTGCAGTACAGAAAATAAAAGGAAAGAAAACGTGAGCTATAATTTACTCCCCTGAAGAAACAACAATCTTAAAACCTGGCAATACCAAGTTTTGACCAGATTAATGAAAATACAAGAATAATTGGTAAAACCACATGAGTGATCCATGTTAAAATACATTCTAACATTCCTACAGTCGAGAAACTTTACTCCTAATGATATTTTCCAAAGAAAGTCTTGCACAAATGGAAAAGAAGAAATATATAAAAATACATCTGAAGGACAGTGTGGTGACTGGTGTAAACCCCATCCTGTGGAGGGTGTGGGAGGAGCATTGCCATGAGTATGAGCCCATCCTGGGCCATACGGAAAGAACCTGCCTCAAAAAAAAAAGGTCTAAATCCAAATTATATTACACATGAAAAGAAAACATTTTTTCAAGTGAAATACTGGTTAAGTAGTCTTCAAAGGACATTTTTTAAAATCCCAGATTATTGATATAGAATGAACCACATTCTGTAACAAAGGTACAAGAAACATAGGCATTAAAAAATCAAAATAAAACAACTCAAAATCAGACCAGATGAATAGAAAATAAGAAATCCTTCTTGCAATTTTTACTTCACAAGTTGGATAAAAAGGGAATCAGAAATTAAACTACTGCTAGTAAAGAACAATAATTTTAAAATACTACAAGTGACATATTTTCACTTAGGAATTTCAATAAAGTCTGTACAAAAGGAAAACAAACTATTGATTTGACAAAAAGAAATTCATAAGTTAAAAATTATATCTTATTAGGTAATAGGTTAATTAAAAATAAGGAAATAAAATGAATAATCAAATATGTATACACAAAACTTGATGATCAAGAATACCATTAAACAAAACAACATACACAAGTTTGTTGCTTGGAAAATAAATGAATAAGTAATATAATGCAGAATAAAATGAGAAAGCCCAAATGCACTAAATTTATATAAGAAAAGAAAAATAAAATATGTGTACACATTAAAATTAGTAAAAGATTATTTTTCTTAAATGTATGCAGTATTAATGTCCTTTTTCTTATAGCAATTTTATAAATTTCCAGTTTACAAAATTACTTGACTTCAGAATACTTTAAGTAAGAAAATCAACTTAGAGAACATAAAAAGAAAAGTTGTCAATACTGCCCTTTGCCTCTCCATTTGTAAACACGATCAGAGTACTAGGAGTTAATTTTTTCTAATGAATTCTACCAAGCCTCCAAAAACACAAACTTCTTATATGATCAACACCAGCATTCTCAAACTACAAATCTCTGAGGAAATGTTAAAAACGTACAGATACTTGTGCTGTTGCTCTGGATAGGTTCTAAGTTGCTGGCAAGTACTGTGACAATGTGGATGCTCTTAGTTGCAAATCATATGTCCAGTTGCAAAATCTTAAACTATTTGATAATTTAGAGAATGAAGACCTCCAGATACTTTTTATAAAGTGTTCTGTAAAACTGATAATAAAACTTTCTATACACATTTACTCAAAATATAACTACAGATAAATTTGTTATGAATATTGATGGCATTAATGTCAAGACAAAATGAAATATTTATGAATAGATTCAAATAATTAAGAAAAACACAAAGTATGACAAAACAGGGCTGCTTTACAAGTAACCTCAAGTTTGGTGTTGCCAAAAAATTAGTATAATTGGCCATACCAATAGGTTAGCAAGAAGAACAAATTATCTTCATAGATCTGAAACTGTATTTATTGAGCTTACCAATTACTGTTTATTATTAAAAACTTTATTATGATAGTTAATTTTGGTGTTCATTTGATTGAATTAAAGGTTATCTAATTAACTGATAATGTATTATTTTAGTGAGTACCTATAAAAGTGCTTCCCAGGGAGATTGGCACATAATTCTGAGTTTACTAAATGGGGAAGATACACCCTAAGTGTGGTGGGTGCACCTCACCAGCTGAAAATCAGCTAGAACAGAAACAGGAAAGACCTCTCCTGAGATTAGGATACATAGTTCTCTCTGTCCTCTGGGAAATACAAGATCTCTAATCTTTGCATTCTGGCACCCATTCAGTGACTTTCAATAGTGTTTAAGATTCTAGCAATTTCCCAGACAATGTTGTGCTCTTAGTCTAATTGCAAAGTTTTAAACTATTTAATAAAGCACGTGTATATATGTAGATACCCTGTTGATACACACATGTGTATGTTTGTATATACACACCATGTATCTATCATCCAGCTATCTCTATTTATCTATCATCTATCTGTCTATATCCTACTGCATCTTTCTCTATGGTGAACCACAATACTATTAAAATACCAACATAAAGTTGGATGATGAAAGTTAGAAACAGGTTTATTAAGTTATAAAAGCATGACTGTTAAATCTCACAAAATTGAGAATCAATACAAGTTTAGTATATTATAAATGCTGTACTTCAAAATAGTGGAGGAAATGTTTCCTGTTTATTGTGTTGTATATTATGTATATTTCTGAGTTGAGACCAGCTGCAGAAACATTTGATAGTGGAATAGGAGCCTAATCCGTACTTTCTTTGTGCAAGAGAAAGTTCTAAATAAAAATATTGAGTAGTCACAGTAAATATGCTAAACATATAAAAATACACAGAACATAAAATTAGCAGAATGAAATAGACATATATTTATTTCTGTGTCAATAATGACTCTCAATGAATATCAGAAAATACAAAAACAAATCCTAGAGGCTCCTGAAGAAATAAAATAGTAAACCAATTGGAAAGTCAAAGCTCTCAAATGGCAAAAATATGTCTTTAAAAAAATTAGCAGAAATACAAGTCAGAGGAAATTTGTAATATATGAAAGCTTCTAATTTCCCTAAAGGCATATCAGCAATGATTAAAAGTTAGGTAATACAAACATAGCATCTTGCAAATAAATTTTACTACCTCCATAATAATGTTGCATGAGTATTGCTATTACAAAGGTGCAGCATACATGCATTGATATGAAAATGTCTCCCAGGAGAATGCTGTATTTTCCCTGGGAGATAAAAGAGAAGATCTGATTTATTTGTAGTAAAAGGAAGAGTACTGAAAAAAAGAGATCTGGTAGAAAAGAGAAAGTCACCAAGATGGTGATAGAAGTAAAAACCGTGCTGAGATCTTGAGCTCAGGTGGCAGAAATACTTTTATTATTGCTATTAAAGTCTCAACAAAAGATGTGCAGCTTCCCAACACTGTACCTGAGGTGCTCTTTTATTAGGGTACCTTTGCAGGTTAGATGTTGCTTACTTAACTTGGTGAGGCTGAACCTTCTTTACTCAGGCAAATGCTAATCTCAACTGGAAACACTTTCCAGACACCTCCAAGAAAATGTTTGTCAGGCTTCTTAGCATCCATTATCCCAGTTATGTTGATATGTGAGAAAAAAATCGGTTAAATAATCAGTGCCTTTGTAGAGAAGTCAGACTTTTATTTCTGTACTGGTTGGTCTGAATGTGTTCTTGAGATTTATTAAATATACTAACTTTGTTTTTATGTGCAATATTCTCTAAGCCTACAGAATACCAAAATAAGAAGCAACTTAATTAAAAATAAGCTTTGTTAATTAGGGATATGTGTTTTTCTTGTCCATGGAGTTTTGAAAATGTAACTTCCTCCATTCAAAGATAAATGAACCTCCTTCAGTTGTGCAAATTTTCTTGTCAATTACTGCTTATTTATTTGAGATGTTCCTCCATCTGGATCCAACAAATCTCGTAACTGTTAGGTCATCTCAAATCCACCATAACAATTTGTTGAGGGCAGTGTTCCATGGTATTTCCACACAAATGAAATTTTCCATCTTGTACAAAGTTCCTCCTCCCCATCCTTCTAAGAAGTTTGTGTTAAGTTTACCTTTGCCCAAGTATTCATTGAATTTTGGGGGATAAACTAGGTAAAAGTTATAATATTAACCAAAATATTAGTTCCAGAGTTAAAGTATCAGGCAAGCATTCCAATTTAGTCTTTATTTGTATCACCTCAACTATCTCAGAACAAAAATTATACAGTTTCTCTAATCCCTTAATTAAATACTAGAATCTATCAAAATCTGAAAAATTCTCTATGTAAATGTTGAAAATAATTGATAAGAAAATTTATGTTGAGGTGAACATTATGTTGATATGAAGTTGAGATTATATATATATATATATATATATATATATATAATATGTGTATATACATATAAGAGACAGAGAGATTAGCAATGTGTTTTTTCTACAAAAATGGGGTAATTTATTAGTTATATTCATGAAGAAAAAGTCCTAAAATTTAAAAGTACCAGTATAATGTACTGAGACAGTAACAGTCACAACATGCTCTTAGATTAACTTTTAAATTTATTTTCTAACAAATTATAGGTTTCTACTGATGATTCAGTTTCAATGTAAATAGCCACCACTCAATTTTCATAGGACAAAAAATAAATGTTTAAAAGTACAAAATTTCTTATTACAGTATAGTATGATGTCTACATAGGAAATGGTATAAATTATTATTTGAAAGTGGCTGTATAATCTCTTTAGAAAATATACAGAAAGAGAAAAATCTCTTTAAGTGAAATTCCAGAAGCATTATTAAAGAGTACAAGATAGAATATTCCATTCATAGAAAAAGGTGTCATGTTCTAATCTATATAGCAAACACTGACGTATAGTAGCTTAGTATAAACCAGACCTTTAGAAGCAAATGGTTGTTTTAAAACAAGGTGACGTGAAAAGATGAAATGAAGCAATATAAACTGACAATTCCTCATGAGATAATCTAAAATGATAAGAAGACTTGGTCTTTTTTTCCATACAACGCCTACGAGAAGTAATAATTGTGTGAGCATAAGAATTCACTGCAATAAGCTGCACAAAATGCTTAAAATTCAAAAATTCAACTCATCCTGAAGAATTCGAGATTAAAAATGAAATAGTGTTTGGAATATGCATAATTATACTTGTATCTTATAAAGCATATGTTTCCTTCCAAGCTTCCCAAGGATTTTCCATCTGCCATGTTTTCACCCATTAAAGGTTGTTAAATGTTCCAAGACACTGTTTATAACTACTTCTAAGATTAAAACAAACAAAAAAATGTATTTTAAATGCATCTTTATTATTTGACAACTTTAGTGCCTCTAAATCATAAAAATACAAACCAGGGGATGGCAGTACAGCTGGTAAGAACGGTCTGAGCTCGGCTCTTTCCTTCCTCCATTGCTCCAGGACAGCAAACCTGATGAGAGCAATCTGAGATCTGTCCCCTCTCCCTCCACTTGTGGGCATCAGGGCCCAGAGACTTATAGGAACTCCAGTAACCAAGTAAGACCCTAGCTAAAGCACACATAACAGACAAGTGGAGCTAGAGGCACGGAAATATCCCATGCAACATTAGCAACACAAGCCAATGAGTGATCTCTAATCTTTCTTTTCACTTTATTCTATTCATCCTCTTCTTATCTTTTGAACTATCTCAATTGATTTTTTTTTTCTACTTGGCATCAAAGTCATGACCTGGGCTTTCCAGGCAGACACTTATGCCACTGAATTAAATCCCCAGCCCCTCTCATTTTTGATATTTTTGTGCATGTAAACATCGTCCTGCCTCTTTCTGGTCACTTGCAAATTCCTAGGCCTTCTCTTCCAATCCTTCCTTCCTACGTCTTGCAGTTACCCCAAATCTGGATGATCATCCTGAGACCTCCAACCTTATTTTTATTATATTTAACATCATTCGTCTCTCCATCCTAGTCCTTATGCTCCTGAACCACTCCAAGCCCAAAAGGATAAAATCACTATATGAAGTGGAAAATCATTGCACACAAGTTCCTGGAATAAGTTGGGTTATATTATATTTCTATATAACTTTCTCGGGCTGGGGATTTAGCTCAGCGCCATAAGCGCCTGCCTTGTAAGTGCGTGGTCGTGAGTTCGATCCCCCGTACCGATTAAAAAAAGAACTTTCTCCTGTAGTTAGAGATATCAGACTAATTTAAGGCAAAGATAGAACATCAGATCTAAAAGACAAGATGCTACTAGCAACCGGGAAACAAAAGATATTTTAAAAATTGTGAGAGACCACAAAAAAATCAACCCAACAGCTACTAGATAAAGAAAAGCATAAGACTGAGTGCAATCAGTGAGAAAGCAGGAGACAGTGCAAAGGCTATTAAATACTTCTTCACAGAAATAAATACCCAAGCATGGAATTTGACATACAAATAAATGAAGTAAGTAGAACCCCAAATAGCTATGACCAAAATAAATCTACACCAAGGTATATAAAAGCAAGATTCCAAAATTCAACATAAGAAAATATATTAAAAGTACTTAGAGAAAAAAATATCACAATAAAGGAAAGCCCACCACAATTTCAATAGACTTCTCAACACAAAACTTCAATTGAAGAAGAGCTTGGAGTGAGGTATGTTAAGCCCCCCAAAAACCATCTTCTAGCCAGACCCACAAAAATATATTTCAAAATTGATGGAGAAATAAGATACTTTTATGACAAAAAAAAAAAAAAAACTGAAGAAATTTATGACCACCAAACCAACTCTACAGAATGCTCTGAAGGACATGTCGGAAATAGAAAAATGAAGACTACAAACACATGAACACCAATAGAAAGAAGCTGCCAGGCAGGACAAGCAATTAAACAGAGGATAAAGATGATTAAAAAAAAAAAAAACAACAGGAAAACAAGACAAAAAAGAAAATCCAATACATATGAATTATAATCATAAATGTAAATGATCTCAACTCACTAATCAAAAGAAACAGACTAACAGAATGAATCAAGAAGCAAAATCCAACAATACACTGCATTCAAGAAACACATTTTACACAAAAAGTAATTCATAGACTGAACATCAAAGGATGGAAAACAATTCTGTATGAGAAAATAACCCAGAAAAAAGCAGGAGTTGGTATTCTTTTTGTAGACAATGGAAACTTTAAGCCAAAACTGATCAAAAAAGACAAAGGTCACTACATACTTGTTAAGAGAAAACTCCGAGAAAAGGTAAAAATTATAAATATTTATGCACCAAACACAGGTATACCCAACTACATAAAACAAACATTAAAAAGATGAAAAACAAGTAAGCAGTAGCACAATCATAGTGGAGAACCTTAATACCCCACCCTTTCAAATACAACCAAGAAAAATACAACCAAGAAATACCAGAATTAAACCAAGCCTATGAGTAAATAGACCTGATAGACGTCTCCCAAAACATTAGAGCACATTCTTGTCATCAGCACATGGTGTGTTCTTCAAAATAGACTACATATTAGCAGACAACATATACTTAAGTAAATGCAGAGGAATTGAAATCATTCTATGTATACTATCTGACCATCACACAATGAAACTGGAAATTAATAATAAAAGAAATCACAATAACTTAACACTTGTAAATTAAACAACATCCTTCTGAAAAACTAATGGGTCATGGAGGAAATTAAAGATGAAATTAAACAGTATATACACTTAAATGATAATTCTGATACAACATACCAACACTTATCGGACACTATGAAAGCAGTCCTACAAGGGAAATTTATACGATGAACTCATACATCAGGAAAAAAACAGATGAGCTCAATTTAAAAAAACCTAATATTGAACTTCAAATTTCTAAAAAAAACAGCAAATCAAATTCAAAGCTTATAAGAGGGAGGAAACTATAAAGATGAGAGCAGAAACTAATGTAGTGGAGAAAAAGAAAACAATGCAGAAAATCAATGAAGAGTATTATTTGAAGATTAAAAAATGGTTAAACTCTTAACCAACCTTAATAAAAAGAGGAAAGAAAAGATTCAAATTCAAATAATTAGCAAGGAAAATGGTGAAATGATAATGGATCCTGTGGAAATCCAGAAGATAATCACTACCTACTATGAGAACCTATATTCTAATAATGGAAAACACAGAAGAAATGGACAGATTCCTAGACATAATAAATTTCTAACACTAAATCAAGGAGATATAAAAAATCTAAATAACCCAATATCAACATGAAATTGAAAATGTAATTAAAAATTTACCAACAAAGAAAAACGCAGGCCCTGATGCATTCACTGTTGAATTGTACAAGAAATTTAAGGAAGAACTATTGTCACTAATGCTGAAACACTTCAAAGAAATTGAAAGAGAAACAGTACTTCCAAAATCATTCCTGGAAGAAAATATCACTATGATTCCAAAGCCAGAGAAGAATTCAACCTAAAAAAAAACTACAGGTCAGCCATCCTAATGAGCATAGATACAAAAATCGTTAATAAGATACAGGCAAACAGAATACAGCAAATCATCAAGAAAATTACACATAATAACCGAATTGGATTAATCCAGGGATGCAGGGATAGTTAACTATATGCAAATAAAAAATGTAATATAATATATTAACAGAGGCAAAGATAAAAATCACATGATCATCTCAATAGGTCCAGAAAAAAGCATTTGACAAAGACGAACACCCATTCATGATAATAACACTGCAGAAAAAAGGAATACATGATCTTTACCTCAATCTTATAAAAGCTATCTATGCTAAATCCACAGCTACAATCATATTAAATGGTCAAAAATGAAAGCTTTCTCATTAACATCAAGAACAAGACAAGGATGTCCACTATTACATCACCACTCCTATTCAGTATAGTTTTGGAAACAGCAACCTCAGCAATTAGGGAAGAGAAAAAAAGTAAAGGGAATAAAGATAGGAAACGAAGAAGTTAAATTATCATTATTTGCAAATGCCATGACACTCCACATAGAAGAACCCAAATACTTCACCAAAAACTTCTAGATTTAATATTAAAATTCAGTATTGTAACTGGATACAATGCCTAACGCTTAAAAATCAATAGCGCTCCTGTACTCAAATAACAAACTCACTGAGAGAGAAATTATGGAAATAACACCCTTCACACTAGCAAAAAATGAAATACTTAGTAATCAATCTAACAAAGGTTATAAAAAGTCTGTACAGTGAAAATTACAGTACCCTAAAAAAAGATCAAATTGGATATCAGAAAATGAGAAGAAATCCTTTCTCTTGGATAGGAAGAACCAAAATAGTGAAAATGCATATACTCTCAAAACTGCTATAAAGATTTAATGTAATTCCAGTCAAATACTACTAGTATACCTCACAGATCTAGAGAAAACATCCCCAAAATTCATTTGAAATCGGAAGAGACCTAGAATAACAAAAGCAATTCTGGGCAAGAAAGGTATGTCAAAGGGCATCACAATCCCAGACTTAAAATTATACTACAAAGATACTGTGATAAAATCAACATGATATTGGAAAAGAAACAGGCCTGTGGATCAGTGGAACAGAATATAAGATGCAGATGCAAATCCAAACACACTCAGCCACCTTGTCTTTGATAAAGGAGCCAAACATGTTCACTGGAAGAAAGATAGTCTCTTTAATAAATCGTTCTGGGATAACTGGCTTTCCACGTGCCAAAGACTAAAACTAGACCTATGTCCTATCACAATGCACTAAACTCAAGTTAAAATGAATTAAAGATCCAAATATTATGACAGAAACACTAGACCTACTGGAGACAAAGTAGGTAGAAACCTTAAGGATGTAGGTGACAACAGAGATTTCATAAACAAAACCCAGACTACAAGGAAAATATTACAAAGAATCAACAAATGGGATCTAACCTTTTAAAGAAGCTTTTGCACAACAAAAGAACTTACAGAGTGAAAAGACAACATACAAGGGGGGAAAATTATAGCCAGTTATCCCTCAGACAAAAGACCTCCATCTAGAACATATAAAGAATTAAAAAGTAATCTGATCCCCACAATTCAAAGACACAGTCTTAAAATGGGCATCTGAGATTAATGCACAGTTTTCAGATCAAGAAATACAAATGGCAAACAAATACATGCAAAAAATGTGAACATCATTGGTCATTCAAGAGATACAAATTAAAACAACACTGAGATTGCATGTCTTAGAAAGAATTGACCGGAGCCGCGGGAGACAGGAGGCCAGACTCGAGCAGGATCAGCTCTCAAAGTTTATTGCGTACAGCAAACCGGACCTAATAAGGTCCGCCACCCTCAACGTTGGTTCCTCTTCTGCCTGTTAGGGGCAGGGACAGTCTCTTATAAGGGAAAACAGCATCCAATCATAGCAAAGCAAGCCCAGCAAGCTAATAGGCTAGCGTCATCGGTAGCTGGGCAGACGTGGCAATTTGGCGGGCTTGTTCGCGCCGGGAAGAACCCGGAAGCAGGAAATGGGCGCCATCTTAGGGGACCGGTCAGGCGGCTCCCCACAAAGAATGACTATCCAAAAAAAAAAAAAAAAAAAAAAAAAAAAAAAAAAAATCTACCAATAGCAAATGCTTGTAGGGCTGAGGGGAAAAAGGAAATCTTTTCCGCTGTGGGTAGGAGTGTAATACTAGTGCAATCAGTATGGAGATTCCTCAAAAAACTAGAATTCAAGGTTCTATAACACCCAGTTCTTCCTCTTATGAGTACCTTCCCAGAAGAACTAAAAACGTCAGACTACAGCAATATGTATGTGCCTATGCTTAAAGAAGCACAATTTGTAGTAGCTATATCTAGGAAACAATCCAAATACCCAAAAATTGAGGAATGGTTAAAAAAGATATTTTTTAATATTAAAAAAGCCATAAAGAAGGATAAATTGGAGACTTTTATAGGTAAATAGACACAACAGAGGTCATACTCATAAGTGAGATAAAATAGAACCTGTGAATATAAATACCATATTGTCTCACTAGTGTGAGAAACTGAAAGAGTAAATAAGATCCAAAATGTACATTATGTATTGTGGAACTGGGAAGAAACTCTTCAAAAGAAAAGGCAAACTGTGATAGGGGAAGGGAAAGGAAAACAAGGAAAAAATACATTTGTACACAAGATAGTTGAGACAGTTTTACAGTGAGTTTCGCTTAGTTCATTGAGTAGAAAGTTTTGTGCTAATATTGTTTGGACAAGTATCATACCCATATGTTGTACTGAATAACTTCATGAAGACAACTGTATGCAATATATTAATTATCATAACTCTCCTACGCACCCATTTTGAAGCTCCCTATTGTTTATTTCTCTTAAAATAAAAACAATTTAAAACGACTGTTTCATTCCTTTATAATTTAATACTGTGAATACTTATCTATTGGATGTTAATTTGATTAAAGCAAACCTGCAATTTCTCTATGTTTCTAATTCTATAGAGTAACATACTAGATACTTTTACAAAGCAAGAAGGGATATTCAAATTTTGAATATTCTTTCTATTGCATTTTTTCTCTTCTGTGTACAACTATGGCTTTATGTTTTCAGCATCTTTCACTTTATTTCCAAAAGCTTTTATAAAAACTAGTAACAATTTAATATGAAAGTGCACTTTGTGTGAATTACACATTTTCTCCTTATGTCTTAAAAGTAGGATCACAGCATTGAGAATTTGGAGGAGTAATACTTCAGCGTCGTCCTAAATTAAAAATTATTTCCTTAAGGTAAATTATAATGTAAAATTATAAGGCATGCATTGTGATTACAGTGCAGAAAATACGGCAAAATCTGTACTGCTTGCGGTAGGCTTGTTTTAGTGGGTTTATAATTCACCATTTTATAAATGTTATTTCTGTTTGGCCTTTCCAAAGTGATATGCACATCTATTATATATATTTATGCTACAAATAGGAAACCTAACTCTTACTTTTTGCATTACTCCAAAAATTAATCACTTTTGTAGAAACCTGTCACCTCATAGACCTATGACTAAAAACTTGATATTAAACATCAAACATTTAATAACTTGTATATACAGTCTTTGGTCCAAGAGGATATGATACAGTGTGAGTGTTGTGTGGATATTTTAGAGGACTTTCTTTTAACATAATAGAACCATTTCTTTAACAGTGTTCTTAGTCACAATTATTCTGGTCATGATACATATGGAAAAGCAGATCCAGAATTTCTTTCTGAGGGAAATTTCTCTAGCTCATGAAACATCTTCCATTTATTCTGGAAAAAATTCTGAAGTCTCACGCAGACTCTTAAAAGAATGTCGTTCTGCCGCCTGTGGGGTCTTTTCCCCAGTTTAGCTGTAGGGGGAAGCAGGGTTCTTGTCTTAAAAGTATAGCTAGTGTTTTCCTCCAAAGTTTACTTTGTTTATTGGATAAAATATGTGAAGCACTGAATATTTATATACAATATTCAGTAAATTGTCAGTAAATGTTAACTGCTTTGATAAATTTATGTTAGCACGTTGAAAGCTCTGAGAAGTCTTGAGTAATAACAACTGCTTACTTTAACTTTACCTCAGGATCTTATATGAACCTATTTATCTTTTGCTATTTAAAAAATAAAACTTTTGGACAGCTTTCTGCCTATGTTGTATTTTCCTTTGTAGAGTTGTAACTGTGTTCATGTGTTTGTGTATATTATCATCTACAATTGTACCATCAGCCAATTGAAAGATGTTTCATGAAATGATCATAGTTTAGAAACTATGAAACTTCATAGTTTAGATATGAGTGTTCAGCATGGTGAAAGTGTGTCTACCTTGTAAGAATCTTATGTATCAATTATTCCTGTGTCTCAGGATCATCAAGAGCCTCCCATGAAGTGATGTTCTTTCCTAATAGGTTACAAGTTATAAGTAAAATAATTTAAAGTTTAAGAAGCAAAGTTTTTTTTAAAAAAATAATACCTTTAACAACTATATGACTCAGATTAATAACAACATTTTATTCTTAATTTCTACTCCATAGCAATGGTACAAAACCAATAAATATTTTCTAATAATAGAACAAAAGATGTTAATTATCACTACAATCATTTCATCTAGAAAATAATTTTAATAATTTTATATAAATATCTATGAAAACTTTATAACTTAGAGACAAGCTAATTGAACTATATTCTATGCGAGCTGTCATAAAACAGTCTACTCTCCATCCATCTCACTTCTTCCTAAGTCTCTTGGTTTTTGTGCAGATTTCTACCCACTCTGACTGAATTTGGCTCACTGAAAGTGGCAGAAAGTAGATCCTGTTTTGTCTAAGCCATTCGCATCAGCTTGATTTTACCAACCACTCATGTTGAGGAGTAGGAACAGGTGTAAAAATGACCCTGATGGAACTGGCTGTCCACATGCAGAAGATTGAATCTAGACCCTTATGTCTTACCATGTACTCAACCAAAATCAAAATGGATCAACGACCTAAATACTAAAACAATTACACTTAAACTGTTGGAATATAAAATAGGTAAAGTTCTTGATGTTGTAGGTATAAGCAATGACTTTCTGAACAGAAACCCAATTGCACAAGAAAAAAAACATCAAGAATCAACAAATGGGATCATATCAAGGTCAAACCTTCTGTACAACAAAGGAAACAACCAGCAGGAAACAGACAACCTACAGAATGGGAAAAACATTTTCCAACTACTCCTCAGACAGAGGACTATTATCTAGAATAAACGATGAACTAAAAGTATAGATCATTTCCAAAATAAAGACTCCATTAAAAAGCTGAATAAATAGACAATTCTCAGAAGAAGTACAAGTGACCAATAAATACATGAAAAAATGTTTAACATTCCAGGGCTTTAGAGAAATTTGAAGTAAAACAACACTGAGATTCCATTTTCTTCCAGAAAATAATGACTGTCATCGAGAAATAAAATTATAACAAATGCTTGCAAGGCCAAAGGGGGAAAGGAACACTTTTAGATTGTTGGAGGGAATGTAAATTGGTACAACCACTATGGAAATCAGTATGGAGAGTCCTTTAAAAAATAAAAAAATACAAATTTCATTTAACCTACCTGTTTCCCTTGTAAGTTTCTTACTAAAAGAGTTAATACATCATATTACAGTGATATATGCATGCTAATATTTATATCAGCGGCAGCCTATAAATCAGTCAACAGACAAATGGAGAAACAAAACATGGTATTTATTAAAAGAGCACAGCTCTCTCATAAAGAAGGATAAATGAGTCTTTTATTCTTCATTTGGAGTAAAACAGATAGATTGTGAAATCATAATGAGAAGTGAAATAAATTAGACACAGGAGTTTAAATAGCACAAAGTATCTCTTGAATAAGAAACACAAAACATAAAAAAGAACAAAATGAAGGATAAATAATAGGAAATTGAGAAATGGACTTCTCCATATGGGAAGGGGTCCAAAAGATGAAGGATTAGGGAAGATGGGAGGGGAAGTGGATGCAAAAGAAGAATTAAAGTGTGTTATGTACATGTTCCAACTTACCATGAAGGATATAATCATTCACAAACATATACTTTAAAAATCTAAGAAAAACATTCTGGCAGCTTTCTTGTGAAGGGAAATTTATTGAGGGAACACACAGAGTGTTTTTCACTCTAACATGAGACTTCTCCTTTGATGGTGATCCACATACCATATGGATATGAGAATAAATTATGGAATTTTTTGTTTATTTTGTGTTTTTGTCTATTAATTGACACTGCATTTGGCTTTTTCTGTCCTCTGAAGTTCTTGTTATATGGTTTTTCTTGTTCAATTAGAAAAATTTCAAGTAAAATTCAACTAATGTTCTTTAAATTGTGATTCCTATTTTTGTAGTTAAAGCATCTGCCATACTCATCTAGTTCTCAAGACTTTTACTAAAAGTGTTTAATCACAAAGTTCTTTTTTGTATTTTAAATTTCCTAGATATGACACTTTTATTTCACTAAGATTATAGATCCCATCTTCTCTTCTCAGATTCAATACCATTTTGCTATTACTATCAAGTGAATTATTCATGCTCTTTAAACATAAATGCTTATTATACTTATATTTTCAGAATAAATAAATGTCCAAGAATTTTATGAATTCTTAGTATTCTCATTGATAATTTCCTCACTTTTTTTGATTTATGATGCTTTCATTTTCTTTAATGATTGTGCAAAATACTGAACTTTGGTTCCATAATTTATTAAAACTTAAACATTCCAGAATTTACCATCTGGTTGTAAATGGGGCACTCTTTATTCATATTTGTAACTCTGTATTTCAGACATAAATTTTCTTGGACTTGTATTTTCTTTTGAGAGGGAATAGTGTGTGAGAGCACAGTGAGTGTGGCATTTACATGGCTCTTTGATTCTCATCTCTGTATTTGTGTGTATCAGTATTTCAGAATTTGAACACCCTGTTTGTGTCAGCATTTAATTTTCAGTTAGGGAAACATACATAGATTATATAGATGCTATTTCTCAGGTGGAAAATATGGCAAAACTAATTAATTTTCTTTTTATATTGAAATGAATCCCTCACATCAAGAAAAATCCATCATATTAAATATTGAATACATTGACACCTAAAATGAATATTTTTGCTTGATAAAATAGGACTTTGAAAGAGAAAAATAAAATTCAACATAAAAGTATAAACTGGTGGAATTTTCCTTGTCATGAAGTTATTAATTTTATCCATGCTAAGCTTCTTTCAGCATTTTCTACTGAGACACAGATAAGTGTCAATAGACAGTGAATCTTATTCCTATGACATTTTAGTTATCAGTTTCACATAAAGATAGGCAATTATTGAAGAAGATGGTTGTAAAGCAGAGAAATTGTTTTTTAATAAACTGAACTCTTCTCTGTAAGGCTTAAGAAGGAAAGCAGTGAAAACTTCTGGAATGCAACCACATTATATACATCCTAAGGGAGAATTATATATGTCTAAAGGGAGAATTTACATTTTTAAGAATTAGATTATCTTACCTGACAATTCCAGCTTACAATGTAATCTATATCTCCCTGTCACTCCCTGTCTTCCTCTCCCTCCCTTTCTTCTTTCCCCTCTTCCTGGCCCATTGCCTTCTCTCTTGTTTCTCTTTGTCAAGGCTCTAGCACTGCTACAGTTTGATGTAAGTTATTGCCCAAGTATCCATATGCAAGGAGCTTGGTCCTCAGTGCGGTGCTGTAGAGGTGCTAGAATCAGTGGGGGAGGGGCACTTGGGAGGTGATCAGGTCTTGGGACTCAGTTTTACAGATGGATTAGTTCTCCCAGAGTGGATCTGTTCTCATGGGAATACATTAGTTTTTGAGAGAATAAAATGGTATAAAAGAACAAGGCAGATCTTTCTGTATTATCTTGTTTCTACATCTTCCTATTATCTCTTCATTTGCATGCATCCAGTTCTCTTTCTATTTCTTTGTCATATTTTTCTTAGCCAATAACATAATATCAAGATACTGCTAGACCTTCCAGTTGCAAGAACTGTGATCCAATAAACCCATTTATTTTATAAAGCACCCAGACTCAGCTACTTTGTTATAGCAATACAAAACAAAGGCATGAAAATTTGACTCTACCATCTTTATCTCTCTTTACCACAGTACTTTTTGTTCTTAGCATTGTTTACCAGAATATTAAGATGTCATGAATATTTATTAGATTTTTGTTTTATATCCTGTCTATTCTAGATAAGTTCAAGTGGCAGCCTCCAGATGTAAATGTTAGTGGGACTGGCCTATAGTGGTAAGGACAAAGGGTGACCAAAATTATGCCCTGTGGCCTACTTGCAATAGTCACATAATGAAAATGAAATGGATTTGTCCAAGGTGTGATGTAAAACTGGCCATAAAAAGAAAAAAAATTCCTAATATGTTAGGATAAAGTCAGAAAATAAAACACATGATCATTAAGATGCATTTAAGAAATATGAAATAAGTAGCTACAATAAGCTATACATTGTTTTAGACATTAAAAATTAGGAAGCTCTGTTTCCTCTTTCATGAAACTTATCTTCTATAAGTTTTAGTGAAGACTACAGAAAATTAGTCTGTGTAAGAATATAAATTGCAATAATGTAATTTCCTTGCTTGGAAATATACATGATATAACGAAATCCCACAATACAAAAATTGACCTGATCAGAGAGGAAAATCAGTTTAACTTGAACTGAAATCTGAAATACAAGCAGGAATGTTCCAGGTAATAAGAAGAGGTAAATAGTACAGACAGACAAATGCTGCATTCAACTTCTGACATATTTGAGAAGACATTAAAATGTTTGAGATGTCAAGATACTGTGTGTAATAAAATATGTGAGACTCCTTAAATATATCTGAGAGAGAATCAGAAATATGCTCTGAGACTGGAATGTTTTTGTTTATTATTTATTACTTTAAATAACAGTTATTTTTTAAGATTGTGATGCATAGTGTATTAAACATAGGTTTTATTTTGTTCTAAACTTTGATTTTATTTTGTCATTGAAGAGGAATGTTTTTATCATTTTCTTTATTAATGCCTGTACGTTTTGCATTAAAATAAAAAAAAGTTTAAAGAAGCATATCGTGTACTCACTTGTGGTGTGATGGACAATAGGATGCTAGTGCAGTGTTAAAAACAGGGTTACAGAAAGAACTCTAGTGAAAAATCTATTGGAAGACAAAATAGGTAGAAACCTTGGAGACATAGGAGTAGGTAAAGAATTCTAGTGAAAGAGGAAATGGAGAAGAATGCTGGGTCACAGACATTGGAGAACTAGCATTTCAAGAGTGGTTCCCTTTATTATCAAGGAAAGCACTGAAGAATATCAATTGCATGTAGAAGTTGTGTTTATTGGAGTCCTTAGAAAGAGTTCATTTGGTAGAGAAAGGAGAAAGAAAGTCTAGCATAAACAGTTTGAGCAGCATATGTCAAGTGAAGGGATACAGATAAGGTTTCTGAAAACTTTTACTTTCAAGAGGACAGTAGTCAAATAGCTGGCACAATATTTTTAAGTTATCCTTGTTTTGATATAAAAATTGAACAATTTAATTTAATTTAAGAGACAAGAATAATACATTGAGAAGAAATTAATAATAAAAGGGAGCAATTTGTTATTTGTGGCCTCCAAAAGTGAAAGAGGTTAGCGTTGCCAGCATCAGCCATAGTGAGAAGGATAGATTTGCTAATTCATAATACATAAAGGAAAACATATATGTATAGATGTAGGTTGAAATGTTTTATGTAAACAGAAAGCAAAAGATTCCATATGATGAATTTACTTTTTATTTAAATTAGAATTCAAGGTTATTTGCCAAGAGAAAGCAAGATATGTTTAGTTCAATTGGTGAAAAAAGTTAAGAAGTTTTGAGATAATTATGGAGTAAATATGAGTTATCAGAGAAATGTGACAGTTCTCAAGACCATGTAAAATTGTATCTGCTTAATATAGACTATGATTAATGTATTGTGTAATAATACACTTTCTAGGGCTTTTAGAATAATCAGTGGAAGATTAGAGAACCAGATGGGTAGCTTCATTCAGGGTAAGGGTTTGGCAGATGTGTTCCATTAAAAATTAAGATGAAAGGGTTCATTTTGCAAGACGATTGTTGAAATGATAAACATTGAATCTAGGTTCAATATGGAAAGAGTCATAAGACCACCAATGTAGGTGGTTTCTATTTTGTGAAGACCAATGTTGAAAAGAATGCATGGAGTATTCGGCATGAAATGGTTGATCACTTTTTTAGCAATTACACATGTTGACAAGAACCAAAGTGTGATGGTCTGAGTAACTAAAATAGAAGAAGAGAACGTCATTTTAGGTGAGTAATTTGATTTTCTGAAGGGCCATTGGAACAGAAACTACTCCAATGGGGACATTTAATTATAAAGACAATAGCAAGGTGCAACAAATAAATCTCTGAGGAATTCTGAAAGCTACAAAATAAAATCCCTAACACATGAGAGAGTGACATAGCGATTGATAGAAGAGTGTCACTAATGTGAATTTTGTAAGGAACAATAATGCTAAAGATGACTACCATAAACATCCAACAGGCTTCACTTCCTTTATTTTATTTTACTTTATTTTACTTTTTTGGTACCAGAAATCAAATTCAGGACCTTGTGCTTGCCAGGCAGGTGCTGTGTCACTGAGATATATCCCCGCCCCGGTCTTTATTTACTTAAGCTAGAAACATTGATTTCTGTAGAGGCACAGGTAACAGGAGGGAGAGCTAAGATGGTACATTTCAGCCCCAAGATTAGTAAGGAATGAAACCACCTGCATCTTGAAAAGATCCAAATGAGTGAGATTTGGTGGATTTGATGGATAAGACCAATTTCCCTTAAGTCAGAAGCTGAAGGAGCACCTGACGGGCATATATGGAGCCTCTGGCAGTTACCACATTTCTGGAGACCACAATTTGAGAACTCGAGTTTGAAAGAGTAGGAGTCAGGTCAGTGATTATAGTCAGGAACTATAGTGCAGGAAAAGATCAATAAGAAAAGGTTCAGTAAGTAAAGAAAGAGGTTAAAGGTAGGAGGAGTTAGCAGTTTATGGTTGAGATGTTGATTAATGAAAACAAGGGGAGGGTATGGAAGAATGGATTTGGGTTCAGAAGATATTTTAAAGCCTGTATCCTACATTGGGTAGCTACATGAATATTTTTTAGTTCAACTGATGAAACCTCATGAGCTGAGAGGATGAAATTAGATTACTTATGAAAATGCTTTATTAAGTAGTAATATATAGATGTCTATAATTATTGAAATATCTGAATCAAACAAAAATTTAGTTATCAATTAAGATCTCATTCTTTCCTCTTCCAAAGATATAAACATCATTCCCACGATCTAGAATTATTAGTGATACAGAAAAGTATACGGTATATGATGTAAGATTTAAATAAATCAAAATCCATTTCTTTATTTTAGATTATTCATTTTATAATTTGCATTCATAAGGCATTTAATTTTCCCATATTTCCTTCTTTTAATGTCTTCTAATTCCTATACTTATGAGTCTTCTTTTTAATCACCTTCTGGTATATTTATTTTGAATGGGAAAAGAATAAATAATATTAGAAGGCTCTTTAAAGTGTCAAATTAAGCATGTTACTCAGCCGTGAGTAATCTAAAACATGTATTATTTAGAGGCTTCTCTCGGGGCTGGGGATTTAGCTCAGCGGCATAAGCGCCTGCCTTGCAAGCAGGCAGTCGTGAGTTCGATCCCTGGTACCAATAAAAACGAAAAAAGACAAAAAAAATAAATAAATAAAATAAAATAAAAATTAAAGGCTTCCCTCAGATATTGAATTTATTCATTACATAGTCAATGCCTGTCATCTACTAGGGTTTTCCTAAATGATATTTTACAGATATCATGTCCAAACTTCACTGCAAGCCACAGAAGCAGGCTTTACAAATGTCATCTCATCAATGAAAGTTTTAAGATTTGGAGAGATTAGAAAACCTGTCCAAGGTTTCTAATTTACATGATGCTTGCAGTGATTTAACCTGAACCTATCTGATTCCAATGCACATGCTGTTTCCTTTCATGTTTCTCTACTTGTTACAATCACCTTTTCTAGTGGGGTAAGATATGAACAAGTCTAGGGGCAGGCTATAGCTCCCGAAACATTTCCTACAGGCTCACTGCAGCTTTGGCTTTCCATTAGCAGTCATTAAGTTACTGTTCTCATTTTTCTATTAAGTAAATTCTAGAAAATTATTAGAGGGCTGGGGATTTAGCTCAGCGGCATAAGTGCCTTCCTTGCAAGTGTGTGGTCGTGAGTTCGATGCCTGGTACCCATAAAAATGAAAAAGACAAAAAAAAAAGAAAATCGTTAAGTAGACTAAAGTCATGCTTTAATAAAAATTTGTTCATCAAATCTCTTTGTGAAAATAGTGTGCAGAGATCCTGTATATTTAATATATGAAAATAACTGGGCAAAAAGTAATTTTAAAAGACTATCCTTAGTGGGACATCACAATAAAGAATATTGATTTGTGCATCAGTTATTGGTACAGTAAAATTGAAAAATTTAGAGCATCAGAAATTAAAAATGAAATACTTAAGAATCAATCTAAGAAATCAAGTAAAAGATTTATACATTGACAATTACATACTCTGAAAAAAAGTAACTGAAGAATTCAGAAAATGGAAAAATAATCATTGCTGATGGATAGAAAGAGCCAACATTGTGAAAATGGCCATACTCCCAAAACTATTACACAGATTTAATGCAATGCTCATCAAAATACCATTATCATACCTTACAAATCTAGAGAAAACATTCCTAAAATTCATATGGAACCAAAAGAGATGTAGAATAGCCAAAGCAATCCTGGACAACAAAGGCAAAGTAGGATACATCACAATCCCAGACTTGAAATTATACTACAAAACTGTTATAATAAAATCAACATGAGAGTGGAAAAAAAGATAACTAAGGATCAGTGAAACAGAAAAGAAGATACAGACACAACTATAAACACACTCAGCCACCTTATCTCTGCAAACGTTCACTGCAAGAAAGACAACTTCTTTAATAAGTGGTGTTGGTAAAGCTGGCTTTCTACATAAAAGACTTAAACTAGACCCATGTATCACCATGCATTAAACTAAAGTTAAAATGAATCAAAGATCTAAATATTAAGACAGAAACAGTAAATTATTAGAAGACAAACTAGGGGAGAAATCTTGAGAAGATAGAGGTAGGCCAAGAGTTCATGAACAAAAACCAATTGCTCAGGAAGTACTTCAAAGAATCAATAACTGGAATCTTGTCATATTAAAGGGCTTATGCACATCATAAGAAATTACCAACAGAACAAAAAGAAAACACACAGATTTGGAAAAGATTTTTGCCAACTGTTTCTCAACAAAGGACTTTTATCTAAAATGTGTAAAGCACTGAAAAAAATCAGGCCACAAAATTTAAAGACCCAACCGAAAAATAAGCATCTGAGATGAATACAGCATTCTCAGACAAAGAAATATAAATGGCAAATAAATATATGAAAAATTGTCCAACATCACTGGTCATGCAAGAAACACAAATTAGAACAACACTGAGATATTATTTCACTCCAGAAATTAACCATAAAATTAAGCAATAACAAATGCTGGCTGACTGTGGGGGAAAAGCAATCTTCTTTACTGTTGGTGGGACCTAAGATTGATACAATCACTGTGGAAATCAATATGGAGATTCTTCAGAAAACTAGGATTAGAGGTTCCATTCAGCCCAGCTATTCTTCTTCTGAGTATTTTCCCAGAAAAATTGATATTCTTATACAAATACCCTGCTGTGGCATGTGTGCATTGGTTCACCAGCCCCCTCCAGGTGATTATAAGCTCTGGAAATCCTAGATACGGTTTATTTTAAGACCTGCCTTTTTCAAATGAAATCTATTTTGGTTTAATATTAAATGAGAAGATGAAAAATCACAAGTTGATATGTGCACACATGTTTATAGCAGCATAATTTGTAAGAGCTAACTCTTTGAAACAATACAAATACCCATCAACTGAGGAATGCATAAAAAATAAGTGATTTTTTATATAATGGAATACTACTCAGCCATAAAGAACGATAAACTCGAGGATTTTATAGGTAAATGGATGCAACTAGAAAACATACTCACAAGTGAAATAAATCAGACTTGCATGTGTATAAACCTTATTATCTCACTAGTATAAGAAACTTGGAGAGTAAATAATATCCAAAAATTACAGTAGATGTAGTAAAAGGGAAAGAAATTGTTCAAAGGGAAATTACATTGTTTGATCAATCTTGCATGCCTGTATCTGGTAGCCTGAGCAATTAGTTCAAGGATAACAATGTGCAACATAAGAACTGTTGTTAAATCCCTAGCATCTCATCTTGAAATCCTATATAGCCATTGCTTTTTGCTGTCATTGTTATTATTGTCATGATTTTGCTTTTGCATTCTTTCTTGTTTGCTTCTTGATTTTTCTGTTTTTTCTTTTTAAAATATCAAATAATTTATAAACAAAATGTTTTCTTCATAATTTCTTTCACTATTAATTCCCCTTTACCCACCACCATTCTAAATAAAAATAGCATACACAGCTAAGCATGTAATTTTTTCTGCCAACAAAGATGACCAAATATTACATGATTTTTGATATGTTAAAGATAAAATTTATCTTCCATTTTTCCTGTTTCAATGGAAAGCTTTTCAAATAATTTTAGTTACTATATATACATTTTAAAGTAATTGTTAAATAGGAAATAAATTTCACTCTTTGACAAGAATGAACATTAAAACAAAGTAGGTTTCATCTCCTTTTATTATTTCATTGTCGCTCAGAATCTGTGTATTCTCTTTGGGTGTAAGCTAACTGCCTAAAATGTATTCATGTAAAACCAGATGCTTCAGGTCCAAAAGAGCTTAAGTTCATTCATGAAGGAAAATAAGATGAATTGTTTCAGAATTATTATTGGTAAAGTTATACAAGATTAGTCTTTCATTAACTTGCAACACATTTATGAAACTATTTGTAGAAATAAATTACCTTGGGTAAGCACATCTCTAAAAGAAGGTTACGCACATATTTTCTTGTGTTTACAGAAGTATGTGTGCAAAGAAGTGATGTCCTTACCTGGTTTGGAGGCTGGGCCTTGAACAGCATTTTATGTATGCTACACTCATGTCCTGCCACAGAACTGCAACCCAAAATTGCTTTTATCTGTTTTATTGCCAATCAGAATTCTGCTCAGAACTGCTTCATTAAAATCCCACAAGACTGGTGTTACATATCTTAATACAGACAGTGTGAAGTAAATAAATAATACTCTAGGAGAGTGATGGCCACTCTTTTAGAGGTTTCAGTGATACAAATATCCTGCTGTGGCATGTGTGCATTGGTTCACCACCCCCGCTCCAGGTGATTATAAGCTCTGGAAATCTAAGATACAGTTTATTTTAAGACCTGCCTTCTTCAAATGAAATCTATTTTGGTTTAATATTAAATGAGAAGATGAAAAATCACAAGTTGATACCGACACCATAAATACAGTCTACTCTTTACTCTTCTCATTCTGTTCTTCCTAAATAACATGTGATATGCAAGTACATTTCCTAATTTTTCATAAAATAAAATATAAAACCCATGTGTAAAACACAGCAAAATATAAATATTTAACATCTCAGTGGCTTCACTCTAGTTGTCCATACCATGATACTGATTGGAGTTATAAATATAAATTGAATTTATTTCTTGTAGTGTAGATCATTATTGGTAATTTTTTAAAAATAAGGGAATTTTTAAAGAAGTTATAATGTACCTTACAATTTCCAGTCAATCGGTAAGCCAAAACTTCAGGTGCTTTGGGTTCAAAGTTTAATTTTGCACATGATTGGCTTTGATTGTGACATTTGACCAAGTTTCTTTCCGCCAGTCTCTTCACTTGAAAAACAAGAATAGTATTGATCCCGTGGAGTTCTCGGTCTGAAAAGTCGAAGAAAGGAGTAGTGATTCACAACTGTGGTGGCAAGAAAACTCTTGATCTAAAGTGTTTAAATCAGAAGATCAGGGCCATGGTCTGGATGACGTGTTAATGCCAAACAACCATGGGATAGAACCGAGGACTTTTTTGTCCCCCAACTTAATAGAAAACAGAATTCTTCCATGAACTATGAGGAAGAAAGTGTGACCTGTCTAAAAACCTGTATAAACACATGACATAAAGATAATTCTGACAAAGAAATTTTAGTAAAGTGTGGCCCCTGACTCTCTATGATATATTATGGCCCCTTTTCATTGTAATATGAAGGAAAATTGTAACTTAAGATCATCTGTCACTGTTCATTATCTTTCCTTTTAGACCAATATTATAACTAATTAATCTTCTACTATTGCTAACAACCAATTAATTTGGGGAAATAGAGACAAGAAATCAGTGAAGATAATTAAAATATTGTGGGAATCGTTGCCTAAATGCAGGCCAACTATTGAAAAGACACATTTCTAGAAGGGATCAAATTGTGGAAAACAATAACTTCTGTCTTTCTTGTCAAATGGGATTGTCTTTAGCCCCGGCTCTGGCTGGCTCACCCTGAACAGCAACTCGTCACAAAACTGCCTACTCCGTTCAAACCCTGAGAACACAGCCCTAAGCCAAAGATAGCTTATTAAGAGCCAAGGACTTTCTGTTCTCTCTGTTCTCCTTTTATTCCACACTCCTTTCTCCCCAGTAATGCTTCTGGCCCTTGCAGGCTGCTTGGGTTAGCCACCTGGGACAGACTGTGAACCTTCTACCCACCCGCAGTGGGGGAATCTCAGCTTCCCCTCCCTCCCTGAGGTAGGGATAAAAGAGTCCACTCTGCTTTGCTCTTTGTGAGTGTCGACTGCTCCATGAGCCTCTGCAGAAGTAAATTTTGCCTTTTCAAGTCAAAAATGAGTAAATAAATAAGCAAATATTTCTCTATCAGCATTATTATAATTTACCATTCTTTATTAAGGGAGTCCGAAACAGTGATATGCTTTTAAAACAGACTAGCCACATCTATAAGACATAAATAAAAATGAAATCTAAAAGCAAGATCACTAACCAAGCAAAATGATCATAAATAAATGACCCTATAAATGATTCTAAGACTTTCCCTTTTCTAGCTTAGAAGGACTTGTCATTGGAAAATATGCTTTGCTGTATTATTTTGTTGTGAGAGATAATTTAGATAATTTGACATCTAATTTGTTGTAAGGATTATATGTGAGGACTATTTTAAATAATATTTCATAATATAAAACTGTGATTAGCATGGGTTTCGAGTACAATAAGCACTCAAAAAATGGGAGTTACAATTTTTGGAATGTGCATGTATTTTTCTTAAAAACCTAATGATAGAATGACTTCAAAGGAATAAAATAAAGAGTACATTGCCCTCAGTGTCTGACGTATGAAATTTTCTCACGTTCACCCTGTTGTATTCATTGTCTCAGGTCACAAACGCCTTTCAACCTTTATTTCTCTTCCAGAATTCACTTCCTTCCCAACTGTAGCATCTTTCCAGCTCATCTGATGGCTCTCTTTTTCTTAATGATTTCTTGCATTTATAATTCAGCAAAAATTCTGCACCAATTCCTAGGCAGGCTGAACATTGTGACCATTACCATTGTTCCTCCAATGGGCTAAGGACTGAGCTTCAGACTGCCATAAATTTAGTTTGTGGGTGTCTAGCACTATGGTTTAGAAGCTTTGCTTTGAGTTCATCTTTATTATTTTCCAGTCTGATGAAATTTGACAGTTTCCTCAATCCAGCTTCTGTGGTAAATGAGCAATAGTACCTAAGCATATACTCCTGAACAACTTTCATTCTGCTATATATTTGCAAAAAGTTTAACTCAGGCTTAATTAAGCAAGGTAATGAGGCATGGTGACATACACCTCTGGAGGCTGAGACAGGAGGTCTTCTGTGAGTTTAAGTCCAGCCTGGGCTACAAAGTGAGCTCAAGGCCAGCCTGAACTGCATAGGGAATCACTGTTGCAAATGAATAAGTAAACAAATATTTTAAAATATGAGTAAGGTAGTATTTTTCAAGGTGTATTTTATTGAGAATTATCTAAAAAGAAATGGGCACCTTTCCTCTTGTTTCTGTGTGGATCTTCCTATTTCTACAGTGTTTCAGAGATGTTAGATTGCAATTATTATTCTCAAATATTCACAAGATGTCTTTTTTTGGCAAAATAATAACTTCATTACATATGATCAGTAGTTAGATACATGATACTGATATTCTCTGAAAAAAAAGTCAAAATGAAAAAATATTTTTAAATATCGTGCAATTACAGAGGTTCTTGGGGATCAGGGCTTGGCCTCATTTTTCAGAGCAGTCCTTGGGGGCGGATTCATCTCCACATCTTTGTTTCTTTTGTGACCCAGTTATCTTCAGCTTTAAGACAAGGTTCTAGCTAGGACGGCTAGGGAACCCCAGGTGATGGAGCTCGTTATGTAGGGTAGCTAGAACTTGGTAGCTGTAAGGATGAGATCTAAGTTTAGAGGTGAGTGGAGACTTCCCTGAAGGGACCAGGAAAGTTCCTGAAGCAGAAACAGGTGGAGACAAGGCCAACTGAGGGGTTAGGGCAGAGAGGCTTGGGTTGAACGGAGGGAGGAGAGCGTAAGACTCCTTCTCCAGGACCAGCATGTTCCACACACACTGAGGAGTGGGTGGGATCTTGGCTAAGTGGAGCACTGCCCCCCAATAAAGCAGCAGCAGCAGCGGTAGCAGCAGGTGGATCCAATGGAAGCCCCTCCCTTCAGTAGTTTCCAGAACCCGAAGACTGTTCCCAGTGTGCCAGTGAGGCATAAACACTGGTCAGTGAGGGGTCCTAGCCAATGGCTCCGGCTCCTAGAAGGCACAGTCAGGCTGGCTTGCAAGAAGAGTGCCCCTGACTAGGGCTGGCTGACTTGCACAATCACACTAGAATTGGTCACTTGGGCTCCGTAGTGGCCAGCCCAGAACTGTGTGTCCTGGCCTCAGTGTTCAAAAGACACAAAACGGACACCCATCTTGATGTTGGAGAAGACGTGGGTGACCTGAAAGCAGACATTGTTGTTCCATTGTTCAATGGGATCAGGCACAGCAGATAATTTATCTAGGACAGTCTGGCCGGCATCTAGAAGTTGGATAAGCAGTGGATACCTACAGCCACTGTCATGTCGGGCTCCCCACCAGTCTGAGGCATGGAGTTCAATCTTGTCACTGTCCTCCAGTTCTGGCCTCCTCCTCCAGATCCAAGACCTGCTTCTTCCGACACCAACTGAAGGAGGCTACAAAGCAGGTCTGCGAAGAGGCCCCAGGCACGGTTGTCATATTTTCCTCCACCACCCAGCCATCTCCACCATGCTACACCATCCACTTCCGAAGGCCTTCCTGTCCGCAGGGGTTGCAGATGAGGTTTCCTCCAATGGGTCTGCGCTCGCAGAAGCGGCCGAGAGGGCAGGGGTTGGTGTCGCCGGCAGGGGGCAGGCAACTGCGGACGAGGGACAGCAGGGCGCGGCCGGTGGCGCTGTGGTCCTGGGCCAAGATCAGCAGCCACAGGGCCTGGCCATCCACCAGGGCCCGCCAGCTACGGCACACGAGACAGCAGCGTCGGAGCCGCACGCGCGGGGGCACGTGGCTCAGCACAGTCGGGAGGAGCTCCGGCGGCAGCCGGCTCAGATCCAGCCCCTTTGCGGGCTGCGACTGCGGTGTGGGAACCCGGGCGGCCCCGCCCTTGGAGGCCGAGGCGCCCATGGTCCTCCAGCCAGGCCCAGCTGGGGCGTGGCTGCGACTGCGGCAGCGGCTCTTGGTGTCTGCTGGCCCAGGACACCTTGGGCGAGCACTTTGGTCACGCTGTGAAGCACCTGGCGCTGAGCAATCACCCCTCCCATCCATCGGAGGCCTTGTCTAGGAAACAACAAGCCGGGCGTGGTCGCACATGTCTGTAATCACAGCACTGGGGAAGCTGAGGCAGGAGGATCGTTACAAGTTTGAGACTAGCCTGACCAGTAGACCATGACAGATTCTTGTCCACTAGGAACTTGGCCTCTGTGCAGAGAGATGTGATAAACAGTAGGCAAAACCAAACTGTTTAATGTCACAAAAACAATTGAAAATAGAACTTTTTGCAGAGTGCAGTGGCCCATGCTGGTAACCCCACACTATCACACAAGATGTCTTGATATGACAAAGGATCGTCTACAGCAGAGTTGGTGGGGCTGTGGCACATGTAGTGCAGTGGACAGGCAGAGCTCTCTCTGTTGGTACACAGTCCAAGACACCCAGTTACCAACAGGCATAATGAGAAATGCGTATGCTTGGGAAGAAGTTGCAGTGCCAGGCAATGATGTCATGATTTATTACCTGCAAATTTTACAAGATTTTGCATGACTGGTCAGTGTGCTGCCAAGGATATATAGTGGTACCTCAGCTCACGAATCGAATTTGTCCCACAATTATTGGTAAAATGGCATGGTCGTGATCATCTCCTGATATTGAATTTGCAAGTGAAAGTAAAATTTTGTCAAATGTTTTGTTTGTGACCCAAATAGTTTATGAACAGAAGCATTTGTAAACTGAGAAATTATTGTCCATATATTTATTTGGACTAGCTATGAGTTTAAATATATTTATTTTTATTAACACAAAAGTTTAGGTTTGAGTTTTCTTATTAAAAAATTGAAATTTAATGTCTAAGATTTAGCAAAAGATGTCCTAATTACAAGACTCAGATTCTTTTAATGTTGTGCTATCCCTCTGGCATATCTGTTTTGTTTTGTTTTTTAGTTTGAGATAGAGTCTTACTATGTAGTCTAGGCTGGCCTTGACTCACTGTGTAGCCCAGGCTTGCCTCAAACTCATGGTGATCCTTCCCTTCTCAGCATCCCAAGTGCTGGGATTTCATGAATGTGCCGCTACACTAATAGCCAATGCTTTAGTGTTAACTAATAGTGTTAGCTATTTTCTTTGCATAGGGATAGGTTTGTGTTGGGTGATTTTTTTTTAACTTTTTATAGGCTACAAGTCTTGAACACCAAAAAATGAGTACAGTGAAAAAAAGCACAGTGGAAAACAGATAGTGGACGATCATTCCAAGAGGACACAGACATTTGGAGTGACTGAATGCAACGATAAAACATTATATATTCTGTGTAGCACAAGTGTTGTGTATCAAACATCAAGTGTCATTTAGCATTTGACACCATCCATAAAGGCATTGCTGAACTTGCTAATCTAAAAGGAAAGAGTTTCTTGAAGAGAAATTGAGGAAATACACCCAGAGTTGTAGTTTTTGCTACTATCTTTTTAAAATAAACCATCTGACAGCTGCCAGGTCTGCAATTTCACTGTGCATAGTAAAATATGGTTAAGTCACTCTTTGATGGGGATTTTACCAAAAGGGCCATATTGTCTGGGAGTGATTCCTTTTTTATTTTTTTATTTTTTTTGTATCAGGTATTGAACTCATGATCTCGCACTTGCAAGGCAGATGCTTATGCTGCTGAGCTAAATTCCCAGCCCCTGAGCTAAATCCCCATCCCATGATATCCTTTTTCATGATGTCCCCAAAAAGGATAAAATTATGCAGCTCTTCTCTGAGATGCAAATTAGCAAATATACCATTAATGATCAAGTCCTGAATATGACAAGTGTTGTTAGTCAAAGCTCATCACTGACTTACAAAAGAAAAGACAGCCTATTATTCCATATGCTTGGATGAAAGCACAGATGTAAATAATTATGCAAGGCTAGCACTAATTTTATGTTATACTGTTGGTGATATCATTTGAGAGAACAGGTGAAACTGGTATTTTTGCCTGAAAGAATGTGATGGATAGATATCTACAGTGCTTGGAGGGAGGCTTTTTGTCAAAAGACATAAGACCAGAAAAAAATGGTTTCTATTGTAGGTTGGCATAACTGACACTATCTTGTGTCCTGTATTTGACCTAGAGGAGTGAAAAATTACTCAAGGTAAAGGTCCCATGAGAAAAGCAGAATGAGCTGCATCCACAAGAGAAAAATTCACCTGCTCAACAAAGAAGCAGGATAAAGGTATCAACCCAAATTAATGTAAGGTTCTAGCTAAATCATTCCAACAAGATGTCTTGCTTTGCGGTTTTCTGCTTTAAAAACTCTGTAATCTGCAGTTCTGGGCCACCCAGTCTGTCTCTGAAACAGGGGCCTTTGTGAGTAGTTCCTGAACTCAGCTAATAAAATCCCAAAATTTGTAATTTGGCTTCTTGGATTCCCATATTGATTATGAACCCATCTCAGTTTCAATTAGTAGTGACATGGCATTTTGCGTGGTGAGGGCAACATGTGGTTTCATACAATTTTTTGTTAAAGAAGAAAAACATGCAGTATTCAGCTTCATTATATGATATTCTAAGAAGGTCTTTGTGCCATTGAAAACAGCAAAAAATTAGACTAAAAGATATTACAAGAATGGTGAATTACATCATGGCTCTCGCTTTTTATCTTTGACAGTTTCAAACACTTTTTGATGAGGTTCAAAGATGTATAATGCTTTACTTATGTACAATAATGTTCAGTGACTGAGCAGAGGACAAATCTTGGAGTAGTTTGTGGCCTGCTTGGATGAAATTAGGCTGTTTATGAATGAAAAAGGACAGGAAAATTCATATCTCACTGATATGTCCTAGCTTAAGAACATCACTTTTTTTTTTTTTACAGATTTTACAGCATACTTCAATGTACTGAACTATGAAGTGTGAGGAAAATAGCCAGAAAGAATGATTTGTGATATCAAAATATTTGAGGGAAAACTCCAGATTTTTGACAGATACCTTGAATCTGGGCAGCTAAAATATTTTTCAAATTTAAAAATGCATTTAGAAAGTTTTACAACATTTTCAGTTAATCCTACAAAGCATCAGGAAATATACAAGGTATTTTCTAGCATTATAACTTTTGCAAAGATTTTTGGTGTCAAAAGTTTTACAGTTACATAAGATGGAGTCAAACCTGTCTTTTCTTCCTTCTGTAGATAAAACTAAATTTGAAGGACTTAATCTTTCCTTATTAAGTTAGATTAATGGTTAGATTTTGGAAATCTTGAAATGGAAGTATTGCAATTTTAATAAAGCTCTATCTGGAAAAACAAATTCTGTGATCTGCATGCAATACTTAGGAAGACATAGTCTGAAAGGATGACAAAGGACAGGACAGTTTGATAGTTTCTAAAATAAAATTCTTAAAGTGTGGAATTCTCTGCTAAATAATTTTAAGTCAAATGAAAACACTTTGGGACTGCTTTTATTACTGTTTTTGGAATCATCTTATGCACATGAACAGTTGTCAGCTTTTAATTACATCAAATGTGATACACAAAACAGATGACCTGAGTGCTGCATGTGTTACTCTTGAATTAACAAAGTATGAGCCAAGGTTTGACAAATTATCAGCATGCATACAACATTGAAGATCACATTTAACTGTGCAAAAGCATGTCGAATGCAAACTTTTACCTTTCAATAAATATCTGTTTACATCATTGAAACCACTGTTATTGTGTGTTTCTTTTAAGACAAAAGCTGTTAACATAAAGCTTTTTTCCTAAACTAAAACCTCAGTAGTCAGGCTTAATTGGGGTGTTGGTACTTTGCAATTAATAAGTGAGTTTTGGGTTAAAATTTGGTCAGTTTGGGTTACTATTCAGTTGTTAAAATGTTCACCACCAATAATCTAGAAAATCATGGAGGAAAGACACCTGTTTACCTGTGAATGCTTTGCCTCTTTTGCTATAATGTGCATGGAAGTAAGTCACTTTCATGGTAATTTTGATAAGTCCTTAGCAATTAACCCATGCAAGAGTCACAAATTGTTTCCTATAGAACTCAAAGTTTCCAGGTCCATGTTCAGAAGGAAGAAGTGAGAAATTCTCATTGAAGATTTTTTGGACAGCTAATTAAAATACAGTTATTAGCCCAACCCCATATTCACTGAATCTCATTCTCTGAGGTGAAGCCCAAAGTGTATCCATCATAGCACACTAGAATCCATTCTGAGAAATGAACATTCTCTGCCATAATAGAATGAAATAAATTCTAACAGAAAATATAATTTTGTTTGATAAAATTGTATAATTCTAATAGGAGAGACTCCTAAAAAGGGACCACCAATAGGGTGGTGGGTAAGATTAGTTGATACACAGTATTTTCAATTAGTCTCCAATAGTTTAGAATCTACTTTCTTTAGAAATTATTTGCCTGTTGTCTGTAATGTTAATTCTTGGTTACTCTCTTTGCTCTTCCCCACTCAGTCCTGTGTATCAGCCCAGAATATTTTTTTCATCCTATGTCCAACCTCTTTCCATCTCTTCTGTATATTTTTTCCTATGGGCCTCTATAGATCTCTTTATCTCAGCCTTCCATGACTCCTTACTTTGTTTTGAGATTGCTTACTTTATCAACCCTGGTCACCATTTTCTAGAAACAGTCTCTTTTAGGTTTCCTAATGTATACCTCATTGGCTCAAACTCTTATAAGCTTTAATCAGTGAAAAAGCATGGGGACTCTTTCACACCGTTGTTAGTTCATTCTACTTTGTCTTTAAAACATGATAAATAGTTAAGTTGTATCTCGGAAAGACAGATATTTATGAGTTCAATCTTCCCTTTTGTTTCATCTTTGGTTAAGAAATCCAAATACTGCCCTTGGCTTTTCATTTATATGCTCATTGGCTTCCTGTTTAGCCAAGAAAATAAAGAGGTTGTGAAATATGCAGAAATTGTGTTTGCATTCCACTGAAATATTTCTTTAGCTGAAGGGGATCAAATCAATAAAATATGATGAAACCATATGCTCATTATTTCAAGAAAGAGCAGCTGCTTCAGGGAATATTGGGAGATTTATTAATTCTACCATTACTTCTCATTAAGGCTAGATATCTTCAAACCTGATTTTCTAAATAAAATACACCTTAGTAGGAATAGCACACTTGTGAAATTTGTATTAATATTCTACTTGGTATATTTTCATGATTATTTTTGTGGTAAAAATTCATTGTACAATTTCTTTTTCATTGTACAATTTTAAATTATTAAGCAAACAGACAATTCATTCCATGAAAAAGGTTTACAACACAGGCATGGTTTGGAAATGCCATAGAGGATGAGTCTTGGAAAAATGCATGCTTACTGCTATGGACCATATGTGCATTTAATTGAGTTTGTAACTTCCCAGGCAAAGTGCCAAATGGGTAGTGTACCATCTGGTAAGAAAGGTAATGTGTGGTATCTCCCTGTTTTCACCAATTTTACAGGCAATAGAAAACCCAGAGTTGGTTGTTGGAAAATTTCTATCCAAGAAAATCAAGCAAACAAGCAGACCATTTAAATGCATTGATTATTTACGAATAACCAATGCATTTAATTTTGAATTAATTGGATTTAGACTCATATCTATACATCTATGAATTCCTAAAGTATGTCCTCTATTGTTTGAATGTTTTTCAATAAAACCTCATTTTGTTGCTTGGGACTGTCTCAAACTTGTAGGCTCAAGGTATTCTTGACAATTCAGCTTTCTGAGTAGCTGGTATGTGATTTCTTTTCTGCAGAATAATTATTTGGGAATTGCTTAATTGTTCCATACTATCAACAATTTATCCTTCTTTTACTGATGAGTAGTATTTCATTGTCCATTTATACTGTAATTTTTTATACACTAACCTGTTGGACATTATGTTACAATTTTTAACTTTTAAAAAAACAAGAAAAATTGTCTCCAACTTTTGTGTGTTGCATGGAGATGATTGCTCTTATTTCTCTTGGGTAAATCCCTTGAGCAACATTAACAACTATGTCGTAGGGTTGGCATATGTTTCTTTAAGAAGTTACCAAACTATTGCTTTTCTGAAGTGGTTGCATTTTCATTCTTGTCAAAAGTATACAATTACAAAAAAGTTTTTTAAAAAGTGTACAAGTTTCTAGTTGCTGTAAATACTTACCAATTCTTGATATATTCAGTCTTTAACTTTCAGTAACTTACTGGTTTTGTGGTATAGGCAATTTTTGTCATTTTTATTTCCATCTATATTAAACATATCTTCTTTGGTGGTGTGTCTAAATAAATATTTTACTCATTTTTAAATTTAGTTCATTGGCTTATTATTGAGTAGTCAGTCTTACTTATAGGTACTCAGTATCTGTATACTTTATTAAATAAGTGATTTACAAACATTTTCCCCATTAATTTTATTTTTAACACTTTTCAAATATGTTTTAAATTTTCTCAGAGTCTGATTATTGATTGTTTAAAAATAGTTTTGATCTTGATGCATGCTGAGAGACATTCATCTTCTCCAATTATGATGAATTTTTCTCTGCTATTTAGGCTTATGATTTCTAGTGTGATTTTTATATAGTTTGATTAGAATATATATTCATTTCTTGCATGTGGCTGTTCATATATTCTAGAATCAGTTGTTAAAAAGTTACTTTTTCCTCTTTGAATTACATAGTAATATGTCAAAAAAAAAATAACTCGAGCTGAGCATGGTGGCACACATCTGTAAGCCCAGTTACTCAGAAGGCTAAGACAGGACAATGGTCAAGTTCCAAATGAACTTAAATTCTGTTATTAGGGAATTTTATTTGTTTGATTTTTTTGTTTAGCTAGAGATTGAATTCAGGGATTTGCACTGTGCTACTACCCCAGTCAATTTGTAATTTTTAATTTCTTTTAATATTTGAAAGAGAGAGTCTCACTAAGTCTTTAAGTTTCCCAGGCTGGATTGGAACTTGAGATCCTGCTGCCTGAGGCTTGAAAAATGCTAAGATTATGTACATATCCCCCATATCTGATTCATAGAGAATTTAGAAAAGGCAAAAACAATATAGTAAATTCCTGGTTTACAAGTAGGTTCTGTCTCCAGAGAACAAAAATTGAATTCATTCACAATCTGACAAAGTGAGTCTTAGACAGTATATGTGTGAATCTAACACAGTCCACCTGTGAAAGTTGGCAACTCGAATGTTTATAAATTAGGGAATTTGTATATTGTCAGAATGGGTTAGTCATCAACAGGAACCAAAATGAGAGGCAAAGACCTTGCTGCTGGTGCACGGTAAGTAGTTTTTTAGGGTAATGAAAGTGTTCCCTTATGTCATTTTGGTGGTGGTTACATAATTGCATGTATTTACAAAAGATCTATTGTACACTTAGTATTGGTAGATTTTATTGTATATACATACACAAAACTATGTAAAAATGCAGAGATCTTAGATAGTTAAAGATAAATTCAAAGTTGATTCTGCTCTTTCGATTTAGGGTACATTACTTTTTGATGATATGATTTCTATGCATGGGATATTAGCTATTTAATATAACCCAGCTGCTACGGAGAAAAATTCAACTACTAATTAAAATTACAGGAGGAATTTAGGTAACATGAGATTATTGATGCAAGCTATGATCTAGTATAAACTTACTGTACCAACCCAAAAATTTTCAGTAGATTTGTAATTAAGATTCATATTATTGTTTCTAAAATAATCACATTTTTGTGATCTTTTGTGAGATTTAATGACACATAACTTCAACTTGAAGTGATCCCACCTGATTTGAGTTCCCTGCACATGAGTTAATAATCCATAAGTACATTCTTTTTTCACAACTCATTTTCTCCTCTTGTTATGAAAATGTTTCTCAATTCAAGAATGCTTAACATTTGGAAAGTTGTCATATAGCCTTTATAATGTAGCATCAACATTTGGTAATGATTCCAAAAATACTTTTGAAATGTTTACTTTGAGTTTTCTATTAAATGTTGTGCATCAAGGGACCATATGGTCAGGAATTTTATAACTTTTTCAACTGGTATTATGGCAGAACTACTGCACTGAATGTAACTGAGAATACATAAAGTCTCACTAAAATTTAAGTGTTCAAACAAAAGCCACATTGAGTGAAGATGCTGGAATGCAATAAAGCCCTTTAATTTACAAGCTACCAGAGGCAGACATACTTTAAAGTTGATATAAATCAAGAAAAAAATCTGCTTTTTTTGTGCAAGAGATACACAGTCCAAGGAAATATAAGTTTTCTTCCTATCACAAAGCAAAATTAACATTTACATTCCTAATACCTCATGTAGGTCACAGATGAGAGCACTATTTTTTCCTTTTACTTTCAATTAATTTTTATCATGTGGAAGATAAGTAGGGTGAACCTAATTCTCAAGCTGCCGATGTTCTGGAATCCATTGACATAACCTAATCCCTATGTGTACTTTGAGGACAATGACATCAATTATTTTCAAGGGTAGAGCCATCACAGTGAGGTGACATGGATAAAAGTCACATACATAAAATAACTAAGAGTAAACACAAATCTTTAATCTTATTGTGCTAGTGTCATAAAAATAGATGAGAAAAGAAAACATTAGACATGGACAGAAGGTGTACATGTTGAATACATTGTAGTAGCCAATATGCAACTGAAGTTTTAAAAAATACAGACTACTATTCAGGATATCCAAATAGTGATATATAAAAATATTTACATCTAAAAATATATATGTATGTATAATGCTTACATATATATTACATATATATAATACCATATATATATATATATATGAGCATTTTAACACAATGTATCAAATAAACCAATCTACTTAATTTCTTGAATGTCTATACACTGTCTAACAGAGGAAAAAGTGATGAACGACATGTCTGTTTTTACAGAATAAGACAGGGAAAAAGTGATTTTAATATAATAACAGACGCAATGGGAGAAAAAGGGATAAGGTTGCAAACTCAGCTCTCAGTGGTCAGTTAAATGGGTTGAACAACAGAAGTAGACAAGTTCAGAAAGGCAATTCTTGACCTGGGGTATAGTCTAGGCCAAGATCAAACTGAGTTCATCGCTACTGTATGTATAGTTCATATGACTGGGTATAAAATGGAGGAAATGATTAGTCATGAGATTGGTCCACTAACAAAAATTGAATCGTTAACTACTTAGCGTGCTATGCTAAGGGGCTATAGGTTTTGTGAAGAAGAAAACCACTGTTGGACCTTTCTCAAGAGATATATCGTGATCAGAGATGCATTTTTCAAACACCACTTAATACTTAAACTGCTCTTTGTTTTGTAACATTTTATTTTAATATACATTATTTTACAACTCTTAAAGATAATTACTATAGCTTTGTGAGCTACCATATCTATCTGAAAAAGAAGTTATTATCCGATAAGATGCTCAGGATAGAACATTTATTACTTCTTCTCTGAACTCTACAAAATTTAATTATTTTAATTAAATAGCATTGTAATCATTTCCACATATAAGATAATCAATGAAAGATCATTTTTTATCTTTATGTCTTACCAGTTCTTCAAAAAATAACTGAAGATCTAATATAAACCTAACCCAAGAATGTCTATTCACAGGAAAGTGAAAGACAGAGTTGATATAGATCTCAAATTGTAACAACCAAAACAAGCAAAACCCTAACAAATACCAAGTGCTTACAGATGACTGTTTTTGGATTTAAATATTTGATGACATATACAAGCTTTTGTAACCTTAAAATTTTTAACAGCTTTTTTGCTATGCATTGTTATATCACCATAGTTTATTAACATAATCAAAAATGAAATGCTCACACTTAAAAAGTCTAACCACAAAAACATTATCCCTTTTACATTACATGAAAAGGTTGACTAAAAGCACCAATTGCCAAATAGATTGCCAAATAGATTCTTAAGTATGAATAATTATCTGGGAATTTTCTTAGGAAAGGAATTAAAATCAGGAAAGGATGAATTTCACTTTTTATTTAATGCTTCCAGAAACATGAAATACTAATGTTTGCATGGAAGGCATAATGCATTTACAACAGGCTGGAATAGAAAATTGCTTTGTTTTTCTATAGTAAGTGTCTTAGTGTTTACTAGAGAAACACACATAATACAACATATACAAATGTACAAGAAATTTACAGTACAGGGGCTGGGGATTTAGCTCAGCGGCATAAGCACCTGCCTTGCAAGCAGGCAGTCGTGAGTTCGATCCCCGGTACCAATAAAAACACATACACACACACACACACACACACACACACACACACACACACACGAATTTACAATATTGCCTAATGATGGCCTCCCGCAGAGTCAGATGAGAAGAGTGCAGGAGGTGTCTGTGCACTGGACGTAGAAGGATCCAGCCAAAGGTCTGGAGCTCACTGCAGGATTCAATCCAAATCCCTATCAGGAGGTTGATGGGATTGTAACAGAAGGCCACAGAGTCTACACGGAAGGCTGAAGAATCTGTGCCAGAAACTGGAGTCTGTACCATAAGCCAGGAGATGACGTCTAATGTACAGGAGAAGACTGGATCTCCTGTGCAGAAACAGAAACAGAAACAGAAACAGATTCATCCTTCCTGGTTTCCACTTTTCACCATCCAGGAGAGTGACCTCAGGTGGGTCTTCCATACCCTAGGTTGTGGAATTACCAAGAAGATTTAGTTAAGTTTCTCTTAAGTAAACTTCTCAAAGTGACACAATCACTAAACCATCACAGTAACATTAAAAAAGAATCTAATCAAGGATACTGTGTTGGTATTGCAACATTTAGTGTTTTTGTCTTTTGAAAAGTAAGTTAATGTGGCTTGTTAGTCATATGACATATGAAAGAATATTGTTCATTTCCACAATATCTCAGAAAATTTTAGAGCAACTTCAGGGTACTTGGACTTCTTTTATAAAAGTAATTTTTACAATTACTTCTTTGCTAAAGTACTCAAGACCACTGAAATAAATGACACTAATAAATAATTATACTGTGTAGTAAATGACACTGAAGAAGCACAATATTGTAAAGTTCTATGGTGAAAATGAGAATTATTTTTCTGATTAAGTCAAGAATGTGAGATTGAATCAGCACTTTACTTGGACACTGTTATAGAAAAGAGAATTTTCCATATGGGTAAAAATTACAGTATGGTTCATTATAGAAGAAATTGTTAGTTTAGTTTAAATACAGAAAAAATACAGAAGTTAAAATACAGAAAAAAAAGGTGGCAATGAAGACTATAACATAAGGCATAAAGCTCAGAATGCAGATTCCTTACTTTTTGTTCTTGCCACTTGATTTTGGAAAACTGAACCACTTAGAATTGTAGCAGTTCAGTATTTCTGTATTACACTGTCCATGTGCCAGGCATACCTATACCTGAGGTGCTGCTCTAAGGAGTTAATTTAAAGATATAAAAAAATGAAGAGCTCTGTCACCAGGCAACTGGCTTCCAAATAGGGGAGACAAATAATATAGAAGATAAAATTTTCCAAGTAATTAAGTGATGTGCACAATTTCACTATGTTACCCCTGGAGCAATTGACCATATCTCCCTGGATTCTCTAGACAAAGCAGAATCCTTGAAAGATTAAAAAAAAATTATACATGTGGAAAAAAAACCTCTGTTTTCCCAAGTATAAGGAAGTTTCAAAGCAAATTTTCCTTTTGTTTTAAGGAAGTGCTTTTGAAATATACATTTTATTTATGGAAGTGTACCATTACTCATGTGTTCCTAGAACAAAATCTAATAAATAGAATGTGATATTATGAATACTATTCTTATAAGTAAAGCATTGTGTTCTGCGGAGGTTTTACCTAAAATTATGTCTTCATACCCTGTTGCCATTTTAGAAGAAATATTCCTGATTTTGTAAAAACTATACATTGATATACTTTTAGCCATGCATGAGTTAATTTTCAAATAATTTCAGACACAGTTGCAATTGAAAGCAACACCCTACAGGTATAAGATTCACGTCATAAAAGGCAGGCCATGTATTCGAATTGGAGTAAATTTTCAAAAATTTATGTGCAGTTATATGGATGAATGTCTTAATTTGTGTTGCTCTTAGACTTCAGTACTCTATATCCTTTGGGGTAGAAATGTAGTGTTTTCTGTAAGTGGAACGGTACTATATTTGCAGTGTCACGCATCCTAGGAAGAGTTTTGCTGAAAATAAAGAGTAACACCCAAGATATGGGACCTTTGTACCTCTGGACAAGTCAACTTTCAGTTTAAATCTCAGAAATAATATCTTCTCTACATGTTCTCAAATGTGTGTGTGTGTGTGTGTGTGTGTGTGTGTGTGTGCGTGTGCGTGCACAGGGGGTGTTTCAGCAGGAATTGACTTCTTTGTACAAGAAGGAAACAAGAAGATATGGACACCAGGAGACAGATTTTGGCAGTGACTTTAGAGTGTAACAATATGCATGTTGATAAACTTGAGTCACAATACTCATGGGTTTGTATCTCTGTGTGCTGTCTTTACATCTTCAGTGGAATATGAATAAAAGGAATACTGTCATCACAGCTGTGCAGAAGGAATTGTGAGGTAAGCCTGAGTCACCTTGGGAATGTGGCTAGTTTGGAGAGGGTGGTACGACTGTCCTGGGGCTGCACTTCTAGATGACTGGACCATGCTGAGTGCCCTCTGTCTCATCTGTTATCATCAACATTGAGGGTAACGAATTAATGAAGACGCTTAAGTGGAAAATTTGAGGCACGCATTGCTAAGCACTTAGGACGTAGCGTCTTTGAGGGCTCTACAATTAATTGGAGAATCTTGTATAAAAGACTTCCATGTCGATTTTTATTTGGGTTTTTAATGAGCATGTTAACTGATTTCCCCCACTTTCACATGAGGCCTGAACACATTGGTAACTTGAGAAGTCATGAATCTGAAATAGTGGGACAATTCTGTGAGAAGGAAGAGGCTGTATCATCTTGGGTACTGATGCTGAGCTCCAGAATGGAAAGCCAGTCCAAGGACGTCACAATAAGTACAAAACTGGGGGCAAATTCCATCTTCCCAGGAAACAGGGTGGCATTATGCACTATAGGGATCTATTTTATTCTAGCCAAAGGAAGATAAACTATGAAATAAAAAAAGATAACTATTATCTACTATGTTTCCAATTTTTACACTGTACCAAACATCCTGGGAAACTAAAATAATGATAAATAGATTTCCTCATTAAATAAAATCTGAACTAATAATTGCTTACATGGAACTGTGTTGTTACAGAAACAAATCACAAACATCTGAGCATTCAATAGTATATAACCTGGCTCTAATCTATTTAAGCAATCTCCTCTTCTCAGAAACTGTCTACATGGAGTCCATAGTCATCTTCATCCTCAGCCTCTCACCAATCATAGTTTGCCTAACCATGATGCTCTGTTTCTGCTTTGTTCTTCCATAAATTAAGGCTGCGTTTCATTTACAGTCAATGCTCCTCTATATGTTTCTGTCCAATCTCAAAATCATTACAGTCTACTCAGCCTTTTAATAAGTTTTATGTCCAAGAAGATTAAATTAATCCTTACTTTTTTATTACTACTATATAATACTTTGGAATATTTGGTGGGTCGTTTTTGGTGCTTTCTCTGCTTCTCTCTGCCATAGAGTTTTTTCCTTGGCGTTGTTTAATACAAATGGGATCAAATAGAGTCCCATTGTTCAAATTCTCCAGTGATAAGAGTGGTGCAGGATAGCACCTGCCCAGGGGTGTATGCGTCTGCTTCATTATGCCATCTGGTGCCCATCAAGAGAACCTGTGGCCCTTCAAGAGTTGTGGAGGGGGCGCTTGGAAAACTGTGGAGCTTCCAGCCAGTAGGTGGGCGCACGCTATCCCTGGAGCCCAGCCTATTTGGGACTCCTGCACCTCACCACTGGTGTGCAGAGAAAGGGCTGGGCGGATCTGGAATGCCTGCATCTGCTTCCCCATGTGTCTGGAGAACTGTGGATATCTCAGCAAGCAGGGGAGCATCGCAGGTTCCAGAGGCCCTGTGGCCTGTGGTAAGTGCTCAGTGCACTCTGCCCAAAGTCCAGACTGTTCAGGACCCTCCAGGCTTCCGGGTGCAGTGAAGTGGATAAGTGGGTTTGAGGCATCTACATCTGCCTCCCCATCCCGGCTGCGCTTGGAGAACTGTGGAGCTTCCAACAAGCAGGTGGGTGCACAGTGTACCTGAAGCACAGCTTATCTGGTACTATGGAGTTCTAAACAGGCAGAAGAGGACCATTGGTTCTACAGGCCCAGTGGCTTGGGGTAACTGCCAGAGTCTCAGGAGCTGCGAACATAGAAGGGGATTTCCAACAGACCCTGAGGAAGCTTTCAAATAACACTTGAAACACAGAAATATAGGAAAATGACAAAACGAAAGACCAAATTACAACCTCAAACCTCCAGCCCATCTCAAGAAACCTTAGGAGCGATGTATATAGAAGAAAATATATGCCATTCACCTCAAATATCGGACACAATAGCTACTGAAATTAACAAGCAACTCCAGGAAGCTTTAAAGGAATTCAGACTCGAAATAATCTCCCAGGTAAAAGAAGAAATGATAAAAGAAATGAAAGAGATTCTGAATATATCTAAAGAAAACACAGTTAAAAAATTGGAGGAACTGAACAAAAAGATAGAATCCCTAGATGAGCAATATAAGAAACAAACAGAATACATAATGCAGATTCACAGAGATTTACAGGAAATAAAAAAGTCCACTGAAAGTTGTAAAAACCGCCTTAATGAAAGTGAAGATAGAATTTCAGACCTTGAAGACAGGATTGCAGCTAGTGAACAGGAAAGGAAAGATCTTTTAAAAATAACAAGGAATCAGGAAACAACAATTCAACAACTGCAAGACAATGCAACGAAAAATAACATAAGAATGGTAGGGATTAATGAAAAAGAAGGAGACAACATAAAGGTGGTCAAGAGGATATTAAGAGAAATAATAGCTGAAAATTTCCCAAGCATGAGATCAGAAACCGACATCAGGATCAGTGAAGCCTATAGAACTCCAAATAGTCATAACCAAAATAAAACTATACCCAGACATATAATAATCACCATCCCAGAAATCCAACACAAGAATAGATTATTAAAAGCTGTCAGAGAGAAAGACAGATCACTTATAAAGGAAAACCTATCAGAATCACAGCAGACTTCTCAGCACAAACAATAAAGTCAAGAAGAGCATGGAGTGAAGTATTCCAGATCCTAAAGCAAAATGATTTCCAACCTAGACTGATGTATCCTGCAAAACTATCATTCCAAATTGATGGTGAAATACGCTACTTCCATGACAAAGAACAGCTGAAGAACTTCATGAACACCAAACCAATGCTGCAAAAAATATTGAGAGACAGTTTAGATACACAAAGGAAAAAATCAGTAAGCAAAGCAAATAATTAAACAGAACAGAAAGATAAAGATGCAACAGCAGAGAGATAAGATGTCAACAATAAACCAATTTTTAACAGTAATAACCATTAATGGAAATGGTCTCAATGCACCAATCAAAAGAAACAGACTAGCAGAATGGATCAAGAAACAAAATCCAACCATATGCTGTTTACAGGAAACCCATCTAATGGAGAAGGATACTCACAGACTGAAAGTCAAAGGATGGAAAATAATACTTCATGCAGCAGGAATCCAAAAAAAAGCAAGAGTAGCCATTCTGTTTGCAGACAACATGAACTTTAAACCAACAATGACCATAAAGGACAAAGAAAGTCATTACATACTCGTTAGGGGAAAACTCCAAGAGGAAGAGATAACTATCTTAAATATATATGAACCAAACTCCAGAGCACCCAGTTATATAAAACAACTATTAACAGATGAAAACTCAAATTATCAGTAACACAATTGTAACAGGATACCTTAATACGCCCTTGACACCAAAGGACTGATCAACCAGACAGAAAATGAGCAAAGAAATAACAGAACTGAATCACAACTGCGAACAAATGGATTTGATAGAAATATACAGAATGTTCCACCCAACGACATTAGAATACACATTATTCTCAGCAGTACATGGATCATTCTCTAAAATAGACCATATATTAGCTCACAGAACATATTTAAACAAATGCAAAAGAGTTGAAATCATCCCTTGCATGTTATCGGATCATAGCGCTCTGAAATTAGAAATTAATGATAAAAGATACTGTAAAAATCCCGCAAACACATGGAAACTGATTAACACACTCTTGAGTAATCACTGGGTCACAGAAGAAATTACAGAAGAAATTAAACATTACCTAAAAGAAAATGAAAATGCAGATACAACTTACCGGAATTTGTGGGATGCAACGAAAGCCGTCCTCAGAGGAAAATTTATTGCACTGAGTTCCCACATCAGGAAAACAGAACGAATACAAATAAATAACTTGATGCTACACCTCAAACAGCTAGAAAAAGAAGAGCAAGTCAAGCCCAAAGCCAAAAGAAGAGAGGAAATTATAAAAATCAGAGCAGAAATCAATGCAATAGAGACTAAGTAAGCAATCCAAAGAATCAACGAATCAAAAAGTTGGTTCTTTGAAAGAATAAATAAAATTGATAAGCCTCTAGCCAACCTTATTTAAAAAAGGGAAGAAAAAGCTCAAATTCATGCAATAAGAAATGAAAAAGTAGAAATCACTACAGACCAATAGAAATACAGAGGATCATCAACACCTATTTCAAAAACCTCTACTCTCAAAGGTTTGATAACACAGAAGAAATAGACAGATTCTTAGAAACATATGAAGTACCAAAGCTAGATCAAGAGGATTTAAAGCTGTTGAATAACCCAATCTCTGTTAATGAAATTGAAAATGTAATTAAGTCCTTACCTACAAAGAAGAGCCCAGGCCCACATGGATTCACTGCAGAATTCTACAAGAAATACAAAGAAGACCTAATGCCAACACTCCTCAAACTATTCAATGAAATTGAAAGGGAAGCAATCCTTCCCAAGTCATTCCTAGAAGCAAATATTACTCTAGTACCAAAACCTGAGAAAGACCCAACTAAAAAAGAGAACTATAGACCAATCTCCCTAATGAACACAGATGCAAAAATCCTCAATGAAATATTGGCAAATAGGATGCAGCAAATCATCAAGAAGATTATACACCATGACCAAGTGGGATTCATCCCAGGAATGCAAGGATGGTTCAGCATACGTAAATCAATAAATGTAATCCACCATATCAATAAAGCCAAAAGTAAGAATCATATGATCATTTCTATAGATGCGGAAAAAGCCTTCGATAAGGTCCAACATTCATTCATGATAAGAACTTTACAGAAAATTGGAATAGATGGTCTTTACCTCAATATAATAAAGGCCATTTATGACAAACCAACAACCAACATCATACTAAATGGCCAAAAATTGAAAGCCTTTACTTTAAAATCAGGCACAAGACAAGGATGTCCTTTATCACCACTCCTATTTAATGTAGTACTGGAAGTACTAGCCAGAGCAATTAGGCAAGAGAGAGAAATAAAAGGGGTAAAGATAGGAAAAGAAGAAGTTAAATTATCATTGTTTGCAGATGACATGATACTCTACATTGAAGACCCCCTAAACTCCATTGAAAGACTCTTAGATACAATAAATAAATTCAGTAATGTGGCTGGATACAAAACCAATACTCAGAAATCAACAGCATTCCTATACACTAACAACAAAATCACAGAGAGGGAAATAAGAGAAACCACACTCTTCACATTAGCAAGCAAAAAAATGAAATATTTAGGAATTACTCTTATGAAAGAAGTGAAAGACCTATTCAGGGAAAATTATAATACACTGAAAAAAGAAATTGAAGATGATCTCAGAAAATGGAAAGACATCCCTTGCTCACGGGTAGGAAGAACAACATTGTGAAAATGGCCATTCTTCCAAAACTGTTATACAGATTCAAGGCAATCACAATAAAAATACCATCACCATACCTTATAGATCTAGAGAAATCACTCCTAAAATTCATCTGGAACCAGAAGAGACCTAGAATAGCAAAGGCAATTCTAAGCAGCAAAGGCAAGGCAGGAGGCAACACAATCCCTGACTTGAAGTTATACTACAAAGCAACAGTAGTAAAATCAACATGGTATTGGAATCAACACAGAGCCGAAGATCAATGGAATAGATTAGAAGATACAACCACAACTACAAACACACTCAACCACCTTATCTTTGATAAAGGAGCCAAGCAGGTTCACTGGAAGAATGACAGTCTCTTTAATAAATGGTGCTGGAAAAACTGGCTCTCCATTTGCCGAAAACTAAAGCTAGACCCATGCCTATCATCATATACTAAATTAAAATCTAAGTGGGTCAGAGATATGAATATTAAAACAGAAACACTAAATCTATTGGAAGACAAATTGGGTAGAAACCCTGAAGACACAGGAGTAGGTAGAGAATTCATGAACAGGACTCAAACTGCATGGGAAATACTTCCCAGAATCAATAACTGGAACCACTTCTTATTAAAAAGTTTCTGCATGTCAAACGAAATCTCCATCATAGTGAAAAGAAAACCCACAAACTGGGAAAGGATTTTAGTGAACTGTCTCTCTCAGACAAGGGACTCTTGTCTAATACATATAAAAAATTTAAAAAACTCAGACTCCCAAAATTCAAAGACCCAATCCAAAAATGGGCATCTGAGAAGAATTTCTCAGATTGAGAAATACAAATGGCAAATAAATACATGAAAAAATGTTCATCATCATTGGTCATTAGAGAAATGCAAATTAAAACCACACTGAGATACCATCTCACTCCTGAAAGAATGGCCAGGATCAAGAAAACCAACAACAACAAATGCTAGAGAGACTGAGGGGAAAAAGGAACTCTCCTACACTGTTAGTGGGAGTGTAGACTGTTACAACCTTTGTGGAGGTCAGTCTGGAGATTTCTCAAAAAGCTGGGATTGGAAGTCCCATTTATTCTAGCTATTCCACTTCTAGGCATATTCCCAAATGAACTGAAAGCATCATACCACAGTGATATGTGTGCACCTATGTTTATAGCAGCACAATTTGTAATCATCAGATCTTGGAAACAACCCAAGTATCCATCAACTGAGGAATGGATAAAAAAAGTGTGGTATTTCTATACAATGGAGTATTACTCAGCTATAAAGAAGGATCACATTGAGATATTTATCAATAAATGGGCGCAGCTTGAGACCATACTCATAAGTGAAATAAATCAATCTCACATGTGTGAATACCGAATAGTTTCCCGAATGTAAGTAATGATTCAAACATATAAAAGTATGTGGTAATCGTGATTCCCCATTATGTGGCCTTGAAGCCTTATAAAGTTTTCACTTATTAATTGGAAAAGCTTTATTCTGGGCTTCTTGATATGGAAATAATTGAAGCTATAGTATATGAAGTTTTATTCAAATATTTCAAGGAAAAAGACTGACACTATGGTAACTACCATTAAGTCGGGTTATTTGGTGGTGAAGCACTAGGTTGCTGAAGCAGTCATGCTGTGATCTGTATTTTTATGTTGTTATGTCTTCTTTTATCTCAATCTCTCCCTTATTCATTAAAAAATTATTTAGTTATTTTTATGTTTTTTTAATTAAGGTGAAAAATTTAAAAATTAGCAGGATATATTATAGTAACTTTTTTTTATTTCCTATTAACTTGTGTTGAAGTCCTGTAATACTCCCACTATCTTGTTTTGACTGATTAGACTCTGTTCCATTCTGTATGATAGTATCAAGTTTGAGGGTATAGGCAACTACTTTGAAGGCAATAAGATTCATTAAGATGCCCATTCTGGTTTGACTATTATCTCCTTTGGAAGTCCTGTAATGTTTACAATGTTTAAGTTTTATTGGTCTTGTTCTCTACTGTTTTGTTCAACTTTATAATACCTAATGATATAGACAATTCTTTTTAAGGAAACAAGAGACATTATGGTAACCATTGTTGATAACCTTGTACTCTGTTTTTATATCATGTACTATGTCTCTCCTTGGTTTTGACTGACAACTTTGTTTTGCCATATTTGACTGTATTCTCTTCCAAAAAAAAAAGTAATAAGAACTAAGGAGTAATAAAACCCAAAATGTGTAAGTTTTGTTGTAAAAAAGAGAGGGAAAAAATTCCTCTAAAAGATACAACTGCAAGTGTGTTTAGGGGTGTTAAATAGCTGACCATATTAATGTTTTTGGTTCGATCACTGAACACAACTGTTTGCAGTCTCTCTGTTTGAATGTTCACTTTGTATGCTTGATACTGTGACTTGAGCAACTATCTCTAAGATGATAATGTGTAATCTATTAACTGGTGATTTCTCACTGTTTTTTTTTTTCTTTTTGTAGTTCTGTATTACTTGTACCCTTATACCGTTTTGTTTTGTTTTGTTTTGTTTCTCTTTTTCCTTTTAAATAAAATTTAAAAAAAAAAAGAATTGTGGAGGGGTTTTAGGCAAGAAATGGACTGGTGTGTGTAATTATGGACTCTCTTTGCAAGCATCACCACTTGCTATCCTTGATAAATGACTGAGATATTGGGGTCCCAGAAGAAGGAAATGAAGTCAATATAAACCTAAAGCTTGTGCTCTTAGCAATACTACATGTCATCTTTAAATTCACCAAAGTTGTCCTGATTGGTAACTTAGATACATTAGTTGTACCAGAGAGCTTTTGCCAAATCATGACTGACTTGCAGGTGGAACTGGCACCCAAGCTGGACCATACCTTGTAGTGTCCTTGGAATACTGCAGCTCATTCAGTGGTGTCCTGAAGATATCCCAAATCTTGGGCAATTATGTAAGCTATGGCCACCAAGAAAACCATTAAAGTTCAGATGGCTTAAAGGATGCAGCTGAAAACCTTACTTATATTTGAAGAAGGACAGGAAGTTGTCTTCAAAAGTAAGTGGCATAAACAAGACTATGTGGTGGCAGGGAAACCATATCCAGGTTATGACAGATGCAATGCAGATATAGCATCCTTTCACTAGGACTGCATTCTGGGTTTCCCCCGAACTACCTTGGTGACTGGTGGGTTTATCTGTTAGTTAAAGATATCAAGAAACCCTATTGCCACATAGTAGCTCTTGAGCACCTTTTTGACTGAAGAAAAAAATGCTTTCCTGTCTCTAGAGTGTTCTCTTATGGCTAGGAAAGAGTCCAGGATGTGCTTTTGGAAACCTACCAGAAGGAATCACATTTTGACTTCCAGAAGTACAACCTCTGCAGAAACGCTAACATTGCCAGGACAGAACTTACTGACAAGGTAAATTGGCCAGATAGTTGTGTGGGGACAGCTATCACAATGCTGCAGAAAAAAGGTCCCATATGACACAGCCCACACCTCTTGGTTCATCTGTTTCTCATTACCTGATTATCAGTGGCAGCCACCACCACTCTGAGACCTTTCGGGATGGTGGTGTGAGTGCACTCATGTACCTATGACCAAGGCATTAGGAACTCCTCACTGGATGAGAGAAGCATTTTTTCCCTGCTCTGTCAAGGTTTCCTCTTTTGGGCTTCCACCGAGAACAGACTGAAAACCTAAAGAATGCAGTGTTATAATCCTCCTTAAAATCTATGGCTATGACTCCATCTCCCGCGTGCTCTTCCTTCTTTACTTAGACATTCTGGACTCAAATGGAAAAGTTTACTGCTACATACAGAGTGTTGGAAAATAAACCTTGAATTCCATTGGAAAAAATCCTCCACTGGTTTATCCTCACAGTTAAAATTCAAGTCTTGCTCAAGGCCTTCAGTGTTTATTTCTCAGTCCTGTGGTTGCCGCTCCAGAGGTGCCATCTGCCAGCAGCTCACTTCAACTCATGTTAATTCTTGGTGTTCCTAGAAATTTACAAGTCCACTTTAGCACAGAGCCTTTCAAATGCTTTATCTTGTGCCAGACAAGATCTTTCTCTTGCTTCTTGCTTTGTTACTTTGTGTTTCTATTCAAAATGCTACCTTCTTAGAGATATTTTCTTTAGATTATGTATTATATAATATCCCAAATTGCCCTAAAACCTGTATTCATCCTATCTTTCACTTAAGCCATAATTTTACAGTCAACATTCAAAAATCAATAGTGTTCCTGTACACCAATAATAAACTCACTAAGAGAAATCTAAGGAATAATACCTTTAACAACAGCATCAAAAAATGAAATACTTACAAATCAACCTAAGGAAGTGAAAAATTCTACAATAAAAAATACAGTATTCTGAAAAAGGAAATTGAACAGGATACCAACAAATGGAAATATATCCCTTTTCCCTGGATAGGCAGATCCAATATTAATCAGAATGGCTATAATTCCAAAGCTGTTATACAGATTTAATGCTGTCCCAATCAAATACCAATATTATTCTTGGAATAACAAGAAAAACAATCCTAAATTCATATGAAAACAGAAGAGAAGGGAAGAGATTTTGTTTAACAAATGGTGAATAGAAAACTGGTTTCATACTTGCCAGCAATTGAATTTTGAACCATATCTCTTACCATACACTAGACTAAAATTAAAATAGATAAAAGACTTACATATTAAAATAATACTTAACCTGATGGAACACAATATAAGTGAAACTCTTGAAGATATAAGCATAGGCAGACTTTCTGAACAAACCCCAGTTACAAAAGAAATAATACCTAAAATCAAGAAAAGAAATCATATCAAGTTAAAAAGCTTCTGCACAGTAAAAGTAACTCATAACATTGCAGAGTAAACAAGATACATAACCTTAAATATCACATTATTTTCTTTATATGATAACTCCTATATATACATAAATGGTAAAATAAAGAATAAACAGAAGGAAAGAGAGAAATTGGCATTTTGGAAAGGCCCTGAAAGACAAAGAGAAGACAGACAGAGGGGGAAAAGGAGATTAATTTATATAAAGGGAGGGATATTGTGAAGTACAGTGTACATACACCTACAAATGTGATTATCATGTATCCCAAAAATGTAATAATTTTTAGGACATTCAAAGGGGGGAAAAGTGGAGAGGGTTACAAAAAGGACTGGAGAAATGTATACATGAAACAAATTATCATGATAAATGTAATCATAATCTATACAGATATGTACCAATAAAAAGAAATAAAGCATGACCATCCAGAAAAACAAAACAAGACCAAAAATTTTTGGTCTTTAAAGTCAAAATCTGTCTAGTCAAAGATTTACACGTTTCTTTAAAAAGACACAAACACCTAAATTGAATCAGAAATAACTTATAAGCCTATGCACACAGGGAGGGTAATCTAACTCTGTAACTCGCTATCTTGTGCAACAAGTTGAAATTACACTAAAACCTAGAATACAGTGTTTGCCCTCTGGAAGGAACGGACAGTTTTTCCTTTTTGATCAATACATTAGTATCCTTACCTTGAGATGCCTGAAGGACACTCCAGAGTCTCTTCAGTAAACTACATGCGGTGGGGGGGGTTAAGGTGTGTCTGTGTCTTCCATTGTCTTTAGTCTGGATGAAGAAAGTTCATTACTCAGATTTGCTCCAACCAACTTCAGCCTGCTTCTCCTGTTTTACCCTAAATTACATAAATTCTTATTTTTCTAATCATGACATACCATTACTCCAAACCTTAGAAAGTCTGTGTCCATGATTTTCTAACCAGGAAGTTCTTTTCTACATATCATGCTAATTTCAATCTACTCAGTTTCCTTGGAATATTAGTTGTTCCTAAATAGCTACTATCAACCCACTCATGGTATTCATCATAAGTATCAGATGACTTAATTTTTCATCTCCATAAATCAGTTAAAACATTGTATTAAATCTGTAATTATCTTGAAATTTATTTTGCAATTTAACATTATGCCACATTTATGAAATAGGTTTCCTGTGCTCCAAAATAAGTAAACTGGCCAATTATTATCTTATATGGATACAATTATTCTTTGTTCCAAAATTTTTAAGTTAAGAAGCAAAACAGAAAAACAAGGATAAAAATGACACAGAATTTAAAAAAAATAAAAGCATGAAATTAACACTAGTGAATATATTGCATATTGTTATTTTAGAAGTAGTTGTTTAGGTTACAAGATCTAGGCATAAAAATAATTGATCAAACACCAACAGCACAAAATATTCTTTTTTATGAACTAATAGAGGTTGAGTATATCTATCTATCTTTCACACAAATACATGCATACCTTTATATATGATTACCAACAAGCATATAATCTGTGCCTTTCTTCCTTTTCTCCTTTCCCCTATCCCAGTTGTTCTTTCCTTTTTTTTATCACTTTCATTTCCATTCGTTATTACAATGTCTATTATACATTCAGGTTCTTAGTACTCTTTCACCATTTATTTTATATTTTATACTAGGGAGACAATATGATATTTACAAATGAGAGGTTGATGTATGTCACTTACAAGTCCCAAGTTGGTCCCAAGTTGCCTCTATTTACCTAAAAAAGCCTCAAGATTATCCCTTTGTATAACTGAGTAACACACTATTGCATAAAAAATAATACCTTTTTTTAACCATTCTGTGGTTTATGGTCATTTGAGTTGTTTCCAAGATTTATATATTACAAATTTTGCTGCTATACACATGGGTGCACATTTATTGCTGTGGCATGACAATTTCAATTTTTCTGGGAACATACCCATAAGGGGAATAAATGGGTTGAATGGCACTTCCAATCCTAGTTTTTTGAGGAATCTTCACACTTATTTACACAGTGGTTGCATCAGTCTAACTCCCAACAGCAATGGAGAAGTGTTCCTTTTTCCCAACAGTCCAATCATTTGTTGTCAGATGTCTTGATGGCAGCCATTCTTTCTGGAGTAAAATGGAATCTCAATGTTTTATTTTGAATTTCTAGAATGACCAGTGATGTTAAACAGGTCTTTGTGTACTTATTCGCTGTTTGTATTTCTTCATTTGAGAAATGCATGTTCATCCGATTTTTGGATTGGGTCTTTGAAATTGGGAAGGAGGTCCTGATGATTTTTGTGCTTTATATGTTCTGGATATAAGTCCTTTGTCTAAGGGGTTGCTGGCCAAGATTCTTTCTCATTCTGTGGATTTTTCTCTTCACTCTGTTAGTGATTTCTTTGAAGTACAAAAACTTTTTAGTAATAAGAGATCCCAGTTGTTGATTCTTTAAAGTACTTCCCATATAGTTTGTGTTTTGTTCATGAACTCTTTGCCTTCCCCTATGTCTTCAAGATTTCTACCTACCTGTCTTCCAGTAGATTTAGTGTTTCTATTTTAATATTTAGATCTTTGATCCATTTTTACTAGTGTATGGTGATAAACATGTGTCTAGTTTTAGTCTTTGGCATGTGGAGAGCCAATTTTTCCAGCACCATTTATTAAAAAGGCTATCTTTCTTCCAGGGAAAAAGGTTTAGCTCCATTGTCAAAGATAAAGGTGATTAAGTGTCTTTGCAGTTGTGTCCACATCTTGTAATCTGTTCCACTGATCCTTGGGCCTATTTTTTTTTACCAGTGCCATGCTGATTTTAGCACTGTAGCTTTGTAGTATAAGTTCAAATCAGGAATTACAAAGCCTCCTGCCTTACATTTGTGGCAGGATTGCCTTTGCTATTCTAGGTTTCTTCTCTTTACAAATGAATTTTAGGAATGATTTCTTCAGATCTGTGAGGTACGATAATGGTATTTTGATTGAGATTGCACAAAATCTGTATAGCAATTTTGGGAATATAGTCTTTTTCACAATACTGGTTCTTTCTAACCAAGAGCAAGGGATATCTTTCCATTTTTCTGGCATCTTGTTCAACATCCTTTTTTAGAGTACTATAGTTTTCAACATATAGGTCTTTTATATTTTTTGTTAGGTTGATTCCTATGTATTTCATTGTTTTTCATGCTATTGTCAAAGTTGTCATTTCTATAATTTCTCTCTCAGTAAGTTTGTTGTTTGTGTACAGGGATGTTATTGATTTCGAGTGTTTGTATCCAGCTACCCTGATGAATGTGCTTATTAACTCTAGTAGTCTTTTCATTAAGATTTTGGGATCCACTGTGTAGCATATCATGTCATCTGCAAATAGTGATAATTTAACTTCTTTCCTATCCTTATTCCTTATATTTTTATTTCTCTCTCTTGTCTAATTTCTCTGGTTAATATTTCCAGAACTATATTGAATTGGAGTGGTGATAGTGGATATTCTTGTCTTGTTCCTGATTTTAGAGTTAAAGCTTTCAGTTTTTGTTCATTTAGTATGATGTTGGCTGTTGGTTTGTCATATATGGTCTTTATCAGATTAAGGTAGATACCATCTATTCAAAATTTCTGTGAAGTTTTAATCATGAACAAGTGTTGGATTTTATCAAAAGGTTTTTCTGTGTCTATTGAGATGATATGTGATTTTTGTCTTTGGTTCTGTTGATGTGATGTATTACATTTATTGATTTGCATATGTTAAGCCATCCCTGCATTCCTGGAATAAATCCCACTCGTTCATGATGAATAATCTTCTTGATGTTTGTTGCATTCTGTTTGCCAGTATTGAGTATTTTTACATCGATGTTCACTAGTTAGATTTGCCTATAGTTTTCCTTTTTGGTTGGGTCTTTCCCTATTTTGGTATCAGAGTAATACTTGCCTCCAGGAATGAGTTAGGGAGAATTGCTTCCATTTCAATTTCTTTGGAGAGTTTAAGTAGTGTTGGCATTAAATCTTCTCCAAACTTCTTATAGAATTTAGTCATGAACCCATCAGGCCCTGGGCTCTTCTTTGTTGGTAATTTTTTAATCACTTTTTCAATTTCAGTAGCTGACATTGGATTATTCAATGTTGTTACATCTTCTTGAGTCAGATTTGGTAATTCGTATGTTTTTAGAAATCTGTCCGTTTTCTCTGTGTTTCCCACCCTATGGAGTAAAGACTTTCAAGGTAGGTATGCATGATCTTCTGAATTTCCATAGGATCTGTAGTAGTGTCTCTCCATCTGTCCTTACTGCAAGAATTTGAGTTTTTTCTTTTTCTTGATAAAGTTGGATAGAGATTTATTACTTGTGCTTATTCTCTCAAAGAATCAGTTTTGATTTATTAATTCTATGTATTGTATTCCTAGCCTCAATTGCATTAATTTCCACTCTGATCTTTATAATTTCCTCTATTCTATGAGCTTTGGATTTTACTTGATCTTCTTTTCCTAGAATCTTGAGGTGTAGCATTAGGTTGTTTATTTGTGCTTGGCTTTCCTGATGTTACAATTTATTGATACATATTTTCCTCTTAGGACTACTTTCATTGCATCCCACAGGTTTTGGTATGCTGTAGCTGCATTTTCATTGAATTGTAGATATTCCTTAATTTCTTCTTTAATAGTATCCATAACCCATTGATTGTTCAAAAGGTTATTTTATTTCCATGTATTTATGTAAGTTTTGCAATTTCTTTGCCATTAATTTCCAATTTCAATGCACTATGGCCAGATAATATACATGGGATAATTTCAATTCCTTTTCATTTACTTAAGAATGTTCTAAGGGCTAATAATGGGCTATTTTTAAGAATGTCCCATTTGCAGCTGAGAAAAATGGGTATTCTAATGTGGTTGAGTGGAACACTATGTGAATGTCTACTAAGTGCATTTGTTCACAGGTTTGATTCAGTTCTGTTATTTCTTTGCTGACTGTCTAGTTGATCTATCTCTTTGTGACACTGGGATACTAAGGTCCCCTATTACAATTGTTTTGTTGCTTATTTAGTTTTTTGTATCTATTAGTATTTGTCTTACACTAATAGTTGGGTGCTCCTGTATTTGGTGCATATATGTTTATGATTGTTATCTCTTCCTGTTGAATTTTTCCACTAACAAACATGTAGTGATATTCTTGTATCTCTTTTGATCATTTTTGGTGTGAAATTCACATTGTCTGTAAAGAGAATAGCTACCCTTGCTTTTTTCTGTGCTCCTATTCCATGGAATGTTTCTTTCCTTCCTTTGATTTTTAGTCTATGAATTTCTTTTTGAGTCAGATGTATTTCCTGTATGCAGCACATTGTTAGATCCTGTCTCTTGATCCATTCTGTCAACCTATTTCTTTTAATAGTTGAATTGAGGCCATATACATTGATGGATATAACTGATACATACTGGCTTAACTTTGTCATGTTATTTTTCTCTTGTTGGTTTTCTGCTTTTCTCCCTTGTTTAATTGCTTACCCTGCCTGGTGATTTCTTTCTGTTGTTGCTCTGGGAATTACAGCCACTTTTATCCCTCTAGTATGTCTTTTATTCTTTCAGTACTCTTTCTAGGGTTGATTTGGTGGACATGAATTTCATCAGTTATTCTTTTTTCTGGAAGTATCTTATTTATCCATTAAATTTAACAAAAGTTTAAATTTCAAAGAAAGGATATATTAATCTCAGTTGAAAGTTGTTTTCTACTTCACTCCAAGCTCATCTTAACTTGAGGGTTTATGTTGAAAAGTCTGCCACGATTCTAATGGGCTTTCTTTGATAGGTGAGTTGTGTCTTTTCTCTAACAGCTTTTAGTATTCTGTCTTTATGCTGCATATCTTGGATCTTAATTACTATATTTCTGTGTGTGGATTTATTTTGGTTATGATTATTTGCTGTTCTATATGCCTCACTTATCAGTATATCAGTTTTCTTCTGCTTTTATTTTGGTTATGACTGTTTGGTGTTCTGTATGCCTCACTTCTCTGTATATCAGTTTCTGCTTTTTACTTCTGTAAATAGTTTTTCTATGTCATTGAATCTTCATTGATGTCTATCAATCTTATATTGTTTCCCTTTGCACTGTCTTGAAGCTGTTGAGTTGTCATTTCATTCTGCCTTGTTGTTTTTAAAAGTTCTTTCCTTTCATGATTTCTAACCGCAATCCTGTCCTCAGGGTCCAAAATTCTATCCTCAGCTTCATTCAAATGGTTTCACCAGCTTTCAGTATAATTTTTTATTTCTTGGATATTTCTTTGAATTTGTTTCATGCATTCTGTTTATTTTCTATACTGTTTATTAAAGTTTTCCATCAATTTCCCATTTTCTTGTTATTTTTAATCTATGTCTTCTCTAGCTATGCTGAGCAACTCTTTTATTAATGTTGTCATTTCTTTCCTTACTCAAGAGATTATTTCTAATCTGATTTCCTCTATAATCTCATGGACTTGTTTCATTATTTCACTAGCTATCTTCAGAAATTTCAGGTGTATGACTTTTAATGTCTTGTATTTTTGATGTCTCCTGTACTTGTTGCTGATGGACAGGATTTTTGAGATTGCATTTTGCTTTTTTGCTTTGTCATTTTCACCTCTTGGACTAATATTTCATCTTCCAATTTCACTACTCTTAACTCTCTGTAGTATGTGTCTTAGAGTCCCACTGAGTGGTTGATGTTTGTCAAATTGCTGGGTCCCACAACGAAGAGGAGGGCCAGTTACCTGAATTCCTCCTGCAGGGCCTGCTGCATGAGTCCTCTATTCTTCCTAGGCTGATTAGCCTAGAAGTATTGGTGTAAATCAACCCTCAGTTCCTGCTGTTACTATGACTTTCAGGCTGTTGCAGGTCACCAGATCTACCTGGCTATAGTGTTCACCTCCAATGGGACCCTACTGTGTCACTGTGTGTCTTTTAAGCCCTTTTGATTTCCTTCAAGATGGGTGAGGCTTTATCAACCCTCTCCTCAACCAAGGTGTTGTCAATTTAGAGGAAGGATTCACCAACACTCTTGCCAGGCTCCCCAAGCTTCTACAGCTGGGAGGGAGTTCATTACTGCTCACATTTACCCACTGATATCTTCTATTTGAGGGAGAAACTCACCACACAGGTGCAAGCCTGCTGAGCTCCTCTGTGTGGGTGAGGGGTTTCTGAGTCACCCATCTGCCCAGCAAGGTTCTGCAGGTGGTGGAAAATGATTAGTGATTGTCAGTGGGATGCTACAATCTTTTACATTGTAGGGAAGGGTGACCTACAACCCCGCAGCTGCCCTAGGTTTGTGGGGCAAGGAGGAGGGGCAGCCAGAGATCCTGTGGTTGTCCCAAGTATGGAGGGGCAAGAAAGAAGTTCAGTTGGCATCCTATGGCTGTCCCAGGTCTGTGGTATGAGGAGGAGGGGCAGCCTATGATCCCACAGCTGCGCTAAGTCTGTGGAGTGAACCTTAATTCCAAACTTTAACATAAATGGTCAGGTGGAAAATATTTCATTTATTTCAGGGCAACCTTATGTTGGTAAGTTAAAACACAGAAAACAGAAAAGTTTGTATCCATTTGTTTTGCTTTCATTCTTGCATATGATATACACAAATATGGAAAGATTCTTGCCAAGGGAAGCACAAAAGAAACAAAGCTAAAGAAGAAACACATATAGTACATGCTGCCTATGGCAGTCAGCATCTTTCATTATTCTCTTTTCTTATATCTCTTTTTAGTTTTTCTGGTGATATCTCCCTCTTTCTGAGGACATGTGCTACAGAGAGGTGGGATAGGAAAGAAGCTGGCAGGTCTTTGCTGTGGTGCTGCACTCTTTAGTCATACCTTACAAGTGTGCAGTAGCTACTGCCATTCCAGTGGAGGAATCATAGGAATGGTGAAAGCTCTCTGTTCTTTGTGTCTTTGTGTGGAGCTACTTGAAGTCAAAAGGCCTGTGATAGATCCCCAGAGTTTTACTCCTCAATTCAAAACACCAACTTTAAGGACCTAGTTAACTGACATACCCAGAGTATTTTCTACTTTCTTCATTCAAAACTTCCTGCTATAGATGTAACACCTTTGCCTCCTAAGAATGCACTGTACAGTGACAACCTTTAATAAGACAAAAGATTTCTTTATCAGTGATTGGTAAACCATCAAACCACAGATTGGTTTCAACACACACATCCACAGACACACACACACACACAAGCCAAGCCAAGTCCGGAAAACATCCTTCAATGTTTTGAACCTAATTTATAAACAAAGCCAACTTCAAAGGACCAAAACTAGTTTGATAAACTCTTATATTGTGGATCTAGTTGAGATTACTTGAAAGAAAGATGTAACTGAATAACATTTTGGTAAATCTACCCCTCATTTGCTAATCTTTTATTTAATATTTGGAAGCAGAACATGGAGTAACTGATATTCTATTTCCGTCAAGCAAATGATTTTGATAAAATCCCCACACAATAGTTTAAATTTTTTATTTTACCAAGAGAAAATTAAGTGGAAGAAAAAAGCAACATTTCCTTTTTCAAAGATATGAAACTCTTAATTGAGGTGATGCCTGGAACAGACCAGATTGTATGACTTTGGTTAAGAAATAAGCTTCCTGATTCTCATCTACAACGTTTGTGTGTATATAAAAGGCTGCTCTAAGTGAAGAATCTATCAACTAACATACAATTTGTTGTCTTTGTTAAATATACTGCCATAAGTCATTTGTCAAATGAGTTTGCCAAGAAATGACAGTGGGACCTGTCATTTATTTTCCACTAAACAGAGGCTGACTGCCTTAATAGAAAAGAAATGCTTTTTAGCTGTAAATTTTGACCAAAAAGTTAAGTCTTCATGAAAAAAAAAAAAAAAGAAAACAAATTTTAAGTAAAATTTAATGGAGAAATATCCTTTTATGACTTGCCTTTCGTATATTTTTGGATATATGAAGTATCTAAATTTTTTATTTATTTTTCTTCCTCTGGAAACAATATTTAAATAAGTACCTTAATCTGAGTAAGGTAATGGAGCTGAATGAACACATACGCTTCTTAATGAAATGCAACAGTTTCATAAACAAGACTTAAATGATTTTATTTTATAGATAGTATTTTATTTTTTACATTGAAATAGTCATTCAATACATAGTTTGATGAATTAGTACAAATACACAAGCCTATGTAACAACCTTTATAAAATGTTCAAAATCATCCTGTGCACCCTTACAGTCAAGCTCCCTTCAAAAACATTTTCTGATTTTACTACCAAACGTATTTTTCTTTCTTTTCTTGGATGTAACACAAATGGTATATATGTACTTTGTTATGTCTGACTTAATTTTCTTAGTATGATTTTGTACATTCATTCAAGCTGATATACATCTTAGTATTAAGTCTTTTGCATGAAGTGAGAACTCTACAATTCTCAACTAAATAACTCTACAATTCCTTTCACATATCCTTTTGGGTTTCACAACTGGGTGTTTTATTTTTGTATAAGTTGTAAACAAGATATTTTGGTTAATTGTCTTACCTATTCATAAGCCTACCAAAGGCATCATTCAACTATGTCATTATTTTTTTTTCCTTAGCATTTCCGTTCATCATTTCTCAAACTTTCTATGCCTCTTCTAAAAGTTCTTCTCTCTGCATGCATGCTCTCCATTTTTCACAGTAGGGTCTTTAACTTATTTTTTTAAAACTACCTGACGAATTGTGATGCTGCTGATTATTTTGGTATTTTACTCATGGGCTATATTTTTCTTGATCTTTCCCTAGATGCTTAATTGTTCTTTCTTCCTTTGTTTTATTTCCTAATTTCCAGAAAAGATGAGGTTAATATCAGTAATAAATTTCTCAAGAGTAGATACATTTCCCTTTCTGCTCTGCCTGAAATGTAGTAGGTTTGACACAGGTGAATTTACCTGGGATTGGTACTTACTGCTAATTTTTGTTTGAAATTTCTTTTAGGCATTGTTATCCTTAGTGTACACAGCTTAAAATATCTCTAGCTTATGCTTAGTGTGAGACCGACTGTTAGAACACTTACCTCAGTGTTCTGGTTCTACTCTCGGTTTAAGTATGTCCATTTGCCCTGGATTTATGTCCACACTGTTGTTTGTATCCCCCCTCTCTGGTAGACTGTTGTTATTACTTGTTGCTAAATGTTCATTAATGTTGTGGGTTTAGGGTGTATTCTGTGTTGTCATAATCAGCCTATATTAAGTAAGGACTGTATATCTGCAAATTGAAGGTGGAATTTTTTTCAGTGATCTGGCTTCTTACAGAGTAGCAGAACATTTTTAATTGCCTTTGTTCTCGATGGTATTTTTGTTTTGTTTTTTGGTACGGGGTGGGGGGGACCGAACTCATGACCTCACGCTTGCCAGTCAAGTACTTGTGCTGCTGAGCTAAATCCCCTGCCCTTCGATGGTATTTTTTTAAACTAAAGTGTAAAAAACGTTTTTCTGCCCTTTGGCTAATTTGAGGTATACATAAAAATCTTGGCTTACCCTAGAAAATAGATCTATAAACCTTCAAAAAAATAACCTGAATTAACAATTTCAAATATTCTTTGAAATACAAATGTATGCGAAAGGTGGTGTCATGAAAACAAAATGTTATACCAAAGGTAAAGAGTGTGGGCTAGGCAACTGAAATTTTGACAAAATCACAAATAGAGATTGCAGACTTCTTATATATTGTAAAAAACTATCTTTTCCTTTCTTTTCTTATGCTAAAACATTATTTGCCATAGTAACCCTTAGTATTCTTGCATATTATATCACTTGATACAAAGAAAATAATTCAAATTGTTGCCCTGCAGTTTTCTCCAGTGTAAGAAATCATGCAGACAGCATCATTAATTTTCAAATATTTTTTCGCTGAATAAATTCCTTAAATATGGAGTGCAAGCAGAAGGGAAGGGATAGGCTTGGTTTTTTGTTGTCTTTATGGTCTATTTCTTAAGAAATATTTATTTTGGAGGCAAATCAAGAGTTGCTATTTTAAAATATAGGTAAACATACACACATTAAAAAGTAATAAGAACAATCTTAATAGATAGAAGCTATGTTCATATAACTAAGCAAATCTTTCTTAATACTACACTCTTTAATACTGGAGCCATGAGGCATTTGTGATTATTTTTTTTTAAATTGACAATGATTAGACACAATTAACATCTAGCATTTGATACTATCTGCATTTGGTATGCTCAATAAGTACCTCTGTCTAATGGCTGTCCCAATGTAGAGTATAAAATATAAAACTTTCCATTATTGCAAGAATACTGTTGAATAGATACTACATCCTGTCCTAGGAGCTAGGTTATGCAAATATGTAGAATCTCCGTCTTCATAAATAAGATTATGTTGCTAGTTCAGAAAATTAACATGTAGATTAATAAAAGCACTTCATGTTGCTAGTATAAAATTGTATAGAAGGAAAGAAAGGCAATCGACTAGGTCATAAGTTAGAGACAACTTTTTTATCTAGAGTGAGTAGGGACGATTTCTTTGAGGACATGGCATTTTATGAACAGATATCAGCCATGACCAGATCTAAGGTAAGAGCATTCAAGTCAGAGTAGAAAGTTCTGTAGAGAGCTGAAAAGGGAGGGGGGCAGTGTGATGGGAGCATGTGGCCATTTGAGGGCAGCATTGCAGGATGAGGTTCTAAGAATGCAAAGTGGTCAGGTTTTATGAAGTCATCATAACGAAAAATGTAAGTTGTTTCACTCAACACCTATTTCAATCCTCTCTGTTTTAACATTTTGTATAATGTGAAACCAGGGAAAATATATCTTCCACACTCTTTTCCAAATAGGTTGCCACATGTGACCCAAGTCCTATCAAATGGCTAGGAAGGGAAGGGGAACTTTAAAGTGGTGCCATATACAGAAAGACTATGTCATCAGGCAAGTAAAAAAAAAAAAAAAAGGCACTTGATTTGCTTGTGACAACTACTACAGAAATGCTGGCATTTGTTCTCTACTGCCACAATCCTCTGATATGACAAAACATTTTTCCTGGCTTTTAAAAAATTCTAGTTTCATAATATGCAGGACTATTTCCATAACCCACCTTTATAGTTTCTTTGAATAATTTTTGTTTGTTCTGCTAAAATGGATTATATTATCTGACAATGCAAATCAAATGCAGGGTGATGTTTCTGGAGTTGTACAATGGGGAGCTCAATAAACCTTTTCCCCAAACAGCAAATGATAAACAGGAGAAAGACAAAATATACTCATTCACGAATAGATTATGGAGCATCACATTATTGACCCTACAGAAACAAAAAAGAATTATAAGGAAGTACTAAAAGATGAATTAGTAGACAACTTTGAGAAAAGGATCAAATTCTTAGAAATACACATTTATCAGAATCAACTCAAGAAAAAAGAATGAAATATAAATAGATCTAACAACAATAACAACAAAATAGGATAATTAACTAACTTTCCGCCAAGAAACCTCAGAGAAGAAACTTTCACTGCTCAACTATTTACAGAATAGTAAATCTATGCAAAATCTCCCATGGGCTTTGTCTCAACTGCCTGCCTTTACCTTCTGAACCATAAACCTCTCTGGCCACACCCATCACAGTGTTCATCTTCTCTAGACCTCCCACACTTCACTGCTATCTCTTCTTTCTCTCTAAAATTTCTTTTACTTTCTTTATTATTTTCTATGGTGAGTTACTTTACAAAAGTTTTCTGCAAAAGACGTACAGGGTGTATATATATATAAATTTCCTTCCTTCCAGGATGTTGGCTGACATTTCTGGTTTTGTCAAAATACTGCTCAGTCATGCCTTCTTGATCACACTTATCGAGGGGCCTATTGCTTTTTTCTTTCTTTCTTTTTTTTTTTTCTTTTAATCTTAGTTTAAATTCCAAGGCTGTGACCACGCTCCGAAGTGTCAGTATTTACTATTGATCATTTGCAGCACTTCCATTTCCTCTAGAGGGCAGTGTGGCTTAATTCTGAGTGTCTCAGACATTTTCCTCAGAAATGAAAATAATTTAATACTATATTTGAAATGTATGCTTGGCAGAATTTCTATGGAAAGACAAGCTCTTTTGAATATTAATAAGTATAAACGAAAGTCTGTAGTTACGTTATTTTCTCTTAGCAGTCTCTCTTGCATTCACACCTGCCAGGTTGTCCTCCCAAAATCAAACTCTCCTCCAGGCATTACATAGACCCCCATTTGAGACAACACATACTTAGTATTCGTATTTCCACAGATTCCACTGTCCAATTAACACAGACTTTTCTTTCGTATTTCATAATTCTGTGCCTCTGAGGGACCTTTATTTATTTTTAGCTCTTCCTGGAGCACTTGTCACCCACGTGGAAATATTTAATAAATAAATAAATAAATAAATTTGCATGAAAAACAAAACACTTGGAAGTGAAAAAAGTGTTTCCAGGGTAGAAGTATCACTTCAGCACAACATTGAGCAGCAATCTTACGTATTTCAGGAAACAAATAGGAAATGCGTTGGATGAGTGCTTGAGGCTAAGGTTAAACTTTGGACTTTAGTGTCTTCTGCCACCAAGACAACAGATCAACTCATTAGCTGATAGTCTTTTTTATAGATTCCAAATTTAAATGTGAAAAGTATTTCCACGATTGTGTGATGATCCTGAATAGAAGACTTTCTTGAGTGAAAATGAAATCAATTTTAATTCTTTTTAATATTGACTTTAAATGTTACATCTATTACACTATTGTTTGGGAATAAAATCATACTCTAACTGTAGAACCCACCATAGTGGATTAAAATGTTGTGTTCCACCTAGCAGTTTCTTTATAAATATTTGCTCAACTGACTTGATTTCAAATTTTGATTGCCTAATAAATGTAGTTATTGCACAAATGTGGATTTACTTCAAGAAAATGAAGCAATTTCTTGGATCATTAGCTGAATGAAGCAAGCACAAGTTCTGAAAAACAGAAGTCTGGAAAAATCTAAATGTCTGGATAAATTTCACTAGGTAATTGTTCAAGCTGCAAACTTGCCTTAAAAATGATTGAGAAACATTTATCAATTGGCATGTGGTTAAAAATAGATTTATATGAAGAAGTATTTCCCTCTTTTGACAAATACATCTGTCCAAAATAACTAATACATATTGTAGAAGTAATGCCAAAACTCGAGCCAACTTTTTATGACACCAACAGAAGTTTGCATAATACCTCATACAAAAAAATCAAATCTTGTCTCAGAATTTTCTTTATAAATGTTCAGAGTTTTAGTGCTTCTAAATATTAAATGTTACTAGTTTTAATGTAATAAAATGCTTATTTTGTTTTATTTTGTTTACTTCACATACATTTTTAGGTTTACCTTTTATTTTCACTAAAATGAACTAGAAATACTAAAGATATTAAAATTCTACATATGGAAAATTAACAGTGTCACATTTTTATTACCAAAGAACAAATCATATCACACAATTGGAAAAAAATATTTAGAATTCACATATTAATTCAGACATTCATTGCCTCAATGCATATTATGTCTTGTGTGAAACTCTGTTCTAAGAGCTATGCATTCTTCTCAGAGTTCTAACGGCTAATGACTGTGTTACAGCTTTGGTTACTGAATAAATATTGAAAAAACAACAAGCAATTTTAAAGCCAATGTTTCCTTTCCTTTTCCTTTTACCTGTCAGAGGTATTGAAAATCTTCAGATTAGAGAAATCATTTCCACCTTAGGACATTTTGAAAGCCTTCAAATAAAAAGTTCGATTTGATGTAGAATGTGAAGAGGTGAGATTTCTTTAGGTAACAATGAAAAAAAAATATGTTTATTGAGGAGAAGCAAAGAAACTAAAATGGAAATGACATAACATTTATTTACTGTGTACACTAGCTCATGTAATTTTCACAGTGATCTTAAAACCCGATTCTGTAAATGGGGAAACTCAAGCTCAGAGTAAGTTGCTGAAGGTCACACAGCTCCTAGGTTACAGAGCCGGATTCATTTCTTGCAGAGCTATGTGGTTACTGGATCAGAGTTCACAATGAAGATAGATAACATTTAAGACCAGAAAACGACCCCGGGGAAGCCTGTAGGTGAATAACTACATCTGTCAGTAGCTAAGCAATGTCTTGTTTCAGTGACAGACATGATATTTACAGTGAAACTGACCTTCTTTTATATGTAAGAGATTCAATACAGAATTCCACTTACAATGGAAGGATATGAAATTGACTCATGAGATTTGACCTTTCTAGTACTTTCAAGGTAAAACCAAGAGGAAAAAAAATAACCTGAAATTGGCAAGGAGCACATAACAATTAGTGACTAAACGTGAACACAGGACAAAGAATAATTAGAACCCAGAAGTTTAATTTTTATTGACTACAGTACACCCTGCCTTATTTTAGGTTCTACTACTAGATTTCATTGGGGAAAATAAGTTGAGTTTATATCAATGCAAAGTCATGGAAATTATGCACAGACTCTCCCTATGAAATCAGATTTTGCCTGTCACTCAAACTCATCAATAGAGCTCTGTTGAATACATGAACATTTCTTTTCATAAAACATAATAAAAGTTACACTCCAAATTGTAACTAATTTGGGAGAGCTTTGAATTAATTTAGAGGGTAAAATACAAGTGTCGTATGTGTAAATCTGTGGATTTAAACACTATAGTGATTATGGTGGTCTCAAAATAAGGAGGCGTTTAAAGTGAAGAAAAGAAAAAAAATAGCAGTGGTTAAGAAGTAAACAGTAAAGGAAATTCATTGCTTCACTCATTCACATACTTTTTACCCCAGGCTTCCATTAGTCCTCCAGGGAGAAAGAGAGACAGAGAGACATAGACAGACGGACAGATAGAGAGCGAGAGAGAGTTGAATGATCTTTATAACCTCATGGGTAGCTGTATGCTGAAACTAACTACATTTGTCAGCCAAATACATCTATAGAGTATCAGTGAGCTTCTGGAATATTGCTTTTTTTTTACCATACCCCCCAAAACCCTATGATTTGCACTGTAGTATATTGGTATCCTTATTTTTACATACTATGATGAAATTCTACATGTCAGCGATTAAATTCATTGCAATATTAGAAAGTAATATTTGCCCTTTTGAAAATAAATGGTAAGTTGACATTTTTGGATCTCACCAGATTTGCACAATTCAGCTAAGGAAAACTTAGTCAGAAATAAAAGGAGGAATATAAGAAGTTCACTAAAGTTATTTTTGAGTTTACAGTTTGCTGAAAAAATTAATTTCTTTCTTTTAATGTAACTAGAAACATTTCACTAGTACTCACTTTTAGTAAAAGGGTATATAATAAAAACTAACATGTGTTATTGCTATCTAATGGATAAGTTTAAGCTAATTTCATTAATCTTGTCTTGAATTAAAGAAAATGGCACTATTAAATATAATTTAGCAACCTCTTTAGAGTAAAAATTAAACTGAAATTATAGCAACTGTAGTCATAATGGTTTAAAGAAGAGGATGGTACTTTTTTGGGTCCATCATTCTGAATAAATCAGAAATAATGTCTATACTAGGAATCCCATCACTGTTATGCAGGTATCCCATTCAAACAACAGTTCTTGTACATAATTCCATTAATTGACATTCAAGCAGCACAGACTTCATAGAATAATCAAGGTACACTGGAGTGACCTAAGGAAAGCTAAAGGATGGTGTGTGCAGGGAATATACACAGGTATTCCACCACTTCCCTGAGGGTTTGCCTTTCATAGTTTCAGTTACCCTTGGTCAGTGACAGTCTGCTGAACCTTATCAGAAACAAAATGGGATCTTTTTGCCATGTCCTAAGGAAATAAATTTAAAAAGCTAGAAAATTTATTAAGGAAAAGAGTCTAATATATGTGTTCCTGTTACTAAGAAATCTTCACCAAAGGCTCTACCAGGTCCATAACCTTGCACAAGGGCCACTGAAACCTTGCACAGCTATTACAAAAACTACCAATCAACCGCCCGCTTAATCTTAGACCTACACCACCTTGGCAATTGATCCCCGTGAACAAGGATTACTGTTTCAAAACATGCTATGCAATCCTTCCTGTTTTACTTTTAAAACCTTCTCTTGCTCTCAACCTCTTCGAATGTGTTCATAGTTTAATATGGCGCACATATTCTTGTCCCATTGCTCTACTGTTCCAGAATAAGTTTACTAGTCTTTGAAGGATTTGTCCTATATGTCATTTAAGTTCATAGTGTGAAACTATTAAAGGGAAATTCCGGAAATAAGCAGTTCATTAACTAGCCTTACATTGCAACAGTGCATTCTCCAAGATAAGAATGGTCCAGTATATCCATGCTGCATATCCTCCCTGCCCATTAGTTACTTGATAGCCATGGAGGCTGTCAGATCAACTGTCAGGATACGGCAATACTTGTATTCAAGTTGGTCACATTGCTTATGTCATTCACCTCACTTTATCTCATCCTATGGATTCTGTATTATTTTACACCATCAAAAGAAGTGTGTGCACAGTATGTAGGATATTTTGGGAGGGAGGGACCACATTCATATATAATATTTTATAATGGCTTATTTTTGTTAATCTCTTATTGTGTATAATTTTAAATTAAATTTTATCACAGGCAGTATATATAGGGAAGAATCCTATAATGTATATAGGATTTGGTACTATCTATGCTTTCAGGAATCAATCAAGGATCTTGAAACATATCCCTGATGGATAAGAGAGGGATCACTGTAATCTCTTTTGTTTACAATCTAATTCTGTTTTCAAATTTTGGTGAGTATCAGATCCATGCTGGTTTGGGATTTGAGGGTTTTTTTTTTGGGGGGGGGTTTGTTGTTTTGTTTTTTTGGTTGTTTTTGGAAGCTCATAGATTACTCTGTTACTATTTTATGAGTGCTAATAGAGGATGTGATGCTAGAAGGTCATCAGCAAAGGACATTGTTATTCACAACGCACCTGGAAGTGTCTGAGCATCAGTAGATATCTCTGTTCTTGTTCTTGTGTTCTTTAGGGGTGATGTAGAGAAGTGTTTATGAGGCCTGCACATACATCTGTGTTGCTAGATTCCAGGTGTCTGAAATCGAATTACTGTTTGAATCTCCATTTTGGTCAGGCTAACACAATAAATAATGTGCTAGTCTAGCCTACCTAAGGTTAATAACTTAAGAAATACATTATGCTCAGGAATTTTTCAAAATATGTACATTTCTCCTTGCCCTTCCTCTGACCACTACCCAGGAGGCAGCCATAGCAGGTAACCTCACTCTAACCACATACAGTAAACAAACTTTCATAATAAAGTGGGTATGGGAAAGACAGGATAGGGAAAGAATATCTGGTGAAAGAGAGGACTCTGCAAAAGACCAAAGGCTCTACACCTAGTTACAGAATAAGGTGACTTGCTGCCTTATGCAACTGTAGATCCTAGAAAGATACCATCCATTAAAAACACAGAACCATTTTTCATTCAGCCTTTTAAATTTTTTTCATTATTTGGCTTTCCTTCACCCACAATGGAGGTGCTTGAGGGATTCTTTTCTTCCTCATTTTTTCTTTATTTCTTTTCCTTTTACCCATTTTCATTCTTTCTTCTCAATGTCCGATAAGTTGATCCCTGTTTTGCTTTTTCTTGCTGTCTTTTCTTTGACTATTTTCTTTTTTTTTTAATTACTTTATTTGTTAATATTACCAAGAAAGGTAAAACAAATTTTCACAATAAAATAATGAAAAAGCAACAATTGTTGATAAATTACACATCATTATCTTTAGTCACTCAAGTATAAAATATCGGCATACAATTTTTTTCAATCAATATTAGCACAACCTTTCCTATTCAGTGAACTAAGTGACACTAATGGTATAACTAACTTGCATTTTTTTCTTTTGCCTTCTATCCTTTCTCTTTTCCCCTATCTTAGTTTCTTCTTTTTATTGAACAGTTTCCTCCCATTTCACAGTGACTATTGTATATTTTGAACCTTATGGTTTCACATATGTCACTGTGGTGTGATGTTTTTCAATCCTTCTGGGAGGATACACAGAAGGGGGATACCTGGGTTGAATGGGACCTCTAATCCTAATTTTTTGAGGAATCTCCACACTGATTTCCACAGTGCTTGTACTAGTCCACTTTCTAACCAACAGTTGTAAAGGGTTTCTTTTTCCCTACAGATCCAGGAGCATTTTTTATTGGTTGATTTTTTTAATTAAATAATTTTTAATGAATAAGGGAGAGGATGAGATAAAAGGGAGCATAACAACATAACAATACAGGTTAAAGCATAACTTTCAGCAACCTAGTGCTTCACGACCAAATAACCCGACTTAATAGTAGTTACCATAGTGTCTTTTTCTTTGAAATATTTGAATAAAACTTCATATGCTACAGCATCAAACATATCAAGACTGTATAACACCATTCAAGTGGATGAAAGCATTGCAGAGTATTTAGAACCAGCTAACAGAAAAAATGATCAATGGTTTCAATATTATCTCTTTGCCTATAACAATTTTTGTTTATACTCCCACTTACGATAAAATCCAGCAAGTTACAACATGATAAAATCAATGGAGACAGAAGAACCATAGTTTGGTGCGGCTTTAAGACAAGATGTTATTAAATCGTCACTAGCTTTTATTATGTCTTATTTTCTTAAAAGTAGCTGTTCATTGCATCACCCACCAACAGCCCAGAATAAAGCCATTCCAATTAATGAGTGAAAATTTTATAAGGCTTCAAGGCCATATAATGGGGAATCATGGTTATCACGTACTTTTATATATTTGATTCATTTCCTACACTAGGGAAACTACTAGGAGTTCACAGATGCGAGTTTGATTTAGTTCACTTTTGAATATGGTTTCAAGCTGCGCCCATTTATTGATAAATACCTCAGTGTGGTCCTTCTTTATAGCTGAGTAGTACTCCATTGTATAGAAGTACCACAGCTTTTTTATCCATTCCTCGGTTGATGGACATTGGGTTGTTTACATGATCTGGCAATTACAAATTGTGCTGCTATAAACATAGGTGCGCATATATCACTTTGGTATGATGCTTTCAGTTCTTCAGGGAAGATGCCTAGTAGTGGAATAGCTGGAACAAATGGGACTTCCAATCCCAGCTTTTTGAGAAATCTCAGACTGACCTCCACAAAGGTTGTACCAGTCTACACTCCCACCAACAGTGTAGGAGAGTTTCTTTTTCCCCACAGCCTCTCCAGCACTTGTTGTTGGTCTTCTTGATCCCAGCCATCCTTTCAGGAGTGAGATGGAATCTCAGTGTGGTTTTAATTTGCATTTCCTTAATCACCAATGATGACAAACATTTTTTCATGTATTTATTTGCCATTTGTATTTCTTCCTCTGAGAAGTGTATATTCATCTCAGATGCCCATTTTTGGATTGGGTCTTTGAATTTTGGGGGTCTGATTTTTTTTTATTCTTTATATATTTTAGACAAAAGTCCTTTGTCTGAGGGGGAATTCACGAAGATTTTTTTTCCCAATTTGTGGGTTTTCTTTTCTCTAGGCTGGAGATTTTTTTTTGACTTACAGAAACTTTTTAATAAAAGGTAGTCCCAGTTATTGATTCTGGGAAGTATTTCCCATGCAGTTTGAGTCCTGTTCATGAATTTTCTACCTACCCCTATGTCTTGAAGGTTTCTACCTAATTTGTCTTCCAATAGATTTAGTGTTTCTGTTTTAATATTCAGATCTTTAATCCATTTAGATTTTAATTTAGTACATGGTGATAGGCTTGGGTCGAGTTTTAGTTTTTGGCAAATTTAGAGCCAGTTTTTCCAACACCATTAATAAAAAGACTGTCGTTCTTCCAGTGAACCTGCTTGGCTCCTTTATCAAAGATAAGGTGTTTGAGTGTGTTTGTACTTGTGGTTGTAGCTTCTAATCTATTCCATTGATCCTCTGCTCTGTTTTGATTCTAGTACCATGTTGATTTTACTACTGTTGCTTTGTAGTATAACTTCAAGTCAGGGATTGTGATGCCTCCTGCTTTGTCTTTGCTGCTTAGAATTGCCTTTGCGATTCTAGGTCTCTTCTGGTTCCAGATGAACCTTAGGAGTGATTTCTCTAGATCTATAAGGTATGTTGGTGGTATTTTTATTGGAATTGCATTGAATCTGTATAACAGTTTTGGGAGAATGGCCATTTTCACAATGTTGTTCTTCCTATCCTTGAGCAAGGGATGTCTTTCCATTTTCTGAGATCATCACCAATTTCTTCCTTCAGTGTATTATAATTTTCCCTGTATAGGTCTTTCACTTCTTTCATAAGAGTAATTCCTAAATATTTCATTTTTTTGCTTGCTAGTGTGAAGAGTGTGGCTTTACTTATTTCTCTCTCTGTGATTTTGTTGTTAGTGTATAAGAATGCTATTGATTTCTGAGTATTGATTTTGTACCCAGCTACATTACTGAATTTATTTATTATATCTAAGAGTCTTTCAATGGAGTTTAGGGGGTCTTCTATGTAGAGTATCATATCATCTGCAAATAATGACAATTTAACTTCTTTTCCTAACTTTACCCCTTTTATTTTTCTCTCTTGTCTAATTGTTCTGGCTCGTACTTCCAGTACTGTATTAAATAGAAGAGGTAATAAAGGACATCCTTGTCTTGTGCCTGATTTTAAAGTAAAGGCTTTCAATTTTTGGCCATTTAGTATGATACTGGCCGTTGGTTTGTCATAGACAGCCTTTATTATATTGAGGTAAAGACTATCTATTCCAATTTTCTGTAGAGTTCTTATCATGGAAGAATGTTGGACCTTATCGAAGGCTTTTTCTGCATCTATGGAAATGATCATGTTATTCTTACTTTTGGCTTTATTGATATGGTGGATTACATTTATTGATTTACGTATGTTGAACAATCCCTGCATGCCTGGGATGAATCCCACTTGGTCATGGTGTATAATCTTCTTGATGATTTGCTGCATCCTATTTGCCAATATTTCATTGAGGATTTTTGCATCTGTGTTCATTAGGGAGATTGGTCTGTAGTTCTCTTTTTCGGTTGGGTCTTTCCCGGGTTTTGGTACTAGAGTAATATTTGCTTCCAGGAATGACTTGGGAAGAATTGCTTCCCTTTCAATTTCATTGAAGAGTTTGAGGAGTGTCAGTATTAGGTCTTGTTTGTATTTCTTGTAGAATTCTGCAGTAAATGCGTCTGGGCCTGGGCTGTATTTTGTAGGTAAGGAATTAATTACATGTTCAATTTCATTGATAGAGATTGGGTTATTCAGCAGTTTTACATCCTGTTGATCTAGCTTTGGTACTTCATATGTTTCTAAGAATCTATCTATTTCTTCTGTGTTATCAAACCTTTGAGAGTAGAGGTTTTCGAAATAGGTGTTGATGCTCTTCTGTATTTCTACTGAGTCTGTAGTGACTTCACCTTTTTCATTTCTTATTGCATGGATTTGAGCTCTTTCTTCCCTTCTTTTAATAAGGTTTGCTAGGGGCTTATCGATTTTATTTATACTTTCAAAGAACCAACTTTTTGATTCATTGATTCTTTGGATTGTTTTCTTAGTCTCTATTGTGTTGATTTCTGCTCTGATTTTTATAATTTCCTCTCTTCTTTTGGCTTTGGGCTTGACTTGCTCTTTTTTTTCTAGCTCTTTGATATGTAGCATCATGTTATTTATTTGTATTCGTTCTGTTTTCCTGATGTGCGAGCTCAGTGCAATAAGTTTTCCTCTGAGGACGGCTCTCATTGCATCCCATAGATTCCAGTAAGTTGTATCTGTATTTTCGTTTGTTTGTAGGTATTGTTTAATTTCTTTTTTAATTTCCTCTGCGACCCACTGATTACTCAGGAGTGTGTTATTCAGTTTCCATGTGTTTGTAGGATTTTTGCAATATCTTTTATCGTTGATTACTAATTTCATGGTGCTATGGTCTGATAGCATGCAAGGGATAATTTCAACCCTTTTGCATTTATTTAAATATGTTCTGTGAATTAATATATGGTCTATTTTAGAGAATGACCCATGTACTGCTGAGAAGAATGTGTATTCTGTTGTTGTTCGATGGAATACTCTGTATATTAAGTCCATTTGTTCACAGGTGCAATTTTATTTCTTTGTTGATTTTGTTTTTGGTTGATCTGTCCATTGGTGTCAATGGTGTGTTAAGATCTCCTGTCAGAATTGTATTACTAGTGATTTGGTTTTTCATTTCTGTTAGTACTTTTTTTATATAATTGAGTGCTCTGGAGTTTGGTGGGTATATATTTAAGATAGTTATACCTTCCTCTTGGAGTTTTCCCCTAACCAGTATGTAGTGACCTTCTTTATCCTTTCTAAACATTTTTGGCTTGAAGTTTACTTTGTCTGCAATCAGAATAGCTACCCCAACTTTTTTTTTTTTGGGTTCCTGTTGCATGGAATGTTGTTTTCCATCCTTTGAGTCTGTGAGTATCCTTTTGAGTTAAGTGGGTTTCTTGTAAACAGCATATGGTTGGATTTTGTTTCTTGATCCATTCTGCCAGTCTGTTTCTTTTAATTTGTGTATTGAGACCATTTACATTAATAGTGAGAACTGTTATAAATTGGTTTATTGTTGACATATTATCTTTCTGGTGTTGCATGTTTATCTTTCTGCTCTGTTCAACTGTCTGCTTTGTTTTAGTGGTTTTTTCCTAAATGTATCTAGGCTGTCTTTCAGTATTCTTTGCAGGGTTGGCTTGGTGATCATGAAGTTTTTCAGCTGATCTTTGTCATGGAAGTATCGTATTTCTCCATCAAATTTGAAGGACAGTTTTTCAGGGTACATCAGCCTAGGTTGAAAATCATTTTCTTTTTTTCGGATCTGAAATACATCACTCCATGCTCTTCTTGACTTTATTGTTTGTGCTGAGAAGTCTGCTGTAATTCTGATAGGTTTTCCTTTATAGGTCATCTGTCTTTTCTCTCTGACAGCCTTTAATATTCTATTCTTTTGTTCAATTTCTGAGATGGTCATTATTATATGTCTGGGTGTAGATTTATTTTGGTTGTGACTATTTGGAGATCTGTATGCTTCATTGATCTTGATATCAGTTTCCAATCTCATGTTTGGGAAATTTTCAGCTATTATTTCTCTAAATATCCTCATGACATCCTTTATGTTGTCCCCTTCTTTTTCATTTACCCCTATCAATCTTATGTTGTTTCTCTTTGCATCGTCCTGTAGGTGTTGAATTGTTATTTCCTGATTTCTTGTTATTTTTAAAAGATCTTTTCTTTCCTGTTCACTTGTTGCAATCTTGTCTTCGAGGTCTGAGATTCTATCTTCACAGTTATTGAGGCAGTTTTTATAACTTTCAATGGAGTTTTTGATTTCCTGTATACGTCTTTGCATCTGTTTTATGTATTCTGTTTGCTTCCTATACTGTTCATCCAGGGATTCTATCCTTCCGTTTAGTTCCTCTAATTTTTTTAACTGCCTCTTCTTTAGCTATGTTTAGCATCTGCTTCATTTCTTTTATCAATTCTTCTTTCATCTGAGAGAATATTTCTAGTTTGAATTCCTTCAAGGCTTCCCATACTTGTTTCTTTATTTAGGTTACCATTAATTCAGGTATTTCAGTCATGTGGCATGTATTTTCTTCTATGCACATGGCTCTTGACTTTCTTGGGATGGGCTAGATGTTTGAGATTGCATTTTAGACTTTCGTTTTGTTATTTTCCTGTATTTGGAAGCTTCAAGTGTTGTTCCAGGTGTGGGAGAGAGATCCACCAGCCTGGAATGGGGTACCCTGCGATGGCCCCACTCACTGGACCCAGCAGGGAACTATGGCTTGCTCCTCAGGTCAGGAAGAGTGTCTCCTCAGGCTGGGTGGAGCTCCCAGCCACTGCTGCCACTGTCTCTGATCTGGCCTGGTCCCTGGGTCTGGTGGAGAAATGGCTGGGCGGAGCTCCCAGCAGCAGCTGCTAAAGTCTCTGAACTGGCCTGCTCCCCGTGTCCGGTAGAAAACAGGCCTGGGTCCCCAGGTCAGGGCGAAAGTTCTTGCAGGCTGGGCTCCCAGCTGCAGTTGTTACTCTCACCCTTCCGGTCTGGTCTCTGGTCCAGTGGGGAGCCGGTCTGGTCCCCCAAGTCAGGGAGAAAGTTCCCGCAGGTGATGGTACAAGCGCCTCAGTCACTGCTTTCATTCGCTGCCCGGATCTCGCTGGAGTTTTATTCTCTCCCCCAGGTAACACAGGCGTCCAACTGCACCTCCGCTGAGTCACTCGCCAACACTCCGCTTCTCCCAGCCACCCGGGTCACAGGCAGCAGCAGCCGCCGCCTGACTAAGGAGCCGCAGCCCTGTTTTATTGTTAAATGTACTCAGTCTTCAGTTAGTGAGATGTTGAGTAGCCTCTTTGACTATTTTCTAATACTATCAAATTCTTTTACACTTTAATAGGATACCCATCTCACTTGTTTTCTTCCTTCTCAATTTTAATTGATTAGTTTTTCAAATTTTGTTTATTTTATTCTCCAATTCCTCATCCCCTCTACCTTTGCTTGTAAAATTATTAAGTGTCATAAATCTTTAGGTAGCTAGCTTATTCTATGCTGCAAATATTTATGCTGTTCTGTTGTTAGTAGATGAAAAATTATTGCATTTAGTAAATATGTACTGTAGGTAACTATTTGGTTTGTCTTGGTGTTTGTCATATAATTACAGATCTCTTTTCCAGGATTACAGAAGGTGCATTACTGGTCTTTAGCAACTGTCAATACTCAGTTTGTATTTAACACTATCACTGATGCTAATTTTATTATTACACCCAAGGTGATATAGCTTTTTGTTTTGTTTTGTTTTCCTTGGATGACAATATCTGAATTGTCTTTGGGTCATTAATACTATAGCCCATTAACAGAGAACTGAATATTGGGCCAAATGTGTTGTAGTTTCCTCTACCCAAATAAAGAGAGGTGAATGGATCCTGGCACATTTGGAGCCCTTTGTTTCTATTTGCATTTATTTCTGAATATGTAAAACATCTCATAAAAGCATTATTTCTTCCCTTTTTTGAACTTGTGTGTATTCACTTGTTTTAGGTAAACAAATTTTTTAAAGATCTGATTTGTATTTCCAAGTCTTTTTTAGAGAAGGAAAGAGGGAAGTGGAAGAAGGTAAATGCATGTTTCCTTATTTCCAACATTATTGGGTTAAACTATTTCTATGTTCTCAAAAACCTTTGGTGGCTTCCCATCACTCTTTTGATTTGTCCAAATACATTACATGATTTTCTAGAATGCAAATTATACATCTCTAACTAATGTTCAGACTTCATCTTTTAGGATTTGACTCCGAGTCATTCTGCTAACTAAATGCACACATGCTTTCTTTGCCTCATGGTCTTTGAACTTGCTAAACTCATCTGGAATGCCTTTTACACAGTTCATCCCATATTCGATTGTGTCATCTGATCTACCATCACCTTCTCAGAGTAGCTATCTTAGGCAACATATTACTAATACCCTTGCCTTGTTTTGATTTGATGTTATTTGACATTATATAATTATTTGTAATTTTTTATGGCCAATACCACTCCCTATAAATTAACCTCTATGAAGACAGGACATCATCTTGCTCTTCATTCTATAACCTGTGCTTACAACAGTGCCTTCAAATAGTGGATGCATAAGAAACATTTGTAAAATAAATTGAAAATTAATTAATTATTATTTCTTCTATGTCTTGCAAGTGTTCTCATGTCCCCATTCTCTTTTCTATAGATTGCAATCAGCTATGTTTTATATTGCATTATTCCAGTTGTCTGTAGCATTACCAGTGTTTCCTGCTGCTTCTGCTACTTTCTTAAAATATGCAATAGATTTTTACACACAATTTTTTCTGATGTCACCATTTTGCTTTTTGTCTCTGTCTTTTTAAATTGTAATAGCATCAATGTACTCTTGTGTCTTGTTGAAAATAAGTTTTTTCCTAACCCTCTACTTTTCATCTTGTATCATTTCAAAGGAGAATGGTAGTTTCTCACTGTTCAGATCGTTTCACTTGTTCTGAATTACCGAAGCCTTTCTCCTCCCAGGGATTTCCTTCTATCTATGCTTCACAGTGGCATGTCCAGTAGTTGGAAACTGAGATGGGTTCTTCAGAGAACCTGTGTCTCTCTGGTAAGTTCTGTCAAGGAGAGCTAAAAGAGGATATTATATTTAGTGTGATTTCATCTTGCCAGCCTGAACACTGAAGTTTTGTATGTGATAGACCATAGAAGAAGGCAGTGTTCCTGCTGGAGAAGTTCTCAGTACGGAGCAGCATTGCTCTGCTGAAGAAGATGCTTGTAAATTTTTAAAGGCAGCTAATTATGTACTTACTCTTAAGCTAAATGGCCACTCTCAAAGCGAGACCATTGTCCAATGAGTGTGGCAAGCAGGGAACAAACATTTTTCAAATATTGTTGAATTTTTAAGTATAGCTTTCTCAAGGATATGGAGAAAATTGTAATTGATTCCCAAATATGCATTAACATTCAATCTGGGTTGTTTTCCACATGCGCTCCTACATTTCTGTATACTCTTATATCACATATTGCCAGGATTTCTTGGCTGTATTTTTAATTTATAGTGAGTTTACAGGTTATAGCACACTTCTTTCTTTCTGTTTCTTTTCCTTTTTCTGGTCTTTAGTAGTGCAGGGGTTTTAAGCCCAGGGCCTTCCACATGTGCTCTGTACTCAGGAACATGCGCAGCCTGACTTCTCTGTGTTTTTGTACACATTTTTCCAGTCAACTGAGAATCTAAAAGGATGACATCAATTAAGAACTGTATGTAAATCAGTATTGTCTCTAAAATTTAATCACGTGATCTCTTTATTTTAACTTTCTATAAATATAGACAATGTAGTATAAAAGTTCCTATTGATCACCTGTTTGTTTATGCCACAAATACAATCTATCAGTTATTTTGTTCATCTAATCTTTTGTGAAACCAAAACACTTTACATCCATTTTCCATAAATTGTTACAAGAATGATGTTGCATAAATCTCTACTTGCTTTCACTGTCTATCTATACTGTGTCAATACATCAGAGCCAAGATTTGCCTTTATCAAATGAACAGCTTAGAAGGGAAGAAATCACCAATGAAAAGAGGGCATAAGAGATAAATAGTAATCTTTAAGTTGTTAGGGGAAACTTGACAGAATTAGCACATTCTATATGCTTTCTCTCTTTGCTTCCCTGTATCTTTGCTGTGCACTAAAAGACTGATGGAAAGGAAAGAAAAATTCTCAAAGGCTCATTTTCCACGCGTCTCACTTACTTACTTTAAAAATGGCCTATTCCATCCTTGTCACAGGGACTAGTAGTGTTTCCACAATATGTAAATACTGCAAATTCCTTCTCAGCCTTTCCTCTGGCTCCCATTCTTTACTATTTTATTTTCCAATGCTTCCTGATTCCTGACCTTCTCTCTTCCTCTTTTAGGTTCTGGTCGCATACTCTTGAATCTCACAACAAAATTGATTTTCCAATTCTTGATTCTGCTGCCTGTCTCAGCATTCGGCATTTATTTTATCCTCTGGTTCTTTATATCAGATTTGTGCTGGTTAAGTTAAAGGTGTTATTTCTGATTCAGAGAATAGAATACAGTAAATAAGGGCATAGACTGCAAAGACAATGTCTATATTTGAAATGGGGGTTCTCATTTAATCAATTTAAGATTCTGAGTAGTAATTATTTCTCTAGTTTCTTTGTCTGTAAAATGGGGATTATTATAATGTAAGTGTTTTGGATTGTTTCAAAAGGAAAATAGACCAATGATTACAATATGATGAGAACAGTGGCAGATAAATGATAATGGCCATAAATATGTTGTATGTAAATTAAAAAATAGGCCATTTACCTAGCCTGACTCTTACAGGCTGAAAAACAAACCAAATATTGCTTTGCTTCTCTTTCCCAACAGAAATCTTTGGTTTTTAAAAGCTAAGTTATTTTCTGTTTTAGATTTACAAAATTTCAAACCAAAATTTTGATCAACTGCTCACTGTTGCTCTTTATATCGTGTTTCAGGATGCCCCAAACTTGACATCAAACAGTACTAAAATGAATATTTGCAGAGTTTAGGGCTGTAATTATCCTAAGCTGCTTAAAAACTATGAAGGTTTTGGATTTTAGATTATATAAAATTTATAGACACATAAAAAGTGAACACTTTCTAGGGCAAGTTTTCCTCCACTATCCCTGAGAGTCAGGTCAACAGAACCATAATTTACTACAAAATGAATAAGATACTGTTAAAAATAAAAGACAAATTGTGATGGAAGAAAGGGAAATATAAAATATATGTATATACCAGATAGATAAGATGATTATACAGCTAGCTTTTTCTAGTTTCTCTAAAAGAACATTTTGTGCTAATATTGTTAGGACAAGATATCATGCCTATTTTTGATACTCTGAACAATAACTACAAAGATAATATAATGTAGCAGCTATTGTAATGATCCACCTAACCTGCTTTGAATCTTGGTTCCATGGTTATGTTTATTTTTCTTTTGCTTTTTTCAATTTCCTTTACTTCTTTAAAATAAAATTTACCAAATTAAAAATAAAATTTAACAAATAGTTCAAGTTGTTTTAAAGATATCTACTGCATTCAAGGAAGTTACTTTAAATATGCTTTTAGTTCACATATCTTCTATACTATTATCAAGTGGAATCATGCAAGGCACCTTTTATTTTCTCACCTCTTTCTCAGACTAATATTTGACAGAATTTCTGTTCCTCCAGATTAGAACATCTGATTATTTCCAAAGGCTGGATTTCTCCCCAGCCACATGATTTCTGTCTGTATTGCCAAATTTCTATGGTCAAACTGACTTTTTTCAAGGTCAAATAACTATACCAAATTGAAAAAGCTCCACATATGTTGAATCAGCTTGATTAACATTTGTTTATGCCTAATTTTCACTAATTCCTTTTTAAAAATTTGATCAAATATTTAAATTCTAGTAATGTTTATTCTTAGTTTTCTCTGCTGAGCTTTTACTTCCTGTTTGAAAGCAATTTACAGTTTTTTTCAGGGTATTTCTCAATATATATTGATTGGAGGAAAGAACAGCTGACTTAATGATTAGTTTGTAAGAAGCTGTGCCAATACTAGCTCTGTGTGCATCACAGGAAAGAAAACAAATGTGAATCAGAAGATTCAGTATGAGTTCTGCATAATGTGAGCATAGTCAGATCAAAAAACTTGTTCTTAGCTACTACAGGAAAGAAAAGTCAACAATAAGAAGAAACTCAAATATCAAACTATAGGGAAGATATTTTATGAGGATAAACCCCAAAGTGTAGAGAAACATCGAAGTAAAAGCTTAGAACAAATTCTTCCAAAATATACCAAAACGAGTCATTCAAATGAGTGGTGCAATAAACATTGAGACTTGCTGCTCAACATCTAAAAGAACCAACAATACTTTGTTCAGTAGGTGGCAAGCAGATTTGTTAAATGAAAATTCCATCAATTTGTTTATACTTAATGTGAATTTTTTGGTATAAAAAATTTTTTGGATCAAAGCAGTTGGTTTCCTAACTGCCATAGCCTCTAATTAATCTAGCACTCTGTTTCTCAAGTGAGAGCCATTTTATTGCCAAAGGTACACCAGGCAAAATTACCAGATTTTTTTTGTTTATGTAAATGGAGGCAGTTCTAGCTATTGGAACCTTCTGGGTAGAAAACTAGAGTGCTACTGAAGAGGAACTAAAATTTAAATAACAGTAGCTTTGTAGTGTAATTTCAAGTCAGGGACTGTGGTGCTTCTTGCCTTGCCTTTGTTGCTGAGGATTGCCTTTGCTATTCTAGGTCTCTTCTGTTGCCAAATGAATTATAGAACTGTTTTCTCAGTATCTGTGAGGTATGCTAAAAGTGTTTTGATTGAGATTGCACCATATGTACATAACAGTTTTGGGAGTATAGCTATTTTCACAATGTTGTTTCTTCCTATCCATAAGCAAGGAATATTTTTCCATTTCCTGATATTTTCTTTGATTTCTTTTTAGAGTGCTGTAATTTTCAATGTATAGATCTTTTATATCTTTTGCAAAATTGATTCCTAAGTGTTTCAATTTTTTTTGGATGTTATTGTGAAGAGTGTGATTTCTTTAATTTTTCTCTCAGTTGAGTTTGTTGTTTGTATACAGGAATGCTACAGATTTTTGAGTGTTGATCTAGCTACACTTCTGAATCTGACTGTTAAATCTAGAAGCTTTTTGGTGGAGTATTTTGATTCTTCTATGTAGAGTGTCATGGCATCTGCAAGTAATGATAATTTAATTTCTTCCTTTTCTATCCTTTTTCTTAATATTTGGCTCTCTTATCTAATTGGTCTGGCTAATGTTTCAAGAATTATATTGAATAGGATCTATGATCATGGACAGCCTTGTTTTGTTCCTAATTTTAGAATGAAAGCTTTTATTTGTATGACATTGGCTATTGGTTCATCATAAATTGCTTTTAGCAGAATGAGATAAACACTATCTACTTTGGTTTTCTGTAGGGACTTTATCATGACTGAATGTTGGACTTTATCAAAAACTTTTTCTGCATGATTTTTGTACATACATTTATTGATTCGCATATATTAAACCATCCTTGCATTCTTGAGATGAATTCCAGTTGGTCATGGTATGTAACATTTTTGATGATTTACTGGATTCTGTTTACTACTATTTTATTGAGAATTTTTGCGTCTGTGTTCATTAGGGAGATTGTCTTATGGTTCTTTTATTGGTTGAGTCTTTGTCTGGTTTTGGTGTCAGAGTAATGCTTGCCTCCAGAATGAGTTAAGGAGGATTCTTTAAAGAATTCATTAAAGAGTGTGAGGAGTATTGGCATTACATATTCTCTAAATTTCTTATAAAATTCAGTTGTGAATTCATCAAGGTCTAGACTTTACTTTGTTGGGAAGCCTTTAGTTACATTTTCAATTTCATTAACTGACATTGGGTTACTGGCTGAAAAACCGACCTGAGAATCAGTGGAACAGATTAGAAGATGCAGAGACAACTACACCTACACTAGCCACCTTATCATTGACAAAGGGGCCAAACATATTCACTGAAAGAAAGATAGCCTCTGTAATAAATGGTGCTGGAAAAATTGGTTTTCCACATGCCAAAACTAAAACTAGGCTCATGTCACCATACACCAAGATAAAGTCAAAATGGATCAAAGTTCTAAATGTTAAAACAGTAACACTAATTCTACTGGAAGAATAAGTACATAAGAATCTTGAAGACATAGGGGTATGTAGAGAGTTTGTGAACAGAATACAGACTGCATGTGAAATATTTCAATGAATCAACTACTGGGATCTCATCTTAGTAAAATGTTTTTGTACATCAAAAGAAATCATCAGCAAAGTGAAAAGAAAATCCAAAGAATGGGGAAAAAATTTTAGCCAACTGTCCCTCAAACAAAATACTTCTATCTAGAATTTATAAAGAATTGAAAATATCAGACCCCCAGATTGAAAGATCCAATCCAAAAATGGGCATTTGAGATAAACATGCACTTTTCAGATTAAAAAAAAATACAAATGACAAATAAATAAATGAAAAAACATTCAGCATTATTTGTCTTTTGAGAAATGCAAATTTAAAAAACGTTGAGATTTCATCTCACTCCAGAAAGAATGGCTATCATTAAGACGTCAGTGGATAACAAATGCTCATGGGGCTGTGGGGAAAAAGAACCCTTCTCACCTTTGGTGGGAGCATAGAGTGGTACAGTCACTGTGGAAATCAGTGTGGAGATTTCTCAAAAAACTAGGATTAGAGTTTCCATTCAAACCAGCTATTTCCCTTCTGGGTATTCTCCCAGAAGAAAGAAAACATCATACTACAGCAATATAAATATATCCATGTTTATAGCAGAACAATTTATAATAGGTACAGCTTGGAAACAATCCATTGCTGAATGGATTAAAGAGATGTGGTATTTTTAAATAACTGAATACTACTCAACAGTGAAGAAGGAAAAACTCAAGGCTTTTATAGGTTAATGTATAACCTATAAAACCTATAATGTATAGGCCATACTCCTAAGTGAAATAAATCAAACTCACATTTGTAAACATGGCATTATCTCCTTACTATAAAAAACTGAAAAAGTAAGTAAGACTGAAAATATACAATAGATATTGTGAAACTAAAAGGGAAAGAAACTGCTCCTAGGAAAGAAAAACTGAGATGGGGGAAAGGAGAGAAGATTATATATACATATATGCATATATCTATATGTACAAGATAGATTCTTATACTACTAATATTTGTTAATTCATCAAAAAGAATGGTTTGTGTTTTCATTGTGTGATTTTTTATACTTCTATCAGATAATTTGAGCAACAGCTTTGAAGACAGCAAAATGCAATACAGTAACCATTGTTAATCTCCTATGTTATTTGAAAATGGGTACCATTTTTTTAGCCTTTTTAAAATTCTTTTTAAAATAAAAAAATAAGTAATGAAAAATTTTTAAAAGTGCTTTTAAATAAAGCCTTCCAAATATGCTGGCCAATACCAGGTGGACATTTCTGTGTCCAGACAAGCCTGATAATAGAACATTTGTTTCTTGTGTAAGCTTGTCTAACTGATGGCCTTAAAATGTATTTTGAAGTGTTTCTTTGGATAATTCCGTTTTTTACGGCCTTCATACAACTGATGACCTTACAATGTAATTTAAAATGTTACAGGAACTTCTTACTCTATACAATCCATGTTGTGTATGATTGACCTCCTTATGATATAATCTGAAATGTTTAAACTCCTTTAGCAATTCAGAGATGTCACTAACCCTCCAATCATAAGGCCCCAAATCTACTTTTGTGACCCCTGCTTGCCTTTTCCATAAAAGCCCTGAACCCTGCCTGATGTGCCTGACTCTTTGAGGAGAAATCCCCGTCAAGCCCACCAGTATACTAATCTACCTCCCACGCCTTCTCAGTGCTGTTTCTTCCTGTGTCTGGTCTATTTTCTGTAACCCTCCTAAACATCCTACACTGCACAGGTCAACGGCCCACAACAAAGGCTTAGTTCTCGAAAATGAGAATAGTGTCAAAGTTGAAAAACACTGGATTAAGTGTATAAAATTTTTTTAAAACTTAAGAAAATAAGGTTATTCATAACCAAGAACTCATGTCATTTCAGGGAGCTTGGAGAAATTTGAATGTCCTTTGAATAAGAAAATGAGACTGGTGGAATTTCAAAATATCTTTCCAGAAATATGACATATTTGTTCACAGTTGTGCATTCTTTTAATGCCATCTTTGGTTTCCTGGTATAAGACGGGGCAGAGAAGGTTGTGGTTGTTTTAATGTGTTAGAAATGTCTTATGATATGTACAGAGCTGTAAGATTTGAGGAGATATTGTAAATATAAAAGCCCAAGACACCCTTGAACGGAATTCTTTGTGGTCAAATGCTCTTGCTGACTTGGTACAGCCTCCTCTCGTTATTTTATTTAACCTACATAACCTATTCCCTTTGAGCATAATCTTTATCCTTAGTCCGTTAACCTAGTACGTCCTTGTGGTGTTTATTAACACAAAAATGTACTGAGGCAACTTGAGTAGTAAGCTCTATTTTTCTAAACTGTCAGACTCGAGCTTTCAAATTCCATACAGATAAATAAAATCCAGTTATTCCGCTGTAAATTATTTTTTCCTACAGTTGTACTTCCTGGCAGCTGGTAGAGCAGACAGTCACTGTTGTTTCAATGTGATAAAGTCTTGTGAAGGGCTTTAGTAACACCCAATTGTCTCTGGGACTCTGAGTCATGATTTATTATAGGTGTGCTTCCCATTGCTTATGCCGGGAGCTCTCACAAACAGCTTCCTTATTAGTTTCATACAGATTTGGGAGATCAACTTGTCGGAGCAAATGCTGTTGTGTTTTGCACCTTTGCCTTACTGATGAGAGAAGTCAGAGACTATAATCAACACAGCCAAAAAGCGTTCTGACTTTTAGAGACTAGAGATTTTTAAAGATGCCATTGCAGTCTGTGTTAAGCAGATAATTTCATAATTCTATCACTGTGTGTTGATTCTAATTCCCTTAGATATTTCTCTTCTTTATATATCTGTTCCTTCATAAACAGAAAATGATCCTTATTTTAGGTGAGTAGCTATGAGTCAAACCACAGCTCCATGTTTGTGAATATAGGCAAGAATTATTTCCTATCTGAGCCAGAGATAGGCTATTTGGTTATTATACCTCACGGTTCTAGATCTTAAACAAAGCATTTTGAATTAGCTTAAAAGTGTCTGGGGACACTTAAGACTGATTTACTTATCAATACATTCTGCGACACATTTTCTTGGAAAAGAGGACAATTCATCTTTTCTAAAGAGCTCAGGCAGTTTCCTTCCATGTATCTCTCAGCCTGAGGTTGTTCCCTAAACACTGTTACAGCCATAATAAATAGCTGTTGTTAACTCCAGATGAAATGAAGATTTCTTAGTGTTATGAGCTCCAAGCAAATGCATATGAGGATGCTATCATTCCTATGCTCTAATATAAAACATTGTATTTTGAGAATACTTTTTCTTGACAATATCTAAAAAAAACATTTACAGATGAGCAAAATGTTAACCTCACCCACCTAAGTGGCATTGTGACATGGTGATCTGACACTATAAACTCATCTTTATGAGTTTCCTGGTAGGTATTCACCTAAGGTATTCACCTTACAGGTTAGGACTGAATCTCAGAGACATACAGATGAACGTAGAAATGGTGGGGAAATTGGCAAAAACTAAACAAAAAAAGTGGAAATTTTAATGACCTAAAAATGACCTTGTGGCATAACATGACTTCAATGTTTAAATTACAACAAAGACCAGTGTATAGATGACGATGCTACTGCTAGGACCTCCTGAGGTCATCAGTGTTCATTGAATTCCTTACATTTTCCTTACATTTTTATTTTTTAAAAAACTCCCAAATATTAGAATTCATATTAATGCTTATCTCCTTTCCTCATCTCTCAGAGAAAGTGGCATTCTGCTTTCATAATGCACATCCCCTTCTCATGCTCTTAAATCCAGTCCCTTCAACCACCTCTACAACCTTGTTCTAATTACTCTTATCTCTTTTACTTTGCTTTAACTTATTTTTCTTTCTGTTGGGATATAGTGGCATAGTAAAATGTATAATTTAATTATAACTGTATAATATGATATTTTACATATACATACCAAGATAGAAAGCACATTTATATGCATACTCCCCCCCACTTTTATCACCATAGATTGCTTGCTTTTTATTTCAAATAAATGGAATCATCGTGTATATGCTCATGTGTACCTTCTTTTATTCTGCATTGTACTCTTGAAAATGAATTGTTTTATGCAGAGTAGTCCATTTGTCAAAGCTCAGCATAACTGCCTTGTACACCATGACTTATTTATCCATTTTATTGCTTGTGTGGGGCGGTATCCAGTACGAGGCTGGGTGTTGTCATGAACGCTCTAATGCAGAGTTTTGATGAGCGCACATACTCATTTCTTTCTTAAATCTCTGCAGAATAGAATTGAGACCACATGCTGTCCATGTTTTGATTCAGTGAATAAAACTGAACAATTTGTTAAATGTGTGATGACTCTTTTACTCTCATGAAAGTTATAATAATCTGTACGACATGAAAGTTATAACAATTCTTGTGTTCTGATGATAATGTCAACTCTTGATTTTGATCACTCTGGTATTTAAAATAATGGTTTTTAGTGTGTATTTAATTTGTATTTGTCAGTGTTGAACGTTCTTTTTATATAACTTACACACTTTTTGACTATCAGAATTCTCATGTAATGTGCTTTAGCATTTTGCTCTTTTAATATCTGAATTGTTAGTATTTTTCTTTTTGTTTTTTGGAACTACATTTGTTTTAGACACATCATAAATATGATTTTTTTCATTCTGTAGCGTATATTTTTCTCATTCTGTAAAGCTTATATTTTTCTGAACTTGGTTTTATCTTTATGAAAAGTTCTTATTTTAAATGAAGTTTGGCATATATCAAACTTGTATTTTGTGATTTTTATGCCATTTAAGAAATCTCAGCATTGAAGATACTGTTTGTTAACTTTTAGAAACTGTGTTCTACCTTTATCATTTAAGCCTGTGCTGTCATTTGAACCTTGTTTTGTGCAAGGGTGTGGTAAATATCCCATTTATTAAAAAGATAAGTCCTCTGTCAGTTAATCACATTGGTCCTTTAGTTGTACATCATGTGAACACGTATACTTGGTCTGCTTATGGAATTTTGTTCTTACACTATCAGAACATTTGTATTTAATCTATCCTACCTTAGTTAGTTTGCTTTGCAGTTATTTTTATGTGTTGTAATGTATTGCTTCTCAAGATTTCTGTGGAGCTAAGGCTTTTAACATCCATATAATTTTGATCTGGAATTTCAGTTTACAAACACATAATACTGACTATCCATCAAATTAAGAAGCTAGCATTTTAACATAGGTGAGCCTAGAGCTTACTGTTATAAAAATATGATACTTTTCTTAGTAATTTAGGTACTCTTTAATTTCTCCTAAACTTACGTGAAAGTTTGTGTTTGAAGTAATGAACATTTTACTTAAAATAAGTTATAGTATTTGATGTTTTGATGTCTTGTAAATAAAACTGATTTTCAAACAATTTTCAAATTTTGTATATATAATATGTGAAATTTTTTTTTAGCTTTAAGTATTTGCCATTTTCTAAACACATTTTCAAGGATATATATACCCTTTTAAAAGAACATCTTATTTTTTCTTTTACTCTTTATAATTATATTCATTTTTCATTTTCTTCACATACTTGCTAGAACCGCCACTAATTCTTTTGTAATTAGGATCCTTTTCTCCCAACGGGATGGAGGTAAAAGGGTCTTGTATCTTTAAGTGTAGGACAGAAAAAATTGCATTATTTCATAAACCTTGCCCCACCACCAGCACCATGTCATTGGCGATGGAGGCCTCCAGAGATATAGCCTTAAATTGCACTTGATTAAGGAGATCCTGGTCACTTCTCCCAAGAGCAGTCCCTCCTAACATACTCATTTCCTATTTTTTTTTATTTCAACTATTATGTAGTTATATACTTCCATTACCCATTCATGCCCTTGTTGTTATGACTTGCACAAAGTGTACATATTTTGGCATTAGTGGTACACATTTTTCCTACAGATTTTATTCCCTCTGACTACTATTTCTTTCTTGAAATTCTTTTCTTTGCCTCCAGAAATTTATAATTCTAATTTTCAAATTTTCCCCTGGTTTTTCCCAACATTAGTTTAGCTTCCCTGTCAGAGATCTTTAAACTGGGTGAATTTTTATAAGACTATAAGTGACAACCATCAAGTTCCTCAATTATGTTGTATTTTTGTAATTAACACAGCTGCTCCTTACAAGACTGCTTCTTTTTCTTTCTTTTAAGTAATTCATGCCCAAACTCACCATTGTCCAACACTGTAAATTTAACTCAAATATTATTTCTTTGAGAAGCTTTCCCTAGACCTTTAGTTCTGAGTTAGTCTTTATTTTTCTTCCTGAGCATAAACATTTGTTCATATTTTAATTATATAATTTATTATAATTATTAAAATTATTGTATTCAATTTTGCCCCAATAAAATATTTGCAGGTGCTTGTCTTTACTGAATATAGCTTTTAAAACAAAGTCCAAGGGGCTGGGGATTTAGCTCAGTAGCATAAGTGCCTGCCTGGCAAGCACAAGGTCGTGAGTTTGATCCCCAGTCAACAAAACAAAACAAAAAACAGTTAAAACAAAATTCAAGCACTGGATCTAGAATTCGACTAAGGTTTACTTTGAACTCTTTGAGTGTTAGAGCTTCATTAACTTTTCTATTTTTGGCACCTAATTAAGTTCTTTCCATTTGGAGGATAATATTTGTCAATGAACGGCTATTACATGGCCTGAGAATAGAAAGATTAACACAAGTTTATCTTCTCTTTCCATGATTTTGTCTGAATTGTACAGTGCAAGAAGATAGAAAACCAGAAGTGGCTTGGTGTGGGCATCCTTAACATCACTGCATCATTATGACTTCTCATGGAAAAAGATTAGTAAAATATAGATGGGCTAGAGCTACTGAGATTCTCCTTAACCCTGGTTTCCCAATGAATAGCTTCCACATGCTGGAAAAGATGGGAACTTTTTAAAAATGTACATTTGAAAAATCCACACATCTGTCATCATTAGCTTTTATGTTTCTAATGCAGCACGTCTTTATTTAGCATATCCCTTTTAAAGCAGAATGCAAGCATTGGATGTTGGATTACACATCCAACATCCTTTCAACTGTGTTTCCTTTCAATTCTAAAATGAAATTTTCATTTCACTCACAAGGCCACAGTAAACAGAAAAATGCATTCATTCCTCATGAATGAAACAATTAAAGAGTTATTCCCTGATGTTTAGTAATTTTCAAGGGTTTCTTGTTTTAATTTTCATCTTTATTTCCCATTTTAATATCATTTAGATTGCAGATGTCTGGTCAGTAATGTAGAAATTAGCATGTGGCAGAGGAAACTGCTCACTTTATGCAGTCGTAAGCAAGGGAGAGGAGGGGTTAGAGTACTAACGTCCCCTTGAAAGTCATCTCTCAGTGATCCAACTGCTGTGCACAAGCACTAACTCCTAAGGGTTCAACCATCTCCTAATAAAACTATCAGCTGGAGACCAATCCTTTGACACAGGAGATTTTGAAGAGTATTTGAGATCCATGTGCCAAAATATTTAATATCTAATAAATGCTTAAAATGTACTGAACACCATGTTAACTACTACAAAGGCCTTATTTCAAGTAATTTTCAAAACAACTTTACGAAGTTCCTATTTCCGTTATTCTTATTTTATAGATGAAGTTACTGAGATTTAGGAAAACTAAGTACTGGGTCCATCTTTAAGCAGTATGGTGAAGGAAATCTATAGGTCTGAATTCTTATTCATGATGTTAGTCTGGCTAATTTCCAGCTAGATAGACATAAAATTTAAAGAGGCTGTAGACAGTCACAGTGCTACTGAATGAACATGGAGCTATCACAAACAGTTTTCACTGCCTCATTTTCCATTTCTCACTGTCATATGAAATAAGGATGTACTCATATTTTTTAAAAGTAAGTTCAGTCCCCTGTTTTGTTAGTTTTCTTTCAGAGAGCATGGACAATATATTAGAAAAAAGTGTCCCTAAACTGCCCTCCAGATATATGCTCATTTAAAAAAAAGTTTTCCACTTCAACATGAAAATCATAGGTGCTCTGTAGAGGCCAGCTGGGAGTACAAGACATTTAGGAAACAACTTCTTGCAAAAGGGAAGAAATCATTTTGTATAATATAAAGTGACATTTTCACATTGAATACCCTGGAATCTATCTTCTTTTATAAATCTATATAATCTGATTTACTTGGAAATATTTCATGACAGAAACTTTTTATTTATGTAAAATAAACCTTATTTTTAGTCTTCCTCAAATCTCCATTAAAAAAGGTCAGGTGTTCTTCAATCTCTATACATTGAGTTTTTTAAAAGACTGTTTTTAAAATAAAATTAGAAAATGTTTTCCAAATATATATCTTCCAGTTGGACTGAGCAAATTCTGTGTCAGAAATAAAACTAGAGGCAGACTGGTGTAATTCCATGACAACTCAAGTAATGAGATCATGTTTCGAATCAGTTGTTCCGTTAACCTGATTAAACTATATTTCAGCTAATGGACATACTATTTGATTATGGATATTCAGTTTCAGAAAGTCTCTGAAAGAGCAGGAGAGTAAACAAACTGTATGGATGGTGCTACAAAACAGCTTCTATCCACTATATCTGATTTAGGGAGGCAACTCTTGCTTTGTTATCATGAAAATACAAGTACCTGACAGTGGTGATAAGGTAACGTGGAAATTTGGAATATGAAGCTTTACCAGCCGTCACATATACTGTACTCCTTTCCTGATAATAAGATGCTCTGCATTCTTTCCAGTGTTTCATAGATTCGTATTGCAAATAGAACAAATTTTGGTATTATCTTCCCATCTACCAGGGTCTGGAGTTAATGGAGAATACTCTGAGACAATGTTTACTGCAAATAGGAAAATAATTGCTTACCTAAAAATCATGGAGAAAAAATGGTTTCAGTTAACAACACTGATGAGAGTAGTTTTACCCACCAATGCCAACTGCATATCAAGTACTTGAGAATTCCAAACACATGTATGCAAGAGGATTAGAAAATCACTTATTTTATTAGACTTAGGTCTTCAGCAGGCAATGAACAATGCTAAATGCCATATGGAGGTAATTTAATATGAATTTTGAAATACTTGAACAAGCATCATCACCAAATCTGCTAAATGGAGTTACTGATTTTGTTTCTTTCTAGTATGATGATTTAGTTATGCAATAGTGCTGTCGCCAGATAAGATTAATCACAATAATGATGCGTCTTTTTGCTAAGGACATTATCATAAATCATTTCAATATCGCCCAAGAGAAAAGGTTTCTAGTTAAACTATCTGAATGTTACAAAATGGTTATAAAGCATGAGCTGTTGGAAATAGGCATTATTTTATCTCAGTTTGAGGAACATATGGCAAAATATTACTCATTGATGCTGAGTAATTTAGCAAACACACATACACAAAGACTCTTTCAAGAGATGTTGAAAATAATACAGAACAGTACTGATTGTATGTTGTTCCAACTACCTTAATATGACCTCGGTTAACTTCTTTAAAAATTTGACTTCAGTTTCCTTATTTGTAAAACAAAAATAATATGCTTTTTTTCTTTCTGTCTCTTTCTTTCCTTCTTTTGATCGTCCATGCTGGAGACCAATCCAAGCCCTTGAGCATGCTCAGCAACTGCTCTGCCACTGAACTACAGTTTCATCCCAAGATAACCTGTCTTGGAAATACTCTGTGGTCTAAGGGTAATTCTTCTGTTTATCTTCTTCCTCCTTTTCTCCTATTTATTTTCTTTCCTCTTCTCCTTCCTCTATTTTCTTCCTTGTTAACATTCTTTCCATTCTTATTCTTAATCATACTTTATCAGGTAAATCCAGGTGATCATACATTGTGTGTGTGTATATATATATAGTTTCTTCATTTGTTTTTGTGGTTTTCTGGGGATCCACCTCGTGCTTGCCGGCCAGGTGTTTGTGCCACTCAACTAAACCCCTGGCTCTTTAAGGACATTTTCTAAGCTTGCTTCATCATCAGAAAGCTAAAGTTAGACTCAAGAAAATCGTACTGTGCTCATGTTTAGATTCCACTTAATTTCATCTTGATATGTGTAGATTTCTCTTCCTAAAATTCACATACCATTCATAACAATATGATTTCAAATTGACAATATAATCCTTAGATGAGAATTTAACATATGAATTTGAATTAATTACTTTATCTTTTAATACAACCAGTTTGACAGTGCTGTGCAAAAACCGCGGTTTAAAATATTCAGCTAACACCAAGTTGTAATCACACAATCTGTAACTTCTTTCTTCACAGCGTTATTGTGGAAAATAACTTGGAAAAATGGCAGAATTCATTGCAAATTGTAAATGCTGTTACTGGAAAAGCATAGAAAATATTCTACTAGAAATTTCAGTTCCAAAATATTTTTTGTTCAAGTTTTTGGATTTCTTTTAGCAGTAACCTTCAGCTGGTCACTAATCATTATTGGTAGGTGAAATAGTTCATTCAATCACATACAACAAGTACTGGAAGGATGAGGAATTGATGAGATTGACCTAAAATTTGAAAGGGTTAACTAATTTAAATCCCTTAGAAAAACAAGATTTTTTAGAAGCTTTTCATTATAAACACAGAACATTTCAGTAGCAACTGAAATAAAATGAAGTTAATTTCAGTACTCTCAAAAACATTTGAAATAACTAATGGTCAACTTCTTGTTTTAATAAAAAAGATTTGTCTTAGTCTGTTTTGTGTTATTGTAACAAAATATCCCACAATGGATAATTTATAAGCAACGAGAGTTTATTTTTCACAGTTCTGGGCACTAAGATTCAAGAGCTGTATCAGGGTCTGATGAGGGGCTGCCTGTTCACAGTGAAAGCTAGAAGGATGAGTTACAAAATCCCATCCATAGAGCCGTTTTATAGAAAAGCACCTAATCCTTTGCCTTCCTGGCCCAATCTCTTTTCTAACACTCCACCTCCCAACCCCTTTGCAGCTAGTAACACCTGTATTTTAGAGGCAACACATCAAACTGCATGATCTCGTAATTGGTCAGACCTCAGGATACCAGAAGTGAGGAGTCTGGTTTTCTGTGTTACATTGACTATTAAAAAGAAATTACTTGTCAAGAAGGACTTCAAATGACAAAGGTTGGAGTTTCCTCAAAAGGGTAAATCTTCTTGATAGTAACCTGGGTATCTGTAGGGGAAAGGAAAATCGCTGTATGTTTCCTCCAGTTGATTGTTACTTCTGTGCTTCACTTTTCCCATTTATAAAAATGATAACCTAGCAGTATCTGGTCACCTAGAGAAGCTGCTGTAAAGAGTATGTAAAGAAAAGCACACCCTTGAAAGCCAGCCTGGGTACTGGCAAGCAGGGCAGGTGAAGGGGCAGCACTGCCCAGTGTCCACTACTCCTGTGGTTTTTAGAGTGGGGGTCACAGCATCTTTATTCCTCTCCTCTTTGCTTCTCTTCTTCCTTGTTCATCTTGTGTTCAGGCTATACCATGACTTTGGACATATTATTTTTCTCTTACATTCCCACTTGCTAATTATGAATTTGTAAAAGTTTTTCCTCTCTCCAAATTCCAGTTTGCCCAATCCCCCCTCCGCAGTTCTTGCTGTTCCATTTACTATTTAAATCTTTTTATGTTTATTTTTGACACTGTATTCCTTAAGCTGACTTTATTTTTCTTAAGTGTTTTAATAGTGCTTATACTATAGTGTTCACACTCAGCTTGGAGGACCGACACAGCACGCATTGCATCTTTAGTGTAATTACTGTCCAGGCCTCCCCGGCTCTTCCCTCTCTCCTTTCCCAGACCCCCTTTCCATCTCTACAGAATCTGTTTTTTTAACATCTCAGTTTTATTTTGCTTTTTAAATATTTTACATTTTAGGTCTCACACATTAAATATTATGTATAGTAGCTAAGATAGTTATACTACTGATTTCTTTCAGTTCATTGAAAAAAACAATCTGTGCTTATATTGTTTGATCAGTTATGCATGCCTGTATCTTATAATCAGAGCAACTTTGAAAATAACAATATTCAATATAGCAACCATTGTTACATCTTGTTTTGAAACACCATAACATTGTTTTTATTGCTTTTTCTCTTTAAAATAAAACAATATGAAAATTTTTTAAAAATAAAAGTTGGTATAAACTATTTCTGTAGCTCTTTTTAAAAACATAGTAAGTAAGTAGCCTATAATTTATTAGTGTGGCAGAAACTTCAGAGAAAAATGTACTACAGTGGAATATTATATAAAATAAAGTGAACAAAATGATTTGCATTTATATATGTCAACAGTGAGGCTGATTCAAGATTTAAAAGGAAAAAAAATTAATAACTAAATGTATCATGAGAAAATTATCACTGTCAAGTAAATCATGACTGCCAAATATGTCCGAAATATTTCTCTTTCCCTAAGTTTTTCCCTTCCTTCCTCCTTCTCTTGTTTTTCCTCCCTCTCCTTCATGTTATCTATCTTTATCTCTTATTCTCTCATTCTTTCAATAGGAACATCATTCACAGATGATAAAGCTATGAAAGTACTCATTTCGGGAAGCAGGAGGAGAAAGCCAAAATTTAAAAGGGTTGCTTTTTTTTTTTACCCTGGACTTCACTCTTCATTATTCAATTAGTTATGCTTGCAAAATGGAGTAAAAAAATTTTTACCTGAAATTAATTAATTACATATCCTTTAAATGAATGCTCAAATTACCCAACTCAACAATTATAATGCACGTGTTAAAAGAGAGCTTCAGAGAATACATCTTTAAAAATGTACTTCATAATCATTTCACTGTTCATGTTTGATCCTTGAATGAAGAAAAATGCAATTAAATGAACCATTTCAGCTTCCTTTCTGCTTACCATGACAGAAGAAGATTAGCACTGCATTTGTAAAAGGTACAGGCTTTTCTAGAATTATTCATAATATAAAGAAAAGTCATTTGTTTTGTTTGTGACAACAGTAAAATATTCTATGGTAGATATTAAATACAATCTACTCAATCCTTGTTAGCGTAGAATTTAAAGCTAAAATACTTCTATACTTATATATTCCTTTTTATATCAGATAAATTAGTCAACTTAAAATCATACATACAAGCATCCTGAGGCATACTGCAGCATCTGTAAACTTTCAACCATCCCATTGGGTGACTTTTATCTGGAGTGTATGTGATGTCCTTTCTCCCTTTTACTTAATAATAACTGGTATGACCTGGCTTAGCATGAAACAGCAAATTTAACTACCAATAGATGGCAGTGGAAGTATTCAAAACATTATTGTTATCTTTCCATTCTATGTGATTATTTCCAAAAGTAAATGATAAGTTACATACTTAACACGAAAAATGCACAGTCACAATATACATGTTGAAGAAATTCAAATATTTAATTGGTGAATGTGTTGAACGTTTTACCACCCTAACTATAGGAAACAAGGTCTTCATATATTCTGCCATGTGGCAAATTACTAGTGTGTCACTCAAAGATGTTTTACCACTAGGATACTGGGGAAGTCTTTAAGTTCACCTGGTAGATGTGAGACCTGCAAAGATTTATTTTTGATACTATGTGTCTGCTCCTGTGATTCTGGTAGGATGAGGGTTCTTGAAAAATCTAATTAAGTTTTTCATTACTAGTCTTCACCTGGATTTTTCTGAAACCAACTTTACAAGTAACCTTTTTATTCTAGGTAGCAAACAATCCCATAAAGCATTCAGTGATTCACACAGAGTAAAAGAGAAAATGTGTGAAAACACTTCTGTACAAATTACAGTGAACAAACACTTCTGTAAAAATTACAGTGAACAAACACTCTCTAAATTTGGGTAACATTGGGCTTGGCTGAGTAGAATTGGTAGGAAAAGATCTCATGTAGAGTTCAGTGGGAATAGCACATACACGGGCAGCCAAACAAGGAGGGTATCTGTTTTGTTAAGTGAAATTCAGTGATGACCTTAACCTGGCCGCTTAATTTTTTTCTGCAGTTACATCAAGTGTTTTACAATGCCAAGAGATATTTTCTGAAAGGTGTTATCAGCATAGTACACACAGAATCAAAGATGATAGCTATTCCATCTTCAGGTTATACCTTGCCATTTTTTCAAAAAACTGTCAAAAATTATTGAAAAAACCAATGTTCTTGTATAAAACATATTTAAATCATTGTTTTGTGAGAATTCAGCAATAAATAAAATATATCTAGAGAAAGACCACATTTTAGTCTATTTGCTTATGCATAAAGTGAACAGGTAAGACATAAATTTATTGACATTAATTTCTTTTGTTCAAGATATCACCATGTTATAAATATGTTTATACCTAGATCTATATTCACATTCATATTTCGTGATGAGGTCTCTGTATGTGTATGTGTAATGAGACAGTGTGCCTAGAGGGTATTATATAGTGCCTAGCTATTTTTAAGTGCCTACTGTAATGGGTTGCAGTATAATCAGCTAAAATCATTTGCTGCCTGTTTAAGTATCATATATATATATATCAGTAGTATTTATTTCCCTTTATAAAACTATCCTTCATTAATATCTGAGTTTAAAAAAAAATCTTTACATGTTATTCCTGCTCAGAATATCCAATGCTGTATTGATATTTGTATAAATGTGATCACATTTCTCTAAATTTCTATAATCACTAGCTTTATGTGTTATACAGGAGGTGGGACAATTTTAAATTTTTCTCGACAAGATTAGATGTGTTTTCAAGAGCTCTGTGACACCTGTAATCAAACTGAGAAAATTTATTAATATTCCTAAGGATGTTTGAAGTTAACATATAAAGGGGAACATAAAAGAAATGTCCATGATTGATATTCGGTGACTTCTGGAATTCCTTAAGAAAAAACTGCTATGCAGTACTGTGCACTGGAGCCTGCAGGAACTTTTATCTTTAATACAACACTGTGACTTTGATGCCTAGAGAATCTAACATGACAACATTGTTCTTGATGTCTGTATATTAATCGCAATGATATTTCTTTCCTTCTAAAATCATTAAGTTCTCTTTTTCAAGTAAGAAACAATCAGACTACAACTATAATATTGTTTTTCAAATAAGACAAAATTTTAGAGCAAAATATGGAATTGTATGAATATTTTACAGTGAATATTCAGTTCATACCTCACCCTTTAAATTAATGTTTGTTGCAAATAAATGTATCGATGAGAGGATGAAGCATAAACAATTTTAAACTTTGCTAAGTTTTGTGAACAAGAAATAATTCATCATAAGAGAAGATAGCAAATTTAGTTTAGAATAGTTGACTTGGTTGACAGCAACAAAATAAATACCACTGTGTCCTTTTCATATCATAGGGAAAAACATAAGGAGAGGTGTTTTCCTGTCTGTTTTTTGGACTCATCTTTTTGGTCTATGAGCTCTAAATTTAGTCTTAGAGTCAGAAAATTAAAGGTTTTGACTTTAGGAAAGCTATCTAACTTCTCAAACTCAGCCACCTCCTTAGTATAATAATTTTACCTAGGTCACTCTCGTAGGAGAGATTTGAGAATTACAGTATATTTAAAAATACACAAGCTGAACAAAAAATAGTATAATTACTGTTGAGAACTATTTACTATTACTTAGTAAATGTAGAATTGCCATGTGATTCCATAATTCTACTCATAGTTACTTACTCAAATTAACTGACGATAGATGTTCAAACAAAAATCTGCACATGAATGTTCATGGCAGCACTGTTTATGATAGTTAAAAGAATGAGAGCAATCCAACAACCATCAACTAAAATGTGACTAAAATGTCATATATACAGATAATTAAATTGAGTAGCTATTAGGCAGTTAAAAAAAAGGGACCAAGCCCAAGATAGATCAGAACAGTGATGAGGAAACCTGTGATGTGATTTTACTGCATAAAAACCCTTTATTCAAAAAGCTCAGCAACGACCCACTTTCAAGGACCCCTCTGCCTCTTTGGAAGGGGGTTTCATTTAATAAAATTTTTCCTACTTTTAACCTCCTTTGTCCTTGACTCCTTCGGAGTCCTGAAACACAAACTCAGCACATCTGATTGGAAGTGACTTCTCTGTAACACACCGATAATGGAAAATTTTTTAGGAGAAAAACTGAATGAAGTACTGGTATTTGCCATAATTGGGAGGAATCTTAGAAACACACTAAGTGAAAAAGGCCAGATATAATATGGCTGCACATTGTATGACTTGGAGCTATCCATAGTGAGCAAATCCACTGAGACAGATTAATGTTGACAGGGGCCAGAGGAGATAGAAATGGTGCGATTTCTTACTGGATATGGGATTTCCATTTGTGGTCATGAAAAATTTCTAGATCTTGGTCATGGTACCATTTATACACTTAAAATACATTTTCTGTTTTATGTATTAACCATGGTTTTAAAGATAAATAAAATATACACATAAGGAAAATCGTGTATGCAATAAAAGTTCTGAGCCTTCAACATTGAGGAATGAAAATTATTTTAGGTTTCCAAAATTTTATGATGTGTTATACAGATATACATTGAGTCACTCAGAGAAATATTGATAAAAGATAGTAGCTAAGATAAATGACAATAAGTTTAATAGCTTTCAATCTTATTTTATGCAGTCAGTCTGTTATAGAGATAAAGCTCAAATATGGTATGCTTTTAGTAGTGGCCAATAACACAAACAGTAATAAAGATGATAATTATTATAATAATAAATATTTTATGACTGAAAAGACATTTATCCATCCTGCAAAAGGTGGAATTTAGAATTATGCACAGATTCCAGATACATTTTGTTTACCTTAAAATAATTATTGTCTCAGAGTTTGTTACATTCAATAAGAACATACAGCTACTTAAATTTTGGAAGAAATCCAGGACTCCTATTGGCAAAACAATTTACCTGAGATCAGTCAATGGACATCAACATTCTAATATCGTGTAGACACTTTTTATTGTAAAAAATATTGCCGTGACACTTTCTTACCTACCTCCAACCCCTATGTACCAATTACTCAGTCGTGGTCAGAGACTTTATTAAATATATACTACATGAAAAAGAATTCCAACATTTTTACACTTCACTGGTAAAAGATTCTTGACAAAATATTTCACCGCGCAATAACAATTAGTGGCAGACTAGGTGAAAATACTCCTGAGTTTTAAATGGTTTCCACATGTTCCAGAAACTGATTTAAAGCTTAGCTTTACAATCAAACCATTTCTTTCCTTTAAGTCTCCTTTTTTCCTGCTGATCTGAACACAGCAACCTGTTTGGACATGGCGCATGCTGTGTCTTCTCCTTAGATTGGTTTGCTTAGAAAAATATACTTTTTGTATTTCTTTCCTTAGTGGGAAGGTTCTCAGCTGTCTGCTCAAGGAGCTGTCAAGCTGTTTTTCCATATTAGGACTTCTGATAGAAATTTCCAATATTCTATATGAGCTACATTTTTCAAGGCAGATATTAATAACTGAATGACACATACCAAACTATAGATTCTGCTGATGTCATCACTAAAAAAATGAGTCATTTTTGAACAAGTACAAGTCACGGAGTAGGATATATCTGTTATTTCTTCCTGTCCCTCCTGCTGGCATCCTTGTTGGTGTGACAGCTTGCTTGCACTCAGTGGTCAGTATAAGATTTACAGAATTAACAACTAAGTAACTTTCTAGGAAGTCTCTTTTTAAGGGAACATAAGTAGTATAGCCTTTAATCACATTCTTCTTTTTAAAGCCATATCGTACCCCAGTTAGCATGAAGTATATGGTGCTCAGAGCTACACACTCTTCTGAATTTGTTTTGAAGGATATTCCTTAGGTAGAGGTTTAATAATAATAGGTGACTGGTGTCCATTCCAACTATGTGTCTTTTGCCTTAAAGCAGTATATCTCAACTGTGAAAATACTATTGCTCACCTTTAGCATCTTATTAAATTAAGTTAAATATGTTTAGCTTAATTGACTCAATGCTTTGCTGGGACCTGATGGAAACTAGGCTAAGCATACCTCAGATGTACACAGGCTGACACTGTGGGGAGTTGTCACCCTTGATTTAGAAGCTATCATTATCAGTGTGTTTTCTAAATCATTTGACTTTTTAAAAATCTAGACAGGTTAACAATTATTTATTAAACCTTGCAGGTAAATTCTATTTTTGCTTAAATTTGACATTACACTTATTGTTAAAGTCAGAAGACAGATAATTTTAACATCGGATTTGATACAAGATGATAAGATGGCTAAACCTGGCTGGGAAGCAGGATGTGATAAGACCTCAGAACGCCTGTGCAGAATAGTTTCTGAAGCCCTGCACGTGGACTTCTCTGAGAATTCCAGCAGGTTATTTACAGGTGGCCTATCCCTGATATCAGCCTGAGGAGTGGGGGGTACAAAACAGAGTCCACAGCGAGTTTTTCCCACTGTGTTCACTCTTGCATGGTGGCCCACTGTCATGCTGCAGGGTGTACTTTTTTCCCTACTTTTATTGGCCCAAACTCACTCTACAGAGTCTGTTTCCTTTACTACCTTAAATAAAACCTTGCTACCATCTGAGTTTGACTTGACCATGTCTTTTCTCAGGACAGAAAGAACCTAGAAATCACCTTCAGAAGGAACTCCTGGCACCTCAGAACAAAGTAGTAAGTAAAAGAAATATATATATTGCATGTGTTAATTATGTGTTCCTTAACTGACTGACATATTTTGACATAAATGTTTTTGGTTTTCATAAAAATAATTAACTGAAGGAACTATATTTCTTCTAGTCTTTCCTCTGTAAAATAAATACCTGCCCAATTCATACTTCAGCAGTATTAACTATTGAATTACCAAAATTACATAGTAATATATGCATGGATTTTTTTGTTTTGTTTTAAAGAGCTTAAGATAAAAGAGAACATAACAAAGCAGATCACAAACATGGATTTTTGTACTGTTTGCATCTGTTTTTGTGTTCAGTTACTCACATTAACATAATAAATACCAAATATCATCAAGAAAATTTCAAAGGTCAATTTATGTAAGGCATTATGTGACAGAATGTGTATGTGTTCGTATGTATGTGAGTGTGTGCATCTGTATAAATGCATACAAACATGCATACGTTTTGTTTCTGAAATAGGGTAAGAAAGGAGTGAATATGGGAATATACATGAGACAATTCATGCCCATAAATCCCTTTTATGTCTCAGAAGTCAAATAAAGATACCTTATTTTCACCTCTGTGCAAGTGACTTTGATTTATATTTTCTTAAATACTGTAACAAAGAAACTGTCATAATATAAAATCTTTAGTTGCCTTTAGTGCAAGGCAGAAGTTCTTTCGCCCAAACCTAATTCACTTCCTCCTAAATTTTCCACCAAAGTACTTTCAAAGTTCCTCCAGTCTTGGACAGCTTGATCTACCTGTTTTTCTCTCTTGCGAACTAAGGAGTACTTTGCCTTTTTAAAAATAAGGTCAACAGATCAGAGCTCACTCACCAAGATTAAGGTCATTAGATAAGAACTCATTCAACAATAGTTCCCTTTTATCAAAATTGTCTCTGTGTTCTCTCCCGTGCAATTCTGTGACTCTTCTAATCTAAGAGGAAGTGTGTTTTCTGATCTAGGCCACATCTCCTTTCTATGCTTGGTTCTCACCATCCCTACCTAATATTACTTTCTGCCTCTTGCTGACCTACTCTAGATTCCACAGAAGAGCCTTGTTAGACTGCATTAGCCACTGAGTACCTCAGTTTTTCAGTAGGGTTTGATCATGGAAGGCAATGGAACAAAATCTGAGGGTATATATGTATGTGTGTGTGGGGAGAGTGTCTGGCTATTTTAACCCCTCCATACTTTGTGTTATACCTGCTTCACTGCAATTTTAATAGAGGCCATATGTAGGATCTGGCACCAATAAATGACCCACTTCTCTAGCTTCAACTCTCAGCTGGACTTAACGAAGCCATTCATTCCTTTCCTTGCCCCAAAGAGTAGGAATGGTATGACTTCTTAAGGTTACAAGTCTGTCTGGCTTCGCCCAGCGTACTTGTTCTCATAACCTGTTCATATACCTATAAATACCCCACCCCTTTCAGATAAATCATTTGAAATGTCATCTGTATCCAGATGGTACCCTGATTGATCCAAGTTTCTTTTGTCTGCTCTGGGTTCAAACTTCTACTCTTTTTTTGTTAACTTTATGTTTATAGCCCATGATTTTTCAGTTTTTGTTTTCAATGATTTGCTAATATGTCCATCACTCATGAGTATTGGGAAATCCTCTTTCATCTCTAACTCTGTCAAGTTGTTGCCTTATGATAATCTTTCAACCCTTTCTTCAAAATCCTACCTACAAATATTAAAATGTGGTATTTACTTCCACACTTCTTTTCATGTAACTGCATTTTAGTTACTAATATAAAATAATGATGAGCTATAATAACAAATGCCCTACAGCCTGAAACACGCCAACTCCCAGAAGTGTCTTAGCCACGACTTCCTGACCTTAGACCTCAGCTGTTACAACGAACTGAACGCTGGCCTGAACATTGCAGTTTTTCTGCTTTTCTGTATTTTAAAACAGTGTTCCTGAAATATACAGCAGTAAAGACAGGTTGTCAGCTTTGCTGTCTTTAGATTTTATATAAGTGAAATCACTTAACATTTATCCTAGAGGATTAGCTTCTTTCCTTTCACATTATGCCTTTAAGATTCACAGATGTCCTTGTGTGTATTTGAAGTTGCCTTGCTAGTAACGATTCAACATAATATAGAGAGACCATATTTTATGTTTTATACTTGTTGGACATTTGAATGGTTTGTGGCTTTTAACTCTGCACAATGAACCTCCAAGTACAGGCATCCCAGTGAATAATAAGCAAGGATTATCAAAGGAGTTTGTATCAAGGCATGAAATAGGCTGTGACATTCTGTGTCTGTTTTCCATATCTACCAGTTATGGCCAACTGCTCTCCAAAGTTATTTGACAGTTTGCATACATTGCCAGAAAATTATAAAAATTTATATCTGTCCACATCTTCACTGATCACACTGATTGGTATTATCACACTGTTGAATTATTGTGACTGGGGGCTTGATCTATTTCTTTGATTACTAGTAAGATTAAATGTCTAGGAATTTTTCTTTTAAGTTTGGCTCATTTTACTATTCTTTTCCATTTTTATAAACCACTTTGGAATTTGCAGTATACTTTGAAAAGGTTTTATTGATTTTTTTCATTGCACATTTCTTTTCTCAATAAGTTTTTTTTCTAGGTACTGCCCATTACTGAGCAAAACTTTTAATTTTAGTGTAATTCATTTACTTATTACCTTTCTTTTTGCCAAATTCTGTGTGTATGATCTTGTGTTTTAAGAAAAACTGTATTCTCAAACTCCTAACGATGATGTTAGGAATCTAGTATATTATTTTTGAAACTTTTGTGTTTTTCATATTTACATTTAGGATTCATCTAGAATTGATTTGCTCTGTGTGCATTAGATGTTGTACTAAGTCAGATGTGATTTCATTTAATTTTGTGTTCTCTCTGGGGATAATCAATTTATGTAACACTCATTAATAAAACTATTTCCTTCAATGTTTTCAGAATGACTATTGCTAAAAATCAACTGTTCATATTTTGTGGGTTTTGTAGCTTCCTTTTTATTCCATTATCTTTACCCTTTTGTCAATATCTTGTTAGTTACTATATTTTGGTAATTATGCTTGACATTGTACACCCAGTCCTATAATCATGGTCATTTTCATAAGGGTCTTTTGGTTATTTTGGACCTTCTGTATTTTCACAAGAGTTTTAAAGTTTGCTTTCAAGTTCCTCTAAAAAAGTGAAGGAACTCTATGATAACTCTGCTCTACTTACATCTTTATTGTAAGATGAATTTGAAATGGGTTGATACAGTTCTGCTACTGTACTATCCAACCATTAACATAAAAGTATGAAATAATTCATGAATTTGTATACTAACCTTACATAAAGCCATCATAATCCCTTTATTGCATTAGTATCAGCCTGCCAACATTGGGTAATCAGAGTAAAGGAGTTAGGAGAATTTTAAGTGTCAACAAAAACAAAACCAAGATACTAGAGTTTAAGATTTTGGAAATGATGATAGTGATAAGGTCAATGTCATAACTGTGACCTTGGAGAACTGAAAAAGGATAGAAGAAATAATTGCTGGAAGTGACCTGTCTGAGCAACTGAAAGACAGAGTCTAGAAAGTTGTAAAAAATGAAAACGGAGAAATCCCTGCCATTAAATATTGCAGATTAAAATGAAATATACCATACACACCACTAAGCACAGAGTATGGTGTACTTTGAGTGTTTATTATCAGGTACTATTTTTAAAATGCTACTAAGTCTCTCTTTTGAAATTAAAGTAGGCTTTTTTCTTGGAGAATTTACAAACTTATGTATTTTTTCAAATTCAGATTTTTTTCTTTTGATCCTGCTCATTCAAGCACAGACAAATGGGATACATATATGTAAACTATATGTTTCCATACTTAGACAGTATTTTGGAATAAATTTAGGGCTGAAATAGATACAGTTTTTAAAATCATGTATAAAACATGTATGGGTTCCATGTATGGTCTATTCATCAATTACAACTTTGAAAATATATGAACTAAAAACTACAAAAATACATAGTGGTTTATTTATTTTTAATAAATAAATTTATCTTTTGATAAATAACATAATGTTTCAAAACATGAGAGTGCTAGCATCTACGCATCAACTGGTTTTATTCCTTCTAACAAAAAATAAAACAAAAGATAATAATTGAAACTCTTGGCTCCACTGAACTCTGTAACACAAAGACTAGTTACAAATGTATGACTCACAATATTTCCACTCTAAATGTTCTGATCGCAGGTGAGATTAATGTATAATTTATGCAGTAAGGCTCTTATAACAACATAGAATCAGACATGCTGATTAAGTGTCTACCACTGTAAAACTCTAATAGCCTTCTTAAAAGAAGCCCATTTGTAGTGTAAATTTAGTGTAGCTTCTAGAAAAGCCCATAGGAATTATATGGAAAAATGAACATTCCAAGTCCCAAGAATATAAACAAGGGAAAAAAAAAAAAAACAGAGGAAGCAAAAATATAAAAAAAAAAGCTACATTTAATCTACATAGAAGAACACAAATAAGCTGGAAGTGGGCCACCAAATGTTAATCCTTTCCACTGTGTAAACAACGATATCTTAGAAGCACATGTCTAGAAATATATAACTTAAATCTTCCTTGTTGTACCCCAGATCACAGGGAGGAAAAACGAGGACTATGAAAGTTGTTGAATCAGAAACAGTTTTGTGAAAATTAATGAAAATATTTTGGAAGTAAATTCTCCCAGAGGATTCAGGCATGACAAATTTGATGATAACTGGAATAATGACTAGCCTATATTTTCCTTTCTGACTTGCATCCAAGAGACCAACTTTGAAACACATGGAAGCTCTTCTTGTGGTTACACATTTATACCTTTTCCAGGAACTGCAATGAAGGACCTGTAAATGTCCTGCTCACCTACAAGTAAGTACCTGCTTGCCACACTGCCAGAGCTTTACCCTCATCCAGGGGCAAGGGCATGTTTGACCATATATAAATATGTAATGACACTCTCTGTTACTGATTTCTTAAAGTTCTTAACGTCGTGCCAGATTGGTGACTAGCATGTGACTAAGTAAAGGCCTGACCCTTATCTGAGTTCCACAGACTTTCTCAGTCCCTTCACATATTGCTTCTCTTTTATTCACTCACCAAATATTTACTAAAAGGTGCCAACATTATGCTGAGCACTAGGCATACAGATAAACTAAATTGACATTTCCCGTGGATTTATAGAAATATTGTGCTGCAATAATCATTCATGTCCTGTAGTTGTTCTCCTTTCTCATCCTCCTTGTTATTATATCCTACCTTGAAAAAAATAAATTTTTCAATAAATGTGTATTCATAAAATCAAAAAAGAGGTTGAAAGGGCACTTAAAGCTCAGATATTAAACTTACTGGGAGAAAGTGATAATTACTTTTCCATAGGTAAGGTTTACTCTGTTTCTATTATATTATTTTCTGAAGTCTGGGAACTGTGGCCCACAAGAAAACTCTCAGAAGGGTAATAGTCAATTTTGAGTTAGAGATGCTAATGCTGCTCTGTCCTAATGTGGGGAGCTGGGTGTTGTCTTCAGAGAGTAAAAAGTAAACCAAAATGGGCAGCATTAGGAGGTAGTCATTTATTATCAAGAGGAAAAATTTGCTTATTTTTGCTGCTTGCAGCAAAAAATCTAACAGCAGGACACAATGTGCTTACCATTTATTCTTGCAATGGCTCTTCATTTGAGTTAGGTTTGTTAATCTTTTAACATTTATTGATTGCATTTTAAAGCAAATTAATTTTGGTTTAGCAAAATACTTTCATGAATAGAAAAAATATTTGTAAGATAGCGATTTTATGTATAGGGTATGCGACTTACTTTGTCTTTAACATAAATTTATTGACAGTCTTCTGACTACCACTACTACATCTAGCTCTCCCATCTTGATAATTTTAAAAGGTGAAAACCAATTTAAATGATTGTCTTATGGAATCTTCTGAAAAGAAATAATTGTAGCATTAACTGATAAGAATTTATATCAGTTACCTGCTTTGTAAAAAATTTCTAGTATATATTGATGAAATCTTCAAATGGACATGATTTTTTGAACTCAAGAGTTCAGTGGACACTAAGAAAAATAGTGAACTCACACCTGCTGCCTTGTAGCTGTGATTTGGGACTATCTTACTATGAACATCCTACTTCATTTAAGCTTGGAGAAAGAAAAGGATTCTTCAGAGCCCTTGAGAACACAGAGTAGTTTGTACAACGCAAAAGAGGCTCTAGACATGCAGAGAGACGACTAAGAACAAAGGACAAGAAAAAAATGAAACAAATGATCTGTAGATGTGACTATGTGGAAAATTGAACCATATAAAATACTTCGTATTTTTGTAGATGTGAGAGATTATTGGGGTCACAGTGGAAAATTTTTCACTCTCCAAATAGAAATCTGGAACACAACAATAATATAAAATATTTGTGTCTTGAATTAATGATATCAATTAAATTGCAGTGTTAATCCAGATGGTGGCAAACCACAATTTTTGACTAGTAGTCTAGCCATGCTATAAGCAAAATAATATAAGATTCTAGGAACAATATCCAGGACACAGAAAGGTCTGGGTAAATATTTACAGCATTACAAACTATTTGTAGTAGTAGTAGTGGTAGTAGTAGTAGTATCTTTATCTTGGTATGAAAAAAGCAAGCCTCTGGTGGAAAATATGGTTCACAGAAGGAAAATCTGACTATTTGTTTAGTGTTAACTCTCAGGACTCTTACCAACATAGTGAAAGCACAATAATTATAACAGAAAGATTGTAACGTTATCCCTCATAATCCACATGATATCAAGTATTCCAGGACCACTGTGACTTCCTAAATATGTGAATGTCCAAGTCTATTTATATAAAATGGCACTATATATATATATATGTATATATATATCCTTCACATACCTCCAACATATTTTATTTTGTTTCTACATCACATATGCTACCTGATTCTAATTATAAATATTGTAGATGTTTGTTGAATTGTTTGGGAACAATGATAAGAAAAAACATTCTGTTCATGTTCAGTACTGATGAAAATTTTCCCAAATATTTCCAATCTATGGCAAGTTGGGTCCTTGAGTGTCAGTATCCTACCGATACCTGATGAGTGTACTTAAAGAAAAATTCCATCAACAACTGAATGAAGATACTTTAAAAAATGAGTTAAAATTTTCAAATACAACCCTGAAGGGACTTTGAGAAAAATTATATCTATTATTAATACATGTGATATACTATATTTTATTTTAAATTCAACTAACAGTTCGAGACAAGCTATCGAATATCTGCATGTAAGTAAGAATTTCGTTGTCATTGTTTTAGAGTTTTGCAAATAAAGCTCACAAAAGTTACTTTATTTGATTGATAATATTAGTAAATCTGGTATATAGAAGCTAAAATTAAAGTCCACTGTCATGTATCTTTTTCTTTTTAATGATTGACATGAATTTAAAGAAGCTCTAGAGAATTTAATAACAATTGAAAATACATTTCCTTTGATGATTCTGCCAGGTAAAGAGGAGAAGGTATAAAAAGGTCAACAGTTTTGAAATAACTTATTTGCAAAATGAAAACGTTTCATCTTGTACTAATGAACAGTAGTAATACTATTTTAAAAATATGGCATTTATTACCATGTGCCCAGTACCATTCTAAGAATTTTGAATGTGTGTGTGTGTGTGTGTGCATGAGTGTGTAATTCTCATGAGAAATCTTTACTATGAATACAGTATTATTATCTCACATTTATGTATGAAAAAACAAAGACACAGAAACATTAACTGATGTATTCACTATTATACAGACAGAAACTGAAAGAGGCCAAGATTCTAACCTCAGATATTTAATTCCAGAGACCATGGTCTTCACTATGACCATGAAACCACCAAATTTTTGGATCTGGGCTCTAGACTAATATAGTTAAGAAATGACTATTGTTTCTAGAATATTGTTTTACTATAAGAAAGCCATTGTTTTGGTAACTATATTTTAATTATTTTCTTCCTTTTGATGTAATTGAATACTGCATTTCAATTGTCTTGTGTTGACTAGAATACATGTGTTTTATATATATACATATATATGTACAGCCACAAATAATTTAAGTCATAATAATGTTTAAAAACTGAGATTGATGTTCAGAAAAGCTAGATTTTTATCAGATAGCCTTCAAATATAAAGTCTATGAATTGAATAAATTACAAATGCTATCATGTTGGAGGTAACTTATTTTGTATTATAATGACAAACCCCTGCTCAAAAAACACTGAAAGGTCACTGGTATGTTTTTTAACATCAGACACCTAATTTTCTATGAAACTAAATAACTTAATTTTAAGTAAAAATAAGTTAAGAACTACCTCTCTACATCAGAGTAAGAAATTGATTTGAATAAGTTTCTCATTCAAATGTTTTTAACATGTAAGACAGTAATTTCATATTGATCAATCTAGTAAAATCACACAAACTAAAATGTAAATTCCCAAGGACAGATATTTGTAGTTTATGCTTTGTTTTCTGTTACTACCAATTCACATCACAAAAGATGATTTAGCAGAGTAAACATAAATATTCCTTTAATTTGTAGAATGAATATAAATAGTAAAAGTGGCAGATTTCTAAGTACTTCTTGTAGTATTTAGCCATAAAATTCAACACATTAGTCTTAGGAAGTAAGTAATGTTATTGGGTATTACAATTGTACAATTGTACAACTTGTATAATCATTTAAAGACATTTAACTATTTTCTTGAAGTCACCTAGTAAACTGCCCAGCAAGGGTTCCTATATCCGACAGCAAGCAGTCACTGGGTATGGTCTAATAGTTCTTTATTGTTTGCTTTTTTGAGAGAGAGAGAGAGAGAGAGAGAGAGAGAGAGAGAGAGAGAGAGAGTACCCTCCCACACATAGAAAAATGAGGACTCAATATGTATTGTTTACTATTTTGTCTTTACTGTCAAATTTAGTATCTGCCTCAAGGTAAACAATCAATCAATAGCTCCTGATTGAACAAGCAAATTGCATCTGAGGGAGATTGTTCAATTCCAGTGCCTATGTTCTTAATTAGTGTATTCTGTCTGTGAAATAGAATGATGAAAGGGCATCAATGTGTATCCTCATCCCAAGGGACCAGTGGTGACCAGATTAACAGCGTCCCTCATTAGGTTTTTATTGCTGAAGATAGCAGGAACATGGATGGATCCCTATTTCGGAACCACACTCCTGGGTTTGACATTGCAGAGTAATAGCCAGCTATTGTTTTCATGCATTAAACCAGACTTCAGGAAAAACACAGAAGAAAATCTGAAACTAGGGGAAAAAATAACCCTATATTTGTTTACAAATTATTTCAATTTAAACCAAGAAACAAAGATATTTCTTGCTATTACTTTAAGCTTGTTGGTTGCTGTATATCATTATTACTCTTGAGATCTTCCCATTATTTCAAAATTGTGAGCTATACGAAATTAAAATTAGAAAGGGGATTTGAGTCTCTGCATTTCCCAGACGAATTTTTTTTTAACCTGAATAATTTGCATATGCTCTCTCTGGGTTTTGATTCAGTAATTTTAACACTATTTATGAAATGATCAGGTAACAGCACTAAGTTAATAAGTAGAGACCACAGTAGTGTTACAGCAGGGCTTTGGTGGCATCCCAAAGAAATCAAAAGCAAAAGTAATAATGTTTGCTTAGACTCAAACTGTGTACCTGTTTAGAGTGAGTTTTTTCTGTAGTCTATGTCTAAATTCATTCTAGGAATCTGCTAGTTTGTTTCTGGATGGTACGTTACCATCGTAATTAGTTATCTTCTGCTCTGCAATTGCCGTCATAGAGCTTCCTTCCAGGTGCCACTTAACAGATGAGTTTGTTCAGAGATTGATTCCATAGCAAAAAGATTAATGAAATCATCTATATTAATTTTGTAGTTACACAGACCTTGAAAGATACATGTGGGAAAAAAAAACATTAATAAAAAAGCAAAATGTAACTCAGTAACATTTTGACACAAGTGTACAATCTATTAAGAAAAAAAAAAAAAAGATGCTATGCCTATTTCTTCACACTGAAAGCCAGACAGGGCATCTCTGTTTCCCATCATAATAAATATTTATTGCTGGGGATTTATTTACTAACTTACTAAAACTTGCTTTTGACTTTCATTGCAGACATGCAATAGCAATAATTCTCCTAGTTCTTAAGAAAAAAAAAAAAAAAACTTAAAGAGTTTGCCTAGAAGCCAGTTTTGTCTGCCTAGTAGGCATATGCAGTACTCTACTATTCAGTTAAAATGCAGATCAAGTAGTTTGTGATTAGGGAACTATCTAGTCTTCACTAGTAAGGTCTGCTTCTAAGCCACCAGAAAACTGCTCAATTGGCATGTACTTATTCTCTTGCTGTCTTTGTTAAAAAGTATTTTAGTGTAAATCTTTTCTCTCATAGTCACATAAAGAATAAATGAAGGAATAATGATTTATTTTTAATAAAGAAGTAAACAACTATATCCAACAATTTGGAGAAGGGAATGTGGATTACCCATTCATAACACAACTAGTTCTTTCTTTCATTATTCATCAGACTACTCGATGCTTACTGTGACAGGACATTACCAATAAGGAAATATTGATAATCTAACATAAAGTGTCTCATCTGGAGACTCCCATAAGCTTTTGGAGGTAAGATTTTTGCTGTCAGGAAAATATTCATCATTTAACTAAATATCTCCTATTGTACAAGATAATATGGGTTAGTATAATATGATTTGCAGTCTTTGGAACAAGAGAACCCCAGGATTCAATTATATCCCAATACACCTCCAACCAAGAAAATATTTAACTTCAAAGAGTCTCCATAGTCTCATCCACAAAATAGAAAATACAGAACTGGATAGTGATGGTCACTACATGAGATGATGCGGATAAAGAATCTAAGCATATCAATGCTATCATTATAACTGAGAGAGCACTTAGACAAATTCTCGTTAAACTTTCTAAGTTTTGAGGAACAACACAGAAGCACCGGTTTTGTTTGTTTGTTGCTGTTTTGTTTTGCTTTGTTCTGTTTTAATTACGTCCTTAAGTTACAAAGGAAGAAATAGTAGCCATGACTCCTGTTCCTATTTTTTTTCTTAAAGAAACACTTGACGGAAATAATATGCCCCGGAACAGATCAGGTTCTCTCCCCGCTCTCCCTCCCTCCTTCCCTTCCCGCTTCCCTCTCTCCCTCCTTTTTTTCTTCTTCCTCTTTCCTTTCCTCTTCTCCTCCTCCTCCTTCCTTTCTCTCACCTCCTTCTTTTCTCTTTATTCTCTTTCCTTTCTCATATCACTATTTAGAAGACTAAAAGTTATTTTAGAAAATATCAAAAGACTATGGGTAATAATTTGTTGTTTGAGAAAGCAGTGTTTTTCACAGAGAAGTGCTAGTATTAGCTTACTAGTAAAGCTGGTCACACTCCCTCTTTAACTCCCTTCCTGATTTCATTTAACAAGAATAGACTGGATCAAAACACTAAAACTGCAGAGGTAATTCACAGCAACACATTATCACTTAGATCTTTCTTCTGCTTCACAGCCCAGAAACGACATTCAGCTGATACCGAAGGACTCTAGATCATTTGGAAACACTCCTCTGACCTTGATCTCTGCTTTCCCAGAAAAGCTATTATCACCACATCTCCTGAATGCAGGTTCAATATGTGAGGCAGTTTGACTCTAGAGGTTTGGGGAGGTCATGGTTCTCGGGGAGCCATTCTTTCAGAACCAAAGCTTTTAGTGCTCAAATCCCTTGCTTCATCAGGAAAAAGGAAGCTTTCAGTTCCACAATAGAGTCTGTTGGGTACTGCCTTTTCTGCAGATATCATTAGATATGAACTTTGCCTTTTGGATTTCCTTTTGATGCTCTTGATCTGTGTCTTTTTTGCCTTGTAATTATTCCTACCAAAGATTCAAGCCAAGCTCATTGTGCCATGATGCATTTTGTTGTAACATGATATGATGAAAAGTGATGTTCCAAAATTCTAAATCAATATTCTGCATCCAGATTTGATTGTTAAAGTCAAATTGGATACTGAGGCTAATTTTTCATTTAAAATGCTAATATACAGGGATGCGCCAATGAATATTGATGTTACCAGATCAGAAATCTTTTCTGGATATAACATGCTGCTCTGGTATTTATTTATTATGAACAAATATCAGTATATAATTGAGATCCAGGCTCAGATTCTCTGGTCCTTTAATAATGGATTCATTTTATAAAAGAATATGATAAGGAGATGTTAAAATAGACTATTTAACTGTATTTATGGGATATTGGGGCAATGAAGTTAATTTAGTAATATACTTGTCAGAAAATAGAAAAGCTATAATCCAGTGTGTTAAAGAGAAAAATGGAAAAGAAGAAAGTAGTTTTAAGAAGCTTTATAGTTAAATGAATGGCACATTGTGGTTTTTAGGTAGAGAGAATTTGCCTTCACACCTGCACTGATACTCATAGATCAAATGATTTAGCACCCCTCATGAAAATCTTAGGCTACACACATGCAAAGTACATTACTCCATTATATCTAGAAATTTTATTCTATTAGATTTGATATAGAACAAAAAGAACTATTTCCAATGTAGGACTTTGTAGGCTCAGTTCACTAACACACAAATCATGAGAAAAAGTCATTAGAGTGTCACTGTATTGTGTTGCATCAAAAGAAATTTTTAAAATATTTTCACTATTGATTTAAGAGAAAATAGCAATAGAAATTGACATAATAAAGGAGAAAGAATTTGAATTGTTTTTTCATTTGTTTTGGCTTGGTTTCTGGAAACAGGGTCTTCTTTGAGTCCAGGTGAACTTGAACTCACAGACCATCCTGCATCGGTCTCCCCAGTGCTGGGATTACAGGTATACATCACCATGTGTAGCAAGAATCTGGAGTGTTAAACTCTAGCTCTGTCACTAAAAACTGAGTGACCTTAGACAAATTACCTAAATTCTCTAAACACCATTTTCCACCTTTCTAAAAATAAAAATAGTCAATAATCACTTTTGCATTCAATTATATTTTTCAATATTCTTTTAGATTTTATTATAAGGAAATAAAATCATTTTTTTCAGGATTTGAAGCAGATAAATTCAGCAGAACTCAGCAACCATCTCATGACTGCTGCAAGCAAAGTATCTATATCCTTCCCTAAATTTGGCGTTATTAGTATAGAAGCAAAGTGTAGGAGTCAGGCCAATGTGACAAGAATTTAACTTTACCAGCTCAATTGATTGGTTTATTACATCTTTTCTTCCTTATTTGTTTCTTTTTTAACCTCTCTCTTTCCTATTTTCTTTTCTTATTTTATTCTCTACTGAAAGATTTCTTCCACAAAAGGGAGAAATGTAAAGACAATATATATCACTGATTATCACCCCTTCAAAATTAGCAAAATTAAAGGATTTATTATTCCAGATTTCAAAATATGTCTACGAGACAGGATGGTACTGTAAAGATCAGTGTAACAGAAACTGGGAGTCAATAAACAAAGTCTCACATTTATATCCGTCATTTTTTAACAGTGATGTTGTCTGAGTCCACTTATACTGCTATAACAAAACACCTGAGTGGAAGTCAGTCATAAATAATAGAAACTTATTTTTCCCACACTTCTGATGGCTGTGGAGTATGATCTCAATATATCAGGGTTTAGTGCCTGGAGGAGGCTGCTCTCTGCTTTCAAGATGGAGCCTCATTGCTCTGTCCTCGCAGGGCAGAAGGGGTGAACAGTTCATCCACACATGGCAGCCGGAAGAAGGACAAAGAGAACCATGCAGTACTCACCAGTTCAGCCCATTATAAACTGCTAATCCCATTCATTAGGAAAGAGCCTTTATGGTATGAGCCTCTTCCAAAATCTTACCTCTAACTACTGTCATACTAGGGATTAAATTTCCATGTGAACTTTGGGGGGACGTGAAACTTCAAACCACAGAAGATTCCATGACAATGTATAAGGCAAAAAAAATTGTCTTTTAACAAATGGTACTGGAATAACTGAACATTACAGGCAAAAGAATGAAGTGAGTTCTCTATGTCATACTACGCAGGGGCATTAAAATTGATCATAATCCTAAGTGTCAGACCTATAAACTTTAAACTCTTAAAAGAAATCATATATATAAATTCTCATGATCGTTGATTATGTAGTAGTTGAACAGTGAACATAGATATATTACATGTGAGGTAGCCTGTCTTAAATTCTGTTACATGGCAAATCTACATGAAGTAAAAGAAAGTCCTTTTCACCTGGTTAGCTTCACAGTACCAAGTGCTTAATTATCTTTCATTCAGCCATATTTATAACTCCAAAAGTGAAAATACATTATGAGGGGCAAAATATACTAAAAACTATTGCCTTCTTCTAGAAGTAACAATTGAAAATAATTTTCCTGGTTATGTATAAACAAGTTAAATAATATATTCATATTTTAAAATTAATTATTTTTTTTCAGTTGAATCCAGGGCTTTCACACCAACCTTTGTATCCACCCTTTTTTAAAATATTTATTTCTTTTTATCGATTTGTTTGAGACTAAGTTTCCCAGGCTGGGACTAAACTTGCCATCCTTCTGCTTTAGCCTCCAAGAATTCCAGAATTACAGGCGTGCACTACCATACCTGCTTTAAGATGAAGGTTTCAAATGAAAATTATAACATCTGCCCAAATTTAAAAATCAAGAATTATAAAAATTTTAAAAGACATAAAATTACTAATACTAAAAGTTGTCTTACCTTCTCCCCCTCTGTTACCCCGAGGCAACCACTTTGAAGTCTTTCAACTGTTTCTTCTGCTTTTTAATGGCCATTTCTCTAAATAAAACATTTATACTTTTTGTTTTTATTCATTTTGTCTCATTATCTGTTGTTCTCCTTTTAAGGTAGTAGAAATGGTATTTCTCAAATACACATTCTCCAGCTTCTTCCTGATTCTGTCAATAATTTGTGTTATTTTTTTCTTCTTCTGGTAAAATAGTAAGCATTTATGTTTAAACAATGCTTAATACATTCATTCCTATGTCTCTCTTTTTTTGAAGGAGTTGATATTGCATTTTGAGTCTGGATGCAGTCCTGGAGGAGGAAAAACAAAAAAGACCTCAGCCATTTCTCTTAAGGATATCAACTTTTTGGAGGAAGCCTCCCTTGTTATGAAGGGTAAGCTTCTTTACTTAGAGACCAGTCACTGAAATACTAATAACATTTAAAAAGCACCTCCACAGCAGCATCTAGCTTGGTATCTAACAAAACCAGCTGGGCTCCATTGCCTCGCCAAGTCTTCATATAAAATTAACTATCACGGAGGGTCAGTATAAGCAAACAGAGATTATCTATAAAGAGATTTTCTCATTTTTAGCTATTATTTCCATTTTTTACACTGTAAAAATTAAAGAACTCTATTAAATAACCATAACAATCATCAATCAGTGCAAGATATAACTTTCTATTTGATCAAGCTACTTTTCAGGGTTTTTTTGAAGATAGTTTGCCAGTGAGTAATTTTGAGCAACAGAATGACACTAACTAAATGGATTTTTAGAAAGTTCATATTCAGGTTACACAAGAGAATGAAATGTTATATTTTTCTCTAAACCAGTGAGATGATAAGGACATGACCTAAGGAACTAATATTTAGGAGATTATACAAAGAGTTTTTTTAAAATTAATTAAGTTGCTGTCTCTGTGAAAGCAGGTGATTTGATAACTACCCAGATTTCCAATTTGCTCATTTTGAAGTGCAGTAGTGTCAAGAAACAAGTGAAGAAAAGAATTTAAGAGAAAAAAATTCAAGTTCATTTCTGGCATATTCAGCTTCCAACACCTGTGAGTCTGTGTGTCATAAGTGCTAATTTATGTATCACCTGACTGGACTACACATTGGCCAGACATTTGCATAAACATTATTGTTTAATGTATTTATGTTTCTGAAAAAATCTATGTAAACTGTGTGTGTGTATGTGTCTTTCTGTCTGTCTGTCTGTCTGTCTGTCTGTCTGTCGGTGTGGTGGTGTGTGTCTCTTTTGTCCCCCTTTTCTGGACAGCCCTGACTAGCACGTAGAAGACCTGAAGCATCCCAGCTGCAAGGCATCCGTGGTGCTGTCCCGGGCATTTGTGATGATCTTTCTTTCCTCCGAGGGAGTTGTCCTTGGAGGTACTCGCATGGCTTAACATCTTCCTTATTTAGCATTCTGACCAAATGACATCACTTCAAATAGGATATTCCTGATCACCTTTAAAAATGCCCCTGTCATCCTTTACTCAAATCTTGTGTTTCCCCTGAAGGCTTTAATTTTATGTAACATAATTATAAATATGGTTGTTGTCTAAAGGTAGAAATTTTATTTTGAGGCAATAATATGATCTTTTAATTATTGTACTGAGAGCTCTATATTGGTTCCATTACAGTACTGTTTTTTCCAATTACCGTATCGATCTACATTGTATAGGAATGCCTATTAATCCCATACTCTGTCAAGAAGTGTTTAAAACATTTTAATGTGTATTAATCTGATATTTTGAAAATGCAATTTCAACTGTGAAGATGTTTCAAAACCTATCTGAATGTCTCCAACTAATTGTTTATCCACTAAATTGTTTTCCTAATTTTTCAAACTGAAAATACAATACAGTATTCACATTTCATTCTATGTCTGTAGTGTCACTCATTAGAATATTATATTTATTATAAAAACAGTGATCAAATCTTGGTCTTTATTCTTTCTGGTTTACATGGCTTTTTAATACTTTGTAATACTCCAGTAATTTTCAATGTAAGGTTTGCTATAACTAAAGTCCTAAATTTTGTAGGCTTGTACAGTAATTTGACTCTTTTTAGCCATTTGATATTTATCACCATTCTTTAAATTCAGAACTTACCATTTTCCTTTTTTTTTTACTTTCAAGTTAGCTATCACATTTTAAAAAACAAACAAACAAACAAACAAAAAAAAACCACAGGTAGGCCAGGGACACAACTCAGTAGATAAGCACCTTCCTGCCAAGCACAAGGTACTGTGTTCAATTCCTGGTATCAAAAATTAAAAAAAGAAAGACAAAGAAAGAGAAAAAAAGAAAAGAAAGAAAGAGAGAGAGAGAGAGAGAGAGAGAGAGAGAGAGAAAGAAAGAAAGAAAGAGAGGGAGGGAGGGAGGGAGGAAAGAAAGGAAAGGAAAGGAAAAGAAAGGAAAGGAAAAAGGAAAGAAAAAGAAAGAAAGAAAGAAGGAAAGAGAAAGAAGGAAAGAGAAAGGAAAAAACAGAGAGGCTATAATCCTCCGAAACTGAACTTAAGAGACTAGACCAATATCACTCTGATCAGTGAATAATATTATTGCTAGATTTTATATCATAATGCTACAAAATTAGCATTGGGTTTCTTAGTGTCTCTTGTTCTTCAGAGTATCTGTTCATTACATCTTGCATTATATAATCTGTTCCCGTAAACAGTTTTTTTTTAAATCTTCTCGTTTGTGAATTTATCCATGTATTTCTATACTCTCTGTATTATAGTGAAAAACAAATCATAACAAGACAGCAAAAAAATTCCTAGAAAAACATGCACTGAGTAACACACAAGATCACAATATTAGGTGATCTTCCGTAGTTACTATGCTTTCTCTTGTTATTTTCAATAGATATGTCCACATCATTGGGCTTAATATAGTTAAACATAGTATTACCTAGCTATTTTTTATAAAAACACAACTTTGAAAACATTGTAGAACTTGAGAGCTGTTGATAATTAATACCAGTGTGAATATCTTTTACATCTTGTCATCTTCAGAGTATTGTCTGATAGTTACTTTTATTTTAAGACAAAAAATGACAGACTTTTACCTAAAAGTAACAGAAAACCATGAATTCAGATGTCTTTAAAGTAACAGAGTGTCATTCACCAAATCTTTTGACAAATATTAATTTAGTACCTATCACATACCAGCTACTGTAGTAGGCTTTAGTAGTAGACTATGACTTTGCTTCATAGAGCTTTTGTTTATTGAGGAGGAAGAAAATAAGCTTAAAAATGAATTTATTGTGTAGCAATGAGCTCACTATAGGGGAAATGATCCAGAATTTATTAATTGAGTTGACAAAATGCCTCCGTTTCCCCTGATCTGCTGTATGATCTTTAGTACTGACTTCAAGTTCTAGTAGGTAGGAAAGTGGACATGGAAGTTCCTGATACCTGTTCTTCCAGAGAAAGAAGATGACTATTTCTTACTTTTGCTTTTATTTGAGATCCCAAGCCTTCAGCTGACTTTTCCTTATCTGAGTCTGTAATATTTGGGCACCTTCTAGTTTCTGAGCTAATTATTAGCACAAGTAAAAAGAAATTGGCACAATTGCTTCAGGAAAATAATCTGGTTTAGAATCAATGCCCAAGTCAATTACAATGCTTTTACTGTAATCTGAATAATACAGATTTTAAAGGCAAATACTATGGTCTTTTTAGTAGCTGTCTTAAAATTTTTTACATTTTCTCTAATCTAGACGTCACTAGGCAGATAAAAGGGATTTAAGGGAGTTTTATTACTCTCTTTTATTCGTGATAGGCTGTATCAAATAGGTCTCTTTAGAAAACTTATTTGTCTTATTACAATCTTCCACAATAAGTTTTTCTTCCAATTTAAATTAACTTGAAAGCAATATAAGCATAAATTTATTAGAAGGCAAAGTCATACATTCCACTAATTTTCTAATATATTTCAAACATTAGAATAATGTGAAAAATACATTCATAGAAGGAAAGTCATTTAATTTCTAACAGGTAGACCAAAAGACAAACTAATTAAATCCATTCTGAGACACCTAAAATACAGCTGTTTTATGGTAGAAATAAGTAAGTTTTCTGTATTTGTTGCAAAGAACACATTGCTTCTTTTTGTTTGTTTGTTTGTCTGTTTATTAGACTCATGCTTACTGAAAGAGTCAAAAACTCTTGGTTTGATTGTGCTTATTTTTGATAAATATTGCAACTAGTTTCTAGCAAATATATTTATTACTAACAGTAATACTTCAAGATTCCCTACCGTGGTCAAATGTAAATAATGCTCCACTCTTTCATTTGGGAGTGCGTACAAAGAAAAAAACAGTAATGTTATCTAAAAGTAAACAAATTCCTACTGTTTAAAAGATGTTAAGTAATAAAGTTATTTAGTCTTAGCTTACATTTATTTCTAGATGTTAAATTGGCAAAAAATGCTGGCAGATACCTTTTAGTAACATGTAAATTTAAGACTTGAGAAAAAATTTTTCTGAGTTTCATGTAAGGATTATGTGACTTTTGAGTAACTTGTTGAGTGAAATCTATGAATAGAAAACATGTAAGTTGTAAGAATTCTGTCATACATATATTGTTTTCAATTGAAAACAATATTGAAAAAGAAGATGAGTATCCTACAAGATAAAAATCCTTAATGACATAAAATATATCTATCTTCATCATCACTTTTTTGCATCATAGATGAGACGCTATTATAAACATATAGTATTAATATATTAATATTAACATAAATTTCATATCCATATCCAGATAATCAGGTATACTATCAAGAAGTCATCCTGAAAGAGAATATCCCTCTTTCAAAGATGGTGCTATTTTCCATATTACTATTTGGAATGTCTATTTTCAGAGTGCTAATCTCTTGTATAATATAGTAGCCAGTTTCATCATGTTAGTGTTACACATTTTTTTCTTCTTCCAAAATATTATTCATCAGTGAAATCACCACAAAAGTATTTGATTTGAAGCCAAGTAATGTTCACTTATAGAGAAAATAACTAGAGGAAGTACATCATCAAAAGAGGAGAATTTGCTAATCTTGGTAATTATTTTGAAAAGAAATGAATGCTTTGAATCTAATAATGTTGGAACCTGTGGGAAAAAGACCCAGTCTCAGTTAGTTAAACATTGGTTTATGTTCTTTAGAAACCCAATATGTAAAAAAAAAAAAATTATATCACCACTTATTATATAAAATAAAAGCATAAGTTATGCTGATAAGGTCGGTTAGGTGGTTTTTGAAGTAATTACTGAATATATTTGACAGGCATCTGAACTTCTCCATGTTGATGCCTTATGGGGCAGTCTTCTGGTCTCTCCAGGGGTTCAGATGGTTTGTTTGTTTCTTTTTCTTTTCTTGGCACTTCTGTTTATTTGTAGAGTTGGAGAGCTAAACATAATTTTATAATAACTCAGTTTTAATTTTGTTTTTTAAGAGATATGAAATAGAATCATTTCATATTAGCTAAATTTAGCTAAATTCCCCAATCAAAATAAGTCTGAATAACCAGAACTTATTAAAAGCATCTGGCAGGCATTTAGATATTGAATTTTGGTTCCTCACTCACAGTGAGTTTAAAAGAAGACACTGAAACATTGGAGATTAGGAGTTGTCCAGAGGAAGATATTTTCAGGTATTCATTTCCATCCTGTCCTTATTAGAGGATGGTGGGGACATGTGATTCCCATTTTTAACCTAGAAAACTATGCTTCAAGGACCACCTATGTTCTAGATCTGGAACAATAGATACTTACTGGTGTCAAATTCAAATATGAGAAATCTAAAAGACTAAGTTCTAGTTGGTCTGATTGTGGGGGAAATGCTGAAATGGCCTTGCATTCCTGGACCCAGGATACAGGACTATTTCTTCTGGAATACAAGTGGGTACTTGAGCAAAGAAGCACGTTTGAGAACATGTTAGATCCTGCCAGAGGGCCATGAAAGTATGAGGAAAGCAGCAGATAGCTGCAGGTATGTGCCACTGAGTTCCTCTGGCCTGAGTAGACATAAGTGACTGGCTTTAACAAAAGGAGCCTGCAAGAAGGAGATGCTCAGTAATCAGGGTCTCTAGAAACCCCTAAATCAACCCAGGAGAGAAAGTGTCAGTTTCAAATCAGTGCCAGATTCACAAAGCATGTGACCAACTCGTAACAATCTGAGAGAAGTGAGAACTTGCTTCATACCTCCCTCTCTTTCCCCTTAGAGAAACTGTAGGGGTGGAGGATGAGAATTATAGTCAGGAAAGTAACAATAAAGTCTTCTAGGTTCTCTGTTTCCATTGCTATCAGTTCACCTGACCCAAGAATGTACTAAAATAATCACATCTTTTTTTTTTAATTTTATTTAACGAGAAAAGAAAAAAAAGCAGGGAAAGGGTACAAGTTATACAGATTTACAGAAAACAAAAAATGAACAGTAGGAAATCACTAGTTAATGGATTACATATTGTCATCTTAGAAATAATTGTTCAAGTCACAAAATTAAAGCTTGTAAAGTGGACATTCCATCAATGATACTGCAAACAGTTCTGTTCATTGATCCAATAAAACTCTGTGATATCATTTTCTATCTTATACACTTAAATATACATGCAGTTATATAGTTTGGAGCACTTTCTTTTCCTCTCTTTTGTACCATGACTATTACACATTTTGGGTTTCATTGCTCCCACGGTTCTTATTACTTTTTTGGAAGAGAGTAAAACCAAATGTGACATAACAGAACAGAATCGGTCAAGTCAAAAGGGTGGACATAATAGATAATGTAAAAACATAATACAAGGTGATCAACAATGGTTACCATAATGCCTCCCGCTATCTCTAATAGAATTGCCTATATCGTTAGTTATAATACAATTGAACAAAACAGTGAAGAATAAAACTGACAAAACCAAAACATTGGAGACATTGTAGGTCTTCAAAAGTAGATAAAAGTCAACAAGAATGGGCGTCATAATGAATCTCATTATCTTCACAGCTGATGCCTAAACTTTCGAACCTGATACTATCCAGCAAAACAGAATAGGGGAACATCAGTTAAAAACCAGAAGGTGAGAGTAATACAGGGCTTTAAATCAAGGTAATGAAAAGTCAAAGTGGGTTACTATAATATATACTGCTATTTTTTTCCTTTAATTAAAAGGATAAAGATAAAAAAGTAAATAATGGAGTGGAGATTGAGATAAAAGAGGGCATAACAACGAAACAGCGCAGATCAAAACATAACCATTTAAGCAGAATAGTGTTTCACCACCAGATAATCCTAACCTAAAAGTAGTTACCATATTGTCTCTTTCTATGAAATCGTTGAGTACAACTTCGTATACTGTAGCATTAAGTATATCAAAACAATGTAAAACCATTCAAGAGAATGACAGCATTACAGAGTATTTAGAATCGACTAACAGAAAATGAACAATGGTCTCTGTATAATCTCCTTGTCTTTAAAAGGTTTTTGCTTATACTATCGTACATAATAAAATCCAATAAGATACAGCCTATTTAGACCATTGGAGACAGAAGGACAAAAGCTAGATGAGACTTCAAAACAAGATGATACTAAATCAGTATTACCTATTAAGATGTCATTTTCTCCAAAATAGCTGTTCCTATCATCCAATCTTCTCTGCCTCATTTCTGTTGAGCTCTTTTTCTGTCAGTAGCTGTCAGTTTGTCTTCTTCATTTTGTTCTCTGCTCCATTCGTTGTGGCCTCTGCCATTATTTCTGGATTCCTTGTATTTTTCTTTTTTTAGAATATCCTGCAATACTCTCTGTAGAGTTGAATTGGTGGTTGCAAATTCCCCCAGTTCCTCTTTATCCTGGAAGCACCTTGTTTTTCCATCAATTTCAAGGGACAGTTGTGCAGGATATCTCAATCTTGGCTGGAGATTATTATCTTTCAAAGCTTGAATTATTTCCCCCCACGCTCTTCGTGATTTGATGGTTTGTGCAGAGAAATCTGCTGTAATTCTGATGGGTGTTCCCTTGTAAGTGGTCTGTTTCTTGTCTCTGACAGCTTTTAATATTCTGTTCTTGTATTGAATTTCTGGAATTTTTATTATTATATGCCTGGGTGTTGCTCTGTTTGGGTTGTAGGTAGCTGGGGTCCTGTATGCCTCATACATCTGAGTATCTTTACCTTTTGCTAAATTAGGAAAATTCTCCTGGATTATTTCTGTGAGTAGCTTTTGTAGTTCACTTGTTTGTGTCCCTACTTCTTCTTTTATGTTCTTAATCCTTAAGTTATGGATCCTCTTATCATCTTCTTGTCTTTGTATTATTGCTGTTTGTTTCTTTGTTATTTTTAAGAAGTTTTTCATTTCATTCTCCCATATTACAAGTCTGCCCTCCAGTTCAGATAGTCTGTCCTTAGTTTCTTTCAAGCTGTTATGCCAGTCTTCGATAGACTTCTTAGTATCTTGGTAGTCCCTTTGAACCTGCTTCACGTATTCTATGCTTTCTCTGTTTTCTCCATCAAACAATTCTCCCCTTTTTTTTCTGTTCTTCCATTCCACCACCTGTTTTTTCTTGGGTGGTACTTAGCATTTCTCTAACTATTCTGCATACTTCTAGCTTCAGGTCGTTGATAACTTCATTCCTGAATTGGTCTATGAGGCTCTCTATATGGCGCCTTATGTGTATTGGTGCGGTGTCTGCTATTGCCTGTTTCTCAGCATTGGGGGCCGAGGAGCCTTTCTTGTTGCTGCCTCTTCCCATGCTGCCTCTTCTTCTCTGTTCCTTATATATGCAAGCTTATATAAGAGGCCCAGCTTCTCTCCCAGTCAGCCACAGCCTGATCGAATTGCGCCAGTTAGGTGTTCCCGCTCACCGCTGCGCACCAGGGAGTTACGGACCAGGCAGCCTACGCGTCTCCCCTCCTGGCCACCGTCAGGCTGTGGGATCTGGGTTGGAACAGTCTACCAGGTTCGCCGGCAGCGTCATGCAGGCCAGGCACTTTTCACCAATCCCGCCCGAAAGGGGGATGTGTGGCTGGAGTCGCCACCGCGCCCTGCTCCCGCAGGACTGCTCGGGCCCAGAAAGTCCTCTGCTGGAGTCAAACTGTGGTAGAGTGTCAGTTTCTCTCACTCACCTCACCACAAGTCAGTGCACGCCTCCCTGCCGTTCGCAGATTGCCGTTCTCAGAGCTTCTGCGCGTCTCTCTCCTTGCAGAGCCACTGTAGAGGCAGCCAGCCGCCGCGCGGCGGAAAACCCAAATCGCGGCTTACAATGGCGCGGGGTCCAGCCTCCACACCGAGGCTTTTCTGTTCCTGTTTTAGCACCAGGACTGCATTCCAAGTTGGTTTCTCTCAGCCCAGTTCGTTCCTGAGTCAGCAGAGCATATCTCCACCTGCTTATGTCTCCTTAGTCCGCACCATTCCTAGCTTCTGAGCCGAGTCTTTCAGAGAGCCTCCAGTAGTTGCTGTTATCTGTCCGCCATGTTCTCCCGGAAGTCTAAATAATCACATCTTTAAAAGTGAGAGTTCAAATCCAAAAGTTATATCTAGAAGAAAACAATCTCTGAGTTGAAATCAGTGACATTAGTGATTAATAGGCAACCAACATAGGAAAAGCAAAAAGATAATATGAATAAATTTCTGATTTGTTCCCGGCTCTGTGCCAAACAGTTTAAGTATATTATCTGTAATTTTAATAAAAGGTGTTATAAGGCTGGTGAATTTAAGACAAAGTGTTAGAAGGCTGTGAGTGTATCTCAGTAGTAGAGCACTTGGCTACTATGTATGAGACTCATAAGTTCAATCTCCAGCATTAAAAAAAGGAACAAAGATCTTATAATGCCAATTTTTTCACTGATAAAATAAAACCACAGAAAAGTTAAGTCACAAATATCTATTGTAGTGATAGACACAAAATTTTTTTTAAAAAATGGAATCTTTTCTACTTTATACCCTATCAGGAAACCTAAAGTCATTTACGTGGAGAGTCTTATAACTTTTGCTATTTTCTATCTTCTCACCCATTGTCCTTTTACTATACACCCATTCTATACAATTGGACTTCTATATTTCACTTTCCTTTGGATTTATCTGAAGACTCAGTCTGTCATTCCAGTTCCTGCATTTTAGAACCACATTAGAATTGTAGAAAAGGACATGGACAGTATAGAAGGCCAAAAAACACAGCCTGCACCTATATCAAGGTGCCATTTCCATCACTGACATCCCTCTAGATACACTGACTTTCAGCAGATACTGGCACAGGCCCTTGCAGAACCCTTCTGCTGGGAGTCTTGTCTTCTTCCAGGTGTCTGCACATCCAGTTCCTTTTCTGTTGTTTTGAAGGAGGTGGTAACATCTTGACTTGATACCACCTGCTCCTCCAGAGTCCTACTCATCATCTTACTTAAAATTATGACCTTCTCCATAAGTCAGTAGCTCTGATTCTCCTTTCCTCATCTTTTGTTGTTGTTGTTGTTGTTGTTGTTGTTGTTGTTGTTTGATCCTTCTCATAGCACTTGACACTGTGGATTTGTCATTGTTCTTCGTCAAGTATCTAAGAGTCTTTGGAAAACTACAGACATATAACATAAACTTATTGCATAAGTGAATTGCTGAATATTGATTTTTTTTCCCTGCCAGCTTTTCACATGCTATGTTGACTTCGTGACACCTTGATATTAGTTTTGTCTCTGTTTAACTTGCTGGTATTCACTCGGTAATCACTCTGGAAATGCTTTTGCTAAAGTTTCCTCTATGTCTCATCAGACCTGTCCGGGTTTCAGTTGTCCCAAACAGTTGAAATAGCCCAGTTCCTGAGCCATTTCCACCCTAATAATGACTAAGCTTGGCCTCCATTCTGAAAGTCTTTGTAAAACACAAGGGACAATTCAAAAATTTTATTTTGAGAGCATTTACATTTCTCTCAAAATAGGCTTTATTAGTTATGTCACTGATCTCATTTCTCCTATATAAATGTCTATAAAATGTTGTATTTCATCACAATAAATTTTGATATGTGGACAAACTATAATGTGCAATATATAGGCTCTTTTCCAGATTTTGCATATTGGTCTCTGATTCTACTTTGTAATTATAATACAGTCATGAACAAGCATTTCCATGTAATGTATGATAGCTGATTTTGCCTAAAACTCAGAAAGAAATGTTTGTCTGAGACTGGCATAAAATACACTTAACATTGTCTATGACTGAGAAACTCATAATTCTTAATCCTACAATGAAAGGTATATAGAGAAAATTATCTAGTCAAGTCTGTTCCCAGGTGGATCCATTTAGTGAAACTTTTCTTGGAAGAATCTGTAAAAATGCTAATAAACCACATTCCTCACCAGTTTAGACCTAGCTTTTATTTGTTTCTGGCTCTGAGATAACTTTGAATAGGCAATATAGTGTCACCATGGGTAATGAATGATGCATGCATGAGATAGTGACCTTAAAACAGCACATTTCTCTTAAAAGAATCAATTTAGACAACACTACTGCTTAAGTTTTATGAGCAATTATGTACCATGTCTTTCCTATATAAATGATAGAAAATCTATTTTAATCTACATTAATTTCCATGAAATTGTACTTTGGGTAGTATCAGTTAACAAAGATAAACTAGATATGAGCTATAGGTTTAAGAAAACACAGATTATGGAAAAATGCAGCAAAAACTTGAAAAATGTACTTTGTTTAAAAGTTCAGTGTTCTGTAAAAAATAAATAAGAAAAAACAGGAAATCTCTGCGTTGTACCTGGGGCATAGTGAGACTAACAATTCTGATAGATTCACCAACTTGGGTATATTCAGAGAATACTGTTGTCAATGATTAGAAGGCACTCTAGTAATTCTTAAGTCCAAGATATTATTATAATACAGTTAACCAGCTATACAGAATATTTTTAGTCCCTATCTTTAAATTCTTATTAGTTTAATCTTCCATAACCACACTTTGGCTCACTATTATTAACTTTTCTTTAACCATGCTAAGTTAGTAATTTCCGATGGCAACATAATGGGGGTGGATAAAATGTGATCAAATTTAAATTCACAACATAGACTTCATATTCTTTGTAAATAGCCTCAACTTCCTTGCCATAAGAAGACAGCATCACAATCCTTTTACCTGATTTCACAGAGACTCTTGTAGAATTGATTCACACAACTAAGCAAACTGGTATAACTTTGCTTTGTTTTGTTTTGCTTTGTTGTTTTTACAAAACTTAACTGAACTCTTATAACCACGTGGAAATTTCACATTTTAATACTTTCTCTCACATATCCGTACCTACTCTTTTATGCATTCTTAAATCTTCTTTTATCTACTTCCTTATGACCATTCCTATACCCTTCTATTGATGGCCTTGTTTTATACATTGTATAGTACAGTATAAGCATAAAGAAAGAGATTAAACAGTAAGTTTGCAGCACTGAGCAGGCTCTGGGTCAAATCTCATTACATCATTACCGGTTGTGTATCTGGGTGAATTGCATGCAATTTTTGTGCCCCTTTCTAAAATTATGATAATATTATCAGTCTTCTAAAGTTATAAGGAATACTAGCATACTACACTAATTTAACCAATGTATTTTTTTTATAAAATTAATAACATATAATAATCTAGCACATAGCAAAAACTTAATCAGCATTATCATCATTTATTATTCTTATGTTAGAAAAAGTGTTCCTTCTTTTAGCAAAAGTCCTCCACCTGCCATCACCCTCTCGAAAATATTTATCCTTCATTGAAATGATCAGCCATTCTTACTTTTTGTGCCTTTCTCACTGCTACATGAATAGGTGCTACTATATTCTGTTTCTAAAAAGTAGCGTCTCCTGACTCTTACTTTCCCATCTTTACCCTGGTCACCCACATCCTTTTATTCTGGTAAGATTTTCAAAGGTAGAATAGACCAGAAAACTGCTGAACTTTTTTAGCCATATGAAAAGCACTTTGATCATCTTGTAAGCCCTCTCAGAGGGCTCCCATCCCATTCCTGAAGTCATCTTATCCTTAGTGTCCAGGATGATCTCAGCCTTTCGATTTTCTGTCTGTCTGGTTTTTTGCTGAGTCTCATTTCCTCACTTCTTTCTTTTGTAACTTACAGGGCTTCCTTTGTTTCTTATTCTATACCATGTCCTCAGGAAAATATAGTTATTGCCATGGGTTAAAAGTTTGAGTTTTTCTCATTGAATTTCAACCTTTTCTTAGAATATGGCCTTTATTCCCTCTATTTGGTTGCTAAAGACAGAAAATTAGAAGCAATGTCCTACATGACTTTGTCCCTTCATTACCCACCCTTAACTATCCAGCATGAGCCTCATCCTACTAGATTCAAGTTCATTTTTGTAAGACTGTTCCCCAGAGGGGCTGGGGATTTAGCTCAAGGGGCTGGGGATTTAGCTCAGCGGCATAAGTGCCTGCCTTGCAAGCAGGCAGTCGTGAGTTCGATCCCTGGTACCAGTAAAAACGAAAAAGACAAAAAAAAAAAAAAAAAAAAAAAAAAGACTGTTCCCCAGATTCCTACATCTGTATTGCCATTTACAACTAGTCCATCCATCTTTCCTTTTGCTCTGTGCCAAAAGTAAGCCGGTCCATCTTCAGACAAATCGTTTCAGTGTACATTGGATTCTCCTCCTCTTCATTACCTCTTTCAGTATAGAAATGCCAGCACTCTTCAGTTTTAACAGCAAAGGCCTCAGAGCTCTGGGTGCTAATTCTAAGTATTATATGGTGTGACTTTGTCACTTGATCCTTATGCTGACCCTTCTGGGTAACTTCATTTCCCAAGACTAAGATTTTTCTGCTTCGTTGTCTTTTCACTTGAACATCACCTCTACACAGAATAATGCTCTTCCTCTTCCTCTTTACATTTCCCTGACTTTACTATGCTTCTTCTCTAGATCAGCACTCTTTGACTCCTGAATCTAAACCAGATTTGTCATATCATTTTACTCTTTTAACACATACCAATTATATAGTTCAATCGTAGTTATAGTTCAATTTATCTTTCTAATGTGTGAACTCCATGTGGCAGGTTTTGTTTCAATCCCATGTTCAACCTTTTGAATCCATTTAATATATAAAAAAATGAATACTAAATAGGTAAACAAGTAATAATATAAATAAAATGTGTACTTACCATCATTACCTCACCTCTTCAAATATCACCTGTGAAACTGATATAAGAATTTCTTCTTTATAAACTTCTATCAATAAATTGATGGAACAAATATGTACTATCAAAGATAAATTTCTATTAAATAGTTGTTGCCTTATTCTCCATCTTATTCAAAACAGCAGCCTAATATTTTTTTTTTTGTCTTTTTCTTTTTTATCAGTACCAGGGATTGAACTCACGACTGCCTGCTTTTAAGGCAGGCGCTTATGCAGCTGAGCTAAACCTCCAGCCCCCAGCCTAATATTTTGAGGAAAGTTTGATGCAACCAGATTTAAATTTTTATTTTCTGCTTTCTACCCAATTGTGCTCAAGTAATTTAACATTTCAGAGCAATGTGTTCTCTCATCAATAAAGATACTATGCTAAAACCTATACCTATAAGACTGTGCTCAAGAATACTCAATGAATGCAATTTCCCAGTTACTCAATAGTAAGCTACCACAGCCAGCACAATTTTTTCAATATTTTCTCAAAAAATTGTATTTGTTCACAGTTTAAAGATACAAAGTCATTTTAGAAGGCAAATAAATGAGAAGTGTGCCAGGTCTCTGTCTTTGGCATGCTTAATCAAAGGATAAGCTCCAGGGTTCCACTCACCAGATCTGGACTGAGTCCAGAAGTTTCCATTTTGACAAATCTTACAGACTAAATTAGTTGTTATGTTAACTTCGCTTTGAAGATCACTGTTTTACAATATGCCAATTTGAAACATAGTGGTATAGTTTGAAACATAGTGGTATTTTCAGTTCCAAACATCAATGTTTGAGTGACCCACAAGTAATAAATGAGGTTATGTTCCCTTAAAGGGCACATTTATTTCCTTGCAAGTTGTACATTTATTCAAGTTCCTTTACGAAATGAATTTAATGTTGAACTTAAGAAATATAAGAGCCATTCCTTTCACAAAGGCGCTGTTTATCAGGCCATCATACAAGCTGCACAAAAATCTCAATTCTTATACCTATTTATATTCTTGTATTTGGTAAAGTATTCTATCTACTAATAAGAAGAAATAATAAAGAAACATATGTTTAAGAAATAATGCAGCTCATCAAAAATTTCAACATTTTTCATTAGTCTCATAAGTATAAAATCTGGTTGCATTTTATAAAGGACATACTTTAAAAGACTGTATAATTGCAATCATGCAACATAAAAAGATCAGGAAAAAAGTAGCACATGTGTCTGCTGGACATTGCCACAGTTGTACTGTTGTTTACAGAGTCGTATACAATGTATATTTGTGTCAAAGGTATATAAAACTCACTTTGTCAGATTTGTGAATGAATCTGATTTACAAACATTCTCCTAGAACTGAACTCGTTTGTAAGTTGGTGACTTATTATATATCACTTTATCGTTGAATTAAACATCTTAAGTCTCAGTGGCTTCATATATAGAAGACATTTGCTTGTCTTGTTTTAATGTCAAAAGTGAATAAGAAAATTGAATGCTAAGCTACTAAGACACTCAAGGCAGAAAAGACTGTAAGACCTACATGAAATCCTGTAGATACCATATGCATTCAGCAAAGTTACTTCCACTTTTAAAAAATATATATAATTGGTTTTGCTTACTCCATGAAATATATTTAAAATTATCAAAATGCACAACTCACTTTTAAATGTATATTTACAGGACATAGAAATGAACTTTATATCTTGCATCTATGTTTTCCTCCAGATGTGTAGAATTCTGTTCTTATTTTGCATTATACTCAAGATAATTCAAAGGCTTGTTGACTCTTGTTCTTGAAATGTCAGAATGGCTAAGAGGTTTCCTTAGATCTCTGTTTCTTCCAGCTGAAATTAAGGTAAATGTTGTCTTCATAAACAGGAGATTTAAAGTAAGGCTCAAAAGAATCTCAGGCAGGGAAGTGCCTGCTCCATTCTACAATATCTGCTTCAGAAATTTGCTTGTTCTCCAGGAACCAGTGAAAAAGTTTCCTTCACTAGAGCAACACAGTCAAAAGCCGTTTTGAAAATCTTTCCCAATTCTTTTGACAATGTCCTGTTTTGTTGTCTCCTAGGCTTCTTGTCTTCCTGTGCACCTTTTTGTGCATTTTTATTTTTGTATTTTACATATCCTATTTTTCTGCTTAAAATGCCTTTATTTATTTTGTCATCTTTCCTCAACTGGAGAACTTTGGATGGTCCAGATAATATTTCAAGACAGACCTCAGAATCAGTTACTTGCCTTCTGAGAAGACAGGGCATAAGATGCTTTTATGTATATTTGAAATATTTTATTGGACCTTCCCTATTTCTTTTGAAAAGTTCATAAATTCTTTAAAATAGTGCAGTGTTTGACTCATCTTTGTACTTCTTCAAATTACCTATGTAGTGGAGACACATGCTATGAAAACAATATTCAACTGTATTACAAACAGTTCTTTAACACTACAAGTGAGGCAGTGTTCCATTTAATTTTCAACATTAATTAACTTAGAATACATAACTATGATGTAGATAATTTCATTATGACATTATTAGGGATAGTTAAATAAGACACAGTGTTGTTAATAGCAACTTTTCTAATCACATGGCAAGTAGATTGAAGAACCATTTGAATGCAGTTCTTCTAACTTTAGAGTTCAAGCTCCGTGTTCCTGATCATTAAAATATGCAACTTGGCCCACTAAAGGAGAATTAACTTAAAAATAAATCTTTCTTTCTTTATTATTTGACTGTGAGAAAATCATACTTAAAAGCTTCTCAGAGTGACTCTCAAAGATAACTACCACTTCACAAACAAAATTCCTGAAATTACTAGATTTCTGAATTCATAATAAAAAAGAAAGTAGAGGATATTCTATTAGATTTCTTTATTACTGAAGAATCATGAGTGAAAGCTAAGAGCACATAGTATCATGAAATAAAACAAAAACCATAGATAATTTTGCCTGTAAAAGTTAAGTGGATGAAAAAATGCATATTTTAATGAATTCTATTAATCAAAGAAGAGACTTCTGGATTGGGGAGTGCAGGAAAATACATCCTGACATGTATTTACATCCAGACCCTTCAGTGTAATTCTCATCTAGACTCCTCCACCATTTCTGCATCTACTGTAGGCTTCAGATAATTGCTTTCATAAAAACTATTTTAAAAGAAGCCAAAATCCTTGTCCTTGGGTAGTTTATATTTTAACACAGAGAACAGGAAAAAAAGATAAAGAAAAAAGAAAGGGCCTGTTGAAAACAATCTAGTTCTATGTCTGGTTAATATGTAAATTAAATGATACATCCTGGTTCTTGCTTCAATCACAGGGGAAAATAATGGCAAATTATTTTAGCCTTAGCACAATGAGATTTTAGGGAACTAAATTCTGGAGAGAAGTAAGACCCCACAAGTTGGGCAGATACCTGTGACCTGCAGAGGCACTTAGAAAACCTGACACAATGCGATGCAGTTCTGTCGGTCAAACATGTAGAAAACATACAGTGCTGTGCAAGAAAATGAGACAGTATTCTGTCAAGTTTGGGTAACAAACTAGAAACAGAAAACGCCCAAAATTCAGAGCTAATTTTTCTGGTCCCTTCACTGACTTGCCTTGAGTTCAAGGTCAACCTGGACGACATACTGAGACCCTGTTTCAAAAAACCAAAAAGCAAAGAAAAAAAGGCTCCACATTAAGTGCAAATGGTCTAAATGTACCAATTAATAGAGATTAACTGATTTCTGAATGTTGCCTACAAGGTATTCACTCTAAATACGAAGACACAGTACAACAACAAGGTACACTAAAAAGATAGCATGGATTTCTAAATTAAAAAAAAAATTGTTACAGTAAAAAATGCATTGCCATTAATCCCTCTCAAAATACTAACCCTGTTTTCAAGCACCCTCATCTTATCCTTACCACTTTCCGAATCAGTTGTGCTGTTGGAACTGCTTCAGTGTCCTGATCTATTTAAGATGTCTACCGTTCATGGTCATTTTGACTTTTTGGGGAGTCGTACATCCAGTGAATAAGGGGGATGAAAACACACAGTTGTGTTCTTATGACTGCCTTTCCTTTGGATTGTCATTAGCAGAAACATTCACCATAGGCTGGGGATTTAGCTCAGTGGCATAAGCGTCTGCCTTGTAAGCAGGCAGTCATGAGTTCAGATCCCTGGTACCGATAAAAAGGAAAAAGAAAAAAAAAAAAAAAAAAAGAAACATTCACCATATTTTCATTCATATCTTGAAAAGATACTCACAAAAGAGGACTTCCAGAATTGCTTTAGAAAGTGGCAAGAATGATGGGATAAGTGTGTTCAAAGCAAAGGGGACTATCTCAAGGGAGAGTGTTGGCAATGTGTCTGGTATAGTAATAAGCTTTTTTTTTTTTTAGTATTTGTCATATATTTTTATTATAGCTTACAGATTAAAAATAAAAGAAATAAAAATCTATACATTGTCAACTTTAAAAAACTGTTTTATCTATATTGATATCAAAGTATATCTTAAAATAATATGTAAGTCAGATAATCCAGAGGCCATAATCATTGCAAACATGTATACAGCCAGTTTGAAACAAAAGCTGATAGAATGATGAAGAAAAAAGATACGCCCAAATTATAATAGAGTATAAAATTAATTCCTCTTTCAACAAATAGGTGGTCACAGAAATCAAGTATATAAGAAAGTTGTAGGTCATTCTGAACCAATTGTAACCACTTGGTATTTTTACATAAAAATAAAATTTTTACCAAGCTCCACCCAAAAAAAGTGAAATGTACAGTTGTTAGAAGTACATTTAGAATATTTACTAAAGGAAGAATATTCTATGCCATAAAACAAGCTTCAGTAAATATATAATTTTCATAAAATGTTCAAACTTATATCTACCATGTGGCACAGCCAGAGCACACCCAAATATTTACCCAAGAGAAATGGAAGAAAGTTCCTAACCATCTGTTTTAATAGTCTAAAACTGAAATCAACACAAATGTGATCAACAAGCAAAAAGATAAATAATTGCAATATCCCCCAAAATGAAATATTTTTAAGCAAAAGGTAATAAACTACTGTTACACAAAAATTGATAAATCAAAATAATTATGATAAGGAAACAAAGCCAGACAAGTACATATAATAATTGATTCTAATAATATAAAATCCCCCAAAAATTGAACTACCATAATAGTGACAGAAATGAGAAAAGCAGCAACTTGGGGCAAGAAACAAAAGCAGAATGGAAAGAATGCCAGAAGATTTAAGGAAGCGTTTGTCTTTTTTTTTTTTTTTTTTTTTCAGTACAGGGGATTGAACTTACAACTGCCTGCTTGCAAGGCGGGTGCTTATGCCGCTGAGCTAAATCCCCAGCCCTTAAGGAAGCTTTTGGCTGTGATTAGTCTGTTCATTTTCTTCATTGTGGCAATACCTTGATGGATGTATTCATATATTGAAACATTGAAATATGCAATTTAAGTACACATATTTTCCTTATTGATTATAATTTCAGTAAAGCTCTTATAATAAAATAGTTATATACAGGAAAACACCAATGAACACCTTACAATATACAGACAGATTCCTAAAAGGAAGTGTAGTTAAAATATATAAGGAACAAAGACTGGGTTCACTTACTTTTCTAAAGTTACTCCTTCATTAACTTATCCAGAAAAAACATTGTGTCATGATTGAAACATCTAGTGCTATTAAGTGTAGAACAAAAGTAATTCATTTAATAACCTGTCAGTGACTGAAAAATAAGTATACTTGCCAATGTCTCTAACCAATCCTAGCTTAGAGAAAGAAATTATGGGCATTTTTTTTCTTTTTTGCTTTTAATGAACACTTCTAAAAGTCATATTAACCTAATATTCATATAACCAGATTTGCACGTATTACATACAGATCAATAAAGCTTATGTTTCTTTTCATGGATTCCTTTATAAAATTACTTAGTTTTGGAGTGGGATATACATTTTGCATTTCTTATGAATAATTGAACATAGTTTGCTTTTCTTAAATTACTAATGTAATTTAGATCTGGTAATTTAATAAACTTTTTAACTTTTCCTAATTTAGCACTTATGGTGCCAATTACTGAGTTCTTAAGTGGACAGCTAATCAAGAAATAAACATGTCTTTTAACAATAAATAAAATAGTCCATCATTCACCTTTTATGTTCTGATGTTTCATGTTGTTTGAGCTATCAGGAAAAGTCTAAATGTTCTAGGATATTTGATTTACACTTATCATAGAACATTAAACACTTTCTTTTCAGTTATTCTTACAAGAAGAAATTCCATGGCATAGCTTCAGCAAAGACATGATGTGATAAAGACAGCACAGTGGAAAGGGGTCACTTGGACATCACATAGATTACTGTCATCTACAAACATCTTTCATAAAATGATAATAGTAAAATTAGGCTTATATGTCAGTTATCTAGTAATCAACATTTTCAAAATATTTGCTTATACTTATGTAATAAGTACAAGGAAGTTCTTTGTGTAATATAGATAATAGTAAAGGACTTGCTAAATTATCAAGCAACAAGTGTCATCTACAAATGTTATCTACAAATTAATTGTAGATCAATAAGTAATAGATGTTCAAGATGGATGAGGAATGAGTTAACTGATGAATAAATGATACATACATAGATAGATGGCACAAGATAAGATACATGCAAAATTGGTTTGAATACTTTTTATAGAAAATTCTGGTAAAAATCAATTGATTTCCTATATTATGCTTTAATATTTATACTTACATGGAGTAGTTATTTCCTTTCTTAAAAAATGTACTTGGCACTAACCATATTTCACTAACCAAAGCAATGTAACACAAACATACAGCATAATCTAACATTTGTAATTAAACATTAAATTCAAAGAAAACTATTTGTTATTCACTCAAGTATATATAAATCCATTTTTAAAATTCATGACACTTATCATCAATATTTTGCAATGTAAAATAAACTTTGAATGATTACCTTTCAAATATTTTTAGTTTTATATCATAGATGAGAAAAAGCAAAATACTCTTTTACTCAGGTGCATAGCAGTTATTTTCAAATTTTAAAAACAACTGCTGTTGTGAAAACTCTGCACTTTATGAATTTAATATTTTATTATAATATTTAAATTGTATTTTCCAAGTTTTAAAATAGTAGTATTTTAAAATTTTTGCATATTATACATTTAATATTTCAATATAGCATTACTGGGGGATTTGGTCATTTAAATTGTCTACTATAAATCTTATTTGAGAACTTGAAAACATATTAATATGATAAACTAAAGGTCTTGATATATCACATTTTCCTATGATGCCTACTGGCCTTTAGAAAAGATATGTATTTTCTTTTTTATGTCTTATCTGATCTCAAAAAAATTGAACAAAACACAAAAAGCCTTTTCACTGTGAATCTCAAGGTGACATTTAAGACTGACATACCACTAGCAAAAGAAGATCTCAAAATTTATTCTGGTCCTGTGGGACTAAGCAAATCATTAATATAAGAAGGTATCAGACCATTTAAGTGCTTTAAATATCAACAATAAAACTTTAAAATCAATGCAAACACTGACAGGAAGCCAATATGAAAACTGGAGGACAAAAGTGATGTACTTTGGACAGGTAAGTAGCCTCACTCTGTGAATAAGCTAAACCTTAGAGACTGATTTATCAAAAAATCGAAACACCAACATGTTGAACTAGTCCAGTCTCAGTGATTATCACACTGCAGTCATTTCAGTACCATTGAACCTCTTTACTCAAAAGGTGTGCTGTAAAAGACAACTAGTTTTTAACAAGAGCACCATTTTGTACTCAAACCAACTCGACTCAAATTAATAATAATGTCAACTTTTACTTTATACTTTAGAAAACCCAACATACATTTCCCAATAGCACCCTACGTGATCTAAGGACAAGGAAGTTGGAAATTGAAAAACTATTACGGAGTTTACTATTGTTGAATATAAAAACTGGACTCTTAACTTGTTCTAAACCTTACTCCCAATTTGCAAATTTTCCAGTTTAGGGGGAATAATTCGTTTTCAATGTGCTTTGTGCATTTGATGCCTGACTTACTTGCTTTTCTCTCATTGTTGCAGAAACATCATACCCAACATCCAACATTAAACAAACAAGCAAAAAGATTTATTTAATATATAATTTGTAGAGGTTTCAGCCTTTAATCAGCTATCTCCAAGGCAGAGTGGCACATTGCTGAGGCAGAGGAAGGCAGCAAAAGCAGCAACAGAGATAGCTGAGACAAGCCTCTTTCTGTTCCTTATATCGTATGTGAGCTAAACTGTTAGGGAAGGTGTAGCAATCATATACTTAATGCCAAAGTAGACTACGAATCAGTCACAAACTCTAGACCCAAGCACTTCTGGAAAGCCTGCCTTGCATGACTCCATGAGGCTTAGGGGAACATCCAGATGTAAACCATGGCAGTGCCTTACATATAGCTGATATTAATTGAGCACTTACTATGAACCAAGCAAGGAGTAATTTAATCTACTATTGCCATGCACATTTTACAGATGAAGAAACAAGCAGACAGACAAAACAAAATAACTAAGATTCCATAACTGTTAAATTTCAGAACTGGAATTCTAGAAACTGCTATGTTATATGTGTTTCATAAATACACACTATCTTAATATATGTCCTAAGTCAAGCATCTCTCTCTTTCAAATTTTACACATACATATATATATATATATATATAAAATTTTTTAAGAATCTTAAAACTATTGCTACATTGCAAAATAAAGAAGTAAAGTGAGAGATAGCTCCTCCAATCACTACAGTATCACCTTTTTCTTATTGAATAAAGTCTTTTGATGTTAGTGTTTATATCCAAGTAACACCAGTGATTGGAAAAATTGTCCTGTGAACTTTTTTCCCTTCTTCTCTGAAAAGAACCCCACAGAATTTATCCTTGCCTTTATTATACAAGATCAGATAATTGAAACAAGACACCTTAAGTTGTATTCACATATGCTTTTATTAAAAATGAACAGTATAGCACAATAAGTGATAAAAAGTACTATAAATCAGCAAGAGGTTTGGGCCACAGGATCCTGAATGACATATGATCCACTTGGGTTTTAGGCTATGAAAAGCAAAAATATGCACAGTGTTTTGATTTTAAGGGAATTCAAACAAAAGTTTACTGCAGGGTCTTTAGTATTCCATTACTCATGTAAGTAAAGCCAGACCATTAAACAAGATGTAAAATGTCAAGCTGAACATTTCTACACAATACCTACCTTTTGGCCCTGCTGTCACACAGCCCTGTTACAGAACATTGACTCTCCCATATCTCCAATGATGTTGTTTGAGCTGTAGTGAGGGCTCACTTTACTTACCTTCATACTAAGGGTTTCTCATCTAGACACGCTTGTACCACATGCCTCCAGGGATGTTCAAACTTCTAACATCACATTATAAATCTCTAATTAATATGCATCATGCTTGCCCTGCCAAGGATTAGTTGTAAATTTTCAGATGTCTGTAGAAATAAGTATAGAGTTGTTATTGTACAGATAGAAGGTGATCTGACTTAAACACAGTGCTCATAATGAGTGAAACAGTTCATTGAGCAAGTTCTTAGTAAGTACAAATGGACATTCAACTAAAACTCAACAGTGAACACTCAAATGGTGCTCGCTCTGTTGGTCTCATATTTTGTTAGAAATAAACCAGCATTACTATGGAAGGAGTGATGATAAAAGTAAGACATTGATATTAACTATAAAGCTAAAAAAGTCCACAATTAAAAAATTATAAATGAAAACATTAAGCCATTAATAAAAGGGAAAAATAAGAACATCGTTCTTTGGAGCTGGGAGATGCAGTTTAGTGCCTCCATTTCTTACTTCTTTAACAAATAAAACAAAAGACTAAAAAATGCGGCCATTAATCGGTAGCAACAAAGATTCAGACAACTCATTTAAGTGAGTTGGAAGCATAATACTAATTTATTACTCAGAAAAACTAATACATAATGCTTCTAATTTGATTGTTTCGAAATGCAATACAAATAGCAGCTCAGAGGGAAGGGCAGTTTTTACAGATCAGTTGCACTGTAAAATGCTGGCACTGTCACTCCTTTCTCTAAGCTGGAGAAAGCAACCATGTTGTTATCACCGCAATCCCTGTATCATCACGCTGACTTTGTGTTGCAAATTGACTATCATAAACTTATGGTTGCTATGGTTATATTGGGATGTATCTGATAAATAAGTATAATATAGCATTTCTTTTTCCTTTTAAAATAAGCATTTATAAAGCAATGTACAAAGACATTGAGGTTTCTCCTCTTGAGGGCTGAATAGCTATATAAGTGTTCAAGTCAACTGGTCAATAAGATGGGGGTTTGACAGAGATGTTAGAAATGAGGAGGTGATATGGGTGAAGAACCAAAACTGGAAGAACAAGAATCTTTTCACTGTGAGGCCAAATCATTATCTGTACTGTTACAATAAAATTAAACCTTTATGCCCTATATTCTAACAAACTTTGTACACGTCTTAAAGTAAAATGAAAGTGTTAGTATCTAGCTGCATACTGACCAAGATAGGTAAAATAAAATCAGCAAATTGCCTTTATGGCTATAAAATTTCAATATCCCCATTTATATAAAAAATAAATGTGAAACAGCAGGACACAAAATTACTTTTGCCTTCCTGTAGCCACACGTCTACTTTATGAAAAGCATGAATACTGATAATGCTATAGAAATGCGATTTCTAAAACAGTGCTTATAGTCAGTGAGCTAGATGATCTTGTGCTATCATTTGTTCATGCTGATATCTTCTTGGCAAGCAATTTTCTATTCTTTTCCCTAGAAGAAACTCACTTTTTCCACTGCTCCAGCTGTTAGAATGCACACCTATCAATTCAAACTCAAATTGTACTAAAGTCTTACATATGCCTTTTAATCTGAATTTGACAATGCTTATTAACAGAGAAGTAGACCACCCAGAGAAGATCACTTATCTTTTAATGAAAATTACAAAGTTTACCAAGTTGTATCATAAAATACATTTAATATTATATCAGTTCACTCATAAATCTTTGACTTTGGGTAGGATAATAACAGTTCTGTAAAATGACATTGCTGTTTCTCAGCAGGAGAAACTAATCATTTGCTTAAATCTGACAGCATTAATATAGTAGGTATTCATGTTCGTTTATGGCTTTTTGTGAATGCTGAGATAACTGAAGCACATATTCACCAGGATAATGAGCGTCTTCCCTTACTCAGGAAATGCTTCTGTTGCCAAATTCTGGTTCCTAGTATCTTATGTAAATGGTAACAAAAACAAGGAGAATAATTCCTGAGCTTATAATTTAAAAGGAATAGAATCTGTATTCTCATTGGACTGTGTTTCAAGAAACTGATTTATTTTTAGCCCTCACAAGTGTATTGTCTTATAACTTATTTGTCCATACCCGATTTTAACCTGTTCGAGCGCATCCTCCTTTTTGGGAGAAAAGTCAACTTAAAAGTATTAAAAATGGCAAACTTTAACCCGTGCAGGGCCTTATACAATATGAAAAGCATGCTCGGCCAGCTTCCATTTCTAAGCTTGCAGAGTACTGGGGTTTGCCAGTCCCTGACTGCGATACCTACCTTTTGGCCCTGCTGTCACACAGCCCTGTTACAGAACATTGACTCTCCCATATCTCCAATGATGTTGTTTGAGCTGTAGTGGGGGCTCACTTTACTTACCTTCATACTAAGTGTTTCTCATCTAGAGGATACTCAAAGAGCAAAGCTTTGTCCTTTCAGTCATCCTAGGCGGACCTCTTCCCCTAATGGTCCATCCTAATCAGAGCTCACCTGAGCAGTGGGTTTGCTCTGAAGTCTCACTGTGCATGAGACTCCATAAAAATTTGGGCCTCATGCAGTCTTTAACTACTGATCCTCTTTTCCACAATATTACCAAAGATCAATTTTTGTTTTCAACTTCTGAAATGCAGAATTCATTATGCTTTCCTTTGTTCAACAATTCCCCATTAGGTGGCCTTGAAGCCTTATAAAGTTTTCACTCATTAATTAGAAAGGCTTTATTCTGGGCTTCTTGATATGAAAATATTTGAAGCTAGAGTACATGAAGTTTTATCCAAATATTTCAAGGAAAAAGACACTATGGTAACTACTATTAAGTCAGGTTATAAGGTGGTGAAGTACTAGGTTGTTGAAACAGTCATGCTGTGACCTCTATTGTTATATTGTTATGTCCTGTTTTATCTCAATCTCCCCCTTATTGTTTCAAAAAAAATTATTTAGTCATTTCTTATGTTTGTCTTAATTAAAGAAAAAATTCAAAAAAATTAGGATATATAAATAGTAACTCTATTCGATTTCCTATTAACTTGTTTTGAAGTCCTGTAGTACTCCCACGATCTTGTTTTGACTGATTAGACTCTGTTCCATTCTATATGGTAGTATCAAGTTTGAAGACATAGGCAACTACTTTGAAGACAATAAGATTCACTAAGATACCCATTCTGGTTTGACTATTGTCTTCTTTGGAAGTCCTGTAATGTTTACAATGCCTAAGTTTTATTGGTCTTGTTCTCTACTGTTTTGTCCAACTTTATAATATCTAATAAGATAGACAATTCTTTTTAAGGAAACAAGGGACAACGTTGATAACCATTGTTGATAAACTTGTACTCTGTTCTACACATGTGCTATGTCTATCCTTGGTATTGACTGACAGCTTTGTTTTGCCATATTTGACTGTATTCTTCCCCCCCCCAAAGAAAGTAATAAGCACTAAGGAGTAATAAAATCCAAGATGTGTAAATTTTGTTGTAAAAAAGAGAGGGGAAAAAAAAAAGAAAAAGAGCTCTAACGGATATAACAGCAAGTGTGTTTGGGGGTGTTAAATAGCTGACTTTATCAATGTTTTTGGAACATTGAACACAGCTGTTTGCAGTCTCCCTGTTTGAATGTCCACCTTGTGTTCCTTGATACTGTGATTTGAGGAACTATTTTCAAGAAGATAGTGTGTAATCTACTAGCAGGTAATTTCTTACTGTTATGTTTTTTTGTTTTGTTTTGTTTTGTTTTGTTTTGTTTTGTAGTTCTGTATTGCGTGTACCCTTACGCCGCTTTGGTTTGTTTTGTGTTTTTCTCTTTTTCCTCTTAAATAAAAAAAAAAAAGATTATTCTTAGGTAAATGTTGAACTTTCTTAATAGTAAAGAAGACCCAGACCTTAAAGTGGGAAAAGTTTTGTTTAAGTCAGAAGTGAACAATGAGAGGTCTGTTAATTTCTGAGCTATCCTCAAATACTCAGCCAATACATTAATGCTTAATACTTTGCACTATATGCTGATGTATTATAGACAGTATTATAGACAGCAATAATAAAAATTAAATGCACTGAGATTGTAATAAAAGGGGAAAATTTTGTGACAATAAGAAAGTCCATGTGGCCAGAGAAAACTGAGCAAGTTAGGATAAAATGTTTGTCTTAAGAGCACTTAAAATTGTCCTGGTAAAAATTTTGAAAGTAAATATTATGTTCAAAGAATTATACAGTATGGTCTTTCCACATTTGCTCAAGAAGTACAATTAAACAATACAGGTAAAGTCTGCTGTGTATCTTGTCTTGATTATGTAGTCTTTCTATCCCATTCTCCCCATACACTGGTAACTATTATTCTCACTTTGATTATTGTAACTCTACTTCTTTATAGTTCATAGGTTTTGCTCCTACATATTATTGCATACCACAATTAATTTTGTCTTCCATTAATATCACAGTCAGTAATCCTATGAATATTCTTGTATGTTTCTCCACACATTGTGTTAGTCTTCTATTAATGGTATGACAGAAAATCATAAACTTACTAACATAAGCAATACAAATAGAGTGTATCACTGTTCTTTGGGATGGGAAGATAGCATGAACTTCACTAGTCTAAAGAAGGAGTTGATGGGTTGAATTTCTTTCTGGAGGCTTTGGTAAGAATTTCTTTTTGTTGCTTCTGATTTTCTAGGTCCCCTGGATTGTGGTTCTGCTTCCTCCATTTTCAAAGCCAGAATCATTAGACTAGGTCTGTCTCTCTAGTTTTGCAACACTGTTTCTCCCTTCTATTTCTAAATGTCTATGTGATTATTTTGAGTCCATCGGGATAATTTAGGATATTCTCCCTAATTTTAAGGTTAGCTGCTCAGCAATCTCCATTCCATTTGTAACTTTAATTATTTTCTCAAGTAAATTGACATATTTGTAACGTCTGAGAAAGAAAATACATGCATGTATTTGTCACAGATTGAACATAGTAATTCATTTGTAATTATCTATGATAATATTTCAAAAATTCACATACCAGATTTCAAGAACTAGGAGAGTTTGTACCTATTTTAATTATCTTTTCATATTTGAGTAACCTTGACTTGATAAGGATGGTTTACAACAATTTTAAAATATTGCTTCCGATTTTAATGCATTTTAAATTTTTTTCTTCTTTTAAGTATGTTCCAACCCTGAAATTACAGTCAAGCTCAAAAGATTTATCTTCATAATTTTGTGCTTTGTCATTGATAAAGAGAAAACAAGGTATAAGGATTATCTGAAATGATGCCATTGAGAAATAATTGAATGAAAGCATCTGAAATACATCTGGCGTTTTGTCTAATACTGTGTCCTGTTTAACATAAAAGCATATATATAATATTCTACATTATCATTTAAAATGTCATTACTGCAGCTGAGAAATCAAATTTAAATTTTTAAATTTTATTCTAAGTAGATACATTTAGAATAGGATTGCTCCAGAGAAAATAAAAGTTGATGTCTAACTGAAGCCAGGACATATAATTAGTTTTCTTCCTACAGTGCATTAAAAATTGAGGACATTTTTAAACAAGTACCTTTCAATATGTTCAAAACTCTGTAAACAAAATAAAACAATTTTAAATGAACCTATGGCCTAAATGTGAAATTCAAAAAAATTTATCTCTGAAAATATGGTAGGCTGATGGTGTTCTTTAGATAGCTTGCCTAACATATGAGGCCTTTGATTCAGAGCCTAGTAGCAGGAGAGAGAGAGAGAGAGAGAGAGAGAGAGAGAGAGAGAGAGAGACAGAGAGAGACAGAGAGGGAGAGAGACAACATTTAATCCTACATTTCTAAATATCTCATAGATATACAAGGTCTGATAGAAAAATTCGAACTTATCAAATTTTAAAAATTTGCTACAATAAAAGATACACTGCCATTTATCCTTCACAAGGTCTCCCACTTGTTTTGAATATATTTATCCCACCCTCTTGCTACTTTTCAAGCAGTTCTCATGGTCCTTTTACGTGAGGATTTGTAGCTGTGCTGTCTTGGCTACCTCTGTGTTCTGTCAATTCAGAATGTTTATTTTGCAGTATTACTTTGACCTTGGGGAAGAGGCAGAAATTTCACAATGCCAGGTTCGAGGCATATACTAAATGGCCACTCACTGCCTTTCTGTTGGATGGCAGTAGGCATAAAGACACTCAAAAGGATTTCCAGAACTGAAGCAGTTATACAATAATAAACCATAATAAGATACCAAAGAATATGTAGCTTTATCATTCTGGTACAAAGGAAAGGCTTTGAATTAGGGTTCTCCAGACAACAGAATCAACTTAATACAAGGAAAATATGAAGGTACGAGAAGAAAACATAAGGGAAATATTTTAGGACTTGATCCATGTGATGATCATTTGAATACAAACTTTTAATCACAGGTAGTTAAGGTAAAAAAAATAGAAATATGGGATTTCATCAAATTGAAAAATTTCTATATACTAAAGGAATCAGCCAATAGAAATAAGAAGCAATCTATAGAATGGGAAAAATATTTGCTAACTTTCAGATTCGTAAGTCAAAAAGACTTAAAAACTTTTAGATATAAACAGAGCAAATTAGATTGAAGGGCCACATTGTTTTCTTGGGACAGATCTCCTTTACTCCTTTTTCTTGAAACGTCCTTTTAGGACTAGTTTATTTGTAGAAGGTTTAGAGTACTATTATTCTTTAAATAAACCCCCAAATAATATAACCCTAGAGTTTCCACACCCTCTGGCCTTCAAAAATCATTCATTCTCTATTACTACCAGGCAAAGTAAGAGAATCTGTACTTTTAGTGGTGGGGTTAACAATTGTAATCTTGTAATATCAGAAACATTTTTATCTGTGTCAAAGGTGATGTATATTTCCTCCTAATAATATTCTTGGTGATATGGTATCCATTACTTGACTATCATTTCAATGAGTCATTTCACATTGGTTACTATTATATGTATTATTTCATGAAGATAGTTTCAGTTTAATATTTGTAAATTGGCATAGCTTCTCACTGATATGACACAAATTAAGAATTACAGTCTATATCACTTTAAAATTAATTTTAGTACTAGAAAAATTTTGTTCCACAGCCTGTCAGTTATATCAAATACTTAAATATGCAAATGCTACTTCTATTTTGATATATATTGCCTTAATTTTATGTAGATAAGCAATTATTTTTCTATAAAAACTATGCCACAATGTTTCAGAATATTGTCATACAATTGTGGTTCATGTTTGATTTTGTCAAAATAGCAATGATCAATATCATATATTTCCTTTTGATACATGAATATATCCATATAATCCCAGAAAACATAAACTGTTGTATGTTTTGCTGATTTGAAATACTTTGATTTCCATATGTCTAGAAATGGGAATACTGTTTTTAAAAAGAATCCAATTCAGTAGATTTTTAAAGCAGGGCTTTATTACTATCTTCACATGAGCTTTTATTGAGGAATTTTCATTGGGAAATATGTTTATATTAACAGAGCCCAAGCTTTAAAAATCCATTTAGACTACTTTGAATATCATGCTAGGCTTTAGTAGACATTTATAAAATGATTCACGTTGACTCTCAGGAGTTCAGATTTATTTAGGTTGTATAAAAAATATGACTTGCCATGAAAATCTGGTGCAATTTAATAAATGAAATTTCAGTTTCCTTAATTCAAAACTGTTCAATGGAGTTATAATTTCCAGTAGAAATACTCATAAAGTTGTCAATTTGTGTCAGCCAGTTGTATGAGAAAGATGATGCAAATTTTTGGAGAAAGAAAATTTAACATATTGCCTAGAGCATTTTTTAAAAAATCATATTTCTAAGATATTTTTATATGCACATTTCTTAACACTTTATAATCCTGATGAAACACAGTTTAATAAGAGTTGTAGCTAAATATATCAAGAAAGTACCAATTAAATTTGATAAAATTTAGAAGCTCTAGTTAGTTTGCAAAATTGAAATTCCTAGCAGGTATAACTTTTGAATTTCCACAGAATGACAGACAATACATTGATCATTATAGACTGAGAGACAATATATTAAAGAAGTTTGTGTGTTTATATACTGAGAAATAATCTTTCTTATTTTCTCAATTGTCATTTAGCATAAAATGTCAAAATTATGCATTGAGTAAATGATTTATAAAGTGTCTGTTTCCTATAGTCTAGTCTCTTCAAAGCATTATAAAAATCTTAAAGTTTAGAAAGTTTAGAGTCTGGTTCCATCATCATCCTTAACAGAAGACTCTAAACAAATCAATTTAGTTTTCTATACTTTTCTTCCCTCATCTATAAAGAGGAGATGGCTTTGTCTTCCCTCCATAATTTATTGACAAGTTAAATGATAAAATTATCAAATCAGTGTCTTCTACTGATTGAAGGAAGAATGATTCAGTTTGCTGTCGTCTCAATGATAAAAATCAAGCCAATCTTTGGGAGACTGATACAGTTTTTACCCATTCTCATTTAACGTGAGGAAAATTATGGGTATGTGTATGTCTTATTAGAAAATAATAGATATTTGATTTAAATGTAATGACATTCTATATATTTTGGGCTGCAGTTTCTATATAAAACAATTTTTAAAAATTAGACAATATATACTTTATTTTTAAGAGTAAATATTAGTGATCAGTAGTAGCAGACTGACAGCCATCTCCTTAGCGTCAAAAAGGACTGTAAAATAATTTATGATGCTCTGAAACTCTATATTTAGCGTTTTAATGAAGAATTATCAAGAATGAACCTTAAATAAGGGCATTTTTATGCAAACCAGAAAGGGAAAGAATTTGTCTTCACTAGAGTGACACAAAAGGATATTCTGGCACATGTGAAGCAGGAAAAGGAAAAACATAAGTTAACAAATGTAAATGAATAGAATAAAAAATAATTACTGTGTATATAACTTAATGTTTTAAAATAATTACTGCGTATATAACTTAACATTTTGAATTATATTACTTAGGAATGCATTTTGGAGTGTAGAATATTAAGATACAGTGAGAAGAAATTTACATAAAGGCTAGGAAAGGGGATAAAAATTGAAAAATAAGTAAATGATATTTTTCTCTGGAACACAGTGCTCCTCTGAGTGTATGATTTCATTATTGATTATGTTTTAATAAGTTAAAGCTGCATAGATTTACAGTTTGCTTATATATCTATACACACAATTTTATTAGATTTTAAACAGGTAAAAAATTTAGTGAAAATACATAAAATCTTGAAGATGTTTGCACAAAAGTCTTAAAATGTGCTATAACATGGAAGTTTTAATATGAGGGAAATCAAAAAATTGTATATTCAATATTTTACAGCAAATGATAGATTCAAAAAGTTAAATTAATTCCTAATTTTGATAGACCATGAAAACTTACATAAGATTCAAAAGAAAACATTTATTGACTCACCAAAGTTGGAAGTTGAATTTAATTCAGTTTTTCAAAGGTAAGTCTGCTTTATATTAATATTAACCTCTCTGTAATAAGAATACATAAGAAGACCCTGAGATTCCTATTTTGACTTCATACTGCAAAATTAATTTAGCTTCTGTAATGAAAGCAACAATAGAAAAAGGTTTATGGCATTAATACTGTTTTTAATGTTCGATGCAAATGAAGAGTAAAAAAGAATCATGATGTTTTGTGACTAATTAGCATCTGGAGGGGAAAAATCTTTGCTCATAAGTGTGCTAAATCTAGATGTCTAAAACAGAATACAAAAAAATAAAATGCATTAGTGAAAGCACAATAGAAGAGCAGAAGTGGTGGCACATGATTTGTAACTCCATCACTCGGGAGTCTGAGACAAAAGTACAGCAAGAAGTTTGAGGCTAACCTGGACTACAGGAGGAGTTCAAGACCTGCCTGAACTTCATAACATAAACACAATGCAGTGAGTTCAAATAATAAATACAGTAAGAAGAAAATCAAAAACTGTATATCATCTACTTTTCAAATTAATTAATAGCGATTTGTTTTGTATATCCTATTTTTAAGACAAATGTAAGATTGTGTATGTGTAGAATTTTTGTCAGTTTCTTCCAGAGCCAATAATCGAAAATATACACTGTAATACACCTTCTTTTACAGCAATAAGTGTGAACATTGAATGAGGGTAAAAGTAACATAGAGGCACACAGAGTCAGGAGCCAAGTACAGTTACTCCTTATATTCCAGGTATTAACCTTCTCTCCAACAATCACGAGTGATTTAAGCCATTTCTGCACTCTGCTAATCTTAAATGTTAACCTATTCTTTGATCCCTCCTTTCTATTTTCTGTCTACTTTAATGGGTATCCTCATCCTTATTTCTTAATGTTGTTTCAGTTTCCTGCTGGACATTTCCACCTACTGCCTTAACTTTTCATTTATATAAAAAAAGGAATGTGTAACTTTCCTGTTAAATCAAAATTCCTTACATGCCTCATTTGACAAACAACATCATTATACATGTAGTAACCCATGTCAACTGTTGGAAATTTCTTTAGTTCTTTATTCTCCTTCAGCAACATGTTCAGTCCTATCCTACATATACAGACATTTTCGTCATCATCATCATCATCATCATTATCCCTATTTATTATCATCATTAGTCTCCTAATCATTTTGTTCTCTGTAAGGCTGCCAAAGTGTCCTGCTTAAAAAGCAAGCATAAATATGTAACATCATTTTCTACTTAACATTTTCCACTAGCTCATAATTCTTCCACTTGCCATTTAGAGAAATTTTAATACTTCAAGCATATAAGGACCTAGTTTTAATGTCTAGTTTTATGCTTTGTTTACATATTTATCTTCATCAGAATATGCATTTCTCTCAATCCTCATAATAAAATGGTATTAGTATAGTACGCATGGAATCAACGAATTCTTTGCATGACTGCTTGATGTAGAATGATTATCTTAAGACTAGGAATTATTAACTTGAGATCTATGGATAAAACTCATGAGGTAGTATTTCACTAACTGCTGATTAAGGTCATCATTGTTTTTAAATCAAGAAATTGAAGTAGAATCAATAGCTTTGAAATTAATAAAATTGCAGACATAAAATTATCCTTGTTTGTGAATGAGTAGTAATCCATTGTGTATATACATGATGCTTTCCTCTTCCTTTCATTGGTTAATGAATATATAGGCTGCTTAACATGATTTAGCTTTTGTGATTTATGCTGCATGCACGTATCACTGTATTATAATGTTAGCTCTTTTGCAAATGTTAGCTCTTTTAAATGGAATTTCTATTTTTTATTTTTTTGACAAATTTCCACATTGATTTCCAAAGGTAGGAGTGGCAAGCTACAAAAATTATCAAGATGTGATATGTATATGTAAATGTATTTGTGTAAAACACCCAAACTTAATGTAATCACTGTCTATTACAAACATATACTAGTAAAAAAAAACAAATTATAAAAACAGTACATAAAGCAGAGAGAACTATATCATGCCTAGTTGGAATGTCTATTTCTCTCTGGTTGCTGAAAAAAAAACCTCTTATTTTTAAGAAAAACAAATAATTTGAAGATTTTCCTGCTTCCCCCCAAATTTTAGTTAGATTGCATGGCACTTAGCATGAATGAATGCATTTGGGTTTTATCTGTTGGGAAATAATACAGGAGTTTAGTTCAAAATCATAGCCTCCTGTAATTTCGTTTAACAAAACTGTTAATAGTCTTATCCATTTCAGCTCTGCTCAGTAAATCGTGTTTATTTTGTTGCATTCATTTTATAGAGTTACTTTTAAATTTTCGGTTCCAGTTTTGATTATCAGATTCTATTTGCATTCAAAATTTAGGTAAATTGTGTCACACACCTGGTAGCCACTCTTTGCAGTATCCAGTAATAGAATATTCTTGAATCTTCACTTCCACCTTTTTCTACCAGGAAAACTAGAGAACGGTGCAGGAATATGGATGTACAAAATAAAACATGAGCTATTTTCAGGACGTTGGGAAAATATGAAGAACTATCCTAAGTATAGCAAATAGAAAAATGTCACACATAGTTCTTTAAATATTACGCATTTAGTCATTCAAGATACAATTCTTAATCTGTATATATTCCTGTGTTTATTTACTGCAGTAAAAAGACACTGTTGGTGTCTTCAAGAACCTACCATCTAGACTTTAATTAGTAAACAACAGAAAATTATCATTAAATGTGATGAATGCTGTAAACATAAAGGAAGGATACTTAGCACATAACAACAAGAACAAAACTAGAAATGATACTTGAACTGAGATTTGAAGGGTGACATCTCTAGGGAATAGACAGAAAGGCTAGAAGAGAAGGTAGCACAGATGAAAGATGAGGAAGAACTCAATATGGTCCAAGACATGAAAGATAATCAGTGGTGTCCACAGAGTTTGCAGGAGGAGGCAGGAGGCAAAGCAGGTAGATAACCTAGGACTTTGCAGGTAAAGTGGCCATATATTCCATATTCTTAGGATGGTCTGGGGTAAAATAAGCACTGAGTAATGATAAATATAATTCGTATTCAACAATGCATGTTGACTATTTCACTTCTAGAAGTGTTCCAGATAACTGATTTATTATTATTCAAATTATATAAAGTAGGATCATAGTATTAATTAGGAATTATACTGGGCTGCTAGAGTTATGTATTAGAAATAATAGAAGCATTAAAAGGATAAAGGTTCAATTTTCTCTCTTAAAAATTATTGGCTTTATCTGGCAGTGCCACAGTTATACTCAGTCTTTGTGTCTCAATTTTCTCAGTGGAAACACAAGAGGTACATTCTTTCCCTCATCAGTCACGTGGATCATGGGTATAACTAAGAAGAAAGCCTAGCAAAAGAAATGCACAACAGATGTTTTTAGTAAAAGTTTGATATGACAAAAGGGTTTATGTCTGGAGTCTCCTCCAAACCTTACATGCTTAAGGGCTGAAATCACCTTAGGATGATTATTGTATCATAGGGCATTTATAGCCAGCTTCCTCTTAGAAAGCAGGGCCTGATCCGAAGAGGCAGGTCACTGTAGGTGCTGCCTAGTTGTGTTTTCTTTTTAGGCTCCTCTCTTGACTCTCTGCACTTTTCAACCACCATAAGATAAGCAGTAGTCCCCCACTGGGCCCTTTCACCATGTTTTATTGCCTTGGAGCCCACAAGCTGTGAACTAATAATGTGAGTCAAAATACATTTCTGCTTTAAATTGTGGGTGTCAGATATTGTCTCACAACATGGAGAAAGTGACTACGACAGGATGACCCAAATACCCAAGAAAATTGTTTTAATGTTAAGTCAGGTGAGAGGAATTAATAGTTAAATGAATAGAGAAACCTGATTAGAGAGTTATGATTTCAGGGTAAGAAGCAAAGAGAATCCCAGCAAGGTCTATGTGTTCAGATTCTTTTTGGATGCTCTAGAGCATTTCTTCCTTCTCAGTATGCATCAGACCTCCTCAGGAATGAGAATTTTCTGACCTACTTTCTAAATCAGAGAGTGCTATGTCCTTTAAAAATATACATTTTACTGATTCTCATGCACTGTGTGCAATGAGCTGAAGGCCTGCACAGTGAATGCCACCTAAACATGCAATCTTAGCACCCTGCCCAGAAACTGGTAGGGTCCTTCCCAGTGTCTCCATATAGCCAGGGACCTTTGGTTGGTTACTTGGGTCCTGGTTGGGCCCTGCCTCGTGACCACAAGTGGCAGGGGAACCTTCTGGGTTGAGTGGTGCAAGCTGAAGACCTGCACAGTGAACTCCACCTAGCCGTGCAACCTTGGCACCTCACTTGGAAACTGGTAGATCCCTGACCAGTGACCCCAAGCAGCTGGGGCACTTTGGTGCGCTGTGTGGCATGAGCTGAAGGCATGCACAGTGTACTCCATCTAGCTGTTCACTTTGGTACTCCACTCAGAACTTGGTAGAGTCCCGGCCAGCAACCTAAAGTAGCTGAGGAGCCTAGGATTGCCACATGGGATATGCTGAATGTCCACCCAGTATATCGCATACTCCTCAAATTTGAGGAGGCTTCGAGTATGACTAGGCACCTGGTAAGGCTTGCCTAATGATGCCCACTTACTGGTGAGACTCCCTGCAGTACAGACAGACATCCTCAACCCATGAAGCAACTGAGACCTTGCATTCAGCTTCCCCAGGGGAATACAGGAAACAAAAAACAAAACAAAACAAACAAAAAAGCAAAATGCATTCTCCAGCCCATCTCAAACAAGCCTAAGAGACATAAACATAGAAGAAAGTGCAAGCCATAAGCCTGAAATGACTGAAATAATAGCAAATGAAGTAAAGAAACAATTTCATGAAACTGTAAAGGAACTCAGGTCAAAAATAATCTTCCAGGTAAAAGAAGAAATGATAAACATAGTAAAAGAAATGCTGAGCACATTAAAGAAGACATCATTTTAAAAATGGAGGAGCACTGCAAAAAGGTGGACACTTTGAAAAAACAATGTAAAAAAGAAACAATGCATGAAACACATTTTAAGAGGTATCTAGGAAATCAAAAATTCCATCAAAAGTTGTCAAAACTGCCCAAATGAATGTAAAGATAGACTTGCAGACGTTGAAGACAAGATTGCAGCTAGTGATCAGAAAAGAGAAATCTTTTAAAAATAACAAGGAATCAGGAAATAACAATTCAAAAGTTGCAAGATGATGCAAGGGAAAACCATATAAATTGATAGGTGTAAATGAAAAAGATGACAATGCAAATGATATCAAAAGATGATTCACAGAAGTAATGGTCAAAAATTTCCCAAACATGGGAAAAGAAATTGACATACAGATACAACTTCATAAAGAACTCCAGTTAGCCATGACCAAAATAAATCTACACCCAGACATATAATAATCAACATCCCAGAAATTCAACACCAAAACAGAATATTAAAAACTGTTAGAGAAAAGAGACACACCACCTATAAACAAGAGCCCATCAGAATCACAGCAGACTTCTCAACACAAACAATGAAGTCAAGAAGAACATGGAGTGAAATACTTAAAATCCTAAAGGAAAATGACTTCCAATCCAGATTGATGTACTTGCAAAACTGTCCTTCAAAATTTCCAGAGAAACAAGATATATCCAAGACAAAGAACAGCTGAAGAACTTCATGACCACAAATCCAACCTTGCAAACAATATGTGAAGATATTCTAGATAGACATAAAAGTAATTATGACTTAAAGAACACCAACAGAAAAAAAAATGACTAAGAAAGGCAAGCAATTAAACAGAAGGGAAAGGTAAAGAATCAACAGGAGAAAGATAACATGACAAAAATGGGCCAATATATATCATTTATAACCAATAATGTAAATGGCCTCAATTCACCAATTAAAAGAAATGGATCAGAAGAATGGATCAAAGAATAACGTCCAACCATATGCTGTATACAAGAAACCCATCTAACCCAAAAGGAAATTCATAGACAGAACGTCAAAGGATGGAAAACAATACTTCATGCAACACAAACACCGCCTCCCCCCTGCAAAACAGGGGTAGCTATTCTGTTTGCCCACAGTGTGAACTTCAAACCAAGAATGATCAAAAGACATAAAGAAGGTCACTACATACTAGTTAGGGAAAACTTCAAGAGGAAGATATAACAATCTTAAATATATACACACCAAATATGAGAGCACCCAGCTACATAAAACAAACATTAATAGGAATGAAAAATCAAATAAGCAATAATACAATTATAATGGGAGAACTTAACACCTCACTGACACAAAGGCAGAGCAACTAGACAGAAAATCACAAAGAAATAACAACTTAATCAAACTGAACAAATGGACTTGACAGATGTGTGCAGTGTTCCACCCAACATCAAAATATACATTCTTCTCAGCTTCACATAGAACATGCTGAAGAACCACAATTACCCTATGCATATTATCTGATCATAGTGCTTGAAACTAGAAATTAATGACAAAAGAAGCTGCAAAAACTCCATAAACACATGGAAATTAAATAATACAATCCTGAACAATCAATGGGTCACATAGGAAATTAAAGAGCAAATTAAATCACATCTACAAGCAAGTGAAAATACAAATACAACTTACCAGAATCTGTAGGATATAATGAAAGCAGTCCTCAGAGGCAAATTTATTATGCTGAATTCCCACATTACGAAAACAGAACAAACACAAATAAACAACCTAGTGCTACCCTGCAAATATCCAGAAAAAGAAAAGGAAGTGGAGCCCAAAGCCAAAAGGAGAGAGGAAATTACAAATATCACAGTAGAAATGAATGTAATAGAGATTAACAAAACAATACAAAGAATTCATGAATAAAAGTTGGTTCTTTGAAAGAATAAATAAAACTGATAAGCCAATAGCTAACCTTATTTTAAAAAGGAAAGAAAAAAACTCAAATTCAGGCAAAAAAGAACAAAAAGGGCAAAATAACTACAGATCCTGTGGAAATACAGAAGATTATTAATACCTATTTTGAAAATCTTTACTCTCATAGATTTGATAACAGAAGAAATGGACACATTCCTAAAAAAATATATGAATTACCAAAGCTGGATAAAGAAGATGTGAACCTGCTGAATATGCCAATTTCAATTAATGTAATTGAAAATATAATTAGAAATTACCAACAAAGAAAAGCCCAGGTCCTGATGGAGTCACTGCTGAATTCTGCAAGAAATTCAAGGAAGACTTAATTTCAACATTCCTCAAACTCCTTAATGAAATTGAAAGGGAAGCGACTCTCCCTCACTCATTCCTGGAAACAAGTATTAGCTTAATACCAAAACCAGAGAAAAATCTAACCAAAAAAGGGAACTATAGGCCAATCTCCCTAATGAACATAGATGTAAAAATCCTCATTAGAATACTGGCAAACGGAATGGAGCAAGTCATCAAGATTATACACCACAACCAAGTGGAATTCATCCCAGGAATGCAGGGATGGTTCAACATACACACATCAATAAGTGTAATGCACCATATCAAGAGAGTCAAAGATAAGAATCACAGATCATTTAAATAGATGCAGAAAAAGGTTTTGATAAAGTTCAACACTCATTCATGATAAGAACCCTATAGAAAATTGGAATAGTCTTTACCTCAATCTGATAAAAGCCATCTATTACAAACCCAGCCAGCATCATATTAAATGGTCAAAACCTGAGAGCTTTCACTCTAAAATCAGGAACAAGACAAGGATGCCCACTATCACCAGTCCTATTCCATATAATGCTGAAAATATTAGCAGAGAAATTAGATGAGAGGAATAAAGGGAATAAGGACAGAAAGGAAGAAGTTAAATTATCATATTTGCGGGTGACATGATACTCTATATGAAGACTCCCAAAACTCCATTGAAAGACTTCTATATGTAATAACCAAATTCAGTAATGTAGCTGGAAACAAAGTCAACACTCAAAAATCAGAAGCCTTCCTATACACAAACAAGAAACTCACTGAAAAATAAGAAAAGCCAAACCTTTCACAATAGCATCCAAAAAAGTGAAATACATAAGAGTCAATTTAACAAAAGAGGTAAAAGACCTAATCCTTGAAAATTACAATACTCTGAAAAAAGAAATCAAAGAGGATCTCAGAAAATAGAAAGACATTCCTTCTTCATGGATAGGAAGAAAAAACATTGTGAAAATGGCCATTCTCCCAAAATTATTATACAGATTTCATGCAATTCCAATCAAAAAGCCATTAACATATTTCACAGATCTAGATAAAGCATCCCTAAAATTCATTTGAAACCAGAACAGACTGAGAATAGCAAAGGCCATTCTGTGCAACAAAGGCAAGGCAGGAGGCATCACAATCCCTGACTTGAAGTTATACTACAAAGCTGCTGTAATAAAGGTACTGAATAAAAACAGACCTGAAGATCAATGGAATAGATTATAAGACACCACCACAACTACAAACACACTCAGCTGGCTTATATTTGACAAAGGAGCCAAACATATTCGCTGCAAGAAAGATAGGCTCTTTAATAAGTAGTGCTGGAAAAACTGGCTTTCCATAGGCCATAAATTAAAACTATCACCATTCACTAAACTAAAGTCAAAGTGGATCAAAAGTCTAAATACTAAAATAGAAACATTAAATCTTCTGGAAGACAAAGTAGGTAGAAATCTTGAAGACACAGGAGTTGGCAGAGGATTAATGAACAAAAACCAAACTGCATGAGAAAAGCTTCCCTGAATCAACAACTAGAATCTCATCTTATTAAAAAGTTTTCATACGTCAAAAGAAAGCTCCAACACAGTGACAAGATAATCCATGAATTTGGAAAAAAATCTTAGCTAATTCTCCCTCAGACAAAGGACTTCTGTCTAGAATATGTAAAGAATTTTAAAATATAAGACCCTTAAATTCAAAGATCCAATCCAAAAATGGGCATTTGAGATGAATACACACTTCTCAGCTGAAGAAATACAAATGGCAAATACATGGAAAAATGTTCAGCAACATTGGTCATTAGAGAAATACAAATTAAAAGCACACTGAGATTCCATCTGACTCCAGAAAGAATGGCCAATATCAAGAAAATCACCAGTAACAAATGCTGGAGAGGTTGTGGGGGAAAAGGAACTCTCCTGCACTTTTAGTGGGAATGTAGACTGGTTGCAACCACTGTGGATATCAGTTTGGAGGTTCCTCAAAACACAGGGATTGGAAGTCCCATTTGACCCAGTGTTGGAGACCACTACGAAGTGGCTCTGAGCAGGATTTAAATTTTACTAATTGGGCTTTCTATATTTATCTGTGAGTCTGTCCTAGACCTCTGCCCCTTGCCTGGCGATGGCAAGCTGATTCATAGTAAGTGAACCTCTATGAATCACTGGTCCTGACTGAGGCCTGTAGTGGCCTGGGAGGCCAGAGATAACTCAAAGTGCACGATAAGGCCACAGCTGCGGACACTTGGCTCCAACCCTAATTCACAAGATAGAGACCACAGCTGCAGAACTTACTCCTGCAGTCTTTTGTACCATTGTATACTTCTAACATGTCTTCATGATAAGACAGTGCTTCATTCATTACTTTGAGACATCCTTGAAGTGATTGCTAAGGTCCTGCTCATTGCCTGTGCTTTCCTTAGTTTCCCCACGACTTGTTGTTGGACTTCATAAATAAAGTGGGTCTTAGACCTCAGAGTCTTAGACCTCAGAGTCGCGAGCTTAAAGGGTTTTGACCAACATAAATGCCCTAAAAATTATACAATTTATCTCTTTTTATTTAACCTCTACTGTACACTCATTTGGGAGATTGGAGATCTCGGTTAGGACCTGATAACCCAGCTATTCTACTTCTGGGAATATTTTCAGAAGAATTGAAAACATCATATCACAGTGATATATGTGCACCCATGGTTATAGCAATCTTGGAAACAATGTAAATGCCCATCAAATGAGGCATGGATAAAAAAAGGTATGGTCTTTTTATACAATGGAGTACTACTCAGCTGTAAAGAAGGATCACATTGAGGCTTTATAGGTAAACAGCTATTCTGAAGAAAATGAAACATTATAGTATCCATTGTTGATTTTCTATCATCTTGTTTTGATGTTCAGTAATGCCTTTAATCTTTGTTTTGATTGATTTTAGTCTGTTTTCTATTATTTGATTGCATTATGTGTGAAGGTAAGGACAGCAATTTTGAAGAGAATAAGAGACATTATAGTAGCCATTATTGATTTTCCTGTTGTCTAGTTTTGAAGGCCTGTAAAGCTTTCATTCATTTTGATCAGTTTTATACTATTTTGTTTTGTTTGAATTCATTGTCTGTGAAGATATAGACAATTACTTCAAAGAAACAAGAAATATTACAGTAGCCACTGTTTATTTCCTGTTGTTTTGAAATCCTGTGTCGCTTGCATTATTTTGTTATGATCTGCTTTGTTCTGTTTTGTTTTATTCTTTTTAAAATAAAAAATATTTTAGTTATACATACTTGTACACATTTATAAAATCCATGTATTTCAATATATGTATACAATGTATAATGATCAGATAAGTTAAATTATATATTACTTCAAAATGTATCATTTCTTTGTGTTGGAAAAATTCAAAATCCTCTTTCTTAGATATTTAGGATAATTCAATTAATTGCTGTCAGTCATAGTTATCCTGTGGTGATAACGAACAGCAGAAGTTGTCCCGTCTGGCCAACTGCACCTCTGTACCTATTAACCCTCTCACTGTGTGCTTTCCTCCACGCACTGCCTCGAATCCTGTATAACTCTATTTTAGACACTTTCTTTGAGATCAGTTTTTAGCCTCCCCAGATAAGTGAGAACATGAAGCATTTGTCTTCCTCTGCCTGACTTTTTTTACTTAATACATTGTATTGTTTTCTAGTTTTGTATTTTATTGCTACAAATGACAGAATTTCATTCTTTTTGTAGTTAAGAAAATAGCCCATTGTGTATACATACATATCCATATTTAAAAAAAATAGTTCATTCACTCATCAATGGACACCTAGATTAATTCTTAATTTTGGCTACTGTGAGTAAACACAATAAACACCAGTTCAGATGCCTGTTCATTGTACTACTTTCACACTGATTACATATCCGGTTTAGACTTCTGAATCATAAGACAGTTCTATTTCTAATTTTTCAAGGAACTTCTGTAGTTTTCTCGAAGTGGTGGCTGGCCCCATAATTTGCACTACCACAAGAGATAAGGTTGACCAGAAATCCAAAAGAAGATACATCAGGTACACCAGGGTAAATAAAACAGGAGAGGATTCACTCCAGAGAACCAGTCATTCCGTGCAGGATTATAAACAGGTACTTGGTTTTCCATATGCGGTTAATGTTCTAACGGCTTTGTGAAGCTTTCGAATGCACGATCTGTAGAGTTATAGAGTCAGATTTGTCTTTTAAACTGAAAGTCGGATGAGGAGGTAGGAAAGAAGGAGCAGAGTGAGGCACTATGACAGAGAACGAGTGAGAGAAATATTAGAGGGTTTGGGGAATAAATTAAAGAGAGCATAGAATGCTAATTTTTTACTATGAATAAAAGCAGCTGAACATGACAGGAGAGAATGAAGTTGGTGGAGATTGTGGTGGTTATTGATGCTGGTAGACGGTGAACCATCATGTATGAGGAAAGTAACAGGCTCAGTCAAAGCTATGATAAGTACATGAAATTTCCAGGTTAGTTTGTGAATCCTGCATCATAAATTGTGACAGTCTGTTGTAAATTCAGGTGTAATGTTACCACTGTAACAGAATCTTTAACATTTAAATCATAGCAGCACTTCTACAATAATATGGAGAATCAAATAATCTACAAAAATGGTATTCCTTTTTTCTTTTCTCATTTATCTCCATATAAAAAAGCAATTTCTGCTCCTATTTTAATGTCCTGCTTTAATAAAACAAGCCATATTTAGCATATTTATAAATATGGGGTCTTTTAATTTTCACTATGATCCTATTGCACAAGTATTGTTATTATCCTGCACATTTTAGAGGTAAATATGTTGAGGCTTTAAGGACTCAAGATATGTAAACAATAAGTATAACTGGGGTTTAATTCCAGGTAATACATGCCTTCTGTCACTGTATTCTGCTACCCCTCTCCTACAAGAAGCCATCCTTGATCCCTTCATCTGCAGTATCCCTTTGTCTTCTTTGTGTGCCCTGAATTGCTAAACTGCTTGAACTGGACTCCAATACTAACTACTTCTTTCACTTGAAGTTACAATTTATAAATACATATATACAAATATATATATAAATGTTCTAACCAGATCCTTTACCAGGTGACAAAGTCCTCTGAGACAAGGCACACCTCTCATTCATCTTTGCTCCTAGAGCCTACAAAAGCACAGACATTTTGAAATCAGATGTAATCAAGAGACTCAATATTACTGACTTGCTGTGTGACATTAGCACACAGATTAAGATTCATGTTACTCAGCCACTCTTCTAATACACAAAGTGAAGAGAAAATCTTTATTAGGAAGAGTAGATGAGATAATGCATAGTAAAATTTTAACATATCTTCTGACATAGTAAGTACTCATGAAATATCTATTGTATCAATTATTTGATGTGCATAATAAACCTCTAATAAATATTTGTTAAATCTTTGATTCCATTATTGATATTACATATACATTTGGCTAGTAAAAAGCATGCCAGGACCATATCCTGTTCAAGCCATAGGAAACATTTCTTAAAATGTGACTGCAGTCAAGTACTTCTGTGTGAAGTATACTGACTAATCTATTTCACGCCTCAACTTGTAAGGAACAGACGCCCATTATTACACAGAATTTTATTCTTGTGCACATAAAATGACATTATAAGATAATTTCCAACTAACATCAAGTAGAGAAGATACAGGGACAGACTTATTTGAAAGTTTCCTTATATAATTGTAGTATTTCCATCCATAAAATTAATACTAAACCAAAACCTTTGATGAGGTTAATTATATTTTAATAAAAGACATTAAAATAAGAAATATTAAAAATGAACACTGTAATTAAATCAATTGGAACTAATAACTAATTGTTTTATGAACTATTTGTTGTTCTAGAAAGCAAAAACAGTTGTTTTTTATAAGAAATACTTTCATCCAACCCTGCACTATAGACTTTATAGATTTCTTGAATTCTCATAAAGAAATTTAATGAATGATATTATGTCTCAATAAGGCAAAGAAGACTTCATACTTGAATCTCTTTTCTTGAACTGTGGAAAGAATAGTAACATGTGACTCCCTTAATCACAAAATCACCCTCTCCTATTACCACACAGACTAGGCTGGAAAATGTTATGTGAACTACAAAGTGTTGCCACAGTAGAAACGTAAACATTGTGGTCTATATTTCCTTCTAGAAAGTGTGTCTTAAAAAGAATAGCTGTTATATTTCATTGATTGGAGAAAGGGGGAATTACTTTATACTAATACCTATTTATATGCCACACTAATTTCTATATATAGCTTCTATTTAGCCTTCTTTTTTTTCCAAATTTATATTACATTGACAGATAAAATTGCATATATTTATTGTGTATACCACGATGCCTTGAAGCACATACATTAAGGAATGCTTAAATCCAAATAAGTAACATGTGTAAAACTCCACACAGTTATCATTTTTATGACCATAAGACCTGACATCTGTCTCTCAGCATTCTTTGAGAATACAATATATGGTCACTATACTCATAGCCACCATGTGTCAAATAGACTCACTGAACTTATTCCATTTAAATACATTTTTTTATTTTTTGAACAATATCCCACTAACCACCAAGCCTCTGGTGGTCACTTTTCTACTTTTTATTTCTATGAGACCAATTTTTTTGTATTCTACTAGTAGTGAGATCATGTAACATGTGTGTTTCTGTGCTTGGCTTACTCACTTAATATCGTTCAGGATTATCTATGCTGTTGTAAATCATATGATTGCTTATTTACAGTTGAATAGCATTCTGTTGCATGAATTTAAAAAATATAGTACATACACAAATGAAATCTTTCATAACATTTTGTAGCTAATCTCTCATTTTCACTGGAAAAGTATCATAGGCAGCTGGATATAGTGATACAAGTCTCTAATTCTTCCTAGCCTCTAATTCTTCATGATGCTGAAACAAGAAGATCAGAAATTCAAGGCCTGCCTGGGCAACTTAGCAAAACCTTGTCTCAAAATAAAAAATAAAAAGGGGTGAATATGTGGCCTAGCACTACTAGGTTCAATCCCTACCTAGCACCAGGAAAAAATAACAATGACAACAAAAAAGAAAGTTACATAGGAAGAAAGATAACAGAAATGTTCTTACAGAAGATAAAATGCTGAAGGAAAAATAAGGTTATACACAGGAAATAATTTAGAGTAATATTTAAATCATTCCAATTAAGTGTGATGGAGGTTTGAATTAGAATTAATTTCCATTGTCCAAAGTAAACGTTTTATCCTTAATTTTTCAAGCAAGTTCTTATAATAAAGATACTTTTGTTAAATAGTTTCACAATTTAATGAATCATTAAGACACTTAAGTCTAAAAGTTATAGGGAGAAACTCAGTGATATATCCGAGTTCCTAGATCTAAGACATAAATTAATTTCGGTTCATGCCTACTGGAGCCTCACTGTGATAACTTAGTTCAAGTGGAAAATATTTGAGAATCTTACAACAATGAACTCTGACAAGGAACTAGCTCAATCTACTAGAAAGGCATGAGGTAAAGGTCTAGAGTTTGCCAGTGTGGAAGCTGGACTGACACATGGTACTGCTTTGGAAGCTCTTCTCAAGTGAACATAAGATGTTCCAGAACAAGGTAAGGAGCCATTTCCTGAAGGTTGCTTTCATGTCAATAAAGTTGAGTCAGTGTAAAATACTAGGTGAGACTGTGAAAAGGGATACAGTGCCAAAAGTAAGGAACAAAGTTACAGGGTTAAAAAAAAAGTTATAAAATGAAAAAACAAAACATGAAATCAGTGGGTGTAAAAGGCTGGAAGTAGAGCTAGTAGACAACACTTTATTGTAGTGGTGTGTTGTAGTTGTTACAGAGATGTGTATATCTTTCAAAATTCGTAAGACTGTCTTATAAAGGGCACATGGTCTTGGGGTAAATTATACAGCATAAAGCTTGAATAAAATATTCACAATAAACATAATTCACCTAGGTATGTGGCTGGAAGTAAAAATCTATCTACAGATTTAATCCGTATGCAAAACGTAACCACAATGATGAGAGAATAGCAAATCAGAGCCAGGTCTAGGCAACTTATAGTGAAAGCCTGTTTAAAACTCCACTTGGCCTTCTTTATAATATCTTTTACCTCAAACATCACTGGTTCAGTATGTGGGTTTTCCAAATGTCCAGTTGCTATGAACTGCATCAAATTCCTTCAAAATTCACATGTCAAAACCCTAACCTACAACGATGATAGTTATTTGGTGGCAAGGTCTTAGGAAGAAAATGAGGCTATTAGACAGAGATTTTATGACTGGAGTGATGATTTCATATGAAGAAACCAGAGATTTTTCTCCTATCCACGTGAGGATACAGCACTAAGACAGTCATCTCTACATTAGGAAGGGAGGCCTCACCCAGAATCTGCACATACTGATACCCAGATCGTGGAGTTCTAGCCTCTAGACTATAAAGAGCAAATGTTTGTTTCTTTAAGCCATTAATTTTAGGGTACTTTGTTATAGACCTAAGCAAAGCAAGGTACAAGTGTTTTAATCCCAAAGAAGAAACAACACCCGAATGGCTCTGATGACCTAGTGAAGTTATCGAGAAGGACACATACTATTTAGAGTCTATATAATCAAACTATGAAGAGACACAAGAATATTTTGGATTTCTAAGAGTCGATGGCTAAGAGTCAAACACTATCCATAAGTCCTCATACTATGAAGGCATCCTTTTTCCTACAAATTGCTATTGGGTTCCTTTGGGCACAGACAACAAATTATTTAAGCACAATTGTCTTGGTCTTGTAGAACTGTTATTCTAGAAATCAGTCATCTCTGCAGTAAAAGTACTCCAGTTCTAAAAACTCTCATGGCTGAAAAATGGCAAGAATTTGTGATTGTTTTTAAATGAAGCAATTGCTCTCTGCCTTAACCCCTAGCAATTCAACTGTGGTTTCTTTTGCACACACAAGATTAATCAGCTGTCCATTTATTTTATACCTTTGTAGGCCATGTTTATTGGTCATCCTGGTAACTACAGGAGAACCCTCCTAGGATTCCAGATCAAGTTTATTGGTCATCACAATAATCAGTATCCTGATTTCAAGTATTTAAGCACCAATTTCTGATTAGAGTGCTTTGAAGCTTTATCAGTCCCATTGCTATCAGTGAGCCAATATGTGTAAAAGTCTCTCAAGAACCAAGGAGGTGAGAACATTTTAGAGATGCTAGCATCCCTCGAGCAGTCTCTCCCAAGGGAACCTACCTCTATTTATTGAGAAAGAGCATATTATGAAGACTGATGGACATAGTGTTTGAGTTTTCAGTGACATCTAGAGATCTAGAGAGTCACAGAGGACAGAGAGACAACAGATACTTTCAAAGTTGCTTTAATAGAGAACACTGAATGCTCATTATTGGCTAGTGCCTTCTTGAGTTTTCTAGAAGCCTTTCTAGTAGAGAATTAGGAACCATCTCTTTGGGTAGCTGTCAGTATCTTGAATCAGAGAAAGTACTGCTAAGATAATCTTTCCTATATGTGCCTTCATTTTCTATTAAGTACCTCTAGGGTGCAGAATTCAGTCACATGAGTGCTCTTTCCCAACTCCATTGGTGCTTTGGGGTCCAGACTGTTATTCTTACAGAACTATTTCTACATTCAGCTAAAAAAATCCTGATATTTCTCATTAGAGTAAACTTTCCTCTAGTATTAACCCTAAACACTAATGAAAAACTTTAATAAATGGGCCACCACATTGTACTTGTCCTGTTTGTGATATAGCTCTTACTGCCCTTTGGGTAGTAAATTATGCTTTAAGTACTTTTTAAGTACAGAAACCTGTAATAAAAACTGCCTCCTCAGATCTCTCCTGATACTAACTTTCAAAGGATGGATCACTTAAAATATTTGAAGAACCCTTGAAGTAGAGAGTATTTACTAGAATTTAACACTTAAGGATGTAAAATGGAATTAGTGTGACTGAACAAAAGAAGAAAAGTAAAGTGAGATAAAGCCCCAGTTTTATAAGTCAAAAGTAACAGAGCTCTTTGGAGTAGTCACTATCAGTTGGAGAATCTCACACTGGTCAAAATGCCACTCAGTCACTAGATTAGACAGGCCAAGGAAGGAGCTGATAGTAGTGTATTTTTTGCAGCCGAAGCAGAACTTGATGCTTCTGACTTTTGAAAGTTGCATGTTAACAACCTACTTTCTGGTCATATAACAAGAAATGTACACAATACATCTGTACCTATCATATGGTACAAAGTTTCCAAAGACAAGAGACAGAACAAATAACAACAGTAAAAAAAAAAAAAAAAGAAAGAAAGAAAGAAAGCAAGGAAGAAAGAAAGAAAGAAAGCAAACAAAAACCTGCCTGGAACTTTTTTGCATTAGACTTGATTTTCCTAAGGAAAACTATTACCAAACCCTGTTTACAGGTTACCTACCATGTTTACTAGAACTTTAATATTGGTTTCCAATGAGAGGAAATGATGCAAAAAATAGGTGAGGACAGTGCTGCTATATATTGGTTATGGTTTGAGCATTATCTATCAAAATTTTGTGTGCTGGACCTTGGTTCCTCATGTGGCAATGCTGAGGCTGAGGAGCTCTTAATATGTGAACCTAATGGAATACAGTTGGGCCAAAGGGTGCATTGCTCTCTGGAGGGGTTCATGTAGTTCCTATAAGATGCCAGTTAGTTCCACTGAGAGCAAGTTACAAAAAGAAGCAAGTCTGGTCCCTGAGGCTTTATGGCTTCCTATCTTTCCATGCGATCCTTCCTCTTGCATACACTCTCATCATCATGCCATTTACCTATTATGGTGTCTTGAACAATCATTATTTCAAAAATTATGTCAATTGAATGACTGAATGAATGAAACTCATTAAAGGCACATATTAAGAATCATCACTGGATTCCATGATTCTAGACCTGGCATAAGTTTGGGTAAGTAAACCAAGAACAAACCAAACAAAATTATTATGCATCAATTTAAAACTGACACAACTAAACTTTAGTCTACATCACCATGTTAAAGTGTACAGTCACACAAAAGTGAACTTGAAACATATACTGTAAATAATAGTTTTAATGCAGATTTTTTTTTTTAACTTTTTGTCGGTACCAGGGATCCAACTCATGACCGCCTGCTTGCAAGGCAGGTGCTTATGCCACTGAGCTAAATCCCCAGCCCTCTTGCAGATTGTTTTTTAGAAAAATACAAGTGGCAACTTAAGATCATAATCATCAGAAACTCTGAAAAATTAAGTAACCATTAGAAATTGATTTGTATTAAGTAAGAAAATAGCATAAAAGTTTCTAGCAGAAGAAAAGTTGGAAAATAGCTCCTGAGTGGAAAAGAGAATAGCAATTGCTTTTAACTTTATGCAAAGAAGTAAAACAATCACAGATGAAATTTAGTTTACTATCAATCATGCAGTTGAAGCATTTTTCATGAAACTGTTCTGTGATCAAGATATTAAATTAATGCAAACAATGACTAACTCTTCAAGGACATTCTGGGTACATGGAAATTTGCACAAGAATTAAGAGCTAAGCAGGTACACTTAAAATTATATTTAAGTGTCACATAAACTTACTTCATAAATAAATTTATTGGTCATATTTTTCAAAGTACATCTATAGAAAAGAAAGTTTTCATTTACTGCGAATATGTATAAGTTCTGTGCACTTTTGGACCCTTGAAATATTTGCAAGTATCATAGAATTTTATAAAGTGAAACTAATTATTAAGGTATGACTCAGAGAAGTTAAAGGGTTTTCTATAGAGAAGATGTGTACATAAAAAGCACTAAAATTTAAGTTTCAATTCGATCATCATGGACTATTCAGGAACTACTAAGTAATCACAAACCATTTGTGTACAAAATCCCTGAAACATTTACAGTATAAGAATTTTTAATCCGTGTCTAATTTTACATGATTTTGAAATAATTACATTGATATGAAAGCCTCTATAAGCTTAGTTTGTGAATAATAATAAAATACATTCACATTTATGCTTCTCATACAAAAGAAGCCACAAGTTTGAAAAAAACAAGGGACCAAGAAGTGGAGGGAGGGGGGCAAAAGGGTAGGGGTTATAAAGTAATTGAGATGTGTTGTGTACATGTGCTAACCCCTACAAGTAATATAATCATTATGTACTACATACATGTATGAATAAGGATAAAATTTAATGAAAATTCTAACTATGGTTGTTTCAAACACTGACCCAATAAATTGTTTTCTTAAAAATAAATAAAGTATACAATTACAAAAATTCAATAGAGAAATTTTAATGCATAGTGCACAGGGGGACTTTTGGTGCATCCCAAATCATTTGTTTAGACAAAAGATTCCTTTGTGTTTTTTATGAATATTGAATGGCATACCATAGAGCAATGTCCAGTATAATTGATTTCCCTTTTTCATACTTCATAAAATTGAGCTAGACACACATTCCCCAGAATTCTATAGAAGGATTTCACAGAACTTTTTCAAAGTAACCTATTATACATGTACTCAGAATACAACCCTAGAAGCAGAGGAGAGATGTCTTTCATACTTTGCAGATTCTTGAAACCAGGTCATAGCAATCATGCTCACAGCTGCTAGTCAGCTGCAATCTCAGTCACAGTGTGCTGCCTCTGGACGGCAGGTGCAGATTTATTTTCACTCCAGTTGAGGGTAATATTAGGGCACGTGGTCCTTCATCCTTAGACTATTGTGTGTGGTTTATGCACACACAAACTCATATTGGTTTTACAAAAGAGTGTTGTGAAAAGGCTGTTACATAAATTTAGGAATCATGAGAATATATTTTTAGCTTTGACTTGCAAACAAACGAAAGCACTGTCTAAGTTTGTCTCATTGGGTGTTTACACCCACTATCATTTGAAATCTTATTAAATAATATCACATATCGATCAGAACAATATAATTTATATCCTCACCACAAAGAAAGTCTAAAATCTCAGAGGCATACATGGTGACATGAAGATGAGTACAAGGTAAGTAGCCTTTAGCTCGTGGTGAAACATGGGAAACATGCCACTGTGGCAGGGAGAGAAAAGGGACTGAGGCACTCTGGACCTTAACTCCTGTTACTCAGGTTTTATTGGACACTTCTGCTCATACAGTTAGAATTAGTTGCAGACTCTGATACTACTGTACCGGAAATGTATAGTTCTCTGGATCATGGATATGAGCACTTTCTGTTTGTGAAAATCATATTATGTTTTCTCTGTTTGGCAAAGATTACAAATTACCTTTATATCTGCTAGGATTTATCTGGTTGCTAGAAGATTCCAGAGATGAATAAAATGTCATCTTTAGTTTCAAATAGTCTAATTGAATGTGGAGACAGATTTTTTTTAAAATAGGCAAATGTAGCAGAAATTTCTCTAAATTAAAGAATAAGTCATGTTCTGTGGGAATGGCACAAAGAAGTTATATATTAATTATGTATTAATAAGAAATCCTTGAAGACACTAACTTGTTGGCTTATTTGTTGGGTCTGAAAGGGAAAAAATGGCCTAGACAATTTTGATAATGAAAAAGGGGTAGGAAATGAAAAAAGAGAGAAAAATGTGAGAAGATACCACATGAACGAGGAATAAGAAAGAGAACACGAGGAATAGAGTATCCAGAATATGAGGGTATCGGTATACTAACATTAAGGGCTGTACTACTAGCTTATATGCTACGTATATATGCACTAGTTTGCTTAATTGTGGAATGAGTTGCTAGAATATTAGATATATAATGTTATTCACTGTTTCACCCCTTGTTACCTTATAAACAGGAATCAATGGGAAAATCTTGCCAGCACATTCTAAATTCTGATCATATGGTTTACATTTTCATTAAGCTGTATTTCCCCTCAATTTCCTAACAATATTAAACTATAACTCATAGGATTAACTGATTAGATTTATCCCCCTGTCAGATTTCTTTCTAATTCAATCAAATGTTTACACAGTATGCCTAGCTATAGCAACAGGGCAATTGAGGACTGAACCCCCAAATACTAAGCCTAGAAAAGTAGGTAAATTGGAAAAAGCAAAACTGGTGCAACAAAACTGGTAAACTGTTGAAAAAAACTGAAAAGTTGCTGAGAGTATGATATGCTGCTATGAGTAGTGATATTTGAGAGATTGGTAATAGGTTAAATAGGCTAAGTACAAGGGATTCTAAAATCGACCAAAAAGAAAGGTCAGGGAAGGAAATGGGAACTGAGTAAAAATTCAGGAAATACATTTGTTCTTCTTTGAAAGGGAATGAAAGGGATCAATGAGCAGGAAAAATGTCAATAGCAAACACCTATGAACATGACCTTGAAATGAATGTTTACATTACATCGTTTCCAAGTTTATCATTCTTTTTTGTAATTGAAATAGTTTATAGTCAATGCTACACATTTTGTTGTTGTTATAATGCTATTTCCTATGCAAGTATGTATTTACATATTTTTAGTCTAAAAGTCTAAAGTTCTAGAATTTTTTGCCTTAGTGTTCTAGTTTTCAAGTCAACTGTCAAACCTTTTGAAGTTATTAATGATTGTATTATTCGCCAGCTGTTACTAGATTTGGGGGGCTTGCAGAGATTCAAGTTCTTGGTGTCCTGAACAAATTGGACAACACACAAAAAAAATGTAGCGAGGATTTACATTTATTAAAGGTCAGAAAAGACATACACTGAGAGAAGCATGGTGGCAGGGTTCACTTGTATCTCTCTTCAATTTACTGTCAAGTCTATGCCACCCTATAAAAAACTTGCTTGATTTCACACCAGAAGAGTTGAAGATAGTTTTTTCTGATTGGCCCAGACACAAGGCTTGGAAATTGTTTTCTGTGCATAGGGTCTGGTTCTCTATGGTTGGCAAGTCATGCCCACTTGTCCAAACACCTTGCCCTGACTCAGTCTCCTGTTTCATATATCATCTCAACTTTAAATATTATACTTAAATCTTAGGAAAATAAAAGTTGGTATTATTTCTACTTTGTAGTTATAGAAATTGAAATTTTGTTCATGTCCAACAGACTAGCTGTAGCAAAGTAAGAATGTTGAATTTATTCAAGTAACTTCACCTTTCTATGTCCATCTCCAAATCTATACCATATGAATAATTACACAAAATATCAAATACAATTATTGTGAAGTCAGGGAGAAAAAAGATAGATTGGCTGAAAAGTCTGATACAAGTTCTCAAGTCAAAGCCTACATTTATTATTCTGGACAGTGTCTTTTTCTCTGAAGTATCATTTCAATTTAATGCTATTAAAAGAGATCTAATTGTACTAGACAGAAAGAAGGAAATAAGAGAGGAAGTGGTAATGGAATGAGTAGCATCAATATATATTTGTATACAATATATGCATGTATAAAGACTTAAAAAGTAAATTTGAATAAAATGTCAAAGAAGAAAAAAAATAAAGAAAAAAAAACCTAGTCTCTGGAAGTGCCTACAGTACCCTTTCCAGTCCTTCCTATTCCAACTTCCTAAAAAAGCATATTTTAACCAATAAAAGAAGAATTATTTACTGTCAAATAACTATTTTCTGTTTTGAAGAATTCAAAGATTTGGCAAGTTAAAATTGAAATGCATTATTTATGAATAACCTTCCCTCCGCAACTCCGTCAGTATCTTTGATTCTTCAACACCTCTTTTATGGGGTAAATTTTATCTTTCCTCGGAGGTATTTGGATGGTGCTACTAATCACCAGCACTGCCTTCCCTCCACCCTCCACCTACACCCCTAAAAAGTCCCTAACTGCAAACAACAAACAGCTCAGCCTTCCCTGGGAGCTCCAGGAGAGGATCTAGTTTCTGCGTTCTGCCAGGCTCCTGTCCTCTCCTCGCTTCCACAGGTTGCACAACTCCCCGCGGGTATCTAAACAGTTTCCACACCTGCTTCCTAGGCTGGGCGACAAAGTACCTCGCGAGGAGCCCGTCAGGACTGCTCTGGAACAGCAGATCCCTCTAGGTCAAAACTAACATCCGCAGCGGAGCGGGGCGCCCGAGCCGCGGGAAAGCGCCGCGGAGCATGCTCAGTCCCCGCCGCGCCGCCGCCGGCCGCGGCCCGCTTCCCCGGCTCCCGCCTCCCCGCCCCGCAGCCCGCCGGGCGCGCGCCTGTGCGCCCTCAACGGCTCGGGCCGCCCCTCCCCGCCGCCTCCCCCGCCTTCTCTGGCCGCGACCGACGAGGACACGTCAGGGGCCATAAATAAATAAATAATTCCATTCACCCGCTGGCGGCGAGGCGGTCCGGCTGTCGCCGGCGGGGACGGGGAGCTGCGGCGCCCACCGCGCGCCTCTCACAGGTAAAGTCTGCGCGCCGGCGGCAGGGGGAGGACGCGGAGGCGCGGGCGGCGGCGTGCAGGGCCAGCCAGCGCCCGGGCCGCCCGCGGCGGACGGATACTGGCCAGCGGTGACAGACGCGCCGACGCGGTCCGCCAGCCGGGGAGCCAGGCACGAGCAAAACCCCACCCCGGACGGCGGAGAGCCCCGCAGGCCGGCCGGGCGCACGTCGGGGCGCTGGGCCTGCGGGGTCAGGGCGCCCTCGGCCCCTGCCCGCGCTCTGCTGTCCTCCCCCCTCGGCCACGCGGGGCCACCCGGGCGCGTCCCTGAGCGCGTGTCCCCAGCATCCCGCCCCGGGGATCCCAGCACCCTGGGGTGGTGTCTAGGCTGCAGGAGGTGGAGACGGGTCGTGAGCTCGCGTGTAGGGAGCGGCTTCGTCATCAGAGCAGCGTTGGGGCCGAGCGATGCGGCGAAGAAGGGCTGCAGTACCAGGGGTGGTGTTTGATTTCCGTCCGGGAAGCAGGATGGAGGTACAGGCGGATGACGAGGTGGATGCGGCGAGGGCTGAGGTTGATGCACCGGCTGCGCCTCCCAGGAAGACGCTCCGCTGCCTGGGCCGCTGCGCCACGCTGGTGGCACCCGGGCGGGAGAAGTGGCGCAGGAGTCTGGGAGACTCACGTGCAGCCTCAGCTCTGCGGCCCTGCCTAGGGCATCCCTCTCCCCGCAACTTCGGAGCCCAAAGTGCTGCAGACTGCTTTGGGAAGGGGGAAGGAATTCTATTTTCACTCCAGAGAAATTAAAATAGAAAACACAAACATCGGAACAGTAGGGGAAATGAAAACATTTTCTCTATAAATGTTTCTTTGATTGTTTAGTGAGGCATGTGTGATGGTGATGGAAAAGCTACTATTTCTTGTCCTCCTCCCGTTTTTTCCTCCAAAAGAGACACAACAGAGGGATAAAAATAGAGAGTAGTGATGCACTTGTAAAAAGTTGTGGGCATAAATAACTTTTTTGTTTGCACTCCAGGGTTCAAGGCAAAACCCAATCAGGACTGGTTTGCAAACTTAACAGACAGGTCAACTGCAATGTGCTTAGTCATTAGAATGACAAGTACTAAGTGTGCGTGAAAGGGGGAGAGACTGCAAAACCAGCATTGAGTGGGGCTGCAGAGGGCAGTTGAAAGTTGGACAGAGTGACACATTTAGCCCAGAAAAAAACAATTCTAGCTCTACTTTCTGCATTGGAATGTACTACATTTAAATCAATTACTGAATTATCTCTCTGGAAGATTTTAACCTTATGCAAGTTAGTGTTTTGCATAAAACTCAGAAAATTTGGACTACCTTTTGCAGATACTTTAGCAGTTTGAAGGAATATACCGCCCTTTCCCCTTATGTAATGATACAGAATCTGAAACTTGTGGTTTTCAGGGTTCTAAAAATGATCAGTTTATCTCCAGACATGCACTTAAAATAACATCTGGTGTGTATTTTGGCCTTGAACTCTTAAAGGGAGAGATAGCAAAGTGACTTGAAGAAAGGTCCTTGTGCAGAGTTATAATACTGGATCATGGAACTGAAATAAAAATGTGTCCAGAATTGTTTTTAATTCATCTACCAAACGTTGGGAGAAGGAAATTAACAATAGATGCAGTGAGACCCAAAGCCTAGGCATCAGATTTGTTTGTGAACTTTTGTAAGATTTAGTAAATAATATCTTGGCTTCATTTTTTCTTATCAATAAAATGTAGTAGATAATACCTCCCCTGATGCAACATTATGAGAATGAAGCATGTGGGAAACACTTAGAACATAGATAGCTATTTTTGAGTCCCTAAATTCATTATCATTCCAGACATTCTTTTGGGTTACCAAGATAAATGAGGTTGTAATGTGGTTCTCTACAAATACACATCTAGTTGCCCAGGTTAATCTGTCTCGTATCCCGTTTGCTCTTCAGTCTTGTTTTGCTTTGCCATTGCAGGCCTTGTCTTTCCCTTTTCTCCCCTCCCTTTCCTTTCCACCTCAAAAACCTGAAGAGAGTTTAGAAGATATAAAAAAGAAAAAAGTCTGTAAGATCTGCCAAAAGACACATTTGAGAAGCGTCACTGTATGTTCAGCCCCATTCATTTGTCTGTTGTAGGCGGCCATGCATGAGCTGATAGTGGAATATTCTCTTTGCTCCGAGGGAGGAGATGATAGTCCTTCCCTGAGGATTAACTTTACCAGTGATTTGGTTCCTATTTTTTGGGGAGAAGCTAATAAGCTGTACTTTTTTTCTACACTCAGGACAGACGGATTCACTCATTACTAAAATCCTGAATATAATAACTTCAACATATTCACAATGTTCACTGTATTGCAGACCTTATACTGTTTCTTTCTGGTAGCACATAAAAAATTAGATGTGGCAGGTCTTTCCATATTCAGATTTGTAGAAAAGAAATTTAGGCACAGATATATGATTTGCTGTATTGAGGTAACTAGTGTTTGTCTGTCTGTTTTGTGTTACTGTAACAGAGTTTCTGATACTGGATACTGGATAAAATAGTTCTATTAATACACAGTGACAGGAAAGTCAAACAGCATGGGCTGTTGAGGGTGCTCTGATGACATCACAATGATGGAGAACTAAAAGGGAAGTGGGTGCATACAAAAATCAATCAGTGGGGTTTCCTGCTTTTTAAAAATCTGCTCTTATGGTAGATTCTGACCCAGTCCTTTGTGATCTTATTCTTGTATGATAGAGATAATTTCTCATAAGGACGATACCCCTGTGAACCACAATGCCTGTTTTTTTTTTTTTCTTTCTTTTTTTATATTGGGGGATTAAACCAACAGTCTTCCCACTGAGTTACCCTCCAGCCATATTTATTTTTTGGGACAAGTCTCATAAGTCTCTGTGTGGTTCAAACTGGGATTAAACTTGTGATTCTCATCACTTAGTTTTTCAGAATGCTGGGTTTATAAAGCTTTTGTCAAAAAGCCAGACTCCACAAAACCTCTTAAAGATCCCACTGCCTCTCAAGACCATCTTTTTTTTCCCCAAGGGACTGAGTCTCAACAAGAGTTTTGGTGGGATAAATTATATTCAACCCACAGTAAGTAGCTGAGCTGAGGCAGGTACCCCCGTCTGTCTGGCTTCTTCAATTGTGCAGTTCAGCCATTTGGAAATTTCATCAAGTGCAAAGAGTGTTATGCTTTTCAATGCAATGTGTGGAGTATGATAATAGTGAGCAACTGATTATAGAAAGAATGGAGGAAAGAGTGAGGGAGGCAGAACTGAAGGAAAGAGAAGGTCATAAGAGAAGGTGCCTTCTGCTCAGAATCTGGCAAGAAGTACCACATGGACTGTGCCCAGAGGACAAAATAATTGAGGCTCTTTTGAGAATTCCTTCCTTAAAAGAATTTCTGCATCTAGTCATCTAGGCTGTCAGACCCATTTGTATGAATTAGATGAATATTTTTGTCTTTGGACTGACAAATTAGCAAAATATTCCTATACACTCTAAACTTCAATAAGAATTTTCTTCAAAGTAGACATGAAAAAGAAAAGTGGGGGAAACAAAACATCATTCAGGGACTCTGCATTGAATGTCACTGGCTGAATTTATCTTATGCAATGTGGAGCTGTATGACTGCCCTAAACACCAAAGAAGATACTAGACATTAAATGTTATGACTCATTCCTGGTAAATACAATGACATGCCAAAATTATAAATTATGCTCCTTTACTGTCTTTGGCCTGGCTCTCCCAAATTGTCTCAGAGAAAGAAGACACTTTTTATCTGAACTGCCTTGTAACTTGAACTGAGTTTATCTCAGTATTACTATACTGTTTGATCTTGAATTATATTATATTGAATAAGCGTGCTGTCTCTCTTCCTAGGTTATGTGTTGCTTGAGAGTAGAGACCATATCTGACATACCTGAGCTCACCATGGATGTGTGTCAGTGGGACAGGACAAGGCACAGGTGAAAACAGCAGTTCTGAAATCAGGTCTGTCTAGGTTATGATCTTGGCTCTGTCACTTCACTAATTCGGTTGAGTAAATCAGCCTCTTTTTAATTGTGATTTCCCAACAATTTGTTGTTGTGCAAACAACAGCCATAATAGCCAGTTTTATGTATTGGTTGTAAAGATTGAGACAGTGTCTATAAAATAGTACTCTGCATTTCACATGCATAAAAATAACTCAATATGTGGTAGCTAGTGTTTGGTGTTAAGTATTTGGTCATACGGCTTTTCAGTTATTATAAGAATCACTGACTAATTCTTCTTAGTGGACATTTGGAAACTCTGAATCCTGTTTCATACTGGATGATGTAACAGTGTTGAATTACAATATAAACCACTAAGTGGACTCCCTCTGAGAGGTCATCCTGGTTTGTCAGAGTTTCTTAAAACTGTACCAAAATGATTAATAGAATGTTGAGAAACAGCCATACATTTAATTCTCAAAATAGAATCTTTTCTTATTAAATGTGCAAAGAAAGCTTCCTTTTCTCACTCGTTCCATTTAACAGTGAACCTGGAGGCCTAGTCTTGTGTACTTGGGAAAGCAATTTGTAATCACAATATGAGAGAATAGCCTCATTCGACCATGGTCAAACAAAGAGCATTTATCACACATACTTGGCAACAAATAAATAAGTGGAGGGCTGGGTGGCTGTGTATATTTATGTGTCAGTTCTAATAATCAAGAATAAGGAAAATACTCAAGCAAACTGAACTTAACTGTAACACAACTAGTTTAGCTAGAGTTCAACTATTTGTACTTGGATGCACCAGAGATTTTTTACATACTTGCAAAAACCAGCCTTGAGTTTTGGAAATAATTTTCGTGATATTATGCCAAAACTCTTTAAAAATTTTATTAATATTTGTTACAATCCTACAAAAGTTTCTGAAAATCATATAAAATATTTGAGTGATATTTACAGGATGATGGCATAAAGATTTTTTTGGTTATTACTTTGTATAGTCTAATAGCTATCTTGATTTTTGGAAATAATTTTTATGATATAATACCAAAACTTTCAAAATTTTGTTAATATTTGTTGCAATCCTACAGAAGTTTATTGAAATCATATAAACATTTGAGTGATATTTAGAGGATGATGGTGTCAAGATTTTTTGTTGAAGATTTTGTATAGTCTGAGTTGTTCTATTAAAATATCTATGTAGTTTGGTTGTAGAAGCTAGTGATTATTTTTGGTAATATTTGGCATCAAAACAACTTTCAGGTAAATAAATTTAGTATGTATGGTAAGTCACTTTTCTCGTTGAGACGCAATACCTGACACAACTTAAAGGAAAGGTTTCTTGTGGCTCATGGTTTCAGTCCATTGTTACTGCCTGCAAGGCTGCGGGGTGTGGCAGAGAGACATAGCAGAGGTAGAGCTGCTTACCTACGTGATGGTATCCAGGAAGCACAGAGACAGCAGGAAGGATTTGGGAGGGAAGATCAAAATAATAAGTCTAAAAGACGTGTATGATGTTTTTAGGAATAAATAAAATAATATTTATCTGGTTTGAAAATTGATTTTCCATTATTCTGGAATCTAAAGGTTCTTTCAGCTTTTCTCAAATATTCCAAAAATTTATTCTATAGTAAGCAAACTTATGTGACAGCATTTCTCAACAGGAGGCATTTTTAGCACCTTTGGGGGCATAGTTTGCTGTCTCGTTCATCAAAGGACATTCAATGTCTGTGATGATTTTAATTCATACTGCAATAACAAACTGTCACAGAATAAGTGTCTTATAGGTAGCAGATTTATTTCTCACAGTTCTGGCAGCTAGAAATTTGACATCAGGCTATCAGCATTTAGGGTTTTGGTTGAGATTCTGGGGTGCAGACTTCTGCCTTATATCTGTCATGGTGGAAAGAGGGTGAGAGGAGTCTCTAGGGTTTCTTTTGTGAATGTAGTAATCAGTCTTGAGGAATCCACCCCACTTACCTCCTAAAGCCTCTGCCTCTTACTGCTATTACCTTTAGGATTATGATTTCAAAATACGAAATATGGAGGGGACACATTCAGTCTTTAACAGTGTGCTCTGTTCTTCATATGCTAATAGCTTCCCCTCAGTCTTTGTGACAATCAATAATTCTCCCCTTTGTTTTAATATACCTCTTAGTAGAATAGTACCTGATGTCACTGAAAACTGTTGGACACTATGATCAAATTGAGAGTATTTAAGGAAATTTCCTCAGGATCAGAGTATCTTCAAATAAAAAATACTTGTTTTTCCTCAAAGGCTTAAAAAAATCTAGTATGAAAACACTTTGAAAGAATGAGGGTTTTATTCATAAAATTGAAAGTATTAGGATTTCATTTTGATTGACTCCATCACTTCCAAAGCTTCATTTGCTCTCAGTTGTCCACAGTTCTTGGCAATGTTGGGATCTGATGTTTCTTGAATCCTTGCTTGAGTTCCATATGGCCCTTGTTCTCCTCTTCTCTGGCTGCTCTTTGTAGTTCTACCCAGGTCTTGTTTTATACCCTTCTCAATTCATGTTTTCAGTTTTTGTTTTGTCTTTGTTCTGTTGATTGGTGAAGCTCATTTGTACTTGGCCTGTAGTTTGCATCAGTGGGAATAACACCCAAGTCATTGTCTGCAGCCCTGATGCTTCCTAAAGTTCTCGGCCTTTCTAGACATTTCCCCATATCAGCTGGGCAGCTTTCTTTATGTTCTGCAGTCTCCACTGAACCTCTGTGTTTCTCTTTTTTGTCTTGCTCTTTGTTGTTGTTCCCACGATTTTATTAGTGTCGATGTTACTCTCGTCTAGCTTTGGATATCACTGTCCCTCTGGGTTACCATACACTTAGACCACACATTGTCGAATTCTTTTACTGTAACCTACCTTTATTGCCTTCCCATAAGTAACACTGGTGGCTCCCATTACGTAGACCCAAAGACTGACACTTCAGTCCTTGTATATGTCATTCTCCTACCACCTTGTTACTCATGTCGAACTGTCATCTCTCCCTCCTTCCTTCATCCTCACTGTATTTCTTGCACTATTCCTTTGGTCATGCTGATTGTTCATCTTGAAATGGTAGAACTTCCTGCTAGTTTTAATTTCACCCTCAAAGCTGAGTTTAAATACTACACTCAGAATTCCTCTTAAGCTCCAGAAAAATGATAGGAAGTTTTATAACACTGGATTTATTATATATATTGTGTACATTTTGTTATCGTTCCCTTTATATAGGTTTTCAGCTTCCCAATATCTTAAAGATTTCTGGTTTTCAGGGAAAATAACATGTCCAAAATCATGTCTCCTTTTGCAGTTTGGTGAATTAGAGAAAATCTGCATGTTCTGATTTTTAAAGACTGTTTGTATATAATCTTCCGTGTCTTCCATGAACACTCTTTGTGGTTTATTTTAAGTATATATAGTTGAAATAGCCTGCTATTTTAAAAGCTGTTCCAACTGGTACTAAATTCTCTTTGCTCTCCCTACAGTGTTTACTCAACTTTCTTGGGCTGAAATAAATCTCTTTTACAGTTGAATGACAGCATATACATATATGGAAACAGCTAACATGTCTTATGTTTTCTCTATCAACATATTGGATTTTTCTACCTCATCTTTATGTGACCTTGTTAAGCTCGTTTTTCAGGCCTGTTGAATTTTGAATGCATTTAAATTCAGGAAAGTTCACAAATTGTGTGGAATGCTTTAAGGATAACAGTGGTTGTTTATCCATGTAAATATTGAATTGTTGCTTATGACGGAACTGACTGTCCATATAATCTCTTCAAGTGAAGTAAGAAGAGGGGAAATGAAGGTATACATAAGGATCTACTTCCTGGCACATTCTCTGTATCTCAGGATTGAATGTTTTTTCTCTGTGGCTTTCATTGTAATGAATGAATAAATGAAGATACACTGAAAATAATGAAGGAAAACTCATTTTAAAATTTGATTACAGTTGGAGATCAGGCAGTCAATAAAATTACTTTGTTTCATAGATTAATTAATTCATAATTAAAGCAGGAAACATACCACCATGTATGTGTATCATAAGTGAATTTAGATCTGCTGCACCAACGAAGTGGCTATTATTTATAATTAAAGAGTTAAATGGTTGAGTAAAACTAGTTTGCTTTTATTGGGCTTTCTGCACAACAGGTATCATTTTAATATTTTACATGTTTTAACTGCTTTGATCTTCAAAATTTTATCAGAAAGCATGCTTATTACTCTAATTTTATAGATCAGAGGATCAGAGCACTGGGTGAAATATTTTGTCAATGCAGGAATCTGTATTTTAATTTGTTAACCACAATACTACTTTCACTATTAATATTTTCAAATATTCATTGCTACAAAGCATTTGAAGACATTCTAGAAAAAAGAAATTTGAGAAATATTTTAAAATGAAACTAGCCAAGTATGATATGATGTTGTTAAAAACACCATCAACAGGAATGACAAACCTTCCTTACTACTTGGAGGAAGTATATTTAGAGCCAAGCTAGGAAGCTTAGAGGAAACATTGACTGCTTGAGCGGTGTGAACACAGTGGTGGTGGTGGACTGGAGAACCATTATGGACTGAAGAACTGTAAGCCTTTCCTTTTGGTTTCATGTTGTATGGTTGAAATGTGTATGGAGTGGCAGGACTCTCCTGGGAGCCCTAGACCATGGATATGAACAGCATAGGCTATGGCAGAATTCTCATGAATGTACATAGGTTAAATGTATATTAGTGGGGTATTTTAAAGAAAGGCAGTGGCAAACATAAACCCAGAGATTGCAGTACCTTAACAGTCAGGTATTCATCTGTTGTTCTAGATAATGTTTTAGATGTTAGAGTGGCTTTGAGAAAAAAAATCCGGGTAAATCTGTTTTAGTCTTCAGTTACACAAATAATGAGGTACATCTTTAAAGCAATAAGTAGTTTATGTCCTTGAGCAAATGTTTTGTAGACTTGTCATGTCATCTTTCTATAGTCTGTTTTACTTTATACTTTTGTCTTAACTGTCTTCCTCCCCCTCTTCATTTCTGTCTTGCAGGTTAGACATAGCCTTTGGAGGCAGATAAGCTAGACTGCCATGGGAATTTTTGATTTAGCTATTTCTAAGATGTTTGATTAAAATCAGTATGTTGACTTTCAGAAGTGAGTTTCTCATTCTGAAAATAGTAAAGCCAATTGCATGGTTTGTTGTTGGAGAGTAAATAAATACTGTTGCTAACCAAATAATGATAATAATAATTCATTTCATTTTATTTCTATCTTTCCTTTTTTTGGTATGTTTTCAATGTCCTTATTTCTGAAAAACTGTGGGACGGTGCACAAGTATTTATAATAGTGCAGTTTACAGCATGAGCCAAGTAAGAGGATTAGAAATTATGTGTTGACTTTACAATAATGTGCATCTTTCTAATATGCAAAAAAATTGTTTTCTGGATCATACAAATGAAAACTGAAGCACAGATGTATATGCTACAGAAGACATTTAAGTGCTGAATTTTTTTATTTAGCTTCTGAATGAATAGTTCAATTAGAAATATATCTCAGGGGAATTTTGGAATGGGAATTCCTTAATTTCATTTAGATATAATAATGCACATAAGTATATTTAGAAATTGTCATAAAGCGAAAGACACTCATCATGACTTGAGAGATACTTGTTCACATTTATACACAAAACATCTACCAGCATAGTTATTGATGCTATTAAAGTACCTCCTATGTGTCTACCTTTTTATAAATAACCCTCATTATTACCATGTAAGATAGATTTTATCCATTTGCAGATAGGAAAAATAAAGACTCAGCAGGATGAGCTGCTCATTAGAGTACCCCAAGAGTCAATGCCTCAGCAGATGTTTCAATGCAGGTAAAATGCTGATGGTAATTAGATCATGCTCATGTATCTTTAGTCAATGGAAATATGAAATATTCTGCAGAGAGACCTAGAAAAATATATGTAAAACATTTTTCCTGCTCTTCTCCACAGAACGCTAATTTTACAAATATGCATGTGTATGAATTGAAGGATCATAGAGTATAAAGAATATAATCTAGAGTCGGTTAAATGGTTAAAACAAAAGACTTGTATAATATACTAGGCATACCATTTGGGTCAAATTCAGCCTGTTGTTTGTGTGTTTATTTATTTAAAATAAGTACTTTCCCACTTCAGGAAAGTGTTGAATAGTTGTGATTTAGTCAGCAAAGCCTGAAATATTTACTGTGACAATTTAAAGGAAGCTATTTGTTGACCCCTGCATTAGGATTTTAGCAGACAAATATTATATTCTGTGTGGAGGAATCAAAGCTTTAATGAAAGAAATGGAATTAGTTTGGGAATAAGATTCGTATATACTTTGGTTATATGAAGAGAAGAGACGGTCATTGTATGTGCCAGTGAAGTCAAAATCAAAAGTAGATGTGGGTAAATAAAAAATTGCTAAAGTATAAAGTCATATTTCTGTATATACGTTATATGTTATTTATCTTTGAGTGAACTTTTTAAAGTATGCTTCTAGAACACTGATCTTTAAGTTTCATGATTCATTTTAGTCAATTGGTGAACTATTTAGTATAATTTTATTTTCCTGAGCAATTTGTGATACTAAAGTGTGGTCCACATGGATGATCACTGACCTCATATATTGACTCACTGGGAGTAATTGATTATTTTTTGTTGCGGGCAGAGACTACTCTTTTTCTCCCATAAAGTCTTTTATAAATTGCAGGATGATGGGCATAACACTAATGCTTGCTTTTTAGTCACTAATTATAATAAAATAAATACTAGCAATGGAACACAGAATTAAGTACCAGCTCTGTGCTGAAAGTTTTTTGTAAATTATTTCATTAAAAGTAGACTAGCATGCTGGGGTAGATGTTCTTTATTTCATTTTATAGAAGAGACAACTGAGGAAGAGATAGAAGCAAGCAAGAAGCATAAAATTACAAAACAAGTAAGAAGATGTTCTTTAATGGTTTTTGGAGCTAGAATATCAAGAAGTAAGGTTTTTTTGGTTTTTTTTTTTTTTTTTTTTTTTTTGGTACCAGGGATCAAACTCGTGATCTCATTCTTGCCTGGCAGGCACTTTTGTCACTGAGCTAAATCCCCAGCTAAGAAATGTTTTCAAAAATTTTTTTAAAAGTGAGTATTACAATTTTTATACCATGTGACTTGACTTAACTTTTTACTCAAAGCATTGTGTAGTATATTAAAAATTCATGTCAGCTTTTATTGGCAGTGCTTCTGTAAAGTCTTACTGAAATGGTGGCCTTTAATAAAACCACAATTTTCTGTGTCTGTTTTGCTTTCCTCAGCTCTGTCTCTTTATTTGGCCTATTAAAGGTCAGGTATGTGTAATCTCACTTTTCTTCGTTTTTCTAGTGTGTCTATCTAAGAGTCATGGGTCCCACATTAAAGACCCTGTTGCATAGGGTCTTTAATGTACCAAAAATATTTGAATGTATTTCCTAAAGCAAGGATTGCTTTCAGAGGACAATGAAAGAGTAAGGGATAGCTGATATCAGTAGTCTCCGTTTGTCATAGAATTCCTCAGACTGAGGGAATATTAGTGATATACTTTTTCCTCTACACATGCATATCTGTGAACATTGATTTTCACATAAAAGAAGCATTTTTCAGCTTTTTTTTTGATGTATTGGAATTACCTGCATCACTACTTTTGCATGCTGGAGTTGTTACTAAGTAAAATAAGGGTTATCTGAACACAATACTACCCCAGTTGATTTTATAGGTGGAGGGATTACCAAGTGACAAGGGGCAGGTATCATTTGCATTGATACCCTGCACAAAGGGGTTATTCTTTTCTTGGGTGTCATGAAGGAAGAAAGTGTGAGAATTCTTCACAATATACAGAATGGCATACATTTAGAATTCACGAATTGCTTAGTTCTGGAATTGTCTATGTATACTTTCAGACCTTGATTGACCTTGAATCACTTCAGAAAGTGAGACTGTTAATGATAGAACCACTGCACCTGCTTTTTCCCCCTGAATTTAAGGAGGCAGATACTACAAAAGTCTTTTCAGCTCATTAATGGATATGACAAAATAATGAAATAGGAAAATGTGAATGAATCAAAGGAAGCCACAGGGAGCTTAAAAAAATATCAGTGTATTGTCCCCCTTGGGCCACATTAGTATCTCTGTAGAGAATAACCTGGCCACTGTGCCTCAGGGAAAACATTAATTACACATAGTAATGTCCTGGTGCTGGAGGAGTTATAGGTAGCAAATTTAAAGCTCACATAGAAATTATTTCTTTTTTATTATTAACTAGTATGTACTATTAATTTAAGAAAAAATGCTTCAGTAAGGAAATGTGTGAATTTTTATTAGGTTTTTATTTTAGTTTCATTAGTAGCAGATTTGTTACTCTTTTTGGTAAGAAACTTGGTGTATTATCTGTTCTTTTCAAAAGTTCCTCCAAAAAGAGAAGACGCATTTTAAAAACCTTGTTACCAATAGAAATTTAATTGTGACTGTTCCTTGGAATACTTAAGTCTGATCAAAATTATTATGGATATTTGCTCCATAATTTTCATTTAAGAGTGCATGATCCGTTCAACATTTTGGTTTACAGGCTATTTTAAATTATTTCATATTTTATTAATCTTATTTTACTAGCTCTTATCTTGAAGCAATAATACTTAATGTCTTCACAGCTATACATTCCGATAACGACATATAGTCCATAAAATCCAAACTTAAATATATAACTTTTTGGTACTCTCATAGTGTTGGAAGAACTTTTAAAAGGATTTATACATTCAGATTCTTTTAATTGGAAATGGGGAAAGAAAATTTTGGTGCTAGTTGTGTACCAAATTTAGAATTACAGAGGTTTTTGCAGGCACTGACTTAGCTAATGCTGAAACTCATTTCACTTCATCAACAACCCTAAACTTGAGTATTACTATCATATTTGGGTATTTTTTTTTTTTTGATGTCTCACTACATTTATCAGAGGTGTTGAACTCACTGTGTAGCCCAGGCTAACTTCAAACTTACAGCAGTCCTTCTGCCTCTTGAATCCTGGAATTTTAAGTGTGGATCACCACACCCAACGTCTTGTCACCAGTTTCGCATGGAAATGTAGCGCAAGATGGCTAAGGTGGGTTAGATAGCAAGGCTCTGTTTCCTAATTCATATTTTCCCCTATATTCTAGATTGTCTTCCCCTATAGACCCAAATTCTCCCTTTTTGCATACACATTGTATAGAAGAGGAACATTATAGGGATAGTACAACACAAAGATTTAGGACCTGTCCTTTTAAAATGCACTCATTTAGAAATAAAACCTTTTTAAATTTCAAAACACACTTGGAAATCTTCATCAAAAAGAAAAAAAAAATGAAAGTGTAGGAAAAACATCATCACTTTTCCACATACAAGATCTTTCTTTCAACAATATTAACTCTGTAAACTACATGTTAGGACTGACAGCAGAACCAAGAAGTCAATTAGACTTTGATAACTATATTGAGTTAAAGCTGTGTTTAAATAATTAGAATTTACATATCATGTTACTTCTCAGAGTATTTGATTATCAAACTTGTGCAGTTCTATTCATATGGTGTTAGTAGCTTTTCATCACTGGGACAGAGTTACACAATTAATTTAAAAGAGGAAGGGCTTACTTTGGCTCACAATTTCAGAGATTTCAGTCCATGTCTGGCTGGTGCTGTTTTTCTGGGCCTGGGGTGGTGAGGCAGTATACATGGCAGAAGGGCAGGGCAGTACAAAGTGGCTCTCCTCAGGGTGACTGGAAGAAGGCTGAGCAAGAGACCAGGGACAAAACATTGTGCCCATGCCACATCTATGAACCACTCACTTCAACTAGGCCACACTTCTGAAATTTCCATCACTTTCTAATAATACCATCAAATTATGAATCTGTTCATGGATTATTAATCTGTTGACAAAATTAGATCTTTCATGACCTAATTACCTTCCAAAAGACTCACTTCTAAATACATATGCCCTTTGAAGCACTTTTAGAGTAAATGCATATCACCTACCTTAATAAAAAATAGATGAAACTTTTTTAGCAGAATTGGTTCATTAAAATGCCACAGCTTCATTATGATTTCAGAGTTGATATAAGAGTCCATTAAACACTTTTCAGAGGCACTGAGAAAATCTTTCATTGTCAACAGTTTAGCTCTTCACTCTAGCTTGTAGTAAGAACTTCAGAGAAAGTACTGTAATTAAATTTTCATATGTATATTAAAACATGTTTCTATCATAGTGTCTGGTTTCAAAAATGTAACTGAGATAACAAATGTTTCTAAAAGTGAGACTTTTAAGTTGAACAACAGTAGGGTTTGTCACAGTTTTTCTGAACTCAGACTGCTATAACAAAATACATTGGATTGACTGAAATAAATAAAAGTAATTTATTTCTCACAGCTCTGGAGTCTGGGAAGCCCAGGATTAAGGTGTTGCCAGTTTGGTGTCTGGTTGGAGCCCACTTCATGTTTCATAGACAGCTATCTTCTTGCTGTGGGCTCTCATGGTAGAATTAGCAAACAAATGTTAGGGGATCTTTTTATGAAGGCTGATTCATGAGGGGTTCCTTCTCATGACCTACTTGTCTTCTGAGGGCCCCACTTGATTAATGTCTTGTGTTTGGGGTTAGATATCAATGTAGGGATTTTACAAGGACATAACATTTTATCTACAGTAAACTTTTATGGTGTCTTAACACTGTTGCAATATGAATCTGATTTTTCTATAGAGTTGACAAGAGAATCTGATTCATTCATTGCAATTTAAATATATTGTTCTTAATTCCAAAAATATATCAAATCAAAGAAGTTGGTAGCTTATCATGTGCAAGGAACAAACCCCTACTAAATAATTGAAGAAAACAGGAAACCTTTCATTGTTAATTGAATACTTTTATAGACTGGTCAGGAATATAGATTGTCTATTTTTTAGACAGCATTTCTATTTACATTGTAGTTTACAAAGCCAATAATCTTAAAACCAATAATTCAAACAAGAGAAATTATGTAAATCAGGTATTTTGGGAGGAATAAAGCTTCTTCTATAAACATTGAACTAGAGATACAAGTTGACACTATGCTAGGATTATGATCAACAATCTTGTGTCTCTTCCTGAGTTAAACAGATATTTACAAATAGAAGGTATGTTTGGGCCTTGGAGTAACACATGTTCCCAGAAAGTTTGTGGGAGTCAGAACACTTTTATGTAGAATGCTTTAGCTGCTGAAAAGAAATATGGTTTTTTTTTGTTTGTTTGTTTGTTTGTTTGTTTTTGTCTTTTTCCTTTTTATCGGTACCAGGGATCGAACTCACGACTGCCTGCTTACAAGGCAGGCGCTTATGCCACTGAGCTAAATCCCCAGCCCCAGAAATATGTTTTGTAATCTAATCTGTAGTTAATGATTTCATGGAAGCGATTTTGGATGTGGTCTTTTTGTTATTAAAAGATATTAGAGTAATAGTATAAGATGATTGATATTCCATGATTTGTTATGGAATCACACTCTTATTTTGAAAGATATGTGTTCTTTGCTTATACAGCTGCAGTGATGAATGTGTCCTCTCCAAAGTTCCTAAAGTGGAAACTTAATAGCCAATGTGATAGCATTAAGGAGTAGACCAAAGCCTTTAGGAGGTGATTATATTATAAAGGTTCCTCCTTTGTGAATGGAATTAAAGTCTCATGGAGTGTTTCTTGTTCTTCTGCCAAATGAGGACATAGCATTCCTCTCCTCCTAAGACTCAGACAAAGAACTATTTTGGAAAGAATGACATGACCCCAGCAGGACTCTCAACCTGCCAGCACCTTGATCTCAGACTTCCCAGCTTTCAGACTATGAGAAATATATTTTTGTCCTTCACAAGTTACCCTGTCTCTTGTATTTTGTTGTAAAAACACAGTCAGTCTGAAATGACAGCCATTTCCTTTTAAATCCCTGGAAAAATCTGTCAAATTCCTAGAAATCTAAAAATAAAAACATGGAATGACCTAATTTCACATTTAGTTCAGTATAATCTTAAATAAGGCAATGTTCACTAGTAAAATGTTTCTTCTTCATTTGACATTGACCTTTATCTTTTTTTTTTTTTTTCTTTAAGTCTCTTGCAAGAAGGTTTTCTTGATAGTATCGAAACAGAGTATGAAGACTGGCAAAAATTCAGATGCTGACTTTGCTTCCTCTTGGAAACCAGCACATGGTGTGGTCACCCATTTGCACCAGTAATAACACCAGCAGAGTTACCAAGCAATCTTCACGTGGTGACTACTCATGCTCTTGGAGGGTAAGGGACGTTGCTATTGTGCCAGTAATCTGTACCTGGTCTGTGCTTGAAGCAACATCCTGATTAACATAAAGATGCTTATGTATCTGCTGTGATTTCTTAACTTTACTCTTCATTAGATAAGAGGTTTATCCCTGTGAGTGCCTGACAGCCTCCAAAAAGGAGCCTGTTGCAACCTGTTTGTCACCTCACTTTGCATCCTGACCTTGTTCCTGTTCCATGACTAACTCTGCTGGATCTTGGCATTAACTCTGGCCAAGACCTGATGACTGTTCTCTGAAATGTCCTTCAATTCTTTTGGAAGGGGAACTACAAATAACAGTCATGGGAATGTAACAGCTCACAGAAGCCAGAGTGACAAAGAAAAGCATAAAGGGCAAGCAACAGCATGGTGCCTAAAGTAACTTGCGTGTTGCTTTAGCACCCTGGGCTTGTAACCTTTGGTATAAATAAAGTAAGCATTTCATTGTACACTATTTTACTTGGCATAGGCCTGAAGAATTGGAGTCATTTTTTAAAGTGTTTACTGATTATGGAAGTGTCCTGACAGTACCTAAATAATGCCATTTTGTGGAAATTCTTTCTTTTGCTTCTGACCAAAGCATTATAATTTACTTTGAGAAATCAACACAACAAGAATACCAAAATTATTTGTCACACAATTCAGAGGAGCCAGTAAAAGTGTCTAAATTTATATTTACTGTCTTTAAAGTCTTTTTCTTGAATTTATTTCAATTTTAAATGGAATTCTGTTTTTTATTGAAAGATGAGATTTTTTCACAATTGTACAAAATTATGAGTTGCATTTTAAGCCATTTGCTGGTGGCTGTGCAAAAATAATTTATGATCTTTAAGGCTCTGCTGTTAATTCAATTTCTTAGTTATTCAGTTGTCTCAAGTCAGCTGTTTGTGAGACTGAAAATAAAGACTGTTCAAGAGAATGGGGAAGGAGAACTGGATCATATTTATTTTAGAGAGAAGTATAATTTTGGAAATTAAGAGTAATCTCAGCATTTTTAGAGAAAACATGTGATATGATGAAAGGTATGGCACATGTAATTTATTCCCAGAGTTTTCTCTAAATGCATTATTAAAAAGGTAGCTTGGAATTCATTTCTCTAGTATACTTAATAGCATATTTTCTAGTCTCATTACCCAGTTAAAAACCATATTTTCCCAGAATAATTTATTTAAGATAAGCAACATTTAGTAGGGTTTCATTGTCATATGTTGTGTCACAAATGCATTTGTTGATAGGAGACTGGCTAAGGTTATTGAATAATTGATTTAGATCTTACCACTAAATAATATGAATAATATTTTAAGTCAGTGTTCTTGTGTGAGGACAAAATTACTTCTTAGCATTATTGTTAGGCCTTTTACTCCATTAAATAGAAACTAAAAAAATAGTCTGACAGTATTATTGGTGAATTCTGCAAATGTTTAGTCATGTTAGTTAAATTAGTTAGTCATATTAGTTAAATTAATCCACATTTGTAAGGTAAATCATTGTTAATGGTATGTACACTGTTACCCATCATCATTAATACACTAGTAAGATGCATGAGATCTAACTACTGTTCGTAATGAAACAAAGCCTAAATTTTAAAATTTTCAAACATACTTGATACGGATACTGTCTTTATAATTTCAAGGCTTGTGGTTTTTATGGGACAATGTTTAGGAGCTATTGCCATGAAGAAAGATCTGTACTTTTATAGGCAAACTAGAATTTTAAAAGTACTTTTTATAAAGTGCTACATATACTTAACGAGTATCTAAATTTTTAAATTCACTTTCAAAGTCCTAAACATATATAATCAGGTGTTCTACATTGCATGTGAAAATACATGGCTACTATTCTTGTTTTCATAATAAGGTGGTAAACATAGAATTTTAATATTTATTAAAATGTTAATATTGATGCAACAAAGAGTAATGATAAATGGAATTATTGAAGTGAGAATTGTTAAGGCCTGGGGTCTGGCATAATAAACAAAAAATAACAACTCCAGTTTCATCCTTAGGGACTCAACACTTGCTGTGTGAAATTGCTGTGGTTTATTCTGTTTATTATTGTTATAATTACTTTATTTTCCCAAACTTTGGATTTTAGTCATTAGAGAAAGCATTTTATTGACATCTTAAGTTTCCCTGTTTCTTTGGATTGCCACATATATAGAGGTAAAACCCTAAAAGTTTGAAACTCTTTTCTGATAAAAGGTTTTAAATGTCAGCCTTATTATTATAGGTAATATTTCCCCAGTTTTGTGTAATTCTGAGGATTTTTGCTTCACGAGAACCTGACTTTTAGTATATATTGCAGAATGTTATGAAAAAAAATATTGAAAACATTCTCTGACATTTGTAACCCAAATTATTTTCTTTTATAACTATAGTATTTTAGCTGTTGCTACACAGCGGTATTCCTTATTTATCAAGAACATTTGTATGTTTATCTGCCATACAACATACCATCCTGAAATATTTTTTCCTCAACATTTTCTAAAGGTTTCTTTTATATAGAAGGTATTCAAACATCTATTAAACCATGTTGCTAACATAAATTGCTATGTTATTATATATTTCAAAATGTGGCCAAATTTAATAGTTTTGTACCAGTTAGGTTCTGTATAATCTCACTTCATTCTTTCTAGCATGAATGAGTCCCCTAATATTAAACAACTGTATTAAATAATAGGATAGAAAAGATTAGTAAAAGTCACCTGTATTCAGAATCACAAGAGCAAATTTCCTAATTTCAACTAAGTTTTCCAATGTAGAGAAACATCACACTGAAATTTCCCTACTGCAGTCTCTTTCAACACCAAGGTATTGAAGATAAAAATTGTGTAAAACTGGTTATTTTAAGGTAGACTGTGTCCTTTCAGGTAAAAACAGTTGTCTTAATTGTTCATTACTCACATTCTTAAGGTAAGTCATTATCCCTGTTTAGCAGTTGGTCTAGTGGTAATGACATGTAGATATTAAGATCAAGGACTTCGCAAAAGACATGGGGGTCACTAACCTCATCATCTGCTTCTTTCTGCTTGAAAATCACTTTTTGCCCTCTGATATTATGAAAATTACCTATTTGCAGTGAATTTGTACATTTAAGTTAGTATTCACTAACAGAGACGATGTTTACTTGGAAAATGGTTTCATTTTCAGTGTAGAGTTTTATGCTGATATAATCTGTGATTTTTCCATTACCGAATCTTCCATATGCAATGTGATTATAAAGAAAATGCCATGGACGCATTTTTTCCCTCACTACTATAAGAACATATTAGATACATCTAGAGAGGGCACTGAACATTTTAGAGTGACTTTCTTTAACATAAAGGTTTTACCAAACACTTATTTCAGTGGACATTTAGCCTTGGCTTAATTCAAAATAAAAGTCATAGACTTTTCCTTTTCTGATTCAAACAAAGGCATAATTAAATTCCAGATGTGCTTTAAAGAATTCAACTCAGAATTGTGGATTATGTTACACAATTTCTCTACATTACTTTGAATTGTATGACCCAAGGGAAAAGAATTTGTTTAGCCCACTTTTTTTTAGCTCACTTTTTTTGTATAGTGAGTTAATCCTGTTGAATCTGTGAAAAGTGATTATATAGTTTCAATTAAAAAGTTTTCATGGATAGAGAACCCATCAACTTATAAGCAGCCCACTTCTTCTTAGTCAATTTTATTTATTCAAAAAATTTTAACATTGGCTTAAGAACAAAAGTGCTTGTGAACTTCTTTGTGTTATATTTTTATTAATCTATGAATTAGAAACATTTGTACCAGGAAGTTAGTGTCTGCCTTCTTGATAGAAAATTATAAGAGATTCTGATTCTCTCTGGATCCATTGAAAGCAACCATCCATACATTCTGTCCAGCATAGTGGTGTTTCAACATAGCGGTGGATATGTTGATACTTGTGTAAAGGGAAGAAGCTTCTGATCAGGGAGGAGAGTAGAGCATGTGCATAAAACCAGCCAATCTAATAATGACGTAAGTTTCTTGAGTGCCAACGCTCCAGGCAATGTTTTAAAAACTGTGTGTGTCAACTTGTGTAACTGAAACACGTAAGATAGAGATCATAATTACTTCTGTTCCTTTTTCTTTTTTTGACCCTAAGAGAACCTGGGCACTAGCGCATTAAAATTCATGTTGGGGAGAGTAGATGCTCTAGTCTTATTCCACGTTTTAACATTTGAACCGTATGTTTCGTGCATCTAATAATTTTCTTTTTGTATCAAAATTGTTAGTCTGCTCACTGCTTTACTGTTATTTTTAGATTACAGTGATCTTGATGAATGAACCATTTAGATGTGTATTATTTTGATTCAGTTTTTAAGAAACATGCACATTAGTGTTTAACATTTAAGTTTTATTAAAATATGAGTAGTACTTTTTTTCTATATGAAAGCTAGGAAAGTAGTTTTCTAATCCTGTCTTCATTTTTGTGTGCATATGTATGTGTTGGAGGAGGAATTGGAAAATGGGGGATTTAATGTTTATTTATAGTAAGTCACTGATGGAAATTTGTTTTTGTTTTAGGAAATTATGTATTTTAATTATATTTGCAGTATTTCCTCATCTGTTTTTAACTCTAGTTTTTCCATTTCACCAGCCAAACATACCAAGCTTTGATGGTATAAAAGGACTGTGTGCCTCCCACTACTTTATTGTGTGCTCAAGAAAGGAAAAGATAAATTGTTAAGTGAAGTAGAAAACTATCTTTTAATGAATTGTAAACTGACATTAGAAGCATCTATCTAATTACATGTGCAAACATCATTATCAACCTCCTCCTGTGTTGCTGGGCTACTGTGTGAGCCACTGTCATCTTCTATCCAGCTGTCCCCTTCCTTGCTCTTGATCATTTAAAACACAGCTTAGACATTTGTCAAATATTTCAGTCATACCGTATATTGGTAAAATAAGACATAGTTGTGATTTCTGTCATTAGATAGAATGGAATAGGTGATAAATCTTGTGTCTACTTTCATATGGACTTTGCATTTCCACTTTCATTATTGTTTGTCATTGTTCATTGTTAATTGAGTTTGTTTCTTAATTTAGTACAGGCTTTCTAATCCTAAGCTCATAATGATGCTATCCTGAATGTCTTTGAGCCCTGTTCAATAGATTTTTCTGTATTGGTGGAAATATTCTGATAATTCTAATAAAGTGACCACAAACTACATGTGAATGTTGAGAACAGGAATATGAATAATGTAACTAACTGAATTTTAAAATGCAAATTCAGTTAATTTAAGTTTAAACTTAAATAACTTAATTTGACTAGTTTGATTATCGCCTTGAATGTCTCCGTTTTATTATTGAGGTGATCCATATGGTGTCATTTTTTTTTCATGGTGTAAGGCAAGAGTCTTGTGTCACATTTTCTTGTATAGATGGCCTAAAGCAACAGTTTCTCCACTGCTTATTTTATCTCTCTCTCTGTGTGTGTGTGTGTGTGTGTGTGTGTGTGCAAGTATTATGTACTTATAAGCTTCTTACTTTGTTCTTTGCTAAGTTCATCTCTCCTGGTGTTAGTAGCACTTCTCACTATCACAATTAGCACGGCTCAGTTACCAAAGCCCTTATATTTTACAATGTCCACCGTTATGTTCCTTTGGAAATGGCTTTGCCTTTCTTGGCCATTTATTTGTTCACACATACAAACTTTAGACAGTTGGTATCGTGATGATGCAATATCAGTGCATTGCCATTCCACAGTTTCCACCTATGTTTTCTGAAATCAGGCTTCACATGGTTTTAAAAAGATGAAATGCATTCATATTTATTAACATGAAAGTCACAATATATTTATAAGGCAAAAAACAGTAATGGTCGATGTAACTTTTGTTTATGCATGTAAAAATGAATACATGGAATTTTGAATTAAAAATTACAGTAAACCATAGAATTTGTTTATTTATTTATTTATTTATTTTTTAGCGGTACCGGGGATCGAACTCATGACCACCTGCTTGCAAGGCAGGTGCTTATGCCGCTGAGCTAAATCCCCAGCCCCTAGCCATACAATTTAATTGCTCTTGCAATTTTTTTTTTTTTGGTCATTCTCGTTTTTATTGGTACCAGGGATCGAACTCACGACTTCCTGCTTGCAAGGGAGGCGCTTATGCCGCTGAGCTAAATCCCCAGCCCCTTGCAATTCTTTTTTACTCATTTAATTCCTTAATTTATAAACAACACAGTGTTAGAATAATTAAAAAATACTTCATAGAATGATTTCACTGAACACAAAAGTATCTCTGTATGTAAATTTGATGCATAAATAAATGTTAATCTACCTTTTAACAGAAAAAAATACTCCTTAATCCCAGCTACTGAATTTATCCCTTGAGTTAATTTGCTCGACTCTGTTTTTTAAAATAAGATATCTTTCCATTGAAAACAACTAAAAGTCATCCTTAAAATAGGAAAAATGGATAACAAGTAGATGAGAAATATCCAAAGAATAAGACTAACTGAAAATGTAAATTCAGTAGTTAAGGGGACTGTTTTGTTCAGATTTCCTTTGAGCAAATGTGATAAACAAGTGAGTTGGGACTCCAAGCCCAAAGCTTGTGTGCAGAAGATCACAAAGCCCAAAGCCAGGGAGATGTGGAAATATAGGAGATATGCCCTTCCAGGCCCAACAAAAACTGTCTCATCACTGTGACAGAAATATGCAGTAGTTCACAGGATAGATACAAATGGACATGTATGCATACACAGGCTGCTTGTAAAGAAACTGTTGCTAAACTTGAACTCATGGAGTGAAATAAGAAATATCACCCGAGGATTCGTGATCAGCAGTCCTACCTCACATGCAGAGGATGTTGGTTCAGAACATCTGTAGGTTTCAATGTTGACTAATGCCCAGGACTTAGTGGAGGAAATGCAAACTCTTAACTAGGTATTCGGTTTAACCCAAGCTTTAGATAATTCCCACATGATAAAGACCTAAATAATGCTCTTTTGCAAGATACTATTAAGCAAGAATCAGAAGAATCAGAAAGAGCTCCATCAAGATTTTAGATAGCAACTTTTCATTGTGTTGCAATGCTAAATGACTTTGCAACTCTAGAATTCAAAACAGTGCAGTTAACTGTTTCTCCCTGTATTACTTCATATTTTTGACTAGAAAATAAAATTAGATTTGCTACATATAATAGTAATGTATACTATTTAAAAACTGTATACTGAATAACTAGCCAGATTGGGACTCAATATGGGCTCCAAACTTTGCTAGATTTGTTACCTTAGGAAAAGTTCTTAATGATTTTGTAATTCCGTTTCTTCGCTTATAAATGGAGGTGATAAGAATAGACTGTGCCTTATAATTGAGGTAGAAATACACAAGTTATTATATGTGAGAAGTAAAAATTACTTAGATATACTAATTATTTAGTAAAAGTTTGTTCTTTTTTCTCTATAACTAAATATGACCCCCTGATGTAAGCAGCTGTGGCTGGAGGTAGAATGATGTGGCAAAAGCATTTCCACTTAGATATATGTCTTTGGTACCACGTAGAAGCAAACAGGAAAAAGGGGAAGCAATAGCAGATGACCCCCATGCAGACTGGTGAAACAGAAATGAAACAGCTTGTCAGTTTGGAAGGGAAGCATCATTATGTAAAAATACTTGCATGATGGACTTGTTTCCTTAAAAGGTAGATTTTTAGTCAGGCATGGTGGCACACACTTATAGTCCCAGTACTTGGAGTCTGAAGCAGGAGGATCGCTGTGTTTGAAGCCAGCCTGGTCTACATACATGAATTCAAGGACAGCCTGCACTACATCATATGACCCTGTCTAAAACCAAACCAAACCAAACCCATATATATAATGTAAAAATTATTTCAACTTATTGTTTGTTGATAATCTAGTGTCCGCAGTGTTGCATTAGGTAGGCAGAATATAAGCAGGCAGGTAAGGGAAGAATATGTTAATAGGAAATACGCTAATAGAACAATTGTGGATTATGTAAAGTAAATTTAATTCTTTTATCTATATAGCATGTGAAGATCAATGTGTCAAAAAAGACTTTGTTCATATATCATTTATAATATTTATAAATATTATTTAATAGTTCTTATTCTGCTTTCAAGAACAAGACAGTTGTTAAAAGTACTCAACCTTTAAATGCAGAGCGCTTAAATTAATTCATTTGTTACTTCAGCTTCACAGCTGGGTTGTCTTGTAAAGAAACTTTTCTCCCGTTAAAAATGAAGCCAATCTTGCAGTTCCCCACAGGTCTTACGTCTTTTACACAGCGCTATGCTTCATGCATTGACCCAGAACCCAAGGGAGTTTAAGCACAATTGGTGAATTAAACCAGAAATAATTTCCTATGGCATTATGTCACAACCTCAGTGATGAAAAAAAATATGTTAATTTCTTCTGCATTTAATTAGAAAAATTTAAATGAATTCTTTCAGAAGTGCATAAAGATTAATAAGCTACCATTTTTTTTCTTGTGCTGAATAAACTTTGTAAGCTGTTATCATGCAGTTATCTTTGTATCGGTACATGGTTATGAACCAGTCTTTTAGTTATTTGATGTCTTTCATTAATTTTCTAGAGAAAAACTTAAGCTCCTTGAGAGAGAATTAATCTTTTCCCTTCCTTTTCCTTTCTTTCCCTTACCCCACCTTCTCCTCCCTCTTTTCTTTTCCTATGAGTAATGACATGGTTTTGCTCACAAGGCTTCAGAAGAAGGAGGATTAAATGTGAGACTTTGGATAAACCCTTGGTTTCTTCTCAGTTCCCATCCTGTTTTATGTATTTGACGGTTTTCTTCTGCTTTATAAAGTACTCTTTTTCTTTCTGTCGCCCACATCTACTTATTCCTGAAACCTTTGGATTTTTGTTCCTTTACTGATTCTTTCAGGGTCACACCTGTTTTCATTTTCAGCTGGGCCCTTCTAAACTGATGGTCGCCGAGGTTACAGTTCTTGTTGACCTGCATGGCTGCTGCCACGCAGTGCTCTTCTATTCACCGTGTATGAGTTTTACAGAAGTGTTCATGTCTATCCAGTCTTCCATGTTGGATAACACCAGGATCATCCTAAACACTTGTTCTAGTCACACTGGCGTTTTCACCAAACGTAGCTATTGCTTTAAATTTAGCATCTGTTTTTCCCGTGCACTCGTTTTATTGGACAGCCTTAATACAATATCTCCTTTCTGAACTGTCCTACAGCTCCTCTCTGTTTTTATTTTCCTTTTTTTTTTGTGATTTTCTAAACTGTCTTCAAAGCAATTTTGCTAATAAACCTAATCATATTAATCCAGTGCCTAAAAACCTGTATTTTCCACCCTTGGTTGTAAACCTTAGCATTCCTTTATCATACATTTTCCAGGACTTCCACACATTTTCATTCTTAATTCCTGCCCCTTCAGGTCATGCATCCAGTGATTCACAGCCATTATGTGCTAGCCACCCCCTCAGGAATTAACTCTGAATACTCTGCTCTTTATATCAGAAGTGACATATCAGACCTTTTCCTGTGTCTTTCCTGACTCTATTTAGTCATTACTCTTCCTATGAAATGATGTCAGAGCTCCCAAGGATGCATTCATTGCTTCCTTTAAAACTTCAGCTTGCTGGGCATGAGTTTGAGGCCAGCCTGAGCTACATAGCGATATCCTATTTCAGGAAACAGAAACTTCACCTACCCCTCAGCTCATTTATACATGAATATAATTAAATGCATATATATATATATATATATATATATATATATATATATATCTCCCCTGCCATAGTGCCTATTCTTTTTGTATGTATTTGTTTTTAACACAGTTAGCTTAGGGCCTAGCATATGGTAGGTCCTCAATCACTGACAAATGACTCAATTTATTAATGCGCCATTCAATTTCAGATTAATTTTCACAGCTTTAAAAGAGAGATGCAAATAATCTTTTAAAACTACATTAGAAAAAAGTACATTAAAGTCTTAGGAAAACCTTTCTGTAATTTCATTCATAAAACTTGAAGGTTAATGTGTGTGTGTGTGTGTGTGTGTGTGTGTGTGTGCACCCGCACACGTGCAGATTGTGTTGTAGGCTGTTGTTCAGGCTTCTGTATGACAGTAGAATTAATGTGACTTAAAGAAGAGACATTTATGTTTTCACAGTTTTAGAGGCCTGGAAATCCAGGACAAAAGTGTTGGCCTAGCTGATTTGACTATGTGCTTTTGTTAATAGGAAAATGCCAACTTAGTTATCTGACAAAGACAGATCTCAAGCATCTGGGATATAAACTTGAAATAGATGAGGATATCTGTTAGGAAAAGAAAAGTGGTACGGGCTCAAGAAAGAATAGTAAGGAACTATTTAAACTTATAGTATAGTCTTCCTGAAGTACTGTGCTTCTTGTTTTTTAGGCTTTTGTTTTTTATTTGATTCATCCATTTAAAGCATATTGTGTTTATGTATTGTGATGTTCAATACACTCTTTGGTAGGATAAATACAGTAAAAACTAGTTTACACACGTGAGGTGCTTAATTAATGCCAGTGTATTTATGTGAAGGTTTGTTTATTTGGGGATGGTGAATAAAATAAGCAAGTAAATGTTTTGCTTAGTAGTACAAAACAGGATTGTATAAGGATTGCAAGGAAGAAGGGAGAGATTGTATTTTGATTGAATGATGTGAGGTGGAAGGGATATTTACATCTGGTACTAAAGACTGATAGACCACACACTACCAGAAGGGAGGCAGGACAAAAGCCTCCTAGGAAGGAAAGATTCAGTTTCATTCAGCTTTTTGTAGACTACATAAATAGGAGTTGTCTTGGTTACTTTTCTTGTTGAGACAAAATACTCAACAGGCAAAGTTAAAGTGCTGGGACACAGTTATAAAGACACATTTGTGAAAGAATAAACTTACAGATATTTCATGAACCATTAGAGGCCTCTGACCAAGTTGCTGTTCTGCTATTTCTGCTAAATTCAGTTAACCCTGACAGTGTCCTCCACAGCACCAAATCAAAATTATTTTCTATACCTTAAGGCACCTTGGGATGATTCATGCTCATTCAATAAAGGCCCCCTCTCCAGAACATTTCTATATTATGCCCTTAATGGTGCTCATTCTATAAGAACACTCTCCCCTGGTTCCTGGAGTGTTTCTGCTGTTTCAAGACTAACCTGTCTCAATCTATGATTCAGTGTACGTAACCAATCATGTAATGTTTGGTCACTTGCTTCGTACTCCCACTTCTAATTTTATATAGATTAAACACCTTCCTGATTCAGGACTGTTGCTTTAGAGAAATTAACCCTGCAACAGTCTGCTGGCATAAAAGCCCAACAGTTTGCTGGTGTAGTGATTAAATGCTGCCTTCTTATCTCCTTAGTGGAAAGAGTCATTTTTTTTGGTTTTGGTTTGGCTTGGCTTGAAAATTTTCCTGCAACAAAAGGAGGAAAGATTTCTTATAACTCACAATTTGTAGAGGCTTCAGTCCATTGTTGGCTGGCTCCAAGGAGGGTGCCATGGCAGAGGGGAATATCAGAGGAGAAACAGTTCATGGCAGGCAGAAGGCCAGGCAAAAGGCAGGAAAGCAGTGAAATAGCAAGCAACAAGTGATCACAGCATCCTTTTCCTGTCCCTTATATGCTATCCATGCTACCTGCTCTCAAACACTCACACCCAATGAGGGTCTTCCCATTATCCACAACCAGAATTAGGCCAAACCATCGGTGAGCTAGTTTAGTAATCACACACTCTTGATCCAAGCATCACATACTCTAGATCAGCAACATCTGAAAAAGTCCACTTATGAAAATAGGGGTCATCTTTAGGGGGTCATCTAGACATTAACCATAACAAGAATAAACCAGAGGAAATATGACTGCCCTTTTAACAACTAACAAATTATGATTACATTTTAAAGTGTTAGAAAGAGAAGGTAATCACATTTTCTTTAGATTCTATAAATCTTTCCAAGTTTATTTTCTGTTGCACTATTAATGATAATCTTTGACTGGAGTATTCTTTTTGTGAGAGATATTTAGCATGTTCCTTGGCTTTTACCCAGTGGTAGGACTAGGTTTAAGAAAGAAAGCAGCAAGAGCTCCCTATTAAGCACTCTTTTACAGGGTCGGTAGTAATTCTGCACTTTCCAGAGGCTAAGAATGGGTATCTGTATTTTGAGCCTTATGACCCTTTCTTGTCTCACCTTGGTCTCAGGCTCTGCCTCCATCCACTAGAAACCAATAATCACCACTCCCACACATCTCTGGCAGCCTTTTATGTCCCTAAACATTGCCAAACATCCACTAGAGGACAAATTGACCCTTACTTAAGATCCACTATAATCTAACTGGAATAATTCAACACATTTCTTTATATTTGTATAGTGCCACGAGGAACAGATAATTATGTGACCATTTTTATATTCACTGTAATAACTACATTCACATATGTATGAGTGACTAGTATACACTTTATAGAGACAGTTCTGGAAAGAAACTTGTCAGTTTTGGTATTAAGGAGAGCAAAGGGCTGGTGTGCTATCTAAAGTGATGGTTTTGGATCTAGCTGATTCCTAGGCCTACATTTCACCTAAGAGTACTAACGCTGATGTACACTTTGCGGTGGATATGAAAAATTTTGAAGCACATATTTTGATCCTTGTAAAATTATTTAAGAAGTCTTTAGTGTGATATATTTTATTTTCATTTTACAAAATAAGGTGGCCTTAATGGTTACTACTTCATTTTTCTCTATATTTTTGCTACTACAAATTTTATCTTGCCTTGTTTTGCTCTGTTGTATTTTCCAAGGGCCTTGAGGAATCCTGTGGTACTTGGGAAATTATAGTTTGTTTAGTGCAGCTGCTAAGAAAATTACTGATCATCAGACACTAATAGACACTAATGTTGGTTAGTACAAGATCACAAAGCCACATCTTATTTTGTGTGGTCCACAAGTTAAAAAAAGATTGATATTTTGCTTCATGTTTAACAAAATTCTAGATTTATCATGGTTAGAATCAGCCTGTTTATCCATATTTTTTGTGCCACTTAATATAAAAGTTGGCACATGATAATAACAAGTTAAATCATTTGGTTTAAGAACTTACTAACTTCTGCCAGGCAGTATACTGTGTTTTACTTGTATTTAGTGTTCAGTAGCTTTATTGGTGGTTAACAAGTATTTGTTTTGTAAATATAGAAAGCAAACAGACAGGTTCATTAAGTTATCTACCGTGGTGTTTTTAGGATCACATGGTTCCATATCTGCCAACTCTGGAATCTGTGCTCTTAAATGCTCTTGATAAATAGATGGCTGTGTAGGTTGTGCAAGGTACTTCTAGGTGGCACTATCTGTATTGCACATTATAAATACCCCGAAATTTTACTTATAGATAACAAGTGGTAAATTATTTCCAGTGTTTTTGTTATGTATTTTGTTACAAAAAATTATTCAGTGATACTTTTAAAGCAGTTAACTTTACTTGGAATAGCTATGGGACCATTGCAAAAGAGTCCTGCAGTATAGTAGAGATTGGGCTCATCTTTGAATATAGGAAGAGGAGGTGGGGATTTATAGCAAAGGTGGAGGATGAGGATCATTGGATAGAAAATTAGTAACAGGACAATTCAGGGATGTGGGCGACTTTGACTAAATCAGTGTAATGGAGTTCTATCTCAAAGCAGACAAAGGTGATCAGACATGTGGGTGATGGTTGGGGATGAAGAACTTAATCTGATAGCTGATGTTAAGTACACAAGTTTCTTGGTAAACTGACTTATCTGGGCTCTTTGCTAAAACTGTCTTTTGAAAGGAAACACAAAGAGAGACTTAAGAGAAGGTTCAGTAACATTTGGCCAAGCAAAGGATACTTGTCAATTTTTAAAGTTTTACTCTGGCTACTATACAGTGGGTGATGGGGAAAATGAGCAGGGATTTCCCCTCCCTCTCTTCCTTCCACCAACAGGGACTTGCTTAGGTGTATGTTACACTGAGCAAAGAATGAAGTTCAACTGAGATTATTTCTTCCTTATTGTGATTTCCACATTGTAATGTAGCTGATGCACTTAAGAGAAAGAAACCATCTCTCTCTTTAGAACTACTGCTTCAGCTTGTGTTAGTGAAAATTGTATAATGCCACCAGAGTTCTTTTTCTGAGGCCTAAGGCTAGAATATGCCCTCACTATTATTTATTATTGTCATGAAGCCATTAGCTTTTGCCATTAGAAACCATACTTATACTAAAGGTGTTGCAGCTGGATGTATGTGCTCCAAATTCTCATTACATGCTGCTGACCTCTCACTATAAATCTCAGCTTGAAGTTACCAGCTTTCTACTTGTTGGCCCTAATTGGAAAGTTCTCTGCTATGTACAGGTACAAAATGTACTATCAGAGCTTGAATTTCTGCCCCTTATTAACATTGCCTTTGTGACTTATTTTCTCAATTCTCTTTCATTGGAAATACCGCTGAAACAAATTCCTTCATTTTATATACAAAGTGAGTGTATGGTAGAATCATTACAAATCATGCAATGCAATGAACAAGAACACGATTTCATACCCTTGCTTTTAGAGAGGATTAAAATGTCCTTTAGTTTGCCAATCAATTACTTGCACATCGTTTTTTACTTAATAATCTAGAAATAAGTGCATACATTTTTAGCAGTTTGAAACTTATTTTACTATTTGAAAACTGCAGTATCAGATAGACAGTAGTAAATTCCATGAGAGGTTCACAAATACTTGTGTTATAATCACCTAAAACCTACCTACACTTCAGATAGATTCTGTTTTGGCAAGACTCTTGTATAGTCCAGAGTGGGCAGAATGAATGTTTCTGACTTGTTTCATCCATTCACCAGAAAAATACTTTCCAAAGAGAATCCGTTGGATTTACGTTAAAGTCATTTGTTCTTACTGAGGAATTTTCAGTCATCAGTATCATAATATCTCTTAAGAAGAAGCCTTGCTATACAAAATATCTTTCATCAATTTCAATTAAATAATACTTTAAAAATAATACTTTCAAACAGCTGGAATGAGTTTTGTTCTCTTTTATTTTTAACACTGATTTAATCAATTTATAAATAAATGAAACTTTATGAGCTCATGAGATAAAATGATCAAAACTATACAGGTTCTAAGTTAAGGTCAAGGTAGAATTATGATATTATGAAGAAATTAAACAATTACTTCTTTTCTTAGGTGACTTTAATTTTTTTTAGCCTCAATGTAAAGAGGTGATCAAAGAAGAAAACAGCATAAAATTTTTCTCATTGAAATTGGATGTTTAATTATCATCCTTTCTTTCTAACACATGCAGCATTTATATTGTCAGCCTTTTCTAATTAATTATTCCATAGACTGTTCAGACAACCTACTTCTTTTAAATTTGGTGACAAAAATATATAAAGTAGGGATTTAGTGATTAGTGTTGCTACTTGTAGGATTATAAGGGTGGTAGTGATATAAGAGAATGAAACTCCCAGCCTACTATGTGTCCAGAATGAATGAGTTCATGTTTTCTTAAAATCGAAGAATGAACATTAGGAACAATGGAGGTTAAGAGCAGAATATATTTGTTGAGAGAAAGAAAGCTTCTGTTGAGAGACAGAAGGGGTCCCAAGTGGAATGCCAAAGAATGTCTTATTTTAGGGACATTTATAGAGCAAAATCATGAGGCGAGATGGGTCTAAGGAAAAACATGGGAACTTGTAAGGTGGGGATGAGGTGGGACAGAACCTATGGTTAAGCAATAAGATTAATTGCTCAAGTAAAATTGGTTAAATTGCAAACAGATGGGGAGGCAGTCATGTAACAAGCTGGCATGCTTAAAGGGGTTGGGATAGTGACTGTTGGCTTCCTCAGATAGAGCCCTATTTAGAATATCAGTCCTTAGTGTATCAGTGTATTTGTTTGATCTTTTGTCTTGAAGCCTGACCCACAGTGGGAGGTGTCTGTCTCCCCCACAGTTACAAGGTATCTGGTCTTAAAGGGGTTGGGATAGTGACTGTTGGCTTCCTCAGATAGAGCCCTATTTAGACTATCAGTCCTTAGTGTATCAGTGTATTTGTTTGATCTTTTGTCTTGAGGCCTGACCCACAGTGGGAGGTGTCTGTCTCCCCCACAGTTACAAGGTATCTGGTCTTCTGCATTGGCTACTTAGAGGACCTAGCCCACTCTGACTGCCTATAACATATATTTCTATCTAACTCAGTTGCCTGTGACAGTGGTAGGCACATTCACCTAGAAAGACAGTATATAGTACATAGTTTTGGGTATATATTATGAATTTGATTATATGAATTTCAGATTAGAGGTTCTACTTTTGAACAAGTTTCCTATAGATCTAGACACTATGCTAATTCAAATGAAAATTCTTAAGCATATTGATTTGGCATATTGTTTTTTAAATAGTATGCAGATTATGAAAAGGAAATAATTCCTGATTGCCACAATTTTCTGTTTCTGATGTGGATCTATATTGCTTGTCTCTTTATTGTTTTCTTTATGTAGAAAATGGAGACTATATGATCAGCTTCCAACTGTTGAGTGTTAAAAAAGAAACCGTTCCAAAGTCACACTATTCAACTGTAAATCCAGCTTCTATTTCTGGCCTCTGATTGCCCTTAGTAGGAGGACTCCCCCACCCATCAACTCCTTTTAAAGGCCCACTGGAAGGCAGAGAAAGAAGTATGTCACAACATTAAAATATTAAGAAAGTATGTAGTTTTAGAATACTGCCAGCCTTCTCAAGTGTGTACTGTCTTGCATCTGTATGCCTAAGGTTCAGGAAATTTAACAGATGCTCTGGGGATTAAAAGATTTTTTCTTTAAGTACTGTCCTTTAAATGTAATCTGGTATTTTATAGTGATAAGTGATTTCTATCTCTTTTTTTCTCGTGGCCTTCCTGCTTTTTCCTCGTTCTGCTTTTCGTCTCTTTTAGTTAAGACATTCCTCCGTAAGTAAATAAAAGTATATCCTATTGCAATGACATTGCTTTTTTTTTTTAAGTTACCACTACTTCTCAATCTTATGTTTCTTATTTTATAGGAACTTGAATTCTAGGCAAGGGAATAATTTTTTAAATAATCCTTTAGCAAGACTCTCCATTATATTTCAGTTGTGTAGCCACTTTTTTTTCTGAAAAAATTACATAAATCCTGCTGCAAACAGTAGTACTATATCATTTTATTCTTTCAATGACTTATGTAATAATCCTATTTTGAAGAGGAAGAAGCTGATTTTCTAGATGCTAAACACATTTTCCAGATGTATTCTGTTCGTTAGTGATTGCCTTTTTTTTTGGTGGTTTTGTTTTGCTTTTTGAGACCCTGTCTCCCTATGTAGTCCAGGCTGGTCTTGAACTCACTATGTAACCCAGACTGGCCTGGAGCTTGCAGCAGTTGTCCTGTCTCAGCCTCCTGAGGACTGAGATTATGGGCATGCGCCATCATACCCAGCCTTGGTGTAATTGTTTTTTTGTTGTTGTTATTGTTTTTATTTATTTATTTATTTATTTATTTATTTATTTATTTGAGACAGGGTCTTACTGGGTAATCCAGACTGACTTTGAACTTGCTTGTGTCGCCCAGGCTGGCCTTGAACTCATGGTGATCCTCCTGCTTTACCTTTCCCAAGTGGGCCCAACGACCTGATTTTTAATCTTCTCAGTATCCTACAAGTATTTCTAGAGATTTATACATTTATTAAATATTTTCTCCTGCATATTCAGTGTAATGAAAGTCTATTATACTGAATATTCTAGATTACAATTAACAAAGGAAATGCACTACTCATTACTTAGATTAATTTCATCTGATAAGAACTATGTAGATGTTTCAGTTTTTTGATTCCTTGAGACAGTGTCTCACTGTGCAGTCCAGGCTGGCCTCTAACTCATGGCAATTCTTGTGCCTCAGCCTCCCAGATGCTGGGATTACAGTTACATGTCGCCAGGCATGAATCGAATGTAGGTATTTCTACATGTCCTAATGGGTTTTGTGTGTGGTATTTCAGTACTTTTTCTGTTAACGTTTGAGTTTAATTAGGCTTACTTGCTAGAACTGATTTGAATTAGTGCTTTTTATTTTATTAAATACTGGCTTAATAGTCTGAATTATGTACTGTAAGCATTCATTTATCCATTCATCCAGAAACATTTCTTTGTGAACTTCATTTGATTTTGATAGAGGTACTGTGTTAAACAAGTAAAATGCCTGTCTTGCTAGGACAGTAGAGTCATTGCTATATTCATAAGTGAATTTCCTTTTTTAATGAGTTCAAGTATATACCATAATTGTGCAATAATAACCCATAATTGCTATTATATACCTGAGTAGAAGCAACCAAATTTGCTATGATTTTGTTTGCAAGCTATTTCTTTTATAAGTCTTCCTTTTTCATTCAAGGGTGTCATTTGGGCAGTGATATGTCTGATATAGGGAGAGTTGGTTCTCACTTAACAGTAATGGATATGTCTTAGTTACTTTTTACTCGTAGCTGAGACAAAACACCTGAAGCCCAAAGTTGGGAAAGGAAAGGTTTATTTCTTACAGTTTTTTGGAGGTTTCAGTCCACACTCAGTTGGCTCCAAGACAGGTACACATGGCTGGGCTGCAGTTCATGGCGGCCACCAACAGCAAAACTCGAACCAGCAAAGAAAGAAACATACCTTCTTCCTGCCATTACATCACATCCTGGCTCCACCCCTATGTGGGTGGAGCACTGACACCATCAATCCAAGCACTAGACAATGAACCATCATATATGAACAATGCAAACTCATGAGGCCTGGGGGACACAAACATAAACCATGACAGGATATCACTGTTTCTTTTTCCATTTGTGAAAAAGAGGAGCCAATTCTAATCTTCTACAATTTATGGTGTAGTGAGCCATTATTATTTATGTTTTCCAATGTGCATAAGTATTTCTTTGTGGCTTTTTCATAGATGTCATTAATAAGGCAGCTTAAGGTCTGTCTTCAGTGGTAAGATGTATGGTAAGAGCAGTACCCCATTTTGGAATACCAAAACTGTATCCATGTGCCCTGAAGTCACATCTTACAAAACACATGTTTCCTAACAGTGCTTTGTACAAAGAAAAAATGTCTGTTTTGCGCTTACAGATTTTTAAAGTTAGTATTCATTTGATTTAGCTTAAAAACAATTAAAATTAAACATCTTTCTACACACTTTCATGCTGAAGATAAACTTTGTGAAGAGAACTGATGATTTAACAAAAGCTTCACAATAAATTTGCAATTTTAGCACTTCCAGGATATGTGTACTATCAGAAGTTTTGGTGTTTTATAATTTACCTTCAGGCCTGAAATGACTTTACTCTTGTCCTTTAGACCTTGATTCTTCCTCATCTGTTTAAGAATCGTCCCAATAATTGCTTTCTCTATGACCTGTCTCTGTCCTTCATTCATCCCAAGCTGATTTGATAGAACCTATGGTTTTATATATGTAAATATTAAAATATGAAAAAAAATTTATGTAGTAAGTACATATAATTTTACTTACTACAATTTCCATATCTGTTTGTAATTCCTACTTAGACTGAAATTTTTTCACACTTCACCACCTTATTGTGTTCTTTGTAACTATATGCCTTAATATATTATCTGACATAGAGGCAGATCTTAGTAAATACTCATTGGAAGAATTATGAATAAATATTAAGATTAAAATCAGATTTCATCCCTCATGCAGAGGTAAATCTTTAAAGGAAGTATAGATCAAAAGGCAGGACACCATAGTTTGGGAGTACCTACTTTTTTCCAACTGTGATAATGAGTTACTAATCACATGACAATTATTAAATGAAAGTTGATTGAGAAGGGACATGCAATCATAAGTCAAAGAATTGAACTAATAGTGAATTAGAGTTGTTACTTACTTCTACTGAGATAGAGTCCAGAATAATTTTGAGAATTTTGGAAATAGTAATGTATCCTGTATTTTAATTGCAAATAATTTGAAAAAGCTCATAATACTTAGAAAAATAGGCACAATGTGTGTTGAAAGTTAATTTTAGTATTGCAGATTTTGATGAGATCATTATTTTTGTGTTTGAAATAATATTTTTGTCAATTTTTAAAAACTTTTGGATTATTTAGATTAATATAATTTACTTAAAATTAAATATAAAATATTAAGAAATAATATTACCTGCATTATTTAGACCTTGTTCTCTGCATGGGTCATGCTGCAGATTTTTGTGTGTGTTTTTACTATTTACTCTAGTGTAATTATTCCTGTTTCGCAGATGAGGAAACAGGGTTAGAAAATTCAGTCGATTTGTCTTTGGTCACAGAATGTTTAAATACCAAATATGGAATTAAATGTGTTATATTTGATTTGAAAGTCTTTGCTTATACTATACTGTACAATGACTTGAAGTTTACCTAAAATATATGTTTTTTCCACAAGTTTAAAATAAACACATGCATGTGTAAATTAAATTATTTAGTAATTCACTCATTTATTCATCCTGTTCACCTAACATTTATTTAGTCTCTAGACCAGTGATAGTAAACTTTTCAGAGCTTTCAGTGATAAACAGCTTGCTGTGATTGAAATGATTTAGGTTCGGAACCACTGCTCTAGATATTGTATAGGTCTTACATATATAACACAGCCACATGGCCTGCTAGAGTATATAACCCAAGAGACAGCATTAAAAATATAAATGACTGTATAGTACAATTTTGATTAGTGCTTTGAAGGAAATATTGTGCTTCTTGTTTAGTAAATTACAGTGCGAAGTTTGTATATGCTTTATTTCTTGTAAGTGTAATTAGATTTACTATATAGTTTATTATAACTCAAGAGGATATTTAAATAGCTTTTGATAAGTGGTACCACACCAGTATAATCAAGCTGAACAGTTTGAAACATTGATCTTCCAGCAGCTTTTTTCACAGCACAGAGGAAATTTTGGTACATTGTTTGATATTTTTGCTTCACCCAAATAGATTTTGAAAATTTACCAAATTTCACATCTGTGTTTCAGTTTTGGACTGGGACCATGTCAGTAGTGATTTAAATCAGTTTTGTGTAGGAGAAATACAACTTCCAACCTACTAGATGTCACACATGCTGAATTTCTGTCCTCTGAAATCAAAGAATAAATTCCATAGGACAAAGGAGTTTAAGAGTCAAAAAGGCTTATTGAGGGGGCTGGGGATTTAGCTCAGCAGCATAAGCAGCTGCCTTGCAAGCGGGCAGTCTTGAGTTTGATCCCTAAAACTGTTAGGTCTGAGAGAAGGGAGAGGAGGAGAGAGAGGGAAGTCCGCGGGAGGAATGGAGCGGAGTGGACGGCCGTGAAAGTAGTGGGCAGCGGTGACTTTATTCCGGGAATGCGGGGAGGGGGCCCCCCGCCGCCGGCCCCCAGGGCGCAGCATCTCTGCATCGAGCCTGGGGCTGGGCCGTGGTTAACACGGGGAGAGGAGACTGGTGCGCTGGCTGCTGGAATCCGGCGGTCTTTGTCTGGCGAACTCTCTCTCTGGCAAACTCTCTCTCTGGCGAACTCTCTGGGACACGTGGCGTGGGGGACTCTAAATCGCCTAAGCTTAGGGCAGCACCCTAAGGCCATTAGAGATGCATAGGTATCTCATTGGCGCACAGGTTCTTAAGGATGGGGATATAGGGTTACAATCAAATCCATAGGGGGCAGGGTGGGGAGGAGTTTAGCTGTAGCCTTTTCTGGTTACAGTGTTCCATCTGGGCCAGCAACTCTTTCAAAAACCAATTAAAAAAATAAAATAAAAGGCTTATTGAGGAGTAGCTCCTTAGAGACAGGAAGGATCCGGAGTGGGTTACCACTAAGGCCCTTTGTCAGGGGTATTTTATACAGCAGAGTCACAGTGTGGATTAAACATCAACCATCAACTTGTAGGTTTACAAGTATAGCTGCTTAGCTAAAACTAGTCTAATGAAGCAAGGCATGTAGTAAGGGCATATGCTTATCTATGATTTCTAAAACAGGAACATTTTAGAGAAGGAATGGGTCCAGATATTCTGGTCATTTCCATGATTGTCTCATGTATATCTGAACTTAATGGACTGCGTAGACAAATTATAGTATATAGTAATCTGAAACTTCTGTTTATCTCTTAAGGAGATATGCCGTTCTGGCCATTGTGACTCTATTGAGGTCTTCCCTTCTTTAGGTGCAACTCCTGCCACAATTCTGGTGTCTTTATATTTTGCTGACCTTGAGAACCTGATCTCTCCCTGATGTTTGTTTATTTCTATTTAATGTAGGTGCCTATAATAAATTCACAAGAAAGTGTAAGTATCCATGGAGATGATAATCATGATGTCCTTTAGAAAGCAGTGTCTGCAACTCTGAGCATGGAGCAGATTTTGAACTAGAAATATAAATGTATTTGCTAAGTAAAATTTCAGATTCCAGTAACATTTGGCATAAAATCAAAACAGTAGTAAAATAAGAGAGTTTATTTAATTTAGAAACTCACAGTGAGCACTCAAGATAAACAAAAACAAAAATGTTAAAAAAGCAAAACAAAACAGTGAAACTTGATAGGTGTTAATAAGAGCATTGACCCTAACTTTATTGCAGATCAGAGGTGACAGAACCTTAAATTTCTGTTTTAAAAATTATCTTACATCTGTATTGCATCATAAATAACTGATACTTAAGGAATGTGTGAACATTACTAGGAAAAAGTCAATGGTTTGTTTGCTTGATTTAGTTTTTTTTCTCTACAGACATGTACTTTAGGTAGTTTTTTCTTTCTACCTTCCTCTTACAAAATATCTTTGAAGACAGAAAACTAGTGAAGTAATTTCCTTATTGTTGGAGATATTTTTGAAATTATCTGGAAATCTGAAAAGCTTCAGACTATTTCTTATCTGTTAAGGAACAGTTGAAATGTTTTACAGGAAGAAAGCATAAATATATGTGAAGGACAGAAGTAAAATAATACAGGAAATTTTGTATTACAATGGAAATCCATTATTACTTATCAAATCTGTTATCACTATTCCTGAAGTTCCATTTTATCTCATTATCCTTTTTGTTAAACCTTTCTTACGGGCCTCTGTCACAGAGGAGCTATTACTTTGAGTTTTGAGGAATAAATAGGAGCTTGCTTAAAAGTAGACAAGAGGATTCCTTAATAGGCACTGAGACCTATTAAAGTACTACAGACACAAAGATATGAGGCAACATGGAATGAACTGGAAATAAGTCAGTTCATGTATTGGTGTTCAGTGTTGGAAAGGCATGTAGTACAAAGTAAGTGATAACATTAAAGTGAATGTGGTTATATCAGATGGAAAAACCATCACAGGTTGAAGAGAAATGATCTTACTGGGTGAAGTGGTTACACTTGTAATACTAGCCAGTTGGAAGGCAAGGGTAGGAAGATTGCCAATTCAAGGCCAGCCTAGGCAACTCTGTCTCAAAATAAAAAACAAAATAGAAAATTAAGGGGTTAGTAGTATAGTGGGGTGTTATGATTTGAGTTTGGATGTCCCCTAAAGGCTCATGCAGTCATGGGTGCAGGCTTCTAGCATTTGTAATTAATTCATGGTCCAATGCTGAGATTATGGTGTGAGTGCTATACCCACACTAGGTTGAGTATAGACAACATACAATATAAGGGACAGAAAGTGTTTTTTGTCTGTACTCTGTATGCTTTTGCTGTCTTCCATTGCCGTGAATGGTTACCTCTGTGTGTCATGCCACCTGCCTTGGAGCCAGCTGATTATAGACTAAAAACTACACAAACTGTGAGCTAGATAAACCTTTCCTTCTTTAATTTGGGGTGCTGAGTATTTTGTCTCAGCAATGAGAGAAAAGTAACCATGTGGCTCAAAAACTTGACAATGGGGCTCAAAACGTTTTGGGAATAGCTTGTGGGAAGAGTTTGGAAAGGTTTAGAGATGTCACTGAAAGGAGTAGAGCTGGAATGGTTTAGGTTGTTCTGTATGGGAGATTCTTGTCAGAGCTCAGGAGATCAGAACGTTGATAGAAGTCCTTCCAGTAAAGACCAGGTTCAGGAGGTTTCTGCTGGGAAGAAGGACTGCATTGGTTGTTGGCTTTCAGACAGTGTATGGAATAGGTTGGCAGAAACTTGTCTTTATTTTGCTCGTGCCCAGAGACTTTACCTGACACTGAGATTAAAGGTGGCAGACAAATTAATCTTGCAAAAGAAATTTCAAGATGTCTAATGTTGAGGCAGTGACATGGCTATTGTTGGGGGCTTTTAGCCAGATTTATGTTGAGAATCAGGAGTACAGATCCCAGCAGAACGATTTAAAATTCTGTGACTTTCACTAGAAAAGAAGTCCCAGTAAAGCTGTGGACTGCAAAGATATAACTGAGAAGATCTAGATTGCTGAGAAGGAACAAGACAATATAAAAGATGGCCTGAGGGCATCACAATAAACAGCAAATCTCTACTCTTTTCAGTTCAAAATTGCAAAAGTGTGAGACATTGCTTTGAGGAGAAAGCTGCAGAGTACCCTGTTCCAGAATGGTGGCAGCCATGCTATGTTCCAGAATGGGGGCTGTGGCAACACTAGGTTCCAAAGTGGCAGTGGTGTAGAGAATGTGTCCCTCAGAATCAAGTTCAAACTGCCCAGAGATCCAGGTACTTGACCCTTATAAGCAAGCGAGAATAAAGCCTGGGTGCTGCTCCAGCTGGTAGCAGAACCTGGCATCATCCATGTGGTGCTGGTTTTAGGTACAAAAAGAGTGCAAGAGTTCTGATGTTAAAAAAGCTTCCCCCCAGATTTCAGAAGAAGGCCTGAGAGGCCAGGTGGTGTGCCCCCGAGAGGGCAGCATGTGATGCTATGAGTGTGAAGTCAAAGGTACAGCCGAGAACCCAGAAGTTTGGAAAAGCCAGGAACATGTATCATCAGAGTAAAGCTGCAAGGGCTGAGTAGACCAGGCCTAAAAGAGAAACCCACGGTGCTGCAACCACCACAGGAAGTGCTGTAGGGACAGAACCATGAAACCTTTTTGAGCCCACAGTTTGCCACAGAATACTTTGGACATTCCACATGGAATTATAAGACTTAATGTTTGCCCTGCAGGAGTTTGGAATTGCTTTGGTCCTAATCCTTTGTATCCCCTATTTGTATCTTCTAGAATGATAATGTTTATTTTGTGCCACTGCATGTTGGAAGTGTTTAACTTTCTTTTCATATATACAGGGGCTCACAGCTAAGAGTCTGCCTTGAACCTTAGAGGAGATTTTGGACGTGGACTTTTCAGAAATGCTGAAACTGTTAGGATTTTGGCAATTCTTGGAGAGGGATTGTCTGTTTCATAAAAGATGTGCATGAGTCTTTGGGGAGCCAGTGGGGAATGTTATGGTTTGAGAATGAATGTCCCTCAAAGCCTCATGTAGTCATGGGGGCAGGCTTCTAGAATTTGTGATTAATTGATGGTCCAGTCTTTCTGGGATTATGGGTGTGAGTGCTACACCCAAGTGGGTGTGGCCTGCATACAGCACAAGAGACAAAAAGTGTCTTCTTGCTGCTCTTGCTGCTTTTGCTGTCTTCTATTGCCATGAACAGTTGCCCCTGTGTCATGCCACTCTGCGTTGGAATCTTCTGATTACAGATTGAAACCTGCACAAACTGTGAGCTAAGTAATCCTTTCCTTCTTTAATTTTGGGTGGGTGAGAGAAAAGGAAGACACGGGGTTATATAATATCTTTTGTTATATAATATCTATAGTACTAAAAAATAAAACAAAAGGAAACAAAACAAAACAAAAACTAGGGGAAAATGTGTGAAAAGTGAAGGGAGAAGGAAGGAGGGAACAGCAGAGTGGGATCTTATCAATGAGGGCATGTTTAGTGCCAAGTAAGGAACTCAACTCCACGATAGGGAAGGACAGAGAACAAAATGACTGACAGAGATACACAAATGTGTATATGTAACCAGGACATTGAGGAATTTTATGCCTGAACTGATGGCTTTCATTTTCTCTGAATAAGAAGCCAGGTCAACTACAAGGTATTTCTGAGGGTGTTTGGGACACTTGAGGAAAAATATTAGAACTGTATGGAAATGGTGAGGAAGATACCCAGAAGTATGTGAGAAGCTTATTGGACAAGCCTTGGGGATCCTGGTACAGTTGAAATCTATGAATGTGTAGAAGCACCAATGTTTAGCAGTTAATCCATTTTTCTCCAACTTTGTTCAGTGTTGCAGTTGCAGATTCTACTCCAAATTTGGAATAGTCAGGCTCCCTTTTGCAAAAATACTTAAGAGGTAGGGATCTGAGGGTTTTATTTATTTAGGTGATATTAACATTTATTTGTTTCTTTTGTTTTTCCTGTGCTAAGTATTGAACCCAGAGCCTACTGCATGCTAAGCAAATTCTCTACTAGTAAGCAACATACATAACCCAATGTTTATTAAGTGCATCATGTTGGAAATACATCCCCAGATTCAATCTGTCGGTGCAGGTAATAAATCACCCAGATCACAAAGAAATCTTAACAGGGTAAGATTTTTTGCTTGTGCAGAAGGGCTCAAGCACATGTCAGCATGAGGTAGCGAGCATGCAGAAACATAGCATCAGTCTCTTTATATTTCCTAATGTATAAGAGGCAGCTGACCTTCTGCCCATTGGCTGGTTTGAAGGTTCACCATCTGTCTCAGTTGGCTAGTTTAAGTGGTGTGAGGGGAGGGCCCAAAGGGTTGCTGGACAAGATTGCTAAGGGAGGGAGGAGTGTGGTACGAGGAACTGAAAGTCCTTTGCTGTTGATAAGTTACCTTTCCTGGTCAGTTGTGTTCCCAGGATCTAAGCTGAGCAGTCATTTCCTATAATTCTGCTGTAAGGGGTTGGGGAGGGTCGCTTAGGATAGACTAGAGTTTAAAATGGAGACACTCTTGTTCATATTTTGGACAATAAAGACCTTATTTCTTACATACAGTACATTAAGAACTGTGCTTAGTACATTATGTGTGTTACCACATTTATACCCTTATGTTTTATTAGGTATAAATATAATTTCCCTGTGTTGGAAACATATAGAGGATCTAGTTAGTAACTTTTCCAAAGACATTTTCATTTATCAGTAGCAGAACTAGAATTTAAATGAAGATAAAATTGCAACTGTATAGAAGAATAGAGACTAGGGAAAGACTAATAGTTTGGTGCCAAGGAATGAGAGAGTTTCAAGATATCCTAGAATAGGCTTATGGAAATTTAAAAAATCTAAACATATGAAAGGAACATGTACCTGTTATATAGAATAGTATTGTTCAAAACAGCTGTAGTAGAGGCACTGGAAGTGGCTCTAAAATTGAAGTTTAAAAGTATGCTACTAAAATAAGAGTGAGTGGAGGTCATGAAGTTTGTGGATAGGTTATTGGTTGTAGTCCCTTTGTTGGTTATCTGCTTATAAGATTTGGATAAAATTAACTGGATTGGTACCTCTTTTTTGTGGTTTTGCTTGATAGTATTTTACTTAAAAAAATATAAATTTCTTTGTTTTGTTTTGTTTTTGAGATAAAGTCCTCATAGTGCAGGATGGCCTTGAACTCACTTATATAACAGAGGCTAGACTCAAACTCACAGTGATGCACCTGCCTCAGCTTCTCAAGTGGCGGGATTACAGGTGTGTGCCACCACACTGGAACTAAACTTCTTTTATGGACATATTTTCTAGAAATATTTTCTAACATTCTACTTTTTCAACGAAGTGTATTAAATTTATATTTGGAGTTTAGAATTTATGGATTATTATATTTTGCTTATAAGGATACATCTTTACTCGATGATGCTAATTTCCATTGTAATGTTTTAAAATAGCAGTTTTGCTTGCTTGCCTGAGATAACTGTAGAATTAATTTAAAAATTAAAATTGTGTCTAGATTTACTTGTTTCATGGTAACAGCATGTGAAAGAGAGGGTATACCTTTATTAAAGACGAACTTTATTAAGGGAATTTCAGGATAAAATTCATCCAAGTTTAGAACAAGAAGTGGTTTTGTGCTTGTCCAGCCATCCACCTATGGCCAGTGGACACATTTCTTTTTTTTCTTTCTTTTTTTTTTTTTTTTAAATCAAAGATATTTCTTTTTAACTGGCTAGTGTCATGGAAAGGATGAATAAGATCAGAGTTAGGATACTGATCCAATCCTTAAAAACGTGCAATCTTGAAAAGTTGACATCTCAAGCCTCATACTGTGTCTTTTATAGCATAGTGGTGTTAATATTATCGAAGACTGAACAGTATTCAATCAGCTAGTATTACTTTTATATACTTCTATCAGGTTATATTTATATTGAAGAAAATTCTGCCTCTCAGTAGTTTTATTTCACTGATGTCTTGGAGAACTGGAGAATCATGCTAAAGGAAACAAATTTCTTAAGTCTAAATTTCACAATGAGTTAAATTTTTGACATTTATCCAGCAACCTGCACTTGGATCACTTAAAAATGACGTTTAAAAATTTTCTCAAAGATAATGACTGAATAACTACAGTGGGCCAAGCTAGGTTGGTGGCCAGACTGTACCATCAGAAGAGAGCCACATGTCCACGGGTCTGCTTTAGTACCCTTAAGTGCTCAGGTGTGGGATGGGAGCTGCTTGTGGGAAGAGTGGGTACCATGCAAATGGAGAATGGTTTCAGAACTCCTCAGCTTGTCAGTAGTCAGTTACATTTTGTCTTGGAGGTTTTTGAGGCCCATTCTTAAAGGTGCCACATAGTATTTATTTACCTAAATCATATATAAAAATAATTTTCCTAAATTATTTTTAGTGTATCTCTAGTGTACATTTTGCTTCACTGAATAAAAGATAAGTGTAAATGTGATTCCAGGGGAGGCTCCTGTGTTGCTCTCATCACTTTTCATCTTGCAGATTCCCTTTCCAACTACTTGTGCCTCCATCATAGTAATATGGTAAATTTGGCATAGTGACGTTTCAGCAAGACTGGCTTTTCAAGATGGGCTTTGTGACCTGTCATGGTTAATTTTAAAAAATAAATAAATATTTATGTATTTGTGTTTTTGAGATAGGGTATCACTATGAAGCTCAGCCTGGCCTTCAGCTCCTTATTTAGCCTAGGTTGCCCTCAAACTCGTGGTGATCTTCCTGCCTCAGCCTCCTGAGTGCTGGATTTACAGGCGTGTAGCACCACACCCAGCTCTCGTGGTTAATTTTAATAAAATGTTATTTAAGTTGCATCTGTTTTCAATACCAGTGGACATTCTTTTAATCTGTGACTTCTTCCAGTACAGCAGTGATGCCTAACCATTTAGAGCTTGCAGTGATACCAACAGCCCCCTGTGGTATGTGTGCCATAGATTCACCCCTTTACTGGAAGAAAGAAAACTTACAGCTGTATGACAAAAGATATGGGAAGGAGATTAATCCATTCAATGTTTTTGTTACAGCTTTGAGATCAAACATATTTTGGACTTAAGATTTTTCAATTTATTTTGGTTCTAAAGTGGTATAAGTCATCTTCTTAGATTCTATTTGTGTACTCATATTGTACTTGTTTAGAGATTTTTAGGTTATTGTGTTTATTTAGAAGAACTTCATGAAGTCAGCCATGCAAACAGCTGTATACTGTAGCTGTAAATAGTGGCTCTTCAATTATATGTGACAAAACTTTACAGGCTCTGTGTCCTGTGACATTGAAAGGTTACCTTTGGTGACTGGGTTGAACAATGGATTTGTTTTTTGATATCTCAGAGTAGGGCATTCTGTCTCATACTTGTCATTTGACAGCAAAAGGAATGCTACTCTAGCAGCTCTGCATAATGTCCCTAACATTCTTCTTCCTTAGTCAGGCACTCATCAGCTGATGTGACTTTACATTCTTGCCTGTGTCATTAGTCACTCACTCTCAGTTCTCCTTTTGTGCTATTTGCCAGTTGCTTCCAAAACAAACATATTTTCTGGGCTTAAGTGGAAAAGAAAGGATATTTAAAGCACCACAAGTTTTCAGTTATTTTGGCTGTATTAGTAATTCTAACTGCTTCCATAAATTATAGACTTAATGATTGAGATATTAATGAATATTTTATTCAAGGAACTTTTCCCCAAGCTCTAATCAGCTCTGCAAATTCACAAACACGATTGGAAAATGCTGCTAAATTGAAGGGAGAAATTCTGTCTCATAAGGTACTAGATTATCTTCTATTTCTCCTGAAAATTTGCATGTGAATTTATATACAATTAATATTCTTGTTAGTGTTACTCTGGTATTTACAACAGTGCCTTATTTTGACGGACTTTGATCTCTTTTGTTAAATATATCTATAGAATTACTACTATCTGCTGATACACTTCATATGTATCCTTCTTTACATAATAAGCAACCATGGTTAAACATAATATATTTCCATGATTATATATGTTTACAGTCTTTTTAATAAGTATCTTGGTAAAAATGTGTATTGATTAAGACTTGTTCATGAGTTAGAAAAGATGATGAACCCTTAATATTATTTCTAAATTCAAGTGAATTTAATTATTCAGGGAGTTTCTTTGTATCCACAAGTGACATGTTTTTGTGTGATTGTTTTATTAAATTTAGACAACTGTATGTAAATAATTTCCTAATTATACTCTTGGAACTTACACAATCAGCAGATTAGTTGTATAAGATTCCTTCCATGTTAGATTGCAGGACCCAAGTTCTCTGGTCAAATTAGGCGATGTTATAAATGCATATTGAATTGACCTCATAATTCCTACCTGTGTTCTCACTTTGTCCTTGAAGTACCTTGAAGTAACCTTTGCACAACACTATGCTACTGTAAAATGTTTGATTATTCTTGATTATATTTGAAACTGGTTATGTTGGTTCAGCAATAACAAATATATCAAGATTTATATTCTTAAATTAGTTTTTCATTTTTCAAATGTGTTATCAATGGGGAATAATACTTATTCATCTGCATGAACAAGTATTTTTCACAGTCTTATGCAGCAGCTATTAATATTAATAATATTCTAGACATTTTAAAGATGTTAACTGACTTACCTAGTAGTTATAATTTTGGGTAGGTACTATATTTCTAAGTAGGGTAATTAGACAAAGAAGTTAAAAATTTGTTTGAAGATGCTTATAATCAAGAACATACAAGAAATAATAGTCCTTGGGCATGGTGGCCCAAGCCTATAACCACAGCATTCAGGAGACTGAGGCAGGAGAATTGTTAAAAGTTTGAAGCCAGCCTACGCTACATAGTGAGTCCAAGGCTGGCCTGAGCTACATAGTGAGACCTTGTCTCTAAAAGAAAAAGAACATTGTCAATTTTGATTATTTTTTATAATACTTCTGAAATATTTTTAAACATCTCACTGAAATGCTGCTTTAAAATGTTTAATTATTAAAGTTTATATAAATATAATGTTAATGTATATTAAAAATCATGCCAAATTAATACTTTATAAATACACACATACATGCATACACTTGTTTACATTGTCCTGTGGAAAGTGGAGGGAAGCATTGAAGGAAGGTTATTGTTGAGGGTGGAAGTGAATCTGTGATGTATTTTCAGGAACTGCTGTGCATTTTGGAAAATCTGATTTAAGACAGAAACTTTAAAGGAGGCACCAAATATAGACAGGCACAATACTTACAGGATTACTGGTGATGTCAATTTATTTAAGTAAATCAATCCACATGCTAAAGGAGCCTTTTAAAATTTTAGAGTTTTGAGAAGCAAAATAGCACCTTCAGTCAGTGCAATTGCAGATTGTATGCTAGTAGTTCTTTTAGATGTGGATTTGGATACCTCTGTTTTTTTTTTTTTTTTTAAACATGCACTGAATATTTAGATGGTTACTGTATTCGTTGATCTTTCTAGGAGTCAATCTGAAGATGTGATGCTTTCCTATGAAGACTTTAACAGATACCTTGGGAACTGCAGGACTGTAAAACTCTTTGTGCCAATAGAGCAGAGCTACATTGTGAAGATCCTTGGTATGTAAGGATATTTTTTTCTGATTAGTTATTCCAATTCATGTTGTGTGTAAATCTCATAAATATCAATGTGAATGCACCTTTATCTCTGATTTAATTTTGTCCCACACTAAGAGCATGATGGTGAAATCTATACATACATAGATTATAAAATGCTATGTGGCTGCCACTGGATACACGGTTAACTGACTTGTTCTTGCATCTTTCTTGATAAGAACACAGAATGTAGATCCTGTAGTATCTGTTGTCAAATCCTAGTTCTATTGCTAACTACCTAAAATCTGCCCACACATCAGTCTGGTTTTCTTCTAAAATGAACAGAGTAAAAGGTATCGTCATAGTACTGTTTTTGTTTTGGATTTTTTTTTTTTTTTTTTTTTTTTTTTGAGACAAGGGTTTCGCTAAGTCATTCAGGCTGGCCGTGAGCTCACTTTGTAGCCCAGGCTGGTCTTGAACTTGCAATGATCCTCTGCCTCAGCCTCCCTAGAGCTGGGATTACAGGCCTGTGCCACCATGCTTGGCTAGTACTGTTGTTATTAACTTAGAACAGAATTTCCATTTCCTAAATGGATAAAAGCATTAGCTTTTTATTATTCTTATGTTTATTCCTGAAATACTATGTTTTCCAGACTCATTCACTATCTTGATGTATAGACAAGAGAATGTTCAAAATTTTGGAGTGAATGCCTTTGGTAGACACATTGTAATATAACTAAATCACTGTCATGTAATTCACTATATCCCTTAATTTAAAAAGAATGCTATTTTTAAATAACTTTTCCTTGTTTATTATCATTATCACAATTATGTAGACAATGCAAGTTTTATAAATTCTGTGATAATTCACTGCATGCAATTCACTTATCTGTTTTAGATGTCTTTTATTGTGAGCCTTTAGATTTATTTCAGTATCACTGTTTTAATTATACAGATATCTTGGTACTAGGAGGTTTATGAAGAAGCTTATTAAAAATTTCTTGACTAAAAATGCTTTGAGGAAAAAATAGTCTGATTGTTGTTTTCAAAGACATCCTGTTAATGGTCTCTTAGGAGAACTGGTAAAAGAAATTGCTACTTCTGTGGCCATATTTTCTGTGTCTGGTGATTGTGGTGTATCTGCTTTAGGCTTGGTGGGAGTACATATTTGATCAGCTTTGTCAACTTGCGTCACTGTGGCTGGCTGGCTGGCTGGCTTGTTTTCTTTCTTTCTTTCTTTCTTTCTTTCTTTCTTTCTTTCTTTCTTTTTCTTTCTTTCTTTCTTTCTATCTACAAGATGTCGCTATAGAAGTCTAGGCTCAGTCTAGGCCCAGTAGTCCTCCTGCTTTAATCTCTCAAATTCTGGGCCTGCAGTTGTGTACCACCACACCCAGAAACAGTGGCTGTATTCTAGACTGTATTTTAATCAATGCCTATTACATACCTCCCAGTGCCAGTAGATAAATTATTTCTGTTCATGGTTTTCTGGTGCAGTGGGGAAGATCCTGAGGTTCCTAAATAGCATAGGTTCTAACGGTAGCGCTAAACAGCACCTGAGATCTACACAAGAAGCCAGCAGTAGTGTGGTATGTTGTTCCCTATATCGTTTTATGTGTGCATTGCTCTTATGGAACAGCTTGCTTGACCTGACTTTTGACTTTCTAGGTTTTCTTTTTTTAAATTGATTATTTTTATGAAAAAAATGTCAATAAAACAAGATAGTAATAATAGTTCATACTGTCTATCATTGTCTTCAATGTTGTTAGTCATTGTACAAGACATGAAAAAGATTCTCTTACAAAGAAACAGGGAGTGGAATAAAACCTTTTTAGTGAATTAAGAGAAACTAGTTGTGTAGATAAATTAGTATGTATATTAAAATATTTTTTTAAAAAATGGAATACGGAATTTGGGAAATGATTTTAACTTGGCCTCACTTGGTATTTAACTATTTTTTAATTGTTCTTTATTTGCATTATATATACAAGTATTGTTTGTCATATAAGAGAAACCGTGTGATATTTAAGCTTCTGTTTCTGACTTAATATCACTTTATGTTCTTAAGTAATATTTACTTACCTACAAATGCTTCATTTATCTATATTTTTAACAGAATACTCCATTGTGTATAAATATATTTTCCATATCCAATCATGTATTGATGGGCATATGTGCTGTGTCCAAGATCCAGTTGTTATAAATTGTATATAACATGGGTATATGTATCCCCTGTAATATGATAATTTTAACTCTTTTGGAAAGATGCCTAGAAAAGGTATAGCAGGACCAATGGAATTCTAGTTCTAATTTTTTGAACAATCTCCACACTGATTTCCCTAATGGTTGTTCTAGTTTATATTTCTACCAGCAGTGTAGAAGAGTTCCTTTTTCCAAAGCATTTCTTATTATTAGAATTTTTGGGGCTGGGGATTTAGCTCAGCGGCATAAGCACCTGCCTTGCAAGCAGGCAGTCGTGAGTTTGATCCCTGGTACTGATAAAAACGAAAAAGACAAAAAAAAAAAAAAAAAAGAATTTTTGATGATAGCCATTCTTTCTCAAATAAGATGACACTTTTGTTTGTTTGCTTGTTTCTTTGAAACAGGGTCTAGCTGTGTGTTTCAGGGTAGCTTTGCACTTACTTTGTAGCCCCGGCTGGCCTCAAACTCATGATAATACTCCTGCTTCAAGCTCTTGGGGTTATATGTGTGTGCCATTGAACTCAGTCAGATAATATCTTAATGTAGTTCTAATTTGAATTTCTTTAATGGCCAGTGATGTGGATCATTGTTTTCATGTATTCATTGTCACTTGTATTTGTTTTGAGAAGTGTTTTTTCATTTTGATTGCCCATTTTTTGATTGGATCATTTATATTGGGTAGTCTTAAATTTTTTGAGTTCTTTATATATTCTAGATGTTAATCTTTTGTCTGAGGAAAAACTGGCAAAAGTTTTTTCTCCATATTCCATAGGTTGTCTCTTCACTCTGTTGGTTTGCTGTGTAAAAACTTTTTAATTTGATATTATCCTTTTTGTGAATTCTTGGTATTCTCCTTGTGCCACTGGGATTCTGTTAAAAAAGGTCCTTGCCTATGCCTATGTCTTCAAGACTTGTACCTATTTCTTCTTCCAGAAGATTGTTTTTATTTTAACATATATATATATATATATATATATATATATATATATATATAACTGATCTATTTTGATTTAGTATAGTGCATGATAAATATATTTATCTAGATTTAATCTTCTATATGTAGATATCCAATTTTTCCAATACCATTTATTAAAGAAGCTATCTTTCCTCCTGTGTATGTTTTCGTTCCCCTTGTCAAAGATGAAATAGTATATGCCTGGTTTTGTTTGTTTTTCTGTTCTGTTCCGTTAACTGACAGGCCTGTTTTTGTGCCAGTAGCATGCTGTATCAATCACTGTAGCTTTGTAACATAACTTCAAGTCTAAGATTGTGATGCCACTGGCTTTCCTTTTGTTATCTAAGATTATTTTTGTTATTCTGGATCTTTTCTTTTTCCCTTTGAATTTTAGGGTTGTTTTCTTTGTGTCTTTAAGAAATGCCATGGTATTTTATTGAAATTCCATTAAATCTGTTTATCAGTATGGATTTTATTGGTCCTACCTATCCAGATACAAGAGACATCTGTTTTCTAATGTCCTCTGTTTTAGAATGATGTTATTTTACTATAGATGTCTATTTATTATTTATTTGCTTAAGTTAATTCCTAGGTATTCAGTTTTTCCTGATGTCACTGGTGGTGTTCTGATTTTTTTCTTCAGTGAGTTCTTTATTAGTGTACAGGGATACTATTGATTTTTATGTGTTTATTTTGTGTATTACTACATTGCTGAATTCGATTATTAATTCTCAGAATCTTGGAGTTTTTTGATTCTTAAGAGAAAGGACCATGTCATCTGGAAATAATGATATATTGATTTCATTCTTTCCTACACCTATTTGTTTTATTTCCTTCTCTTGCCTGATCTTTCTCTGGCTAATGCGTTGAGGACTGTACTTATAGATATGGTATTAATGGACATCTTTATCTTCCTAATTTTAGAGAAGGCTCTCAGCTTTTCTCTATTTAATATAATGGTAGCAATAGGTTGGTCATAAATGTCTCTAATTAGATTGAGATGTGGTCCTTTTATACCTGTTTTCTTCAGAGTTTTTATCATGTATGGATATTGAATTTTGTCAAAGGCTTTTTCTGTCTATCTGAGATGATTATGTACTTTTTTTGCTCTTGGTTCTTTTATGTGATAAATTATGTTTATTGTTCTATGTATATTGAACATCCTAGCATCCCTGGGATAAAGCCTGCTTTGTCATGTTTTATGATCTTTTTGATGTTTTTTGCTTTCTGTTTGCCAGTATCTTGTTAAAGATTTTGCACCCATCTTCATCAGCAAGATTGGCCTGTAGCTCGCTCTCTCTCTCTCTCTCTCTCTCTCTCTCTCTCTCTCTCTTTGTCTCTCTCTCTTTCCCCTCATTGGATCCTCATCTGCTTTAGGGATCAGGATAATATTAGCTTCCAAAAAGGACTCTAGAGTACTCTTTTTTCTCTCAATTCATTAAAGATTTTGAAGAGTACTGGTGTTAAATCTTCCCTGAAGTTCTTGTAGAATTTGATTGTGAATTCATCAGGTCCTATACTTTTCATAGTTGGTAGTTTTTAATCATTATTATTGCTTCAGTTTTATTGTCTGATACTGGGTTGTTCAATATTTTTAAGTCTTGGTTCGGTTTTGGTAATTCTTATGTATCTAGGAATTTCCATTTCTTTTGAGTTCTTCAGATTTTTGCCATATGTCTTTGTGAACCTGCTAATCGTTTTCTGGATTTTGGTAGTGTCATTTGTGATTTTCTCCTTTTTCATTTCTAAATGTATTGATCTCTCTCTCTCTCTCTCTCTGTCTCTCTCTCTGTCTCTCTCTCTGTAGTATTGGCTAAGGGATTGTCTATTATGTTCATTCTGTTATGGAACTAGCTCTTCAATTCATTGATTCTTTGTACAATATTGGTGTTTTAGTCTCTATTTCATAGATTTCTGCTCTGTTCTTTATAACTTCCTTCCTTTTACAAGTTCTGGATTTGAATTATACTTATTTTTCTAGGCCCTCGAGATAAGTTATTAGGGCATTTATTTGGGTTTGTCCTGTTTCTCTGATGTGAGCATTCATAACTATAAATGTTTCTTGTAGGACTGCTTTTATTGTATTCTATAAAGTCTGATGTATTAACATTATCAATTCTAGGAACTGTCCTATGTCTTGCTTATTTTCCTCATGCTTATTTTCCCCATTGATTAGGCAAGAGTGTGTTAACTTCCATAGTTTCTTTGATTTTTGCTATTAATTTCTAAATTCATTTCATTATGATCTGAGTATACATGGTAAAATTTCAGTTTTTTGCATTTACTAATGTATGCTTTGTTAGCTACTATGTGGTCTATTTTGGAGAAAATTTCATGTGCTGCTGAAAACAGTATGTACTTTTTTGTTGGGTAGTGCTCTTTATAGATATCTTTGAAATCTTTTTATTCACAAGTTTTATTTAGCTATGATACTTTCTTGTTAATTTTTTTGTTGTTGTTGTTGTCTAGTTGATCTATTTGCCATAGTGAGGTATTTAATTCCCCTTTATGATTGTATGACTATTTGTTTATTGGATTTGTATATAAATTAATGATTGTTTTATAAAGTTGGGTACACCGTGGTTTGGTGCATACATGTTTATAGTTGTTATCTCTTCCTGAGGAACAGTTCCATTAAACAATATGTAATGGCCTTATTTGCCTTTTTTGATTAGTTTTGGTTTGATGTCTGTTTTGTCTGAAAATATAATAGCTACTCCTACTTGTTTTCAGGTTCCCATTGTGTGCAATATTGTTTTCCATCCTTTATTTTTAGTCTATGAATGCTTTCGGTGTGTGTTAATTGTGTTTCTAGTATATACAAAGTGTACCATTGGATTTTGTTTCTTGAGCCATTCTGCTAATCCGTGTTTGATTGGTGAGCTGAATACATTCATATTGATAGCTATAATTGACAGATACTGACTCAATCTTGTTGTAATATTATTTTCCTATTGTTTTGATTTCTTTCCTTTCTACTTAATTGCTAGCCGTTCCTGATGCAGTTATTTTATCAGACTTCTGTCATTGTTTGTTTCATTGTCTTCTAGGATATCCTTCTCTAGGTTTTCTGTAGCTGGATAGAACAAAGAAATCAAAACAAAATACATTTCTTCGCAGAAACACCTAAAATATGAGGGGCTACTACCGCTTTAATTTGTATACTTAAAACACTACCATCCCAAACCTGTTGGGTATGTGGTTAAGAAACAGGCACGACTAATGACACAATGTACATTTAATTGACTTTTTGTTCCTCCTCAAATACATCTGGTGTTTGGGGGACCTTTCAATCAAATTCTTCTTCAATTTCTCTTTTACAACCCAACTTTTCCCATATTTCACTAAATGGCATCTAATTTGCCTATATTTAACCAAAAATCACAGAAACTATCAGAGGCTTTCCCCAAGGCACTGACCTATGTGGAACTATACAGGCCTTAGAAAACTTTCCAAACGCTGAACCCATAAGGAGTACGACATTTTCTTGTCCCTGCCTTAACTTAATGCAGTAGATAACAACATTGGTACAGTGATTGGAGAGGGAGTGAAATTATTGCTGACTTTGTGCTGAGTCACTAGCAGAAGGTTGTGCACACTGAAGGTGATGGCAGGGGAGCTAAATGGAATCCAAAGTTCTGAGCTAGAAAGATACTTTAGTTTTTAAAGTAAAAATGGACAATTTTTTAGAGGTGGGGGAAAGGGAAAAGAAGTGCAGACAGCTACTCTAAAAGAATAGGGAGTTTTCAAAAGGGAACTACTCTAGCAAAATATTTTAAAAGCACTGCCTCTGGACATGTTTCCTTGATTGCTGAATGTAAAGGTTTTAAGTGTTCCATGCACTCAAATCGTACTTGCAATAATTCTGTTCAATTAATGTGATGCTGCTGTTAACAAAGGAGAGGTATCTCCAACGCTCAAATAATCCTATATATTTTGTGTTTAGGAGTATTCTCCATTCCTTACATTTTCCTATGATGTTTTGAAACTAAAGGAATGATTCCATAATGCAAATTTGTCTGAAGAATTTTTCCCTCTTGTTCTTATCAAGGTGAAAAAATATTCCTTTTTATATAAAGACTCTGAGGAATAATTAACTTTGGAATGTTTCTTTTGTTACATATATGCTAAGTTTGAGCTCCATTATAATTCTGGAATTCAGAAAATAGAATCACAGTCAGCACTGCTCAGTGAATGCTAACGCTATGGTATTCTTTCCAAGAAGAGAAAAAAATAATATTTTATCTTCTTGAAAAATCATGTTTCAATCATGTTTGTGAGGAACTTGATTTTTGTACTATATTGACTTACCTGCTGTTAGCCATTCAAGCTATATACTTGAGTTTTCTGTTCTTTAGAATTTCTAACACTTTTTATTCAGATGAAAAATTTGAGTTTTGCATGTTGATCCAGTTTTTGCTTCTTAGTCATAATGTGAAAACATCAAAATCTCACAAGGCAAATGTGTAAATGTTGCATGAAACTTGGGAATAATGTTATAAACAAGTCTGTTGCCAAGAACGTACTGTCATGTTACAAATGCAGAATTAATAAACTGTTCTAAAAGCACACATGTTATTTATCAAAGTTTTTTCCTACAATTATCTGTGTTTCTTTTTTCTTCACATTACTGAAGAATTTGGAAACTTGCATTTAAAAAAATCTTTCCATGATCATGTTCTTGGAGTTACTCCTGAGAATGTGTAACCTTGGCAAAGGTTAGTCACCTTCACCTAGCTTTCCCCCAGAGCACTGTGAGCAGGTCTGTTTTGTGTTTGTCTTTTCTTTTTTATAGATATATGTAGCAAACACGCCTGTGTTTATCTCACATCCCACAGACTTTGGTTGCTCAATTTTAATAACACAGGATCTTTGTTATAGCTCTCTAAACTATATTTCTCATCTAAAACAAAGGGATGAAAGGCTGGTATACAGCTCAGTGGTAGAACATTTGCCTTAGAATGTATGAGACCCTGTGTTCCATTCCCAGCACTGTAAGGAAAAAGAGAAATGAAAGCAAAAGAGAAAAATAAGTCTAATTATTGAACATTTTACTGTTATTACAAAGGTAACAAAAGTTACAGTGGCAGTAATATTTGTTGTTTTTTTTACTGTAACAAACACTAAGCCATACGTTTTTTGGTATAGGTAAATCTGAATTTTGGGTAAATTTGTTAAAAATATATGTTTTAGGTGTTGCTCTAATTTTATTGGTAATTCCTGAAGAAAAATACACATTCCATTTAGAAAGCAAATATACGATTTATAGTTTGAGCTCTTTCATTTTTTTCTAAAATGCTCCATAGATTTAACAAATTATGGTTTCAATGAGTGAATAATTTTTTGGAGAGTTTCATATTGTAGTAACTATCTAAAATAATATAAGTACAAAAATCTGTACTCCAGCCAGTAATAATCATTAAGATCTTACAAGTATTTGTGATTACAAATTTTTTTACATATGAAAAATAGTATATTTTTGTATATACTTATTTAACTTTAGAACTTCTTATAATACTAAATAAAGTATTAATTTTAATATGGGACCTACATAAACATTTTTCTTTTTCTTTTTTTTTTACTTTTTTTTTTTTTTTTTTTTAATCAGTACTGAGGAATGAATTCACGACCACGCGCTTGCAAGGCAGGCGCTTATGCCGCTGAGTTAAATCCCCAGCCCCAATAAACATTTTTCATAGCTTGATTAATAGTATGTTTAATATTTGTTGTACTTTTTGCCCATTAAACAATCAAAAAGCAACAGTTTATTTGTAAAAGTGAAGAGAGACAAACTGGTTCCGAAGAGTGAGCTTTGGCTGAGTAAAATAGGAAAATGCAAGACAAAGGTACGCCCTGCAGGATGCAGGATGCAGGGGAGCCCGTGGTGAGAAACGCCAGGAATAGTCTCTGTACATACAACTGAGTCTTACTGTCATGTTGATAAAACAAACAACTTCACTAAAGTTTTTTTTACAAAAGGAACTTCACATAGTACAAAGTAAATTTATTTTTTAATTGATTCAGCACTCATATTGTGTCTGTAATTCTATACCAAATAAATATTTTGAACATTGAATAATGTTAAAAATTATAACAGGCCATTTTTTTGAATTGTGTTTTTGCACTGGGCCCCAGCAGAGGATACTAAGTCAGAAGGGAGTTACCCTTGCTAGTGTCTGTGGGTTTTGAGTTGGAATCCTGGACTCAGTATTTTCAAATTACTAAGGAGGAAACTAAAGTGATTATCTGATCTGAGAAATCAAGATTACAGAGATAGCTGCCAGATTTCTGTAACAAGTCAGTTCAAATTATTATGATCATGAAGTTCCCTCTTGCCTTAATCCTTACATAAAAAAGGTAACTTGAAGTAACTGGACCTTAACCAATCAGTTATTATCCTATTGTTCTGTCTTCATGTCTCCACTTTGCAAGAAAAATAACTTTAAAATGAGCATTTCAGTTTGTATTCTTTTTGTTCCTGCTTTTTTCAGTCAATTGCTGTCTATTAAACTGACCTCTTGTGCTCAGCCAATTGTACTTTTACTATTTTATGGAATGAATTGTTGCTTGATTCTAGAATTGAAAGTAAAATCAGTTAAACTAATTTTTGTTACTGTTTTTCTGAGATAGGATCTTGTTATATAGTGCAGGCTGGCCTCCAACTCCTAGCGATTCATGTGCCTCAGCCTCCTGGGTGATGGGATTACAACTATGCACCACCTTGAAGGCTAAGATGTTGTATCCTATCCTTTGACTCTAGTTACTAAGCATTCTGTTGTCTTGGGACAAAGAGGCACCAGGGTAGTTCTCAGTAAAGATGTCCTCTCCTTTTTTGAGTGTCAGGTGTATTTTGCATAATTATAAAATCTGTTGTAAAGTTTGTTCATGGTGTTTAACTTAAAAGTTTTTCAGTTGATTTTTAAACTTAATCTTAGAAACAGAAACATTTTATATTTTATAAAAGCAATTGCTTTATATGGGTAAATTAGAGGAAATTTCTGAAGATGATTTATACTTTTACCTGGTTCTCATAATCACTATATACATTTAGAAATGTAGCCTACTAAAATCATTAGGAAGATACACTTTCTTTCTTTTTTATTTAAAAAAGAATGCTATTAGTGCATGTATGCAGTGCCTAACACATCTTAGTTCTTTTCCCCACCTTCTCTTCCTTCCTTTTCACCCCTCCTTTGTTCACCTTCCCATTTGAATATTTTCTTCCTTATTCTCAATGTTTTATACTTGGCTATTGCTTAATGCTCGATTCTTAATAATTACATCTTTCTCTTAGGAAATCAAATGACCCTAGTAACTGATTATAGATATAGTGGTGTGATGTTTAAGGACAGGGACATAGACCTTGGATCCTGACTAGAGTTCGAATCCAGGACCTAATGGTACTTCCAAACTGTCTGACCTCATGTAAGTAATAGAAACACTGAGCCTCAGTGTCTTCTTAATTAAACACTTACCATAAGTCTGTCCTACATGGTTTAGAGAATGAGGTAATAGATGTAAATGTTGTGGGAAAACTCCTGTATGGAAAATGCCCAGTTAGTAATAGCTGTTCCTTTCTCCAAAAGTTATTGTAACTTTTTCAAACACAATGACAGTATCTCTAGTCCACAACCACATTCATTCTTACATTCTTGGACTACGGACCCTGTGTGCCAGAGAGCATGTCTTTCACAGAACAGCTGATGAAGTGAGGAGTGTACTATGTGATCAGGCAATGAAATGAAGCTTATTGGCCTTCAAAGGATTCAGCACATGACCTTGGCCTCATTATTATTATTCATAACTTATTGAGATCCTTAGCCTCAGATTGTGAAGATTTACTGACACGTTAATATATATAGTTTAGTACTTTTGCATGTGTTGTAGATATGATGTTAAATCACATGATGGAAAATACACTCAAAATGTGGCTACATTGACTTCAGAGAATCAGAAGATTAAATTTAGCAGTAGTAACTGCCAGACTAGGTCACCTTCTTTGACCCGGGATATAATGTAAGCCAAGCTTACTTTACACTGTGAAAAACATGAGCTAATTGTGCATATCAAAGCAAGTTCTTCCAGAAGAGAGAGAACTGCAATACCTTTCCCCTATTTGAGAGGAGAGAGAAGGAAGGGCAAAGCAGAGAATCTCTGGAGACTTGTGTGCAAGTTTGCTTCTGGCTAAAAGCTAATGATCAGTTGCCTCTGTTCTCAGTTCTGAGCCCTGAGAAAGTAGCAAAATTGAGTTTTCTCTCTATTCAGGTAACTTTAAAATTATACAAACTCTACTCATGTTAACTGTACTCTGTGATTTTTTTTTCATTCCTTTAATGTCATCTGATATCATGTTATAAACTCATTGAAAAAGCAAGATTTCACTTTTAAAGTATACCAAGTTAATGCTAATGAGGGTTTCTGTATTTGTGTTTAGGAAAGAAAAATGCTTAACTGTTTTTATGAAACTAACTTTTGTGATCCTTAATCCTACTGGCTGAAATATGTAGTCATAATTATTTAGAATTATATAGTACACTATTAGTCTGCCAGATCTTGGCTAATAAGGAAAAATTTTTAAATTTTAACACTGAAATAAAAAAAAGAGTGAATTTTAATCAGTAGGTGTTACATGTACTTGACATTATAACTACTAAGTGGCTTTATATTTTTATTCCAAATTATTACTTATAAATATCAATGTGTACTTTGCTGGAAATATAGTAAAAATAAGTAGACATTTTTCTTATTATATAGATTAAATAATTAAGTCCAAAATAGGAGGGTGTTATGGTCAGCAATGAATTTATTGCACAATATTATTTGAGGAGATACTACTTGTATAATGTCAGTGTAATTAAAGACCTTGTTCACTAAATTTCAGTCTTCAAAATTACTTTATAAAAATAAATGCATTATGCCTATTTATGGAATAATCATATTCTGTATTGAACTCTCAACATAAAAGGCATATTATTTTAGTAGCTGGATTCCAAATTCAGTGAATTTGTATAGTGAATTTTAATTCTTTCTAAACTGATCATTTTTCTTTATTCAGCCAGTATCCAAAGCTAAGAAAGCTTGTGTTGGTCGGATTTAGACTCAACAAATAAAGACAAGTAATCATGAAAAGCTAAATGTTTTTGTGGTACTACATGGATAGTTTTTATTTATACTTTTCTGAACTAAAATTTCTGACAATATGATGTCTTTATAGTTGAAATTTGGAACTGATGGGAAACTGGAAAACTCCATTTTATATCTAAGGAATTAGACGCAGAGAGAGGAATTACGAGCAGTTTCTGGAAGCACTGGGGCTAGAATCAAACAAAGCTAGTGTTCACTAGGTGATAAATTGAGTAAACAGTTTATTAGTCATTGCTCATGCTGTTTTTGAAGGAGAAATCCTATTTTGTTTCTTAACACATTTCAATTTTGAATCACCACTAGATAAGCACTGCCAGAAAAGATTTCGTTATATAGTTATGTTTTCCAGACTTACCCGTGGCATTGCTAAATTTTGCATTAGTGTTATTTCTACAATTTTATGATTCTGCCTGGGTTTGTCTGGGTATATTAAGTTCTGTTTACAAAAAGAATTTCTAAGGCTTAAGAGGAGAGTATTACCAGTTCTTACTATCATACTAAAACTATACTGAAAATTTAGTAATTTCTATGCTAAAAGAAAAGGTGGCTAAAATTTCACTAAAATTTGAAATGTGAGCAAAGTCAAAGTATGGTAGATCATTATTAACTGTTCTAAACAATTCATGTAGAATCTAAAAATACAGCAATTATTTCACATGATTTATCTTCATCAAGAGTTCTAAGCGATCCAGATAGAATCTAAAGACAGGATGATAAAAAATTATTTGACAGAATGATAAAAAATTTTATTTTCTTATAATTAACTTGTTTTTAAAAGTTGGATATATATATTTCTTATTGTGTTTTTAGTGCACTCCTCTGGTAGTCAGTATTGCTATTCAGAGCCTGTGTTGTACATGCTAATAGCTAGATCCCTTCTGATTCATAGTGGGCTTTGGATATTCACTTCTCAATTTCTTATTGAGACTATACATACCAGTTTACTGTAATTTTTTTTTCTTTAGCCAGTTATTAGATACCTTCATGAATTGCTGAAATGTTCATCAAAGCTCTTTGCTTATTATCAATTGAGACTAGTGTGTGCATGCATACACATACACACACACTCAAAATTTAATATTCTTTAAACAAATGAGAAACAGAGGCTGTCAAGGCTTTCTATACCATATGAATGGTTCAGGTGTTGGAAAAACTAAATTAACATTTGATTAGCTCAGATAACTTGCTTTGCAAATTATAGGTAATCACATAAGCTGTAAGAGCCCCTATTAAGTGAGCTCCAAATGGATGTTATGGTAGTAACAAAGCTTCTCTTCACCAGAGTGTGAGAGTCATACGAATTTATAAAATGATTAATCTGGTAGATTATAAATGCCTATTGAGCATTTCCTAGATATGTCATAAAGTAGCACAATGTGGGTGTTTTAAAACAACACAAACTTATTCTCACACAGGTTTGGAAGTCTGAAAACAAGGTGTCAGAAGGGCTGTTATTTTTTGAAAGCTTACAAGGGAGGATTCTTCTTTCAAATTTTGGTAGATTTAGCCTTTCTTTGGTTGTGGCAGTGTAACTCCTGTCTGTGTCTCTATTTCCACGTAACATTGTTTCCATGTTTCTGTGTTTGATTGCCATTGTCTCATAAAGACATCTGTTATGTTGATGTAGATGACACCTATTCCGGCATCACCTTAACCAATTACATCTGCATTGCTATATGCTACAGTTTGGATCAGGAAGATTGATCTCGCTTCATCTTGGTGCTTTTAGAATGCAGTGCTTTAAGAGATGAGGCAGGGTGGGGATGTTAGGGCACTGTAGGCCCTCGAAGAGGGTCCTGCGGCCCTGTCCCTTCCTCTTGCTCTCTTTAGCTTCTCTTGGCATGAAGTGAGCAGTTCTGCTCTGCTGAATACCACCACCATGATGTGGCACCACAGCTCAGAATAATGGGAACATCGTGTCATAGATTGAAACCTCTAAAGTTCTAAGCCAAAACAAACCTGTTCTCTTTATGCATTTCTTATATCAGGTATGTGTTATAGTGAAGGAAAGCTGAGTTTCCAAATATGGTAACATTCTGAGATTGAAAATTAAAGCTTTAATGTACCTTTCTTGAGGAACACTATTCAACCAATAATAGCCTTCTTCCTCTATGCAAGAAAACTAATCTGATCACATCTCTATGTGTCTCATTCATTCCAATATCAACTTTAAGTTAAAATTCTATATCAGTTCTGACTGAGATTTGAAGTATCTATTCCAGAATAAAATTTTTCAATCTGTGGACTTGCTAGTCCTTGGAAATAAGTTGTCATTTAATTCCAATATACAGTGGTTGGCTAGAGAAGGAGTAGATATTCTTGTTTCAAAAAGGAGACAATCGAAGGAAAACCAAGTTCACAACCAAGGAAAATTGTTAGGTTAGAAGACCTGAAAATAGTTATCTGTGGCTTGATGCCAACTTTCAGGCCTGCTTGAGTGGTCCTGATCCCTTATACCTCAGCAGCATCTGTTTCCCACTCATCCCTGGGTGTTGGGCCCTGCTCCTTAGAATCAAGAAGGTTGTCTTATCCTCTGAAACTGAGAAAATTCCTTACTGAAGGACTCTGCATCCACGATTCTCCCTTGAATCACTCTTCCTTTGTTTCATTCAGTATTTCTTTCAGAGAAGGCTGACCACGTTTCTGCTGATATAAAATTTTTTAAAGTATCTGCCTCATGTACAGTGGAATTGAAGCCATTAGATAAGAGAGTCCCTATTTGTAGATCTTTTCTGTATACTTGCATCTCTGTTCTCTTTGCATGATTTCATACTGCTGTTATACATGTATTCTTTCACATAGTATTTTATACTTTTCCAAGTTCCCAGACTTTCTATAATTTTATGATACTAAATTAATTCTTATGAAAAGCTACATGCCTTAGTAATCTGTATGAGGTGATAAGGTTTAAATATATACCTTTAACTCATTCATTCTGTGTTTTCCATCGAATAATAACTTTATTTGATTAAAATTGGAAAAAAGTTCCAGGGATATAACAACCATGACTTCCGTAATAAATTCTTTTGGCCCAGGTCTCCTCTTATCTTTGAACTCTTAACAATATTTAAGTATTTATTATCACATACAATTTGTTTGCCAATTCACTCACATTCTGTCCACCCAGGATTTGGATTTCAGTCCCACATCTGGTACTTAGTAGGGAAGCTAAATTAGTACCTATTAATTTCTAGTGATATTTTCTTCCAGCCTTATACATTTTGTTTTATTTACTTATTTTATTAACATACTAATTGTATGTATTAATGTGGTTCAGTGTGATCCATGCATATCTTTACCACCCCTCCCTCACACCCTTTTCAGTCCTTACTTATTACTATTTTACTTTCAGGTCAATGTTTTTTAGCTTCCACATATGAGAGAAAATATGCAGTAACTGACTTTGTGTGTTGGCTTCTATCACTTAATATCCTCTCATTCCTTCTTTTTTTGCTGCAGATAATAGGATTTTATTCATTTTTTGTGGCTGAATAATATCCATTGTGTTTAAGTGTCATGTTTTTGTTTGTTTTTTGTTTTTGGTACCAGTGTTATAGGCAACTGAGCTAATTAGGAAAATTATAGGCAGTCAGACAGGGGTAGGCCCTGCACAGAGGACCAGATGTGTGATGACCTTGGAGGAGACACACCTCTTGCTGTGGGTCAGATTTCAGGACAGAAAGCAAAACAAATGCAACCACACCCTTAAGTATAGTCCTTAAGAATTAAATCTGGATCATTTTGAGAAGCCTAAAATCACCATCCCAGTCCCCTATAGGAGGAGTCACTGATCTTTAAGAATCCCCGCTTTTTACATGGTTTGCCTCCCCATTTGTTCCCAATTTAATCAATTTTACCAAGCTGTTAATCTTATTGGCTAAACATAGGGAGTTCCCAATTTTTCCCGGTTTAGACCTGCCTCATGGTTTTACTCTATAAAAATCTCAAGAAAATACAGAATATTTGGCAACCCACTCGGGACCCCTTTTGTCTCTCTCAGACAGAAACTTGCTTTCTTTCAATAAATATTTCTACTCTTAACCTCCATTGTTCCTAAAATTCATTCTTCAATTTTAGAGAATACAAGCTCATACCATACATATAGTAGGTCGGGAGTTTCATTCCCCTATATCACCACAGATTATACTCAGGACCTCATGCTTGCCACTTATGCCACTGAGCTAAATCCCCTGCCCTATTTATCACATTTTATTCTTTCATTTATATGTTTGTGGGCACCTAAGCCAATTTCAGATTTATCTATTGTGAATAGTGTCACAATAAACATGGGCATTCAAGTGTATCTCTGGTATGCCGATTTCATTTCCTTTGAATATATACCCAGAAGGGAGTTAACTGGCTCATATGGTTGGTCTACTTTTAGTTTTTGAGGAACACGCATCTCTTCTTAATGGCCATACCAATCTATATTCCCAGCTGTGTATAAGAGTTCCTTTTTCAACCAGATGTGGTGATACAGGGCTGTAATCCTAGAACTCTGAGAAACCAAGGTAGTAGAATTGCAAATTCCAGTCTAGCCTGCCTAATTCAGTGACTTAGGAAGGTCCTGTCTGAAAATAAATAAAGATAGATAGATAGATAGATAGATAGATAGATAGATAGATAGGACTGGAGATGTAGCATGTAACTCTGTGTAAAGGCCCTGGATTCAGTCTTCGTCACCATAGTAGAAAAGGTATTTTTCCACATTCTCTCCAGCTCTTCTTTTCTTTCATTTTTTTAAAATTAGCTATAACTTGGGTGAGATAGATGATATCTCATTGCAGTTTTGATTTGCATTTGCCTGATAGCTACTGATTCATTCATTTTAATTCCTGTATATTCCAGCATAACTTGCTATTGATATAGTCTATTTTCAAAAAATATTATAGGCCTTGATGCAGTAAACATGTTTGTTTATTTCTTCTTGTGTACAAGAAAGAACTTAACCATTGTAAGATATATACAGTTTTGATGGAAGTTTTTATAAACTCAGAAGAGCTTGTACTTCACATCTCTACATCCTACACTTAACTATATTTGGATGCTATAAAAATCAAGCATTGAGTAGCTTCATTAGAGAGAGAGAGAGAGAGAGAGAGAGAGAGAGAGAGTTTTCTTTATTCAGGAGTGATTAAGCAGTGTCATGGTTTGTGTCTCTGGGCCCCAGGCCTCATGAGTTTGCATTGTGCATTTGTGATGGTTCATTGTCTAGTGCTTGGATTCATGGTGTCAGTGCTCCACCCACATAGGGGTGGAGCCAGGATGTGATGTAATGGCAGGAAGAAGGTGTGTCATGCTCTTTGCTGGTTCCTCTGAAACCTCCAAAAACTATAAGAAATAAACCTTTCCTTTCCCAACTTGGGCTTGAGGTATTTTGTCTCAGTAATGAGTAAAAAGTAACTAAGACAAGGGGTTACAGGTAGGATAGCAGATGCAGACCAGCACTGGTTCTCATCTTTCATCTTACATGGATCACTTGGGAGCTTTCCTTCCACCCAGAAACGAAGGACTGCTTTTTGGATTGGTTTCACATCTAGCAGTTCATGTTTTCACTGCTGTGTTTTTGTTCTGTTTTTGAGTAATGGAGTTCATTGTTGTTATCGTTTTCATTTTGGTTAGCTATTTAATTTGTTTTTCTCTTTTCAGATTTTATTTTTCATCACCCTGAGATTAAAAAGAAAATTTATATCCCACAGAAATACCTTGATCTGTTGGCAGACTTGACTAAAGCTGGATGGCAAATAATCAAGTCTGAAGTGGTTGGCAGTATTATGTAGCCTATGCCAGTAAGATGCATCTACTTTGAATTCTAATTTTATGGGTTGCAAAGTGATATTTTTATGTAAAAATCAAAGGGCTTTATTTGTATTTTTACTTATATGGAAGGCTACATTATCTGTATACCAATATGGTTCTGCAAGTGTATTTTACAGTAGGGCAAGGACTTTAATTCAAATGAAGTTTTGGATGTAGTCAGCTGTTTGAATCAATGCTGTAATAATGCCATGGTTCCTGTAATGTAAAGCATTAAATGATGACTTAGACTTGGAGTATTTTATAGGGATAAGTTCCCATTGCTATCTCCTCATAAAATAACTTACAAGACCCCTAAAACTTGGAATTTTTACCAATGTGAGGTATTTCACAGGATATTTTGCTACATAATACTCCCACATATAATGGAGCTAACTTGTTGGATAGAAGTTTTGCATTTTATATCTGGCCATAGAAGAGAATTTGCCAAAAATGATGAGTTAGTTTTGGCATAGTTGATGTTGAATTATTCTTTCTGACAGTAATTGGCAAATAGATTTGGTTGTTGCTTTAGATTAGTTCCAAGAAATCCTACCAGACTCATCAATGAAGGCAGAATAAATATTGAAGATTATAATCATATGATGTTGAACACAATTAGGTCCTAGGTCAGGAAAGTAATGCACTTTTAATATTTAAAAATTATACAGGTTTCTGTCTGAATTAGTCAGCTTTCTTTCACTGTGACAAAATACTTAGATGACAGCAACCCAAAAAGAGGACAGATTTATTTTGGGTCATGGTGTTTCAGAGGTTGCAATCTATGGTCACTTGGTCATACTACTTTGGGCCTGCAATGAGGCTGAACAACATGATGGGGAATATAAAGTGCAGCAAAATTGCTCTCATCATGACAGCTGGAGAGCTAAAGGAAGGAGGAAGGTCTGGAGTTCTAATGTCTCCTTCAGCTCAGCTACACACGTCTCCTGACCTCAGTTTATCATGCTAGGTTCTACGCATTCTGCTACCTCTTGGGAGTGCCATCAGGTGGCAACCAAACCTATAGCATGTGAGTTGTGGGGCACTATAGAGTTAAACCATAACAGACAGAAATCTCTAAACTGTGCTGATACTTATTGGCAGTTCAGCAAGTTCATCTTTGTTACTAGTAGGTCTGTTTCAGTTAACGGAAAATTCCAGGCAGATCACTAAAGTTAGAGATATTGGGTAAAAATGGTCAGAAAGAGAAAAAGAATGGCAGAAATAAGGTAGGAGATCCATGTACCAATTAAAAAGAAAAGGCCGTATCAGACTCAGGCAATAATTCTTATCTTTTGAGAGCTGAAGTAGAATTCTGCAGATATGGCAGAAGTCATACAGTAGAGAGCAGTACAAGTGGAAAGGCTGAAGCTTAGTTAGCATTCGATTATCCTGTATCCTGTATCCTGTATTGGATGGATGTGAGAGGACTGGAGATGGACCTGTATCATATGGATCAGAGTGCCAGAGAGTTCTAAAATACTTAATTATAATTGTCTCAGAGAATGGTGGAGTGAATCTTTGCCTCTTGACCTCTTACCTATAGCTGAGTAAGTCTGGGGCAGGGTGGTGTGAGATGAGACTAGAAGTCTCTCATTTCCAGCAGGACAGCTTGGATTCCTTTGTAGGATGGTAGCAAGGGTCGCAAAAGATACTTGACATTTGGCAAGATATGAAAGATACCAATTCTCATAAGGTTTTCATGTGTCTCCTTGCTTCATATTTGTTGTTGTATATGTTATTGGCCAGTTTTAGGGTCTGAATGCTAATTTTCTCCCAAGATTTATGTTTAAATTCATAATACTCATTAAAGTATTTGAAGATGGTGTCTTTGGGAGGTAATTAGGGATGAAAGCAAACCCTGAACTGATGAAATCAGTGCTCTTATAAGGAGAGACACCAAAGGACGCCATTGTGCTTATTTTTTCTTAGACCAAGGCAGGTGAAGTGAGCTTACAGGAAGTCGCCCTCACTAGAACCCAACATTGCTGACACAAGATCTAAACTTTCAGTCACTAAAACTGTAAGAAAATGAATTTTGGATGTTTAAGGCAGCCAGTCAGTGTTATGACAGTTTGATCAAACTAATACAAATAACAGGTCATCTGGTCAAGTTCCAGAGTAAATGTAGAAGAAACTACATAGAGGTGTAAATAAAAGAAAGTAAATCATCCGTAGTCTTTTTACAATCAGTTATAATTGCACCATAGTCTGAACAGATAGGAAATATAATAAAATGTGTGTAGGGATTTTAAAGGAATAAATTATGCTTCTTTTGATATAAAATAATTTTTAAAAGATATCCCTTCAAAAATTGGCATGGGTAGATGTGTTGTGTTCAGTGATTCTACCTGAAATATTATACACTTTCTAAGTGTACATAGGATTACTATATACTTCATTAATTTTGAGTACTATCCATGTTTCCTAGTTAATATATACATAAGACCAAATGATAATGCAGAGTATTTATTAAATTCCCTTTCACATAATCTGTTCATAATTTATAGTTTGTATTATTCCACTGCCAATTGACCTTCAGGCAAATTGTCAAGAAGTTTATGAAGGTAACAGCATGAATATATGTACCAAAGTGTCTCTTGAATGAAATATGACTCTTGGCTTTCTTGCTTCTGAAATGATTAAGCCTCAAAGCTGACGCTGACAGCAGAGTCATTGAACAGATTGATGTTCTCAATGACTAACATGTGACAAAGTTTGCTTCTGATTTATTATGCTTCCAGGTAGAAGTGATTTACCTCATTTTTTAGTGTGTTCACTATACTGTTTCACTAATAGGACAAAATTTCAATTTCTTTTATTGAAAGACAAATTTCAAATAATATTTTAAATTAAATTTTATTGTTTTAAAAGCACAATTTAGAATATTTTTAGATATGGTACTGCTGTCTTCATTTTTCATATTAGTAGTTACTATTCTTTTTTTAACTGTACCCAACAGAGAGTTATTACTCATGATCTGTTTAGTAATTATCAGAATTTTTTTTTGCCATGTATCCAATAGAGCAGGGCAAACATACTTGAAAAATAGTTATCGTTATTAGAACAACCCCTCCAACTGACCTTACAATTTTTGGAAAAGAGAAAACCAAGAAATCACTCTTTTCTTACTTCCCAGGAGTACTTTAAATTATTGTCCTACTTACTTTCAGATTATTATAGATTGTATTTTGTATGCCATTCAAATGTACTTGATGAGTATAAAAGATACTAAGAAACATGTGTTTAAGTTAGAAAACATTAATATAATGAATATCCAGAGACTTACAGATCAACTGAAGAATTTGCTAGAGATTTACTTGAAATGAATTTATTTCTTCCTTATTTCACCCTCATCTTTTTCTCCAGAGAGATAGCTATTATTTTGAATAGCATTTTCCACCCATTTTTTTGCATGTTTATTAATGCTATGTTTAGTGTTTCCTCATAACAGAAAGTTTAATAAAGAACTTTATGTGTGAGGGATTTAGCTCAGTGGCACAGCACCTGCCTGGCAGCATGGGTATCTCGAGTTTGATTCCTGGTACTAAAAAAAAAAAAAAAAACTATGAATGTTTTGATGCACTGAATTTGTAAAGTACTCTGGGGTGAGATTGTGGGAGTTTTTGTGAACTACATTTTTCTTTGTAATAAAAAAATAAAATCAGAAATTGTGTGTTAGGTGTTAGCTCCAACAGACCATTGTTGGACAAGCCAGAGATCTGTTGGAAGAGGTAACATTCAAATTGGATATACTTGGATATACATTGAACATCTTTATTTTCTTTTTTTCTCTTTTTTAATGCACTTTAAATTTTTATATCCGAATGCTTTTTACCAAAGCCTGTAGTATATTTAAAAATTATTGCAAACTGGAGCTTATTCCGAATTAAATGTACTAAGTTCTTCTACCTTCAACGTCTCTTTTTAAATTCCCAGTGAAAACGTCAGGTCAAATCTCTGATGCGTGTTTCAACCTTTTATTCCACTGTTTTCAGTGTCCACTTTTCAAGTATGCACTGTATAAAGTTCTCACTCCTAATTGCTGTCAAATATGCTCTCCTTCTGTCTTCCTCCAAAGCTACTGGTTTGTCATGGCTTTTCCAGATTACTGTAAAAGAATCTTAACTATTTGCTGCTGTGTTTTCTATCTGTAACCATCTTCTTTACCCTCTCTAGGATTGCTTCCTAAAATGTAAATTTGCCAAATTAGTCCCTTGTTTAATAACCTGAGTGTAATTTCCAAAGCTTTAAGATGAATGAACTATGTACCTTTTCTCTTTTGTTTCTTTCCAACTACTAATTTCATGTATCTCTTTCATGTATCTCTCTTTTACTTCAAAGACATACCATTTAGTATTTTATTGTTACATGTTACTAACCTTACCCCATGCAATACTTCCACATCCTATAAATTAATCCACTTAACTTTCAGGATTCAGCTCAACCTGTTCAGTATAGCTGCATTAGTCTGTTTCTGCTGATGTAATCGTGTACTTCAAAATGGATGATTTATAAAAACCAGGGATTTATTTCTTACTATAGAGGAGGCTAGGAAGTCCCACATCAAGGTGCTGGGATATGAGAAAGTTCTTCCTGCTGTGTCACGTGTCAGGAAGCTTCACATTGTGAACACTAAAACTGTCTTCCTTTTGTAAAGTCCTAATCCCGTCACCAAGGGACCACTCTCATGACCTCTTGTAAGCTTCATTAGCCCTCTAAAGTCCCAAATCTAACAACTATCAACATGAAACTTCAGGATTATGTTTCTTAACAAGTAGAGTTTTGGAGGCCACACTGAATGTATAGCAATAAATCTTGACTTCTTTAGAGACAATTCCTTGAGTATCATCATCTAAGGTAGTTTTGTTTTTGTTTTTGTTTTTATTTTTGGTTTTTTTGAGAGAGGGTCTCTCTGTGCAGTTTGGGCTGACCTTGAGCTCACTTTGTAGCCCAGGCTGGTCTTGAACTCACAATGATCCTCCTTGCCTCAGCCTCCTGAGTGCTGGGATACAGGTGTGAGCCACCACACCCTGTTGATTTTCTTCATGACTGCTAGAAACCTGAATTCACCCATCTTATAACATTTATCATATGATGTAATTATCTACTTCATGTTTGCCTCCTAGAGTGTGTCCTTTTATAGATGAAAGACTGTATCTTATCTTATTTTGAGGTCATTTTTGTATTTTCAGTGTCTTTCATAGCTTTTGGCATAAAATGTCTGGTAAAGGGATAAGTGCACGAATGCTGGAAACAACACAGCAGTAAACAGAATGTTCTATCTTGATTTCATCATAAGGGCAGAATTAGAATGGAGAAAGAAGCTTAGTAAAGTTTTCTTTGAAGAATGAAAACTCAAGGTAGAAGGTCATTGACACATTATTGTCTCAGAGGCAGGATCTGTAAATGAAGACCAACACAGGTAATATGCTTTAAGCAATAGAACGAATCCACATTTATCAGTTTTACTTCCCCATATATTTTTCCCTACAGTGATAATTAGTAATCTGGAAAAAACAGAAGTTTTCTGCCAAAGTTTTTGGACATCAATGAAAGATAGATTAGGAAAGATAACACACTTTGCAGTCAAGACTGCCAGTGATCGAATTTTTACAAAGGAGATGCAATGGACATGAAGGTTAGAAACCAGGGTGAATCTGTGGAAATCATAGCTTAGAAAGAATGAAATGGTGATAAATGAGTTTGTCTTGAGAGTGTCTAACAGCCCTTGGGCTGGGCAGCACAGAGCATGAGGAATTTTCCCAATATAGTGTTTCCCAGAAAATATTAGCTAGATTTGAAAAACCAACCTTGGGATGCATAGGACTTGCAGTATTACTTTTCTTACACTGAATTTTGAAAATTGCTGTTGTATCTTGGGTCAAGGAAAAGCAGGAAGTAGACCAGGTTATTAAATTTACACTGCTCAGAAAGCAAGTAAATGAGAATCCTCCCTGTCTTACTTTCGTTGGCCACTCTGTGTTTGCAAACTTTTTCTTTTACCTCTTCATCCAGTTAATTTTATCATAATACTCTGCTTATTTTCTTTACCTAGAATATGATTTATGGTTATTTTATTCATATTTGTAATTTTCTTATACCCTCTTTCTTCTACTGAAATGTATAACCATGAGTGGAAATTAGTTGTATTCAGTACCACAACCACTCTGGTGGCACATAGTAGGCTTTTAACTGATACTTGTTGAACAAAACTGGGCTAGCTCATGACTGAAGAAGAGTGTGAGTGATAATAATAACCCCACTTTTGTGTTTTTCACTCTTCCTCTGTCTTTACAAGGACATTGAATACTCTATAAGGCCAGCACAAAATACTTCTGTAAATCACCTGGCCTGAAAACAATTCAGTGAGTTTTTCTGCTGGTGTTTCCCTGCCATTGTTAATGCCCCCAGTGGAGAAGAACAACAGTGACAAAAGATGCTGGGTGTTCAAAGTGCCTGGCTTCTGAAGCTGACAGAATAACGGATTCTAGAGAAACCAAAGCTGAGGTGTGTGTGCTGATGACAAAAGAACTCCTTGTAGAGCAGGGTTCCCATTAAAGGTCTATGATTTCCTTCACCTAGAAGGACAAGTTTAGAGCCAGTTAGAGTCCTGAGACTCCAGGAATCCCTTAAAATAGCTGTGTTTCTATTTGGTGTTTTATATTAGTGTTACACACTGACCACAAATGATCCAGGTTAGACTAATCATAAAAATTTCAGATAGAGTTATTGGACTGATATTCAAAAATGATTTATTGTGAGACTAAAATTTCTTTACGAAGTTTTATGTTATATTTTGTGAATCTTATACTTCATTTACTGGAATAGATTAAACTTTTTAAACTAAATCCATTGTGTAGTCTAAATTTACCATTATTTGAAGACAATGAATAATTGTAGCACTAATGTCTATTTTAGAATTACACCAGTAAAAAGCTATATCTGAGGGTTATTGTAAGTGCTACTTTATATAATTAAATGTGCAAAAATTTCACCATCCTGAGCATTTAGAAATGACATATTACAAAAAATAAATAATGTAGAGTTTTACATATCCTGGCTTGAAATAATTACTTGGGCTGAAGTTACTGCAGTGAGTACTATAAAAGATGTATGTATGATCTGTTTACTGTTCATGGTCTCAAGATAATTATAATACAAGATGAGAGAGAGACTTAAATAATTTCAAAATCAAAATATAATATATTATAATCTAATAGCTGTGAGAGTTTACATGAGGACATTTTATTTTGTCAGAAATGATTAAAATGATTCTACCATTTTATTTGAAATAGTATTACTTATTTGTGTAGAAGAATAAGCATGATTTCATCATGCAACAAGGCAGGGAATTCAGTTATGTGGAGGTAATGTATATATTTCTCAAAAATTTTTGCACTGCCTTTTGGCTCTGTATTTTAAACTAAAACAAATTTCAGTGCATATTACCATGGTAAAGGTTCTGAGAAATTACACAATAAATGTAACATTCTAAAATTTCCAAGTAATATGTGTTAATATTCTATGATATGAGTAAAATGTAGGGAATAGCAAAAAAAAAATGAGCAAAACAATTTAATATAGTGAAGTTTTAGAATTTCTTGGACTCAAAACCATAGGTTGCCATTGAAGATACTTGAAGAGTGATGCACTCTGAGCAAAAACTTTTGCCAGTTTAATCCTGATCAGAAACTGAAAGTGAATAGCCTACAGTTGCCCATGTATGAGGTTATAACTTTGGTGGTCAAAGTGAGATATACTGAAAAATGTTTCAGACCTAGTAAAGGCGAATAACATTTAAGAATGAGGAAGAGGGACTCAGTGTTTTTAGCCAGAATTGTTATACATTTAACAGACTCAGCAATTTAGATCTCCATAAAGAGAAATGTTCATTTGAAATATCTATGAAACAAGAAATGAATTTTAACTTAGAAAAGAATTACGGGAAGGGATATGGAATTTGCGTATTCTACAAATAAAAGTGACAGCTGAATTTATAAAAGTAAAAAACGTCACAAACATGTATGTGAAGAGAAGGAAATGGCCAACAACCTAACCTTTGTGAGAACCCACGTGCAGTGTTTGGGACCTGCTGAGGGAAAGGGCTGTGGAGGAAGGAGCACTGGTGAAGTGAGGAGCAGCCAGGGACTGTACATCTCCAATAGAAGGACAGAAATCACGGTCATCAGATACCACAGGAAACGTTAGTGACACAAGGCCCAGTGCTTTGGAGATTAGAAAATCACAGCTTATCCTCAAGAAAAACAGTATCAGAAGACTTTGCAAGAGAAAGGCTCAGTGTAAGATTTTCACAATCCCAAATGGTGAAAAAATAGAGCCTCCCAGAAAACACGGCCCTCGTGTGAAGTTTTGAAGTGAAGAAGATGAAAGAAATGTCATGCCAGTTTAAAGGAAAAGCAAATGGGAAGCAGGTTATTTTTCCTATTTTGTGGCAAAGTGAGATGCACGTATTTTGTAGGTGAAGGGAAAGAACTAGAATAGAATATTTCATTAAAAAGTACAAAATTTTTGGAGTCAAACTTTTTAGAAAGTCCAGAGACTTCATTAAAAACCCTAAGTGAGGCATTATCCCAAGGGGCCAGAGAGAGAGAGAGAGAGAGAGAGAGAGAGAGAGAGAGAGAGAGAGAGACGGTCTTTTCTTGAAGATCTGAGCAGGAAGAAAAGGCTTACTTTTTGTTTTACTGGTTTATTCGTTTGTTTGTTTGAAACAGATCTCTTGCTATGTAGTCCAGGCTTGGCTTCAAACCTATGGTAACCCTTCTGCCTCAGCCTCCCCAGTGCTAGGATTCAGGTGTGCACCACCACACCTGGCCTTAACAAAGGCATATTTAAGATGGAGATACAAATAGAAATCTTTCTTCTGTTACCAGAATGCCGTGTTGTCCCTTCTACAGGGCAGGCAAAGAAGACTGGCAATGTGGTGCTTCTGTTTCAGTTGGGTGCTGTCACATTGGAAGGAATGCAATTGACAGGGGCAGGTCAAAAAGCATAGAGTGCTCTCTAGTGGAGCATATAGGGATGTCAAGAAAGCGTTAGGACCAGGAGCAAAGCTGTTTGTCCCATCTGTGGTGAACTTAAAATAAACAAGTGACTGAATAGCCTTGAGCAGATAGGAATGCTATCAGGAAGGGAAACCCCTGCTGTGAGATCCTGGGTATATTCCAAAGCGGATTTGGAGGTGGTGAAGCAGAAATAAATTGAAATAATAAAGAGGTAGCAAAATTAAATTAGGATCAAGTTGATGCTTGGCTCTGTTGATGTCTTGTCTTCCAAGTTGTCACCAAATCTGGAAGAGGTTAACCTGCAGATCTTTATTTTTAAGAGGTTTTTAAAAAAAAATTGAAAAAATAAAACATTTCATAATCAAATAATAAGAGGGCAATAATAGTTAATATACTATGTAGGATTATCTTCAAAGGGATAGAGATTTCCTGAAATTCCTATTTGTTTCTATCTGATCTGGTGGCATACCAGGCCAGTTAGTACAAACTTCTTAGAAACATTTTAAAAATCATTCAAGATACTCAGAAAGCAGAAAAACAGGATCATAACTTCAAACAACTTAGATCTTGCCTCAAAATAAATAATGAAATTGCTAGTATTTAAGTCAGTGGAAGAGTATTCCTGATTCCATTTCCAGTACCATGAAACACTTTGATTCTAGCTAATGCACATAGTCATGTGATTTATGAAACCTACCTTTAAACATATAATTATAAATCATTGTGTTTATTACATAAGGCCCTACTATTGATCACTTCTTTCTTTATTCATTTATGCTTTTTAAAATAAAGAATTTACTGCTTCTGATTTAATTATATACAAGATTTTAGGAAAATATGGGAAGCATAGTGTCTTGGTTACTATTATCTTGTTGCTGAGACAAAATTCCCATCACTCAAAATGAAGGAAGGAAAGGTTTATTTAGCTCTCTGTTTGTGGAGGTTTCAATCAGCTGGCTCAAAGGCAGTGTGGCATGGCACTGGGCAACACTTTAAAGCAGCAGCACAGAAAAGCAGCCAGAACAAAACGGGGAGCAAGCCTTTTCTCCTCCCTTACATTGCACACAGTCCCCTAACCCTAGGATGGATGTACCACTCACAAAATCTCTGTGCCCTCTTGCACAGGATGAGGATGTTTATAAGTTAAGGATCTGGCTTGCTGCTGAATCTCTCAGTTTAATCTCTAAACTCCTTAAATTGACATAATGCATCAACCTAACATAGTTTTAGTTAGGAAAAAAAAGTTCAAGAAATTTATTGTTTTTATGTTAACTGAATAACAGCAATATATTATATATTTGAAAATTGCTAAGTGAATGGATCCTGAGAGTTCGCTCCACAAAAAAATGTATGCTAGGTAATAGATTGTTAAATAGTTTGATTTAGTCACTCCACACTAGTTACAGCAAAAGTTTATAAACTTTTTACTTGCCAATTTAAAAAATCTATTAATAAAATGCCTATAAGCTAAAAAGAATAAAAAGGATGGTAAGGGTACACAATGTTTCTTCTTTGCCCTGGCTTAGTAATTTGCTTTAGATTTAGAATTTGTACTGAAAAAAAAATTTTTTATCAAATAAAGGTAAAGATCAGCTACAACGAAAACAACAGTATGTGTGTTGTGTGTATGTGTGTAATATTTTATATGTATATTAGTTTAATATTTTATATATTATATATTAGTCATATATTAGTTTCTCCTTTGTATAGATATATTAGCTATATATATGCACATTAGTTGTATATGTTATATATATATATATATATATATATATATATATATATATTTCTCTTTACTTGGAGTTTCACTCTGCAGTTTCAAGGACCCATGGCCAACTGTGGTCCAAAAATAGTAAGTGGAAAATTCCTTACATAAACAATTCGTAAGTTTTATTGGACAACATTTCAAGAAGCATGATGAAATCTCACACCAGTTCTGCAACACATGGTGCATGAATAATGCCTTTGTCTAGGTTACCTAAAATGTATGCAGTATCTCTTGTAGTCACTTCATAGCCATCTGTGTTATCAGATCCATTCTCACCATGCTTGTGTTCAGATAGCTGTTTTATTAGCAATAGTAGCCAAAAAGCACATGAAGAATGATAATGACAATTTGAATATGTCAAAGAGAAACTTTAAAATGCTTCCTTTAAATGATAAAAGGGAAGAAAAAAGGATCAATCACATACTGAATGGAAACATGTTTCTTTGTGTTCTTATGGTAAGAATAAATAGACTACCTGGAGTTTCTTAGTTCAGTGTTTTCAAAGGTTTCAGGCATTACTTGGGAGGGTCTTATAGCTTATTAATCAATGATAATTGGGACTAATGTAATTTTCACTCCTACAAGTTCTGTATATCATACATGTCTGTTTTCCTCTGTTATCTTTATTTGCAAACATGCCATATATTTTATAGACTTACAAACTCATTACTAGTAAATGTAGCTAATTAGTCAACTCCTGCTACCAATCTTCTGTCTTTTTTACCCAGAACCTAAATTGTCTTTTGTTAATTTTTTGACTTTCATGTTATTATCACATGCAAAAGTTTTCCCCAGTATTTTGCCACTTCCTAACATAATTTTCCGTATCTCTGACCTCTTAACAGATTCCTCACTCCCACCTGTCCATTTGTAAAGCTAGTGCCACATACTTTAGAGCTTTGTTGTACACATCCTTCTTTAGGTTGTACTGTTCCTACAGACAAGTTCAGTACCCCAGGCTCACAACTACAGCAGCAGATACTTTCAGGTTGGGGATCTGTTTGGTAATTTGGCTGATATTCAAATATATTCCTATTTTCAGGGATCTAGGCTAAAAAGTTTGGAAAATTAGTGAGTACTGTAAATTCAAAATATTCAGGTATATTTTAACTTACTTTTGGACATGGCCTATCCTGAAATGATTTATAGTCCATTGGTTAAATATTAAAGGAATTAACATGGCCAAGCCCAGAGTCTGTGACTGAGTTAGGCTGTTAGGGTGTCCTGTCAGCCTGATTGGCTTTGAGGGACTGGTAGAATACACTTCTGGGTATGTCTTGGTGGGTTGTGGAGGCATGGCTTTGGGGTCTATTTGGGTTCCTTGCTCCTTCCTCTTTGGCCCTGTTCCTTTGTTCTGCTTCCCAGCCACCAAGGAGAAACCATTTCCGCTCTGTCACCCTTTCTATCTCAACAGTCTTGACTTTGAGTCTGCTGATGGCGAACTAAATCCTTTACTGTTGTAAACACATTAAACCTCTTCTTTAATTTGTGTCAGCTATTATATGCCAGCATAGGAAAGCTGACCAATACGAGAAGTGAAATTCATCTGCAGTGAAAACTAAGAATGGGTAGCGGAGTATGAACTATGAAAAAAAAAAAAAAAAAAGCAAAACAAATCCACCCTGAAACCTACTAGTTAAATTCACTAAAAAGTACATTAATTCTTCCCAGCATATGATAGTTTTACTTAGAGTTTTTTGACTTATGATAGCACACAATCAATATGCATTCATTAAAAAATTTATTTTAAATTTCAAATTATGATCTTTTCCCTGGTTAGTGATTTGTGATCAGAATATTTTTTCATAATGCTAGTTAGTGACTGTAACCTATGGCTCCCAGCTAGGCACTCAATCAAAGGGTAAACAACCTCCTTTGTGCTGTGCTGTGTTGCTAAGATATGATGCTTAGTAAGTTAGATGCAGTAAGTGCTTTTTGAACTTACTGTATTTTCTATTTATGATAGGTCTATTGGGGTATAATGTCATTATACTTTGAGGTACATCAGTACACAATTGATCACTTTATTAACTTCTTACAAGTTCCACAGTTCCACTGAATTAATTAATTTTTTGTGGACTTCAACTTTCTTTTCTTTTTCCTATTTTTTTAAAATTTTGGTAATTAAAAGAAAATTCAATGCTTCCTGAGGTCACTGGGGAAGCACAAAGCTGGATGCTAGAGGGCAGAAAGCCTTGAATATTGACCACAAGTCAAAGTAGAAGAGCTAAAACAGAGCAAGGTCTAGAAAGGATAACAATGTGAGCACAGTTATAATGAAAATTATAAGAAGACTGTGGGAAGTATATAATTTTACTTCTTCTAGGAACAGTGTTCGAGAGTGAGATACAGACTTCATGTAATTTTAAAATTTTGAACAACAGATTTAATTAACTTGTGTTGTACCTTCTTGTCTGCAAAATAGAAGCAATAACTATTAATATTGTGAAAAGTACTTGTTAAAGTGTCCATGTGTTGCTTATTGATTCTTGTCTATAACATGATAAGTAATAACAAATGTTATTGATTAGGCATTGATTAATCAACAAATGTATAACAATAAAAAGATGATGTAAACAATAAATGATATAAGGTATAATTTTAAATGAAATACTTTTTAAATGTAAAATCTCTAAATAAAACACAGCTTCAAAACTTCATTTGATTACTTTATAATAACCGTATTTGCATCAATTGTTAACTAGCTAAAACAGATTTTTCAAGGCAAATATAAAACCAAATTCAGGGCAAATAAATATGTAATATTAACGTATTTTATGTATTAAGATGCTATAGTTTTATCATGCTAAATTAGCATAGTTAAGGAAATACAATTTTGTCTACAACTTTATCCTAGCGCTATAATAGATTGTCTTTTTTTGCATTTTTACAATATATTTGGAATTTTGCTGACTCTGTTCATATCACTTTTTCACTGAAAATTATAAATACTGTACTATGATTTTCATAACTCATTTAATGTATGTATAATAGTCTGTAAGGTGGATGACAGTGACATTTTTAGCCATTTCACATAGGTGGACATGTAGATTGTCTTTAATTTGTTCGTAAGTATGGTTACTCAAAGAAAGTGGAGCAGAGTTCATGCAATCATGAAACTATAGACAACAAAGTGTTTAAGGACAATGAGATGTGTCATAAATGGAACTATATATTCCGAGTTCTAGAACTGTTGTTCACTGGAAGCTTCTGTCAGTAGTTCATCAGAGATTTCTGTCATCAGGTGGCCAAAGGGGACTGATAAAACTATTCTACATGCCTCTTCCTGGCTTGATTCATCTTTCTCTGGTACTTTTAATCCTTTTCCAACAGTACTGTAGCTTGTACGCAATTTAAGAGGGAATTCTAGCATATTTCTGAATCTTATTGAGTACAGTAGTTTTTTTATTTAATTTTTTTAAAGGAGTGCACATTCATAAAAAAGTCAGAAAATCCTCTGGCAGTGTAATCTTTCTAGAAACATTCAGGGAATTTAAAAAAAAAAAATCCTCTTTCATAGAGCTAGTAATGATATAATTTTTCCAAATGGAGAAAGAGTCAAAATACCAGAAAATATTTTGAGACTAATCCAAAATTGCTTAAATATAATTTTATTTTTTGTGGATTGACCAGAGAATGCTACTAAATATGAGAGGTGAAAAAGATACTAGAAGTGGATTCCTACACATGCTTCAAGGAATTCTAAACATATTTAGAAACTCAGGGGCTGTTTCAGAGGGAGTCATCAGTACTGATAGTTAGGGATCCAGACTGTCTATAACTCAACCTGTTAGTGTATCTGGTTGGAGTATTAAGAGTCTTTGTGAGGTTTTTGAGTGTGGAAAGAATAATTGAGTTTTTAAAACTATGGGAAGAAAAATCCTGAACTGGACACAATCATCTGTTGCCATCTTCTCCCACTGTAGAACCTTACATGTACTTTCCCTCAGACTTCCTCTGAGAGAGAAAAATACAAATATGACATAAGGTAAAATACTGAGATACAAATTTTCCATAAAGAGTATGAAGGCATATGTAACAGTATGGGCTTGTTCCTCTTTTCAGAAAAACTGGATTGCATATTATTAACACTTTGGGGTAATAATTCTGTTAATAATTACCATAGACCTCTACTGACTACTTATTTATCACTATGTAAGACAATCATAGTTAAAGTCTTCATATGACAATGAAGAAAATTAAGTAACTATGTGTAGGAAGTGAAATGAAGACTGAAATTCAGGAAGTTTTGGCTTTCGAACTGACTGTTTTTCTCTGTATAAATATTAATTCCAAAGAGATAAAAATGTGTATTCCAAGACATTCATTTCTTTTTCACTTCCTGTTCATTCAAAACTATTTATTGAACATTTACTATGTACTGGGAATAAAGTTAAATAAGATGGATCCCATCCTCAAGAATGGGAGAGTGCCAAGAAATTATGCTTTATCTTTTTATGGGTAAACGTATGTACAGAGAGTTAGGAGTGAGGTCAGTAACATAATTGATTTAGGTATTATAAATTATGCTGCTATAAACATGATTGCTGCAGTATGATGTTTTTAATTCTAGGAAAACAGCCAGAAGGGGAATTGCTGGGTCAAATGGGACCTCTAATTTTAGGTTTTTGAAGAATCTCCGTACTTATTTCCACAGGGGTTGCACTAGTCTGCACTCTGACTGGCAGTGGATTCCTTTTTTCCCCAAGCTCCACTAGGATTTCTTATTGGTTAATTTCTTGACGATAACCATTCTTTCTGGTGTGAGATGGAATCTCTGTTGTTTCAATTTGCCTTTTTCAAGTAACCAATGACATCAATCATTTTTATATGTTTATTTGCCATTTATATTTCTTTATTGAACAAGTACTTATTTATCTCAGACATTCATTTTTGGATTGAATCTTCGAATTTGGGGGGGTCTAATTTTTTTCAGTTCTTTATATGTTTTAGATATAAGTCTTTTGTCTGAGAAACAGTGGCTAAATTTTTTTCCCGCTCTGTGAGCTGACTTTACTCTATTGGTGATTTCTTTGATGTACAAAAGATTTTCAATGAGATGAAATTCCAGTTGTTGATTCTATGAAATATTTCCCACCAGTTTCGGTTTTGTTCATAAGTTTTCTTCCTACTCCTTCGTCTTCAAGATTCCTAACTATTTTCTCTTCCTGTAGATTTAGTGTTTCTGTTTTAGTATTTAGATCTTTGATCCATGTTGACTTTTATTTAGTGCCTGGTGATAGACATGGGCCTGTGCCATAAATCCATCAGGACTTGGGCTTTTATTTGTTGGTAAATTTTTAATTATGTTTTCAATCTCATTAACCAATACTGGGTTATTCAGAATTTTTTATTTTTTCTTGATTCAGCTTTGATAATTCATACATTTCTAGAAATCTTTCCATTTCGTCCATGTTCTCCATTCTATGCATATAAACATTTTCAAAGTTGGCATTAGTGATCTTGTGAATTTCCACAAGATCTGTAGTGATTTTACCCTTTTTACTCCTTATTGTATGAATTTGGGTTTTTTTCTTTTCTTTCTTTCTAAATGTTGCCTAGGGATTTATCAATTTTATTTATTCATTCAAAGAACTAGCTCTTTAATTCATTAATTCTTTGTATCATTTTCTTCCTCTCAATAATGCTTATTTCTTCTCTAATCTTTATAATTTTCTCCCTTGTATAGGCTTTGAGTTTGCCTTGCTCTTGTCTTTCTAGAAGTTTGAGGTACAACTTTAGGTTGTTTATTTGTGCTCATTCTGTTTTCCTGGTGTGAGAATCACTGCTATAAATTTCCATCTAAGGACTCTTTTTCATTGCATCCTACAGTTTCCTGTAAGTCATATATGCATTTTTGTTTGATTATAGATATTGTTTAATTTATTCTATGGCCCCTTAGTTGTGTGGTTTCTTTTGTCATTTTCTATGCATGGGGTAATTTCAATTCCTTTGCATACATTTAAGTATATTGTATGGGGTAATGTATGATCTATTTTAGAGAAAGTCTTTAATGGCTGAATGTTTTCAGTTTCCTTCAAATGGTTTTGCAAGCTTTTAATGTAATTTTTAATTTCATTAATATTTGTTTCAATCTGTTTCATCATTTTATTTCTTTCCTAATTGATCATTCATGTTTTTCTTCTTCTTTGTAACATCATCTGTTTTTTAAATCAATCCCTACTGTAGACTTTTCTTTTTTTATCTCAGAGACTATTTCTGATCTGATTTCATTTATTGCTCCATGGATTTATTTATTTACCTTGGTTGCTATCATTTCAGAAATTTTGGGTATTTGTCATCCAACATCTGCTATGTCTGTGTCTCCTGGACTTATTCTGGGTGGGCTGGAATTCTGATTGCATTTTTTGCTTTGTTGTCTTAGCATTTTCTATTTCAAAAAGTTTCATTTTCTATGATGATCCTTGTGACTTTTAGTACGTCACTCTATCACTAGCATCAAGGCTTCTGTAGGAAAAGTGTTCTTCAGGAATGTCTTCTGTGTGTAGGAAATTCTTGATTTGCATCTGTCCAAAGACCCTACCTTTCCAATTAATTGAGTGGGATGTTGGTATCTGTTTGATTCAATCTCCAGTCCTTTGGTGTAGGGCTGTGATGAGATTATAACCTCAGAACTTCCCATTATTGTCACCGAAGGCAAAACTACTGATTATAATAGTTATGACATCCTATCTAAAGTAGTAAAACTAGCAATAACAATAGCATCAGGCATAATTTAGAAATTGACAAACAGTGGTAACTATTGATTGTATACTTTAGATCATAGGGGCAATGTCTATACATTAGAAAAGAAACTAAAAGTAAATTAGCTCATATGCAAAGTGTTCCTCCTTGGTGGAGTGGTTTTATCCTGTAGTGTGGAAATTTAGGGAAAGTAGTGTATAAAACAAAGATAATTGGGAAGGAAGTACAGGTAAGGCTGGAGAAGAAAGAGTGGTCATGCAAGGATTGGGAAATGAGAGGATGGAGTAGGAAAGGAAGAATGAAGGAATATTAAAGGGATTGTTTGAATTTAAGTCTCTGGGTTTGGTGGATGGGACTAGTTTTGTATGGCTGAAATTCTGCCCAACAGTTTAAAAATGAGAGAAGACAAAAAGAAACAATGAAAGAGAAAGAAAAGACAAAGAAAGGGGGAAAAAAAAAGAAAAAGAAAATTGAGAGAAAAGGCCAGTTACTGAGTCGCAGAGTCTTCCCACGCTGGTTGCCTGTCCTACAGGGCCAGGTACCTGTGTACTCTGATGGAGCGGGTTACCAAATCCCGACTTCTTCCTGCCAGCCACTGCTTGCTGGTCCATCAGCCTACGTTAGATACTTTGTGCCTTTCTTCATAGGTCAGAGATGCAAAGTGAAGTATAGGCAGTTCTTTTTGAAGGATAGTGTAAGGAATTATTAGTGAGGATGAGTGTACCTGGGAAACACAAAATTCTCTTTAGAGTTTGAAGGAATCCAAGCAGCAGGTATCTTGTGCCGCATCTCACGCAGCTTGTGAGGTCCCATAGTGAGGATGGAGAAAAAGGGATGAGTTGCAATACAGAAAACTGAGGGCTTGTGGAGCCATCTCTCCTGAAGGGATATACAAAGAAGCAAGAGGAAAAGGAGCAAATGGAAGGAGCAAGGGTGCTCAAGGCCTGTGGCTCGTCTGTTTATTTATACACTTGAGAGGTTGAGTATCACGTGAAACCTCTCTGCCTAAGAGCTTATCCACATGTCTCCGGCGCCATGTTCTTGAGATTAGAGCAGTTTATTTGTGTGATTTGCCTCTAGCACGAGTGTTTGAGATTAAGCTTGCTATCTCCCTGCACGTGATCCATCTTCAGCTTCAGCTGCTCCCCACAGTCTTGTGACAAAATTCCTTGTAGGTGCAGTTATATTCCTCAGTTCTTGTCTACCATAGATAATGAAATTTTAGAGAGAGGATGAAACATAATTATGTTCTCTTAGGCAAGTACAGTCTTAAGGCAAATAAGGGAATGTTCAGAGAAAAGCCTTTCTCTACACATTTGAATGAGAAGAGGACCAAGAGACAAGGGGAGGAGGAGGGAGGGGCATAGAGAGCTGGATTCTAAGACTTTCTCCACACTTTGTCAAAGGACTGCATTTTGGAGTAGCACTGTCCTCCGCTCCCCAATAGTATAATTTGTCTTTACGTGTATGCACTTTAAAAGATATACAATCATGTTTTTCTGTTCTGTAGCTTAATTTTTATTTTATTTGTTATACTTATGAAAGCATTCCATCCATATCAGCTTATAGAAATCTATTTCATTCCTTTTACAGCTATGTGGGTTTAGTGCCTTTTAATGACTATGAAAGTTTTGGTTTTTTTTTTTAAATGTTTTCTGCTAACTTACCCTGGAAATCCTAAATATGTCTTTGCATACTTGTGCAGTTGTACCTATAGGAAAAATTCTTGCAATGCATTTGCTAGGCTGATGGTTTTGTAAATGATTAACACAATACTGTTCTGTTCTCCCAAGGGTGTTAAGAAATCACAAGAAAGTTGATGGCTTAAGATAACAGACTCTTCACTTCTGGATGCCAGTGAACAATTCAAAAGTATACCTGAAAGTGGTTTAGTGGCAGACTGTCCAGGCCTCCTCCAGCACCTGGTGACAGTTACCATTCCTTGATTTTCTGTGACTGTGGTCACTTCACCCCTGCTCTTTTGCCATCTTCACATCTCCCATCTGAGCCTTCTTCTCTGTGTGTCTGTCTATAAATTCCATCTGCTTGTGTTTGTTATAAGGACGCATGTAATTGTGTGGATAATTCAGTAGAACATTTTCTTTCAGGATTCTCTGCTTAGGTGCATCTTTTGTAGTTGAAGGTAATAATACAGGTTGTAGGAATTAAGACATGTACTTGTAGATGCCATTTCTGCTACTATTATTTTTATATAATTCTAAAGTTATAGTCTTTAGGACCGGGGATTTATTTTATAGGGAATTTTATTTATAGTTCTTAAGAGATGATTATATACTGGTTCATACTTTTTTTTCCTAATTTGACTATTCAAAAGTCATCTTTAAGTAGTTTTCTACTTATTATCATTTTTCATTCTCCAAATCATTTTAAATAAAGGAATAATTTGCATCTAAAATGTTTTTGTGCTACTAACATTTGTGTATCATGAATTGCAAACTGTGTTCTGCTCTAGATTTCACAGAAGGTCGGCCAACAGAATTTAACAGATGGCCTACTTAGAAGAATAATATAGCCTCTTTCACTTAGATTGCAGTTTTATTTCAATGAAATGCTGCAAAAAATTTCATTCAATCTTGTTTATGTTATAAAATTGGACTAGTTATTACCTAAACTAAAATACTCTAATTTGACATTGCCATGTCCTTTTGTATAGAAAAGAGGAAGTAGCAAAAAGGCCAGTCAACTATTCCTTGAGGAATATACTAATTAATTTATATACAATCATGGCTCATTGTATAGGTAAGATTGAAAGAAAATTCAAGGTTTAATGATAGTCTGTTTAGATAAATTTATGGTGAAGTCAATATTTTCTTTTTCTACTTTTTTTTATTTTAAAAGGGGTAAAATAAACACAACAAAATAGGACAAAAGAGAGCAATGTCAGAGATACAAATTTCAAAGCTAGACAACCTGAGATCTTCACTGTCTATCATATTGTCTCTTGTTTTCTTCCAAATAGTTGTCCATGTCTTCACATACAGAGAATTCATACAAAACAGCATAGTGTAAAACTGATTGGAACAGAATGAGGCAGGCGGTTTAGGTCTTCAAAACCAGACAATAGGGAAGTCGCTAATGGCTATCGGATTCTGTCCTAGATCCCCATCTCTCAAACGCGAATGTATGGCGGAGGTTAAATAAAAAGAGAAGGAGACAAATTGTATGATTTTTAGGGCTCCAAGAAGGTCAAAACCCTCTAATTAAGCTTGAGGTTTTGAGGGTAAAGACAAAGGATTCTCTGAATCAGTCCATTTATATTAGGACCAAGGACAAAGGGTGGAGAAACTGAGGAAAGTGCAGGCAATAAGCAGGACCTTGGGAGTCACTTCAAGAATGTCTCCAAGTAATGAATCAAGTCAATTTAGTAGCACTGCCTTATCATGAAGACATGGTAGAAATGAGACTGTAAGAGTAATCTTTGCAGCGGCTGGGGATTTAGCTCAGGGGCATAAGCGCCTGCCTTGGAAGCAGGCAGTCATGAGTTTGATCCCAGGTACCGGTAAAAAGGACAAAGACAAAAAAAAAAAAAAAAAAAAAAAAAAAAGGAGTAATCTTTGCAGCTGAAGTCTCTACCTAGTTAATTGGGGTTGGAGCCAAGTGTCTATTTAAGCTGTGGCCTTATCTTGCCCTTTGAGGTATCTCTGGCCTCACAGGCCACTACAAGCCTCAGCCATGACCAGTGATTCATAGAGGTTCACTTTCCATGAATCAGCTCCCATAGCCAGGCAAGGGTCCTATGCTTAGGTTGCTTGGTTTCTCGGTGCTCCAGGTCCCAGCTTGGCGCAGGGCCCAGTAAACACCTGTGGCCACTGTCCTGGGCCACCAGAGCCTGCTATCAGCAGCTGCTCTCAGCAGCTCAAGGGGGTGGGGGGGTATGCTTCAAACTGTCTCTTTCTAATGAATTGACCATTTCACTGCCCAAGTTCTGAAATGGCCAACAGATCATAGAAAGACATCTCTTCGGGCTCCTGCTTGAAACCAACAGCATCAGGAAGCTGCCAGCCTTGATTCAGGGCCAGGAAATCAATATTTTCTTAACCCCTATTGTTATAACTTGGGAGTTACTTAGCTGAGTACATTATTCCTGGACCATATTTGGGTAGATAAACTAGGTGGTGTAAACTGTTATAAGGCTTTGTAGATTGATGCATGCTGGCATAGGTTGGGGAAGTTAAAAACAAGGTCATTCACGAATTTGTAAAGAAACATTTTAATACTCAGTTCAACTGAATGTGAGACTATCAGTAACACTATAGCCTACTCATTGACTCTCCTTATCACTAATAGTTTCATTACCCATGTCCTACCTCTGACAAAGTTCCTAAAATCACTTGAAATATTCAGATGTTTTCAGTAGCTCTCAAGTCATTCTTTTAAGAGTAACAATATATTATACAGACTTGAAAATACTGTAGGAAGCACAGATATAAGTAAATTGAAATGAAGATGAGCTTTAGAAGACTGAAATACAGTTGTAGTTTTTGAATTCCATGGAAAAATTGAAGTTCACCATAAAAATAAAATTGAAGAAGCATAATTTTATATAAAAGGAAGAGCCTCCAAGTTAGTATTTTAAAGTGAAATCAGCAACAATGGTTTTGATTTTAAAAGGACAAATTAGTCATAGTACCAGTTTGGTCACCTATTGGACATTACACGTTGGAAAACTTATTTTGCACCTCTGATACTTTATGCTTCATCTATGAATGTGATTCAAAATATCAGTTTCCCGGAGTTCATTGGATTATCAAAATCAATGGAATCATTAGAAAAAAATGTAGAGGTCCTTAAAGCATGACATTTAAGTGTACTCTGTGATAATAAAAAATATCACAAACATTATGGCCTTATGGAGGCTGCTAAGAAGCAAAGTTAGCAGATACCACATCCCAACTGCATGCTACAATGGTTGGCATTGTTTTTGTCACCAATAATAAGTTTTATGCTACTTGGACTCCAGGAAGTAGTCCGCTAAATTGTTGATTTTTTTTTTAAAGCCTTCCTATTTGCTTAAGACTTTTTTACAGCCTTTTAAATCACACATACAAATTGTAAACTACTATCTTTCGTTTATAAAAATAAAGTCCAATATATGTATCATATATCTCCATAAATTTGTTGAAATTAGATTCTGATAGTTTAATACAGGTAGAGAATAGTGTAATATAGTTTAAGAGAGATGGAACTATCAAGGAAGGGGTTATTGGATTATTGTCTCATTTCCTGAAAGGAATTCAGGATGTGAGTTTGTCTTTCTGGAAAAAATGGGCCAATCGTGTTAACAATCTAAAATTTCATAGAAATTTTGGTAAGCATGTACAATGTGGACTTTCTAGGATCCCTTTGTTCTGGTCCCTAAGCTGAGGTGTGTGAATCAGAACTATAGTTAATAACAGACTGCAGGGTCAAAGCCTTATTTTCATACATGCCTCAGGCTTTCCTTTGAGGCTTTACTGTGAACTTGAATGTTCATAGTAACGTTCAAGGAAATGAACTCAGGAAATGAAATATGAAAGTTTCTACCTTTGTGTAGGCTGGTACAGGGGTGGAATAGAGCGGTATTCTTGAATTACCTAGCTTTCAAAAGCCTCAGAGTAGCTGATGTGAAACTATTCTTAATATTCTTAGACTCAGAAGACCCATTTGTTGTGAACTCTTATCACAAGTTAAACCTTAAATGGCATTTTTGTCCGTTTCTTAAACTTTATCTGTGGTTTTAAAGCACCTTCAATTATCTTTAGATGCCACAGTCAACTTTTCACCATTGTTTGCATTTAGATAACACTTTCTACATCCTTTCCTGTAATTTGCTTTGAGTCAGTTGCTGTATTGTCTTTATTTTGCTCCCTCCCCTCCCCTCCCCTCCCCTCCCCTCTCCTCCCCTCTTTTTCCCCTCCCCACCCATCCTTTCCTGTCTAGTACCATCCCATTGTCCCTGCTACCTACCTTCCTTTCTTCTTTCTCCCTCTATCTCCATCTCCTTCTTCCCTCCTCTCCCTTCTCTCCTTCCCTGTTTTTCTCTCTCTTTTCCTTTTTCATTTCTTTTCTTTTTTCTTTCTTGCTTTCTTTCTTGTTCTTTCCCCTTCTCTCTGTTTTTCTTTCTTTTCCTCTCTCTCTTCCATTCTTTTTTTCTCTGTCTTCCTCCTGCTTAGCTTTCTTCCTTCCTTACTGGTTTTGAACTCTGTGCCTTTATAGTGAGCTACATATCCAGGCATTTTTAAATTTTATTTATTTTTTAACCCATATCTCACTAAATCAGTAAGTTGCTCAAGGCCACATTTGGTCTTGGGATCCTCCTATTTTAGCCTGTCGGAATGCTGGGATTATTAACATGCCCCACTTTGTGTGACTTCATTCAGCACTTTAAAATAGGAGACCCTGGTTATAACCCATACCAGTGTAAACCCACCTGGGTAACTTAGTCACTCAGGCTCTGAGGTTGATGCCTAGTGCCAACAAAAAACACCCAAGATGGCAAACAAAATGAATAAACTTTTCTGTTATTTCCATTGCCAGTAGATGGTTATTTAGTTGACTTTTAAAATACATTAGTTAAATGGGTACCAGGAATTATTTGAATGACAACCAATGAATAGCAATACATTCTGTCTCATAGTGGTAGATGTATATAGTCTACTTACTTATTTTTCTTAAAAGCACAATTCTTTGTCTTATTTTTCATTTTTTAGTGCAGATTTGGTCATTTTTGTCATACTTCATTAGTTTTACTTAAAGGATTAACAAATATAAGTATGTATGCATTCACTTTTGTTGATCATTAAAAGATGGTCCCAATTGGGACTAGTGGAAATCTAGTGGCTCTAATGAGGTTTGTAACAGTCAGTTATACATGTAACACATGCTTTCTAATTTTTTTTTTTTAGGTAATCCAGAGTCTGCTGTACCTCTCCTCCTTATATTGGCTTCACACACTACACCTCAGTGTAAAGTGACTAGGCTTGAAGAGTCCACATACAACCTTAAGAAACTTGTTCTAGGGGGCAACAGTCAACAGGTAAAATTAAAAGTACCTGTTACCAATAATTATATTGAGAATTGGGTAACAGTGATTGACTTGTTTTTATCTTTGACTCTGATGTGAAAAACATATATTCAATACATCATGAGAAATGTTCAAAGACAACAGGAATTTCCAGTTTACTCACTGTAGAAATGAAGTAGGGCAGTGAAGAATTTAACTGGATCAAACTGAAATCATCAGTATATAAAAAGCATTTAGTAATATATAGCTCATCATATGGAGATATGGTAAATAATTTGAATGTTCCTGGGTTCAATTATGTAGCATAAGGAATATTAATCAATCATATACTGTTAAAGTTGATGATGTGCATATGTATTAATGACTTTATCAAATAAGTAAATGAGAAAATCAAATAATAAAATACCTCATATAGTACATTTATTTTTATTAAATGTGTATACATCAATTCATGCATAGCACTATTTAAATTACTATTTCTTCAGTTCTACGAAGTATATTATATCATATCCAACATCTTTGAAATGGGGTCTTATATTAATTGACATCTTAATCCTAGTATTGTTAAAGTGGCAGTGAAATTATAACCAGTGCACATACGGATTTTGTGGGCAAACCATTCGGGACCATTAGAAGAGGGAATATAAGTACTGCTGTTTTCTGGAATATCTTCTGTAGATATGATCTGGTAAAATCAAGAAAGTGTCAGTGCTAAAACTTGTAATTGCAAAACCATCTTGGTAGAAATGCCTAAAGACAGTCATAGCACTCTGGAGAAATGTGAATTTTCAGTGCTTTTGACAGCCTGGGGATTGATACAGTCTTCTTGATAGGCCAGGGGATGGTATCTCCACATCACTGCAAATTGAGTTCAAAGTAATTTTTAAAAAATCTTAGTCTAATTTGGAAATATTTAGGAATACTTAAACTAATTTAAATGTTTTGTTTATCTCAGTACAATTTTAATAGAATTGAACATACAATTTTAATAGAATGCTAAGCTGTTACCTTTTTATTTAAAGAGAAAAAAGAAAGAAAATAAAAAAAAGCAGTAAAGGGTACAAGTAATACAGAATTTCAAGAAAAAAATATACAGTAAGAAATCACTAGTTAATAGGTTACATATTGTCCTCTTAGAAACAGTTGTCCAAATTATAAAATTAAAGCATATAAAGTGGACATTCATACTGTGAAATTGCAGTCAGTTCTGTTCAGTGATCCAACAAAAGCTCAGTAATATGGTTTTCCATCCTACACACTCAAACATACATGCAGTTATATCCCTTAGACCACCTACCTTTCCTTTCTTTTTTACAATAACAATTACACTTTTTGGGTTTTATTACTCCCATAGTTCTTATTACTTTTTTTTGAAGAGAATAAAACCAAACGTGACTAAACAAAACAGAGTCAGAACAGAAGGATGGGAATAGTACATGATGCAAAAATAGAATACCAGGTGATCAAAAGTGGTTACCATTGTGCCTCTTGCTATTTTTAAAATGAGTTGCGTATGTCATCAGGTATAATAGAATTGATCAAAACAGTACAGAACAAGACCAATAAAACCTACACTGGAGACCTTACAGAACTTCAAAAGAAGATAATAGTCAAACCATAATGGGCATCATAGTAAATCTTATTGCCTTCAAAGTGGTTGCCTATACCCTCAAACTTGACACTATCAAACAAAAATAGAATATAGTAAAATTAGAATAAGATGGGGAGAGCAGTACTGGGGTTCAAATCAGGTTAATAGGAAACAAAAAAGTTACTATAATATATCCCGCTATTTTTTAATTTAGTTTTCCCTTAATTGAAAAAAAATAGATTAATTTAAAAAAGAGGGGAGACTGAGATAAAAGAGGACATTGTAACAGAATAACACAGGTCAGAACTGAACAATTTAAGCATCATTGTGTTTCACCACCAGATAATCTAACATAATAGTAGTCACCATAGTGCCTCTTTCCTTGAATTATTTGAGTATAACTTCGTATACTACTGGTTTTAATATGTTGTATCTTACTATGTTTTACTATATGCAACAGTATAAACAAAATTTTTATAGGCAAAGAGATAATATAGAAATTGTTGTTCGTTTTCTGTTAGCTGGTTCTAAATACCCTGTAATTCTTTCATTCTCTTGAATGGCTTCACTGTCTTGATATGCTTGATGCTATAGTATACGAAGCTGTTACTTTTATATAAGATGTTATGCACATACACAAGTTACTGAACTCTAGCATAATATTCACCAGTATGTTTACCATAATTAATTCTGGTATGGGAATTGCGGTTGATTTGTCTTTCTTTATTGTTCATGTTTTTTTTTTTATTTTTTAAGTCTGAATCCCAGGCAATATTCTGCCTTATGTTTATATTATTGCAGTGCAATTAAATATCCTTTTTGTGGTCTATTTGACACATTTTGGTGCATTTTGCTGGAGATTTTGGTATCTAAAATGGCCTTACAGTATTGCTGAAATGCAATCTGGTATTCCCCAACACTGAGATGTGTCTCTGAAAGTATTTGTGTTAAATAAGTTTTGTTCAGGCATGAGTTACAGTTCTACTGAGTTTCAGTGCCATGAACTAACTAACTATATATATATTACAATTATGTTTTGATTGATATGATCTGATAGAAACCTAATCCTGTATTTCTTCTATTAGCAGTGGTTCAATATTCACAAATTTATTGTTTAGGATAATTTTATGGAACACACATGAATAATAAGAATCAATCATGTTCTGTAACATAAAATTAAACATGATCTGTATGATCATGTAAATGTAAAATTTAATTAAAAATGTATTTCAAAATTATAATACAAAGATTTTCACAATACATATAAACAAATGATATGGATATAAATATATGCATATAATGTATAGAAAATATCTAACATTTATTTACATATTTAATAAATTATTACTAAATTTTGCCTTTTTGGCCTGTACATTTATATAATCAATTTTATGTAACATAAAGTAATTTATATGTTACATACAAGTTGAGGAATGCATACACATATGCACATACACAAATACGTATATTTTAAAAATGTGCTAAGATTAAATTGAAAATCACTACACAATTGAAAGTAGTCATATTTTGATAGAGAGCAAATGATGAGGAAAGGACAGATAGGGGTTATTAGATTTAAAATGTTTTGTCATTTTCTGATGGCCCTAGCATTTATAGAATGATGATTTATGTTTAGCATCAACTATAACTTATTATACACTTAATCATATGCATATTAGTAAGCTAAGCTAAGTATAATTTTTTTTTAAAACATTACTTTTGTGAGTTCAATAATCATGCACATTCTAAGAATACATGAAGTATAATATATGGAGTTTGAGAAAAATGAAAGTAACTGGATACTTTTTTTGAAATATAATTTTTAAAAATACCATTGTTACCCATTTCAATGAGTCGTGCATCCTATGTTTTATTTATCATATTAAGAAAGGCAAAGATAGGGCCTGGGGATTTAGCTCAGCGGCATAAGTGCCTGCTTTGCAAGCAGGCAGTCGTGAGTTCTATCCCCGGTACTGATAAAAAAGAAAAAGACAAAAAAAAAAGGCAAAGATAATTGTAGGTGACGTAGGACACTGTCATACTATTTACTTTGTTCTGTCAGTCCTTATAATTCCCATAGGAAGTAAATGCAGTATAAGAAAGCAGACTCAGAATTATATTATTTTACTGAATTTTACCGAATAAATGACATGGCCAGTATACCAAGTCTTCAAGGTCTTTATGCTTCAAAATCTTTATGCGACAAAATAAAACCAGTTGAAAACTTAGCCTAAAATGGTGTACAAATTAGGTCTGTAATTCAATATTAACCTAGAAGTTTAGAAAACTGAATGACAAGCATTTTTGTCTGAAAATGTACATGAGTATGTAATTATGTAACTGTGTATATATAAATACATTTCCCTGTGTAACTACCCATAAGTTTCCTCCTTTACTTTGCATTTTTTTCTTCTTTGCATTGGTTTATGGGAGCACACTAAATTGTTTTAGAGGATGTAGGTGTTTATAAACTATTTTTGTGTAAGATTCAGATAGCTGCATGAGGTAGGATATAAGTACTGAGAAGGATCAAATTCTTGAAATTTTTGTTAGTGCTGACATCTGTTCATTGTAAATCCGTGTGAAGTCCTTCACCTTTTTTGTGGGCATAATTTCCTGTGTGTAAAATGAAAACTCTTACATCATTGTAGCCATTAATAAATTTAAATATTTATATTCATATTTTTCTTATTTTCATATAATAAAAAGTTGGATACATTAAAATATACCTATAAAATGTATTACTATTTTCAATTTTAGCCAATACTTATATATAATGTGTGTGTGTGTGTGTATATATATATATATATATATATATATAATTTACAAATGTACACACATACACATGCATTTTAGTACTAAGAATAGAATCAAGAGGCTTGTGCATGCCAGGAAAGTGCTCTACTACTGAGCTGTATAGCCAGTCCTACTATTAAATATTTCTAAAGGTACTATTATTTTTAGTACTTGTGTGTCATGAACTGATGACTGAGGAGAAATAAGCCTATCTTCAAATCTAGTAGGTAGGCAGGTAGACAGACAGACATTGTTTTCAGGAAAGCAAAATAGTTAAAAAGCAAATTGTAAACATGCTAAGGACATAACCTTTCCAAAATAATTTTAGCACATAGTGGTAGTTTAGGTTGACATTAGCAATCTTAGCAGCTGCAGTACAGTAACTTAATGAAATGTTTTTGCCTTGATGACCATGTCTAACCAAGATCTACCTGTCTGCATTACTTAATTTGTGCTTTAAGATTTTCTTTTCACCTTGACAATAGTTTCCGCAACATTTTGGTAAGCTACTAACCATAAAAACTTACCCTTGTGTTAGCTTTTTGTCATTGTGACAAAATACTTGAGAAAATCAGTTTAAAAATAGGAAAGATTTATTTGGCTCATTGTTTCAGTTCGTGTTAGACTGACCCAGATGATTTAGGTTTATGGCAACGTAGAATATCTTGGCAGGGAGCTCATCTCATGTGGGGCAAAGCTGCTTACCTCACAGTGGCTGGGAAGGAGTCGGAGAGGAGAAGGGGCTGGGTCTTAATATTCCCTTCAGGAACTGGGGATTGAACCTTTCCCTACTTGGTCCCACTTAAAAGTCCAGCCTCTTTTCAGTAGAGCCACATGCTGGAGACAGAGCCTTTAACACCTGAGTCTTTGTAGAATGTTTAAGGTCCATTCATAATAATCCCTATGGAGAGAATGTTTAAAGTTATTTCCTTAATGTTTTAGAAATTAAGTGCTATTATCTCTCTCCTTAAAAACATTAAAGATACAGAGAAAACATAATAAAAATACCTAGTTCTTTTGCTTGTTTTTTCCCTGAATACATTATCCAGTAGTCTCATTTCTAATGCTATTTATATTACTTTTAGAATCAGCAGTAATTGGTGAAATCCAGTTACTGACATTATTATTTTACCTAGGTCAAGTGTCTCAAAATCGCTGAAATTTGTCTCATTTAAAAGAATAGACAAACTAAAGGGTTTCTGGGAAAACTAAACTGAACAAATACTACAGATAATAAGCACTTATCATAGTAAGTACTCAATATTTACTGAGCTAGATCTCTTTATACACTTTTATGTAACTGTAAATTGACTTTTATGTTAATTTAAACACTGCACATTTAAGTTAATAAGTAAAAAGCAGTTTGAACTTTTGAAACTATTCTGTTTAATTAATGTTATAAGAGCCATGGTTTGTGTGAATTTGTGTGTGTGTGTGTGTGTGTGTGTGTGTGTGTGTGTGTGTGTATTTGGTCAGTTATAATTTACTACATTGTATATTCTTGAAAAAATCAAAGTGATTTGCACTTCTCATAAAATGTTTTACATACACCAGCAATGGTGATTTATTATCCTTGTCAAGTATTACATACCATGTGCCATTCCAAGTGCTATTCTTTTGTGTGGCTGGTGTCAAAGGGGTGTTCATGCCTGTAGGGCCACTAACATGTGAGTAGCATGGTGCTGTAAGCTGTTGCAATAGCTACCTTGTTTCTAGATGATAGGAATTTTTCAGCCCCGTTGTCAGCTACCAAACCATCATCCTGTATCTCCTAGCATTTTAAAAATTTTAAAGTATAAACATTTCTTCACAACCATAGTTTCTAAAACAATGGAAAGAATATTTGTCATTTATATCCCAAAGACTTCTACAATATTAAATTCAGATTCTCTTTAAATAACCATTTCTTGCTGTATCTATATGCAAACAGTGTGTTTTAAATATATGTAAAAAGAAAATGAAAAATAGACAAAAGAAAAAATTCTTTTTCTCTTAATCTTGGTGGCAGTTGAAGGTTTTATTTGATAATTTTAAAGGCTGAGTTACACTTTGTTTACATTTTCTGTATTTCCTAAAATTTATGTAGCTGAAAGAAAAAAAAAATACAAAGATGAGTAAAACGTAACAATAAAAATGTATTTATAATTATATCTGATTTTTAAGATTATAGTAGTATTTAAATTAATCAGAAATGTATGTATAGATAAAAATAAAATATGCACAATTCTTAATGAATAGTGCATTCTTAGAATAGTATGTTTGTCATTTGGAGTTTTTTTTCTGCGTTTTTCTAATATTCTACTGTAGAAATTTCATCCTGTAGTCCTCAGACTGGTTTGTAAATAAAGATTTACGGGAACATACATCCTTTTTTTACAATATAATTAAGTTCATCTACAAATAAAATGAAATCGAATATTATTATTGATCAAAAAGTAGCAAGAAAAATCTACCATTTGTGTCATGTGAATAAACCTGGAAAATGTTATGGTAAATGAAATAAACCAGATACAGAAAGAAATAAGGTGCCGTATGGTCTCACTTGTGTGCAGAATCTAAAAAAGTTGAGTTCATGGAAGCACTGAGTAAAGCAATATTTCTACAGTTAAGGTAGATAGTAAAAATGAGAAGCTATTGTTCAAGGGTATACATTTGCCATTATGCAGGATATTAAGTCCCAAGTTCTAATGAACAGCTTAAAGACTATAGCTAATAATACTATGTGCATACTACAACATTTCTAAGAAAGATTTCAGGTATTCTCAGAGCAGTAAAGAGAAAAGGTAACTACTTGAAGAGATGGATATGTTAATTAAATTATAGATAGTAATCATTTTACTCTGTGTATGTAGCAAATGTTATGTTTTACATCTTAAATATATGCGATTTTTATTTTAAAATATCAGGTTAGAACCATCTCTGCACTCATCATTAAAGGGTATAACTGAAAACAATTGAAAAGACAGTAGGCCAAGTCACATACCAAGGTTTCTGAAAGCAAGTCACAAAATTAGCTTTTATTAATTTATTTCAAATATTACCATGCCAGAGCAAATAGGACTCTCTTTTTTCTCTACATTCCAATTGAAAGACACCTACAAATGGAATGATAATACTGCAAAGAAGATATTGAGAGACATTAACAACTGTACTGCTTTCAAGAACTAAGTAAGCAGCTATCACTCCACCAAAAAATAAGTGAATAAATCAATAAAAAATATGAGAACTAACACATGTATAATTTATATAAATAACTTACATGATTTAAAATGTATTAGGTTATACGTTATTTTCTTTCACAGGAGAGTGGTTATCCTATACCTTATAGCTAAAAGTTACATGTTCTTAGGCATATCCAAAACAAAAGAATTTTCTTCTGCCCCATTTCAACAAAGATATTATTCTTGGGACTGGAAGAATATCATTGCTATGAAAATACATAAAATAGAATTATTAAAAGTATAGTATATAGTATCCATTTTTAATGCATTAAAATTAATGTAACTGCATAGAATTATATAATTTCTAATACTATTAGTTTAACCATTATGCAGTAAGAAATAATTGTAAGTACTCTCAATTATTAAAAGTGAAAAATTGAACTCTCGCCTTGACCTGGGGACCCAGGCTGGTTTCCCACCAGACCCGGGGACCAGCCCAGTTCAGAGACTGTAGCAGCTGCAGCTGGGAGCTCCGCCCAACCTGCAGGAACTTTCTCGCTGACTTGGGGGACCAGACAGGCTCCCCACCAGACCAGAGACTAGACCAGAAAGGTAAGAGTAACATCAGCAGCTGGGAGCTCCGCCCAGCCTGCGGGAACTTTCGCAATGACCTGGGGACCCAGGCCAGGTCTCTACCAGACCTGGGTACCAGGCCAGATCAGAGACTGTGGCAGCAGTGGCTGGGAGCTCCGCCCAGCCTGAGACACTCTTCCTGGCCTGAAGAGCAGGCCATAGTTCCTTGCTGGGTCTCGTGAGTGGGGCCATCGCAGGTTACCCCATCCCAGGCTGCTGGATCTCTCTCCCACACCTGGAACAACGCTTGAAGCTTCCAAATACAGGAAAATGACAAATGAAAGTCTAAAATGCAATCTCAAACATCCAGCCCATCCCAAGAAAGCCCAGGAGCCATGTGCATAGAAGAAAATACATGCCACATGACTGAAATACCTGAAATAATGGTAACCGAAATAAAGAAGCAAGTATGGGAAGCCCTGAAGGAATTCAAACTAGAAATATTCTCTCAGATGAAAAAAGAATTGATAAAAGAAATGAAGCAGATGCTAAACATAGCTAAAGAAGAGGCAGTTAAAAAATTAGAGGAACTAAACGGAAGGATAGAATCCGTGGATGAACAGTATAGGAAGCAAACAGAATATATAAAACAGATGCAAAGACATATACAGGAAATCAAAAACTCCATTGAAAGTTATAAAAACCGTCTCAATGAATGTGAAGATAGAATCTCAGACCTCGAAGACAAGATTGCAACAAGTGAACAGGAAAGAAAAGATCTTTTAAAAATAACAAGAAACCAGGAAATAACAATTCAACACCTACAGGATGACGCAAAGAGAAACAACATAAGATTGATAGGGATAAATGAAAAAGAAGGGGACAACATAAAAGATGTCAAGAGGATATTTAGAGAAGCAATAGCTGAAAATTTCCCAAACATGAGATTGGAAACTGATATCAAGATCAATGAAGCATATAGATCTCCAAATCGTCACAACCAAAATAAATCTACATCCAGACATATAATAATGGCCATCTCAGAAATTGAACAAAAGAATAGAATATTAAAGGCTGTCAGAGAGAAAAAACAGATCACCTATAAAGGAAAACCTATCAGAATTACAGCAGACTTCTCAGCACAAACAATAAAGTCAAGAAGAGCATGGAGTGATGTATTTCAGATCCGAAAAAAAGAAAATGATTTTCAACCTAGGCTGATGTACCCTGCAAAACTGTCCTTCAAATTTGATGGAGAAATACGATACTTCCATGACAAAGATCAGCTAAAAAACTTCATGATCACCAAGACAACCCTGCAAAGAATACTGAAAGACAGCCTAGATACATTTAGGAAAAAACCACTAAACAAAGCAGACAGTTGAACAGAGCAGAAAGATAAACATGCAACACCAGAAAGATAATATGTCAAAAATAAACCAGTTTATAACAGTTCTTACTATTAATGTAAATGGTCTCAATACACCAATTAAAAGAATCAGACTGGCAGAATGGATCAAGAAACAAAATCCAACCATATGCTGTTTACAAGAAACCCACTTAACTCAAAAGGATATTCACAGACTCAAAGTCAAAGGATGGAAAACAACATTCCATGCAACAGGAACTCCCCAAAAAATCTGGGGTAGCTATTCTGTTTGCAGACAAAGTCAACTTCAAGCCAATAATGACTAGAAAGGATAAAGAAGGTCACTACATACTGGTTAGGGGGAAAGTCCAAGAGGAAGACATAACTATCTTAAATATATATGCACCAAACTCCAGAGCACCCAGTTATATAAAACAAGTACTAACAGAAATGTAAAACCAAATCAGTAGTAATACAATTCTGACAGGAGATCTTAACACACCACTGACACCAATGGACAGATCAACCAAAAAGAAAATCAACAAAGAAATAAAAGAACTGAACTGCACCTGTGAACAAATGGACTTTATAGATATATACAGAGTATTCCACCCAACAACAACAGAATACACATTCTTCTCAGCAGTACATGGGTCATTCTCTAAAATAGACCATATATTAATTCACAGAACATATTTAAATAAATGCAAAAGGGTTGAAATTATCCCTTGCATGCTATCGGACCACAGCGCCATGAAATTAGTAATCAACGATAAAAGATGTTGCAAAAATCCCACAAACACATGGAAACTGAATAACACACTCTTGAGTAATCAGTGGGTCACAGAGGAAATTAAAAAAGAAATTAAGCAATACCTACAAACAAATGAAAATACAGATACAAATTAGTGGAATCTATGGGATGCAATGAAAGCCGTCCTCAGAGGAAAATTTATTGCACTGAGCTCCCACATCAGGAAAATAGAACGAATACAAATAAATAGCATGATGCTACACCTCAAACAGCTAGCAAAAGAAGAGCAAGTCAAGCCCAAAGCCAAAAGAAGAGAGGAAATTATAAAAATCAGAGCAGAAATCAACGCAATAGAGACTAAGAAAATAATCCAAGGAATCAACGAATCAAAAAGTTGGTTCTTTGAAAGAATAAATAAAATCGATAAGCCTTTAGCAAACCTTATTAAAAGAAGGGAAGAAAGAGCTCAAATCCATGCAATAAGAAATGAAAAAGGTGAAGTCACTACAGACTCAATAGAAATGCAGAAGATCATCAACACCTATTTCAAAAACCTCTACTCTCAAAGGTTTGATAACACAGAAGAAATAGACAGATTCTTAGAAACATATGAAGTACCAAAGCTAGATCAAGTGGATGTAAAACTGCTGAATAACTCAATCTCTATCAATGAAATTGAACATTAATTCCTTATGGAATATAATTAATTCCTTACCTACAAAGAAGAGCCCAGGCCCAGACGGATTTACTGCAGAATTCTACAAGAAATACAAACAAGACCTAATACCGACACTCCTTAAACTCTTCAATGAAATTGAAAGGGAAGCAATTCTTCCCAAGTCATTCCTGGAAGCAAATACTACTCTAGTACCAAAACCCCGGAAAGACCCAACCGAAAAAGAGAACTACAGACCAATCTCCCTAATGAACACAGATGCAAAAATCCTCAATAAAATATTGGCAAACAGGATGCAGCAAATCATCAATAAGATTATATACCATGACCAAGTGGGATTCATCCCAGGGACGCAGGGATAGTTCAACATACGTAAATTAATAAATGTAATCCATCATATCAAAAAAGCCAAAAGTAAGAATAACATGATCCTTTCCATAGATGCAGAAAAAGCCTTCGATAAGGTTCAACATTCTTTCATGATAAGAACTCTACAGAAAATTGGAATAGATACTCTTTACCTCAATATAATAAAGGCTGTCTATGACAAACCAACAGCCAGTATCATACTAAATGGCCAAAAATTGAAAGCCTTTACTTTAAAATCAGACACAAGACAAGGATGTCCTTTATCACCTCTCCTATTTAATATAGTACTGGAAGTACTAGCCAGAGCAATTAGATAAGAGAGAAATAAAAGGGGTAAAGATAGGAAAAGAAGAAGTTAAATTGTCATTATTTGCAGATGACATGATACTCTACATGGAAGACCCCCTAAATTCCATTGAAAGACTCTTAGATATAATAAATAAATTCAGTAATATAGCTGGGTACCAAATCAATACTCAGAAATCAATAGCATTCTTATATACTAACAACAAAATCACAGAGAGAGAAATAAGAGAAGCCACACACTTCACACTAGCAACCAAAAAATGAAGTATTTAGGAATTACTCTTACAAAATAAGTGAAAGATCTATACAGGGAAAATTATAATACTCTGAAGGAAGAAATTGAAGATAATCTCAGAAAATGGAAAGACATCCCATGTTCATGGATAGGAAGAATAAACATTGTGAAAATGGCCATTCTCCCAAAACTGTTATACAGATTCAATGCAATCCCAATAAAAATATCATCAACATACCTTATAGATCTAGAGAAATCACTCCTAAGGTTTATCTGGAACCAGAAGAGACCTAGAATATCAAAGGCAATTTTAAGCAACAAAGGCAAGGCAGGAGGCATCACAATCCCTAACTTGAAGTTATACTACAAAGCAACAGTAGTAAAATCAACATGGTACTGAAACCAAAACGGAGCTGAAGGTCAATGTAATAGATTAAAAGATACAACCACAACTACAAACACACTCAACCACCTTATCTTCCATAAAGGAGCCAAGCAGTTTCACTGGAAGAACGACGGTCTTTTTAATTATGGTGTTGGAAAAACTGGCTCTACATGTGCTGAAAACCTAAACTCGACCCAAGCCTATCACCATGTACTACATTAAAATCTAAATGGATTAAAGATCTGAATATTAAAACAGAAACACTAAAAGTATTGGAACACAAATTAGGTAGAAACCTTGAAGACATAGGGGTAGGTAGAGAATTCATGAACAGTACTCAAACTGCATGGGAAATACTTCCCAGAATCAATAATTGGGACTACCTCTTATTAAAAAGTTTTTGTAAGTCAAAAAAAAATCTCCAGCATAGTCAAAAGAAAACCCACAAACTGGGAAAAGATCTTAGTGAACTCCCCCTCAGACAAAGGACTTTTGTCTAAAATATATAAAGAATTAAAAAAAAATCAGACCCCCAAAATTCAAAGACCCAATCCAAAAATGGGCATCTGAGATGGATACGCACTTCTCAGAGGAAGAAATACAAATGGCAAATAAATACATGAAAAAATGTTCATCATCATTGGTTATTAGGGAAATGCAAATTAAAACCACACTGAGATTCCATCTCACTCCTGAAAGAATGGCCAGGATCAAGAAAACCAACAACAACAAATGCTGGAGAGGCTGTGGGGCAAAAGGAACTCTCCTACACTGTTGGTGGGAATGTAGACTGGTACAACCTTTGTGAAGGTCAGTCTGGAGATTTCTCAAAAAGCTAGGATTGGAAGTCCCATTTGTTCCCGCTATTCCACTACTAGGCATCTTCCCAGAAGAACTGAAAGCATCATACCAAAGTGATATATGTGCACCTATGTTTATAGCAGCGCAATTTGTAATTGCTAGATCATGGAAACAACCCAAATGTCCATCAACCGAGGAATAGATAAAAAAGCTGTGGTACTTCTATATAATGGAGTACTACTCAGCTATAAAGAAGGACCACACTGAGGTATTTATCAATAAATGGGCGCAGCTTGAAACCATACTCATAAGTGATTAAATCAAACTTGCATCTGTGAACACCAAATAGTTTCCCTAGTGTAGGAAATGAATCAAATATATAAAAGTACGTGATAACCATGATTCCCCATTAAATGCCTTGAAGCCTTATAAAATTGTCACTCATTACTTGGAATGGGTTTATTCTGGGCTGTTTGATATCATGGCCGGTGGTGCAATGAACAGCTACTTTGAAGATAATAAGACATAATAACAGCTAGTGCTGATTTAATAACATCTTGTCTTAAAGCCGTACCAAACTATGGTTCTTCTGTCTCCATTGATTTTATTATGTTGTAACTTGCTGGACTTTATTGTATGTGGTAGTATAAACAAAAATTGTTATAGGCAAAGAGATAATATTGAAACCATTGATCATTTTTTTTTCTGTTAGCTGGTTCTAAATACTCTACAATGCTTTCATCCACTTGAATGGTGTTACATAGTCTTGATATATTTGATGCTATAGCATATGAAGTTATATTCAAGTATTTCAAAGAAAAAGACACTATGGTAACTACTATTAAGTCGGGTTATTTGGTGGTGAAGCACTAGGTTGCTGAAAGTGTTATGCTTTAACCTATATTGTTATGTTGTTATGCCCTCTTTTATCTCATCCTCTCCCATATTCATTAAAAAATCATTTAATTTTTTAAAAAAAATATATCATCCAATAAAAAATGCTGCTGGATCTGTAGGGAAAAAGAAACCCTTTACAACTGTTGGTTAGATAGTAGATTAGTTCAAACACTGTGGAAATCAGTGTGGAGTTTCCTCAAAAAAATTAGGATTAGAGGTCCCATTCAACCCAGGTATTCCCCTTCTGTGTATCTTCCCAGAAGGATTGAAAAACATCACTCCCCAGTGACATATGTGAAACCATAAGGTTCAAAATATACAATAGTCACTGTGAAGTGGAATGAAACTGTTCAATAAAAAGAAGAAACTAAGATAGGGGAAAAGAGAAAGGATAGAAGGGAAAAGAAAAAAATGCAAGTTAGTTATACCATTAGTGTCACTTAGTTCACTGAATAGGAAAGGTTGTGCTAATATTGATTGAAGAAATTTTTATGCCCATATTTTGTGCTTGAGTGACTAAAGATAATGTTGTGTAATTTATCAACAATTGTTACTTTTTCATTATTTTGTTGTGAAAATTTGTTTTACCTTTTCTTCTTAATATTGACAAAGTAATAAATTTAAAAAAAATAATAAAAAAGTCAACAATTCTAAAATGTACTTAATTTAAGTTTTTATAATTTATTAGATTCAATATATGATTCTTTTTTGTACTTTGGACCAAAAATCCTGAAGTCACCATTTTGGATTAAGACACTATTGTACTTTAATTTTTATGTCAGTATCATGTTCTTTGTTTGAAAATGAAGTTGGGATAGCTTTTATTATTTTTAGTTTGACACTTCAGTTTTTATCTGAATTCTTAACTTCAGTTTGAGTAAGTTTTGCTCCATAAACAGATTAAGTTATTAAGTTAGCTCATTGTTCCTTTCTTTTTTTTTTTTTTTTTTTTTTAATCGGTACCAGGGATTGAACTCATGACTGCCTTCTTTGCAAGGCAGGTGTTACGCCACTGAGCTAAATCCCCAGCCCCTGTTAGTTCATGGTTAAAGTCATGTATCTTATATCATTTTTCTGTGAATTTCTGGTAGTTTTCTGAGCACAATGGTATTATAAATACTTATGAAAATCATTCTACAGTTATTACTGAACAATGATCACTTACTAATAAGAGTTATATTCAAAAATGGAAATATAATTTAAACTATTCTTTCTTTCTCTTTTTGTATAGGTTACTTGAGTTTCAAAGAAAGGATTGGTAATGCCACCAACACCAAGTGCTCCACCTCAGTACCCACCTCCTGATGGAGGCTGGGGCTGGGTGGTGGTTGGAGCTGCCTTTATATCCATTGGATTTTCGTATGCATTCCCCAAAGCAGTCACAGTGTTCTTCAAAGATATTCAGGAAATATTCAGTACTTCTTACAGTGAAATAGCTTGGATATCATCTATCATGCTGGCAGTTATGTATGCAGGAGGTAAGATTCTTGGAATAAGTAGAATTCTGGATTCAGAAACCTGTTCCCTTATGCCATATGTTTTTCATACATGATCTTGTTATATAAAAGCCCTATATTCATTTTATGCTCAGTTAATCAGAAGAATAATTAGAAATGAATTTTTAATAATTTAACATCTTGAACTATTCACTTCATTTTTAGTCTTAATAGAGTTTTCATTTGTCCAAACCAAAATGTTCTAAATTATATACTATAATTTCCAAGTCACTTTTCCATTTATTTTAAATTAAAGGGTACATTATAGTATTGGTATCACTTTTCACCATTGCTGTAGTTAACAGAAATGCTTTCTTCTGATTAAGAAGGAAACTTAAGTTGCTGAGAATTTATAAGCCCAGATAGTATTTTATATGTACAAATGGAGTGCTTTCATGTATGTTTTGGACTCATTCAAGTTTCAGCAAGTAAACTAATTCCTTATTGCTATAGGATTCACTGGGTGATGACACCTTTCTATTTAAATGGTTTTCAGATGATTACCTACTTACATTCTATGTTAAAATGAAAGTGAGAGTCATGAGGGATAACGAGTAAGTGTCACTTCTGTTTTTTGAATAAATTCATGCATCATTAGGTGACCCATCATCTTTAGATTAATTTTAACAGGTTACAGGCTGCCGTATTTATTTTTTAAAGTCATTCTTGAAAATATATGGATTTTGGACTTTCTAATTTTCTCAACTGGATATTCCATTCCAGGGGATAGTTATGGGCTCAGAATGTAAGAATTTTAAAAGCTACATAAATTATTCAGTGTTTTATTTTTGTTTTACAAGTAAAGACAACATGGCTTTTAGTGAAAGATATAAAGCATTAGTAATAATATCCAGTATTTATTAGTATTTATTTTTAGTCAGAACCTCTCAGTACTTGATATGTGTGATATGACTTAATCTCCTCCATGACCTGTGAAATAAGTGTTATCTTTTTTCTATTCTGTAGCTGAAGAAATAGATATGAAATGCTTTTCCAAGTCAAAACAGCTCATTAGTGGCAGATAAGAATTGAGACTTCACACATTTAATCACTGTGCTATCTGCCTGTCTTCCTCATTACATGTACAAAGTGACAGAGCCAGCTCTAAACCAGGCTTTCTGCTCACCTGATGCAGTGTTCTTCCCTTTGGTTGCAATGACTCACATGCTGCCTCTGCCACGGTCATTTGTTCAGCGACATTTCAGATCTTTTCGCTGCAATACCAAAGAATTTGATGCTGAGATGTATGTGTCTGTATGTGTTCACATGTGTGCGCCTGTGTGTGCCTGTGTGTGTTAGTGTTTGTTTTTCATTTTGTTTATAAATTACTTTTAGCTATTTCAACATAAGATTAGTTAGTTATTTTATCATTACAATAAATCCTTGAAACATTTTTTGGATATATCAATGACGTATTCATCATCTAATGTGCAACTTAAGACTCTCATGTGTAACTGCTTTAAGGATCCTGACAGTATCTTTTATCCCTATGATTATAGAGAGAATAGATATTATGCAGAGGGCTTGATCCTCTCTTCTGTGGCTTAGGTGTTCTTTAATAATACTTTGATAGAGCAACAAAAGCTTCTTGACCTGAGCTCCAAAAGCTGTTAATATTAAGATTACCTCTCACTCTTCTTCTTTTTTGGAACTGGGGATTGAACTCCCAACCTTGTGCTTGGCAAGCAGGTGCTTGTGCCACTGAGCTAAACCCCAGCCACTCCTCACTCTCAAACATGACTAAAATCAGCTTCTCTAATGACATGATATAGACTGACAGTATTTAGATTTCAGATGCTGTTATGTTCATATTTTTCTGTTGAAAAGATTACTGGTTAATTTATAGGTAAGATAAAAATTTATATAACTTTTAGGTAAGGCTAGCATTAATCTGCTTTTTTTTAGAGTACAGATTCAAGCTAGTATGTATACTAGCTGATGTATATATACTGTCCCATTTTGTTGGATAGTTGAACAGAACTGTTTGCAGTCTCCCTGGTTGAAATCCCATTTATATGTTCCACTTGTGTACCTTGTAGCCATATTTTATCTAGTAGCTCTACATTACCCAAGACTTTTTACTGTTCCCTACATCTGCTCAATCTGCTGGACAAAGAATGAACATAGACTGTGTGGAAGACCGGATGGAATAATTGAGTGTCCAGTTCTTGAAGGAATAATTTTCATTTCTGCTGCCCGTGTAGGACAAAACACTGGATTTCTCAGCATACAGCCCAAACCCCCTGTCATGCTCTCTACAAGGGCAAGGCCTTTGTCCTGTGAGAGAACCCTAACAGTCAGCTGGGAGGAGTCTGCTGCTCTGAAGGCCAGCCCTACTCACCAGGGTCCTGGACTTATCATCTTATCAGGCCTGTCTGGAAAAATCAACAGCATTAATATAACCTGGGAAGTCTATCTAGTTACTAATAATCATCAGTTTAGTCCTGTTCATAAATCTAGCTGAGGAATAAATTGAAGTTTCTGTATACAAAGATGTTTCCCCCTAAAGCACCTTCGGTGTCAGGAGAGGCTATTGTCAATAAGTGAAGAACACACTGCTCTGAAAAAAACAGAGAACAAAAAAGATTTGCCAAAAATTAAAAACAACATGGCAAAGTAAAATAATTCCTCAGAGAGGTCAACTATTGGGATGGCTGGACTTGAAATGCAAGATGGTACCCAGGACAACAATTAGGTAAAAATACACCAAAATGATCAACAGATATTGTCCTCACCCCCTCAACATCAAAACATATTGCAAAACTACAATAACTGAGACTTCCAGAAGCTGTGCTGGGTAGAATAAACAAGCAAATGAATGGGCCATCACAAGCCTGATGCCAAACTGATAGTTTGACCATGAACTTGTTGTTGGACACCTGATTTAAAATAAACATAAATCCCCATCTAGCACCCCGCTAAAAGTAAATTTCAGTTGAATTAAGTTAAAAAGAAAACAAAATAAAACAGAAAAAAACCTTCATTTCTGCCACACATTCCATTTGGTAGAAATCTTACATTGTCCTGCAGAGATGCAGGAATAGTAGGAAAAGCAGGTTTCCTCAAGAAAGAATCAGTCAAAATTGGATATCATCTTGCCAGTCCTACATAGAACTTTATACCTCTATAATCCTCCTCCAACATCAGAAGCAAAATGTGTACAAATGTTCCATGGTCATATGACAGCCTTTTATAACTTGGCATATATCCAAACAAAACATAAGAATGTGCCTAAGTATAATTCAATTTTCTCAAAAAACTCCCAGTATGAAATTAATTAAATACCCATACTAGATTTTTCGTAAATGCTAGCATTTTATTGAAACTTGTTTTACTTTTTAATATATAAGTATGAATTTGAAAAGATAAATAGCACTCTTGAAATTCATAAATAATATGATAGTTTTATATTATAAATTTGGGGAAAAATTACATTAAAATATTTAGGATCGTAGATTGATAAAATTTAGTATCTGATTCTTTTAAAAAAGCAATGCTAGACACATAAACGTATTTAGTATAATAACTGGAGAATGGTAATATGTTGATAAAGCCAAGTAAGTATTTGAAAAAATGCTAAAAGTCTTTATTTGTTAGGGCTAAAACATTTTAGATGCCCCCCATAAGCTATGGAAGAAAGTTAAAAGTAACAGAAATTCTGTTACCCATTGACCTTTCCCATAAAACTGGAAATGCAATCCCAGGCCCTTGCCTAGAATAGAAACTGTCAGATCCATTATTGGATGTAGATCTTGTATATGTACATGGCCTGTTGAAAATAATATCCTTATCTGATCCTGTAATTAGTTTTTAATCTTTTAACAAAAATAATTTGAACATTTAAAGTTATTATCTCAATATGGAAAGTTTCCGTTATGTGGTTACAGATCATGTTTTTTCATACATAGCTGTTTAGAATAAAAAATATAATAGATTCAGTTACTCCAAAGCTCAGTGATAAGTCCCATTACTCAGTTGTGTTGCTTTTTGTTTTTTTCTTTCAAGTGCATTTTACAGAGTTTCTCTTCCTAAATATTGAGTCTCTTTGTAAAAATGTGTAGTCCTTGGCCTTATCATAAATCTCCTTTTTTCAGAATTTCTGTTGGTATCCTTGGAAACTTGAATTTTAACAAACATGTCTCAAAACCACCTTTTCTGTGTGTATAACATTGATGTTTACTGTTGTGAAAAATCCATATTTGATTTTAAAGTATTTAAATTTTTCGTAATATTTAATGGCTATTTATAGAGGCCTTTTTGGTTGACTATAAAATAAATTCAAAGACTATGTGGTGAAAAGGCATATGGTTTACTAGGAAGTATAATGAGTCTGTCTACCAAGTAACTGAAATATTCTGTTCAACATAATGCTAATTACATTAGCCCAAAGAACATCCAAGATCTGACACATTCATTAGGGCTTAGCACTAAGCCTATTAATCACTACGGTGGGGTCATTGAGTAAGATGGAGCATGTTCAGAGCCTGGCCTGTGATGTCGGGGCCTGAGTCTTTTGTAGTAATTAGGTGGCATCTGGGCCTTCGTAGCATGGTATTATCTTCCCTTCTGAAGTCTGAATTAAAAATGAAACTAATAAAAGATATGCAGGAAGAATGGGAGAGAATGCAAATTATGTTTATACCTTACTTTATCCTTGGAATAATGGCACTAAATTACGGCAACCCATCTGGCTATCCATATGGTCTCCTGGAGTTCTAGAAATTTTTAGCACATAGGTCAAGCTAAGTGGTCACTCCATTAATACAGCTCTAAAGAGAGGTAGAAGGTACGTTACGGTTTAAACTTTTCACATTGTTTAGAGAGGTACAGGAATTTGTTTTGTAAACAGTGATGACAGGATTAAATTTTACTGCTATATTTGTTTGTTATTCTGTCAAATGATAGTTACTGGTTATCTGTACAGTTACTGAATACAGATTTTGAGCTACCAGTCTGTATAAGTCGCTCTTGTGTTTTTCCTGGTATTGTCTGTTCTGATTTGAAAGAATAAGTCATTTTAAAGAATAAATTTAGCTTTGTCTTTCTGATAATTTATTCTGTTTTATATCAGTAGTGACTACTGAATATGCTAAAGTAAAGGTTATGGTTTTTTGATGGACCACTGTATGCCGACAACCAAATATTAGACCCCAGAGCTTATTTTACTGGAGGCAAAGCAACAAAAGGCTTTAATGTAGCAGGTTGATGGCCATAATATACAGTGTGTATATTTCTGTTCTTTTAAAAATTTAAATATAGTCACTATATTATTCTGCTTTGTACTCTAAATATTTTGCTGAATAGGGTAACTGTTAAAATAACTCATACAGTACTTTCTCTTAACAGCCATAAAAAAGAAGTTATTCCATTCCTATGTTTGAGATAACTATGACTTTCTTTCTAGCTTTACAAAACCCAGAAATTCTAGCAAGTACCCTTAGCCAATCCTGTGCAAGCAGACCTTAATATCTTGTGCCAGTGTCATGTGAGGTTTATTTTTATCTATGATTGGAGATATTACTACAGTTTTTCTAGGAAATATGGTACAGTGTGATGCAGACTAGTGCTGATCATATGCCTGTGTACTCCCAGCTTCTCTCCTTTGGTGGAGGTCAGTTGACTAGTAATGACCAATGAAATGGAAGGGAAGGACAGGTATCACCCTGGACTCCAGGACACGGCAGTTTGATCTGGTGTGCACTTCCCTTTGTTCTTCTCTGCTGCAGTGAATGTGCTGCAGATTACATGGCTACAAAGGGAATGAAGGTCTTTGATATACCCCAGATTTTTCTGAATGAGCAATTATACAAAATTAAGTTTTTGAAAATTGTGGTACAGAAAAACCTAGATTATACTAATCATTACAAACATGAGGGTTTAGCTTGTTGAATAACTGTAATATAACTTATGTAGTTATTACAAAAATACAAGAGCAGACTGTGAGACAGTATTTTTAGATTATATGATGAAGATATATCTGGAGTCATCAGGTATGTCATCAGATCTCTGAGAGTAGAGGGAGACTTCAGCATCTAAAATGAAAAAAGTTATTGTGGATATTATTCTTGTCAGTTGTCATAGGAGTGAAAGTGAGAGGCAGGCACTTGAAAAAGACAAGTTGAGAATTCAATCATGCTTATGGGGCTTTCTGTGGTTATATGTCTCTGTTTTTCCCAAGAGAAGGATGGAAAGAGATGAGCGCCATGCACACATTACAAGTATGCTTAGGCCTTTGAAGCTATTCCAAGGGTTTTTTTTAGAAGCAGTATAAACCTTTCCAAAAATAGCATAACCTCTGCTCCTTAAAGCACCTTCCAAATTAGATCAAACACAACAAACTGGAAATGAAGCAGGTCATGCCAGTTTGTTGAACATTTTTTTTTAACAAAGTAACCTTGTTTCCGTGTACAATAAACATTAAATATATATACTGTTACCTAATAATTTTATTCTTATCCCTAACAATTTCATACCTAATAATTTTATTCTTAGATTTTCTAAAACAAGCTGCTAATGTTGAACAATTATTAATTACATATTTTTGTATATTTATGTGGAAATAAAAGTGAATATACAAATGGCTTGTTTTCCTTGTAGACTCTGCAGTCTTTCAAGGCATTAGTGGTAGTCCGTAAGGAAAACACGTTTCACAAAGTACGTGAATTTCTATTTGATGTCAAACAGTAATTTTTTTACTGTTTTAGCTAAATCACAAATATTTCTTTTACCAAAAATGAATTTAATAAGGTTCGAATTAAACTAGATAAATATATGAATATTAGTTTTTGTTTTAATAATACTCATATAATCCTCCTGACATTTCACATGTAATTGTTTACATTTTATAGTGTTTTTTTTTCCTGAGGAATGTCCCTATTTCTACTATTTTATTTATTTCTTTGGAATCTTAATCATTTATTATAAGACTCTTTATGTATTATTGTTACAAAATACAGCAAAATCTTTTAGAGACAAGAGGCTGGGGATTTAGCTCAGCAGCATAATCACCTGCCTGGCAAGTGCAAGGTTGTGAGTTAGATTCCTGGCACAGAAAGAGACAGATAGACAGAGAGAGAGAGAGAGAGAGAGAGAGAGAGAGAGAGAGAGAGAGAGAGAGAGAGAATTGATATTTTTACCTAATTCACAAACAGAATAATTTTTGCCTTTTTCTTTTTTAAAATAATGTATTTTGAGAATTAGTAACAGATTATAATACTGAGTAGTGGTTTGGGGATGGAGGATTTTGCTGTGTTTAGATCCAGTGTTGTCATTTACTAGCTCAGTAGTTCTCTAGTTCTATTCCATATCTGTCTGTCTATCTGTCTGTCTATCTATATATATATATATATATATATATATATATATCTGTATATGTTCATGATTATACATTTTCAAGCTCTGTTGATTATTTTCATCACATTTGTTAAAGTGCAGTGACAAAGAACTTTTCAGCTCCCTATAAAACCTAATTATGTTAAGACCATACTCTAACATTTAGCTAACTTAATCTAATTTGAAAATTCAAAATTATTCAATGAAGTAGACACCTTCTGCAATGAGAAAAGTGTGAAAAATGGGTAAAGAAGAAAGGAAATATAGATGCTGCCTATTTGCTGTAGAGATCAATCTAAGAGAATTACAGACATGCGGGAGGGAATTTTCCATTACTTTGATGACATCTTTCCTGTCTGTTTTGGACAATGTCAAAATTAATTATTTTATTATTTAGTCGGGATTTTATGCTCTATTTTCTCAGTACTCTTCCTCCTCCTTCTTTTTTTCTGTGCTTGAGAGAGAGAAAAGCCATCAGATGTGTGAATTCATTGTATTGTGAGAGGCCATTGTGTGTTTTATAACTTTGCTGGCAATGGATGTGCATTGTGTTTGAACAGACTTTAGCACAATATGTGCACAGAGTAAACACCATATTCCAAACCTAGTGCAGCAGAAGGAAATTCAAAACAAGGGAGCTAAAATGATGAGTCTATGTTTGTGTTTGAAATAGAGAATGCCTCTTCTAGCAACATAGGCAAATCAGATTTGTCTTTGCAGGGTTGAAATATCAAGTCTGAGAAGAGATATAATAAAACAGTATGAAATTCTGTAGGCTATAGAATGTGTAAATAAATGTGTTGACTAAATTCTGCAATATTGGAATTTCAGTGAAAAAGGAAATGAAAAAGTAAGGCCCAAGAGAAATGAGAAACACTAATTTTATAACATAATATAATAATGTTTAAAATTTATGATACCAGTAAAAACTGAATAAGCCAAGTTTTATAACAAAATCAAAGATCGTTTTGATTAAACTCATTAATGATTGATCTAGATATAAAAAGAATCAAAGGTATTTAATGTATATCCCTTATCAATCCACTTTTACTGGGGATTTTGTTTTGAAAATTTACTAAGATTAAAGTACCATGTTAATCTTCCAAAGAAATATTGGAAACAGGACTCATACCTAGATCTATGTGACTTTAAAGTGGATAATTTTATTCACTTTTGCTTTAGTGACATAGAATTTCTCAGGTTTCTATTGCTTTCTTTCCTAATCTCTTCAGAAACATGTTGTTCAACAACTATATATCCCATCAGTTTATTGCCATTTGTTATATCCTTAATTATCAAAAGAACAGAGAATTGGAGTGACAATGAATTTAAATTTCTCTTACATTATTGTTATTTATATATTGATATTTGACTGAATTTTGTTGTTCTTCTCCTTTTTTAGGAGTGCGGGAGGAGAGTTTGAGATAGGATCTTGCTATGTAATTGAATCGGAACTTGAACTCACTTTGTAGCCTAAACTGGGATAGAACTCATGGCAGACCTCCTGCATCAGTCTCCCATGAGCCAGGATTACAGGCATGTGCCACTATGCCTATTTCTTATTACATATTTTTCTTTCCTCTTAGAACACATCCATGGATTTGTTCTATACTGTTTTGAAATAGATTTTAGTTTTGTGAAGGCATAATTAGTTCGCATGCTAACAGAACTGCGTCTCTTTTTATTATTGTAAAGAATCAAAGTAGTTTTATGTCTTATAACATCAAAATAAATAGAGAATAAAGTTTAAACTTTGTGGTCAGCTATTTGTAGGAATGATCTGCTTAAGCATTATCTGCTTAAGCAAGCTAACCATCACCTCTGACTTTTAGTATTTTGTGTACAATATGGAGAAAATTAAAGATTCCAACCCAGATTCTTCATTGTAATCAAACATAATGCATGAAATAATAACTGCATCATCATTGTTACACGGATAACTGTCCTCAGATCACTGTCTTTCTCCATTCCTGTTTGGTGTCTTAGTTCTTGAACTACTTGTCTTTAAGAAAACCTTAACGTCTGTGTTCATATAGTTAAGCTTGTGATCCCCAACAGTTCTGAAAATCTTAATAATCTCAATTTCTAATATCTTAGTCTCCAACCATCAGGACCTACATAGTGTCACAACTCTGATAATACCAGAACCCAACTGGCGCTGTCAGTCTCCTGATACTGCCACATTTATCACTATCCACATATCATCTTTATCTTTAATTAGAAAAAATTATATTTAGTTATTAATCATTTTCTTGAATGCATTCACAAGTATGTACTGCTAATTTTCCATTATCCATTGATAAAAACAACTCTGGTTAAAGCCAGCTCTTCTCTTCAATTTCTGCATTTCTATAGCTGAAAGTAATGGAAGAAAACCACACTTTGTGATTCACTGGACTCTTTTAATTCATGATCAGTAATTTTGTATGCTTCCTGGTAACCACACACTATACTATTTTCCTAGTTCAACCAGTTTCATACTCAATGAGATGACTATTTCTTAATCTTTTTCCTTGGATTCTAGAATTTATAACTTTGATTTTGATTCTTCATTCAGAAAGTTAAAGTAATCATAACTGTCAGTCTTATACTATAACTTTCCATCTGTTTATATTTGAGTTTTTATATTTAGCCTTTTTCTATGTAGTACTTGCATCCTAGCAAAAGCTGACTCATGCACTTTCTTTTTTACCCTCCCACTTGTTAAGGGACATTACAGTAAGAAAAATACTTTTTCTTCTTTTTGTTAATCAGCAATATTTTCCATTACAAAAGGATTATTACCCATAGCATATAACCATGGTTTCTATCCCTGACTTTATTTTAAAAATAGACAAGTAGCAAATGTTCTCTAGATCCATATTTGCTGTCTGATGCAATTCCATTTATGCCCTTTCCTTTAAGCAAAACTTCTGGAAAGAGTTGCTCCAATTTCCCTTTCCCATTCTCTTTCTCTATACCAAAAAATTTTGCTTCTAACACTTACCTGAAGTTGTTGTTTCCAAGTTCTCTCATTACTTTGTGTTACCAATTTAGTTATTATATCAATGTTCATTGTACTTGGCCTATTAAAATGTAGGAATGTACTAATTATAGTCTATTGTTTCTATAAAAATGTTTTCTAATTCTACATGAAAAAGTTCATACATTTTTCTTTTGATGCCATTAATTATGCCTTGTCAATATTTATTTATAGTTGTTCTTAATCGCTTTAAACTCTCAACACTGGAAAATATTGGCTATCTTTTTTTTTTTTTTTTCTTTTTTGGTCTTTTTTCCTTTTTATCAGTACCGGGGATCGAACTCATGACTGCCTGCTTGCAAGGCAGGTGCTTATACTGCTGAGCTAAATCCCCAGCCCCTGGCTGTCTTTTTGATGTATCTGAACCATGGAATAATTATTTATTTTTGACTTGAGATATTTTTGATATTTCTTATTACCTTACATTCAAGTTTATACATTTGAATAAGCAGGGATCATTGGTATTCTTCAGATCTGTTTTTTATGTACTTGTTGAATATGTGACCAAATACTTTCTCTAAGTGATTTATTAAAATAGCTGTTCTTTCTCTAAGTTTCTAGTTTGAGAAAACAAGTTTTAAATTTTTCATGATTTTATTTTTTTTTATTTGTGTTTTATGACTTTGTAAAACAATTATTTGAAATTATCTGTAAGGAAGTTCATATCTGTTTTGCTGGAATCAGCTACTGAGAGATTAATATTGTATTCTTTTGGTGGTGTTAACATTTCCTTCTTTTTTATTTCTTGTTGCATTAAATTGATGTTTGTATATTTAAAAAAATGTAGAGATTTGTAGATTGGCATTGTCTTGGAAATTCTGTCCCAATGGTCAGATTCTTTCTGTCCATTACATTCTATGTAGGCCACACTCACCTGTAGAACTCACACCACAATCCATAAGCATTGTACCATCAATCAATCACTAATTCTAGAAACCTGCCCTGGTGACTGCATGAGGCTTTGCGGGGGTACATCCAAACAGAAACCATAACGCTACTTTTCAAATTTTTTCCTAGGTATTTTATTGCTGTATTTTTAAGGACAGATACCCTGGCACATAACAGGTGCTTAATAAATATTTTTGAATAATAAAGTATGTCATTACCAAAATTACTATAATAATTATCAAATGATACATTTGAAGTCTGGGATCTAGTCTTGGTGTGTGACTATAGTGTTGCAATTATTCAGGAATCAGTCTTAGAACTCAGTTTCGTTCATTCATATTTTTATTTGATTTAATTCTCCTATGTTCCAGGCACTGTGCTAGCTATTGATGTACATAGTTAGAAAAGATATGGACCCTAAGGAGTTGCATTCAGTTAGGGAAAACATAGAAGTTAAAATTATTAAAGCTGTGTGATAATCTTGGAGAGAGACATAAACTGCTATTAGAGAAGTGAAAAGAAATAAAAGATCCTTAATTAGTCAAAGAAATAGTTTATGGAAGGATAATAGCAAAATTTCCTGGAATAAATAAGATTTCAAATATTTATTAAGAGTAATCATTGTAGTGTAAAGACAATGGTGAACATATACAAAATTAACTCTTTCCCACGACAAAATGTAGAAATACGGAAGGAAAATTTAGGCCCACGGCATTCCATAATATAAGTATGTAGTCTTATTAGGATACAGTATAAGTATAGAGAAAAATAATCATAAAGTTTGATAATTCTTGAGCTTCTTGTTACAAATTTGTAAAGCAGAAATTACTTCTTTTCAACTGTTGTTTTCTTTGCTGTTTTCCTATTATCATTTTCCTTCTACATAGGAAGTATTTACCTACTTATATTTAAGGAACATTTTATAGATCTTCCTGTTTTTCATTCCTAAACAGGCATGCAGATTATAAAAATTCATGATGAAAATTGAAAGGGTAACAATTAATGATACATGTGGATGTACAATGTCTGTTGCATAGAAATTTGAGGGATTGGACATTGAACCTAGTGCCTTGCTCATGGAGGGCGAACCCTCTGCCACTGAGTTATACCCCAAATCCTTACATGACTTTCACATTACAGATGCTTCAGAACCTCCAGAAGCAGTCACATACATTTACCAAGAAAATTTCAGAGCAGAAAAGCCTGCAAGATAGTACACGTACAAAACAACTTCTCTTCCTTCCTACATGAACTACAGCTTTTGTGTGCAAGTCTTTTTACTACTGAAGATTGTATGTGTCTTTCTTTCTTTTTTATCACTGAAAATTAGGTGATAATTGAATAAAGTGTACTTGTAATGTGATGAAACTGGATGACTTTTTGTCTTTCACATCATCATAGAACATATAGGGTGTTGTCTCTGAAATCTGAACTCATTGGCATAGTTCAATACTAGTTTTCTGATGTACACATATATACACATACACGTGAAGAAAATGAGTTAATCTATAGGTTTTCATATCAATTGCAGATAATTTTAATATAGTTATAATTGAATTTAATTATCTGATGCATTATTTCCTAACTAAACAAACATTTTTATTATATGGTAGTCAGGAGGTAGACTTTCTGGAACTTTGCAGGTGCCAATATCCCGGATGTTTGCTAAGCTGCCCAAAAGAATCTAATGATGACTTATTTTCAATTTAAGCACAATATTATTAAGTAGAGATATTTCATAGAGTATTTTAATTAAATTATAGAGATTTTAAAAGAATAAATCAAGATGTATGTGAAATTTATGCATTGAAGGATGTAATAGTAACAGAAAAATCATACATAAAGCTCTGTATCTGTAAAATGAAGGTGTTCATAGAAAATTTTTGTTTAGGAAAATTTTAATAAGATAACTTGTGCAAAGTATGATAAAAGATTGCTATTTGTAGTCCAGGGCCAGGAGTAATAATATATCTTCAAACACACTATTAAATGAATTTTTTTCCTCAGGAATATACCATACTTTAATCATGGAAATATAGAAAGTAATTCTTCGATTCTGCTCTAAACAGAGTATTTGTGTTTGGAAAGGTTATCATTAAACATCTAGAATATACTTCCAACTTCATGTAATTTAATATTATTTAGATAAACATTATAATTGTATAAATTTGTGCACTTAAAATGTGAAGAAAATTTTTCTCTACTCCGCAGACTGAGGAAGTTTTGAGTTTCTGAGTCCCTTAGAGAGTGGCACTTGTTAGACAAGGACATGTGTGTACTCTGGGGTGCTGTCTGTCCTTATTTCTGCTCAGTATGTTAGTTTCCATTTTGCCAACTAAAATTAGTGCAGGGGCTAAGGACATAGCTAATACTAGAGAGTTTCCATAGCAAGCATAAGAACCTCAGTTTCATCTCTAGCACCACAAAAAAGTACATCATATGCTTATAGTGAAATAACTTTCCCCAGCCAAATTATATTGCCAAAAATTTTTATAGATTTGAAATGATTTTTGTACTGCCTAAACTGTGACAAATATAAGATGTAATTTGAAAATTTTACTAAAGAAACAGAAGCTATCTAGTGATTGTCATCATTTTCCTACTTAGTACATAAGAGCATGTGTAGGTTTTTAAAAAATCCGCAGTTATTCCATCACCCTGCTTAGTATTATTTGTCCTTGTTACTCATTTTCTCTTAATCATTCCTAATCAGTCCCCGAGTCTTTTAGATACCTCTGTTTCTCTCTCTGAACTGCCTCCTAGATGTTATTACTGTAATTTATCTCTTGAGTGTTGACAGTTTACTTTGCACTGTTCAAAACACAACATCTTTTTTTTAGAAAGGTGACTAGAATAACAGCATTGTGTTTACAGTAGTCTCAGCAGGCCACTGAATGAGCTTTCATTGAGCTAATACAGCCCAGTCCAGTGTTGAATATAAAGAGGAGGCCAAAATGATCAGCCAGTGGTCAGAGTTCAGAGACATTTTTTAAACTCAAACTCATTTCCATCCTGTCTTTAAAGTTACCTCACTTAAAAGGAAATACAAAAACATTTGCTAATTTTTGCTGTCTGAATTTCCAGTGGCATTCATGTCAGAAATAAAAGTAACTTGAGACCTTTTTAGGAAATGTCTTTGGAACAAAAGACATGACTATTTTCACTTAGCCAAAGTGTGTGTTCTCAGACAGTATTTTAAAATACTTTGAAAACACAACATTAAAATTTGTAGCTATAGATGGAGAGATTTATTAAATGTGTGGCTTTTAAAAATCTACTTTAAAACAGAAAAAATTGAAGGGTGAACAAAAAAGGCATGGAGTGAAAGATAGTCATTCTAAGCACTGTGACAAGCAAGTTTCTGTTTGATAATACAGCCACATTATTTTTTGTCACTGCCTTAGATATGGAATTACATGGTCTGGATTTTAAGATTGAGACTTAAGAATGGGAAAGTTAGTGAAGACTGTTGAACATTGTGTGGAACTCGGCACTGGGAAATCTGACCTCTGGTCTTGGATCCCCTCTCTCTGGACTGTCAGGGTATTTTGTCTGTGGTGGTACAGGTGTGCTTTGTCTCACTGTCCTGTCCTGGGAGACCCAGTTCTCTCAACTCCACCCCTTCTAAAACTTACAACATAGTAATCATTACTTACATATCTGAAAAAAAAATAGGATTTCTGTATGAATAAAATTAACCAAAGACTTACATTTCATGGTCCCTACAAATCAGAATAGAGATATGCAAAGTCATCTTAAAAGTAGAAGAACACTCACACTGTAGTATTAATCGTACTGAAATCTGTTTCTTGTGTAAAGAATAATGACATTCAAAAATTGTGAGCTATCAGGCCTAACTTGGCAGTATCTATTCAAACACTGTCTAGTAGTGAAAGAAACTGAGCCAATTGACACTGAGATTATAGTTTTTTATCAATATCATGGTATATATGAAGTGGATAAAATGGTAGAGAAGAAATGAGGTGCATACTCAGGTAAAGTGAGATATTTACTCATGGAAAGATATGTTAGTCCTTAGTGGTAACGTCTGTGGTCTCATTTAAGGTGATGCTAGAGAGGTGGGTATCAGAGGGGAGAAGACAGCAGCTTTGAAGATAAAGAAATTTCAGATAGTGGGAAAAATAGTATATTTGAAAACTATATAGAAATTATGGGACACAGTTTAGATTTCATTTGAATATCAAGATTATGAAATATAAAGGCACTAGTCAGTACAGCTTTGCAATCTTCTCTAGCAGTTTTCAGGGTTTTAGTATAAGTGTAGTGAGGGAATGTAGTTGAGTTCTACTGGCTTGGACATTTTTCAGATTAACATTGTAGAGAAAAGAGCAAATGAATCACGGCTGTTTTCAAAGGAGTTGTAAGAATTAGCCATCCAATTTTGATCTAGGATGAGGAGATAGAAAGTAGGAGAACTTAATGAAGGTCAGGGGAAGTAAAAACATCTGGGCCTTAAAATCATTGGTGAGTCTGAAAAATTATTAGTTGAGCAAGTGAAATGAAAGGACAGGGACCTAAGTTGTGGGGTGAGTATTTTACATTTGAATTTGGAATGGAGATGTTTGGTTGATGCTAGATTCCAGCTTTTGGCCATTTGTATGTGTCTCAGGTGGAGCATGACTAAAAGAGAAAGGCAAAGGACTGGTGAAATGAAGAATTCAACGCACTTATTTATTTGCTTATTTATTTGGGTACTAGGAATCAAACTTAGGACCTCACAGTTGCCAGGCAGACACTGTGCCACTGAGCAAAATCCCCCTGCCCAGGACACTTAGAGGCAGTGTCATTGAGAGGGATGACTAAAATTGGAACAGGAATGATTTGGGGCCAAGAGGCAATTGTGAAGTCTGGATGATGAGAGAGACAGAGGCCAGTCGGTAACTGTAGCAAGGAGGTTGGAGAGGGTTCTACCACTGAGTAGATAGACTTCAAAGAAATGCAAAAAATTAGAAAAGGAAAGACAAAAGTGTAAAGGGAGTCAGGACACTGGTGGAGGAAAGGGAGAGCACAGGCCACTTACTTGCCCCAAAGTGTGTGGACAGAGGATAGGTGACTGAGAAAGTACCAAGAGAAGTAATGTTGTCAACCATGACACTAAATGAATGCTCAGAATGCCAAAAGCAAGACACCACACTCACAGACAAACTGAAACCCGGTAGTTCCGTAGCATACAGTAAAATGGTAAAAATTAAAAGAAACCACTATTCTGTGTCACTAATGTGGGACTAACCAGTTGCTTGGAGGAGATAATGGAGCTGCATAGGTGAAAAATCACTTCTGAAGTGATTAGGATGAAGAGAGTTTTGAAGCATAATGGGACAACTGAGGCAGAAGAGTTAGGACTCACTAGGTATAGTTCACTGGCTCCAAATACTTTCGTTATTACTCTGACATCCATTGAATGTTCTTCTCTTAATTCCAAGATATGGCCCCGTTGGCTGTAGGCATCTTTATAGACAGAATATGACAGTTTGTCAATAGATGATGGTGTCTTGAACTAGGATGGCAAATGTTTAATATGAGCTTGCCCCTAAGAGATGAGTGTGGTCTCAAGTTACTGGAAAAAGATAGTATTTAGGCTTTCAAGATTAAGACCTATCATTAAACAGTGTTCAGATGAAGAACCACACTGTAAGACCTGCCAGATAATATTAAACCATATTTCTTAATGAGGCACACGTATTTGTATATATAGTGGCATAGCTTTTATTCCAGTAAAGGAAAAATGGAAAGTTAGAAATTCTGAGTTTACCTGTTTTTTTCAATGTAAAAAAAAAAAGTGACAGAGATAACCTACCTAGATATTCATCTGCAGTTTTGTTTACAATTTGTTTTAACTTTCATCTTAAGATTTATTTTTGTCAAAATTTCAAAATACTTTTCTGTTTCATATCATTTAATGGAGCCGTTGAGTGAAAATTATGCCCCATATTGGTAGTCACTTGATATTAAACACATGCTGATTAGTTGTGTTTGATAATTTTGATAATTAAGCTCATAATTGTCCACTTTTCTATTTAGTCATTTATTCTTAATATTAAGTGTATTGTTAAAAGCAATTTTGATTAACTGATATAAAGTAGGAGGTATTATAATCTCAGACTTGAAATGATATTATAAAGCTACAGTGATTTTAAAAAAACAGCATGATACTGGCATAGAAACACATGAGGATCAGTAGAACAGAGCAGAGGATGCAGAATCAACCCCAAGCATGTTCAACTATTTGATCTTTAATCAAAGGGCAAAAAGCATACACTGGAGGAAAAATTGCCTCTTTAACAATGGTGTTGGGAAAACTGGATATCCACATGTAGACCATAACGTTAAGTGACATAAATGACACATGAACTTAAATATCTCATGGTTTCTTTTATATGAGAAACACAAAGTATAAATAATGAGCAAAATGAAAGATAATAGGAAGTAGAGAGAGATCCTTCTCAAATCGGAAGGCGATCTAGAAATGGAAGGAGGGGAAGGGGGAGAAGTGAAGAAGAATGAAAAAAAAATGTTTTGGTGTGTGTGCAAACTCCACACGGGAGTGTCAGCCTTATGTACTGCAAACCTAGACTGTTGAAGATGAAAAATTAAAGCTATGCAGTTACAAAATTTCATGGCAGTCACAGAAGATGAGCGAAAATACTGAGAATACAGCTCACCATGCTTAGCAGAAGCCTCACTGCCTCTTTCTTATCAACCCTCCTTGACTTCTTACTTCTTTTTTTTTTTAATTTTATTTAAGGAGAAAAGAAAAAAAAAGCATGGAAAGGGTACAAGTTATACAGATTTACAGAAAAAAAATGAACAGTAGGAAATCACTAGTTAATGGATTACATATTGTCATCTTAGAAATAATTGTTCAAGTCACAAAATTAAAGCTTGTAAAGTGGACATTCCATCAATGATACTGCAAACAGTTCTGTTCATTGATCCAATAAAACTCTGTGATATCATTTTCTATCTTATACACTTAAATATACATGCAGTTATATAGTTTGGAGCACTTTCTTTTCCTCTCTTTTGTACCATGACTATTACACATTTTGGGTTTCATTGCTCCCATGGTTCTTATTACTTTTTTGGAAGAGAGTAAAACCAAATGTGACATAACAGAACAGAATCGGTCAAGTCAAAAGGGTGGACATAATAGATAATGTAAAAACATAATACAAGGTGATCAACAATGGTTACCATAATGCCTCCCGCTATCTCTAATAGAATTGCCTATATCGTTAGTTATAATACAATTGAACAAAACAATAAAGAATAAAACCGACAAAACCAAAACATTGGAGACATTGTAGGTCTTCAAAAGTAGATAAAAGTCAACAAGAATGGGCGTCATAATGAATCTCATTATCTTCACAGCTGATGCCTAAACTTTGAAACCTGATACTATCCAGCAAAACAGAATAGGGGAACATCAGTTAAAAACCAGATGGTGAGAGTAATACAGGGCTTTAAATCAAGGTAATGAAAAGTCAAAGTGGGTTACTATAATATATACTGCTATTTTTTTCCTTTAATTAAAAGGATAAAGATAAAAAAGTAAATAATGGAGTGGAGATTGAGATAAAAGAGGGCATAACAACGAAACAGCGCAGATCAAAACATAACCATTTAAGCAGAGTAGTGTTTCACCACCAGATAATCCTAACCTAAAAGTAGTTACCATATTGTCTCTTTCTTTGAAATCCTTGAGTACAACTTCGTATACTGTAGCATTAAGTATATCAAAACAATGTAAAACCATTCAAGGGAATGACAGCATTACAGAGTATTTAGAATCGACTAACAGAAAATGAATAATGGTTTCTGTATAATCTTGTCTTTAAAAGGTTTTTGCTTATACCATCGTACATAATAAAATCCAATAAGATACAGCCTATTTAGACCATTGGAGACAGAAGGACAAAAGCTAGATGAGACTTCAAAACAAGATGATACTAAATCAGTATTACCTATTAAGATGTCATTTTCTCCAAAATAGCTGTTCCTATCATCCAATCTTCTCTGCCTCATTTCTGTTGAGCTCTTTTTCTGTCAGTAGCTGTCAGTTTGTCTTCTTCATTTTGTTCTCTGCTCCATTCGTTGTGGCCTCTCTGCCATTATTTCTGGATTCTTTGTATTTTTCTTTTTTTAGAATATCCTGCAATACTCTCTGTAGAGTTGAATTGGTGGTTGCAAATTCCCCCAGTTCCTCTTTATCCTGGAAGCACCTTGTTTTTCCATCAATTTCCAGGGACAGTTGTGCAGGATATCTCAATCTTGGCTGGAGATTATTATCTTTCAAAGCTTGAATTATTTCCCCCCACGCTCTTTGTCATTTGATGGTTTGTGCAGAGAAATCTGCTGTAATTCTGATGGGTGTTCCCTTGTAAGTGGTCTGTTTCTTGTCTCTGACAGCTTTTAATATTCTGTTCTTGTATTGAATTTCTGGAATTTTGATTATTATATGCCTGGGTGTAGCTCTGTTTGGGTTGTAAGTAGCTGGGGTCCTGTATGCCTCATACATCTGAGTATCTTTACCTTTTGCTAAATTAGGAAAATTCCCCTGGATTATTTCTGTGAGTAGCTTTTGTAGTTCATTTGTTTGTGTCCCTACTTCTTCTTTTATGTTCTTAATCCTTAAGTTATGGATCCTCTTATCATCTTCTTGTCTTTGTATTATTGCTGTTTGTTTCTTTGTTATTTTTAAGAAGTTTTTCATTTCATTCTCCCATATTACAAGTCTGCCCTCCAGTTCAGATAGTCTGTCCTTAGTTTCTTTCAAGCTGTTATGCCAGTCTTCGATAGACTTCTTAGTATCTTGGTAGTCCCTTTGAACCTGCTTCATGTATTCTATGCTTTCTCTGTTTTCTCCATCAAACAATTCTCCACTTTTTTTCTGTTCTTCCATTCCACCACCTGTTTTTTCTTGGGTGGTACTTAGCATTTCTCTAACTATTCTGCATACTTCTAGCTTCAGGTCATTGATAACTTCATTCCTGAATTGGTCTATGAGGCTCTCTATATGGCGCCTTATGTGTATTGGTGCGGTGTCTGCTATTGCCTGTTTCTCAGAATTGGGGGCCGAGGAGCCTTTCTTGTTGCTGCCTCTTCCCATGCTGCCTCTTCTTCTCTGTTCCTTATATATGCAAGCTTATATAAGAGGCCCAGCTTCTCTCCCAGTCAGCCACAGCCTGATCGAATTGCGCCAGTTAGGTGTTCCCGCTCACCGCTGTGCACCAGGGAGTTACGGACCAGGCAGCCTACACGTCTCCCCTCCCGGCCACCATCAGGCTCTGGGATCTGGGTTGGGACAGCCTACCAGGTCCCCCCGCAGCGTCACACAGGCCAGGCACTTTTCACCAATCCCATCCGAGAGGGGAATGTGTGGCTGGAGTCGCCACCGTGCCCTGCTCCCGCAGGACTGCTCGGGCCCAGAAAGTCCTCTGCTGGAGTCAAACTGTGGTAGAGTGTCAGTTTCTCTCACTCACCTCACCACAAGTCAGTGCACGCCTCCCTGCCGTTCGCAGATTGCCGTTCTCAGAGCTTCTGCGCGTCTCTCTCCTTGCCGAGCCACTGTAGAGGCAGCCAGCCGCCACGCGGCGGGAAACCCAAATCTTGGCTTCCAATGGCGTGGGGTCCAGCCTCCACACCGAGGCTTTTCTGTTCCTGTTTTAGCACCAGGACTGCATTCCAAGTTGGTTTCTCTCAGCCCAGTTCGTTCCTGAGTCAGCAGAGCATATCTCCACCTGCTTATGTCTCCATAGACCGCACCATTCCTGGCTTCTGAGCCGAGTCTTTCAGAGAGCCTCCGGTAGTTGCTGTTATCTGTCCGCCATGTTCTCCCGGCGACTTCTTACTTCTGTAAATCTTCTACAATAAAAAGTAAGAAATAGTCTGGAAAAGCCCCGCCCCCCCGTCTCTGTCTCTCTCTGTCTTTGTCTGTCTCTCTCTCTGTCTCTCTGTCTTTACCTCTGTACCTCTCTTTTGTTTCTTTACTTGTTTCTAATTTGTGTCGTTTTTGTCCTGTTTTAGTTCTGCTCCTTTTATTAGAATTTTATGACTTTAATTCTTTTATTGCACCCACGAAAACCACAACCCATGTGACTTACCTTTCTCTATAAGAAGTTCAGTTGTTTTCCCCTTACTTTATGATTTATGAGTTAAGGAGTTAAATTTTTGTGGCCTAGTTTAATAGTCAATAACATGTTTTACAAATTAAATTGAATGTAAACTATTGAAGCTCAAATTTTTGCCATATTAAAATTATTATATAACAAAGAAATAGATGGTTGCCTTGTTAAACAGATTAATTTTATTAATTTGTGGCTGAGAATAAGTTACTTTTCACTTATATTAAACATCTGAATGCAAAAATGGCAGTTTGAGAAAAGTTAAACACAGCACTATGAGGTTTGCTGACAGTAGCTGATATTGCCACTTGAACAAAGTTATCCATGTGTCTGCTTCTGTGGAAAGTTTAAAAGTAGCTCTAGGAAGAAATTCTTTCTTTATACTTTTTGAAGATTACTGAGCATCTCATTTTGTTTTAACAGGTGTTCTGAAAGCTTTTCTGTCTTCAAAAAGATTGTTCAGTGTGTGCACAGAGGTCAATTATGGCCAGACTGAGAATCTAAACTTAAAATTTGAAGATAAAAGCTCTTCAAACTCTTAGTGCAGGACCTGCCAGAAATTATTGAAGCTTTGCCTTACAGCTGTCCACACCAGTGATTACTACCACATTTTCTCACTCTTGTCAGTATTCTTTAGAATTCTCAACCCAAAAAGCAAAAAAGTCCTATAATCTTCATTTAAGAATATTTCTATCAGCACCATCTACTTAAAAGAACACTTCTTCTCCTATTGTTATCCACGTGGATGGTCTTATCTCTACTCAAAGTATGCTCTGTAAAATTAGAAATCATCAATACAGTTCTTAAAATGATGAAGTCCATTAGTTTCAAAATTTTCCCCATTTACTACATTAGAGTATATGTGTATTACAAATTGAGAGTATGTGGTAGCATATGTGTATATATTAGACCTTCTATTACATAATTCCAGCTAAGTAAAAATACTGGCTTAGGAAAAAAAGTAGTGCTATTAATAAACAAAGGAAACCATGCAAAGACATTGGGAATGACTTAGTGGAAGAAGGCTGGGTATGGTACCATGCTGCTCAGGTCATTTTGTGTGGGCATCTGAGCCAAATTCATTTTTTATGTCTCTAATTCATGGTTGGAAGCATTAGATTGCAAATAAAATTTGTATGTTCAGCAACTCTCTTGAAATACTTGCTTTTCAGAATGAAATAGGTTACTACTGTCTTATTTTACTAAAATTTGACTTTGTGAATAGATTCAACAAGATTTCAAACTCTCCAAGTGTATTTATCACTTACAATTATCTGTGGCAATGTCTGTCTATCAAGCCTCCCTGCTCATATCTCAGTGTTCATGAACCATAGTGCTCTTTAAGATATTAGAAATCTAATAAAGAAGATACCATTCCAGGAAGTAAGCAAGCACAAAAATCTAATCTAATCTTTTATGTAATACATAGTTGATAACATATTGCAAATTAAACAAGACATATTATTGAAGCTCAAATATATTTAGACTCTGCGTTTTATTCTTATGTTTAAATCATATATCAAGATACTACCCTTGACACTTTCAGAAGAACATAAATCAAGTGACAGAAAATGGTGACATTTTTGCTTTTATGCAGCATTTTAAACTTTATGACATCCTTCAACAAATATTAATTCATTTTAACTTTAAGCAGTTTCAGGTCGAGGAAGAATGTGATCATCATTTTCTAGATGGTACAAGTGAAGTTCAAAAGGATTGAAAGACTGATGAATGACCCACACAGTACTAGTTTGTAGAGAAAACAGGCTGGTAGCAGCAAAGTCAGTGCTTTGAAGTGTTCCGTCGTAAGAAAGAGTCACAGATGAAGTCTTATTAACTTTCTTCTCCACTTTTTGAAATCTTTTAAGATCCCTGGCTATCTGGGAACTTTGCATTTAAAATATAAAGACAGAATTCTGGTCTGTCTTCTGTTATTTGATAGCCATGTGACGCTTGTCATTGATGTTTACTGTTTTCTTACACATGTCAAAGAATACTCCGTAGTCTCTTTTGTGGATTACTTAAATTCTGGCTTTGCTTTCTACAAATCAAAACATGAAACAAAAGGGAATAGTTCACGCAAAATTTCATTTAGAAGGGTCCTCTGTAATGAAGATGTTGGTTTCCTATTAAAAAGTGACTCTTGTCAGCAGACTATCAAAACACCTGAACTCCTGACCTTCCTCATTTTCGCAAGGCCTGGCCCTTTTACACTGGGGTCATATGGGCCACCCCCAAAAAAGAAAGTGCTGACAAGATGACTGAGTGCTTTTCTAAGATACAGACAAATATCATTCCATGCTGCCACAACATTTTAATGAGGGATTTCCCTCAGAAGTAAAAGAGAGTCAAACCGCACCTCCACCACTAGGCGTTATGTGATTGCAGGCAAGTTTGTGAGATGATGTGAGTTTCTTGTACACGGTAAAACAAATTTTTGAGTGCTTTTTATTTCATTAAAATAGAAATTGTGAAAATTTGTATACACTGAAAAGGGGCTATCCAAATGTGTGTGTGTGTGTGAGAGAGTCCTCATAAAGTACGTGGTATACTTAAAAATATTTGTAGTCCCATGTCGGAAAATGTAATGTTTCCTTAATCTCCATGAGTTCTAAAGCAAATAATCAAAGCAAGTTAGGAGTGGGTATTATGTACAGGAAACTCACATGACTACAGCCTGGCCTGTGACTTTACTGTAATTTGTTTGTCATCATACTTTTACCTTTTTCAGGGACTTTTATACTCGTTCTTCTCATGACACTTAACTCCTCAGATACCATGGGGAATTATCTTTCTGCTGCTCTATCAGGACTTCATAAAATTTGAGCTGATGCGCTGTACTGCCTCCACCCTTCATGGGTAATTCATCGCCCCTCTCATGCCATTAACTTGACGCATGTTTGAGCCAGACGTAGTTAGACTTTTAACCTACTCTCTCAGCTCTAGGCTCTTTACTCCCTCCCTGTCAACATGAATTTTGCAAAAGAGAGTGTCAGATAAAGGGTTGATTTCTGTAAGAGCTGACATATGAGATCACTTTTAAATGTCATTATTCAAAGAATATGCTCTTCATTTTCATTGATATAATAGGAAAAACATTTTGGGGTTGCCAGCACAAGCATGCCCAGAATGCTGTGGAGACAAGCAAGGACATTAAACTGGTGACTTGATGCCCTCAGTGTTCAATTGCTACAGGTCATCTCAATTCAGACCTAACTTTCTGACTATGGAGATAATCAAGAGCATAACACTGGATGCTCAGTTTAGATTCACAAATATTCCTAAAATTCCCTTGAGATCATAGATGATAATGCATTTTTCTAACTTTAGTGATACAAATATAATTGTTATTTTCTATTTTATTTATGTGATTAGATAGTAGTGGGATGTTGTGCCAGTATTTTTAAATGATGAAAGTAACATTGAGTTACTTTCACTTTATATAAATCTATAAAACCTACACATTTCTATAAATTCATATATTTAATGCTTTACTCTTTACTTTCTTAAAATTCAGTTAAAAGTTTCTTTTTTACACAATATAGCCAAATAAATCTCCTATATAACTAAATCATCTTGAAAATAGTTTGAAACATGATACAAAAATGAAAGTAAAATTGTCTTTTATAGCTCATGAATATAATTTGAGCACTCCCCTTGGTGCTTTGTGATTTAGGTGCAGACGGCTAAGGTATAAATAGTATGCCACCACTAGATTCCTGAAAAGTCATTTTGATTTGAGACATACTTAATTTCAACCTTGAGACGTAGGTTGAAATGTTAGAAGAAAATGCTTTTGCTACTAGGAAATCTCAATAATATTCTCATCATAACCATAACATGTTAAACCTTTTCTGAGGTTGGTATATTTCATTGGATCGTTTTAATGTGCTCTGGCTAAAGAATATCAATATCACTCTTCAGATAAAAGGTAGTTCCAGTAATGCTTGATGACTGAGCATCATTTGTAGTACAAATGATGGGGTGCCTGTGGCTTAATGACCACTAATTTTTTTTTCAGTTTATGATGCATTGCAGCCATTAGTAGTAACCTGCTTTCCATCAGTTCAAGAGGAGTAAAAGTTCTGTTTGTGATGAGTTTTATTTCTTGTCAGCAGATGGAAAAATATGCCCATTTTAAGAAGAAAAGGAGTCTGCAGTAAAGAAGCATTAGTTCAGAAGTCTCAATTCTTTGTAAAAGTTCTCAAGTATTTTCTATTTCACTGTGCCTCATAGGTAACCTGAAAGTATTTCTAAATGAAAGAATTAGCCCTGATGATTTTGAATTATATTCAAACATAAATTTTTCGTGCAGTTTTCACTGGATTTTGAACAGTTTCTTCATATTTATCAGACACTTTTTCAGTTAATAATGGATTATAAATTGACACCAATATTACATTAAAATGCCAGTGTTTTAGTTGACTGTATTACTGAGAAAGAGGAAATTTAGACCAGTGTATTGGAATTCTCAGAAGTGATTTTTGTTTAGTAATAGACCTTTTAAAATAATCAATGCACTCTCAAACCTCCTTCCTCTTGTAACATCATTAAATCCTTTTGGACTCTGTCCTTTTAGGCATTTGATTACTAACAAAGTGGTGATGTTTTCTAATTGATTTTGCTGGGATAAAAAATGTTCTGGGCACTTGGGCAACCTCGTAAATTGAATAAGACTTCACAGTTTTTAGCACAGTTTAATGACGTGGACTCTTCATCTTGAGGTTCTCCTTGCTGTAGTTTGTTCTTTCATAGCTTTCGCACAGTTTTCAGCCAGATTTCTTGCCTACTAGAAAAGCCAAACTATCAAGGTACAGCATGTACAGATACAAATTCCTTGTAATGAATGTGATCATTATATATGCCTCAAATATACCAATGAACTCAATTCATTAAAAAAATAAAGAAAAGTATATCTGACAGTGACTTTGGTATGGTTCTATTTCTGTCCTGCCAGCTAATATACGAGCTCAAGTGGGACAGTTGTTGGTTCTTTAATGTTTCAGTATCTGTAGGTTGTTGCTGTAAACCAGCAAATAAATGGTTTACAAAAAGCTCATTGTACAAAGACCTCACCATTACAAGCTGGTAATGCTTTGTCTCTACAGTATGAGAGAGTAACCACCATTCTTATATTTCAGTTCATTATTTGCTGGTTTATGAAGTTTATACTTTTAAAAAGCACCAGTCTGTGTATTCTTCTGATGTCTTGTCACAGAGATAGTTGCACTTTTAAAATGCATGTGCACATCAACTGCAGGATAGATACCTAGACTAAACTGTTTGGCTTAGCACATTTGTCACATTTGATTTGAGTGGCTTTAGGTTTGATTTGAAGGGACTTTAACAGTCTATGTCATGGCAACACAAGAATGACATCTTTCTGCCAATGAAAATTTCATCTATAAAATATGGAACTATACCCTAATATTTACATAGATAATCTATTTCATGCTAACAAAAATACAGTTCTTCAAAGTATGTATGTGAGAGACTGTGACATATAGCTATAAAGCTGAACTGACAAAGGAATTTAAGGAATCTTAGAAATAAATTGAGTGTAGTAAGACTTGCAGAATACTTAATCACAATGTACTCGCATACACTGAATTTGTCTGCTCATTGGATGCTGAAGCAGGGTTCAATATTGATATCATCTGTGTGCTGCAATTAAAAAGTTTGGAAGGTGATTTGCTGAGTAATGACAGAATAGCAAAAAATGGACACTTGGAATTTGAAGAGATTTGGAAAATATATAAAATAAATCATTGAGCAAAGTTTACAAGACTTAAAAGTATGATAATAGAATGTCTGAACAACTTGTGGATAGGTCCTCCTCAAGAAGATAACCAATCATGAATTTCAATTAGTTTTGATTCCTTACTAAACTAAGAGAAATTAATAACATCAGATGACTAAACCATTTCTAATGACTAACTGGTGACATTGTCAGAAATCTTGAGTAGCACAGCTTGCTACTAGCAGCCAAAGAAAGAATGTATTCAAGCTGGATTACTATATTCTTAAAGCAAGGTGAGTCAAAAACAGGGAGACTTTTGTTTTTAAAGCAAATTTGGCTATTTAATCTGATGATAAATACCTAATTTGTTTACCTGTACTTTTCAAAGGCACAAAGGAAATACCTGCCAGTGAACATGCAATGCCTTATACGCATCTCATGATGCATCCTACTGTTTCTTCAGGAGGATTCTCCTTTCTCCTCTGATTTGCCACTGTGAATTTATAATGATAGAGGGAAGTACAAATTTACAGGTATCCTGCTGAATTTTTTAAAAAATGAATTTCCCAACTTCAAGTTCTACCATAGGCTAACTCTCTGCTCGTGTTTAAGCTCTGTTCTGTGTTTAAACATTCCTCCTGCCCACTGCTGATATTTCAAGCTTTTACTTGCACTAGTTTTGACTGCACCTGACAGAATAGCTGGCAGCTGTACTGATGCACGCTGCTGCTTGCCTTAGAGGAAGGACATGCTGATGGCTGTCTGTCACTGATCGCTGGTGAAAGACGATGAGCACAGAGTATAAATTACCAGGAATGAAACCTTTCAAGTGCAAATGAACTACTTGAAGATATTGTTAATTTTTTTTAGATTAGCTGTTTGTTTTCAGAACATCTCCGGAATTTCTCCTGCAATAAGTAAAGAAGATAATCCTTTATTCCTGGAGCACTTTGAAAATCCTTACCCACTGTATTTGTAAATGTGGTATGAGAAAAAGCAGACTTTTCAGTGCTAGACAGGGTTTGTCCTGCCCTACAATAAGAAAATAATTTTAATCTGAAATTTTGAATTTGGTACCTATGTGGCAAAGCCTAAACAATAACATTTTGGTCATCCTTTTAAGATTATGATACAGTGTATTAACTACAGTTATTCTTGAGTTACTTTGTTATAACATTTGTTTTATTTTTTCATAGGAGTAAAAATGGTGCTTTTAAACATTTTTGTTAATATCTACTTGTATTACATTAAAATTAAAAAATAAAAAACTTTAGAGTGTGAACTCAGTTGATAATTTCACATTTAACATAGAGCCAAACCAAGGAGGCTTCAAGTTTATGTGTTATTGCTACTAATTCTCCTTTTCTGCAGAGCATCATTAATAGTACTCACTTAGTTCTGTGTGTTTTAATACCTTTATTAGGGTTTTCCATTTACATCTAAACTTAACAGAAAATTACTATTCTCTTTTTTTTCCTTTAAAGAATACTGATAAAGTAGACAGCAAAACATTTAGGAATTATATAGATGAGGATTTCTTTGCAATTTTATTTTTCTCCCTAAGTCAGAAGATAAAATTAAATGTTACGTTTAAAATAAATGACAGTTTACTACCAAGAAGCATGTATTCTCACACATGCATGTACACATATGCACATAGAATGACAATAATAAAACCAATAAAAAGTAGTATTGTTAAATTAAAAACTAGGAAAAGTAATGAATTGTGTTATCATAAAGTTATCAGACTATGCATTTGAACAAAGCCACAATTAAATGTTGACATATAACAATGAATTGTCATTTAATATTCACATTCAAAATTTTTATAGCACAATAATACAATATATTTATAATCTGTTATAAAGTTATATCAACTCTTCTGATTGCTTTAGTTTAAAAATTGTATGTATATATATATATATATATATATATATATATATATAATAGATTTTAGCAGCTAAGACATATACAGAAATTGTAATTCTGCTACTCCAAAAAAAAAAAATAATAATCTAACTTTGGCTTTGTGAAACTGAGCCATGGAAACTTGAGACTTTAATTAGTTAGACTACAGACAAAGTATGTTGGCATTCAGAAGCTAGTCTGAATTTTGCTATCTCTGAATGTAATACTATTTGAGGAGAAATCATAAAAGTATTCCATATTTCAGATTTTGTTAAACTATGTGAGTACGATTCTAGGTCCTCTCAGGGACTTAAAAGGGGCCTGTGTAAATGTAGCACTGCGGAGACAAACTGCCTTAGCTTTACATCACTGTCACTGGGGTATAATAAAGAAGACCTGAGTCAAGAAGTAGATTGGAAAATAGCTTCATTAACATTATGTAATTTTTGGATAGCATTGTATGTAGATTTTTCATGTCAAATATACAAGCAAGTACACTTTTTAGAAAGCTCTTAAATTCTTTCATTGTTCAATCCACCATAAAAATTTGCATATATCTTGACAATGTACTAATTGAGCAGTTACATTTGAAGCTTTACCTAATCTCTGCAGCCTTCACAGTGAGGAGTTATGGAGCCAGAGTGGATTTCACAGGACATGAAGTATACATTATTAAATAATCCATTGGCAATACCTACCTTATTTTCAATGTTAGAAACATTTATATCCTTTCAATGTTAGACAGTAGATTTTTTTTTTCAGAACAGACAATTTAAGCAACATAGTGTTTCACCACAAGACAACCCGACATAACAGTAGCTACCATAGTGTCTCTTTCCTTGAAATGTTTGCGTATACCTTCATATACTATAGTATCAAATATAACAAGACAGTATAAAACCATTCAAGAGAATGAAAGTATTACAGGGTATTCAGAACCAACTAACAGAAAATGACCAATGATTACTATATTATCTCCTTGTCCATAAGAAATGTTGTTTATACTATCACATATAATAAAATCCAATAAGATACAACATGATAAAACTGATGGAGACAGAAGAACAAAAGTTTGGTAGGACTTCAAAACAAGATGATACTAAATCAGCACTAGCTTTTATAATGTCTTGTTTTCTTCAAAATAGCTGTTCATTTCATCACAGGCAATAATATCAAGCAGCCCAGAATAAAGCCATTCCAATTAATGAGTCAAAACTTTATAAAGCTTCAAGGCCACATACTGGGGAATCATGATTACTGCATATTTTTATGTATTCTTACCATTTCTTACACTAGAGAGACTATTCGGTATTTGTACATGTGAGTTTGATTTATTTCACTTATTAGTATGGTCTCAAGCTGTGTCCATTTATTTATAAGTGTCTCAATGTGATCATTCTTTATAGCTGAGTAGTACTCCATTATATAAAAATACTACAACTTTTTTATCCATTCTTCAGTTGATGGACACTTAGGTTGTTTGGTTGTTTCCAAGATCTGGCTATTACAAATTGTGCTGCTGTAAACATGGGTGCACAGATATCATTATGTTATGATGTTTTTAGTTCTTCTGGGAATATGCCCAGAAGTGGAATAGCTGGGTTGAATGGGACTTCCAATCCCAGCTTTTTGAGGTATCTCCAGACTGACCTCCACAATGGTTGCACCAGTCTGCCCTCCCACCAACAGTGCAGGAGAGTTCCTTTTTCCCCACAGCCTCTCCAGCATTTTTTGTTGGTAGTTTTCTTGATCCTGGCCATTCTTTCAGGAGTGAGATGGAATCTCAGTGTGGTTTTAATTTGCATTTCTCTAATGAGTAATGATGATTAACATTTTTTCATGTACTTATTTGCCATTTGTATTTCTTCATCTGAGAACTGTGTATTCATCTAAGATGCTCATTTTTGGATTGGATCTTTGAATTTTGGGGGTCTGATTTTTTAAAATTCTTTATATGTTTTAGACAGAAGTCCTTTGTCTGAAGGACAGTTAACTAAGATTTTTTTCACAATTTGTGGAGTTTTTTTTTCACTATGCTGGAGATTTCTTTTGATGTGCAGAAACTTTTTAATAAGCCAAACAGTAGATTTCTAACTCTTCCAGTATTTGGTTTGAAAATTCTTCCACGTTACTCAAATGCTTTATTACTTATAATGGAACATATAAAATCTCAAGTTGTTTCTCTCGATAATTTTCTTTTTAGTAACTTTTAGAAATTATAGATTAATTTAAATTTTGTGGAATTTGAATCTGTTTGTTCCACTCTGTTATTTTTACTTTTGCTCCACTAATAAAAATTATTTTCTTTAACTTTTTAAAATAATGATGGCAAATTTTGTTTTTTTAAAGTAAGTTTATTAGTATAATTTAGATAAGCATAATGATCACATTCATTACAGGAAATCTGTACCTGAACATGATACATCTTAGTTCCCCTTTTTTTCCCATTCTCTTCTCCTCCCTTCTCTTCAATCCCTCTTCCCTTCCTTATTTACAAAACTTAGTTCCCATTTTATCCTTTCCTCATTTTTCTTTTCCCCTATATCCCCCCCCACCCCCTGTTCCCCTTGAAAAATTATGGAACTTTCTGTTCCACAATATCTGTTTTATATTTTGGTTCTTATTTACACTTTAGGTTTCTCATACCTGAGAGACAATGCGATGTTTACACGTCTGATGTATTTCACTTAAGAATATGGTTTCCAGGTCTGTGCATGTATCTTTAAATGCCTTTTTTGTGACTGAGTAGCATTCGATTGTATAAAGAAAAACTGCATGTCTTTTTATTCATTTGTAAATGGGCATTTGGGTTGTTTCCAAGATTTAGCTGTTATAAGTGGGTGGCTATAAAAATGAGTATGTGTATGTTTCACTGTGGTACGATGCTGTTACTTCTTTGGGGAAGGCACCAAGAAGTGAAATAGCTGGGTCAAATTGAACCTCTAGTTCTGTTGTTGTTTTTTAGTTTCCAATGATTTCCACAGTGGCTGCATCCATCTACTCTCCCACCAACAGTGGAGAAGGATTCCTTTTCCTCTACATCTCTGCCAGTATTTTTTATTGGTTGATTTACTGATAATAGCTATTCTTTTGGTGCTAAGCTACAATCTCACCATTGTTTTAATTTGCATCTCTTGAATGATCAGTGATGTTAAACATTTTTTCATAAATTTATTTTCCATTATATTTCATTTTGGATGCCAAATTTTGGAAGGGGTCTTCAAATTTAGTGAATCTGATTTTTTTCAGTTCTTTATACCTCTAAATATTAGTCCTTTTTCTGAAGAATAAACTGGCTATGACCCCCCCCCCTTTCAGGTTGACTTTTTACTCTGATGGCTATTTCTTTTGCGGTGGCAAAGCTTTTTAATAAGATGAGATCCCAGTTGTTGATTCTTTGTGATATTTCTTGTGTGCTCATGGTTTTGTTCACAAAGTCTTTGCCTACACCTGTGTCTTCAAGAGTTCTATTTAATTCCTCTTTCCACAGATTTAATGGTTCTATTTTAATATTTATATCTTTGATCCATTTCAAATTTGGTTTAGTTCACAGTGATATATGTGAGTCTAATTTTAGTTTTCAGCATGTGGACAGCCAGTTTTTCCAACACCATGAAGAGTCTTTTTCTGGTAAACATGTTTGACCCCTTTGTCAAAGGTAAGGTAGCTGAGTGTGTTTGAAGTTGTTACTGCCTTTTCTGTTCTGTTCCTTTGATCTTGAGGTTTTTTTTTTTTTTAATAATACCATACTGTTTTTATCATAGTAACTCTGTAGTATAACTTCAAGTCAGGGGTTGTGATGCTCCCTGATTTCTCTAGTTCAGTAAGTTATGCTGATGTTATTTTGTTTGAGATTGCATTAAATCTATGTGACAGTTTTGGGAATATGAACCTTTTTACTGTGTTAGTTCTTCCTGTGCTTAAAGTAAATCTTTCCATTTTCTGATTTATCTTTGATCTCTTTTTCAAAGTGCTGTATTTTTCAATGTAGAGATCTTTTATTTACTTTGTTACATTGATTTCTAAATATTTCATTTTTTCTATACTATTATGAAAGGTATTGTTTCCCTAATTTTTCTCTCAGTGACTTTGTATCAAGGAATACTCTTGATTTTTGAGTGTTGACTTTGCATCCAGTTATGTGACCAAATCTGGTTATTAGATCTAGAATTCTTTTGGTGGAGTTTTTGAGCTCTTCTATGTAAAGTATCAACATGTGCAGCTAAAGATAACTTCTTTCTTTCCTACCTTTATTCCTGTTATTTCTCTCTGTCTTGTATAATTGTGCTAGCTAATGTTTCCAGACTACATTGAATAGAAGTGGTGACAGTGAACATCCTTCTCTTGTCCCTAGTTTTAGAGAGAAAGTTGCAGTATTTGTCCATTTAGTATGATGTTGGTTGTTGTATTGTCATGGGTGGCTTTTATCAAATTGAGATAAAGTCCATCTATTTCAATTTTCTGGAGGCTTTTTATCATGAACAAGTGTTGGAGTTTGTTAAATGCTTTTTCTGCACCTATTGAGTTGATCATAAGGTTTTTGTCCTTAGTTCTGTTAATATGCTATATTACATTGATTGATTTGCATATGTTCAACCTCCAACATAGGCCATGATTTTGTATGCAGTGGATTTCCATTTGGTGTGGTGATTTTATCCGACTGGAAAAGGAGAACTTAAGACAGATAGAGGACAAAACAGAGTGCTAGCTGAAGAGAAGCAAGGCTGAACGACAAAACATGATCACTCAAACTTTGGGAAGGTGGAGAAGAGCACAGGACAGAAGGAGAAAGCAAAAGAATTTTGAGGCAAAACAGAAAGACTAGAGACAGTTTTCATTCACTTGTAAATCTCAGAGACTACCAAAGGAATGACCAGTGAGGAAAGAGAGAGGAGGGCAGAGAAAACAAACCAAACAATAAAAGGCATAACATATATAACTCCCCACAGAATTTAGGGAAAAAAAGAGAAGAAATTTAAAAATAAATTCCGCAGGGCTCCAACTTTGGTGTTAGTTCCCTCGTCAGAGCTGAAATCTATACTGAGTAACTCCACCGAGTCTGCAAGAGGGCTATTGCTGAGTGCAGGGCTGATCTTGGCCAGAGTGCTGACTCCCCTTACACAGGGTGGTCGTAGGGCAAGGAGAGTGCCCTTGTTCACATCTAACCAAGACTGTTTGCCCTCCTGGTCATTGGGCAGGTGGTGGTGCCCTTTGCTTGTTTGCTTATTTTATGTGCTGCAGGTCACAGAGTTGGGCTTAAAGGGTGCCGTTGTCCTGTTACCAGCCAATGCCAATGCCTCTTGCCTATTTGTGCCTCTGGACTAAGGATGGTGGGAGGAGGGGTACAGACTGTTACTTCTAGTAGTTTGCAGCTGGAGCCAAGACTGGCTTTTGGCATTTGCCTGATTGCAGTCTGGGTTTCAGTTCCTACTCCTCAGCGAAGTTTTTCCTGTCTGCTGTCCAATTGCTGGCTGGCTGTTGTGACTGGATAGCCCTTCTCTCATTCCACTCCAGGTGTTGACACTGTAATGACCTCAGAAGTGTTCTGCTGCTGGAATCCAAACATGCAAACAGTTTCAGATAAAATGGTGGTTTGCAACTCTGGTTTACTCACCAACTGATGACTGTGGGGTGTGCCACTAAGGAAAGTGTCTTGTGATCTCATTGCTACCTCTGACTACACAAGACTCCCCCAGGTCAGGTTTTAGTCTCCCAGTGAAGAGCAAAGTTTCTTTCCCTGAGCCCTCCCTTCCAGGTCAGCTACACAGCTGCTCATTCTGCACCACATAGTGTCCAATCTTATGCCAAATTTTAGTATACAATTTTATTCATACTATAGATTCCTCTGCAAATTCCATTGGCAATTGTATGTCTACCAATGAGAATCTGGTATCTGACATTAAACAGTAACCATGTCATGTGAACAACATATTTACTTGCTAAGAGAAACAAGTGAATCTGTTTGGGAATAATTCCTTGGGAAGGATGATGACCCAGTGCCCCAGGAATTTAAATGTTTGTTTTTATATGGTTATCTATTTGTTCCCTTGGCATCAAGACTCGGTAAGACATAAACTCATAGTGTTTTCATGGTGTCTAGGCATAAGTTTCTACATCTGTAAATTGTCATTCTAAGGGAGAAGTAAGTAAACAGTGGGCTTTAGGCAGTATTGCATTTGATCTGACCACTTGTGCTCACTGGATTTTCTGAAGAGCCATTTGTCTTTCTTTGGGTCCACACATGTCTACCACCAAGTAGGATAGGTGATAGGTGATATACTTTGCCCTGGTTGAATTGTTGTTGATATAATCTGACTCAAGGTTAGTCAAATAGAGGGAATCTTTGCCAATACTACTTTTTATGGGTTTTCTCTGCATCTGTAGTCAAAGTTGTTTTTGCTTTAAACTACTTTTGAGAAATTCCTTATTTCATATATCATACACCAGAATGTTGTGGATGTGTAAGGAGCCTTTCTTTTTATTTCCTGTCTCAGAATTCTCCAAAAGAAGGTTACTTACTAGGTTGTGTCATTGTAGTGTATCAAAATAGAATATGATAAAATAAATTCATAATTACATTTCATTTATTGCACTGTTATGTATTTAGGGCACATTATGAATTCAATAAAATATCTTCAAAATTTTGAAAGCTGTGTATTCCTTGCATATTATTTATTTGCATACTAAAATTACCCATTGACATTGCAGAAATTCCATTTAAGACTCATTTTCCAACAAATAAGTATGTCCAGAATTAAAACACATCTAAAGATTTTTCTTTGAATTGTCTTTCTACTAAAAATTATTGCAAAGAATAGAAATGATAACTTCTGGAATTTTAGTATCAAAATGATTTGATACTAACTAGAACTGATTGAATATAAATGGATGAATGATCATGGGACAAAAATGGCATTATATTTAGTTCTTTTATGAACATATTTTCATAATACTTTTGGAAATTATTTTTTTTTATGATTTTTGGGGGAGAAACAACTCCATTTATTGTACCTTGAGAAAAAATTAAAATCTCTAGGAATCACTTTCATCAAGGAGGTGAAAGATCTCTACCATGAAAATTACAAATCACTAAACAAAATTGATGATACTACAATATGGAAACAAACAAACAAAAAATGGGCCTGGTAGCACATGCCTGTAATCTCAGAACTTAGAAGACTGAGGCACAAGAATCACCATGAGCTGGAGGCCTCATGGGCCTACTAGTGGGCTACCTAGTGAATTCAAGGCCAGCCTAACCACATGATGAGATCCTATTTTAAAAAGTAGATACAAAAGACCTCCCATATTCATGGAACAATCGAATTGATATTATTAACCAGTTTACGCTAAAGAGTTGCAATGCTTTGACTTTTTGCATGAAATCCATATATATTACCAAGAAGAATTATTTATTTTATTTAAGAGAAAAAAGACACAAAAAGAAAACAAAAAGCAAAAGAAACAACAACAACAAACAATACAATAACAGTATAGGTTTATAAAGCAAGATGATAGGAATTTGACAATGGTTGTAATATTGCGTATTGTTACCTTCAAAAGGTTGCTTAGAGTTATAGATACAGACATGTAAAGTTGATATAATCATGTGACTATTAACTGTGCTTTTCCAGTGCTAATACAATTATAGCTATCATTTTAGCTATCTTATGTATATATGTGCCTATATATGTATATATACACACACACACAAATTTAGGTCTTTTCCTTTCCCTTCCTTCTTTCCTCCTTACCCCTTTCCAAATTGCTTTTCCTCTTTGGGCGATTTCTTACTCTTATACAGTATTTTTTATAGATTTTAGATTATATATACTTTCTCAGTTTCTTACACTAGGGAGACAATATGGTTTTTACACATTTTTAATCATTTTTATATTCTTTATGAAATCACTTAATCTATTTTTTTTTTTTTTTTAGTTCTTTGGGCTCCTAGGCACTATATATTTAAATTTATTCTAATTAAGTGTTATATTGCAGCAGATTTGATTAAATGTGATAATTAGTATATTAAATATAAGAATTGACTGCAAAGATATCTTGAGTGAAATGAATGGATTTCTTATCTGTCTTATACATGAATATGCCCTATGCAAAGTAAGCAAATACAGGTTTTAATCTCAACCACTGCATATTCCTCTTTGGTTCATAGAAGTAGGTGCTAAGGAATATGTTCAATTAAAAAATAGATGACAATAGAAAGCATTTGATTTAAGAAGTATTTATCAAATCTTTGAACTTACCAAAAACATAAAATGATTGTTAATAAAAATTATTTCTAATGATTTGTCAGGAAATAACTTCATTATCTTGTCATTATTTTGTTAAAAACACAGAATTGAAAACCATCTTATTTACAGAAGAACTGGGTTCTCAATTTCTGACTTTATCAAAACATTTACTCAAATTTACTAAATGATAAATGTTTCAATTTATCATCTGGTTGCAAAATTCTAATCCAATATAGTATGCTCATAAGAGATAGAAACATATGACTTTGTTATTATGGACCCAAAATTCATAATGCTGTATCCCTAATTGCAGTGTGACTAAATTTCAAAAATTAAGGAAGTAATTAAGGTTAAAAGCAGCCTTAAATTTAGAGTCCATGACTATAGAAACAGCATTTTAGACACCGGAGTGAACCCCTTCTCTCTTCACTCCTTCTCTCCCTCTCCCATGAATGTGAGTCCTAGTAGTCAAAACGGAAAAAAAAAAAAAGACTATCTTGCGGACACCTTAATCTTGGTCTTTCCAAAGTCCAGAGCATTGATAAATAAATTTCTGCTTTTGAAACCATACCTTGAGTGGAACTTTGTTATGGGAGCTCTAGCAAACAGACACATTTGTCAATAAAGTATTTGTGATGAAAAGTTTTACCCTGTGTTTTAAGTACATATTTATTAATGTTTTGGAAACACAGATTTACTATATTGTGTATTTGAATAATAACGTCCCTATTTGAATTGCCAAATTTGGTCTCTACTCTCAAACTAATCAATTATATTGTAATTGATTTCAGTCAAAAATCTCAGTGTTTTAAGTTCAAATTTAAGTTCAAATAAACATTTAAAGTGCACTAAAATTATTGTAAAAATATTGAAAGAAAAATAACTTACTATAGTCAGCCATAAAACTGTCAATTAAAATATTGATTTAACATGTTTATGTTTTATAAACATGTTAAAAGCAAGAATAAATTTATTTATTGTTTCTGATATGTATTTAGCTGTATTTCAGTACAATATGCAGGTAAGTTCATTTATGAAATAAAGATGTGGTAACAGGCACAATATTATTTAGTAAATATGTAAGACCTTAAAATAAATTATAAATATTCAGAAATAACTTGCCTTACTTCAATATACATTATTTTCAGGATTTTTATAAGTTAAATAAAAATAGATGTGATGCCAAAATTTATTTTGTCTCAAAATTACCTTTGTGTTTTGTCTTTTTATTAGAAAACATAAAACATTAACTTTTCTAAAATGTAGAGCTCTCATATTTCTGTGTAATATTATAAAAATACTTAAGTGGTAGCATGACACAAATTGATTCTATATGAATCATGTAAAATTTTATTTGTGAATTTACCATAAAACTTGGTACCCTAGAAAAAAGTTTCACTACAATTAAAAAATAAATAAATAAAAAGAGCTTTAAGGACCTGAAGCCACATCCCTCTGTTCTTCTTTTGAATGAATGTTTTTCTTTTGAATGAATGATGTGTTGTAGGCATGAGTAAAAAGCTGAAAGGAATTAATTTAAATTCTAAAATTGCTAATTTAACAAACTAATTTTATTCAATTCTCATTAGAGTCTCTCAAAAATAATCAAGTCTTTTGAATAAACTTAAGTAGAAAAAATTTAACTCAGTAAAGAAAAATCCCTATTTTGCTGCCCATACTACAGTGCCAACTTCTGAACGTTTAAAAACAAACCGAAATGCTTAAGGTAGAAAGTCTGCACTATACAGCAAAGAAGGTGAAAAGAGAGAAATTCAGAAGGTTGCACGGCATTTTAGGCTTTTTTGTTTATGTTTCTTTAACTTCTTTGCCCTTATTAATCATTAAAAACATTTAGCAAAATTCCCTTTCCAATTATCTGTTTTTGTTGTTGTTGTTGTTGTTGTTTTGTCTTTTTCCTTTTTATCGGTACCGGGGATCGAACTCACGACTGCCTGCTTGCAAGGCAGGCACTTATGCCGCTGAGCTAAATCCCCAGCCCCACCAATTATCTCTTTGTTGCTCTCTGGTTTTTACATGGATTTCTGTGAAAGAGGAAGGCAAGAAAACCCTTAGATTTAGTGTTTATGTAAATTAAGTATGAAAACAATTAAATTCCCTAAAGTATACCTGTAGAAATTTGTTAGGTACTGTCCAGGGTAAGTACATCTTAATAGAAAACTCCCAGTTTGCTAGGTTGACACTGCAGTTTCCTCTGTGGAGAACGTCATCTTATCTAATACTGAGGTTTCCCTCACTCACCGTGGCAACCTCAATACTCCTTAAATTCTCTTGGGAACTGCAGCATAAGCCCTCCACAGTAACTATCGAATTGCAAGAGTAGTTTTTGATGTGTCTGCCTAACTCTCATTGAATAAACTTTGACTTCATCATAGGGAATGTGTACCTGTTCATAATATACCAATTCTTTTTTTTTTTTTTCTTATCCCCCTTCAATCCATCTTCTCACTTACAGAAGTTCTGTTTCCATTTTTTCTTCTATTCCTCTTTTATCTTTTTCTTTCCTTCCTTTCCCTCTCACCTCTTCTTTGTTTCCCTTCACATTTGAACATTTTCTTCCTACTTTCCTATATATGTTGTCGGTTTGGTCCTCATTTACCCTTTCAGTATCTCACTCAAGGGAAACAATGAAATATTTAAACATATGCATGCAGTTTATTTTACTTAAAAATATGGTCTCAAAGTGCACTTGTTCACCTAAAAAAATGTCTCGAGTTTATGGTAGAGTAGTACTCCACTGTATATAAAAACATATTTTCCTTATCTATTGCCTTGTCTGTTGATGGGCATCTGCACTTCCAAGATTCAGCTACTATGAGTTAGGCTACTGTGAAGATGGGTGTACAGTATGATTCATTTAACTTTTTCAGGAAGATACAAAGAAAGGGAATAGCTGGGTTAAATGGATCTTCTAGTTCCAGTTTTGTAAGGAATAGCCACACCGATTTCCATAGGTTGTACCAGTTTACACTCCCACCAACAGTGGAGAAGTGTTCCTTTGTTCCAACAGCATCACTAGAATTTGTTATTGGTTGATTTCTTGATGCTAGCCATTCTTTCTGGAGTGAGATGGAATCTTAGTGTTGTTTTTGTTTTCATTTCTTGGCATCTAATTTTTAATAGCAGTGAATTAGTGAAATCTGTTCTTCATGTTAAGTTACAAAGGAGTGAAGTGTGTGTATGCCTCAGAATGCAGAGATTCACTTTCACATTTTCGTGTGTGTGTGTGTGCAACACTGAACATTGAACCCAGAATCTTGCATACACCAAGCAAGTGGTCTACCATTAAGCTACATCCCAGCCCTCTTTATAATATGTTTAAAATTTTTAAACAAGTTCTTGACAAGTTTTCCAGACTGACCTTTTGCTTTTCCCCCTGCCTCACCTTTCCAAATAGCTGGAATCCAGACATGCACTACTGCCCAGCTTTGCCTGAAGTTTTTAAAAATAAAATTCTGTGCTTTGCCAGGCATCTTTCATAAGCATGGTGATTAGAACATGTTCAGATATGTATTGTTCAGACATATGTTGTTCATATATGTCATGAACAATGACTGTCAACATTAAAATACTACAATCAAAGAAGTTCTAGAAGCTGATTTGGCACTTTATAACGAATCTACCAAGTTGATGTTTTTGATAAGTTTAAGACTGGGCCTGGTGATACATATCTGTAATCTCAGCACTTGGGAGGCCGAGGCAAGAGGATCACTGGAAGTTTGAGGCCACCATGTGCTACAGAGTGGGCTCGAGTCTAGCCTGAACTGCATAGCAAAAACTTGTCTCAAAAAGATATTAATTAATTAAAAAGTTTTTGAGAAATGTAAGTTTTTTCTCACTGTGAGCACCATGAGACTTTTCAAAATAGCTTCATAATACAGATGAGAATTTATTATAGGAAAAATTTTTAATGTAACATGTTTTGAATTGAACTGTTTATTTTTTAAGACATTTGAGAATTTTTAGGATTCAAAGAAATCCTAAATAGAATACCATCATTCAGCTATCTACAGCATTCCTAAAAAGTTGTTGCATGAAGGAGTTTTTAAATAGTCTACAGAAATTAATTACATTTCAAAAGATAAAGGGTATATAACAGTGGCATCTATGGCTTCTTTGTTATAATAACTCTCTTAGTTGAAAGTCTGTCAAATAGTGAATGAAAGCTATTGTATTTTTCCTAAATTTCTACCCGAGATAAATACAGTCATCCTTGGATACCCATAGAGTTGTTTCCAGGATCCCTTACGCTGTGGCTTCTCAAGTCCTTTATATAAAATTGTTCACTATCTGCATATAAACTATGTAAGTTCCCCTCTGTACTTTAAAATATCTATAGATTATATATACTTTTTAAAATGTTATACTGTATTGTTGGGAACAAATGACAAGAAAAAAATCTGTACGTGTTCTGAAGAGTGATGACTTTTGGAAGTTTTAAATTTATGTTTAACTGAATCATTTGATACCAGATGTACAGCTGTAGAAAGCCAATTTATTATATGTATTTTTTAAACTCTTCAATATGTAACATCATGTCAGTTGTTATTACACTAGAGAGCTATCCTGTAAAGTAATCCACATCCATTTATCTAATCCAGCATATCTCAGTAGGAACTTTATATCCCTCATCCTTGGACAGATCTTCATAATATGGATCTTGCAAACACAGAAGTTTTGTATCCTTGGCTGAACCCTCCACATTGTGTTCTCATATAGTACCAGTTGCCCTACCTGGAGAATAGCTCTGCTCTCAGGAAAATCTAATTCTCTAGGTTTCTTTTCCTTTTTAAACCTCTTTTTATATTTATCTTTTTCTGCTTTGGGTAGTCACACACTATCAATTAATTGAAGTCAGTATAGATGCTGATGGATCTGCCAGAGCCCATTGGCAGGTACTGGGACCCTGATAAAAAGCTTAATGGTCCCCAATACCAGTCTACTAATATATCTGTACTTTCCATGTACTATAGTTTTATTAGCTGTCTGATAAAATGACTTGAAAAAGGTTGCTGCTCTCTTTTCTCTATTTCTTTGGTCTTCAGATATGTAAAGTGAGTATAGATTAAAATGATAAACTTTCTGGCTCCTATTTATCACAGCTTCCTGTTTTAGTTTTAATTGACTCTTTTAATCTATTTTAATTTGTTCCTAGAACTTCGAGGATTGGTTTCAAACTTTTTTCTAATGAACTCGTATTTCGTATTTCCTTGATTCAAGTTTTCTCTAATATTTTTGTTGTATGTACTTATACTTAACACGTTAATTTAACTATCATGCTTAGATACTCTCCTTACTTTTCTATATCTTCCCTGCAGAAAATCTGTATTTTCTCATTGAGATTTTAATCTCATGATTGTCTATCATTTGAAGTATTACACACTTACCTTCCTTTCTCCTTTCTGTACTATACTCCTGAGCTCAACTGAGTTCTTTCAACTTCCATTTCACCTAAAAACTTGCCCTCTGTTTAAATTATTTGGGGCTTATTTTGTTCTTCTCTGTATTAAATAAATATATTTATTTCACAGTCTTTTTATTCTGATTTGAGCCCATATTTCCACATATTTTAGTCATTTTTCAGTATGTTCCTCTTTACATTTAAAATTTTAAAATAATCTTTACTCATTTGAAATATATTGTCAGTATGGCTGTTTTCCTTAACTAAATTACAAGCTTGAATTCTAGAAATCAGTGTTCACTGCTCCTGTGTGCACTCCCTCCCTGATTTTGATTCCTCATGCTGTGTATTTCCATGCGTCGTGTGTGTTCTTTGGAACCTCTTCATTCATTCTGAGCAGTAACAACAACATATACCATTTTTTTGGTTAAATACTGTGTTTTATTCGTTATTTTTCATTATTTGTTTTCTCAGTAATAGTACAACTACATCTACTTAGGGAAGTTCTAGGTCATAAAATAAAATATATGAATGCCTTGTAGAAAGTTTTATAATGCTATGTCCTGGTTTAATATCAGTGTTACATAGATGAGAGCATATTCATTCTATAGTCCCTAATACAGTAGTGAAAGTTAGGCTTCAGAGACATTCAGAGACATATTCAATGTGTTTCATACATTTTGTTAGGATTATGTATGTGTGTATAAATAGTCTCTTATGAAGGAATTAAATATAAGGTGAGCACAGTTATTCATCTAGATAATTTCATGTATTTTATTTAAATCCCTGTATACAGAATGTCAATAAAATCTTGTTAAAGAGTTCTCATTTAAGAATCCATATAGTACAATAGGTTTATGTTTGGCACTTCAGAAAGTTTGTAAAATGGCTATTAAACAGGCTACTCAATGTTTCAAAGAAAATTTGAAAATAAAATTTAAAAATTTATATAATGTCATTAGTAGTTGTGAATCTGTTCTTCAGTGTATCACAATATTTAAGGAAAAACATTAAAAGAATAACATTTTATTATAGGTTAATATTCAGCTTTTATTACTATTTTAACACCTTACTTCGTATAACAAGTTTACAGGCACCGTGACCCTAGGCCAGCTTCGTCTGAGCTCCAGGTGCACTTTCATTGTGATGCTCCTCTTTTCCTTCAGGCTAGCTTTCTTCAAGTCCACAGAATGACTCCTGTAGTTCAAGGTAGCAAACACATACAAGAAAGTATCTCGTGATTTCCTTGCGTCTCTGTTACATCTTTTATCTAGGTGTCTCACCAAAGCCTCATGTGGTCACAGCTGGGGCTTTCTGGAGGTGGCTGTATCTAGGGTGTGCAATTCTGGGATTGAGTTTGTGATGCTGGGATTAATGGTACAAAGCTAGTATTAAAGGTGCTACACTTTCTAAATGGAATATAAGGGACAGATGAAAGGCTACTACTTCTCTTGCTGCTGCTGGCCTTCTGCTGCCTCCTGCCTGTACTGCAATGCCCCTCTGCCATGCCACCCTACTTTGAGTTAGTCAGTTATGCACTGATACCTCTACAAGCTTTAGGTGTGGAGTACTTTGTCTTAGCAATGAGAAAAACAACTAAGACTGTTTTTCTTTTTTAAGAAATAGATTTTTTTCTCAGAAATTGTTAGCACATTCCCACTTATGTCTCACTGGCAGGAGCTGACACGTAACACCAGGCAAAAATCATTTGCTTATGAGATAAGATTATTGTGGGTAACTTCTAGCAAACCAGTTTTTACTCTCACTTCATTAAAGTTGAATTCTCTAAGCACATAACTGTATAGTGAAAATGATGCCTCTGTAAGGAACCTGTGTTTTCCTCAAAGAGAAAACAGAAGACAGACAACTTAATTGTCCATGATGGTTAAAGAAATTGTAATATATGGAATGTTACTAAACTTAAAAAAGAAGAAATTCTTGCCATTTTTTCACAGTATAGATGAGCTTGAAAGACATTATGAAGAGTTAAATAAGCTACACATACAAATTAAAATACACTGCATGATCTGATATGTATGTAGGATCTAGAAAAGTCAAATTAATAGGAATGAAGGATAGATTGATGGTTATAGATGGAAGAGAGGATAATGGGGGAAATAGATGCTGGTTAAAGGATACAGAAATGTGAGATGAATAAGCTAGAGATCTGACGTACAGCATATTTACTGTGGCTAGTAGCACTGTATTGTACACTTTAAGTGTGCTAAGATAATAGTTCGTAAGTGTTCTTACCACACACCAAAATGTTAACTATGTAAATAGATGGATACCTTTACATAGTTCAATTGTAAATAATCATATCACTGTACAGACACACACATTTTCTCCACTGTATATAAAAATCAGAATGTCATATTACATACCTTAGATTATATAATTTTTAATATTTTTACAGAAGAGGAAAGAGGAAAAAACGTTTGCCCAGTCAAATGCTTGGCTGAGAGTGTTAACCATGGGAAGACTAGTTTGCACATGTTACTACTTCTCTTAAATATGATTATCCTTGAAATATAAGTAGACAGTAAGAAGATTGTTTTCTACTTTGCAGTCCATCAGAAGTATACTAGAATTTATATAAAAGAATAAAGAAATTCTAGAAGTCATCTTCTTTTGATACTTTATTCTTTGTACAAAACATCTATATCTACTCACAAACACCTACGCAGTATATGTTCATTAGTTACATAGTCACTGTATTGTGGGAAGAAGATTGGGATAAGTAACCTCATAACTTTGGTGGAAGTTTTGTTTGTCCAAAACTAGGCTCCATTGATAAACAAATGTGCTTTAAAAAGAAGAGATATTGTAAACGGTCATCACATAGACATTTATGAAACAAAATTTGCCTTAACATGTATGTTGTATTTTGTTTTACTTCATTTGTGGTTTAGATAAGAAGATAAATATATTCAACCAGTTAAATATCCCCTATGAAACTCTGTATGCTATGATACATATTGATATTAAAATGATAATCTTAAATCTCAGAAAAAATTAGATGAAATAATATTTACCATACATTATGTGAAATGAATAATTTTTCTATGCCTAAATAAATCAAACATGAATAACATTTATCCCTTGCCCTCCAAGAATTGAAATTCTTGCAATACCCATTTGTAAGTAAAGACATTTTAATGTGGAATATTAATATTATCAGAAAAGATAAAAGCAAAGTACATGGCAGTTAAAAGAGTAGATTACTAGAAAAATATGTTTATAGAATGCAATATAGGGGTGTTATGTGAAGCAAATTTTGAAAAATATCTGAAAGGAAAGAATATCACATTTTGAAAAAAGCACATTTCGTAGGACTACATGCAGAACTAATGTACAATGAAAGTTATGAAGGGTAATTCCCTGAACACAAACATAGTTTAGCTTCCTCTGAAAATCATCATACTGTTCATTAGTTGTCTAAAATATATGACTCTTCAATTTACAAACTGTATTTTCTTCATTGGTTAGTGTAATATGTATTTAAGATGCATTCTAACTAATATATCCACATTTTAAAAGTAGTATAGAAATTAAACCATTGCGCCATTTTGTTTAACAAATTTGGAAAATATGTGAAGATAATTCTTTGAACTCAAGTAACTTTTCAAGTTTTAGAGGAAAAGGAAATATGTAATAGATGCTATTTTTTAATATGAACATAAGAGATGTGATGTCCTATCACAGTAATTCTCTAAATAAGGTAGCACATGGCTTTGTTGATTTATTGACTTTTTCATCTAATCAAATGGCATGTGTGGCTGCCTTAATTTCAACTTAATTCATTTCGTGTCTGTGATATCTCTAGGTATCACATTCTCATGAAAACATTCAGAGACACTTCGTTTCATTTTAAGATGAAGCAAACCCTTCTCCAGAAACCTCCAGATGATAATAATCATATAAACATTGACCCCAAATGCTCATATTCAACCCAGTGACTGCCTTATAATATTTATGAGTCATCTCCCACATTATGCTATGTTTCACAAAACAAAATAGTACATAAGATAAATTTCACAGGAGAGGGTAGATGTAAAATAAAATCAGAGCTAAATGTGGTGGTGCATACCTGTAAGTGCAGCATAGAAGAGGCTGAGGCAGGAGCATAGCCACAAGCGTGTGGCCAGAATAGGGTACACAGTGAGTTCAAGGCCAGCCTGAAAAGCATAGGGAGACCCTTGTCAAAAAAGAAAAACTAAAATCAGGATTCAATTGGGAAGAAGGCAGGAGACATTACTTTTAGATTAGCAACTAGTACTTTTTGTAGCACAGTCATTTTTTTTTCATTTTCTTAAAATCATTGAAAAATAGTGAATGTCATGTATAAATTTATATAATGCTAAATGCAGTGGCTTTCAAAATGAGCATCATACTTAGAAAGAGAAGTATGGATTCCCTCCACCAAAGAAAATGACACTGGACAGAGGCTATAGCAGAGTGCTTGAGCAAGCTTTTTTTTGTTATTCTGCATCTAAGTTTTCTAATAGTACCAACACAAAATTGTAAGGATTGAATGAGTTCCGTATTTAGAGGTTAGCTTTGTCTGAAGTCCTCAAGAAGTCTTTAATCATTATGCCAGCTTTGAAGAAGTGATTGTACATCCTGGAAAATGATGTAGTTTAAACACAAGGAAGGGTTGGCATTTCTTCCTTGGATGCAGAGAACTAGAATGATCCTTTTCAGACTCTGATTTGAATTAAGGGTTGTGATGTCAGTTTTTCCATTCCTCCTCCTCTTTTGTGCAAATATTATTACCCCTTTTAAACAGCTATAATGATTAAAATCAATGGTTGTATGAACATAGAGATAGAATTCATCTAGAGAAAGTAAGAATGAGGAAATAAATAATTATCTGAGAAGATACATTTGGGACTGTTGCACCCTCCAGTAACCCCTCTTAGACCACAGATACATCCTTCCTTCTTGATTTCTAGAGTTATCCAAATGGCTCATTCTAAACCTTAAATTGCCGTTTTATCCACTTAAAATGCTAGTTGAATCTTGAGTCAATACACAATGAGTATCTTTAGCTGACATACTTTCTGTCAAATTGAGTCATAGTAAATCCAACTCGGACAGTTGCATTAAGGAATGTATTACCTGAAGGTAACTTTCTTATATAGTATGTTTTATTTTCTTTGTAAAATATAAATTCAGTAGCACTTTCATTATTATCCCCCTCAGATTTTTTATTGACCTAAAATAAAAGACAACATAGAGATAAAAACCAGATTCAGCTCCAGATCCAGCAGAGAATAAAACTCAAATAGTGAAGAGGATTTTATCTTCCATAGAAATAGAAATGTTTAGAATAACTTCCTAACTCAAAAAAATCTCTTTAAAAAAGTCTCACAAACATAAAAAAACTACTGCTAGTAAAAAAGTATAGTAGTAAACACAATTTTTAAATACAAACAAATTTATGTATTATATTAGTGTTTTTATCATTTAATTCAGTAATATACCACTTATAAAAATTTGAAATAAAGCAAATGGAAAGTAAATTATAACTCTGTCATTTCTTCTCTTAATATTTACACTATGCATAAAATTTTATATAGCTTTGATTGATAATTAATTTCAAATCCTGGATTTAGATTTGTCAAATATATTTTATGGTATGGTCATGACATTACACTGTATATTTTCCTCATATAACATATTACATGTTCTAGCAGTATACAGAAGAAAAAAATGAGCACTTTGTGTCATGTTTACAAAAGAATAATGATAGGTGAGGTAACACCACTCATAGATATGTAGGTCATTTTTAACAAATGTCACAAAAATCATCCGTCTGCAATCATATGCAGAATTCTTAATTTAGCAGTAGAAATACATAATATAGTAGTTGTGTTCACAATCCCTAAGACACATCGCAACCTCAATTCTTTGCTGAAAAGATTCATAGGACTAGGTTAAACTGTGAGGTTGGCTCCCTCTCATGGCTCTAGTTTTTACAAGGAAGGGATCCAAAATAAAATTAGTGAAGAGAAAGCATGTAGGGTGAAGTCTAGAGGAGAGTCAGTGCAAATTTTTCAGAGTCCTCTCTCAGTGGAGTCACAGTGGATGAGCTCAACTCCTCCTCTGGCAGTTAGTAGTGATACCATGTATGCAATGTTATCTAAAAAGAAACTAATTCGAAATGCTTTACTTTAAGTTTCTGCAAGTAGGTTTGTCACATAGGTATTTCCTTCCTATTATGTACCAGAATTACAGATTCTAGAAGAAAAAAAAAATGAGCACACATGTAAAAGAGATAGTTACAAACCACATATGATCATCCTAGTAAAACTCATTGTACAAGCAGTTTTGGCACAGTTAGCCCATCTTAGTTACTTTTGTTACTGATACAAAACAAATGACAAAGTCCATGGGGAAATGATTTATTTTTCTCACAGTTTGTAGATTTCAGTGCATAATCAGATGGCGTTAAGGCAGAATGGATGGCAGACAGGTGTTGCAGAGGAGAAACAGTTCATGGTTGAAAAAAGGTAGCAAAACACACAAGAGATGGCAACTTTTTCTATCCTTTATTTCTTTTTTAGGCTCTTTAGGGTAGGTAGTACTCACACCCTTAATCTTAGCATTGTGCCATAGGTCAATCACAGCATCACACACACTAAATCCAGTCACCTCTGAGAAAGCCTCACCTATGACCACATGAACTTTTGGGGTACATCTGAACACAAACCATAAAATTCCATGCCTGGGATCCCAAAGACTCATGCATATTCCTTTATACAAAAGGTATTTAATCCATCTTCAAGAGTTACCAAAGTTGTAACAATTTTAGCGTTGCTGAAAAGCCCAAGTACAAAATCTCCTCTGAGACTTAAGACAGATTAATTGTGAGCCCTGTCCAATTGAAAAGAAAGTTAAACACTTCCAGCATTCAATGGCACAAGTCAGACAATTCCATTTCAGTACCATTTCAAAAGGTACTAATAAGGAAAATGAAGAAATGGGACTAAAGTTCAAAAGGGCAAACATTGGGACTAAAGTTCCTTAAGGGCAAACATTAAATCCTGTAGTTCCATGCCCAGCAGTTCCAGAAATCTGTGATAAGATTTGAGCTTCAAAGGGCTTGGGTGGTGCTGCCCTTACAGTACTTCCTGTGGTTGTAGCTCCCCTGGTTCTCTCTTGGACTAGCTCTGCTCCTTCCTGAAGTTTTCCTCAGACAATCCACATTCCTGGATTCCCCAAACTTCTGGAGTTTCCAAAGCACCTTTGGCTTCACAGTCACAGCTTCACACTCTACCCTCTCAGGGGCACTGCCTACCCATCCAGCCTTTCTTGTGAAATCTGGGTGGACGCTTTCCTGACCCAACAACTCCTGCATTCTGCCCGCACCTAAGGCCAGCAACATGTGGATAATGTCAAGGTATGCTGTCCATTGGAACAGCATCCAGGTATTGGAGACCCTACAGTAGGTTCCAATCTCCTGCCTGAGTTATAGTGCACAGAAGGAAAGGGAATAAATAGCAAGAGACAAAGTGGAGAGGTGCATAGAAAGGATCTGGACCTACAAATCGATCTCTAGGAACAAAAGGCCATGGGGCACCCAGACCCATAGTATTTATGTATTATATCTGAGTCAAAGGCAGTGGGCGTTTCTGGAACTGGTAATCGTGAGTGCTGGGATACGAAAATCAAAGCATTCTTGCAAAGACAAGGATGAGACTGGAGAAGTGGGGTGGTAAAAAAAACTGTAGTTTCCCCAGATGTCCTTAGCAGGTCTTGTCTTGCCCTCTGAGCTCCACAGTAGGCATTATCTCTAGGGATTCCAGATGTGACCAAAAAAGAGTGGAATTTCGCCATTCCAGTCTGGCTTAAGGGAAAGATAAGAATAGTTTAGGACATTCTCCTAGATTCAGTTGGTTCCCAACAGCCAAGCTTCCTTCTCTTTTGATGGCAAGGATCAAGTGCTTGGATTACTGAGCACTCTGAACCCAGTCCTGAGAAACAATTTCTCTTAGCCACTGACATTCTGGAACAAAGCAAATTCTTTTGCCTTTGCAACTCTGAGGCTGTGAAAGTTGGAGTCCTGCTGTTTTGTCCTCAGGCTGTCTTTTCTGTTGTCTTCTGAAATACATGGCTTTTTCTTGCTATCATTTTCAAGGACTAATTTCTCCTCTCTTCCATCTTTCCAGGCCACAGCATTACTGCAGCTTTCTTTTTGGCCAACCACACAAGATTTTGAAACGTTCTGCTAGGCTCTTTGCTCTTGATTCTCAACATAAATGTGGCTACAACAATAGCCATGCTACCACCTCACCATTAAACTTCTTTGAGATTTCTTCTCAAGATTAGTCTACTGCTCTTAATCTTAGTGTCAGGCAAAGTCTTTGGACATGAGCAAAATACAAACTTTCTGCCATATCATCTGGACTCCAGCAGTCAATATAATCATTCTTCCCAGCAGAATCTCCCAAGCCTAGTGTTTACCAGAAAGATTTCTATCAGCCACCTGTTCTTCTGATCTCTGACCAGAACCTCACATCAAGTACTGATTTGGGCATTCCAGTTTTACTTTTTCAGCTGGTATCTCTGAATTTTACCAGACTCTTCCAAAACAGGCACTGTTTAACAGGCACTGCTCCAAGTATTATTTTTTTTCCTTTTTTTTTAATCCATACCGGGGATTGAACTCATGACTGCCTGCTTATGCCACTGAGCTAAATCCCAAGCCCCTTAAAGCTAGGTTTGCTTGTTGTTGGTGGTGGTTTTTTGGGTTTTGTTTTGTTTTGTTTTGTTTTGTTTTTTTTGCTCCAAGTATTGTGAATACAGGAATGACGAGAACTTGCAGAGCTCGTCTCACAAAGCTTACAGCCCAATGGGCAGCAGGATAAATGCTAGAGAAAGACTAAGAGTAACAGTGTGATGCAGTAAATGGGACAGCCAGGCTGAGGAGGTAGCATGTAGACTGAAAATAGGATGTAAGAAAGAAACAGTGTGGTGAAGCGATAGGAAAAAGCTCCTCAGATAGGCAGAGATTTGGCAGGTAGCTGTAGCATTACAAAGAGGATCATAAAATAAGCAAAGAATATGTGGGTATAGAACTTTGTAAGCTTGAATAAGGAGAGAGGATTATTTTCTAGGTTAGATGGGAAACTCTGAGGGAGTTTAAGCAGAATAAAGACACAATCCCCTTGACTGAGAAACATTACCCAAACTACTCCATAGGGGGTGGATTATTAAAGAAAAGAATAGTAGAGAGGATTCTGAACAGAGATGATGCTGACTTGGACCAGAATGTTAGGAGACAGGAAGTAGGCAGAAATAGGATAAATTTTGAATCATATTAATTAATCATAACTGGCTGGTGGAATAAATGAGGAATAAGGCTAACTTGTTGATATTTGGCATAGAAAACTGGGTGAATGATGGTGCTGGTGCTGACATGAGAAGAACCCAAAAAAAGTAAATCAGGATGGAAGGTGAGGGTTAGAGTTTTATATTGCCTGTCTCCTGTTGGAGATGCTTAACCACAAGCCATCCCAGAAGCTCCTGAACCATGTAGTCAGGTGTAGCCACAGTAATTAATCTGACACCAAATTCTGTCTTATTTTTCTCTTTGCTGAGACAAAATACCCAGCAACTAAAATTAAAGTGAAAAGGTTTATTTGCAGAGGTTTCAGTACATAATCGGCTGACTCCAAGGTAGGTGGATGCCTGACAGGTATTGCAGAGAAGAAATGGTTCATGGCAGGTAGAAGGCAGCATAGCAAGCAAGTGAGAGAAAACCAGTGTTTTCTATCCCATAAGGGATAGAGGGTAGGTGGCACTCACACTGTAAATCCTAGTACCCTTGATCCTAGCATTGCACCATGATTTACTTCCAGTGTAAAACACTGCAGATCCAGCCATCTGTGAAAAATCCTCACCTAGTTTTGGGGGAACATCTAAATACAAGTCATAAAAGCCCCTCTAATCAGTTAGGATATGATAAGAATACTCCTGAAATCCAAACTCCGTGAGGCCAGTCAAGAGCCACCATGTAAATTCATATTTCTGTGGATAGCAGTTTTAGCCTTACTATACTAAATCTTTTCTGTACACTGGCTAAAAGCACAGTTTTGTAATCATATAACCTTGAGCTCATGTCTGGATTTTACCGCTTATTATTGATACAACTTTCAAAAAATTATTGAAACATTTTGCATGAGTTTTATCAACTGTTGAGTAATTTTAATTCAGTAGTTATTACTGCAATGAAAAATATATGCAGTGATGCACATATGATTCTAAGCACATTGTATAGTGTAATGATCAACAGAGGCTGTCTTAGTTACTTTATGGTCGTCGCTGAGACAAAAATGCCTGAAGCCCAAGTTGGGAAAGGAAAGGTTTATTTCTTACAGTTTTTGGAGATTTGAGTCCACACTCAGCTCAGTTGGCTCCCAGGCAGGCGGGCCTGGCTGGGCTGCCTTTCATGGCAGCTGCAAACAGCAAGCCAGAACCAGCAAAAAGACAGACACTCCTACTTCCTGCCATTACATCACATCCTGGCTCCACCCCTATGTCAGTCCAAGCACTAGATAATGAACCAATCTCAAATGCACAATGAAACTCATAAGGCCTGGGGGCCACAGACATCAACCATGACAGAGGCTGATAACTAAGAATATGTTATGGCACCTACTTTCAAAGAGCTTGGAATAGAATGCAGGAACAAAACATGCCAAAAAATAGAAAATATTTTTTTTCTATTTAGCAACAGTAAGTCCAGCAAGAGTTTTAAGAATAGGCAAATATTCCATTAAATTTATAAGAACCCAAAAAGTTTCTTTGCTAGTATAAGCATTTTTTGTTGTTAAATGGTGAAGAGCTCCAACCATAAAAATTTTTGGTTTTCAGGAAAGACAAAGATGTAACAATTATATTGCTGCCAATGTTGTGATTTTCTCTGAATGCCATCCTCTACAGTTTCATAAAAATTGCTGTTCTTTAAAATTCTGAGATAAATTGGAATTACAGATCAGGAGAATTAGTAGCCACATCAGTGTTATTTAGATAACATCTAATATTTTGTGAATGTTTATAAAAAAAAGAATTTTTTGATGTGCTCTACAAGCAGATTGATCAAACATTGAGAAAGACTGCCTTCGCTGTATTTAGACATGTGCACAGATACCCCTTGTGGATATAGAGTTTTCATTATTGACATAACACATGATGAACATCACAATTACTTTAAAAATATACTGAGTAAAAACTTTGAAAATGATGGGAATAGATAAACTCACACTACAATTTATGCCTAAGACTCACTAAAAAGAGACACCTGTGAGGCTAGTTCATACTTAACAAAAATCACATTCATAGGAGTTTATTATTTTCTTTTTGTCTTCATCTTTCTCATTAATGCAATGAACTTTTTGTCTGCAATGGCCCACGTCAGTAATCCCAGCTACTTGGAAAGCTGAAGTGGGAGGATCGTGGGTTCAGGGCTAGCCTGGGCAACTTAGGAAGACCTAGTTTCAAAAATGAGCAAACCAAACCAAACCAACTAACCAAACAACCCAAACCACTAAGCTGCTAGCAGGATGAAGTGTTGAATGGTAGTGTGTTTTACATTTGGTGTTAAATATCTTCTCAAGCTAATATTAAGTATTTCAACATTCTTTGAAAGTATCTTTTATATATTATAATTTAAATTTAATTTACAAATATTTCCAAAAAATATGTTATGATTTAAATGTTCAGCATAATAGGAAACAAACTATTTGTTTATTCTTAAATAGATCTGTGATAACTTTTCTTGCTAAGAAAAGACTATAGGTGACTGATATAAATATGTCTTTACAGGGCATCATTTAATTATATAATTATAAAAGTGTTTATTACAATTATAATACTCATTAGAGCCTAGTAACCATATAAAGTTTATTAAAAAATACTTTCTCAAAAAAGAAAAAAGCTTTCATTATTAAACTGTTTAGTAACTACCCTTAATTAGTCACAAAAATGAACAAAGAAACCTTTATGTACTTATGCCAAAGTACAGATACACTTATTTGCCACATACAGCAAGTTAAATTGTGATTCATACGTTCAAATTTATGTAATTTGGACAAACACATTTATAGAATATAATAATCACCTTACTCATTTCTTACTCATCACATGCAAAATGAAACACATGAGTAATACTGAGGAAAGATCTTAATCAAAATAATAGATAAATAATTTTACTCATTCTGAGTCTAATTTATTGTGATATATATTATAGTTTTAAAAATCACATTCATTAGCTCCTTTAGACTATACTGCTATAAGGATTATTGTTGCAATTCATTATTTTTTTTTGTTGGTTAGTCACTGACTTTGTACTAGGAGCTTAGGAAATATAGCCTTAAAAGAGTAAGCAATATTTATCCATGGAAACCTGGACCAGCCTCCTCCCTGTAATTGGGATGCATTTCTGATACGCATTTTCCCCATCTGTTAAACATTTAAATCATAAAATATTTGTCAACAGATTTTTTGTGCAAAAATCAAGATTAATTTATGTATTCCTTTTTCAAATGCTCCTTAAATTGATTGACTGAAATGTGGGGGATTAAGTATGGTCCACACATATTACAGGAAATAAATCCAAATATGTTTTGGCCATGTTAGCTACATTATTAATTATGACTCCCACTTGAACTTATTGGAAGAAGACACCACGTATAAAACATCGAACTGTAAAACATTTTAACTATTTAGTAATAGATAAAATACTATGTGAAAATAATTGGAGTCCTAAAATCAATAAAACATAGTATACTAAAGGGAAATCAAAGATAAATTATAATTTGAACACTAGTTAATGGCATATATATGTACACACATATGAACATTATTCTAGAAAATGAAATTTTATATAATTGCAATAAGTCATTTGATTAAGACCTGGTTTTTGTTACAAAAATTTTATTAGCATTTTAAGGCTATTTTAGATGTTTTAGCTATGTTCTATAAAAATTTTTTCACCACAATTCAAATGGTTAGGTTAATAAGCATTTCTAGTTTAAATACTTGTAATTTATTCTTTAATATGCCTTTTTATACAGCACTTTTATATGGTTAAAATCACAATCTGAACATTATATATTATATAGACATACTTACAAAAATGTAAATTTTTAAAATAGCCTCTCTACTGGAAGTAGTGGCACATGCCTCAAATCCTAGCTACTTGGGAAGCTGAGGCAAGAGCCTGCCGGTGCCCAATAATTCAAGGTCAGCATGCGCAACATAGTGAGAGCTCATCCTTCACAAGTAAATAACCTGTCAAACTGATTACCTGTGAAGTATTGTGAAAAAATTCTTATTATACTCTATTTATTAATTAAACTATTCTTTCTCAGCTTTCAAAAGTAATAAATATTAAGGAGAAATAAATGAACCCATGAACTGTTTCTCACACTCCTTTCAGGTCCCATCAGTAGTATTTTGGTGAATAAATATGGCAGCCGACCCGTGGTAATGGTAGGAGGCTTACTGTGCTGTTTGGGAATGATTTTGGCCTCCTTCAGCAACAGTGTAGTACAGCTTTACATCACAGTGGGCTTCATTGGAGGTAAGCCAAGGCTTTTTTCACAGTTTACCTTTTTCTAACACTTCTGTTTTTTGCAAAATTCCATGAAAAGGATGAACAACAAAAGCTTCTTACTTTCTTTGAACTGACTTTAAAAACCAGTGCTATTTTAAACTATTATTATCTACTGCATTTAAATGCCAACTATGGAATGACCAAACATTTCACTTTAGGAAATGAAAAATCTTACCAAATTATGTATTGCCAATATTAAAAAGAAAACAGCTTTGCTCTGTTTTACTTCCTCAGTTTTTATTCTTTAACAAGAAATCATTTTGTAAAAATAGACTTTCTGATATAAATAACTTTCTTTAAAACTTATTTTTTGTTCTTTATTGCTTCGTAAGATGTCTCAATTATCACTGCTAGTATGTTGAAGATGGTGTCCAGAGTTTATGTTCTGGATTTACCTTAAGTGATAAAACTTTTGCTGCCTGTGTTGATTGATTGATGGAGGATGGTCATTAGCCCAATTCTTACTCAGTGGTCTTCCTTAAAATGTGAGTGAAGCACTTTGCCATTAGCACAGACATTTCAAATGATATACTTCTAGGTCATTATTTTGTGTCTCATCTAGGATATCTGTTATCTCAAACTGATCTGAAAGTGTACAACTGGAAAGCATTATTTTCTCCTAAACAATAATTACATTTTAAAAAATCTACATTCCAACTTTTATGAAAAATGAATATAATTGATGCAACATTCCTTATACTCACAGATAAAATGTAAATATATTTCATTTTTATAGTGATTTGAGGTAAGTCTTAACTTTACATTCATGTACTATTTGAGAGAAAAAACTAGTATATTAAAGGATAAAAGTAATAGTGATTTTGTAATCTTTCTCTTTGTAACTCTTCCACATTTCTGTTTAAAATGTAATTTTTAATGTATTAAGTGAAAATCCTCTTACATACAAGCGTTGTCATAGCAAGAAAATGTCCTTCCTGTGTGCAGACATACTACGTCGAACTTGATAATTAAAATCTGGATGGATTTGCAAATAGAGATGGTAAAGAGATAATGATTTATGATACTCCTATACCAGCAAGAAAAGTATCCGTATTGCTATTCTGATTTTTATTTTTTGAAACTTGAAGTCTTTTGTGCTTTTTGCATCAACTGCTGTATCTGACTATAACCCTTGGTTTTTGGCTGCTTTCTGAAAAAGACATATCTAGCTTTTAAACATGATTCAGCACACGCACTCTGTGTGATCAGGGATAAATTATGGTTCAGACTCCTTATCTATAGCTATTTTCTTGGGAATTTCCTAAATGATTAATATGCAAAATGACTATAGAGTAGTTTACATAGTACCTAATCTTTTTCTTTAAATGTAAATATTAGAAATAATAGTGCTGGGGGTATAGCTCAGCAGGGAATTTAAAAGAAATGTCTTTGAAGAGATGAGATTATTACAAATTATGGACATTTTAGTCTGTTCACATTTCTTCAACTCTCAAAAGAAATTTCTCACTTTTAAATTTCACTCTTGTTAACAAGGGAGAAATCTAATCTATATATTTGCACATAAATGTATATGGAATAGATTATGGCATTAAATGATTTTATTTTAACTAAGAACTAAGTTTTTTTGTTGTTTCTGTCTATTCTTTGATTTTTCAGACATCATTAGAAGTTCTTAGATTTATTTTTGTGTTTAAGAGAATATGAAGCAGTTGGGTGAAGTGTCCTGTTATGAAAATTACCTTAACTTTTTACAGTTCCATTTATATTTATAATTATCAAAAATCACTGCCTACTATTGCCTTGTTAGTTCTGCCTTATCCCTTTGAATGTACATTTTGAAAAGTAATTTCTATTGTAAATGGCATGTGTTCATGTTGTCTTTTTCCCCTTTTGTCTCATTCTTTTTTAGGTTTAGGTTTAGCCTTCAACCTGCAACCAGCCTTAACAATCATTGGTAAATACTTCTATAAGAAACGACCTATGGCAAATGGATTGGCCATGGCAGGAAGTCCTGTTTTCTTAAGTACATTGGCCCCTTTCAATCAGTTTCTTTTTAATACTTACGGCTGGAAGGGAAGTTTTTTGATTTTAGGAGCTATATTTTTAAATGCCTGTGTAGCTGGGGCCCTCATGAGGCCCCTTGGGCCCAAAGAAAGTACTCCTCGCTCTAAAAATAAGATTGGCGTAGGAGAGGATGGCCCAGATTCAATGAAAATCCAAAAGAAGAAATCACTAGCGCAAAAAATTAATCAGTATTTAGATTTTTCCCTTTTTAAACATAGAGGATTTCTGATCTATCTCTCTGGAAATGTCATTATGTTTCTAGGTTTTTTTGCCCCTGTTATATTTTTGGCTCCGTATGCTAAAGACAAGGGAATAGATGAGTATTCTGCAGCTTTCTTGCTTTCTGTAATGGCTTTTGTTGATATGTTTGCTAGGCCAAGTATAGGATTAGTTGCAAATTCCAAACTTATCCGACCACGAATTCAGTACTTCTTCTGCTTTGCAATCTTGTTCACTGGAGTGTGCCATCTTTTATGCCCTCTGGCCAAGGATTACACAAGCCTGGTGGTATATGCTGCATTTTTTGGCTTTGGATTTGGGAGTGTTAGCAGCATCCTCTTTGAAACTCTCATGGACCTTGTTGGTGCTCCAAGGTTCTCCAGTGCTGTGGGCCTTGTCACAATTGTGGAGTGTGGCCCAGTTCTTCTTGGCCCTCCTCTTGCCGGTAAGAATATCTTTCATCCAGGAAAACAAAGAACATTAATATAAATAACTGTTAACCGAGACTTTCTTTACAGTTACTAATGTGATTTGATTAATGCTAATTTTCTAAGAGACCATGGAGATGTTAATTTTAGGTCCTACTATGTATTTGTAAATTTCATAGTTGTTCAGTTTTAGACCTAAATTTATTTCAGAGTCAGAGCTATGAATTTAAAACTTTACATTGTTGAGAACATAAATCTCAGGACTTTTAATCAAATTATTTGTTTTGTGCTTTTAACAATGTTACTACAACAGTAAAATGCAGTTTTATAATTGCCAAACAAGTTTCTGTTCCACTTATATAAAAATGTATCAAATATAAAATGACTTTAAAAGTTCAAAATCAGATTTTTTTCTATAATATATCAGTCATATTAATTTTGAACTTATTCATTTAAGGGAGGCATATTTCTGTATCATTGATACAAAATGCCATGATAAAGGAAAATCCATTCACAATTGTTTTATTGAATGGATAACCTTTGTTTCATAGTTGTATATCATAAAGTCTACGTTAAACATTACTTTTAGATTTTAAGATCTGAAATATTTCCAAAACTATCTATAAAAATGAATTAAATTAACCAATGAGGTAACAAAGAACAAGTTCAGGGTATCACCAAAGCATTGAGAAGCTGATCTGATTTTTTTTTTAATGGAGAAAAGGAAAGAAAAGGAAAGGAGAGGAAGAGAAAGGAAAGGAAGGGAGAGCAGGGATGGAAAGGTCGGGGAAGGCAGGAAAGGAAATGGAAGGAAAACTTACTACAGAAGCACCATGTTATTGTGGGCTTTTCTTACCTTTTATGGCTTTCTTTTGAAATATAGTTATGAGTACTTTTAAAATAAAATTATAATTAAGTTTAGTTACTGTACCTGTGATTTAAACACACATATATGTCCATTTTTAAAGTTGAGTCTTTGGTTAGTCATAGGTTTGATTTTTTTTTTTTTTCTTTTTTTTGTACGAGGATCCAACTCATGAGCTTGTGCTTGCCAGGAGGGCACTTGTGCCACTGAGCTAAATCTCTAGCCCCTAGTTATAAAGTTAAAAAGTGCACAAACTAAATATTTTGCATACTGGTCTTTTCCGGTAACCATTGTATGTTATTTGGCCAAAACTGAACTTACTCAGTTTCTTAGCCTGCTCTCTCATGCTCAGTGCTCAAGCTAAATATAACTTTTTAAAAATGTGTTTAGTTTATTGACAGTCTGCTTTCTACAGAAAAACATGGAAACATTTTGATAGTGGGAAAATTTACTTTTAATTTGTTAATCTAAATGCTGTAACTGACTTCATTCACTTCCCTACTTGGTTTAGAACACATGAAAGCTGTAAGATCTTAATGAGGTAATATTGGGCTTTTAGGTGTTATGTCTCTCAGTGTAGATATACAATGTAACAAATCATTGTCAAAAAATAGTGAAAGCCATTAGATTTTTCTATTGATCAGCTAGTTGATTTTGTTATATAAGACAAACACAATTTTCCATCCAGTATTAGTATAAACAAATGAGTTTTAGAGACTATATTTTAACAACAAAATTATAATTATCAGCTTAGAAAAATTATGTATAACTATGCTTGGTGATGTGAAAAAAGTATCAAGTCAAAACAGGGTTCTAAAGATTAATCTGATTTGTTCATTCCTACTGGGCTGAGCTCCTGCATCAGTAATATACTTTTAAAATAATTTCAGTAATATTGAATGCTCATTTTGTTAGTATTGCCAAGCTATATGCCACTGGTGCCAGTGCTGGAAGTTGATTTGGGACTCATTCTTGAAACTGAGAGGTTAGCCATAAGATTCTAGATTCTTAGTGTACTGATGCTAAAAATTCCCCTGACACTTAAGAAATATGCTGAGGGTTCAGCCCAAAGTGTATTAACCAAAAGGGCCATGGGTGTTTGAGTGTTTTTTTTTTAAATGTAACAACCAACGATTCATAAGTATAAACATTTGAAGGAAAATCAAATGAGGGAAAACTGAGTATAAGCTGGAAAAAAAAAAGCACCATACTAGTTTTTAAGTGGCCTTACTAATAAAGTGGAACAAATGGTTTCTTCCTGATTGTTCAGGCCTCATACTTGACTTGGCTAAAGTTTTTTAAAAATTCATTTAGCCCCAAAAGTGGTACAGCAGTTAACCAAGATGTTGGGTAAAACCGTTTTACAGACTAGTTAAGAACAGAGACTCAGATAGACTTTAGTCAGAGATCACATTTTGCCATGCACTGTCTAGATAATCCTATCAGATTACTTCACAGCGATTGTTCAGACCAAAGGAGTTGTTATATATAAATTATCAGTCTGATGGTGAATAAAACAACATTTTATTGGCAGGAGCCACGTGATAGCCTGAAGAGTATAATTTTTTTCCTCTTCACTGAAGAGAAAAGGAAGCATAGGAAAAGGAAGCTACCTCAAAGGGTATGCTGCAAATAAAATGAACATATATTTCATTGTACATATATGGATACAAAAATATGCCTTACACTTCTGTGTATTTATGAATACACATAAATACATGTATATATCCAACTTACCTGGATTGTAAATTTTTATTGGGGGAAATAATTTTCAATAAATTTAATATACTAGTAATATAATGCTATAAATGCCTGTACATATCTAAATATTTACAGAAGTCATAATCTAGAATTTGTTTGTGTGTTAAAGTCTAATTTGACATTAATTTAAGAGGCACACAATTTGAGGAAGTGCTAATTTGGTATTTTATGACTTTTATTATGTCATCTTAAAAACTGTTCTTTGTCTCTTAGGTAAATTGGTGGATGTAACTGGAAAATACGAATACATGTATATGTCCTGTGGGGCTATTGTGGTCGTAGCTAGCATATGGTTGCTCATTGGCAACACTATAAACTATAGACTGCTTGCAAACGAAAGGAAGAAGGAAAAAGCAAGGAAGAAGGATGAACAATCACGTGAATCCAGAGAATCTGAACCCTTGAGCAAACCCAAACATGATGAAGTCACTGTAAAAACTTCAAAAGCACAGAATACTCCTTCAGAAAGAGAAACTAACATTTAAGAAGAATCACATCTCTGATTTCAGTTTATGAATTTACTTAGGAGTTCATTTTGCTTTTTAAAGTATTGAAAAGATTTTTCATTGACACAAGGAGCTACAACTAAAAAGGGAAATAAGATATTCCTAAATAACAAAGTGTAAACTAGTTTTTGAAAACTTATGAGTAGTTAAATTTTGAGATTATACATATATGTAATCCATGCAGCTGATATATCTCCATACATGACTCAGGATTTCATGGTTAAAATTCAGAGTCTTCCAGTGACTTTCTGTTCTTTGTTGTAGAAAAAGATCTAAATCACATGCCCTTAGTTTAACCAATCAAGAGTATTTTTGATCCCATTCAATGATCTTCACATTTCATTTTTACTTGCCATTAACGTATGAAATAGAATTGAAGGATAGTATTCTATCTTCTCACATTTACAAACCCACATAAACAAGAGTGTCTGGAGAATGAAACTAAAACTCAAAACTGTTATCACAAATTCAAAAAATCCATGGGCACAAAAGAAATAATATTTGCATACTATCCTACAGTGAGGATTTAAGATAAGCACATGGATCAAAATAAAGGTGATCTTAATTCCAAAATGCAATTGTTTACTGTAAAAATATTCGATATGTAAAATAACTTTGAGAAAAAAGGAAAAATTCCATTTCACACCATTACTTGTAAACGCTCTTAAACCGAATTAATCCAGACACATGATTTCTTTGAGGGGTGTTGTTAGTGTCCGGTGCTAAAAAATTGAACCCTCGAGTAATTTTCAGAATCCTTGCCTAATAGTAAATCAGACTAAAAATCTGAATGTCATCTTGCAATGAGCTATATCCACTGATTTTTAAAAGGGTTTTAGTTTTTAATCCAGATTCGTTCTAACTAGACTTCAGTCAGTATCCACTGTTGTACTGAAATTTCAAAGAATAAACAGAATCCTAGATGACAATTTGTATAGAAAGAAAATTCTAATTTCTCCAACATTACAGCTGTGATCTGAGCTTACCATCGTGAGTGCCTGTATCAGTCCCGCTGACAGAAAGCGGGAGCCCTTTCAGTTCTCTTAGCACCCTTCTTTCCACAAAAAGCAGAAGCAAAAGACAAATTGTAAACAGACCCTTTACTCAGTCACTGCAAGTGTTAAGGGAAACAGTGTTCATGTCATAGGAAGGATGGCACTGGAACATTCTGCCCTCTACTGACTAGACTTCCTGCTGCCTCTGGATATGCCAGAAACTACACCAGGCTCCTAGAAATATAGATTGCATGACATGGAATTGTAAGTATAGTTTAAAATAATAACAAGAAGCTTGCTATATTGCAGTCCAGGTTAATGTAGAAATTTCTCTTTTTTTAATCTGAAAACAACTAGCCCTCTGAATCCTTTAATACAAATACTCTTAATGGTTCTGTGCTTTTAAAACTATAAGTATCATGGCTAAATTCATAAATATTTGCATCTATAAATTGGAGGCTTAATATGACTGGCAAAATATTTAGTGCTTTATTATTAAGATGGTGACACTCTTGAGATGTCCAAGGGAATTTGCCGTTAATTTTTTATTGCAGTAGAAGCAGGTGCTATTCATATTTATTATGAGACTGTACCTGGACACCAAGCTTTTGTAATATCTAGCATCAAAAATTTGATTCTCAAATTTATGCACTATTTAAGCATGTGGCTCATATATTGAGAGCGATATAGAATTTCATTTTTTCATTTAACGTTTGCTTTTCTTATGAAGGAATATTTGTATTTTTCAAATATTAAAACAAGATGTGCCAATGTCATAGGTAAATAAATCATGAAAAATGTGACAGAATATGGCTGTTTTTAATTTAGTTTTACTTGATCTTGATTTTTGAATTAGCCGGATTTATATTAGTGCTTTTGTATTCATTTCTGATTTGTCATAAGAAGTACATCATCATTATGTAAGATCTCTCAAATACCAAACATTTCCAAAAAGTGTCTTGCACTAAGTGTCTTAGTGTATGTCCTAAAAATATGTATTTAAACTAATATAGACATTAGAGCCTTAGGCAAATAAATAACAAAGTAATGATTATAGAATTTTAGATGTAAAACTCTTCTTCATCATCTGCTAGTCCTTTGGGTGCATTTCACAGCTTTCTTCCTGGGAGGAGAAAACTAATCAAAACCAATTTATGTTTGCTTTCCTATTCTTTGATTTCTTTCATTAATGTTTTTCTTCTAATTCTGACTATGTTAATTTGTTAGAAAAGAAAGGAAAGGGAAGGAAAAATGCAGATTCAAAACATATATAGATGTAAGATAGTCATTCCTGACAGCTGAACAGCATAAACTTATAAATATGCCCACATATTAATTCCCATACATATGTCCTGAAAACTAAACAAAAATACACTTGAAATAATGACATAATGACTCCTAGATTCACAATAGTTCCAGGATAATATAAATTATTTTCTTGTTTAATCTTCCTATTCCCTTGAACTTTTTGGAAGAATTGTTGTGTTAACAGAATCTTTTAAAAGACCAAGAAAAGAATATTGGCCTAGAATATGCATTATTACATAGTTACATAGTGAAGGAGGGTATAAGAGTTGGCTTCTGTGTCTGTAACATTTAGTACTGAATGTATTCTTTCCCCAAAGAACAACGGATTTTTATATGTTCAAGATCAAAAGCAAAGTCACTCATCACTAAAAACCCTAACAAGCCCTGCTTACGTCATGAATTTGTATAGGAGTGGTATGTAAACCAAGTTTAATAAGTATTCATGGTCATTTCAATGCGTTTCCATTTGTGTTAACTGAGCATCCTGTTTTTTTTCACTGTTTAGCTTAGATATGATTCATAGTTTATGAACTAAACTTTGAAATGGATTTGTTTTGATGTGCTTGCACCCTCTCTTGATCTTTTTGTTTTCAACATGGAAAAGCCAGTGGATCAGATGCCACTATGTTTCACATTGGAATGTCTGATGCTTTCTTAACATAAATTTGCATAACTCAGAAATTTTATTTGTTTTGTAGCAACGTCCAGCCATCTTAACTCATTTGCTTATAGGCTTTACCTGGACCCTAGCAAATAAGTGAAACCCCTAGATTTGAGGAGTTCCAAAGTACACTTTAAATGTCTAGATATTGTATACTTATCCTTCTCTAGCTGTTCAACATGACAATCAGGAATATAGAAAAAAGAAAAATATATAATTATATATATATATATATATATATATATATATATATAGTATATATACAGAAATAACCTTGAATATAAACTGAGTTTTTATGGGAAATACCTTTGAAAACACCCTATCAGAGGTAGACTATCTCAGGCTAATAATGTAAAATAGAAATCATAACTATTAGGCTCAGTGTGATAGGGAGAAAGAATGCAGTGTGAGAAGGGACCTAATGTGTGATGAACTGTACCTATGCAATGCTTTTTAGTGTTCAAATGGAAGTGATGGAGGAAGTCGTTAACTTGACATAATAAATGAGAGAAGACAAAACAGATAAAGAAGCTATAAAAATTCACCAAAGTTAAAACATAAAATTGAGTATATGTAAAAACAGAACTCTCCTAAAATGTTCATATTGCTTCCCAATAGACACTGTTGTAGGAAAGGGAGATAAAATATAAGTACAAAAAAATCTAAAACTTCTATGAAAAAATTAGACAACTGTAATTATATTATGATTTATTTAGTATTTATTAGAGATTATTTGCTATAATCTGAATATAAATTTCAAATTTCTTTTCTTGTCAGTGTAAATTATTCCAAATAGTCATAATGATATCACAAGCATAATTATTTTAATGTAACTTTTTTCTTTAACATGGCGTATTTATATGACTCAGGCATAATTTCCATTAAAGGTGGATTTAGGAGGAAAATGTTATTCATTATAGATAAGTAATTTCTATACTGATTGCCGCTTACTTCACAAAATATAAAAACTACTTACTATAGAACATTTTATTTAGAATTTTACTGATTTTGCCCATTTGTAGGATTTTTCAAAGAAACAAGCTTATGATATTCAAATTTTCTGGTTCATCTGTAAAGTGCATATTGATTTTTAATAGCTATCTCAGACTCTCATTTTTCAACTTTCTCTAAACAGCTGTATTACTATATTTTCTCTACTTATTCTACAAAGGAAAATAGTGCTAGTTCTTTTGCTACCCCGCTGGACCTCTGAAGTTCTCCCCACCCTTGTTCAGGTGTACTGCTTTCTTCATGAAGTCATCTATGATGCATGTATCATGGTCACTGTCATTTCAATGCGTTTCCATTTGTGTTAACGGAGCATCCTGTTTTTTTTTTCCACTGTTTAGCTTAGATATGCTTCATAGTTTATGAATTGAACTTTGAAATGGATTTGTTTTGATGTGTTTGCACCCTCTCTTGATCTTTTTGTTTTCAAAATGGAAAAGCCAGTGGATCAGGTGCCACTGTGTTTCACATTGGAATGTCTGATGCTTTCTTAACAGATGACCATGCCTGAGATAGTCTACCTCTGATAGGTAGTCATGCATGATGTATGATTTACTTGTGATTCGCAAGAATGCCTGTGCTGTAGCCAACTGGTTATACTTTTGGCCATGACCCTTCATCTGCACGAACGAAGAAACTCTAGGCTTAAGGTTTCAGGGACAGGAGAGGTGCTTCGGTGTAGGAAATACTTTGTTAATATGAATTTCCCTTATGCAAGATAAATATTAAAGAATCTAGATACAACAGTCTTTCTGTTGTTGGCACTTACTGATATGTTTCTAATTCTCTTAAAGTGGCTGACAACTTTAAGAACTGACAACTTTGAGAAACAAAGCTTTCCATCACCGTATTTCTCTATTAGGTGTCACACAGGCTGTCAGTGCAGTGACATTGCTGATACATCTTACCTCCTAAGTTTCTAACCACGACAGTGTATAACACCAAACATCATAATTCTTGAGATTAAAAGCAAAATTAAAATCTTGACTTTTCACATATATTTTATTATTGTGATTTCATTACATCCATAAATATGATCATGTTTGAGAGTACACTTAACAGCTGAGCCCCAGTTCTCAGTAACTAATTATAATGCTTATAAAGCAAAATCATAAATTAATTTATATAATTAAAATGAATACTTTTCTGTGTTCATATGTTCTATAATTCTGGTTTTCTCTTACTTTGTCTTAGCTCTTCATATCCTGTAGTTTTTTTTTTTTTTTTTAGTCTTCTTTCTACTGCTTTTTTTTAAATGTTAATTCATTTGTGCACAGATCCTGGAAGAATTGCTATGGTTAGTATTATGAATGATAAGTTTTAATGTCTCTACCTTAAGAACAAAATTAAAATTGACTTTGGTAGAGTACACAGAAATTTTTAAACTAAATTATTTCCCATCTCTCAATCTACTGCTGCTTCCCTCCATTTTTGTACAATTATTTTTAAAATTTATTTTCTTTTTGTGGATAAACTAAACTTTTTTCATCTAACTATGAACATCTTTACTATGAAATTCTTGTTTCTTTGACATGTTTAAGTACAGTTTTATTATTTGTATGTTCTGTATGCATTTCTGTCTTTGTATTTACTGCTTTAGTAAGTTTAGCATTATTGAAGAATAATTCTATAGGGCAATATTCACGGACCATGAATTTATTAACAGTGTAGCAAATATTTTTCTTCCCACAATAAAACAAGATTTTGGGGTTTTTTTGTGTTCAATACAAATGTGACATTAAAATAGAGATCTCTGTAAGAATGCACTGATACTGAATACTGGGTACTCTATTCAAACATACTAAACTGGTAAAAAGTTCTGTTAAGAGGAAAAGAAGAATGAAATTTTTATCTCATAAGTTTTATCTCATAAATTTCAAAGTAGAACTTTAAAACTGTCTTTGCACTAAGTCTTAGTTATTATTTTTGGGGGGGATGGTTCTTTATTTTCATATATGTTAGGGTAAGGTTACTAGATTAGACCCATATATAGACCTTGGTCACTAAAGTAGAGCACAATTTTTAAAAAATATTATTCAATGGACTTTATTTTTCTGCCATTTATTTTCTATTTCTAATTAAAATATGAGTATTTTTTGGATTAAGAGATGAGATATATGAAGTGAAATATTTATTTTCTGAGCAATTAGATGTATTATTTTTATTTGTGTTATATTTTATTTTTGATATATTTATGTATCAAATGATACATTTTATTAACTTATCATCTCAATTTTCTATGCTAATTTTGTTGCATATTACATTTTTACTGTACAATACCAAACTAGACGAGATTAAGGGCTTTACATAAATATACACCAATCCTCTGAGTAAATGAATAGTTGGAAATAGAGCACAGGTTTTTTGACTTAGCATATTTTTCTCTCCTCTGCACTATTTAAGAAATTTTGTTGATAATGATAACCTTTATAGTCAATAAAAACACACTTGACAAATCCTGTGTATTCCAGTAAATGTATTTCTCCAACTAAACTTTGCAAAATCTTGTTTGCAAATGTATGTTGAAGAGTATTCACCAACTGCAACAGCAAATAATTCTGGGTAATCAAAGATAACAACTAGTGAATAAGATAAATAATTCTGCATACAATATGTTGGAATAGTAATTTGAAACCCATTAAAAAGATATCAATATCATGTTGATAGAAATTGTCAGTATTTTATTAATTGCTTTTTCCTAACTTATACCAGAGCATGGAATAACCAGTACAAGCTTGTTAATTATTAAATTATGTGCAAGAAATTATTAACATAGTATAATTAAGGAGATAAGCCCTACAGTATTTCTTTTTCAGAATGTGAAAATGAGTTTAAAAAATATTCAAACACAGCACATCTGAGAATTTTTGTTTTTTAAATGATTATTTCACCTAAATACATTGCACTAAACTCCACAACCATCGTGGTACAGTATAGAGATTCCTTTGTATTGGTGATATCATCTACCTCTGTCATACTCGGTTAGATATTTTTGCCAGATTTTCTGTTTTCATGCCCCAACAAAACAACAGTATGAGCAATAACAACCACAGCAACAGATCTCTCAGACATAGATGATCTCTGCAGGAAGAGTGATGGCAATTTGATATTCCCCAGGAAAAAATATAAACGTAGTAGTAAATATCTTGCTTCATTTATTTTGTGTTCATTAAAATCTATGAATAGAGAAGGGTCTGAAGTGTAGTTAGTGATGTGTGTGGTTAAATTCAGCCAAACTGTCATCCATATGCCACATTTGCTTTGTGACTGAGGGCAGCCTCAGTAGCTCCCTGGAGTCCCATCCATTAAATACTTTAAGGTCTTTTCTTTATAATGAGGACAAAAATAATATACTTTAACTAGACATGTCAGGTCTAGTAATTCCTGTGTTGAAGATGAAAAACCAGTGTCTTTTCAAACATGTACTGAAATTGGCATTTGATGGGAAGATTTTTAGTGCTACCTCCCAGATATTTTGAAGTGAAGTATTAAGGAAGTATTTTCCACAATAGGTAATGCTCCATTATTCAGAGACTTTGGAGAAAAATGTTATTTACTACCACACATTCAACAAATATTTCTGTCTCATATCAGTATTGAACTGGAGCAAATAATAAAAATAATATTTGGGGGATAAAAGTTGTATATAACCTTTTACAACTAGTAAGTCATAAGTAAGACACTTCTTGACAACACACATACCTAGCTAACTTTTACATGAGTTCTTTAAGTGATTGGATTTAGGTGTTAATCTATACTCTCATGTTTTATGCTGCATTTTTGTGATTTTTAAGTGAAAAAATGCAGTTGCTATGTGTCTAGATATCTTAATGACCATTGAACAAATCACCACATGGTCGAACAACCATAATTACTATGATAATAAAGTGAAGGGTAGTTTTGCTTGCTTGACACCTAAGATGACATGATCTAAGTCATGGCTATACTATTTCATTCTTTTAAAAGTATATAAATAATTCATTTCAGTGACTGTGAAAGTTTAATAAATTTAAATTCTCTTTTTGCCTTCTTACATGAATGTACTTAAAGTGATTGTGAGTAGACCTTGATATATTTATTTCTGGAATTTTTTTGTGTGTGCAACAGTTCTGAAGTTAACAAATAAGGTGTACTAAAGAATAACCAAAGTGATATAACTGGCATTTTTATACAAATACATATCTTGCTTTATAAAATACTATGTATATTTATTTAAATCAGGAATATATTGTATTGTTGATCACGTATTCTTACTTCCTCTATGAGCACACTTGGTTTAATGCTATCATTTTCCACTTGCCTTTCAGCCGTACCCTCGTGCTATATGGCATAAAGTTTTAGAAAAAATATCTGCTATCATTTCTATGTTTGATTGTACAATAAATTTGAAACCAAATGTTCATGTCCTCTGTGGGGATACATATTTTGCGTGTAGTTTTGAATATATTTTGAAATGAATCTCTTTTGTGTTAGACTGTGAGCTTCATGTTGACCAGAATGTTACCTTAACTCTGATGTTAACTTTAATGCTTGGCAAAATCCCAGCATCGAATAATTTGTTATTGAAATGAATCGATGGATCTGAATTATTAGAATACTACAGAAGTCTATGAATATATATTGGCAATTTTCTGACTAGTATCAAAAGGAAGATACAGAAACTTGTGTAGCATTTTCTTTACTAAGTTGATACCCTGATTGGAAAAATTTGTTTTTATTTTCTCAGTCAAACATTCTATGCAAATGCTAAATATGCAACAGGTAATCAATTATTTTTACTTTCTTTACAAATCATAATTGCTTTATGTAGGCTTCCTAAAAATGCTGACAATCATTTTAACGACTAAAGGTGCTACTTATTTTCTAACATTTACCTTGATCATAAATGCTCCTATCTGCTGAACTTTATTCTTTTTGGGGGGTTTGAGGGGAGCAATGCAATTAGAATATCTTTTTTGTCTAAATTATACAATTTAGCAATGCCTGTATGCCTTTGTACATGTATTTCTTACTGCTTTCTAATTTAATTACAGGCTTGTGTTGTTTCTTAGATGTACATGAGTATATATTTCTATCATATGTAATAAAACTATTGCTTATTAAAATTGAGATGACAAATAAATGTTCATGTTAAATTTTTGAAATGGAATCTCTACTGCTTCTTCTTAAAAACCATTAAATGTTATATGACTCTATGCTAATTGAACCATACTCTCTAACACCAGCTCAGCTATATGGGAACTTCTTTTGTTTGAATGTACATGCTGATTAGTACCTATGTATCTTTGCCTAGCTATAGATAGATACAAGTATAACTGTAGACATAGATATCATACAGAGTAGTTTTACTGTCCAGCAAATACCCCGTGCTCCACCTGTTCAACCTAAGTCCTCAGTCCTTACCAGCCATTAGTCATTTTATTATCTCTGCAGTTTTGTATTTTCCAAAGTGTCTTATAGCTAATTATATGTCATATAACCTTTCAGCTGGCTTCTTTCACATAGTAATATGCACTCAAGTTTTTTTTTTATGAATCACCTACTTGTGATGATTTTTAACTCATCAATTTTTAGCTGTGACAATATTTCTTTGAATATACAAATTTACCTACTGAAAAGCATCTTTGGTGCCGTCAACTTTGGGCAAAATTTGAATGAAGATGGTGTGAACACTCTTGGGCACATGTTGTGTGGAGATAAATTTTCATCTCCTTTGGGTAAATATGGAGATGTGCAATTTCTGAATCATATGGTAAAAACATAAATGTCTGTGTTTTTGCCTCTCCATTTAAACTGTACTAGTTTGTCCATATCCAGAGAATAACTGGCCAGGTTAGGACTGGATTCAATTAAGTTGGTTAAGACTAAATTGAATTGATAGATCGTGTTGGAAAAATGTAAAATCTTATTGATATTGAGTCTTTGTAAACATGAAATATCTTTCAAATTATTTTTTTAATTGCACCAGAATTTTGCCATTTACCTCATGTAGATCTTGTGTATGTTTCGTAAATTTTACCTTTACTTATTTTTGGAATTGTTAAAGTAAATAGTATGTTTTTCATTTCAAATTCCACATGTTTCTTGCATATATATATATATATATATATATATATATATATATAAATGAAAGTAATGGACTTCAATATCTTACCCTTTTATAGTGCAACTTGCTGTCATCACTTATTAGTTCCAGGAGGACTTTTGTCAACGCAATCATGTGTTGTACAGTGATATTTCAGTTAAGTACAAACTGCATATATATTTGTGGATCATTAGCTTACATCACTTAGTGATGTTATGGCCTCCTTTGTTAAGTGAACTCTGATATTTACACAATGATGAAATTACTTAACGAGATATTTATTATAGCACACACATCTCCATCACTAAGTGAGGCCCATAACTAAATTTCATATTTCCTACACAGATGATCATGTCATATTGCAATGGGGAAAGTGATCCTATTACAACAGATGTCAGATGTGCCAAGTTTGTGGTCTCACAACATCAAGGAATGAAATAACCAAAGGAGAAAGGAGACTTTTATTGCTCTTGGATTTTTTAGAAGTCCGGAGGTGGCAGCCACTGAGGTTTTTTGTTGAGGGTAATTTATGCAGTAACATTACAGCATGGGTCAAGCTAGAGTCAACTTGTAGGATTACTCGTGGAGTAGCTTAGCTAATATTGGTCTCATAGGGAAACAAGTCATGTAGCAATCCCTCTTTGCATATTAATTTCTACCTAATTTAGCTGTCTATGACAGTAAATGAACTAAGACTTTTATTTTTCCTTCCCAGTCTGAATACATTTTACTTCTTTTTCCTCTCATTGTATAAGCTAGGATTTCCTGCCTCAGGTTGAAAAACGTAAGTGAAATAGGACATAACTGCCTTTTTTTTTTATCTTCATAGGAAAATTTTGAATTTCAAATCACTGAATATCATGGTAGCTGTAGCTTTTTGTAGACATTCTTTGTTAAATAGAGGCAGTTTTTCTGTAGTCCTGGTTCACTGAGAATTTTTTAAATAATGAATAGGTGATGGATTATCAAATGCTTTCTGTGAACCAGCCCAAGGAATAATATTTTGAATGTTAAATCAGTCTTCCATACTTGGGATAAACCTCCCTTGATCATGGCGTTACCAGGTAGTTTCTGCAAAAGTGGCTTACCAAATGAAGATTACCAGTTTTGGGCAGCTCACCTTTCCTTCTGGAGTTGGACTTCAGGTTCATCTCATCTCAGACAAATAGTTGAACAAAATGAGCAAAAACATCGACAGATTTTATTTAAAATAGTAAAAGTGAAAAGTAAGGGAGAAATGGGCTCTGCACAGTAGGCTTGAGTGAGTAAAGAAGAAAAAAAGCATGAGAGCAGACTGCCTTGAGGAAAGCCACGAGAGCAAGCTCTTCTTGGTGCCTTTGTCATTTTATACTGTTTAAATCTCAAGGAAAACCACAAGAACTTCTACATCAGGGTCCTAGTTGAGTCTTGGCCATTCCATGGAAAACCTACTCGCGCTCACAATTCCACATGCAGCACTTTGGGAACTGTTCTATGAATGTGTTCCAGAATTTTGTAATTAACAGGTGACACCTACTTCCCCAGCCAGCTTTGCTGAACCCTAATCTCCTATGTCAATTTTGTACACTTTCTATGTATTATTAAATTTGATTTTATAAAATTTTGTTAAAGACTCTTGCATATATGTTTCTGAAATATATGGGTCTGTAGTTCACTTTTAATGTCTTTTTTGGTTTTAAATGATGCTGCCCATATAAACACAATAAGAAATGTTCTGTCACCTTCAATCTCATCATCATACAGAATTGATATAATTTCTTTATATGTAAAATTCACTGCCAAGCCCATATGACACTGTGCTTCCCACCTGGGTTATTAACAATTGTTAATTGTTGATCATATTAATTTAATATGTACAAGCTCATTCAGTTTTGGAATATTAATATTTAAGTATTTGGAAAATTTCCAACTATCATCTTGCAATTTGTTTAATTCTATCATGCCATGATATTACTTTTGTCGTATGAGTTGGGCTTATGGTTCCACCAACAATGAAGAATGAAACCATGAACTGCAGGAAGAAGTTCTGATACTTTTAGTGGAAGCAATAATAAGAGAAGTCTAATCCTGAGTGAAAATACCCAATCTGGGATCTTTGCCATGAACTTATATGTATATAAGCAGAGCATGGGAAGGGAATGGAATTCAAAAGAATTAAAAAAACAAAGCCACTCTTTGTTTACCCCAGGTACAGGTCCAATGAGGGAAAAGTCCTTATGTCTCCATTCTTATCTCAATATCTAATCCTTTGTTATTGTATTTACCTTTTCATCTCCCAATTTAGCTCAGCTGCTTGAATTAGCTCTTTAGCCTGGGTGTACTATTTTATTTTCTTGTAATGTCTAAGCTCAACCTGCTGCCTGCTTAACTCCTCCATCTGAGGCTTCCCTAACTGCCTGCTTAATGAAAGCAAACTAAGCTACTACATTAGCAACATATTGAATTGATATTCTTTTAAATTTGTCAAGGTGTCTTTTATGGCCCAGAATGTGGACTATCTTGGTCAAGGTTACCTGTGAGTTTGAGAAATATATGTCTACTTTTTGATAATCCTAGATGTCATTTATCAGTCTGATTGATGGTGGCGTGAAGTTAGCTAGCTGTTTTTTTTTTTTTCCTACTGACCTTTTTTTTTTTTTTTTTTTTTTGCCTCATGGATCAGTATTTCTGATAGAGATTTGTTGATGTCTCCAATTATAATAGTGAATTCATTTATTTCTCAGTGCTGTTTTCAGTTTTTGCCTCTTGTATTTTCACTGCTTTATTTAGGCTTCACCTGATTACTTTCTTTTGAATAACTCTGTTTTGTTTGAAATTAACATTCCATCTCCCTTTATCTTGAAGTTAGTGTATGCATGATGTATATCAATTCATTTTCAATCTGACAGACAACATATATTAGGGTCTTGTGTTTTAATCCAATTTGGCAATCTTTTTAATTACTGCATTAGACAATTGACATTCCAAAAGATTACAATTGTATTACTCAGTGATCCCATTGCTGGTGAAAACATATCTGAAGAAGGAGAGGTTTATTTTGTGTGCCACTTCAGAAAATTCAGTCCATGCTTTGCTGGCTCCAAAGCAGAAACATGTTGGAAGGACTCAGCTAAGCAAAGCTATTCACCTTTAGTGATCAGAAGCAGAGCAGAAGAACAGTGCTAAATGGGAAGGGGCCAAGAACCAGATACTGCACAAAAGGTCAAGCTTCATAGATATACCTGAGAGTGTGCTTTACCAACCCTCTGGAGACGCTGAAGCCAATTAAATTGACAATTTAGCTTGTTACATTCCACCCCTTAACAGTTGACAGCGAAATACATCCCCATAAGCTATACTTCGTCTCCAAACAATGACAACCTCATAATTCTGCCCACATGGAACAACTATCGTGTATATAATCAAAAACACAGTAATCCCTTCAACCAGTCCAAACAGTTCTAGCATTTCACAAAATCCAAGTCAAAGTTCTCTCTAACACAAGGCAAACTCTTAGTTTTAAATCACCGAAAATACGAAAAGCTAGTTAAATAATCCAAATATTCAATAATAAAGAGTTAACATTCCCATCCTAAAAGAGAACGATAGGATAGAAAAGAACAGGATCAAGTCATAATCCAGCTGAACAAACATTAAATTTTGTACTTTGATATTCCTCATCCATGGCACAAGGTAGTTGTGAGTTTCTTAGATTTGGACAGCCCCATCCAGATGTTCTACATTCCTAGATCTCTGACTGCCTTGGTTCTCTCCTACAGCTGGGTTATATTTCCACAGCATTATGCATCCCTCTCTTAGAGATCCTTATCTGCATTCCAGGAGTTACTTTGAAGTCTGTTTGGTAACATCAGTGACTTCACTAATCTTGCATTCTGCATGCCTGAAAAAAAAAAAAAAAAAAGCACATGGACAACAGTAAGAGTTGCTGCCAGTGGCCCAGCCCCTTTGAACCATACATGCTGTGACCTCTTAGGGCCTGGGATATATCAAATCAGTATAGTGAGTCCTAGTGAACCAGTTCTACAGGCAGCCCTTCAGCAAGGGACACAGAGGCTTTCTGGTCAAATGAAATGCAGATACTTTTGCTCACTTCACGGACGTCACTAATGCTTCCAGCTTATCACTGTTCAGTAACACTAAACTGCCCTCTTTTCTCCCAACCTTACCAAAGATTACTTTCAAAATTTTAAAAATACTTTATTCAGCTTTTTGCTGCTAATTCTTACCCTAAATCTGGCTAAATACAGTGAGGAAAAAACATACTACCATATCAATTTGTCCACCACATTTAAACTCAACTTCTCCCAAAATTTTAGGACATGGGCAAAATACTTATAATTTTGCTTCCAGACTGTGACATGTAAGGCCTCTAGTACAACTGCCACCTGAAATCTCTTGAGCCTGGCTTTTAATGTGCTATTAATATTTTGGTCATCTGATCTTTGACCAGAATCATTCATCAGGTTTTGCTTACAGAATTCTAGGCTTTCTCTACCCTGCATCTCCAAGACTTCCCGAAGTCCTCCTCTAAACCATTTTCTAAACTATCTATCCAGGTATAATTTCAGCAACAGCTCCACTTTGAGCACCAATTTTCTTCATCAGCTTTCTGATTCCTGGGGAAAAGAAATTCCTGACACCCATAGTTTACATGAGGAAAAGATTATTCAGCTCTTTGTTTAAAACTATGCAGTCCATGGTTAGCTGACTACAAGCAGAAATATAGTGTAAGGTGTTGCTAGAGGAATGTTGCTTACTTGTGACCAGAAGCAGACAAGGGGAATAATTCCAAGTCAAACCTTCATGGTTAAACTTTCAGGACCTACCCAAGTTCACCCGGAAGTATATTTTACTGTTCTGGGAGGCTCTCAATCAAGCTGAAAATGCAGTTTAACTATCACACTAATGTACTTGGATTAATATCCATTTTGTTGTTTTCTATGTGTTCCTCTTTTTTGTTGCTATTTTTGTCTTCCACTTTTTCTGCTTTTTTTTTGTTTAAACTTTTTATGATTCCATTTTTTTTTCTTTGCATACCCAACTGTGTTTCTTTCTTACATTGTCAAGTGGTTATCCCATAGCGGTGGTGGTAAGCCTCAGGTAAAAGTGCTGTAGTGGGCTATTTGTTGTGACTGAAAGCTCAAAAATGTTTGACATCACTGCCCTAGAGGTTTGCAATATTCATGTATATAATTTAAATCTAGTATTTTTTAAAACCACAATGTTTCTTGGGTAATATGTTTTAATAATAAAATAATTCTGAGTGAGTTATAGGAATAGTAGAGTACATGTCTTTTATACCTCAGACTCTTAAGTTCTACCTCTAACACTGCAAAAAAATGAAAAAGAAATTCTAATTCTCATCACTTTTATCATTGATGTTAATTTCACTTATACATAGTGAAAGATACTATTGGTATTATTTTGAACAAACTGCTTTCCATTAGATAAATTAAGAATATAAACAATAAATTGTCACTGTACCTACAGTTCTTCCTTCTTAGATATTAATTTATTTCTGTAGATTCAATTTTCTGACATGTCATTTACCATCTCTTTAAAAAATTTTTTTGTTTTAATACTGCTTGCAAGTAAAAGGTTTTTTGCTGATAATAAATTTCCACCATTTTTAATTTTCTGAGAAAACCTTTATCTTACATTCATTTTTGAAAGATAATTCCACAGAATACAGAAAAATTGGTCACTCTTTGTCTCCTCTCTTTCTCTAAAATACATCACTTCAGTCTTTTCTTGCATAGTTTGTGAGAAGTAACATGCACTTCTTCACCTTTGGTCCATTATAAGTAAAATACTTTTTCCTTCTGGATTATCGTAGGTTATTTTCTTCTTTTTTTAATTTTCTGTAGTTTAAAAATTGTGTAAGTAGGCGTATGTTTTTCTGGCATTTATCCTGTTTTGTTGTCTTCTAAGGGTTTTTATTGTGTAACATTGTCTGACATGAACTTGAGGAAATTATTAGAGATACTAAATTAAATATTTTTCCTATTCCTTTGTTCTTGCTGGTATTGTCATTATCTGTATGCTATGAGCTGGAAAGAGGGAATGCAAACTCAACAGTCCAAGTAGGTTTATTGCCAAACCTGAGAGAGACTTCTATGACAGCAGAACACTCTTGGAGATTGAGGAATTTTTTATAGCACTTTTTGGCATGCTTTTGAAGGGTGGGTCAGAGAATCAGACTGGCTGATGTGTCCTCTGTACCTGTTAACATGTCCTCCAGTCACCTAACTGCCTGCAAACGTGTACTCTGTGACCTGAAATGTTGTCCTCTGTGGCATAAGTTAAATGAAACTTGCCTTTCTCTAAGATGGCAGGCGGGCTGGTTTGAACTAGCAGTGTTCCTGTCCGGGCTGTATCTTTCCTGATTTGAAAGAGTATAGAAAATGAGTCATCATTCTTTTTATTTTTATTTAAAGAGGAGAAAAAGCAAAACAGAAAAAGGGTAAAAATAATACATAATTTCAAAAAATACACAAAAGAAATCACTAGTTGCTAAATTACATATTGTCCTCTTAGAAATAGTTTTTCAAGTTACAAAAATAGAGCATACAAAGTAGACATTCAGACAGTGAGACTGCAAACAATTCTGTTCAATGATCCAACAAAAACTTAGTAATATGGTTATCCTACACACTTAAACATGCATGCAGTTATATCCTTTAGAGCATTTTCTTTCCCTCTCTTTTTTCCAATAGCAATTACATATTTTTGGTTTTATTACTTCTACAATTCTTATTACTTTTTACACTAGAGACACAATGTGATATTTATAAATATGATTCTTATTTATTTCACTAAGGAGGATAGTCTCAAGTTGTCTCCACTTACCTATGAAGGCCTCAAGATCATCCTTTTATAGCTAAACATTATTCCATTGTATAAAAAAATCACGTTTTCATCTACTCTGCTGTTGATGGGCATCTTGGTTGTTTCCAAGATTTAGCTATTACAAATTGGGCTGCTTTAAAAATGGCTGCACATATATCACTGTGATATGACCTTTAAAATTTTTCTGGGAAAATATCCAGGAAGGGAATAGCTGGATTGAATAGAAATTCCAATCCTAGGCTTCTGAGAAATCTCCATACTGATTTCCATAGTGGCTGCACCAGTTTACATTCATACCAACAGTGGAGCAGTGTTCATTTTTCCCCACAGCCTCGACAACACTTGTAATCAGTTGATTTCTTGATGGCAGCCATTCTTTCCAGAGCGAGATGAAATCTCAATGCTGTTTTAATTTACATTTCTCGAATGTCCAGTGATGGTGAATATTTCTTCATGTATTTACCTGCCTTTTGTATGTCCTCATTCTGAGAACTGTGTGTTCATCCCACATCTTTGTCTTTGAATTTGGGGGGACTGATGTTTTTCAGTTGTTTATATGTTCTGGATATACGTATTTTGTCTGAAGATTTGCTGGCTAAAATGCTTTTCCATTCTGTGGGTCTTCTTTTCACTCTGTTGGTGATTTCTTTTGAAGTGCAGAAACTTTTCAATAGTATGAGATCCCAGTGGTTGATTCTTTGAAGTGTTTCCTGTGCAGTTTGCATTTTGTTCATGAATTCTCTGCCTATTCTTATGTCCCCAAAACTTCTACATACTTTGTCTTCCAGTAGATTTAGTGTTTCTGTTTTAATATTTAGATCTTTGATCCATTTAGACTTGCACGGTGATAACATAGATCTAGTTTCAGTCTTCAGCATATAGAGAGCCAATTTTTTCAACACCGTTTAGTAAAGAGGCTATCCATCTTCAAGTGAGGATATTTAGCCTCTTTGTCAAATATCACGTGGCTGAGTGTCTTTGAAGTTGTGCTTCTAATCTGTTCCTTTGATCCTCAGATCTGTTTCTTTGCCAGTGTCATGATGGTTTTATCACTGTGGCTTTGTAGTATAGTTTCAAGTCAGGAATTGAGATGCCTCCTGCCTTGCCTTTGTTGTCCAGAATTCTCTTTGCTATTCTGGGTTTCCTCTGTTTCCAAATGAATTTTAGTAGTGTTTTCTCTAGATCTGTGAGATATGTTAAAGGTAGTTTGATTGGTATTGCATTGAATTTGTATAACAATTTTGGGAGTATGACCATTTTTATAGTGTTGGTTCTTCCTAGCCAAGCGCAAGGAATATCCTTCCATTTTCTAATATCCTCTTCAATCTCCTTTTTTTAGCATAGCATATTTTCAGCATATAGGTCTTTTACATTCTTTGTTAGGTTGATTGCTAATTATTTCATTTTTTAAGATGCTTTTGTTAAGATGCTATGATATTTCCATAATTTCTCTCTCAGTGAGTTTTTTGTTTGTGTACAAGGATGATATTGATTTGGGGGCATTGACTTTGTATCCAGCTACACTGCTGAATTCGTTTATTACCTCTAGTAGTCTTTTAGTGGAGATTTTTGGATCTTCTATATAGAGTATCATGTCATCTGCAAATAGTGATAGTTAACTTCTTCCTTTCCTATCTTTATTCCTTTCATTTCTCTCTCTTGTCTGGTTGCCCTGGCTAGTATTTCCAGAACTATATTGAATAGAAGTCATGATAGAGGACTCCCTTGGCTTGTTCCTGATTTAAAGGGAAAGCTTTCTCAGTTTTGTCCATTTAGTATAATGTTGGCTATTGGTTTGTCATAGATGGCCATTATGAGATTGAGATAGACACCGTGTATTCCGAGTTACTGAAGGGTTTTTATCCTGAACACGTGTTGGACTTTGTGGGAAGCTTTTTCTGCATCTATTGAGATGACCATGTGGTTTTTTTCTTTGGCTCTGTTGATGTAGTATATTACCTTTATTGATTTGCATATGTTAAACCACCCTTGCATTCCTGGAATGAATCCCAATTGGTCATGATGTATAATCTACTTGATGATTTGTTGCATTCTGTTTGTCAGTATTTTATTGAGAATCCTTACATCAATGTTCATTAGTGACATTGGCCTATAATTCTCCTTTTTGGTTGGATATTTCTCTGGTTGTGGTATGAAAGTAATTCTTGCCTCCAGGAATGATTTAGGGAAGATTGCTTCATGTTCAATTTCATTGAAAAGTCTAAGAAGTATTGGTATCAAATCTTCTCTAAATTTCTTGTAGAATTCAGCCGTGAATCCATCAAGACCTGGGCTTTTCTTTGTTGGTAAGTTTTTAATTATGTTTTCAATTTCAATGGCTGATATTAGGTTATTCAAAATAGCTGTATTTTCTTGGTTGAACTTTGGTAGTTCATACGTTTCTAGAAATCTGTCCATTTCCTCTGTGTTATCCACTCTATGTGAGTAGAAATTTTCAAAGTGAGTATTCATGATCTTTTGAATTTCCATAGGATCTGTAGTAATTTCCCCCTTTTCAGTTCTTATTGAGTGAATTTGGGTTTTTTCTTTCTTTTTCTTGGGAAGGTTAGCTAGAGGTTTGTCAATTTTGTTTATTCTCTCAAAAAACCCGTGTTTTGATTCATTCTTTGTATTGTTTTAGTTTCAATTGCATTGATTTCTTCTCTAATCTTTACAGTTTCCTCTCTTCTGGGGGTTTTGGGTTTAACTTGCTCTTTTTCTAGAAACTTGAGATGAAGCATTAGGTTGTTTATTTGTGCTCATTCTGTTTTCCTGATATGACAATTTATTGCTATATATTTCCCTCTTAAGATTGCTTTCATTGCATCCCACAGTTTATACTATGTTGTTTCTGCATTTTCATTGAATTGTCGGTACTGCTTATTTCTTCTTTAATTTCATCTGTACTCCACTGGTTTTTCAGAAGGTTGTTATTTAAGTTCCATGTATTTATGCAGGTTTTCAATTTCTTTTGCCACTGATTTCCAATTTCAGTGTGCTACTGTCACATATTATGCATGAGATAATTTCAGTACCTTTGCATTTACTTAAGAATGTTTTATGGTATAATATATGGTCTACTTTGGAGAATGTCCCACGTGCAGCTGAGAAGAATGTGTATTTTGATATGGTTAGGTGGAACACTCTGTAAGCATCTACTACGTCCAATTGCTCACAAGTATGAGTCAAATCTGTTATTTCTTTGCTGATTGTTTTTCTAGTTGATCTATCTTTCTGTGACAGTGGGGTATTAAGGTCCCCATTACAATTGTGTTCTTGTGTTTTTGGTTTTTCATGCCCATCATTATTTGTCTTATATAGTAATAACTGTTAAGTAGTCAGGAAGGATAGAAGCCAGTGGAGATGATGGGGAAACATCATTTGCAGAAACTTCAAGAAGTTTGTAACCCCATTCACAAAGTCATTTTACTCTGTCTCTAATTAGACCAGATTATTGATGTAAAATCAGCCTTATTCTTGGGGTAGAACACACAGATGCTCCAGAGAAGCTGTCAGGATCTCAAGGGCCCTGCAGGTTTGGAAGACAACTGAAGCCATGGAGTGGACTTGATCTAGCAAGTGAAGTGGTTGTTCGGAGACTTCTTTGAGTCTTTGAGAGAGTTCTTTTGATAGACAGACAAACACTGAAAGAAGTACTTCTAGGGTCCTGATCTCCATTCCAGTTCCTATGGTTATTCCTATGGTTACCATTAAGGAAACTAGCTGTACAACACATTGTACGCTGACATGGTTTATGGGAGACGGGTGGGTAAATTGGATGTTGATAAGGAAAGGATGGGAGTGAGAAGGCCTAATGTACAAGTTTTGGCCCACTTGGTAGATAAGCAAATGTGTGCATTGTCTCTGCACACCCAGATGATGCTTATCCTTAGGAAAGTCATTCTGCAGATCAAATCAGGAAAGAGGAGGATATCAGGAGGTGAGAAACAAATGTTGAACCACCTCAAATTTGCCATATATGGAAAGAGGTGCTAGAAGTTGCAGCTTTCAAGGGGGAAAGAGATGAGGCTGGTTGTAATACTTTGAGACTCGCTTAGTTAAGAGCAGGTAATTTTTGGTTTAGGAAGGCTCTGTCATCACACATTTTGAGACATATGCATTTTGGGGCACCTCCATAGGCTAGGGGAGTGTCTCTTAGAAAGTCCTTTCCCCAGTCATGGAAGTATTCAGATGTGATAGCATTTACACTGTCTTGAAGTGTTCACAGGTACCTATAAACAGCTCCCAGAGCAGAGGTGAGGGCAGATGAATAGTAGTCTTGTAGGTGTTAGAGTCTAAGTCAACTGGAGGAAAGTGATCTTCTTTGGTTCCAAACAATGCACAGAGGAGCAAGTTGTGTTAGATGGAGTCCATCTGGGGAGGAGTCAGATATGGCCTGCTATAGCCATATCTGAGTCTTCAAGGCCTGACACCCTTTAGTGCCTCTGGGAGTCGGATGTCACATCTTTCAGCTAGGGCTGTGCCCCTGGAACTGACAGTCTCAGTTAAGTGTAGTCCTGAAGATATATTTATCTATGTTCCTAAGGGACAGGAATTACTGTCTTCTATCTAGGAAAGCTAGAAGTAGACTGAGCATAGTGTTTGAATGGTTCCATTAAAGTTTTGGATGATTTTACCTGTGTAAGTGTGTCTGACTGAGGCATTTTAGGAATGGTCTGTGTTATGGTGTTAGGAGTAAAAATGCTGAGAAATATTGATAAAGGATGGAAATAGAACATAATACATAAAGGTGGTGATTTATTGTGCAGGTAAGTCTGAGAAGATTCACTGTAACCATAGGTCTTAGATTATGCTGTCTAGGGAGAAAGAGTGTGAATAATGGGGAACTTTTTCTCTTAGGATAATCAAGAAATGGGCAAGGTTATGAAGAGAGAGACTTATGGGGCAGTATAGACGTGAGGCTGTACAGCTTTGATTTCTTCAGTCACTGGAGACAGTGTGGTGATCTTCAGGGACATAAGTCCAGTTGATATGCACTGGAGAAGGAGAATCTCTCTCTCTCTTTTCTCTCTCTCTCTCTCTCTCTCTCTCTCTCTCTCTCTTTTCTTTTATGAGGAAGACTTTCTTAAAAATGAGAAAAAGACCCAGAAGGAATGACCTTTTAATTTGCTGTTGTTGGAATGGTCATAATTACTTGAAAGAATCCTGTAAATTTTGGTTTTAAACCCTAGGAGGTCTTGAGGGTATTGATACATACTCAGTCCTGGTTATAAGAATAGAGAAATAAGAATGCTAGGATGTTGAAGATTTGGAAGTATAGAACCAGTAGAATCAAAGGAGTTGCCTAAGTGTTCATTAGGGAATTTGAAAGAGGGGAGGTTTGAATTGGTAGGAAATGAAAAGCTTTCCATATAGAATCTCAAAGGATTGGAGCACAAGAAGTTTGCAGGGGAGAGACCCGAGTGTGAAAACGGATAAGGGTAGGAGTTTAGTCCAGTCTAAATGGACCTGGGGAGAAAATGTGGTTATGTTCTGTTTAACATGATTAGCCTTTTGGACATAAACTGAGAATTGGAATCAATACAGGTTGTGAAACTTCCAGGTTATATTTAGGAAAGAGGCTGCCTGTTGCATGATCTATGAGGTAAATTCAAGTCTGTTATTGGTTTGGATGGAGAGTGGGGATCTGAATCAGGGGATGATTTCAGTGAGTAAGATATGTGCTAGTGTGGAGGATCTTTTGCTTCATGTAGGGAAGGCCTGTATCCATCCTGAGAAGGTCTCTACTAGGACAAGGAGGTATCTATGTTTTTGTTTATTTTCTAAAGGCATATGAGTAAAGTCTGTTTGCCAGTCAGGGCCTGGGAAAAATCCCCAAAGTTGGTAGTGGGAAGAGAGGAAACCTGAGGCTTCTCTGGGATTTGTGGTTTGGTAAATGGGGCACTGAGCAATAATTTTTTGCAGGGAGGTTCTAAAACTAAGGGTGAGGTGTAAATCTCTGGAGATTGGAACAAAGGGAATGAAGAAGGATCTATCATGGAACTGGTCATGGAAACATAAAAGAAATTTTGTTCAAGCTTTCAGGAAGGACCAGCTTTTCATGGAGAAACTAGCACTTTTCTTCTTGAAATGCATCCTGTCCTTAAGTAATATCTTGGGATGAGTAAAACATATAAGGGAACAGGAAATGGAGAATGAAGAGAGTTTATAACTGCCTATTTTGCTGCTCTATAATCCTTCTTATTTCCACAGATGATATTGCTGAAATGTTCATCCTGTGAGTTAAGCTTTTGATGCCTTTTGAAATGAGTAACTGCAGCTCTATGGGGTAAAAATACTATCTGTACAAGGTTTTGAATTATAGACCCATTTTGTATGGGAGTCATTTTGCAGTTAGAAATCCCCTTTAATCCCAGATTTGAGCATCTGAATGAGGATATTATATGCATATTTTGAATCTATGTAAATAATGATGGTTGTGTCTTTTGCAAGAGATCTCTAGTGAATACAATGAGTTCTGGCTACTGTGAAGAAGTCAAGGTAAATATTGATAATTTTTATCTTTTGCTAGACTGAGAGCTCTAGTGAATATAATGAGTTCTGGCTTCTGTGAAGCTGTTGTGTGGAGGGTTGCCTCCTCAGTTATCAGAGAAGGTAGAAGAATTTCCCTTCAATAGTGGTGTATCCTTCATGGAAAGAGGTGGTCTTTGAAGTGTTTCCATAGGTAAGCAAGTCAGACCCCTGAAATATGTTCCAAGGTTATATGATGGAAGTGGGTGAAAGTAAAAATTAAGGAGATCAGTGAACTCATGGGGGAGGGTGGAGTCTGGGGCATCACGTATTGGAAGGAGTTTGGGAGGACTTAGGCAGATAAGCAGCAGAAGTTAATTGAAGTTTTTAAGAACTAAGAGTATAGGACTTGAGTTTGGGCCAGAGAGAGAAGGGTTAAGGCATGATGGAGGAGAAGGTTGGACAAGTTGTATAGAGTGTACCTGTAGGGGCTGGTGAAGAGTAATCTTTTGGTCCTTGAATAAGGAGTGCAGCTACGCCAAGACCTATAAACAGAGAGACCTACCCTTTAAGACAAGGTTGGGTTTTTTTGGATAGATTGGCAACAGGCTGAAGGGGACTTCAGCTGCCTGTCCCAGTAGCCATGGTTCTTTCTCTTCTTATTGTCTTAAATAGAAAGAAAGATGTATTAGGATTGGGTAGGGCCAAAAAAGGACCCTTCTTCAGGGTCCAAAAGGAAGTGGAAATCAAGTCTATTTCTGGAGTTCTTTCTCAGGGATGTCTATGGGAAGCCTCAGAGGAGGATTTTGCAATGAGTGAAATATTTTGGGTCCAAAGTGTAAAATAAGAAATCCCAAGAAGGAAAGGAGATCTCATTTTGTGGTGGAGAAAGATGGTTAATAGCCTGTTTTCCAGAGGGGAGTGTGCCACAAGTGGTGGTGGTGAGGTGAAGGCCAAGGTAACTGACCAATTGTTGTACCAGCTAGGCTTTGTGTTCTGAGACACAATATCCCTTTCCCCCAAAAAATTTACAAATAAGGATTTTGTATGTTATAGAGTCATTTTTCAGAGTGGCTGTAAAGCAAAAGGTCATCAACATATTGGAGTGCACAAATGGAGGTAAGGCTGCGGGCCTGGAATTCCTTTTATAATGCCCAAAGAAGTGGAGACTGTCATCCCTGGCGAAGAACTGTCCGTATGAGTTGTTGGGTAAACAGAGATTTTAGGTCTGTTCAGGTAAAGACAAAAAGTTGTTGGGAAGCAGGGCTGAGGAGAATAGTAAAGAAGGCGTCTACGAGGTCTAAAAGGGTAAAGTGAGACCCTGTTTCAAACAAAAAATGTCAATTGATAATAGACTGGAGGCCAAGAGGTCTATTGAGGATAAGAGGGTATTGGTTGACTATGACCTACACTGCAGATCTGCATTTGAGAAAGAAGGGATCATAAGTGGGCTTCTACACTTGCTACCTCATAGAGGGATGGATGACATGGATGACATCAGAAGAGGTTTGGCGAGATACAAGGTGGAAAGACAGAGTGTGAGGGCATGTCTGAAGGAAAGAAAAGACAGGGTTGGGGAAAGGCCGGGCTGGAGGAGGGGTTGGGCTGCCAGAGATTGAAGGGGAGAGGGCTCAGAGGAAGAAGAACTACTGGTGGCTCAGGTTGTGGGTCTGGTTGAGGCTGTAGAGGAAGTGGGGGTGACAGGGCAGGGGATAATCAGTGGGGTCAAATTCCTCAACAGAGGTTAGAAGGGGAAAGATGAGACATTGCTGGATCTGGAGTGGGCGTAGGAGTTTCTGTGGGCATAGGAGGTTTTTGTTTATGGGGAAGAATTTGGACCTGTAAGAGAGTAGGATAGAGGGAGGATTGCTTATGGAGGGTAAAAAAGACGTGGACACATGGGACTCTGATCATTTGCCATTCCTCTGAAGGAAGTTATCGAGGTCTCAGAGAATTTGGAAATCAAAACTACTCTCAGTTGGCCAGCAAGACTCAGTGTCAAATCTGTGCTTTCACATAAAAGTGAAAGAAAATGTCTTTTTCTTTTTTTCAGTTTAATGTCTACTTCTAGTTCTAGTTTAGAAATATTACACAGAATACAGCTGGGCAGCGTGTCTCCTGGTGTTTTTGACAGAGCCTTGCCTACCACAGAGGTGGAGTGGGAGTGGTAAGGAAGGCAGCTGGGGTCAGTAAACAGGTCTGCAGGGCACATTTCTGTGATTGGACTTCCAACAGGGGTCCATCCACAGCCAGATGAGATTGTCCTGCACACTGAAAGAAGCGTCCACAGTGCAGGAGTCACAGTGCAGGAGGTCTCTGTATTTGTGCTGTTCTCGAAGAGATAATGAGGAGAAAGGAAAAAGGTTTAAGAACAAAAAGGGGAGGAAATGGCACACTGGCTTTCTCAGGGTGCCAAGAGTAAGTCAGGTGGGCCAGTATTTTTCCCTCCTAGGAATAACAAAAGGTTATCAACTGGGGATGGATGTCTGTATTGAGATTTGACTCATGGCCCAGGGGCCATGACAATGAGAAAAGTTACATGCTGACATGTAAAGTACACATAAAGGAACATTTCTGTCCCATGTGCCAGTCTTCCATATTAACCAAGTTGTCTTGATGCAGTCATAGCTTGAGTGATATTAACCATGTAGCGTTCCCTTATTAAATATAAAGTATTTTATAATGTGAAATTTACAGGATCTGTGAGAAAATAATGTGGTGCAACAATGAGAACTTTCAAAATATTAAGATGATAGCTTTGTAGTTGATTTCATATAAACTAAGAATTGTCATGAATATTTAATATAAAACATTTAGGACTCTTTATAATAAGTAATATATATGTATATTGCTGTTGTCATCTAAAAGACTTACCTTTTGAATATAATTTTACCTTCTGAAGTCATTAAGCCATTTTAGTAAATTAAAATACATTCATATTTTCCTAGTCTTGCATTATTACTTTAATATAACCCATTACTATCATAATTAAAGTATTTTATAAGGAATGTATTATTGCAAGCAAGCAAAATGGGTAGCATATTATTGTGATTTTAATACTAGCTGTCCACAGTACCTGCCTTGAAAAGTCCTGAGTTCAATTCCTGATACAAAAGGAATTGAAAAACAACAAAAGCCCACTAGCTGTCTACATCTAACCACTACTTCATCAATTAGGAGTTCACATAGACAGAAACCCTGATGACAGTGGTGTGTATGGTTTCTGTCACTCAGGAGGCCCCACCAGAATGATCCCTGTGAGTTCAAAATCAGCCTAAACTGTATGGTAAGACTTTGTCTCAAGACACTGAAGGAGGAGAAAAAAGAGGACGAGGAAAAGGAGGAAGAAGAGAAAAAAGGGGAGGAGAAGGGACGTGGGGAAGGGAGTAGGAGGATGAAAGAGGAAAAAGGAAGGGGAAGAAGAAGAAAAGGAGAAGAGGCAGAAGAAGAGAGAAGAAGGGAAGAGGAAGAAGAAGAAGAAGAAGGGAGGAGGAGGAGGAGGAACAAGAAGAAGAAGAACAACAACAACAACAAGAAATTCTTATCTATTTTCAGGCTTATTTCTGAATGAATTGCTGTGATATATAAGACATAGTCACACGGTTTTCTTCCTATTTTCATATATCTGCCAAATTATTTTGTCTCGTTCAATAAACCTATAATCCTTTTTTCTGTATCTTGACCTCATTACTTCCTGCTTATTAAGTTCCAGTGAATGCTTTTCAACAAAACTTAATTATGAATTAAATTCCAGTTAAGAATGAGTCTCAATGACCATATATACATGCAATTTCACCCATTGTAAATTCTGAATAAAAGTATCTTAGACTCAGAAAAATAATGAATTTTCTCTTGAAATAGGGACCAAAAATCATGTAAACATGCCAGAAATTAAAGTTTCTCCTGATATATAGAATAATTCTGTGAAAAATGCTGTAGAAACCTGATATTGGCTTTCCATCAAATGTCCCCTATGGCTATAAACTATTATCTTACTTATTTAAAACTTCAATTACAAGTGGTAGAGACTAATCCAGCTTAAAGGGAAAATGGAAATACTGAGTGGACACTAGGAAGCCTCATTAAATGGAAGGAAGTACCAGGCATTGGAGCCTGTGAGTGTTGCACCATCTCCAACACACGGATAGCACGTTCAGGAGAGTCTCCTCTACTACTCATCTCTGTTTTCCATGTATTTAGCATCATTGTGTCAATGTAATAATGATGGGAAAATATGCTCTGAGGCTATAACTGCATAAATCTATAAGTATAAAGGAAAGCATCTGTGTCTGTCCCTCACATGTGTACCCAAAAATACAGCAGCTTCACTGCTCACACAGAGATGTATTTGTTCCAGTTAAAAACCCAAGAGAGTGACTGGAGTTGCCATTTATTGGATTATTTCCCCCCGCTCTGCGCCAAGTCTTGAAGGCAGTTTATGAATTCTTCCATCTTGGGCGACCACCTGCTCTAGGAACAAAGACCAAGTTCTGTTACCACAAAAGAGGAAGAGGATCCTGAGCAAAGACTTCGGACAAAACAATAACCAAAGGGGAAAAAATGAATAGTTAAAATGATTTGAACAATCATTTTGTTTATTTTTGCTTCTCTGTGGATTAGAAGTACAAAAAATATTGAAATGCATACAAATTTAGTAGTGGGTGAGGTCAAAGCCTGGGGAAAGTAAGCCTGGACACATACTGGGAATTTGGGGAGACAAGTTAATTTCAAACAAGGTTTTAAAATTGTCAGTGTTAATGTCTATTTAGATACTCAGTTATTTTGCAATTTCAAATTGCATCAAATCAAAGTTTAATATTTTTATTGTTACTAAGAGTAACTGTTGGTTTGTAAAGTTTTAGTTTGTAAAGTGTAACAACACTTGTTCTCAGGACAAAATATCAATTATAAATTTGACCCCAAAATAATGTTTTGAAACCAAATTGCCAACTGTTAGCAAATGATCAAAGAGTTACTTTCCAGAATTGCAGAATATTTATAAAATTCTTTGGGTAGTACTTGATGAAGTCTAATTTCTAACTGAAATGAAGTTAACATTTCAAGTCATATTAAAAAGGTAGAAAACATAATATTAGCAACATTACAATGAGAAGTAATTCTAAAATTTTCAGAATTCTTCTCTAGGAAAGTTCTTATTTTAACAATTTAGTTTATATATATCAAAGATGTAATCTAAGAGGACTTTAATAAATAAACCTGTGTTTATTTTGTGCATGCATATGTATAGAAAAAGGCCTTATGGCTATTATCAGCATTTCTAAGGCATGTGCAAATTTAAAAAATTTTAAGTGCCAATAAAAAATGTGAGAAGCTGGTGGTGCCCACCTGCAATCTCAGCACTTAGGAAGTTGAGGAAGGAGGGTCACTGAGAATCTGAGGTCACTCTGAACTACACAGTGAGAACTTGTCTTAGAAAAAGGAAAAGAAATACGAGAAAGTGAAAGTTATTGGGTAATTGAATATGAATACGTCAGCAATTTTAACACTTTGAGCCCAGGTCATACGATTACAGGCTTACACTGATCATTAATACTAGCAACACCAAATTTGGAAAGGTAGATCAAGTGCTTGTTGTAAATTGGACTCTGATGCTTTCCAAAAATTACCTGATTTAATACTTGGTACCACCCCACAAAATAGGCATGATTGCTTTCATATTACAATTGAGAGAAAATACTTCAACTCAGAAAGATGAAACATTGATCAAGATAGTTGTAAGTGAATGAAAGAGCCAAAACTAGAATCCATTTTTTATTCTTAGTCCCATTATCTTGCCAGCAATACAGTGGGCACTCAATACATGTGAATTAAGTTCATTTAAAATGTTAACACGAAGAACCTGTCATAGCAAGAAAAAACAAAAACATTCATCCCTCTTAAATCATTCAAGTAAATAAATTATAATATTCCTTAACCTTGTCCTCATCCCAGATTCTTTTTCCATATTTTAAAAATATATGTGACAGTCATTTTATTTAAGATCATCATTTTCATCACTTGGATAAGTGTGTCTTTAGAGTAAGGTAGAATGTCTTGACGTGTAGAGAACAATTAACCATCATGTCCTTATTGCTATAAATGTAGCCATTGCACTAGTATTTGTATATTTATTTCTGAAGTTAGCGTCATGGCCTTGTACATCGTAAGCAAATATCTTACCACTGAGCTAAACTTTCAGCCTTTCATATTTGCCTCTTGGCCATACATACCGCATTGTAACTATGATTAATGGAACTTAATTTCATTTTCAAACAATATTCTGTTAAACTGTATCTTCACTGACACACATATAGTAGGCTTTGATGACAAGTATAGCATTTTACATCTATTTCTGTGCCATGTCTAAAATATTTCAATTTGATTCTAATCTATTAAGAACTTCATGATGATGCTATTTTTTTAAAAAAACAAAATGACTAAATCTATAGATTAATCCAAATTAAGTAGAGATGTAGCTTAAGAAATAAATTATGGTTTTTATCTTTACCATCTTATTACAACTAACTAATAAAATTAGTAAGTGACTACTTAGGTAGCATTCTGGGATTTGACTTCAGAGGAGAGAGAACAATTAAAACTTCTCACATGACAGAAATACGCCACAGAGAAGTTAAATTTATTTCTCCCTGTTGGTGAATAGAAAAAAAATAAGAAAGAAATAGGGAAAAAGTGGGGAGAAAGAGGAAGAGACCCTGCTAGAGAAAATCTTCATTACTCTAATCCAGCGGGACACATGCCTGGGGTTGGCCAAAGCCGACTTGCTCCTGAGAACATCATCTGTATTTAGTGCCTTTGAATCCCGACTGCAGTCCCAGAGGGAACACAGTCAGGAGTGATTTGACCTTGTTAAATTTTAAAAATGTGTAAGAAATTAATTACACTGTTAGAAAAGTATTGCTAGAAAGCAAGTAAAACAAACTCAGAGATTACTTTTCTGTCTACCCTGAGAAAATAATGGAGTCACTTCACTTACAAGCTTAAGGAACCCTTTCTGAAATTCATACCTTCTAAAACGGCAGGGGATTGAAATATGTTTTATGGATATCAACACTCTTGACTTGTTGCCACTGGAAGTTTATAAAAGTCTGAAATATCCTACCCCTATTTCAATCACCCAAATCTGCAGGCCATAATAAAAATGAAGATAATATCTGAATCTGTTGCAAGCCCCAGTCCAGACCAACATAAAGAAAAAGTGGTTCTATGAAACTGGTTTAATAAGTACATTTTTATATGATAAATGGTATGTAGCTTTCAAGGGGCAAGAACCAGAAGTGAATAAAAAAATCTGTGTGTGGGGTGCTCACAGGTTTGACTGGTGTTTGTTTTCCTTTACTGCAGGCCACAAAGAGAAGATGGGATGTTAGGAAAGACGTAACTTTGGAGCACAGGTGGTGAGGTATTGCCAGTATTTAAAATGAGAAATTTAAAGTAAAAAAAGTTAAGGATAATTTTTATTAAACATTGCCTTAATCACCTTACTGTTCTCCTTTGAATTTCTATCTGAAGAACAACACTCTGAAACTGGAAAATATTTGAGCCTTATTTTAATTTGAAAATGAAGATAAATAACCTGTTTTAAAATTAAAATGGGAAGAACACTAACCATAGAAGTAGCCCCCAATATGATGCTTCTATTTAGTGCTAGTATTTTAAATTTTTTTTCCTTTCACTCTGCATCCCATTTGTGAAAGATGTATCTCCCACTCCCTATTATGTTTTATTTTTCTCATTAAAGAAAAAGATCAAGCAGTAGATGAGGGGGGAGAAAGGGGATAAATAAAAGGAACAAAGATGAGTCATGTGTATACCAGTTCCCCACAAGGAATGTCCACATGATGACAGCCCTACACACACGTACTAATAAAAACCTGGATTTTAGGTGGAAAATTCAGCATCATATGTAATTATACACATATAAAATATGTGGCAAGTCAAAATTAGTGATCTGATCAATAAGTAGTCAACAATCTACATAATACAATCATAGCTTTTTACCTGAGTCTTCAGTAGTTTCTAAACATTATTTAATGTATCACCTTCATCCTTTTTTTAGATCAGACAAAAGTACCTTATGTTTCACTTTTAGGTGAAATGAACAGAGAAAATATATCATTGGAAATATATATATATCATATATATCAGCATAATCATATATATCAAATATATCATATATATCAGCATAACCAAATTTGCAAATCATGAGAGAGAATTTAAATATGCAGCTTCCTTCACTATACAAAATAGCCTCAATTTCTCCTCTCTGTTGCATATTGGAGAAGAATGAAAAATAATATAATACATGACAAAACTTAACAACCCATACTTGATAGAAATATATGGTTTGCTTGGATGCCTAAAGGAAAACATTTACATTCTACAGAGACAAAGGAAATGAATGGGAAAAAAAAACTAGGATAATCAAGAAGGGCAAATATTAAGAAAATATAGAGAGGAAATTTTAAGGAAAACTGATACATCTACTATTTAGCTTCAGTAAGAAGTATTTGTATAGGCACATCAGAAGAAATCAATCTATAAGTTCTAGCTTTTATCACCTTATTAAAGAACTAAATTCTAACAAGTTACTGCAAAAATTAATTTCCTGAGGTGCTCACCAGGTAATATACTTCAGAACTGTCATTTGTTTATATAGTAAATATCTTGAAATGAATTTTTATCAGATTTTTAAAGCTGTATTTCATAATGTAAAACAAACCAAGAATTTGTTTCACCCTTCAAATTTTCCCTTGTGTAAGAAGTAAATTATTTGCAGCTGATGTGATACTCTACATAGAAGACTCCAAAAACTTCACCAAAATCTTGTAAATTTAATATCCAAATTCAGCAGTGTAGCAGGATACAAAGTCAGCACTCAAAAATCAATAACTTTCTTATACACAAGCAACAAATTCACACAGAGAGAAATTAGGGAATGCTCACCATTCACAATAGCCACTAAAAAAATGGAATGCTTAGGAGTCAATCTAACAAAGGATGTAAAAGATCTGTACAGTATAAATTACAGTATCCTAAAAAGCAAAATTAAAAATTAAAAAGATCTCTACAGTGAAAGTTATAGTACCCTAAAAAAAGATATCAGAAAATGGAAAGATATCCCTTGTTCTTGAATAGGAAAAACCAACACAGGAAAATGGCCATATTCCCAAAACTGCTATTCATATTTAATGCAATCCCAATCCAAATGTCATTAGCATACCTCACATATCTGGAGAAAACACTTACTTATTTGGAACTAGAAGAGACCTGGAATAGCAAAAGCATTCTGGACAACCAAGACAAATCAGGGTGCATCACAATCCCAGACCTAAAATTATACTACAGCTCTACTGAGATAAAGTTGGCATGGAATTGGAAAAAAAAAAAAAAAAAGACCAGTGGAGTAGCATAAAAGGTGCAGACACAACTCCAAATGCACTCAGCCTCCTTATCTTTGATAAATAGCCCAACATATCCAGTGGAAGAAAGATAATCTCTTTAATAAATGGTTCTGGAAAAACTGGCTTTCCATATGCCAAAGACTAAAACAATACCCATGTATATCACCTGAATTAAACCAAAGTCAAAATAGATCAAAAATTTAAATATTAAAATAGAAACACTAGATTTAATGGAAGAGAAAGTAGGTAGAAATCTTGAAGACATAGGTGTAGGCAGAGACTTCCAAGAACAAAACTCAAACTAAAAGAGAAATATTACAAAGAAACAACAGTGGAATAAATACCTTATTAAAAATCTTTTGCACAACAAAGGAAATCACCAACAGAATTAAAAGACAACTCGCAGAGTGGGAAAAAATTATAGCTAGTTATCCATCAAACAGAGGACTTACCTCTAAAAAGTGTATGGAATAGAAAAAATCAGACCTCCCCAAATTCAAAGTCCCAATCCAAAAATGGACACGTGAGATGAATACACAAATTCTCAGATGAAGAAATACAAATGGCACATAAATACATGAAAAAATGTTCAGCATCATTGATCATTTGAGAAATGCAAATTAAAATAGCACTAAGATCACGTATCACCCCAGAAAGAATGGCTATCCTCAAGAAATCAACCAATAAAAAATGCTGGTGGGAATGTGGGGGAAAAGGACCCCTTACACTTTTGGAAGGAGTGTAGACTATGTAAATCTATGTGGAGATAGCTCAAAAAACTAGGATTAGAGGTCCTACTAGACCCACTTCTTGGCCTTCTGGGTACCTTCCCAGAAGGATCAAAAACATATACTGCAGCAATATATGTGAACCCATGTTTATAGCAGTACAATTTGCAATAACTAAATCTTGGAAATGACCCAAATGCACATCAACTGAGGAATAGATTAAAAAAAAAAAGTGCTCTTTTCATATAATGGAGTACTACTCAGCCTTAGGAAAGCATAAACTGTAGAATTTAATAAGTAAACAGATGCAACTCAAGATCATACTTATAAGTGAAATAAATCAAGGCCAAGTGTAAACATCATATTGTCTCACTGGTGTGAGAAGCTGAACAAGTAAACAATTTCAAACATGTATTCTAGATATTGTGATTTGGGAAGAAACTGCTCAAAAAGAAAAAATAAACTCCGATAAGTGAATGGGAAAGGGAAGGAAGGGAAAACAAAAAGAATATATTTGTACATGACAGTTAAGATAGTTGTACAGCTGGTTTCTCTTAGTTCTTTGAAAAAAAAAAGCTCCTGGTAATATTTTTTGGACAAGATATTATATCTATATCATGTTTTCTGAATAACCTCTATGAAGACAGTAATATGCAATATATTAATTATTGTAACACTCCTTCTAACCAGTACTGAAACTCTGTTTTATTGTTAATTTTTTCTCTTCTCTTTAAAAAAGTTTCTCCTTATGTATTAAGAGGCAGTTATAAATGAAAATCTCAGGAATGAATTTGATTATATAAAAAAGACTTTTCTCTACCTGATGAGCATTTAAAACTTGTGTCTGGTATGTGCAGAAACTCATTAATAATAATAATACTCAATTATGACATTTGCATTTGTGTTCTACTCTTTTTTGTTCTGCAATTGGAGCCTGTAGTTTAGATTGACAAAAGGTAGATCAGCAGGAGAAAATAAAGAGTTTAGAGGGATAGCATGACAATATACAGGACACTTAGTGATTCTTAACTCACGGCCACAACTAGAATTGAAGACTTATATACCATTTGACAAAGTGCAATAAATATGTGGAGAAATAGACAAATGAAAAGGGTTTTAGGCTTCTAAGAGTGGCAAATTTTAGAAAAATAAATATATGGGAGAAACTAATGGAAATTTTGTGATCTATACTTTTGTGTGCTTCGCAAATTGAATTCATGTATCAAAATCTTAATCCTATGAAGATAGTATTAGGCAGTGGGGCCTTTGGGTAGTTGATTAAGTTGTAAGGGTTGAACTTTCATTAATCAGATTGCTGTTCATATAAAAGAGGCTCGACGGAGATTATTTTCTCCTGCTGCCATTAGAATGTAGTAAACAATACATTCTATGAACTAAAGAAGAGGCCTTCACCAGACTCTGAATCTGGGTTCCCAGCACCTACTGATATTATAAGAATCAGTTTCTGTTGTTCAAATTCTATTCAAAATTTGGTATTGCATATGGTTGGATAAGCATCTCCCGAAGGTCTATGTGTCAGTAATGCGTGGTCCTCCTGGGACCTGTCAGGGCTTTTAGGAGGTGGGTGGAAATAGGAGGGAAGGTCTGTTGATACTGCAGGCTGCTTGCTGCCTTGTGCCCACCCTGATGTGCACTGTTTCTCCCCTGCTTTGCCCCTCTACCATCAAATAATAAGATAGAAGTTTAAACATTATTATACATATGAATTTATTTTAATTTTATTCATATAAAATTTATATACGTTAAGTGGATATAAAATGAAGTCTAAATTTCAGACTGAATGTGAGCTTAAAAAACTGGTTCTCTGCCTCATCATTAGTGAATGACTTCAAAATGCCCCATAAGTTTTATAAGTATGACCATATATTAGCTTAATAATATGATTTATTGACCTACAATTAAACAGTCAGGATTTTTAAAGTTTTATTATCAATTATCATTGTGTGACAAAATCTATAATGGGACTAATAGGTGAAAAGTTATAAACACATTTTGTTTTTCACAGTATTACTAAATCATTTTTCTGAAAAGCAAACCAATCCCTCTTTGATCACCTGTTAGTGAATAGAAGTATCCTCCCACATATGAGCTTTAACTTGGATTTATTTCCTACACAATAATAGGCTTAGATCAAGAAAGCACCACAGACAGATGATTTTATTGGGTGTGCCTGGGCCCTGACACTTCTGGTAAAGCATGAATATGAGCAACTGGTGAGAACTTTACACAATACTCCCTAGACCTAAACTCCACAATGAGTTTTATATCTAATTTACAAACTTGTCTGTTTTTACATGTACATTTTTTCATTTTGCAATACAGCAATCTGTTATAAATGGTATTCTTAGAGGTGTGATATTATAATAAGAACTGAAATTTTAACTTAAAAAATATATATAACTTGATTTAGCCCTCTGAATCAAACCTAAGTCCTCCCTTGTGAGTAATGTTGTCCCATTATTGTTATTATTTTCTTGCCAGATGGTTAGCTAATATAAAATATCTGAAGTGATAGGTGGCTTATTATAGACAACACACTTGGCTGGGAAAGTAAGCAGTTTTCACACCTTCACTGATAAAGTTAATAAGTGCATATGAACTGTATGAAGTCATTTCACGTATTTAGACTTATGGAATTAGATTCAGGGAAGGCAAACATGAGTTTTAGTTTCAGGAATATTTTAAGGATGTTCATCTAGAAAAAGTTATGAAACTGAGAGAGAAATAATACAATGTCTTTTCTATTAATGTGACACTGACTTAATTAAATTATAGACCATATCCATATTCTTACTTTTTTTTTCTTTTAACACCTTACTTTTAAAATAAAACTTCTCCTGGTTGTAAGGATAAAATTTCCAAAATATCAACAATTACTATTTCAGCCCTAACTTCCCTTGCTTTCCATTCAAATTCATCTGTTTCAGTTTGTATATAATCACGGCAGATTACAGTGTGGAGGTAAGAAACATGGCTATGCATTACTGACATTCCTTGTTATACTTAACAATCTCTGCAAGACACAATGACAAATGAGTATTTATTAGTTATAATTGGCCAATTATATTTTTGGTTATGTTGATGAATATTAAATGGCTATGAATAGTGTTGTACCATGAATTACTAAGAATCAGTTTAAAAATCTATGAACTTTCTAATCTGAACTTTCTAAACTAGAATTTTTTAACAGAGCTAGCTCAGCACATGGAAAATTATTAAATAAGATTAAAAATACATACTTACAATGGCTAAAGAAGACTTGACACATAAATGAACAAGATTACAGTAAAATTAAGCTATTACATGTGATTGTGTAACAGCAGTTGCAGATATAAAAGGTCAAACTTAAAATGATATCATTTATTTTGAATGAAACAGTGGGCTTCTTTCTTTAATTGACTATCTCAGAGCTTCAGTGTGTCCTGGAATTACTTAGTATGTATCTCTCTAAATACATTTTGGGATAAATTCCAGCCTCGTTTTGTTTTATTTTATTTGTTTATTTATTTTTGGTATCAGGAATCAAACTCATGGCTTCGTGCTTGCTAGGGCAGGCACTTACACTGCTAAGCTAACCTCCCGGCCCTGCCTCGAATTTTAGTTCCAAGTTTAAATACAAATGGCCCTGCCTCTGTTTTCTGTGTTCTCTTAAATGCTTATAAAAAGATGTAAAATATTAATTATTACTGATAAAATATAAGCAAAGCATTTCCCTTATGAACTTTGAAACATACTCCTTGTTTATTAAGAACTGAGAAAATAAAAGGGGCCAAATACTTACTTGTCAACAGATAGTTACCCTGTTATGCAACTAGATACACCAGGCAGTATTACAAGTAGCAAAGTGTTCAGTTGTAAACAGACAATCTTATATAGTATGCATTTTAACTGGGAAAAAGAACTTCTAAAAATATATAATGAATAAATCACGTTTGTGTTATAATTGTCAAATATTTAAGATGAAAGAAACTTAAGGTGACTAATTGTATGGAAGGAAGTATGTCATATAATTTGTACTTTTTAATTTTATACCTTTGTTTCCTGTACTCACCCATATCAAAAATAAAAAGTATAATTCATTGGAAACCACTATGATACAGCTCTGAGCGGGATTTAAATTTTATTAATTGGCTTTCTATGTTTATCTGTGAGTCTATCCTAGACCTCAGCCCCTTACCTGGCGATGGGCGCTAATTCATAGTAAGTGAACCTCTATGAATCACTGGTCCTGGCTGAGGCCTGTAGTGGCCTGTGAGGCCAGAGATACCGCAAAGGGCAAGATAAGGCCACAGCTGAAGACACCTTGGCTTCAACACTAATTAAATAAATACAGACTGCAACTGAAGGAATCTCACTCCAGAAGTCCACTCCTACCATAAATGTCATCATGGAGATAAAACAGTTCTCCTAAATTGGCATAATTTACTACTTGGAGAAGTCTTTGAAGTGACTACCAAGGTCCTGCTCATTGCCTGCACTTTCCTCAGTTTCCCTGCCCTTTATTGTTGGACCTAATAAAATGCACAGTCCAGAGAAGTCTTTGTCTTAGTTCTCAGAGTCTTGAACTCAGCTAAGAGACCCTCCTGGAGCCCTAAAATCATACCACTTGCCTCATTTTATTTAAACCTTCTCTGTACACTCATTTAGGAGATCGGGGACCTAAGTCAAGACTCGATAACAATTATGCTCTTATTGCACTGTTCATTTCTGTTAAATAAATAAACAAGATAATTTTCAGTATGTCCCTATTCATTTAGAATTCAGAAAATATTTTTGATATCTTAATGTCTTTTGTCAAAGTGGAAACATTTAAATTAGAGAAATGATATAAAGATAAGTTATCTATACTTATTGATTTGATTAACGCTAGGAAAAGCAATTATGTAAATAAACAAAAATATAGTCAAAATAACAATACTGTGCAGTTGAAATATTACTGTGCTTATGTGATAAATAATTATTGGTAACTTAATATTGGTGGGTCAGGGATAGACATTCTTAATGAATGAAATTGTGTTTACTGTGTGATCAGTTTATAGAGCTAAATAGGATCAGATGTCAGAATTTGGAAAGCAGGGCAATTACAATAATTGAATTTATATTTTTAAAATGTTACTTTGACTGCTATGCCAAAAAATAGACTATTGATACTGGAAGGCCATTACAACCATGAGGCAAGATAGGATAGTGATGTATTCTAGATTGAGACTGTAAGGCTGCAGAGGAGTAAATCAGATCAAAAATATGTTTTGGAGACAGAACACGCAGGACTTGTAGACATGGTGAGTATCTGAAAACAAAAACTCAAGTACAATTCCTTGGTGGACTGCCCTGACCTAAAGGTGCTGCCTTTTACTGCCAAAGAGGGAACACTGAGATGGAGTACTTTGGTGGGCGAAGTGTAAAGACTGAAAATTCTGTGTTAACTGGGTTAAATTTGTAAGGCTGGTAGATACCTATATTAATGGATCAAGTAAAGATAATTTATGAACCTGGAATTCTGGGAAGAAACTTGGTTGGAATGCAAAACTAGAATCAGTTTTTTAAACTAAATGAATAAACTTACATCAAGTATAAATTAGAAATGTTTTTAGCCCTTGTTTCATTCTGATTATAAGTCCCAGATCTGGACAATCTGGGAGAAATTGATCAAAACACACTCCCCAACAGATGATATCCAAAGCCTTTTAAATTGGAACCACTTGGTGGAACTGAAGGAAGTGGTTTTATGATCTGCAATTATCCTCACAGCACATATTGTTTCAGAAGATAAGTTGTTTATACAAATACAAGCACATTTTTGTTGGGTCTTTTAATAGCTAGATGAAATTTTAAATTTAAACAACATTTAACTTTTTGTTTCAAGAATAAATAAAATCTTAACTGAGAAAATTTAATCAGTGTTATCAAGCCCTGCAGAGAAGTGAAAAACTGCATAGCTAATGCCTCAAGACCTTAGCCTACTGTTGAGTTAAATTCTAAACTCATCAAGGAGAAATTGTGTTCAGGATTTGCATTTCTACTCAGAGTATAAAGTTACTAATGTTGCTAGAATTATTTTTCCCAATTAATTGCATCTCTTTATATTCTTTAGATTTCTTTGAACATTTCTTTCTAAATTCAGAACAAACTCTTTTAGAACATGTCCTTACAATACTGTATATTTTTTCCTTTGTGTTTTTATTTTTCTTTTTTGAGATAGATGTCTTGCTGTGCTAGAAGAAACTCTGGCTGGTATGCCATACCAGAATCACTTTTAAACTAAATGAATAAACTGACTTCAAAGATAAATAAGGAATTTTCTTAGAGATTGCATCATTCTGATTATAACTCTCAGAGCTGTGCAATCTACTCATTATGTGGCCCAAGCCAGCCTCAATGTATATTCCTTTATTTCACTCTTTTTGTTGTTTTTATTTTCTTCATTACAGAAGACTGAATCCACAAACTCATGCATGCTAGGTATTCTCTTTTTATTTTATTTTGAGACAAGGTCTTACTATATTGCTTTGAACTTGCTATTCTTACTGTGCTTACTGTGTTTCAGTCTTTCAACTAATTGGAGATATAGACATGTGCCACCATGCCTGATTTTTATTTGAGTACTTAAGGGCCTCATTGGCATTTTTCAAAGAATTAGTGGTGCTATGTTCTATCAATGTCCCTAAAAACATGAACTATATAATGTATTTAGAATTAGAGTCAAACAAATTTTGTTAATTGGCAACACTAGCTTGAAGAATGAATAGTACCTATGAGATGTGTTATCATTTGTAAGACTTCTAAGGCTCAGAAATGCTGCAAACTGTAAATCTCAAGGGGGGGGGTGTTGCAGTAGGGTTGCAAGAACAAATATATACAGGACACAGAATTTATAATATTATTTTATGATGGTCACCCAGAGTTAAATACAAGAAAGTGTAGGAAATCTGTCCACAACACTAAACACTTAGGAAATCCAGCCAAGGGCCTGGATTCCACAGCAATGTCCTGCATGAGTCCAGTGGAAGACTTAGAGTTCATCGCAATGCTTCCCTCGAGTCCGTCTGAAGGTCTACAGCCAAAAACAATGACTCATGCAATACTCTTATATGGCTCTGCTCTGTGAAGGCCAATAGGCCAGTGATGGAAGCTACAAGGTCTACGCCAGCAGCCTTTCTAGATCTGTGCCAGCAGGTTTATGGTTCTGCTGTGGAGTCAAGAAGCAATGCTCAAAATAAGGACCAGGGCTCACTTGAAAAGCACCACAGCCATGCTCAGCAACACTGAGGTCGAGAGTTCCTCCGACATTGCGAATAGTTGAGTACATGTCAGGAAGCCAAAATGACAAGCTTCTCTTAGAGATTAAACAGCACGTCTTCCCTACAGAGCCAGCAAGCAATGCTCAATGTAAGGACCAGAGCTCTTCCAAAGGTAATCATATCCATTCTCACCAACAAGGCCCCAAGCTCTTCCAATAATAATAGCCAAATTCATATCAGGGAAGCTAGTCATGACAAGCTCCTTCAGGAGAACCAACAACTCCAAACAACACCATTTAGGAAAACCCACAATGCTACACTCTTCCTCTCCACGTCTCCTTTTATGCTGGCAACTTTCCTTAAGTGGGCCATCTACACTCAGCATCATGCCGATTTAATTCAACTGGTGTTAAGTTGACCACCAGTTTTTAACCCATAACAGGAGGTACTAAGATACAAATACATTAGAAAGAAACTGTGTTTTAATATATTTAAGTCATTTAATGTTATGGATACCAAATGCACACTTATACTCATTAATTAATATCTAAGAAAAGAACTCGTGATAAGAAACTAAACCACATCATACATCTTGTAATCAGAAGTAATGGAACATCTTAGATTACCTTTTAATCCTTGCTGCAAACATTTGCTCCAGCATCACCTGTGGGTTGGTAGCTGATTCAGTCACTTCCATCTATTTCTATTGCATGTGTAATATTACACATTCTATATTTCATTGAGCTCATTGAGGTGGCCTTTGAAGAATCAGGATCAATTACATTTTATTATAACTTGATGCTCTTTTAAGTTAGACAATAGTCATTTTTTTCTGTAGTACCTCTTAATTCTGGCCAACTTAAAAACCTACTTTTTCTGTCCTTCTGTATACAACAGTAATGCAGTTCAGTAGTATAGGTAGAAGAAATTTTGTTCTTTGATATTAGATTTCCTGCTTGATTTTTAAAGCCTTATCCATATAAATTTTATAATCTTATCACAAATTTCCATGTATAAGATTCTAATGAAATAAGATATGTGGTACACTGAGAAGAAATTTATTTTCCCCTTCTTTAACACTAAACATGATTTTCATAATCCAATTTTCTTGGGGGAAGATCCTAGATACTAAGACTTAGCTTACTGGATGTGAAGTCATCCTTTTGTTCTTTTCTTTTCATAAAGGAAACATATAGGTCTATTAAATGACTATTAAATTGAAGAATGTTCTATATTCAAAGATAGACTAAATTAAATAAACATGGCAAATTGATTTCAATTTGTGTTATTTACTATGTGAAAATTTATTGACAATGATTTACTGTAAACCTTCTAAAAATGTTAGATCACTCTTTGCATAATTATTTGACAATGACTGTTTTTCAAACAGTGACATAGATGATCAGGCATAAAATAATGGTGTGGTAGTTACAAACTCATTATACACATGTAATTTTAAAAATATAGTATTCTATAGAGTCACACACTCACAATACACAAATATATAAAGTGTTAACTTCAAAACCAAAAATAATGAAATTACTCCTTTATTAAGAAACTTGTTTTGCTTCACAGAGTTACAGTTGAGATAATTGCATTAGTGGTACTCGTTTGGAACTGAAATGCTACAGTCTCCATCCTTACTCTTCACTGCTGTCTTGTAGGAATGAACTTGCTCATACATAAAAGTCGCGTGCTGTAGGTAGTGGTTCCGCACTTTCCTATGAATGAAAAGTTACTCTCCTTTCATATCGATAGATAGTTTGGAAAAAAAATGAAAATCTTTTTGTCAAGATGATTATACAATTCACAAACTTCATCTTTTTTCCAAAGTCAAGTTTTTGATCTGAGAGGATTCAGAGAAAGTGTCATTGTTCAGGAGAAACTGCTCAGTTTTGTGTTATGGTTCTCTTAGGGAGTTTCGGCAAGACATGAGTTAAACCACTACCTTTCCTCACTCACAAAACCAAATGGCAATAAAACATTTCAAAATTTTCCTTTGTCATCTGATTGTTCAAAAATTCCTTTTGCTTTTAAATCCAACACGCTTATCATTTGAAGCAAAATATTTTCTAATGGGTCTCACAGTGACTTATTCAAATGATTCATGTGATAAAAATTGTGCATTAAGCAGACTGATTTTCATTCTTCATCTTCAAACACTAAAACACAAACACTCAACAGAATCTACAGTTTACCTTTCAACTCGAACACATGATTAAGTTTTTTTTTTTTTTTTCTTGGTGACCTCACCAGATTCCTGAATGCATCAGGGCAGTCATGAAACCCTATAGGTTTACAGAGGAGCTAAAAAGAATTTCAAAATACAAAACCATTATTTAATCTTGATAGTCATTTTTCTACCAACATTAGAACCTTTTCCCCAGATTTTATTACTAGAATGTTTGACCTCAGGACGTTTCTGCAAAGAAATCAGTGTATGTTGATATCAATTTACAAAGGAAGTGAAATCTTTGAAGTAGACAACCATAGGGGTACCATTAATACCAGTGACACCAACATCAATATCAATGCCAAACCAGTTTCTCCAAGACAAAATTTGTATTTTCAAAAATTAAATATATTTTGTTTAATACAGTTATCTGCAGCAGAAACGTTTTCTTGAACCTCAACATACAAATCTTACACATGCTATAATGTGACATTTATTGATAAAATCTGTTGATTCACTAACCTGGAGACAGAAGCTGTTGTTTTTCAGTTTATTACATAAAACCTTTTCACTACGATGTGACGTACCACCATTATGTCACTTTACTTACTTTCTGAAAGTGAAACCTTTTCATTTTTGTCATTCTGTGCCTAGTAACAACTTTAATTACTTTAAGTGCTTGGCATTTTTCTTTTTGAGGGGGCAAGAAATTTTACAAAGTAATTTCATCTGAGGTCTTTGAAAACTAGACGTCTATTCCATTGGTTTTGAGATTTCAATTGTTATTCAAAATAGTCAACACCTAACTTATAAAACATATGAATCTGGTGAAAGCATTGATGCATTTGCAAGTTTTTGGTTTTTTTTTTTTTTTTTTTTTTTTTTTTGCACAGATGATGCCTAGTGGGATAAGAAGACTGAATTATTAACTCATGTAAAACATATTGATAAATAACTGTCATTTAAAAAACTGTGATTTCATATCCTTTATTACTGCAGTGAAATGACACATAACAGTTTAATTACTCACCATAAACTTTGTTAAATTTTTCCGAAACTCAGGCCTAGAACTGTCTTCTAGCTTGTCTACAAAAGCAATCACATTAGAATGCAGATGCCTTTATAGATAAGAAATGCTAATGAAATGTAAAGCAAAATAACATAATAGGTAATTAAACAAAAGAACTGCAAAACATAGACATTCTTCAAAATACAATTCATTTCTAACTTGAGAAATTTTGCAACATTTTTCACAACAGAAAAGCAGTGGAGGGAGGTGGCCATTAAATATTAAACATTTCCATTTTAGAGTGAAAATTTCTTTTAGACCTTCTCTCTGAAAACTCTTATTAACTGTGTATATCTTAGTGAAAAACAAATATATTGATATATTGTTGATCTTGCAATGTTGATAAGTATCAGAAATAAAGATAGAAATCTTAGAAAACCCCAAGTATCCCACGCATTATTTAAGGAGAAATACCACACTGGACTGGAGGGAAACCTATCTGCTAGGCTGTCAGTTATTTCTTGGTTTACCCTACTTGCACTGAGATTCAGCTGGAATGTACAAACAACTCTTTTAAAAGGCCCATCCTTGAATGCAGGGGACATAGATTCTACTTTTGACTCTTCCACTATCTATATCTAAGCTCTCTCATCCATAAACCTAGCAGGTGAAATGATAAGGAAATTTTAAAATTCTGAGATTTTATAATCAGTGTCCTTATCTCAAGAGCACGCTTAGTGGGGCCGAACTCCTCCGTTTATCGTGAACTCAGACTTGAGAACCATCCACAGACTGCTACGTGGGGAACCTGCACTCCATGTGCCTCATCCTTCTCAGTGAGGAAGCCTACCGGTCTGAACAGTGATCTCCTTTCTGAAGAAATTAATGCTTTCTAGTTGGATAGAGGGCAAAGATTGCAGGTAAAGTGTAATGGAGAATCTGGGAGGATAATTATGGTAACATTACTTTTTCTCTCTACTTTTCTGTTTTGGATTTCAGATTCTGTATTTTTACATTCTGGAAAACATGTAGAGACACTCTTACTTGAACCGTGCCTTTCACATATCCCTCAGCATGCTCATCTAGGGCAGCAGAATCATGGCTCACTTCTGCATTACCTCAGACCCACAGCTCCACGGGCAGCATCTGTTATTCTCCTGCACACTTGGTGGCTGGTGGGAAGCCAAACAAGCGGAGCCTTCTTTTATTCACACAACAGAAGGTGAGCTGTTGGCACTCAGATGTTTGATAATGCCATTTGTAAATAATGCTATGTGTGAAATGGAGTTAGAAATAAACCCGGGTGCCACTTGAGTTGTTTTTAAAGGCTATGGTAAGGCAGAAATGAATGTCTCTCCTAGGAGTATTAACCCAAGAAAAGTAAGAGTTGTGAAGTTAAATTTCATTTTATAAACTTACTTTGGGGCATCAATTCACTAAGATTTGCCCTCCAAAAATGCTAGATTATTTGTATTCATTGATAACTGAAATGTCACTTCAGATATTTCTTTATAGCTAAAATTGTATTGAACTTTTAAAGTTAAGATTTTAATAGTTGAATTGGATAATATTCAGGCAAGTTCATTAACAGTGGCCACACAAAGATTGAACAATATTTTGTGTGGCTTCGATATTAATTTTTCTAATTACTAGACAGAATTCATATTCAAAGCTACAGCTTTATAATAAAATTATCATCAGTAATTGTCACAATATAAGCCCAGGTATAAAAAGGTTAAAAATAGATAAAAATTAACCTTAAAGGATAGTAATAATTGAAAAAAAAAAACCCTTCTCTGTTAGATATGATAAGCTTAAAATTTTGGCTACTCTTCTTGCCTATTGGACAGTTTATAATTTGCTCATCTTCAATATCCCCTATGTAGGTATAATTAAACATGTCTGCCATTGGGTAGTTGATGAATTTGATCATATAGGAAGCAGAAAGATTAAAGACTAACAGGCCTCTTCAGTGAGCACTCGAGAGAAAGGTGGCACGAGTGCGTCCTGACACACTGCAGGGAAAATGAATACAGCTGAGATCCTGTTGTTTACTTGAATATGTACCTCACATGGTGGGATGCACATGACTCCTCTTTTATTCTGAGTGAACAAAGTGAGGATGGGCCAGTTACTTGGGACTTTTTGTTGAAGGTAGTAGACAGCCCCTGATCCCTTCATTTTAATCCTATTCTGTGTCTCTTTGTATTTCATCTTCCTGGCCCTTTGATAAGGTATAAGCTCAAAGGCTGGTCCCTTCATGATGACATATGTATCTTAATCAGTTAGAAATCTGCCATGTACATAAAGTATGTGGAGTCACCTTTATGTACTGCTTCTGGAGATGCATCTCTATAGAAAGAGTCAGTATTCCATTAACTATTATGAAGAATTGCACTATGTTATATATGGCTTATAGTGGACTTTTTCCTGTCAAACTGTCCATTCACTTTACTTTTTCTATCATTCTGTTTCCATAGACGTGTTATGCTCTAAAAGCCAAACCCCTCCTATGTCTGCTACAATTTCTTCTTCAAATTGAGATCAGTTCTTGTTTCTAAGGATATAGAGAAATACTATTTATAAACAGGTTAATATTTAGTTCTATCACAAGGAGATTCTGGAGTAGCTTAGCAGGTGGCCTCTAGCAACTCATGGAAAACCATATGTAACCAACAAGCTGATAATTCTTTACAAGAAGAATGCAGATTTATGTAGCAATATGTTTACTCGAGCAATTATTTCTTTGTAACATTTCCTTGGTTATAAACTAGTATATCAAGAATAGCACTTGGTTATAGTAGTGTGAGGCTGTACTAATCAGCACCAGATGGCACTTGCCTGACACTTGGGAGTTTCAATGCCAGTATAAATGGTCTTTAATTACAGAAGTTAGATGAGGCCTAGGATCCTCTTTCCTTTGTAATCCTACTTAGCTTCTACTGTTTTGGAATGTTTACTTTGTTAGAATATTTGCAAAGTTATTTTAGTTATTTTTGTTTTGTTTTGTTTTCCTTTTTACCGGTACTAGGGATCGAACTCACGACTGTCTGCTTGCAAGGCAGGTGCTTATGCCGCTGAGCTAAATCCCCAGCCCCCATTTTAGTTATTTTTTAACTTTCATGGCTAGGGCAAGAATTTGAGACTATTGTTAGCAAAGGTAGAGGAACCATCTATCCTGTCCACTCTTTGGTCCTGTCCTCAGAGTACCCAGTGATTTGTCTCCAGCAACTCTTAGGACCACAAGGTAAATCCCTTCCTAGAAGAAACACCTTGTAATAGTCTCACTGAGAAGCCTGCTGAGCTAGAAATGCCCCTGGCTTTTTCCTCTGTAGTCTTAGCACTGGGGTAAGGAGACTCTTGAAGTTACTTTTAATGGATTATTGTTTAAATGATCCCACATAACACTTTTGGTCTAATTTTTATTACTCATGATAAAACTTTTCCATTCCCATACGTTGTAGCATTGCTCTTTTATGGAAGTAAAATGTTTCTAATTGGAACAAGTTATTTCATTAGATATCTAACAGAAAATTTCCATATGCAAACTTGTTTGGGAGAAACACATTTTCATAGTTTTTATTGGTATTGATGTCAAAGGTATTGAAAGTTTTTAACTGCCTCCGCAGTTTTCCTAACTCCTTGTAATTTCTATACAAACATGGAAAAGGAAAATATTTCTAAAATAAAATTCTTAGGCTAGTTAAAAACTTGATGCCATGAATGCTTTATAAATTTATATATTTTTTCATTTAGAAAATAACAAATGAGATATTCATATTTGTATATTTTTATCTGCATCTATATCTACATCACATTATATCTCAAGTGAAAATATCTTTTTCTCTCTCAAAAATCTCTTTCCTCATTATATTAACAGCACTTTAAAGATATATGATTATGTAAATCATTCCATTCAGTAAGCTCAGTTCACATCCCTAGTTTTCCTGATGGGGCAGAGAGCTGGAGTTATCCTCCTGAGAGAGGAGAACTCCAAAACAATTCTGGCATCTAGGTATTGGTGAGATGCTTTGGGGTGGTTAATCCTAGCTTGATATCAATGCTGATTTCCAGAGGTTTTTGTAGAAGCCTCTGTGTTCATCACTGACCGCAAGGCGTTCTTACACCCAATAAGGTTAACAGAATTACACTCCTCCCCTCTGAAGCTGGACCTCAGCAGAGTAGCCTGAAGGTAAAGATTCACGCTGTTTACTTGTGTTGAATTATTGTGTGCCAGTTAGACCAAGATCCTGGCACGGTAACTCTTCAACAACTGTTCTTTCTCTCAGTATGAACACATGTACACTACAAAGTTGCTAGTAGGTTGGTTAAAATTAATGAGGAGGGGCTGGGGATTTAGCTCAGTGGCATAAGCACTTGCCTTGCAAATATGCGGTCGTGAGTTCGATCCCTGGTACTGATAAAAAAAAAAGATAAAATTAATGAGGCAGCACATAGACTTTATTATTACTAACTAAATTCCATGATTTATCTTACCTACTAATTTTTTTCCTTACCCATATTCTATTGCATTTATTTTTATGTCTCATTAGACTTTGCTATAGTAGTTTCTCTTTGTTTCTGAGAACCTTAACAATTTTGAAGTATTTTATAGAATTCTCTTTTATAAAAGTTGGTCTGGGAGCTGGGGATTTAGCTCAGCGGCATAAGCACCTGCCTTGCAAGCAGGCAGTCATGAATTCGATCCCCGGTACTGATAAAAACGAAAAAAAAAGACCAAAAAAAAAGTTGGTCTGATGTTTCTCTCCAGATGTTTTTCTCATGATTAAACCAAGGTTATGAGTCATGGGAAGGAAACCACAGACATAATTACCATCTTCATCACACTGTATCAACTGTATGTATATGTTCTGTGAAAGTTGTCACTGTCCTTGACATTGATCATCTAGCTGACAAAGTGTTAATTTCTCCATTGTAAACTTACTCTGTAAACATAGTAAGCTGATTCAAATGACAATCTCTGCCATAACCACCCTCACAGACACACTCAGAAACTATGTTTTACAGTTCCCTGCTTGTCCTTTCACGTAGTAAAATTAGCTTAGACAAGTATCTGTCACATATGCTGATCTACATATAGCCACATATGTATAAAGGTACCTGTCACCACTTGCATCTGTGCTACTACACATGAGTTTACAGCAATGTCTCAAACATTAATTCATCATCATAAAGATTATATTAGTATTCTTTTGCATATCTGTAACTCCCACTCCAACAGGGATAATCTGGATCCAATCATCTTCTCTGCATTTACTTTATTTACTAGTATACACATTGGGTTTTGAAATGGTTTCTTTGTTCCTTAATGTCAAACAACTTTGTCAACTCAAGTATAGTGCTTACACACAATTCCTTTTGCCTTTAGATTGACCACTCATTTCCAAAGTTACTTAAATTATAACGTTGCCCCCTGTAATGGTTGATAGATGGTGTCAGCTTGAGAAGTTTAAAAGTATAATGAAGCAACTCAGCAGGCAGCCAGGACCCTCACCTTGTAAATATCTTCATCCTGTGCAAGAGGAGGGCAGAGAGACAGTGTGCATGCTATATCTGGCCAACAAAGGGTGAGTAGCCTGCTTACATATAAGGGAGGAGAAGGGACTTGCTCTCCCACTCCACCTTTTTGCTCTTTTTGCTTTTGCTTATTTACTATCGTCTTGAAGTGTTGACCCTGTGCAATGCTGCCCTGCCTTGGAGCCAGCTGACTATGGACTGAAACCTCCACAAGCTATGAGCTAAATAAACCTTTCCTTCCTTAATTTTGGGAGTCAGATATTTTGCCTTAGCAAAGAGAAAAACGTAACCAAAAACACCCTTTTCAGGTAAATTGTTAACAGATCTTTATAATGTTCTGTCATAGTCTGTATTTGGTCTTGAGAACCCCTTACTTGCTAATTGCTTTCTTTTGTGGTTCTAGGGATTGCACTCAGGTCCTGTGCACTTTGTCAGCCTCCTTCTTATTTTATTCTTTATTGTGATACCGAATCTTGCCATGTCCCTCAGCTGCCCAAGCTGAACTTGAACTTGCATTTGCCTGTTTTAAGGTTCATGTTAAGACGCTCAGTGAGTTTTGGTAAATGCATGATGCTATGTATCCATAATTTTAGTATCACACAAAATAACCTTCCTGGTACAGGAGACCACTTGTATATCATCTATTTATCTCTGTTCCACTCCCCTATATTTTCAGGTGTCACTGATATTCTTCTTTATAATTTTACCTTTACCAGAGTGGCACAACTACTATGGAATGGACGAATTATACAGAAGAGAGCCTTTTCATTTGGGCCTTTTCCATTTAGTAAGACATGTTTAAGGTTTGTCCATATCTTTTTGTGGCTTAGTACCTAATTTATTTCTGTTATTCAAGATATTCTAATATATGGCTGTGCATAGTTCGTTTTTCCATTCACCTTCTTGATTACTTTCATCTTGGTTACTTTGTCATCTTGGTTACTTTCAGATTCGGATTATGAGAAAAGATGCTGTAATCATTCAGATGCACATTTTTGTGTGAACTTTACTGAAGTTGAATCTTGAATATCCCTCAAGGACCCCTATAACTGAAGGCTTGATCACCAAGATGACAGATGGTGCAAATTTTAGGATATGGGAGCCTAGTGACACAACCTTAGGTCACTGGAAGTTTGTCCTCAAAGGAGCTTGTGGGATTCCAGTTCCTTCCACTTTTGCTTCCTGACCATAGGCAATGCTTTGATCCACCATTAATTTTTACCATCACATTCTGCCCTACCATTGTCGTATAGACAAAACCCTCAGGAGCTGGGAGCTGATGTAAACCTGCTAGTCAGAAAGGTGACTAACAGTCCTCAAATCAGGTGGGTAATTGTCTAGGAATACAAATGCTGAAATCACTGGAGAGATGTAAGTAGCTCTGTAAGAAATTACTAAACTGCCTTTCACAGGAGCAGTGGGGGCCTGGTTATCTTCACAAGGACTGAGAATTTCTGTTGTTCTGATTCTTTACTAGCATTTGATATTATTGGACATTTTATTTTGTTTTTAATTGGTTTAATAAGTATGTACTGGTATCTCATTCTTGTTTTAATTTGCAATTCCTGGATAATAAGTGATATTGAATATTCTCTCACATGCTTTTATTTCCATCTGTGTATCTTCCTTAATGTGGTCTCTTAAGATTTGCTTATCTTAAAATTGGTTTGTTTGCTTTTGTATCTTTGGATTTCAAGTTTCTTTGTATATTTCAAATACAGATTCTTTATCAGATACATATGCTCCAAATAGTTGTATTTGTCCAGAAATTGTCTTTACATTTTTTAACAGTATTTTTCACAAAGCAAACAACTTTCTTTTAATAAACTTCCAAGTTTTTAACTTTCTTTCATAGATTGTACCTTGGTATTGTTTCTAAAAATGCCAGTAAAAGTCATGTCACCTAAATATTTTGCCTGGTATGCTCTAGTAGTTATACAGCTATGTTTGACAATGTATCAGGGACTTGCCCAGAGAATGAATGGTTAAATTGCAGGATAAAGGCATGCAGGCTCTGTGTGGAGTGAATGGCTAAACAGTAAGGCATGTTGTGGTTGTGTCTGCATGTTATCTTTCCACTGTCCCCAAGAAAACTGCCTTGCCTTGCCCAAACTGTTTTTCTTCTGCTTTTTTCTCTTGCACTGATATTCTAAATAAGAGCTTGAGGGTTGTTGGTTTTGGTGCTACTTTTGGGAGTCTCCCTAACACTGGGTGCTGTCAGCTGAGTAGCCTTTCTGGCCCTTGAAGGCATTGAACTAAGTCTCATCTCTGGGTAATTTTTCATTCGCTACACTGCTTGATCTCACACTGTTATGGCTGCTTAAGTGTCCTCCTAAAGCCTCATGCAGTCATGGAGACAGCTGAGTCTAGCTTTTGTGATTGGTTTGTTGTCTAGTGCTGTGACTGGTCCTGTGAGTGCAGCACTTGCCTAGGGGTGGGGAGTCAGTGTACTATATAAGACAGGGAAGAAGTAGGGCTTTTCTTCTTTTTCTCTTTAATTCTTGTCTCTTGTGGCTGCCATGAATGGCTGCTCCTCAGGCATTCCACCATGACTTGGAACTAGCTGAGTATGGACTGAAACTTCCATAAACTGTAAGCTAAATAATCATTTCCTTGCTTTACTTTGGGTGTCAGCTATTTTGTATCAACAGTGAGAAAAAAGTAACCAAGGCATACACTGTGACAAAATTTAAGCCTTTGATGTATTTTGGAGTTACATGAGATGAAAAACACAAGGTTATATTGTAGACCTTTCATTTTCATATGTGCATTCAATCAGTTACATATATTTTCTTTACTTTGTTGAACTTTTGCTTTTGTATCTTTTCAAAGATTGGTTGACCACATTTTTATTAGTATATTTCTAGGGTTTATATTCTATCTATATGCTTATTTTCAGTTATTAGAATATTCTCTCTCTCTCTCTCTCTCTTTTTTTTTAGCCTAAAGTACTCTTTTGACTTCTGTAGCTATTGTGTAGGTCCTGAAATCAGCTAATATAAACTATTCAACTTGCAAGGTATCTTATTAGAAAATTATAAGTAATTTAAACGTATCCACAGAAGAACATGAAATGAAGCACAGAGTTTGGGCTCTATGAACTACAATAGTTGTCTTTCCACGAAATAGACCCTGACTTCTGTTGCATAATTTTGCTATTTCCATAAGTGAAAATTCATTCTCTATTTTCACCTTCCAACTTTACATCTAATTTTATGTGGTTGTAAACATTTTCAAACTCCATTCATTTTAAAACAAAGAACATGTAGTATTTTCCTAAGGATCACATGCTAGCCTATAGTTACTATATATTTCTACTTTTCTTTCTGAATAAGCCACTTCAAAAAATAACCTGCATGTATTAATTAAACTTAATCTTGTCAACATGATTGGCTTGGGTACCTCCTGGGCAATTAATAAATCATATCACAGATGTGTCAACATGGAGGTATGACTTTTGCTACTGTATACGGTTCCTGGCCCCTTCCTCTGGCACTTCCTGCTCTGCTTCTGGACCAGCATTGAATAAGCAGCTTTGTTTATCTATGCTCTTTTACCACAATACTTCTTCCTTTGGGCCAGCTTACCATGTACTGAATCCGCTGAAACCATGAACCAGATTAAATCTTTTCCCTTTTAAATTGTAGGTGTTGAATATTGTTTCCCAGTGATAAGAAAGATGACTAGTACACTCTAGTTGGTTCTCTTTCGCCATTGATATATGCCTTAACTTACTGATTACTCCCATGACTTCAGTAAATTTGTTCTTTCCTATATCACAAACCTCCCAGATTTTCATATCAAGATATACCTCTTATTCATCTGATGATACTTCTTGAAAACTTTCTTCTATTGACTTTCCTAACATATTCTTCTCATCTTCATGATCCTACCTGTAGTCTTACACCAAAGTGTATCCTTCCAAAATGCATCATTTATTTTTATCATTCAATGTAAAATCTCTCTATCAATCTGTATGGCCCTCAGGATAAAATGTACACAACTTGGCATGGTAATCCAAAAAAAATTTGTAAACCAGAATTTGCTTGTGAGGTCCAGTATCCTACCTCTCATTCAGTCACCCTAAGATCCAAACTTAGCATTACTTCTAAAAAGAATATTCTTCTATGTCTTTGTGTACATGTTGTCACCTATCGTGGAAGCTTTTCCTAACCACAGTTTTACTCTTTCTGCCTTCATCTTCACATGGTTTTATATTTGAATCAGAGATCTGGTCCTCTGCACAATGTCTCTGTTTTAACAATCTGACAATCCCTCAGTGCAGATCTCTATTAATTCTATAATCAAACCAATTTATAGTTACCTATATGCATAGGGCTGAAGCTTTGCAAACACTTCTAGATTTTATCTTTCTGTCATTAATCCCATCATTCATTAACCAGTTATAGAAAGACTATCAGTGACATATTACATGCAACAGCAGATACTATAATGATAAAAAAGAAAAAAACCATGACAGTTTCTGATCTCAAAAAATTGTTATGTAGGATAACAATCTGGCAATTAATAAAAGTTTTAATAATGGTAATACTAATTATATTACTAATGTAATAGTAACAATGAGAAAAATTATGGCTGCTCCTCTTTACTGACAACTAGCATGTGTCATTCACCTTGCTAATCCTTTTTCACACATCATTTCTGCTGAACAAATGACAGGATGAATGGTTGGTGTATGTACTTAACTTAAAAGTTTTTATTTCATCCTGCCTCAGAGAAGGTTTATCCCTGGACCTCGTTCATGGTGTTAGTTGCATATTTTTTTTCCTCCTTTGGAGTCCTCAAAAAGTGGAGGAAGAACATTGAGCAGAGGTTTTGGACAGCACAAAATCACATCAGTGAAGGAATCCTTTAAGACTCTCCTTTCACACACACATTCGTATCCCCTCTTCCTAACGTGTCTCCACCTTGTAACCCTGCACTTTTGGCCGCTATGACTTATTTCTAGAATTAGTCCTTGTGTGTAGCCAGTTTCATCTCTAGCCTCTTTCCATCATCTTCCCTCAAAATCATAATAACCATGAATAACTAATTGTGACATGTTGTTGTTTTGAATATTTTCTCTCACACTCAATGTAAAATCCTTATTACTTTTTGCCCTTTGGTAGTTTCCACTGCTAAGCCCACACAGAAATAAATATTTCTTCAGATTTCCAGATAATATTCCCCACCAAGAACTCCTAAAATCTAAAAATGCATTTTTCATTTATCTCTAACATGTCTTTTATAGTAGACTATAGTATTGTTACTATTTTTTAAAATATTTTTCTAATGAGAATTGTTCAGGCTTGAAAATTATTAAAATGTATACAGCTTATTTTCCTTTCCCGAACATTCTGGAAACTTTTGCTCATTTTCATCTTCCAATTTAATAATGTCACTGTTCTCACCTTGGAAAAAAACAAAAACAAACGAGAAAAATATTCACTTTAAAAAATTCTCAGGCAGGTATTTGAGAAGGTGCACACTGTTTTTATTTCATTCTCTGGTCTTCACATGATAAGTTTAGTATTTCGGTATTTTATATTTATATGTGCACATTGTGTTGACATGTCCCTTTTCCCCCTACTTTGGATAAGAAGTAGAAAATTGACATTCTTTTGATTTAAATTTACTTTATAGATTGTCTCCCAAGTATCTTTAGTTAAGAAATGTGGAAATTTTATCCTGTTTCTTCACTCTCTTCTATATACTTTCCAACTACATAAAAACCTTACCATGTTCAATTGGATTGCCTTCTATAACAAATCGCTCTACCAGCTCAGTGAGTTTTCTCTTAAGCATTTCCCAGTAAGGTCTAGAGTTTTATATTAAAGATCCTAATTTGGTTTTCCAGTTCACTATCTCACTGACTAAACATAGTTATACAGCAAGCTGCTTTTAACATAGCCTGTTGCTTAAATCTAAAGCTTTTTTCCTTCTCTTATAGAGGCCTAATTTGCTGACTTCAGTCCCTGTGATTTGTTTTCATAAACAGGCTACCATAGAAAGGTCAGCAATGAGATTCTAACATCTTGAAACTGAGCAGATGATTATCATTTAATGTGTCTCCTTTGTTCTGATTCGAGGATAAAATAAACCTAGCTTGGAAGTAGAATATTAAAATATTTTATTTTATGTATAGAAAAAAATGCGTTTGCTAAGAGCTTGGGACCTAAATGCTTTTGCTCTAAGAATGAATTATAGATGGCCAGAATGAATGGCTCCAATGCACCACTCCTCCCAGATAAAAACAGCAGATATTTCCTGTAAAAAGCAGCATTTTAAAATAAAAGATAAAGGTTGGAAGAGATGCCAAATGGCCTATGATTGGTCCTCCCTGTCTTTAGACTGGCATTGAAGTCAGGAAAGTGGGCTGCCCTGTGCAATCCTGCCATTATGCCTAAGCCCTGATCCAGAGGGACTGTTGCTGAGAATTAAACTACCGTCCGTTTTCAGTGACTGTTGATTACTTTGCTGCTCTGCTGAGGACTTCCAATTACTGTGTCAGCTTGCAGGCATACTCCAATTCACTGGGACCTACTTCAAGGCTTGTCTGGTTCTCTGAACCAGCCATTAAACAGATATACCCTAATATGGCTTTAGGCCATTGTTGCACTTTAATAAATTCAAGCCAAACACATAGAACTAGAAGTACAGGGCCTGTGTCAATTGCCAAGGAAAATTCATATCATTCTGTTTTTTTTTTTTTAAAGGAAAAAGATACTCTAATGGACAATGAAAATGCAAAAGCTATTTAACATATAGAATTCGAGAATTGTACAATAAAAACATCACACTTTCAAATGTACTTGCTTACTTCCTTTGGTTTGGTTTTCTTAGGGAATGAATTGATTGAAATGAATTAAAATAGGAGTGAAATTAAAATGATTAATTGTTAAGCTGAAGTTATTTCATGTAATTCCTACTATCTATTGTCTCCCATACTTTCTATTTTGCCTGGGTTATCACTACCTTCATTCTTATTTCTTCCTTCCACCTGACAATTTCTCCTCCCCTATATTCCTGTAATACTTTTTAAAAAAATATTGCATGGGATAAAGTAACTAAGACAGAGATGAGTGGATTCTTTCATTTAATGTACAGTTGCCAGTGCAGCTGATTTGTAACCCTTTAAAACCTACTGATACATTTTTGGAACACCTGTAACAATGGAACATAAAGAAATGCGTTCTCTTCAAATTGTTGTTCTTTGAATTTTGCTAAGTAACATATATAATTTCATGGGAAAATTTTAAAAAATCAATCTTTGGCACAAATGAGTTAAACTTAGCTGGAAGCAATGAAACTAAAACTACTATTTTAACAGACATTTTGGCTTCTTCACTTATTTCTTTATATGAATATTTTGAACAATTACTAGTACAGATGGGGGCAGTGAGGCTCACAGAAAGTATCACCAAGTGTATACAACTAGAGGTAAGATTTAAAGCAGTTGCTTCCCCATCGGAATTCTTGCTTGTAACTATTACACCAAATTAGTGATTCAATAGTGATGAGGAGTCATTAAATATTGCTTTTTGTTCCATTTTATTTTTCTCGTCCTGAAACTTTACAATGTTGCCTTCATTCAACTAATTCAACTGACAAATATTTACTGTGTGTTTACCATATGTACACCAAGCACTGCTCTGCAACGTACAGATGCGGTGATAACCAAGGCCAATGAGAGTATTATTTATTGTATCCCATGTGTAATGTCTCTATTTTCATGCATGATACAGAGGAGTCATGTTTTTCTCTCCTAGCAGATTATCTACAACCCAGATATTGCAATTAGATTGCAAACTGTGTGAAAATTGGACCAGTTATTCATGTTCTCTGTGTCTCAGTTTCCACATGAGGAGTATTGGGATGAGAGTAGCGTCTCCCTCTGAGAATTGTGGGATCATTAATAAGTTAATTCATGTAAAGTGTTAGAACCATCCTGGTATCTATTACAGACTCTGTTGGTGATCATCGTCTCTGCTCATCCACCCCCATCCTGAGGATTGCTCACTTATGATTCCTTGATTATTTGTTGAATAGCCTAGCACAAAAAAGATGTGCTACTCCTGGGACTGCTAAAGATAATGTTATTCTTTCAAAGCTCTTTCTGTTAGACTAATGTGCTTTGATTTTTATTTCCTTTAGAATGTAATGTTGAGCACAGTCCTCACATTGCCAAGGTCTGCCTTTGGCCCCTGAAAAGTGAGCTTTCATCATTATTCAACTAATGAATAAGAGTTCAGTCATTGCTGGAGAGACCTCAACTCAGACAGGATAGAGGTTATTCTTTTCATTGTAATGAGCCTGTTTATATTAGAATAGACCATTATGTCTTCGGTATGATGTCTGTGAGTTTTGAATGGTTCTTTGGATTGCATTCTTTTTCTTTCTTTTAAGCAAATAATTGTCTGTCTCTTACTTATTCTGTTTGAAAAAAGATATTTTCCCCCATTAGTATGCAAAACACACATTTTTTCTAAGAGTAGATAATACTTATTGGGGGAAAGAAAGCTTCTAAAAGAGACAGAAGGGGCCTGAGTGGATGGGCTGACAACACACTTATCTATTTATCTTTCACTGTGAGCAAGATCATACTGTCCTTGGCAGAAAATTTGAAGGAGAAATATTTAAACTTGGCTCAAATTTGTTAATTTTACAAATTCTCCAAAGTTGAAGGAACACACTATAAAAATTCCACCCAGATCACATCTGGAGACATTCATTGCTAGATTAGCTCTCAAGAAGTCTCTCAGCAGTTACAGAGAGTACCCAAAAAGTATTGTGTTCTTAAATCTTCTATGATTGTGATAGTTTCACATTAAGTTTCAACCAAAATATGAATTAGTTGCTAAGTGTGAAGATTTTCAGTAAAACATTTATAATCAAGCAGAAAATAAATATCTTGACAGATTATGGTTTAAGTATATTTGTTTAATCAAGCATTTATTGGACATTTCATAGGCACTATTCCAGACATTTTGCTAGGTGCTAAACATCAAGATAATGATCATATGCCTTCCACTTTAAATGAGCTTTCTGGGGAGATTGATGTGCAAATTGGTGGTTTTTCTCTTTATTGAAGAAATGGCAAAGACAAAGATTTCACAAAATATTATGAAATTGCTAAATCAGCCTTGTGGTGACAGATAGAACAGGACTTCCTCTTGAAAGGGATAATGTTATAGCTTAACTCTCATAGAATGAAAAAGGTTAGCTAGACCCAAGATAGAATAAAACAACCAGCATGGAAGTAACGTGAGCAAAGACATGGGAGTGAGAAGTTGCATCGAATGACTACAGATGTGAAATAGTTCTATGTGCTTGAGTATAAAATATATGAGGTGTAGCACAAGGTGAGCTTTAATATGCAAAGGTTAAATTATCATCACTTTTTTCTTTTTTTCCTGTCTGTTAATGAAATCTAACTTTATCCTGAAAGATGAAGGATTTTAAGGCTGACCTGGTCAGATTAACATTTAAATATATCTGTTCAGGGATTGTGTGAAACTGGATTGAGAAACCCAAGACTCAATATAGAGGGCCAACAGGAAGTTGTAATTAGAAAATATGGCAAGAGCTTGAAACCAGGGTTAATAATAAAGCTGTTAGGGGAGAATTTTAAGACAATTTACTAAAGAGTTTAGGATCTTAAAGCAGCAGGACTCAACATTTGCATAGATTACAAGATGATAAAGGTAAATCCAAGATTTATTATGTAAATAATTAAATAGATATTAAAACATCAAATATTTAAAATTCATCATTTTTAATTATATACACACAACATATTTCTAGAACCTGCAAAAAGAAAGAATGTAATGATATTGCATTGCAAAAAGTGAACAATGCAATATTTTATGTCGTAATAAGCAAAACACAATTGCAGAGCAGGTGTTTTTGCGAAGAGATCTAAAAGAATTGAAGACAAAAACTGAATATACACTTTGTGAATAAATTAGAAAGGCAGAGAAATAGTCTTTTTGTACAAATATATGTGAATATATCCTTATATACTTGAAACTAAAACATGGATAGATAGATATTTTATGATGTTTTTCTTAAAGCCTTGTGGAGAATGAAGCCAGAATGTCTAGTTTTGGCTCTGTATTTCTGCTGCATTAACAAACCACAGAATTTTAATCTAATTTCATGGTGGTTGCAGAGACCTTGCCTGAGGGTTTGTTTTACTGTTGTGAGTGCTCAGTTTTTTGTTGCTGTTCGTATTTCCAAGTCGGACTAAATTAGATATTACTTCCCCATGGTTGAGGATCCTAGCTGTGCACTAGTTTCTGCAGATGAAATGACAATACATTGTACTTTTAGTCTGGGGGTAGATGATATTTTATTCCTGGTAAGGTTTAGTTTTGCATCAACTACACAGATAAGGAAATAGAAATCAGAGACACTATTGGACAAGAACTGATGGAGGGGTGAGCCAAAATCCTTGGTAAATGACTGTGTAGGTCCTAACATTGCCTGTGATCCTCTTACCTGATTATCTTTGGGCACAGAGAACAAAATCAAAATAAAAACATCAAAACAAAAACAATTGCACTGTCTCTTGTCACTTTTTGTTGTAATTTATTATTATTTTTGTCTTTTAAAAGTAATACATGTATTTAAAATTAGGCAAATAAATTAAATATATTCAGTATTTACTGTGTGTGTCACACATGAATTGGGAAAAGAAAATAGCAAAGACCTTGGAGCCACATGGAATTGGGTTTGATCCCAGGATTTCCTTTCTTCTGGCAATGAAGCTCCAGTCAGTCACTGACTCTTCAGAGCTGTAGCTGTAGGCTTCTCCCCATTAGATTCAGTTTCGTAAGCAATAAATACACTGTTCCAAAAATACTTCTATAAACCAGAAGGCATCTGATATTATTCCTTCATGCTGTTTTCCTGGAATATTTCACATATGTGAGTCTATGATACAATTCAGTGTTTCAATCCAGTGACATAATCCGGTGATATTTTTAAAAACTTTTGTTTAAACAATGAGTTATGGGGCTGGGGATTTAGCTCAGCGGCATAAGCACCTGCCTTGCAATCAGGCGGTTATGAGTTCAATCCCGGTACCGATAAAAAACAAAACAAAAACAATGAGTTGTATTGATGGATTAAATAATGTTGTAAACATTATATTAGATGAAGCAGAAGCAAAATTTACATTGCGAATTAATTTCTCAAAAATATATGAATTAAAATATTTATTAATAGTAGGTCATATTTATGAAATGTTTACATGAATCTAGCATTTTGCTTAACTTTGTATATATAATTAAATTTAATTTTAAAACAATCTTTTAAAGTAAGAAGGGTTTGGCCCCTATTTTACTATTTTCTACAAACTAATGCTTAGAGAAGTTAGTGAACCACATCAAAACTGAATATTAACAAACTCCTGAATAATTCAGGGTATTAAGTAGGTCCATATTTTAAAGCAGGTATGTATCTTATGTAATCAATCTATTTTGTCAATTCATTTTCAAAACGTGTAAACATTCTAAAAAATTACAAAATACAGTTGAAAATTGTTGCTCAATGTCTGTGAGCATATACATTTTGACTTATTCAGGCTGCAAACAATATAAATACTGGATCCATTAAAGCAGCAAAAAAAATTTATAAGACAAAATGTTGGGTAATTCAATCTCATTAGGATGACTAAAGAAATGGAAATCCTTTGTAATAAAGTTGATACAGTAAAACACATAGTCAACACAAGGAAAGGAGCTTGGCAATGATGAGGTTGCCCCAAACGTTGCAGCCTGACTTGCACAGGTGAGAACTCCGTCACCTCCTTTAAAGTTCACTGGCCTCTACAGAAGCAGCAGCTGCCCTGAGTTCCAGAGAGTATGCACTGCCTCTCAGGTTGCTGCTACTGATTCCACAATCTCCACGTGCTCTTACCAGCCTTTGGGGGAGACTGGCAAAATAGACACTGTAGCAGACAACTTGAGATTCCATTGGTGGAGGTGGGCTCTGCCATCCTCTCTCCTCAGACAGAGGAACAAAGTTTAGATTCTGAGAAGCAGTCTTTCCCTACAAAAAGTACTGATATCTGTTCATTGAATAAGTAACAATGATCAGGCTACCAAACTCATTTTAAATTGTGCTCCTCACATATTTTGCAATGCATTTCACAGTGGCTTGAATTTTAAAAAAGGGAGAGCTAATAATAAACATAAAAAGTCATTCTATAATATGCATTTTTAATTGACTTCATGTGCATTATACTTTGTTAAATTTTTACAGAACCTGAGAATTTTGGAAAACTTTAACTTAATATAAATAACTGATCTCAAAAAACTGATGAGTAATATGCATAAGGAAGTTATATTATTAGTTGGTAAATGACTCATGAGATTCTAAGAGTTTAAGAACAAAAGAATCATTAAAAGTTGGTCATTTACCACAACATTATGACTTTTTAAATTAGCAGAAAAAGATCCATAAATGTAATGTAAAGTTTTCTAACTCCCATATCTAGGTAGAGACAAAAAATAAGCTTAATTAAATCTGTCAGATTAGATGTTTCTCAAATTAATGTGGCTTAAATTAAGTTTTTATCTTGCTCAACTTCTCCATGATGGCATTCTGAGTCCTTTTAACAACTTTTTATAAATTTATTATCTGATAATATTAACTCAAATGACATAGTTAAGTTTACACTGAAAGCAGATAATCAATTAAAATAATTGTATATATTTATTATTTTTTTATTTTTTTAAATTTTATTTTGAAAGTAGTAAAATACAACAGAACAAGACAGAATAAAGCCAGTGAAATTGGTACAGAAATTCACAGCAGGTTACTGGGATAACAGTAATAGGTATCACAGTATATTTTGTTACCTTTATAATAGTTGTTCTTTCAATCACATATATCAAAATAAAACAAAATATGGAACATTACCAAAACAGAATATTGAGTAGAGCAGTACCATTAATCAGAATAGAGCAAAAAAAAAAAAAAAAAAAAAAAAAAAAAAAAAAAAAAAAAAACAGTAATAATATTTGTCTTCAAAGAGATGGTAGAAGGAAATCCCCTTATTTTCTATGGTCAACCTCCCAGGAGATGCTCAGATTTCTGATTGCCATTTGCTAATGGGGGACAGAAGGTGGGTAGGAAGTGGGATGTTTGACTCTAGGCAGTTCACCAGTAGGTTCACTACTGCTTAGCAGGGAGGCAGGCTGGTTGTTTGGTTTCCTAGCTTCATAAGTTCCAACATGGTGTGGATCTCAGAAGACACTGGTGGTTCTCCCCCTGGAGGGGCCATAGTCTGCCACACCACAGCCCCTTACCAGAGAGGGGCAGTTTCATATATTTATAAAGCTCTTTAATTCACATATATTAGTTATGTATATTTATAGGTCCTGTTACATGCATACATATATATGTGTAAGTAGTTATATCTGTATGTTTTAATATGTACTCAGAAAGAACATTTAATTATTGTTTCCATAACATATTACATTTTTGGACTATCTCAATAAATACTCCTACCATAGATAGAAATTCTTTTCTTTTCTTTCTTTCTCTCTCTCTCTCTCTCTCTCTCTCTCTCTCTCTCTCTCTCTCTCTTTTTTGCAATGGGTATCTGTTGGGAGCAGGAACCAGGCGTCTGGCAGTGAATGGGTGTGGAAAACCACATACTGAAGCTGGACCTCAACCAGTTCCTTATCCTGCAGTAACTTCAGCCTTCTAGACAAAGCATCGCGCTGATATTAACTTGGGAATAGCTTCATAACATAAGCAAAGAAGTTTCTCATGGACCCAGGAACATGTTTACCTCCTGGGTTGCACAACAAAGAAGTTTCTCATGAGCCCAAGAACATGTTTACCTTTGCTGTATGCACAAGAAAGTGTCCTGAAGTGACTTGTACTGTTCTTTGTTTGAAACACTATAAAAACTCTGGAGTCCTTCAATAAATCGCCTTTTGCCTCCTGAGCAATTGGTCTCCCTGCGTCTTCAGTCTCTCGCCTGACTCCTTCCCCGCGCTGGCCATGGCACCTGGCAGGTATCAAACTCCAGATCTCATGCTTGCCAGGCAGGCACTGTGCCACTGAGCTACATTTGTGGACCATAGATAAAAATTTAAAGTTGGAATGATAGGAAAAAGAAAAATATCAATCGACTGCATCCTAATAAAAGGTGAGTGGAAGATGTTTATCTTCCTCTTGGTATTTCACTAACCATGACCATTACTATATGCCATAAAATTTCAGATATAACATGGGATATTCAAAGATCCAACTTAATGCCTGAAGATTAGAAATAAACTTTTCTAGAAACACCCAAATATCTTTACAGAAATACCATGTCTGTGATAAAAATGTTGAGTCGGGCCAGCACCTTACCTAAGGGATGCTTCTCAACCCAAATGGTCCTATTAAGAAGGACTCCCACTTACAAGGTGAAACAAAAGTGTAGAGCTGGTTAGACCTTCCCTAGGAACAAAATATAACAAAGTTCCATGAGTTTTAAATTTTTAAGAATCTTTGAGCTTGTTGCCTCCATGAGCCTATTATAGTAAGAAAATAGGACTTGAGAAGGCAGGAGATAAGTTAACAACAGAGGTCATTCCCTTTGAGTTTAGTTTAGATCGACAGGTAGGAAAGGACTGATAAAATGAAGGTGCATGAAGGGTATTGCAGTGGGATTTAAGACAGTGAAATGCATGAAGCTTATTAGCACAGATGACCTGCTTGTCATTTTGATAGGTAGCTTGGTTTTTTCACTAGTCTTAAATTTCCCTACAAGAGCATATTTTTAAATTCAAACCTTGATTTTCATTTTTGGATTTTAAACCCCCAAGTCCCTATTTCACACTGCATGTATGTTGAGACTTCCCTTCTCTCCTCCCTTTAATTTTAGCTCAACCAATTATCACTGCTTGAAGCTTTTAAAAATTTCTGTTAAAAATTAGGAAATAACTGGTCTTTAGAAAAAAAATGTTTTATTAAAGGATAAGAATGAGACAACAGAGACAAGCAACTCCCTAGCATACTTGGAGGGGCTGTATTTTACTTTTATAAGTACAGTCTGCAGAATCATAAAGCTATTATAGAGAATAATGGAGAACAGTTACCACCATCTCCTGCAGGCAAGTTCCTTGAGGGGAAAAGTTAAACCTGATGTCTCCAGAAAGAAGAATGCATCTTCTTGTGTCAATTATAATTTCCCTGAATTATTGAACACAGCTGCATATTATTTATTTAAAATGTTGCAAGGCATTTACAAGCTATTAGAAAGCAAACACAGATTGTTTTATAACCTGCTGCAGGCTTTTCCAGCCAGGCCATTCTGAACACCTCCATTTTCATGTCACCAGCACACTCTTGGCAGAAGCCAGGATTTCCTAGCACTCAGAATGCAATTACTGGATCAGTTTTTGGAAACCCTGGAAGCAGTTTAAGAGTATTTCTCGTTTCAGAATGAAACCTAGCAAAAAGTTCAAGGGAAGCAAAACTTTCATTTGTACTGTAGTTTTCACATGCATGAAATGGACTTGTCGTGTTCATTCAGTGATAAGCAATCTGCTCATTTCCATCAGAGAGCAGGAAAGGCACAGCACACATTTGCATGAACCGAATGAGGCCACCTTGTTGAGGAGGCTGGAGTGGAGCAAAGGTTGGCTTGAGCGTGGGTGGGAGGAGTTCCTCTCAGAAGGAACAATATGTGCTTAAGAGGACCTCCAAAAGACCCTTGACCTTTTGAGAGGCAGTGTTCTCTATCACATAGAGCACTGAACTTCTGGCAATAGGAAAAAGTTCTTTCACTTTTCAAAGTCTATTCATCTGCTAAGTGATCTTGAACAGTCATGCTTCCATTCTGAAGACTTTTGTACTTGACAATTTAGGATAATGCTGGCTGCTTCATGTGTTTTTATATCAAAATGGAACATGTAGAAGTGTGATTCTACTTTGCTGATATGAAGAAAGGAAATACAAATTATGTCCTTAATATCAGTTTCTACAGTACAAATAATGAGGTCATCTATTTGACTCAGTTGGGAGCAGTAATTCTAATGTTTAGAATGTGTTACACCACCTGACATGGCCTTTTGACATGAAGGATTCTACATCCTACTTCTGTGAAATGGAGCCATTGCTTTTGAGAGATGTATTTGGGAATTTTCATATCTGCCAGAGTAAAGTAAGCTGGTAAATAAAATCAGAGAAAAATAAACCTCTAATTGGACAAAAGCGGCAACAGCAGCTTCTAGTCAAAAACTTAGTGAATAACCTCAGGTTAAGTGTAGCTTAGTGGGCATCAGAAACTGTGATTACTTCATGGCATTAGCAAGGGAAACTAAATAAAAAACAGATTCCATGAAATAGCTGTAGTCAGTACAAGAGGCAGAAAAGTGACAAAGGACAATTACGCTTTGTCCTGGGATTTTAGGAAAATCTGACTAGGGCCAGGATTCAGACACAAAATCCCCTGACAGGCAAGTCTATTTTCTGAACCAAAGAGAAGTACAGAAAGATTTCTTAGTTTACCAAATTCTTTGTTCTAACTCTGTACCTCTCGTGGGGCCTTTGTTTAGAATCTAAATTCCATGCACTTGCCTAAGGACAGATGCCATAACAGAGCCATGAGTTCATGAGAAAACATGGCTGCTCTATTACTCATGCCAGTCTCGAGGTTTTGTTGAGAAGGTTTATTGAGTCCTAATTCATATAACACACACTTCAGCCATTTAAAGTGTACAATTTAGTGTTGCTGCGATTACTCTTTATATTCTCAGAATTGTCCAACTACAATAAAAACAAGAGCTGGACTAGTTTCCTCAAACCCTAAGGAGATCTCACAAATGTTAACACCCATCCACATGTCAGTTGATGCATTTGGTTTATTTACACATTTTTTGGCTATTATGAATAATTCTTATATCAGCATTATGCACAAAGGTTGATGTTCATATATGATTTCAATTCTCTGAAAAAAATTGAATGAAAAATTTCTGGGTCATATGCTAACTATGTTTATTGTTTATGAGGAAAACCAAACTGTTTTCTAAAATAACTGTGTTTACAATTTCATGAATAGTGTGTGAGGATTCCCACTTCTCTAGTCCTTGTCAGTATTTGAGACAGTGTTTTTTTCTTCTGCTTTACTTTCTCCTTCTCTCTATTTAGGAGTCATAACTCTATTTTCTATCATAGCCAACCTGGCAGTTACAAAGTGATAAATTCCTCTGGACTTATGGTTATTGGACATTTCTGTATCTTCTTTGAAAAATATGTATACTCCCTTTTTAATTTGGGGTATTTATCTTTTTAATATTTAGTTACCAGAGTTATTTATATATTCTGAACAAAAGTCTCTTATCAGATGCAATTCGAAGTTCTTTTGCCCAATTTGATGGCTTTCTTAGAACATTTTAAAATTTAAGTTTAGCTCATTACAAACATTTAAGGTACATGATTTAAATGATTTTATGCACAAATACAGTGTGAAATAATCATCAAAATCTACATATTTAATATACATGACAACTTGAATTCTACCACATTTTGTATATGCATTGAGTCTAATAGTCTCTGTCATAGCAAATTTCTTAATTTTAGCCTTTATATTTTAGTAAATGAAGCATCTGTAGGTTGAACTGACCTTTAAAGACTCCATCTGCTTTATCAATGTTTCTGACAGATTATAAATTTATTCTCAATTTAAAAATGTCTGGATATGAGTTGACCAGAGTATTTCTTAAGTGAATATTCTAGTCATTACATGGAAGAGGAGACCATAAAACTACTGAAAATACTTTGTTTTTTAACTTTTGCTCCCACTTTCATATCATATTGCCTAGCTAAAATATTTATCACAATTTACCTAGGGATTTTTTACTAATTTCCTTATTTGTATCTCTCTCTCCTACAAGTTTATTAACTTTAATAGAATAAAGACTATGTCTTCATTTAATTTTGGCTAACATAACAGGTTTATTTGCAATTAAAAGATAGTTCAATAATTATTATTAACCATCTTCATGTGAATGGAAAAATCCTACACATATATAGTGGCTTTTTTTTTTCTTCTTGTAACTCTGAACCAGAAGAAATTGACTTAAAGTACTGCAGGAAAATCACTGTTCTGGGAATAGATCATGGCAAATCACAAGTTATTTTGAAATTTTGTCTCATTTATACAATTTTAGTAGTATTTATTTGCTTTTTCCTTCTGTTGTATTTCATAGCATATGAGACGACAATATTACTTGCCCACTTACTCTAGCGGTATAAGTTCTTTTGGTGTGAGCTCTCACGCTAATGTTGTTATTATATCACTTCTTGACTCCTATAGATCCTACTCGTCAGCTCTCATCTCTAGCTTTACCTCATTCCTACTGGCTTTGCTGTTATTTAGACAGAATCACTTGCAAACTGCGATAGTCTCTTATCTGGCAAATTTCCTTACTGTGCTGCCAGGATGGTGTTTCTTAAAAGCAGTATGAATCATGTCTTTCAACCTCCGCCCATCTGGTCAGAACAGTCAGTCTAACTTATCACTCAGATCCTTATGATGTGAACTTCTGCCTGTCTCCAGCTTCATAAATACTCCCTGGCATAAACATTTCTTTTTTTTTTTCCTGAGAAAATCCACCATACTCAATGCCTCCTTCAATTCTTGACATGCTTATAAACCTCCATACTTTAGTATACACTGTCTTCTACATTTCAGGCTTGTTCATTGGGCACAAAGCAAAACATCACTTAGTCTAAGAAAGCTTGATCCTGAAATTTAATTTAAATGCACTAGATATATGCTTTGTATTACATGATATTCTCTGTTTAAATCCTTATTCTATTGACACTTTTCTCACTAGATTCTTTCAGGAAAGGTTTTAGCCTGTATTTATTCTATTGACACTTTTCTCACTAGATTCTTTCAGGAAAGGTTTTAGCCTGTATCTTTTCAAAGATTCAAATATTGCTCAGGTATGAACTATGGGTAAAAATGAATAAATTGATATATAAATGAATGAATTATTGGTAGTTTAAAATAGAATGAAATGAATAATTTCTATCAATTGGAACCTTTTATGCTCCACTCAAAGAAGTTAATCAAGATTCCTAATTTCTGGAGGAGTCCTGGGCACCAAAACCAGGCACTGTGCTGCACAGTTTTCTGAAGAGGCAGAATGCTGATCTAGATGTGGAAAAACCACACCAAGCTAGAATCTACCTCTGCAAAGGAAGGAAAAATGCGAGTGTAGGGCTGGAGCCCTGGGCACTCACTGAAACTAGTCCATGCTGTACTGGGAGCACTGTGGAGTCAGGTGATTCAAGGTCAAGCTGAAGCCATGGCCATTGATAACTGGAACTGTTGAGTCCCAAGCCCTTAGTGGGAGGACGCAGTGCACCATGGAGTGGAGTCAAGAGGAGAGGCTGCGTTGATTCCTGGTGAGAGCAAAAAATTGGGTCCCATGGCTGCTATCGCTGGCTGGAGGACATCTTGGAGTTGGGCAAAGCCCAGCACCACGGCGGCATCAGTCAGCCACTCCAGGCTTAGAGAGGATATGTGGGTTCCACTGGAGCTGAGCTACACCTCTAGTTGGGACTCAAGAGTCAAGGACAAAAAGGTCATGACTCGGTGACATCCACAAGGTACAAAGTAAGTCCCTGAAGAAAATTGCAAGTAGACTGGCTTAGAGGCTAGATGCTAGCCTGCACCATCCCTGTGTCCTTGCCTGTACCTCAGATAACAATCAAATTGGTGAGGGCAGCAATACCCAGTCAGCAAGCTTTGGAAAGACTCTAAGCAATTTGGAGAGGACCAGAGACCCCCAGGACACACCTGTCTGAAAGAAACCAGAAACATGACAAGAGATAGGAAAAAAAAAAAACCCTCCAGCTGCTGACCCTTGGAAAATAAGCCCAGAAGAGGTAAATACAGAAGAGAACCAGTGCAGTAATCATGCAATATTAGACACAGCATCAGTGGACCTAAAGAAATACCTTTGTGACCTCATAGATGAATGTAAAGCTGTGCTTCTGATCCAAGTGAGGCAAGATATAAAAAGATTAATTAAAGAAATGATAATCCCCTCCCAAGAGAACACAGATGGATGGAGGAACTCAGAAAATGAAGAGAAACTTTTCATGAAGAATATTAACAAAATCTAGAATACATGAAACAGATCCAAAGAGATTACCAGAAAACTAAAAACTCCATTGAAAGCTGGCAAAATGTCAGAAACTAGTTAGCCTTTCGAAACTTGAAAAGAGATTTATGATGTGTGATGGTGAAATAAAAGGTCTCTTAAAAATAACAAGGAACCAGGAAGAAATAATTCAAAGACTAGACGATGACAAGAGGATTTATAACTTAAGAATAAAAAAAGTAAACAAAGAAGCAGGAGTAACCACAAATGAACTACAAAGAATATTCACAAATACAATTAAGGAAAACTTTCCAAACATAGGAAAAAGAAATGATATCCAGATAAATGAGGCATGCAGAACTCCAGCTACCTACAACCAAAACAGATCTACACCCAGACATATAATAATCAAGATACCAGAAATCTACCACAAGAACAGAATATTAAAAGCAGCCAGAGAAAAGAAGCAAATCACCTATAAAGGACAAATCATGAAAATAATGACAGGCTTATCAACACAAACTCTCAAATCAAGAAGAGCCTAGGGGAAAATAATCCAAGTCCCAAAAGAAAATAACTTCCAACCAAGGCTGATGTACCCGGAAAAACTTTCTGTCAAAATTAATGGAGAAACAAGATATTTCCAAGACAAGGAGGAACTGTGGGAGTTCATGGCTACCAACCCAACCCTACAAAAAAGTACTGAAGGACATTCCAGACAGAGAGAGAGAGGAAAAAATACCAAGATTCCAGCAACAGTGGCAGAGAGTCCTCAATGAACGGGGCAGACAGTGGAATGAAGGATTAAAGTGGACAAATAATAACAGAAGAATAGAATAGCAGAGCTGAGGCAGAGAAGATAAGCTATAATTTTTAATATAGATGTTCTTGATACACTAACAAAGAAGAAACACAAGCAGAGTAGATTAGGAGGCAGGATCATCGAGAGGCTCTGAATAGGAAATACACTCAACCTGATAGAGGGTTAATAAACTGAAAGTCAAAGATGAGAATACAATGCTATATGTGACAAGAAATCAGAGAGAAATAGGGACAACTCGCCCAGCTGCAGATAGGTTGAAAAGTTATGACACTTCTGTGCAGTGTAGAACTACACAGCTAAAAGAAAGGAAAACTTTTGTGGCTTTAGTAAGTAAAGGAGTACAGCTCAAGATTAAGCTCAGGGGTAAAAAGGTTCAGCAACACTTATATAGATAACAGGTTGACCCTGTAATCTAAAAACTATAGGAGCTAGTGGGACCCAAAATATACAAAGCACCCTGAGAAGGGGAAAGGTGAGGAACTGCCTAAAAAAGGAAGGCAGAGAACATTGTTATAAGTATCAGAATTTAAAAGCCACAGTAATCTTATCGCTCTGTTTAGTTTGATTATATTTTGTTCTGGTATGTCTACTCATGAGATTTGAGGGCACAGACAGCTAACCCAAAAATAACAGGTTATACCACAGTAACTATCCTTAATTTCCTATTAACTTAAACGGAAACCCTGTATTAACTATTGTCTTACTATGACTGATCTTATTTGAAGTGGTTTGTTAGACCGTTATTTTGCCTTGACTGGGTTTTATTCGAATTTGATATGCTTGATAGTATCAAGTCTATGAGTACTCTGAAGATGACAAGATATAAAAGATATCCATTCCAATTTTGGTTATTAACTGCTTTCAAGTCCTACGATGTCTCCAAAGATGTGCTTTTATAAAAATAATTATGTAACGCTATGTTTAACTATATAATGCCTGATGATGTAGACAATTCTATTGAAAATAACAAGAGAAAGCATAGTAACTAATGTAGATTACCTAATATTGTGGTCTTATATGTCTTTGTCATTTCATGTTTTCTAGGAATTTGTTTTGTTTTCTTGTTTTCATCTGTTTTTCCCTGAAATACAGAAAGGATAGATATACATGTAGAGATTCACACATGGAAAGAATTTCTAAGCTATTTATGGGAACACATTATATAATACACAAGGTAATAAACAGATACTCTGAAGAAGAAGAGACACCAGGAAACCCAATGCTAATTCTGTAGCATTATGATATAAAATTTAGCTATACTATTATTCACTGTTCAGAGTGATATTAGTCTAGTCTCTTATGTACAATTTCAGCATATGTAAAGATAAAGACAGCTACTTCTAAGAGAATGAGAGACATTATGGTAGTCATTATTGACTTCCCCAAAATCAGATCTTTAAGACCTAAAAAGTCTTCATCATCCTCTAATGATTTGATTAGTTCTATAATGTTCAGTATATATTTAATGTGTGTGAAGATGGGGACATCTATTTGAAATTAAACTAGAGACAATAAGATAGTGAAGATCTCCAGTGGACTTGCTTAGAAATATGTGTCTTTTAAAATTGTTTCCTTATGAACTGTTTTGTTCTGTTTTGACATGTTTAATCTTACCCTCTTTAAGATAAAAAACAAGTGTGTAGGACTGATAACCATATTACTAAGTCTTTGTTGGATCATTGAGCAGAACTGTTTGCAGTGTCATTATTTGAATATCATATTGTATGCCTAATTTTTGTAACTTGAATATTTCTAAGTTGACACTATGTAACTTATCAACTAGTGATTTCTTACTGTTTATTTTTCTGAAATTCTGTATTATTTCTACCCTTTTTTCTGCTTTTTTTCTCTTTAAATAAAAAACAGATTCCTGATTTTCCTTCCTCAATACTACTGACATGTAGCTGTCTAAGTTTATTGAAAATATTTTGTAAGTAGGCAAATGAAAGTGATGAACAGTGGACCATTTAATGGCTCACAAATTTGAGTAAGAAAGGGCCCCTCGAGCTACAAGCAAGACTCAACTTCTTTGGTTACTGTGTTTTTTATTGAAAAATAGTGGGAGAAAATAAATTCATTTAACACTAGCTACTTGAAAGACTAAATCAGGTCTCAGTTCTAGATGCGTTTTTCTATGGTAAGATTAGGTAAAACTTGACTTCCCAAATCAAGCAATATTGCTAAATATTCATCACTGTGGGCCTCATTTATTAAACACATAATAAGACTTTTTTGAAGACTGATAGAAAATAATACAGAGATATTCTGTATTGAGTTGATTAAGGGAACTTTTTTCCATTTTCCCATATGAATAGAATACAGAGTATGAACATTTTATTTTGTTACTATTGTTTTTGTGCAGGAGAGATACACAGTTTGCAAATATTCTCAATGCCAAATAATTTTTTTGAGTTTGACTAATAATAATTTTGTTTTCTGTTTTGCCTCATAGCTTTACCCTCCTTAACTATTCTTCCTTTTCTCTTTCCATCTTTATCTCTTTCTCTACCATGGCTTCTCTTTCTGTTTTCCTTGTAATCTTGCTCTGCACACATTCCTTTTCCAGAGCCAATTTGTTTTCCAGAATGGAAGGGACTGCTTATCTCAGGGAGAGGAACTTTGCCCCACGGTGTGTTCTGGTCAGATAAGCAGACAGCTGCTGATTGGATGAGACAAGCTTGGCTGTCTTCTTTCCTGGACTAAAGCGAGCAGCAGGAACAGAGCCACTTGATGATGGAGCAGGGGAGCCCCAGCCAAAACTGATAGTAGGGGATGTCTGGGGGTGGAATAAACATTTCAGTGACTTTAAACCTAAATATGTTTTGCTTGAATTGGCTATTTTGTCACAGGCTTCTCTCATTGGCTGCTATTCAGTATATTCCTAATGGATTTACAATGCCATTTTACCATAATCATATTGTGGACTTGAATTTTGAAAACATAAATCTTCCTTAGTGTGCCCTCATGCAATGCCCCTTCTATTAGCAGCAAGCTTCCCACCATGTCCGATTACTGTTCTTTGTTGAAAAATAACCTAACACTTGGTTTGATAGATTTTCAACATTTCGTAGTCAATAGGAGTTTTCAAAATCATAAAATACTACTGGTTCATTTTGTTTAGGTATACACTCAGCATTATAATTAAGGAATTATTTGTGCAGCTCTTTGCCAATGAAGATGATGCTTCTGACCCTGCAGCTGTGTGTAAATTGTGGCCAAATCTGCTAATCACTGACCCTCGCCTGTCACATCACCATTTGTACATAGAACTTAGCTTGAAACTAAGGCCAGTGCCCCTTTTCTAGCTGATTTCATTAATGCCCTGTAAAGTAAACTTTTGCAAAGGTACAGGATGTATTAGGGACAGATTTTCTGAGAAAAAACTGTATTACCATGAACATTTTGGGAAAGCTCTGAATAGATCAACTAGTTCTCAAACTGCAGTGAGCATGGGAATCACCTGTAGGGTTTGTTAAAATACAGATTGATGAGTTCATCCATAGAGTTTCAGGTTCAGAGTATGGGCAGTGAGGGCCCAAGAACTTCTAACAGGTGCTCAGGTCGTGCTGATGCTGCATGTTGAGGGCAACACTTTGAGAATGTCTGGAACCGGTGAGAGAATTACCCTCTAAATGCCTCAGCCACCACAGCTGTGCCTGTGGTCTGTTCCACTGTGCGTTATTTGTAGCAATCATCAGAGCCCGCTATCTCCTTACTGCTCATTGGTCCTTCTGAATATCATTTTATAAGTAGAAGATAGGTTTTAGATGGTTTTTATAAACTCATAATCTATTCTCATCTTCCTTTTCTTGGAATTTGTAAGATGTTTCACACTATTTCTTTTCCTTCAGATAATGTGTTATGAATGACTTTCTCAGAGGAAAACAATTCTGTCTTTTGAAATGGACTGGCCTACTGGAATTTATTAGTGAGTCTTCTGAATTCTGGGCTGGGCATGCAAACAGAACCAGTCAAAGTGCTGAGTAAATGGGAGCCCCGTGTCTATTATCCTAACTCTGCTCATTTTGAAGGTTAGGTGTCATTAGCAATTCTAAGTTTGGCTCAGAGCTTGAAGGCTCTGCTGCTTGACTATAGGGTATTGTGTAAAAAATGACATATTGATTTTCTTAGTCTTTTTTTTTTTAATCTCCCTGTGTAGTCTTGATGAAAGTCCAATAAAGTCACTTCCTTTGCTTTGAAGCTGTTGATGAGGAAGTTTGCAGCAGATGTGATCTATCTGGGAATGTTGGTATTTGACAATTTTGAGTTGTACCCTAGGCCCTTGTCATTCTGCTAAAATAATTAATTAGTGGCAACATGTTATTTGCAGAGTGCCACTGCCAAGAGGTAAGGATAGATGAAAAGTATACCTTGAAGGTATTTGGAGGATAAATCTAAGCATCATAAGTAACTAAATTTCAAGATCATTGTGGAAATGAGTCAGAATTCTCTCTGTAAATGACATCAACAAATCTTTACTGTATTATGCCCTCAACCCCCACACTCATCCATACGTTAAACAAATAACATTAATATAGTATTGGAGAAGTACATCCTGAGGCAATGTGCGTCTTTGGAAATTTAAAGTCTCAGAAATGGTTTCTGTCATAAAAGAACCTTGAAAATTTCGGAAAAAATATAAGCAACCACCTTCCTACTCAGTCACATACACATAAGCAAATTAATCTTTGAGAAGTTCTTCTAGGAAAAAAAGTATAATGATATTTCCCCAGGTTTATGGAGCCATAACTGACAAAGAAAAATTGTATCGGTATATATTTAAGTTACAAAACAAATTCACTGTGACATTATTGCTAAAATCCAGCAAATGGACAGATCAATTGCTTTGCATCATTTTTGCATATGAAATTAAATTATTGAAAATCTACTCTCTTAGTAAGTTTTAAATATATAGAACAGTATTATTCACTGTTGCCATGGTATACATTAAGTCTCCAGAATTTATTCATCTAATGCATGTAAATTTGTTCTTTTCGACCAAATCTTTACATATTTCCCATCACCTATAGGAGTGCTTTAAAGTCAATACATTTATCTAGGTTTGGTTAGCTTGACAGTCTCTAATGTATTTCAGTAAAACTTTTTTCTTTATGAAGACTGACTCTCTCTCCCCTCCCCCCTCTTTTACTTTCTTTTGCTTTATAAGACAGCATCTCACTGTATAGTTCAGCCTGGCTTTGAACTCACTGTGGAGTCAGGCTGGCTGCAAACTTGATGATCCTCCCTCCTTCATCATAGAAGTGCAGGGATTACAGCGAGCATCCCCACATCCAGTATTGAGGAAGAGTCTAAAGAAAGCTCTTGAAAGTAATATAATAACAGTTTACGTGACTTCAAAGAAACATTCATAGGTATATTTTTGAAAATAGGACTAGAATGTAACCAGAAATAAAAGTTATTGAGCACCTTCTCTGAAACACAGCTACATGTATACACTCTTGGACACACACACACACACACACACACACACACACACACAGAGTTATGGTCATTTTAATTTTGAGGACATATTCTCAGAAACGTATTGTAGGCAATTTTATTATTGCGTGAACATCACAGGTACTTACAAATACTAAGATAGTCTGATGTCATCAGGTGATATAATATTCTGCAACACTTTTGTATATATGTCATTAACCAAAATACTATATGCCATGACTATACTATACATACCTATATAAACAATATATGTTTATATTGTATATGTGTGTATATATATATATATATATATATATATATATATGAACTAAGTAGCTAAGTAGCATTACCATCCATTTTCAGGTGATAATACTACAGAATAAAGATATTAATCAGTTAATCTTTGGTTCTCATGGATGTACCATTCTAGATGGCTGTCAGTGAGAAGTTAGCACAAGGCTCAAATATTTGAAAACTTGAACTTCCTTAGGTCCTTTGCAATGTGTAATCACCAACAAGTTATTTTAAAAAATATTTATAATATTATCTAAACATTACTGAAATAATCACTATAAAAGTGATTTTTAGCTTTATTTTACAGATTGCAATTTATATTTTTAAAATTTAGTTTATTAGGGGATCACCCAAACCTTTGCAGTGTCAAGGAACTGTGAAGTACATGTCAAGTTTATATCTCAATCTATAAACTCTCCACTGAGTTCTAGTATTCTGACGCAAGTACTTCTTCAAATCTTAATTTTTATTAGCGTATGTTACATTCATCACAGGTAGTGGGAACAGATCCACACTACTTACTAATTCTTTTAAAGTCTCCTTTCTCTTTCCGTTATCTCCCCTCCAAATATTTAACCACTTCCTAAGAATTACAGTTTTATGTGTCATAGAAAACGCAGCACTGTCAAGATCAAACTGGGACTCCATTGTATTTAATGACCCAAATATCCATCTCTTGCTTAGATAAATATTACATCAATCTCTCTTTTTGCGACTAGTTTTTCTTAATTCCTCAGAATTATCTAGGAATTTTCCATCCAAAATAGTGCTTGAAGCTCACCTTTCTCCCATATGTACTGGCCCATTCTAAAACAGTTCTCTGGACATTGTAATTCTGTTTTAATGTGGAGCAGAAATTGTACTTGAACTGTCACTCCTCTGCTTCCCCATTTCCTTTCTATACACAGCACTAATTTAAATTGATCTCAGGGATTTTTTTTTCTTTCTCAGTGTTAGGGATATAACCCAGATCCTTACACATACTGGGCCAGCAATCTACCACTGAGCTACATACCCAGCTCATGCTCATCTGTTAACACCACGAGTAACATCACACCATCACCAAACTCACACTTCACAAATACTTTTCATACGAATTAAGTAAAAATGACATTCTTTATCATGACTTCCACAATGACTTTTCACTGCTTATCTAACTTATTTCATACAATTTTATTTCTTAAAATATGCTGCACCCACATCAGTCTGTCTCAAGTTTTCCATGGAAGTCAGAATCATTCTTTTTCATAGGCTTTGGCCAGTGGCTTTTCTGTCTGCTTGCAATGCTGTTACGAAGTTCTTTGAAAGATCAATTTCTTCTCAACTTAGGTTTCACCTTAGTTGTGCCACCTCACAGAGATGTCTGTGGCCACCCTTTTAACCCTCCACTTAACCTTTATCATATCAACATTTTGTTTCTTTGTATATTATCACAGTTCAAATTACTCCATAAGGATACTTTCATTTTAATTTTTGTGTGACTTGATTGAAATACAAGGTACTCTCTGGCATATTAGTTTATTTATTTTGATGTCTTTCCCATGTGAAAGCAGAATTTTAAAATAATAGTTGGGAAATGAAAAGTAAAATATGAATTACTTTTAAGGCACAGATTGTATTATAAATGCATAAAAATGTACAAAAATAATGTTAGTCTCTAATGAGAATACTTAATTGTGTCATTGTGTAAGATCATTAAAAAGTAACTCAAACCTCCATTACATTAACAAAAATAATAAAATTTAACTGGACTAGCATAGGCTAGTGCTGGGAGGTTGACTATTAATCAAACAGTGCAGGGTTTGCTTGCATACTTACAAAATCGTTAGTAACCTTCTTAATTTTTTTTCTTGAGCCAATGTACAGTGATCTTTGGCATGTAATAAATAGTACTTATACTTACAAAAAAATAGAACTTGCTCATGACGGTCAGTGTATGCTAGAATATTAGGATAAGCATTCATATGAAACTATTTGATGGAAATTTTAGAATGTTAGCATCATTAAAGAAAAATAAAACAAAAAAACTTAGTCATGGGGCTCTAGACATAATGAGGAAAAAACAAATAAAAAAATTCTCCACAATAGTAACAATAAAGATGGAATCAAATTAAGATGTAGGTACAAAAAAACATAATTATGTGGAGACAGAAGAATGTGTGAAATTATACCTTTCAGGTACAATAAGTCATATCTAGAGTGTAAGGAATTATATAATACCAAATGATACAGTGTCTTATTGTAGGAAATTTAGTGAGGAGCCTAATTCAGGTCCATTTCAAAAGTTGTGTCATCTATTTTAAGTGTTATCTAAATATGATGAGAAGTCATGGTAAGACTTTAAGCATAATAGTGAGATGATTTATGTTTTGAACAGTCAGACTGCTGTGTGCATAACAGGCTGTAAGTTGTGAGAGTGCATATTGGAAGAATGTTTAGTGATGTTGCCAAAGCCATTGCAATAGATGAGGTGGGAAGGGATGGTGGTTTGGAGATAAACATAAAAGAACAGATCAAGTGTAGCAGACAAGAGCCATCTTGATTGCTGCTCCGGAATGTGAGAGAAAGTGGAATCTAAGACAAATCTTAGATTTGAGGCTAGAACAATGCAACATGTGGTGGAGGGAGACATTACTAAGATAAGAAAAAACAGGAAAGAGCATGAAAAAATTGAGATTATCTTTGCTTTCTGTTGTTTTGAAATATTTGTGAGGGACTCCATTGTAGATATAAAGACTCACACTGGATACACAAATGTATATCCTGAAGACAAGTTGAGATACAAGCTTCAAAACAGTCTGAATGATCCAGAAAACACTACATGAGTTTCTAAATCAAGTCTTCCTGGCACTGAGTTCTAATTCTTTTTCAGGATACTCCTGCTTTCTTGTACCAAACTCTTATTACGGAGACCGTTATGATTTGGATCTTAAATATTCCCCAAACGTCAATAATGGGTTTGTCTCCAACCTGGGACATTATTAGGAAGTGGTGGAACTTTTCAGAGGTGAGACCTACTTTGAGGAGGTTAGATGTCTGAGGGTGTGGCTTTGAAGAGGACATGGGGACCCTGCTAATCTTTTTATCCACCTTCCTTCCTTTCTTTTTTCCCTTCCTCTTCTCGTCCTCCTTTCTCTTTTCATTTTTTTTTTCTTTTCTTTTCTTTTCTTTCTTTCTTTCTTTCTTTCTTTCTTTCTTTCTTTCTCTTTCTTTCTTTCTTTCTTTCTTTCTTTCTTTCTTTCTTTCTTTCTTTCTTTCTTCCTTTCTGCTCTTCCCTTTCTGGTCATAATGAGATGAAATAGTCTCTATCACATGCTTCTTGCCATGATATATTGTACTAATATAGCCCCAAAGTGACAGGTCTATTGACCTTGGACAGAATCATTTAAAACTACATCTTCCCTCCCATTAAGTTGATTTGTTTTGAGAATTTGTTGTAGTCACAGAAAGCTGACTTAGAAACTGAACAAAGTAAGGAAATCTGAAAGAAAGTCCATTTTACTTGGTGGACAAAATAGACAAATTACCTAAAAGGGTTTAAAAAAAATATTGTTCATTAGAAAAATAAATTGGCATGAAACTCAATTTTAGTATTATTGCTTGTTATCTTGCTGGTGGAAATACATGAGTAATGTCAAGTAACTTATAGGCAAATGAGGGAGATGATTTTATTTTATACTGTATCGTAAAGGAAAACAGTATAGTTGTCTAAGCTGTTTTGATAAGGAGTAAAACCTCCTCCAGGCATAGGTGATGATATTTTGGTTTCCTTTCTCAGGTTACATTTACATATTATTTTAAAAGCAAGCCTTCCTAGTTTTAATCCCATCACATACATATATCCTACTATATGTGTGCACATGTATGATTTTTATGCCTTTTCCAAATGCTAATTGAATCTTATCTTGTATGTTGATTCTTGATTACTGTTGTTGAAATGTTAATAATTACCTAAAGAATAGATACAAATTTACTATGTATAATACATTATACTATTAAAGTATATTAAAATAAATTATAGACAATAACACAAGCTATAATATCAAAATTTGTGCTTTGATCATATACTTTTTAAAAATTTTATTTAAAGAGAAAAAAAGCAAAACAGAAAAAAGGTAAAAATAATACAGACTTTCAAAAAATGAACAGTAAGAAATCTCTAGTTGATAAATTACATATTGTTCTCTTAGATATAATTGTTTAAGTTACAAAAGTAAAGTATACAAAGTGGACATTCAAACAGTGAGACTGCACACAGTTCTGTTCAACAATGCAACCAAAACTTTGTAATATGATTACCAATCTTACCCACTTAAACCTACATGCAGTTATATCCTTTAGAGCACTTTCTTTTCTTCTCTTTTTTACAATAGCAATTACATATTTTGGGTTTCACTACTCCTACAATTCTTATTACTTTTTACACTAGAGACACAGTGTGATATTTACAAATCTGATTATTTCACTTATGATGATAGCCTCAAGTCGTCTCCATTTACCTATGAAGGCATCAAGATCATCCTTTTTTATAGCTGAGTAATATTGCAGCTACTATGAAAATAACTATGGGGATTTCTCAGAAGACAAGGATTGGAAGTTCCATTCAACCCAGATATTCCTCTCCTGGATATTTTCACAGAAAAATTAAAAACGTCTTATCACAGTGATGTATGTGCACCCATGTTCATAGCAGGACAATTTGTAATAGCTAAATCTTGCAAACAACCAAGATGCCTATCAACTACAGAGTGGATGAAAAAGATGTGGTATTTTTGACTATAGACTTTTAAAATACATATTGAAAAATACTCTTTCCTTCTTAGTTCTATATATTAATCTTTGATTGAAATAAGAATGGTCACAAAAATGATCTCTTGTCTCCTGGTCCTACTTCATTTATTGTTGCAGTTTTTTGTTTGTTTTGGGGGAGTTTTTTGGGGAGGGGATGGTGGTTTTGGGAATTGAACCCATGGTCTTTGTGCTAAACCATATCTTCAGCCCTTTCAAATTGTTTGCAGTATGTAACAGTTTTGTTAAGTTAAAAAGTGCCCATACTGGGTTTCAGCCTCCCAGACCTCAGTGTGTATCAGCAGCTGTATATATCCTTTTAAAAATTTTCCATAAGAGGTAATTGCAGTTTCTAAACTACCTTTAAAACTTATAAGTCTTTACTAGCAGTCTTTACTAGCATATAATTCAGTGAACAAGAATCACATTTGTCCTTTTTATTTTGCTCCCATAGTGTCTCACACAAAGTAAGACTACAACAAAAGTTTGGAAGGAATGATTTAATTAATAGTCTGTGAACTCTGTTAGAGCAGGAAGAGTCTAACATTTTTGAGAGAACTTACAGAATAAAACCATCCCAACCAATGAATGAAAACATTATAAGACTTCAAAGCAATGTAATGGGGAACCATGATTACCATAAAATCTTATGTACTCTTACTATTTTTTAAAGTAGGGAGACTATACAGTATTTTTATATATGAATTTGATTTATTTCACTTATGAGTATGGTCTCAAGTAGCATCCATTTATTTATAAATATCTCAATGTGATCATTCTTTATAGCTGAGTAGTATTCCATTGTATAAAAATACCACATCTTTATTATCCATTTCTCAGTTGATGGGCACTTAGGTGGTTTTAAGATCTGGCTATTACAAATTGTGCTGCTATAAATATGAGTGCACATATATCACTGTGATACGATGTTTTCAGTTCTTCTGGGAATATGCCCAGAAGTGGCATACATGGATCAAATGGGATTTCCAATTCCAGTGTTTTGAGGAATCTCCAGACTGACCTCCACAGTGGCTGTACCAGTCTATACTCCCACCAGCCGTGCAAAAGAGTTCCTTTTTCCCTGCAGCTTGTCTAGCATTTGTTGTTGGTAGTTTTCTTGATTCTAGCCATTTTTTCTGGAGTGAGATGGAATCTCTGTGGTTTAAATTTGCATTTCCCTAGTGACTAATGATGCTGAAGATTTTTCCATGTATTTATTTTCCATTTGTATTATGATTAATCATCTGAGAACTGTGCATTTATCTCAGATGCCAATTTTTGGATTGAGTCTTTGAATTTCAGGGATCTGATTTTTAAAAAATTCTTTGTATGTTCTAGACAGAAGTTGTTTGTCGAGGGATAGTTCACGAAGATTTTTTTCCCAATTTGTGGGTTTTCTTTTCACTATGCTGGAGATTTTTTTTTTTTTGACATGCGGAAACTCTTTAATAAGACATGATCCAGTTATTGATTCTGCGAAGTATTTCCCATGTAGTTTGACTCTTGTTCATGAATTCTCTATCTACCCCTATATCTTCAAGCTTTTTACCTACTGTGTCTTCCAACAGATTTAGTGTTTCTGTTTTAATATTTTGATCTTTGATCCATTTAGACTTTAGTTTAGTGCATGGTGATAGGCATGGATCTAGTTTTAGTTTTCAGTATATGGAGAGCCAGTTTTTCCAGCACCATTTATTAAAGAGACTATTATTCTTCCAGTGAACATGTTTGGCCCCTTTATCAAAGATAAGATGGCTGAATGTGTTTGTAGTTGTAGTTGTAGTTGTATCCTCTAATCTATTCCATTGATCTTCATGTGTGTTTTTATTCCAGTATCATGTCGATTTTGTTACAGTAGCTTTGTATTATAACTTCAAGTCAGGGATTGTGATGCCTCCTGCCTTGCCTTTGCTGCTTTTGCTATTGCCTCTGCTATTCTAGGTCTTTTCTGGTTCCAAATGAATTTTAGGAGTGATTTCTCTAGATCTATGAGGTATTTCCAGGACCCTCCTGGGGTGCTTTCATGTACAAAGCTCACAATAAGTATGTGATTAGTGACAGAAATGAATCAAAGATGGCTCTATTTTAGATTCAGATTTAAGAGATGGTAATGGATTAAAATACTATATTCCTTGAAAGAGATTTTATGAAGCTAAAAGTTGTGTTGAATGTATATTGTTTTGTGAGGTACTGTCCTGATTAAAAATTTCAAATCTTCATGTATTCAAACATAAACTTAAGCAGACATTGTATAATACAAAAGATCAATGAATTTAGCATTTGAATATCAATATTCTTATGTCTTCAATGCCATTAATTAGATATATGCTCTTGGAAACCACCCACACTGTAAACAAAAGATTAATTTTCATATTTTAAAATATTAATAATATTTACTTAGTATGAATATAGAACATTTGTAAAAGCAACAAGCTAATGTTATATAGTAAATCATTGTTTTAAAAAATAAATAAATTATTATCCCACTCCAACTACGCTGCTTTGTATTTCTCATGCCTTAGTGGAGACACTATGCTGTGGTTTAAATTACACTTTGAAGATCAAGGAACAGTTTTCCATTAAGACTAGCACGGGTACAGCCATATTTGATCTGAGTTCCAACATTCTCCCTCATCTTATTTGGCATGAACTTTTCCTTGTTTTAAATAATTTGTGAACTCAGGCAAGGAATTTAATCTCTTCTCTAATTATCCTCATGTAACAGTAGTTTCTAGTTGATGGGGTTATATATGCATATAATATATGTGACATATGTATGGTTATACTTATGTAATATATATATATATATATATACTTATGCAATATATATGTATTAGTACAATAATTTTAGGTAGTTGCATTTCTTTTTATATATCAGAGAGCTTCTCAGAATCCTTTTCAACTCAGTGTTCTAGACAGGCCCATGGTTTAAGATAAATTTGACACTTTGAATTACAAATATTAAAGCACGTAAAAATACAGGTATGCTCTTTCCTTCACTTAATGACACACATGTGGAAAAACACGTTATTAGTGCCTGCAAAGAAGTGTGGCTACTAAGGAAATTATCTGCTCACAGTACATATCCCCCACAGAGGAGGCACATGTTACAGGACTAATGATGCCAGCAAATTTAGTCAATTATATTTTAATGACCTATTAAATACTTTGAAAACATTAATTCTAATCCCTTATGAAAACTATACATACTGGATCACAGATTTGAAAACAATTAGACTGATTTACAATAAATCATTGATTTATAGTCTTACTCTGTCATCTTTCTTACCTTTCTGGCAGTAAAAGATAATATGGAAAGGATAAATATGATCAAACTCCATTACATATCTTTAAATAATGAAAGGTCCTGTTTTGTTTATGTTGTTGTTTTGTTTTCTAAACATTTTAGTACATATTAATGAATCACTTAGGATTGGAAAATGAAAATTGTATTTAACTGAAGCTAATATTTTGAAACAAACCATTGCAGGGATTCAAGGGTTTAAAATCTTCAAATAATTACACTTATTTCATGCCTGAATGATTTAAGAAATTTCAAGTCAGTCATGGTAGCATATGCCTGCAATTACAGCATGCCAGGAGACAGAAGAATTGCAAGTTCAAACCTACCCTGTGCAACATAGCGAGATTCTATATCAAAATAAAAACTAAACCAATAAAGGTCTGGGATACAAGTCAGTATGAAAGTCAAGGATTAAACCCCATAACTGAAAAAAGAGAGAGACAGGCTGACAGAAAGAGAGAGAGAAAGAGAGAAAGAGAAAAAGAAAGAGAAACAAAAATAAATTTCACAGTTGATGCATATAATTCTTGGTAAAGCATTCTGTGTGCCAGCCTTTCACGCATTACTGGCTATAGAAAAATAGTTCATCATTATATAAACTTGCAAAACATATTCTTTGAAGTCTTCTTATTTGGGAGGCACTGCTCTAGAAACCAAAATAAACTGATTATATAAATAAACATTTATTCAATCTTATGGAGAAAGGAACAAGCACCAGTTGATGGTGGAATTGAGGTTAATGTGCATAAAAAGAACAAGGGAGAAGAAAATACAAGCCTTAACTTAACCTCAGAGGATTTTGCATAAGTAGATACATCTGAGCGGAGTTCTTAAGTGAGCGGACATAGCTACATAAGTAAAAGGACGGGGAGAACCATTTTAAAGGGAAGCAACAGCAGAGTTAAGACATTAAGGCAAGAAAAGCATGCCAGGTAAGGAACTGAGAGCTGCTTAGTAGGGACAGAGTAGAGAAAAATAGGTTATAAAAGTAGAATGGTAAATTATGTAGGTAACAAAATACACACATAGCTTCATAGCCCAGGATTCACTTTGGGTTATTCATTATTTAAAAGTAGGAAAATAGTTTATTATTTAAAATATAAAATGCTAGTAGGTAAAAATTCTCTTGTTTGAACTAAAAACTAAAACTAAAAGTCTGAAAAGTCCTTAGCATTGACGAGTCACCTCACTGCTCCAAGGACCTATATGTTTTAAGAGTTAAGGCTTCAAAGTAAGAACAATCTAATCTTTGCAATTTGCAAATGAGTACCTAGATACCATAAAGTGTAAAATGGAAAGGCAAGAAAGATAACAGAGTAAGACTATAAATCAATCACTTTCTGGTAGAAATAACTGGTCAAACAATCATTCACACACAAAACATGCCTTCATGAGAGTTTTTTTATTTCAAAGAGAATACAACAAAAGAGAACAGAACAAAGCAAATCAGAACACAACAATGCAAGCAACACAGCCACTTCACAAGACGACCATATATCAACAGTAGCTACTGTAATGTCTCTTTTCTTTGAAATAGTTGAGCACACCCTCACACCCAGTAATATGAAACATAGTAAAATAGTATAAAATCATTCAAGAGAATGAAAGCATTACAGAACATTCAAAACCAAATAACAGAAAATAAACAATGGCTACTATACTATCTCATTTTCCTTAAAAGATTTGTTTATACTATCACACTTAATAAAATGCAATAAGACACAACAGGATACAACTAATAAAAACAGAAGAATAAAAGCATGGTAGGACTTGACAGCAAGATGATAGTAAATCAGGAATGGCTATCATAATGTCTTGTTTTCTTCAAAGTAGCTGTTCATGCCATCACATGTAATAAAATCAAACAAAACAGAATAAAATCATTCCAACCAATGAATGAAAACATTAAAAGACTTCAAAGCTGTATAATGGGAAACCATTATTATCATAAGATCTTATGTGCTCTTACCATTTCTTACACTAGGGAGACTATATGGTATTGGAATCTCAATGTGGTTTTAATTTGTATTTCTCTAATTTTTAATGATACTGAACACTTTTTCATGTATTCACTTGCCATTTGTATTTCTTCATCTGAGAACTGTGAATTCCTCTCAAAGTCTCATTTTTGGATTGGGTCTTTGAATTTTTGGAGTCTGATTTTTTAAAATTCTTTGTATGTTCTAGACAGAAGTCCTTTGTCTGAGGGACTATCCCAGCCTGCGGGTAAATCCACGGAGCCCCTAGAGGGGGAGTGGGGATGAGAAGGGACAACAGAAGTGAAGAATGGAGACATGGAGACAAGACAGAAGTCCAATCAAGTCTCACTTATTCAAAGAAACAGTAACAAATATACAGGGTATTGGAGGAGGGAGCTGGGTGATATCAACAGGTAACTTAGCAACAGTGGCAAGACTGAGGGTTATAGGTTAATTCAAATTTTCAAATTTCCCGCATGTGGACTGATTAACATAATCCTTGAATGGGCCAAACAGGCTAGTCAAGGAGCTGCTTAACTACCAAATTTAGCTCCTAGAGGGGATTAAGGTGGTGCTTCCTGCAGATATAAGGTGGCAGCCAATTACAGGGCTTCCCACAGGCCCCCCTTTACTTTAAAATATAAGAGGCATGTAAAAGGCTGCATCCTTGAGGAGACTGTGCCTTGGAGACTGTGTCTTAGGTCAGGGCGCTTCCTCAGGGGGTTCAACCTAGTCTTACCCTTCATTGGAAGGCAGGGCAGCGAGGGGGCCAGTTCCTGTCTTAGGCGGAGGTTGGTGTCCCATGTGAGGCCCAGTTTCCCGTCTCTGGCTATCCAGTCTATCACACCAACGTAAGAGAAATGGAGCAGGCAGCATGTTTTCACAAGCATTATCATAATACGGTTTTGCAGGCTCGGCATAATTTTCTCTATCAGCCATTCTAAGCCTGTGGTAATAGACTTGTATAGGTTGCATTTTTATGGCATCCATCTGTTGTTTGACAAAAGCCATCAACTTACTAAAAAGAAAAGGGCCTAATGAGAGTAAAATCAACAGTCCAAGTGATGGTTCAACTAATTATAGAACTGCAGTTAGTGAGGGTGACAAATCCAACATCAGTGTCCCATGTATCAATATGAGAACTTCCCTGGAAGTAGGGGGAATCTCTGAAACCTATAGGCTGCATTCTAAAGGGGAGACTGGCATTACACTTTAAGTCAGGACATGGGTCTAATTGATCCTTATTTTGGGGGGTTATAGGAGGCTTGGGGAGACATCCATTTTTGTGCGTAGCCTCCTCCCATTTGGGAGCTGTATAGAAGGTATGCCATCTTATCATTGTAATCTGTCATTCTAGTGTAAGAGGTGGGCTTACTTTTAACTATACCTCTCTTTCAATCACATGGGGAACCGAACAGAGTGCCACTCAGAGCCCTATCATTACATGGGGGTCCAAAGCCTCCCTTTTCTGGCAGCGGTGGAATCATCATAATCCCAAGGGACAGGATCCAGACTGTCACTTCCATCATCTGAAAAACAAGAGCTGGGAAAGATCTCGCAGTGGTCATTTTTGTCTCTGGAGTCATCTGTAACATTGTTCTCTATTTGTTGCATTTGATCTACTTGTTTAACCAGTCGTTCTGGCAGCCATCTTGCAGATTTCATCTCTTTAGAGTATATGCATACTGATCTTCGTCCCCAGGTAAGGACTGGGTCTGGACCATGCCATGAGTTAGTCAGGGGGTCTCTCCATAGTACAGAAGCAAATTGCTTTTGTGTTTCAGTATGCCAAAAATGGATGGCTGCTGATTATCCAGCAGAATCCAAATTTAAAACATTAAGGATGAATAAGGCATGAGATAGAACATTTCTAGGTGGCCCCCTTGTGGGGTATCATTCTCCCTTTTTTTATTTTATCAACAGGTGTGCCCTTTTAATTATGCCTTTTTATATGATTAATATTAAGATGTTCTATCTTTGGAGTCCTTTTTGCAGTTCTTTGCAAAATGACCTATCCACAGGTAAAACATTTTTGTTTATGCTTTTGAGATAAGAATTGTTTAACCGTAAACCCTTATAAGGCAGCAGCCATTGCAATGCCTTGCTGATAAGCAGTCCCAGTGTCAGTGGTACCAGGGATTGAACTCACAGCCTTTCATTTGCCAGGCAGGCGCTTGTGCCACTGAGCTAAATCCCTGGCCCTGGGGACCAAACTCACAACCTTGTGCTTGGCTGGCAGCTGTTTAGGCCACTGAGCTAAATCCCCAGCCCTTGCTTAATAGTTATGAGAGAGGAACTCATATCGCCCTTTGTAGGCAGTTTTCTCCAAGCTGGAGTAGATGCTGTTTGAATTTGATCAAAAATCACTGGGTTAAATTGCTTTTGGACATCTCTGTCTGCATAGGTGCCCTCCCCTATTAATATATCAAGGTCCTGAGATCAGAGACTGTAGCAGCAGTGGCTGCGAGCTCCTACCAGCCTGCAGGAACATTCTCCCTGACCTAGGAACCAGGCCAGTTCTTTACCAGACCAGAGACCAGGCCAGGTGGGTGAGTGTAACAGCAGTGGCTGGGAGCTGTGCAAACTTTCCCCCTGACCTGGGGATGAGGCCGGTTCTCCACTGGACCTGGGACCAGGCCAGATCAGAGACTAGCAGCAGCGTTGGGAATCCCACCCAGCCTGAGGAGACACTCTTCCTGGCCTGAGGACCAGCCGTGGTTCCCTGCCAGGTCCAGTGAGTGGGGCCATCGCAGGGAACCCCATCCCAGGCTGGCAGACCTCTTTCCCACAACTGGAACAACACTTGAAGCTCCAAAATACAGGAAAATGACAAAACGAAAGACCAAAATACAATCTCAAACATCCAGCCCATCCCAAGAAAGACCAGGAGCCATGTGCATAGAAGAAAACACATGCCACACAACTGAAATACCTGAAATAATGTAACTAAAATAAAGAAGCAAGTATGGGAAGCCTTAAAGGAATTCAAACTAGAAATAATCTCTCAGATGAAAGAAGAATTGATAAAAGAAATGAAGCAGATGCTAAACATAGCTAAAGAAGATGCAGTTAAACAATTGGAGGAACTAAACAAAAGGATAGAATCCCTAGATGAACAATATAAGAAACAAACAATACATAAAACACATGCAAAGAGATATACAGGAAATCAAAAACTCCATTGAAAGTTGTAAAAACCGCCTCAATGAATGTGAAGATAGAATCTCAGACCTCGAGGACAATATTGCAACCAGTGAACAGGAAAGAAAAGATCTTTCAAAAATAACAAGAAATCAAGAAATAACAATTCAACACCTACAGGATGACGCAAAGAGAAACAACATAAGGTTGAAAGGGATAAATAAAAAAGAAAGGGACAACATAAAGGATGTCAAGAGGATATTTAGAGAAGTAATAGCTGAAAATTTCCCAAACACAATATTGGAAAATGATATCAAGATCAATGAAGCATATAGAACTCCAAATAGTCACAACCAAAATAAATCCACACCCAGACATATAATAATGACCATCCCAGAAATTGAACAAAAGAATAGAATATTAAAGGCTGTCAGAGAGAAAAGACAAATGAGCTATAAAGGAAAACCTATCAGAATTACAGCAGACTTCTCAGCACAAAAAATAAAGTCAAGAAGAGCATGGAGTGATGTATTTCAGTTCCTAAAGTAAAATGATTTCCAGCCTAGGCTGATGTACCCTGCAAAACTGTCCTGCAAATTCGATGGAGAAGTAAGATACTCCCATGACAAAGATCAGCTGAAAAACTTCATGATCACCAAGCCAACCCTGCAAAGAATACTGAAAGACAGCCTACATACATTTAGGAAAAAAACACTAAACAAAGCAGACAATTAAACAGAGCAGAAAGATAAACATGCAAGAGCAGAAAGATAATATGTCAACAATAAACCAATATATAACAGTTCTAACTATTAATGTAAATGGTTCAATACACCAATTAAAAGAAACAGACTGGCAGAATGGATCAAGAAACAAAACCCAACCATATGCTGTCTACAAGAAACCCACCTAACTCAAAAGGATACTCACAGACTGAAAGTCAAAGGATGGAAAACAATACTTCATGCAACAGGAACCCAAAAAAGTGAGGGCAGCTATTCTGTTTGCAGACAAAGTCAACTTCAAGACAATAATGATCAAAAAGGATAAAGAAGGTCACTACATACTGGTTAGGGGAAAAATCCAAAAGGAAGAGATAACTATCTTAAATATATATGCACCAAACTCCAGAGCACCCAGTTGTATAAAACAAGTACTAACAGAAATGAAAAACCAAATCAGCAGTAACACAATTCTGACAGGAGATCTTAACACACCATTGACACCAATGGACAGATCAACCAAACAGAAAATCAACAAAGAAATAAAAGAACTGAATTGTACCTGTGAACAAATGGACTTAATATACATATACATAGTATTCCACCCAACAACAACAGAATACACATTCTTCTCAGCAGTACATGGGTCATTCTCTAAAATAGACCATATATTAATTCACAGAACATATTTAAATAAATGCAAAAGGGTTGAAATTACCCCTTGCATGCTATCGGACCACAGCGCCATGAAATTAGTAATCAACGATAAAAGATGTTGCAAAAATCCCACAAACACATGGAAACTGAATAACACACTCTTGAGTAATCAGTGGCTCACAGAGGAAATTAAAAAAGAAATTAAGCAATACATACAAACAAACAAAAATACAGATACAAATTAGTGGAATCTATGGGATGCAATGAAAGCCGTCCTCAGAGGAAAATTTATTGCACTGAGCTCCCACATCAGGAAAACAGAACGAATACAAATAAATAACATGATGCTACACCTCAAACAGCTAGAAAAAGAAGAGAAAGTCAAGCCCAAAGGCAAAAGAAGAGAGGAAATTATAAAAATCAGAGCAGAAATCAACGCAATAGAGACTAAGAAAATAATCCAAAGAATCAACGAATCAAAAACTTGGTTCTTTGAAAGAATAAATAAAATCGATAAGCCTCTAGCCAACCTTATTAAAAGAAGGGAAGAAAGAGCTCAAATCCATGCAATAAGACATGAAAAAGGTGAAGTCACTACAGACTCAATAGAAATACATAAGATCATCAACACCTATTTTGAAAACCTCTACTCTCAAAGGCTTGATAACACAGAAGAAATAGACAGATTCTTAGAAACATATGAAGTACCAAAGCTAGATCAAGAGGATGTAAAACTGCTGAATAACCCAATCTCTATCAATGAAATTGAACATGTAATTAATTCCTTACCTACAAAATAGAGCCCAGGCCCAGAAGGATTCACTGCAGAATTCTACAAGAAATAAAAAGAAGACATAATACCGACACTCCTCAAACTCTTCAATAAAATTGAAAGGGAAGCAATCCTTCCCAAGTCATTCCTAGAAGCAAATATTGCTCTAGTACCAAAACCTGAGAAAGACCTAACTGAAAACGAGAACTACAGGCCAATCTCCCTAATGAACACAGATGCAAAAATCCTCAATAAAATATTGGCAAATAGTATGCAGCAAATCATCAAGAAAATTATACACCATGACCAAGTGGGATTCATCCCAGGCATGCAGGGATGGTTCAACATATGTAAATCAATAAATGTAGTCCACCATATCAATAAAGCCAAAAGTAAGAATCACATGATCATTTCTATAGAGTCAGAAAAGGCCTTCGATAAGGTCCAACATTCATTCATGATAAGAACTTCACAGAAAATTGGAATAGATGGTCTTTATGTCAATATAATAAAGGCTGTATATGACAAACCAACAGCCAGTATCATACTAAATAGCCAAAAATTCAAAGCCTTTACTTTATAATCAGGCACAAGACAAGGATGTCCTTTATCACCTCTCCTTTTTAATATAGTACTGGAAGTACTAGCCAGAGCAATTAGACAAGAGAGAAAAATAAAAGGGGTAAAGTAAGGAAAAGAAGAAGTTAAATTGTCATTTTTTGCAGATGACATGATACTCTACATAGAAGATCCTCTAAATTCCATTGAAAGACTCTTAGATATAATAAATAAATTCATTAATGTAGCTGGATACAAAATCAATACTCAGAAATCAATAGCATTCCTATACACTAACAACAAAATCACAGAGAGAAATAAGACAAGCCACACTGTTCACACTAGCAAGCAAAAAAATGAAATATTTAGGAATTACTCTTATGAAAGAAGTGAAAGACCTATACAGGGACAATTATAATACACTGAAAGAAGAAATTGAAGATGATCTCAGAAAATGGAAAGTCATCCCATGTTCATGGATAGGAAGAATAAACATTGTGAAAATGGCCATTCTCCCAAAACTGTTATACAGATTCAATGCAATCCCAATAAAAATACCATCAATCTACCTTATAGATCTAGAGAAATCACTCCTAAAATTCATCTGGAACCAGAAGAGACCTAGAATATTAAAGGCAATTCTAAGCAGCAAAGGCAAGTCAGGATGCATAACAATCCGACTTGAATTTATACTACAAAGCAACAGTAGTAAAATCAACATGGTGCTGGAATCAAAACAGAGCAGAGGATCAGTGGAATAGATTAGATGATACAACCACAACTACAAACACACTCAACCACCTTATATTTGATAAAGGAGCCAAGCAGGTTCACTGGAAAAATTACAGTCTTTTTAATAAATGGTGTTTGAAAAACTAGCTCTCCATTTGCCAAAAACTAAAACTCGACCCAAGCCTATCACCATGTACTAAATTAAATCTAAATGGATCAAAGATCTGAATATTAAAACAGAAACACTAAATCTATTGAAAGACAAATTAGGTAGAAACCTTGAAGACATAGGGGTAGGTAGAGAATTCATTAACAGGACTCAAACTGCAGAGGAAATTTTTCCCAGAATCAATAACTGGGACCACCTCTTATTAAAAAGTTTCTGTAAGTCAAAAAAAAAAAATCTCCAGCATAGTGAAAAGAAAACCCACAAACTGGGAAAAGATCTTAGTGAACTTCCCCTCAGACAAAGGACTTTTGTCTAAAATATATAAAGAATTTAAAAAATCAGACCCCAAAATTCAAAGACCTGATCCAAAAATGGGCATCTGAGATGAACACACACTTCTCAGAGGAAGAAATACAAATGGCAAATAAATACATGAAAAAAATGTTCATCATCATTGGTTATTAGGGAAATGCAAATTAAAACCACACTGAGATTCCATCTCACTCCTGAAAGAATGGCCAAGATCAAGAAAACCAACAACAACAAGAGCTGGAGAGGCTGTGGGGAAAAAGGAACTCTCCTACACTGTCGGTGGGAGTGTAGACTGGTACAACCTTTGTGAAGGTCAGTCTGGAGATTTCTCAAAAATCTGGGATTGGAAGTCTCATTTGTTCCAGCTATTCCACTTCTAGGCATATTCCCAGAAGAACTGAAAGCATCATACCACAGTGATATATGCACACCTATGTTTGTAGCAGCACAATTTGTAATTGCCAGATCTTGGAAACAACCCAAGTGTCCATCAACTGAGGAATGGATAAAAAAGCTGTGGTATTTCTATACAATGGAGTACTACTCAGTGATAAAGAAGGATCACATTGAGGTATTTATCAATAAATGGGCACAGCTTGAAACCATACTCATAAGTGAACTAAATCAAACTCGCATCTGTGAACACCGAATTGTTTCCCTAGTGTAGAAAATGATTCAAATATATAAAAGTTTGTGGTAACCATGATTCCCCATTATGTGGCCTTGAAGCCTTATAAAGTTTTCAGTCATTAATTGGAATGGCTTTATTTTGGGCTATTTGATATTATGGCCTGTGATGCAATGAACAGCTATTTTGAAGAAAACAAGACACCATAATAACTAGTGCTGATTTAATACCATCTTGTTTTGAAGGCACACCAAACCATGGCTCTTCTGTCTCCATTGATTTTATCATGTTGTATCTTGCTGGATTTTATCATATGTGGTAGTATAAACAAAAATTGTTATAGGCAAAGAGACAATATAGAAACCATTGATCATTTTTCTGTTAGCTGCTTCTAAATACTCTACAATGCTTTCATCCACTTGAACGGTGTTACACAGTCTTGATATGTTTGATGCTATAGCATATGAAGTTATATTCAAATATTTCAAGGAAAAGACAGTATGGTAACTACTATTAAGTTGGGTTATTTGGTGGTGAAGCACTAGGTTGCTGAAAGTGTCATGCTTTAACCTGTATTGTTATGTTGTTATGCCCCCTTTTATCTCAACCTCTCCCTTATTCATTAAAAAAATATTTAATTTTTTAAATTTCTTTTTTAAACTAAGGGGGAAAAACCTAGCAGGATATATTATAGTTACTTTTTTGATTTCCTATTAACTTGAAGTCCTGTAGTACCCCAGTTATCTTGTTTTGACTAATTAGACTCTATTCTGCTCTGTATGAAAGTATCAAGTATCAGAGTATAGGCACCTACTTTGAAGGCAATAAGATTCACTATGATGCCCATTCTGGTTTGACTACTATCCTCTTTTGAGGTTCTGTAAGATTTACAGTGCTTAGGGTTTATTGGTCTTGTTCTCTACTGTAATGAGATAGACAATTCTTCTTAAGGATACAAGAGGCATTATGGTAACCATTGTTGATAACCTTGTACTCTGTTTTTACATCATGTGCTATGTCTATCCTTGGTTTTGACTGACAGCCTTGTTTTATCATACTTGATTTTATTCTCTTACATAAAAAGTGATAAGATCTAAGGGAGCAATAAAACCCAAAATGTATAAATTTTGTTGTAATAAAGAGAGGGAAAGAAAAGTGCCCTGAAGGATACAAGAGCAAGGGTGTTTAGGTGTGTTAAATAGAAGACCATACTGATATTATTGATTGGATTACTGAACACAACTGTTTTCAGTCTCACTGTTTGCATGTTCGCTTTGTGTGCTTTGATCCTGTGACCTGAAACACCGTTTCTAAGATGATAGCGAATAATCTATTGACTGGTGATAGCTTGCTATTTTTTTTTTCAGTTCTGAATTACTTGTACCCTTACACTGTTTTGTTTTGTTCTGCTTTTTTTTCTCTTTTTCCTTTTAAATAAAAAGAAAAAATATATATATATATATATCAAGGTCCCACCCATTGCCGGCTTGTGTATTGTGCCTGGCGGTCTCTTTGAAATACTCTATATATTCTGACTTCCACAAAAGATAATCCCCACCTGATAAAGTTGCTTGGGTCAATCCTTGCCAATCTGTAGGTGTGAGCCAGACATCAGCCAAAGAATCCAAGACAGCAAGAGTGTATTTGGCTGTGTCTCCCTACTGTGCAGCCACTGTTTTTAATTCTCTTTATCAGTTTGAAATTGAAACCAGAGTAGTGGTGCAAAACTCCACCCTCTGCGTCTGTCATTTGGGTCACAGAGAAAGCCTCAGTATCATCTAGCTTCAATATTGTATCAGACCAGGGGGTAAAATTAGAAATCATGCTCCTCCAGGGGGTCACTGAATGTGAGAGGCTCCAGAGGGAATTTTGAGGTTAGTTTCATTTTTCATTTTAAATTTTGCTATTTTTAGCCTTTCTAATTGAGCTATCAAATTCTGATGTTCTTTTTCCAGTTCAATCTGTTTTTCAATTTGGTCTCTTAATTTCTTCCTAGCATCAAAAGTTAAACACACTGAAGCGGGAGCCATTACATTACATTATGGGGGAGGGCACGTGGCAAGGGTCCTGCTAAGAGCTTTGTCTGTGCCAGCCGCCTGGTGCAGGGTGGTCCTGCAGTGTGCTAAACCTGGAGTTGGTTGGGCGTTAGCAATTACCAAGTCGCTTTGCTCCTGAGATAAAAGTTTATTAAGCCCTAATGAACACAATTGCTTAATTTTTTCCTTTACTCTTCATGTCTTTAAGGCCTTTCTAAACTTTCAGCAAAAATCTCATGCTGGCTAATTTCTTGTCCCATAATCGCTGTTCACTTACTGAGGTTCAGCGGTGTGGCAGGCTCTCATGTTGCCAAGTCTTCTATTTTCTTTTTCTACTTTGGGCCCATGAACAGCATCCCTCACGAAGTCCCCCATTCTTGAGTCCCCCGTTGGGGTGCCACTTGTCCCAGGCTGCTGGTAAGTCCAGGGAGACTTTAGAGGGGGATTGGGGGTAAGAAGGGACAAGAGATGAGAAGAATGGAGGCAAGACAGAAGTTCGATCAAGTCTTGTTTATTCAAAGAAGTGATAACAAATATATAGGGTATTGGGGAGGAGGGAGTTGGGTTCTGAGATGTCAGGAGGTAACTTAGCAACAGTGGCAAGACTGAGGGTTATAGGTTAATCCAAATTTTCAAATTTCCTGCATGTGGACTGATTAACATAATCCTTGAATGGGCCAAACAGGCTAGGCAGGGAGCTACTTAAATACCAAATTTAGCTCCTAGAGGGGATTAAGGTGGTACTGCCTGCAGGTATAAGGTAGCAGCCAATTACAGGGCTTCCCACAAGGGACAGTTCACTAAGATTTTTTCCCAATTTGTGGGTATTCTTTTCACTATACTGGAGATTTATTTTGATATGCAGAAACTCTTTAATAAGATGTGATCCCAGTCATTGATTTTATAAAGTGTTTCCCATGCAGTTTGATTCTTGTTCATGAATTTTTTACCTACCCCTATGTCTTCAAGATTTTACTTTGTCTTCCAACAGATTAGTGTTTCTGTTTTAATATTTAGATCTTTGATCTATTTAGACTTTAGTTTAGTACGTGGTGATAGGTATGGGTCTAGTTGTAGTTTTTGGCATATAGAGAGCCAATTTTTCCAGCACCATTTATTAAATAGACTATCATTCTTCCAGTGAACGTTTGGCCCCTTTATCAAAGATGAGGTGGCTGAGTGTGTTTGTAGTTGTAGTTGTATTTTCTAATCTATTCCATTGATCTTTAAGTCTGTTTTTATTCCAGTACCATGTTGATTTTATTACAGTAGCTTTATAGTATAACTTCAAGTCAGGGATTGTGATGCTACCTGCCTTACCTTTGCTGTTTGGAATTGCTTTTGCTATTCCAGATCTCTTCTGGTTCCAGATGAATTTTAGGAAAAATTTCTCTAGATTTATGAGGTATGCTAGTGGTAGTTTGATGGGAATTGCATTAAACCCGGGTAACAGTTTTGGAAGAATAGCCATTTTCACAATGTTTATCCTTCCTGTCTATGAACAAATGATGTCTTCATTTTCTGAGGTCCTCTTCAATTTCTTTTTTCAAGGTATAATTTTCCCTGAATAGATCTTTTACCATGAGGGTTAAGACAGCCAGGTATATTAGTCACTTGTATTTATTGGGACAAATATGTGACATCAATAAGTTAAAAAGGAGAGGCTTATACTGGCTCAAGATTTCTGAATATTCAGGCCATACTAGACAAAAACTGCTCACTTTATGGCATCCAAGAAGGAGAGAGAGAGAGAGAGAGAGAGAGAGAGAGAGAGAGAGAGAAGAAGAAGAAGAAGAAGGAGGAGGAGGAGGAGGAGGAGGAGGAGGAGGAGGAGGAGGAGGAGGAGGAAGAAGATCTGGGGGTGAAGAAGACACCCTTCCAGGTTACTTCCCAGGAGCCCACCTCAAATAGGTACCATTGTCTACTGGCACAATTAGCTACTGAACCCGTCAATGGATTAGCCCACTGATGAGTACAGGCTCACAGTCTATACAGTAGAAGACTGGTATCCATGTCTGTATGTTACATTCTAGCCCTAACAAGCAAACTGAGGGTCCAGGCATGTTTTAGTACCACTGCAGCCCACTAACCCTCACAGATCCAGATTTCAGACTAATTTATGTGTATGCAGTAACCAAGCCAGCCCTTAAGGATTTGTGGGCCTTTACTAATGAATTCAGGCTCCAGCCAGGCCTAGAGACTCTATGCATGATTTCAGATCTAGGCTAGCTCAAGTGAATCCAGGATACATATTAGCCTGAGCACAAGGTTACACCTCACTCCAAATTGGAGTCCATGGCCCAGACACTAAAGGACAAATCCTTCTATAGAAGACTAAGAGTACAAACTCTAGTACCCATCAGGTCTAGGATGAGCTCTGTAGTCTGATACTTCAAGACTATTCTTACAGATCTATGTTCCAAGCCAGTCCCCATGTACCCAAACCTCATACTTGCTGCCACATACTAAGTCTCCAGGTCTGCTTCAGTGCTAGGCCAGTCCACATGAAATCTGTCTACAGGCATCTCTCAGTGGACCCAGTTGCCTGTACCCTGCAAGTCACAGTAGACTCAGGGTCAAGGCCCTCTCTAAAATCAGTTCACTTGCTGGGGAACAGATCTCAGGACAGATTCTGAGGGTACAGCACAATCTCCAGCTGCATCCTTATGGAACCAGTCAGTGGTTCAACTCCATTGTGCTTAGATTTAGGACAAATTAAGGTAGCTCAGGTGTCAAGTATACTCACCTGTGGGTTCAAGCTAGGCCAACCTGCCAACAAGTAGCACACTGACTGGTCCACATCAGATGATTTGGTCCAAATCTTTGAAGGGCTTGCCTGGTGAAGGGCTTCCTAAAATCTATTCTTAATTCAAATGTGTGAACATCAATATGAGGCAGCAGAAATAGGAAAAACTAAGGAGAAATGACACCACTCAAAGAGCATAGTAACCTTCTAGTAGTTGACCTCCCAAAATGAGAATAAACAAATTATGCTAAAAATGTTCAAAATAATTATTTAAAGGAAACTTAGTAATGAAATGAAATGAAAAAAAATCAATGAAATGAAAAAGACAAAGACCAAGCTGGCAATTTAAAAGAGAAATAAAAATTATACTTTAAAATAAATAAATTCTGGGACTTAAAATGAAATACAAAATGCTATGGAGAGCATGGACCACATAACTAAGAAGAAACAATCTGTGAGCCCAGAAGCAAGGGACTTTTAAGTACTCAACAGGAAGAAAAAAAAAAAAATGGAATAAAGAAAGCTTGCGGTATTTATAGGATACAGTCAAAAAAGCAAATGTTTAAATCATAGGAGCTTGTGAAGTAGAAGAGAAATATGGAAGATTAAAATATTTCAAGAAAAAAATAGCTGGGCATGGTAGTACAGGACTATAACCCTAGTATTTGGGAGCCTGAAGCAGGAGAATCACAAATTCAAGCCCAGAGCAGAAAATTTAGTGAGTTAACAAGACTACATCTCAAAATAAAATGATAATAAAAAAAGAAAAATAATGGAAAACTTAAATTTAGAGAAAGATGTACATATTCAGATGGAAGGAAGTCAAAGATCTCCAATCAGATTCAATCTAAACAAGTTTTTGCCCAGACATAATCAAACTTTCAAAAATCAAGAAGAAAAGATTGAAGGCAACAAGGCACAAAAAGCAAATAACACATAAGCAAATTAAAGCTGACAGTGCATTTTGCAGAGCTTTTGCAAGAAGGGGAGAGGGGGAGGGGGGAAGAGTAAAAGAGAGGGAGAGAGAGGGGAAGAGACTCAGAGTACTGATGCACTGATGGAGGAAAAACAAAAGAACAAAAAACCTGAAAAACTGGTATATTATTCAAAATAAGCTGTCCCTCAGAAATAACAAAGAGACCAAACACTCCGACAAATAAAAATTGGAGAAGCTAATCAACACCAGACTCGCTATATAAGATCTACTTTGAGAGTAACTACAGTAGAAAGGAAAATACACTAATTATGAACAAAATAATGAAAGTATAAAACTCCCTATTAAAATGTACAGTAAAACTTAGGATTCTTTAATATTGTAGCTGTGGCATGTAAATCACTGATATCTTAATATAAAGGTTAGAAGATAAAACTACTGAAACAATAATAGCAACATATATTTTATTAAGGAATACACAGTACAACAAAATGAAGACTGAGGCACCAAAGGCTTAAAACGTTGACAGTATAATGCAAATGTGTAAATATGTGAATTTAAGCTATTTGAATTTAAATATATATGAATTTAAGTTGCTAGTGTGAATTAGTCTGTTATAATTACAGTATGTGCATTTTTGTAAGATTCATGGTAATCACAAAGCAAAAACTTTACAGTGGATGTGCAAAATATGAAAAGAAATGAAAATCATTAGAAAAAAGTCATCTAATCATAGAGGAATGCAGCAAGGGAGAGTTAAAGAAAGGACACAAAGAGTCAGCACTCTGATATCTATCTCCAGGGACTAAGAAGACAAGAATGAGTTTAATTCAATGTTAGCAGAATTAGAGGAATAATAAAATATCAGAGCAGAAATAAATATGAGAGAGACTAAAAGCAATAGAAAAGGTCAAGAAATAAAATACATAGTTTGATTATTTTTGGTTTCCTTGATACTGGGCATCAAAACCAGAGCCTCACACATGCTAGTCAAGAGCTCCACCACTGAACCATGCTCCCAGACCTGAGATGATTTTTGGAAAATGATAAAAATGACAATTAGCTACACTAATTAATAAAAAAAGAGAGGGCTCAAAGTCCTAAATGTAAGAAGTAATATTATAATTGATATCACACAAATGTAAAGGACTATGAGACCGCTAAGAATAATTATACACCAATAAATTTGATATCCTAGAAGAAATGGATAAATCCTAGACACATATAACCTACTGACTCAACAGCAAAGAAAGAAAATATGAATAGACAAATAACAACAGAAAAAGGAGGTTGAATCAGTAATGAAGAATCTCTCTAGGAGGCTCAGGGCCATCAGACTAGCCTACAGGCACCAGCGCACAAGTGCCTTTGACAAGTGGACTTAGAGGTGTTCCCAAGACTGAGACTAGCCAGCCCCAGGAGGCACACACATGTCTGTGGAGAGGGGAGTAATCAGTGAGACCAGCAACATGGAAGTGTTGGAAATAACAGCAGGGAGCCAGCAGTTGGGCTCCAGAGAACTTCACCACAGAAGACCAACCCCAGGCCTAAACTGGAGGCCAAGCACATTTCCGGGATCTAACATGCACAGTAATACAGAATTGTAAACCCCAGAGGTATTTTACTCCTTTACTCTTCCTTGTTTGTCTGATTGGTATCGCTTTCCTGTCTGGTTGGATATTGTCTTGCCTTGTTGTGTATTGTGTTGTTATTTTTGTTTTGGGGCTTTTTGTTGTTGCTGTTCTCTCACTTTCTGGTCTCCATTTTTTTTCTTTGTTTCATTTTCTTCTTTTTCATTCTCCTCCTTCTTCATTTCCACTGTTTAGGTTCTCTACCTTGCTTTTGCATTTTCTTCTCTTGATATACTTTCTCCCTTTCATCAACTACTTCTTGAATTTAAAGTCTTAAGTGAATTAACACTGTCTCTTGCTTTTCTGATTACTACTTCATGTTCTATTTCACTCTTTCCCTCCTGTGTCCTCCATCTTCCCAAAACTCGGGTGATCGTCCCTGACTTCCAGCCTTGACTCTACTCTGGTTGACCTCATTCATCTCTTTATTCTGTCCCCTACCCATCTGAGCAACTCGCCCCCACAGAAGGGTAAAATCATTTCATTAAAGGGGAAATCATTACATACAAGTATATGGAATATGTTTAATTTTGTTATGTGACTTTAATGTTTGCTCTTGTGGGCAGAGGTAGCAGGTTAACAGTTTGTCAGTAGTTAACTGCACTTGAAATTATGTAATACTTTATCCAGGATGTCATACATATTATAATCAGTTTTTCTCCCTTGTATAACAACACTGTGATTGTGTGGTGTCATACTCCTCACCACAGCCCTATATAAAAAGGATTAGGTGCTAAGTCAAATAGTGAATTTGCATCCTTTAGAAATTGGGAAGCTAGTTTCTTGGGAGACCTATAAAGAGCCACCTACCTCTAGAGGACATTCCTGAAGAACAGACATTTACTAAGGAAGCCTAGGAAATGATAAAACTATCTATTATAAGAAATTGGAAAGGATTAACCTTGAAAACAAAATAAAAGAGAAAATAGAAAATGACAAGACACATAAGCAAAATACAAGCTCAGACCCCCAGCCAACTCAAAATGAGCCTGGAACTCAAAGAGACTGATGAAGTTAGAAGTAAAATAGTGGAACTTTCAGAAGTGAAAGCAACAAAAGAGAAAAAACAAGTGTATCAAAGCAAAACCTTCTGCATAGCCTATTTAATAATCAACAGAGTGTTGAGGTAAGGTATGGAATAAAAAGTTATTTGAAAAACACATCTGGTAAGGGACTAATATCCAAAATGTATAAGAAATTTAATAGCAATAATAATAATAATAATAACAATAATAATAATATCCAAATAACCTGATTGAAAATGACAAAAGATTTGGAGAAACATTTTCCAAAACACTAATGTTCAACATTTTGGCCATTAGAGAAATGCAAATTAAAACAACACTGCAATTACAACTCACTCCAGAAAGAATGGTTATTAAGAAATCAAACAATAACAAATACCAGTGAGACTGTGGGGAAAAGGACCCCATTTCCATTGTTAGTGGAACTATAACTGATAGAACCACTATCAAAATCACTATGGAGAGTCCTCAAAAAACTAAAAGTAGAAATTTCATTTGATTCAGCTATTCCCCTTCTTCCCCTTCTAGTTATCTTCCCCAAATAGTTAAAGACATTGTGCAACAGTGATATATGTGTACCCATATTTATAGTAGTGTAATTAATAATAGCTAAATCTTGGAATCAGCCTATATGTCCATCAACAGATGACAAGATTTTAAAAACTGTGGTGTTTAGTACAAGTCATTCAATAATTGATATCAAAAAAAAAGGACTAGGTACTTAGCTCAGTAGCTCAAGTGCCTGCTAAGTAAAAGGTCATAAGTTCAATCTCCAGCACCAAAATATAAAATAGAATAAAATAAATAAAAATGTGTTGTTTATCTACAATGGAATATTACTCTGTCATAAAAAAATGAAGTCAGTAATTTCTCAAGGCATACCCAAACACTGGACCAAGTGATACAGATTATGGTATAATTTGATTCCTTAGGGAAGATCTGGCCATTAAATCTTTGTTTTGAGGCCTGGTCTCTAGCCACAGTTGTGATGTGTTTTCATCTGCTCTGACTCCCTTGAAGGCCAGCCCTGTCTGACTGCTTAGTATAGTTGTACCTAACTTAGCAGTCTATAATTCTATGATCTCCTCCTTTGATGTGTTGGTCTTTTAATTCTTTGTAAAATATGCAATAAATCAACGTGAACTATACTCAACCTATAGCATTGTAGGGAATTAGAACTCTTTCCTCTTCTACTTATGTTAGTACCCACTATCCAATTTTCTTCTATCTTCCATGCTCCTATCCTTCCTAAACTTTAGTGTCTACTATTTTACTTTCTACTCCAATGAAATCAAAATTTTTTATCTTCTATATATGAATATGAACATGTAGTATCTGCCCTTGCTACTCCTGCCTTATTTAACAAAATTTCCTTTAATTACATTCATATCCTATATGTTATGATTTTATTGTTCTTTGTGACTAAAGAGTGTCCCATTATACAAGTCTATGTGTTTATGTATATGCGTGTGTATTACATTTTCTTTATTTTTATCCATGTGTCCATCAGTGAATATGGTTTCCTATTTTGGATCTTATGAATACTAACACAAAAAACACGATGTAATATACAGTGAATACATTCCATCCTGGGAAGTTAAGGTTAGGATGCAACACATTTTAATCCTTTTACTCAATCCCTTCTCCTTTCCTTCCTTTCATCTCCCTGTCCCTTCCACATCTATGAAATGTCTCCCTCCCTGTTTCCTTTAATTCATCTTTTATTTTGCTCTTTAAATTATTTTTACTTTGGATTTCTCATATCAGAGAAACTAGAAGATGTTTAAACTTCTGTGTCTAATTTATTTCATTTAGCATTAGTGTCTGAAAGTGATAAACAGATTTTCATATTTTTAAAGGCTCACTAGTATTCTGTTAACTATAAACACCTTGTTTTCACCTGATGCATATATAAGTGGTTCTATAATCTGGGTTACAGTAAGTAATGTTGAATAAAAACAGGACTGAAGATAGCTCTTTGCTATACTGATATGATTTCCTTTAGATACATTATAGGTAGTAAAATTGTTGGCTAATATATTGGTTCTATTTTTAATTTTTTTTAGAAACCTTTTCACTATTTTCCATAATGGTTGTGCTAATTTTCATTTCCAATAAATTATATGTGTTTTATTTTAAATATCATTTCAATTGTTTATTAGCTTATGTTTTATTTTGATAGTGGTCATTCCTACAGGTTTGAGTTAATAATTCATGGTGGTTTTGCATTTTTTATGAATAGTGATCTTGATCATTCTTCATATGCTTCTTTTTATATTATCTTTTTATTTCATTTTTATTAGTACCTGTTTGCAGTACATAATGAATATATTCACAGGACAGTAGGTGTACATAAAACTTTTCAATTCCCTTTTTTACCCTTTTTCTCTACCTCCCTTTTATTTTTCCTGCATCAGATTCACTTGTTTATCTTATAAGACCTTATAAACGTAATTATCATATACATAGATTGAAAACCAGACTAATAGGCCAAAGAATATATAAAGCATGTAAGAAATTTGTACTAAGTCAAGGTGCACTTTTAGATAGATTGTCTACAGTGGTTTACAATACCTCTTTTTTTTCTATTGAAACTTTTATTTTGTACTTTACGTATATATTGAGTTTTTCTTATGACAAAAACCATCCAAAATTTAAGCTTATGTGTCTGAGTTAATTCAGTTAACATTATGGTCTCAAGGTGTATCCATTTTCCTCAGACCGTAACCTGATCTAGTAAATTTCAGATGGGCACCGTAGCATTTGAACCCATCCCTTCCCCAAAATGCCTTTGTTCTTTCCATGTATCCTTGCTATGAGACCCATTTCCCTATTGGTTCAATATTAGCTAATGACTATTCCTGTAATCTGATTGATTGATTATAGTTTGACCCACATTGTACTTACCTTGTGATTTTGCTCCATAAAACACTGTTAGAGAAATGACCTTGGTGATACCTATGTTTGGGTTTTCTGTTTTTCAGGATCTATCTCTCATCAAATTTTCCTACTCTTAACCTCTGTTGTTTCATAGAGTTCATTCTTTGATTTGGGGGTGCATAATGAAATGTTGGATGTCTTGGTTTTGGCCTGATCTCAAGGTGGTGTGCTAGTGCATTTTATTGATCTTAAAGAAAAATCAGATGTCTATATAACATCCAAGTTTCTGGCTTAGGCACCCGGGTGTATTGTGATGCTATTGCTGAAATAAGGACTACATGGAGGAGTAGATTTAGGGAAACAGTCTGAGACTTTTAATTGGAGTGGAGATATGGCAACTTTGGTGTACTTGGAGGACAACTCTGAATCATGTAAATGAGGATGGGAAAGTATTCACTGGCCCACTCAGCAACATAAATATTAATAAAGTGAGATTGGATTTCAGGTGCTATATGAGTAATCAGACATTTCAGAAAGAAGTACTTATAGTCAGAAAGTGAATATTTTAATAATTGTAGACAGAGATTGCTCAGAAAATGTTGCTAGCAACTGGATTAAAGAGCGAGGCTTGAAACTGAAATGTAGTACAAAGCTAGTTAACCTCCTTTGCATTTCAAAGGGAAGTGAAATTTAGCTAGCCAGGTAGTTATTTACACTCCAATGGAATGCAAATGGCTAGAGAACAAGGTTCCCTCTCCCTCTGGAGCAGAGAGGGCAGCCTGTAAACTGCATGTACTACTGGTTTTAATTTTGGGGTTTTCTGCTGCAGAGCAGTTCTCTGAATGAGACCTGACATCTGCAGACCTGACATCCCTTCTCATAGTTTCACCTGTGAGGTGCTGGGTTTGAGAAACAAGTACGATTGCAGGTTACAATAACCTTAATTTCCATTCCAGAGGCATATTTACTTCAGGATAAAAATGAACCAATAAAAATATTAAAAAGTCAAGAAGTTCTCCATCACTTTTGCCTTCCAATGTATTGGTATGTTTCTGTGCTTGGAAGCCATAGAAGACTTGAGTATCCTAGGGACTGAAAACTTGAATTAATTTACAATGATTAATGTTATATTCATTACTGTTTCTTATTGAACAATCCTATGCTTTATATTCCTACACTTATTTAATTAGCCAATAGAGAAGTCAAGTGATATAGATATATTTCTTCCTTTTACAATTAAAGAAACAGACTCAGGTAGGTTACACAAATTACTTGAGTGATAGAGTCCAGATTAAAGTTTATATCTTTAATATGGCTCAAACTGTCTATCCATCGATCTATCATCTTCAGCTTTATTGAATCCTTGATACTACTTCTACTGTTCCTGATTCCAGTAAGATGGACATGCCACATCCTCAAGGACCCCTAAAGCTAGTAAAACAGTAAAATCAAGATATTAATTAAGTTTATCCTACGACTTTTAATAAGCCTAAAAAAATGTTTTCTCTAGCTCTGCTGTCATTCACTTTCAAGATTTCAAATTATACTTAGTGATAATGCTCAAAAGAGTTTGAGTGATAGGATTATGACATTCATATCCCAATTAAGTTATGTGCATATTATAATAGGCATTTATAAGAGGCCCCTCTATTACATCCAAGCCAATGTTGTTGGAAAAAACTTAACATCCTAAAAAGTAGAGGTCCCCAAGTGGAATTCATATATAGACATACAGGTAGATACTTGTACAATAAAATATAGATTTGTAAATATAACAATATCCCCCAAGTAAAAATATTTTCCAGAGTCTCACAGATCACAGTGTAGACTCACGTCGTTTTTTCTACCAGACTTAGAGATTACTACATCTGAAAAGAAGAACTGACATGAAAATAGAAAAGAAAAAAGAAAAATCTTGGTTCATCTACCTATTAAGAACATTTTATTAAATTTTGACTGAAAAATAAATTAGGTAATAGTTTGATCTTACACAAAGCATCTGTGAATTTAAGTCAGTTGGAAGAAATTATTCTGCTATGGTTTGAATTTGAAATAGTCCCCTAAAATCATGTGCTAATAGCTTAGTTGCCAGCTGATGGGATTTGAGGGAAGTGATGATGGTGAGGGCTCTAACTTCACCATGTGAAGTAATCAGTTGATGAGACTGCAACTTGCTGGGATTACTGGGTTGCAAACAGGAGGTAAAGACTCATTCATTGTAGGAAGTGGATCCTAGGGATGTGAATTTTGGGATCATATCTGTCCCCACCCTTTTTCCTCTGAGGATTTTTTTCTTTTGCTGTGCTTCCTGGCTGCCATAAGGTAAGTAGCTCTCCTTTGCAACACCCTTCTACCATAACGTTTCTGCCTTACCAAATGCCTAAATTTGATGGAGCTGTTTAACCATGGGCTGAGACCTCTGAAACCATGAACCAAAAACAAATCTGTATCCTTTAAGTTGTTTTCTCCAATATTTGTTGTAAAGACCAAAAACTGCTAACACACTCATCAAGAAGTCACGTTAGATACTGTATTTCTATATGCTTGTACAATTTACATCTATGAAAACTGCCACTTCAATCAGAAAGAGGCATCTGAAACACTTTTGGCTTCTCGCACTCCTAGTGGCTGACCAGATTTCTAAGATGTTTTGTGACTCTGTTTGACAAGTTAGCACTTCTTCTATTTTAATATTATTAATTTCAGTTTACTTTTCTACTCTTCTCTTGTAGACACTAGATATAATTCACGATGTGACTCAAATGTTCTTTCTCTTATAGTCTGAGCACTGTATTTTAATAGAAACTCTAAGATTCTGTCTCTTTGTGTTTTCCATTGCTTGAGCATACTAGGTTTCTACCTACATTTTTCTAAACACAAGCAAATTCCTAAACCATTTTTTACTCAGAGCTACCACTGTTGTTATTGTTCTGTACTTTAAAATTCCCGAGGCCTATTGAGGCTGCTTCTTTTTTCCTGCTCTTCCCATGTCTGGTAACCCCTATCAACTCATGTCTGATGTGTTTAATTTAGTACAATGTTTTCTACTCTGCTATAATACATTGTTATATTCAATATCTATTGTGAAGGTTTTAAAACTCAGTTTCCTTGTTGATTCCATTGAGGATCAATATGTCTACTGCTATTTGTTACAGAAATAAAATATCCAAGTCAATACTTAAAAATCAACAGATTTTCTCTATGCCGATAATAAGATAGCTGAGAAGGAAATCAGGAAAAGAATTCCATTCATAATAGATTTAAAATTATCTAAGAATCAACCTAATCAAGAAAGTAAGAGATATTTACAAGGGAAATCACAGAATAATAAAAAATTGAAAGAATTTTAACAACAGAATAATAAGAAATTGAAGAACATACCAGAAAACGAAAATATCTTCTACATGCATAGATTGGCAGGAATAATATTTTAAGTGGAAATGTTGCCACATGTGACCTACAAACTCAATGAAAACTGCACAGAACTAGAAAAACAATTTTAAAATCATATGACAACAAAGAAGATCAAGAATAGCTAAAGAACAATCTAAGGCTGGAGTTACCACAATAACTGACTTCACACTACACTATACAGCCATAGTAACAACAATGGCATGGTACTACCAGAAAACTAGACCATAGATCAATGGAAAAGAATAGAACCCATAGAAACAAAGCTATTCAACTCTAGTTATTTGATTATTGATCAAGGAACCAAGAACATATACTGAAGGAAAAACTATGTTTTACAAATGATGCTGGAAAAACTGGATATTTTTATATAGAGGATTATTTCAACCCATGGAAAAACCAGTTCCAAATGATTAAAGATTTGAGTGTAAGACCTGAAACTGAAATTGTCAGAAGAAAACATAAGGGAAACAGTTGAAGCCATAGGCTTAGGAAACATTCTGAACGTCTGTAATAGTGCAAGAAATAATAGCAAGAATTAATAAATAACACTATATCAAATTTTGAAAAAGTTTCTACATAGCAAAGGAAACAACAGACAAAATGGGCAGGTGTGGTGGTACAATTCTAGAATCCTAGCACTTGTGAGGCTAAGCCAGAGGATTGCCATGAGTTTGAGGTCAGCCTGGGATACATAGTGAGTTCAAGCCCAACCTGAACTACATAACAAGAACTTGTATCAAAAAACCAAACCAAAGATCTTGATTAATATGTGTCTGGGTGTAATTTATTTTGGTTATGGCTAGCTAGAATTTTGTATGCCTCACTTATCTGAATGTCACTTCCTTTTCCTATGCTTGGAAAGTTCTCTGCTATTATATCTGTAAACAGACTTTTAATGTCATTTCTGTTGACCCTTGCTTTTTCATTCACATCTATTATTCTTAAGTTATGTTTCTTTTGGTTGTCTTGCAGCCATTGAATTGTTACTTCCTGATTCCTTGTTATTTTTAAAAGATCTTTTCTTTTGAAATTGCAAGCTGCAAACCTGTCTTCAAGGTTTGAAAGTCTATCTTCAGTTTGTTTCAAGTGGTTTTGCCAGCTTTCAGTGGAGGTTTTAATTTCCTAGATATCTCTTTGAATGTTTCATGAATTCTAAATCTTTTTTGTATTGTTCATTCAAGGTTTCCCTCATTTTCCTATGCTCTTCTATTCTTCCATCTGTCTTTTTTAGAGGCGCTTAGCAATTGTTTTATTAGGTTTTTCATTTTTTCTTTTACCTGAGACAGTATTTCTGTTCTAATTTCTTTTATAGTCTCATGAAGTTGCTTCTTTACTTAGTTGCCATCAGTTCAGAAACTTTAGGTATGTGACTTCCGATCTCTTCTGTATTTATATCTATCGGACCAGCTCTGCTTGGGTTGGAGGTCAGAGTCTGCCTTTTGTTTCTTCATCTTGACATATTCCTGGATTCTTCTGGACAAGTGGTAGTGCGGTCAGGCATTTCCCACATTGGCTACAATTTCTCTGAAGCTAGACTGTTTGGTTTTTATAGCCAGTGCTGGTTATGGGTATCTGATGGTGGCCATTGGATGCACTGGTACAGGGCTGTCTGCTGTTTCCCAGCCTGTGTTGGCTCACAGATGGCTGGTGGAGGGTCACCTGGGGCTGGGGCTGGCTCCTGCCACCTAGCTGGTTACTAGTGAGGATCTTCAAGGATGACTGTCAAAGTGGGAGTCAGGGTGAGACTGGCTGCCACCTCAGATGGAGCTGGTTACTGGCAGGGAGCTTTGGTGATGGCTGTTGTAGGGGTGGGACTCAGGTCTGCTTCCAGCTAGGAGCTGCTGGAGGGAGCAGGCCACAGTTCTGGTTTTGGGCTTATCTGGCCTGACTCCAAAGTGGCACCTGGCCAGTTGCTTTCTCCTATGGGAAGACTAAGCCCTGTACACTCATGACCAGCCATTACAGTCCTCTGCATCCATTGCTCCCCTCCACCACCACATCTCTTTGCAGAGGCCTCTGGCCTTACCAACCATCACTGTTACCAAGACTGTGCATCCTCAGGTTCCAACAGCTGCTCTTGCACAGTAGGTCTGGCTCTGGGTGAAGGCACTGCCAGCTATGGCCTTCTTCATTTTTTTCTTTTTTACTCTATCTGTGAGCTTCAATTCTTACTTTAGATTAGTGGGTCCAGGGGACCCACTTTGTTTCTTCTCTCTTCCCCAGGATACTATATTATAGCATCTGGACCGTTTTTCTAAGAGAGGCTGTTTACTCTGCTGCTTACTGTTCCCTTCTCTTTCTAGAAGCTACAAACAGACACATAATAATCAGGATCCCAGAAATCCAACAAAAAATAGAATATTAAAAGCTATTAGATAAAAGAAATAGATCACCTATAAAGGAAAACCCATCAGAAACACAACAGACTTCTCAACATAAACCATCAAGTCAAGAAGGGGTTGGAGTGAGATATTTCAAGTCCTAAAAGAAAACAACTTCCAATCCAGATTGGTATACCCTAAAAAACTATCTTTCAAAGTTAATGGAGAAACAAGATGCTTCCATGACAAAGAACGACTGAAGGAATTCATGACCACCAAACCAATCCTGCAAAAATATTGAAGAACATTCTAGAGAGAGATAAAAAGAGACCATGGTAACAGGAACAGTGGCATGGGGGTCACCGACTGGGGCAGACAATGGATTGGAGGGAAAAAGTAGGCAACCCAACAGCAGGAAAATAGCATGGCAGAGGTGAGGCAGACCCTTTTGGCCATAACCACTAATATAGACGGCCTCAATTCACCAATAAAAAGAAACATAGAGTGGATCAAGAGACAGAGTCCATCAATATGCTTTATACAAGGAACACATTTAACCCCAAGGAAGGGTTCATAGTCTGAAAGTCAAAGGAGAAAGAACAATGCTCAATGTGACAGGGAACAAGAAAGAAGAGTGAGTAGCTTGCCTATCAGCTACAGACTGGGTAAGCAAGTCATGGCATTTTGTGCAATGGAAAGCTACTCAGCTATAAAGAAAGATAACCTTGAGGCTCTTATAGGTAAATAGATACAAATTGATATCATGCTCATGGATGAAATGGTTCAGAGTCACATACATGAATGTTGTGTTGTCTCCTTAGTTTAAAAAAAACTAAAGGAATTAGTGGAATCCCAAAAACACAATACATACTGTGAAAGCGAAGGGGAGGAAGTGTCTAAAAAGGGAGTGCAGAATCCATAGTTATTCATTATCATAATTTGAAACCCATATTGTTTGCATAGTTCTGTTTAGTTTGATTTCATTCTGTTTCATTTTGTCTAGTTTTATTATATTTGATGGCTAGGACAGCTATTAAAAGATAACAAAATATATTATGATTGTCATTTTTGATTTCCTATTATCTTGATTTGAAGCCCTGTATTGCTTTAATTGTTTTGTTTTGGCTGATTTTATTATATTTTATTTTGCTTGATTATATTATGTCTGATTGTATAGGCAACTACTTTGAAGATAACAAGATGCATCATGGTATCTATTGTGGTTTCACTATTTTCTTGCTTTGAAGTCCTATATTGCTTCCGTTGTTTTGTTTGTATTGGTTTTATTCTGTACTATTTTGTTTGACTTGATTATGCCTGATGATATGGGCAATTTCTTTGAAGAAAGCAAGAGGCATTTTGGTAGCGATTATTGATTTCCATGTATTTTGCTTTAAAGTCATGTACCATGTTCATTGTATGTTTCAATTTACTATATTCTGTTTTATTTCATTTGGTTTTATTCTTTTCAAAAACAAACAAACAGCCAACCAAACAAAACCTATAAAGTGAAATCAGTCTATAGAATGAAACATCTTTGTCAGTTACTCTAACAGAAGATTAATATGAATCTAGAATTTATAAAAAAACTCAAAAATGTAATATAAAAATATAAACAACCTAATCAAGAAATCAGCAAACAAACAAAACAGAGAATTCCCAAATGAAGAACAAAGAGGCAATAAGTATCCAAAAAATGTTGAGCATTATGATTATCAGTGAAAACTTCCATGTCACCTCAGTCAGGATGATTGTCATCAATAATACAAAAAATATGCACAGTGACAAGGATATGATGAGTATGGAAGAAACCTAAAGAGTTGATGTGAATAGAAATTAGTACAGGCACTATGGAAATTAGTATGGTAGTTCCTCAAAAAACTAAATACAGGCCTATTATATGATACAGTTATTCTTCTGAATTTACCCAAAAGAAATGAAATCAGAATATAATAATATCTGTATACAATGTTCATTGTACATTACATTAATGTTCAATGTACATTGTACATTACAATGCATTAAAACCAAGATATGAGATCAATCTAGGTGTCATTAACAAAGAAATAAAGGAAAGATGCTATGTATGCAAAATGGAGTATTACTCTACTATAAAGAATTAAATTATCTCATTTCAGGAAAAAAGGCAAAAGTAGAGATCATGATGTTAGGAGAGATAAGCCAGACTTAGGAAAGTATTACATGTTTCCCCTAATATATGGACTCTAAACCAGATGATATGAAAGTAGAAGTGAGATTATTATTAGAAAGTAAGGGGAAAAAAAGGTAGGAGAGGGGAGGAAGCAGTAAAAATACTGGGGATGGAAATAATAAAAATGTATTATATGCATGTATAAAAGTACTACATTGAGGCACAATACTTTATAAAATAATAGGCACTGTAAATATATTAAAAACAACAATTTTAATGTTGTACAGCTTAATTAAATCTTGCTCCATCTCTAGTAGAAAGGTAAATCTTCCTCACCTTTTTCTTTCTTTTTTAAACAGGTAGCTGGATCTGATTTCATGATTTTTAATTGCATGTTTTTCTCCAACACTTCTCTACTTCATTCCAAGTCTGTTGCTTTATTTAAAAAAAACAAAACAAAACAAAAAAAACTTCTTAAATGGATCTTATTCATAAAGGTAACACTTTTCTTCATGTCAGTTTCTTCTTTTCATCCTCTTAGAGAATATGTTGTTGTTTGCAAGCATACTTAGTCGTATTCTTCCTGTATGTTTATATATAACCGTACTGCTGTTTACTGAGTCTGAAAAAAATTAGTCTTCAAGAAAGCGTTCTCAGGCTCTCATCCTTGAGTAGTACACTCACTGCGTCTTGAAGGCCAAATCAGTGTTTGTACCAGGCATGGGCTAGTTCTGTTGTGCTTTCAGGAAGCTCTTTTTTAGGGAGGTTCATCCTGCCTTTGGAATCCAGGCTTTGTATAAATGCCTCACGAGGTCATTCTAGATTTCCCATGAAAACATCTGTGTCTCTTTTAAATTCACTGAAAAATTCCTGAGTTGCCCATTTTGTTGCCTATTTTCTCAAATCTCTTACTTTATGTTGTTGATTCCAGCAACTTTGTGTTGCTGATACGGCACACAAACACACATCACGTGCTTCACATCACCTGTTGCAGGTGTGCGTGCCTGATGCTGCAGTATTCTAACTTTTTAAAAATGAACTTTTTGAAATTTTAGCATTTTGTCTCAGATTTTTTTTTTCCTATTAAAAATGTTGGTTTTGGTCATTGGCCTTGTACCAAAAGTAAAGCAAAACAAAAATAAATGAACAAATCCTTTCAGAGTTTCAAGGTCTATCTTTCAAAAGAATTAGTTTATATATTGCTCTTTTATCTTCTGTTTACTTCCAACCTGCTGTGTAAGATTCCAACCCTTATGGTAGTGGTTGATTGTGTCAGCTTTAGAAGCTTAACTAAATGTGCTTAGCAATTCTACACCCAAGGATGTAGAATAAGACCCACCCTAGGGGGTCTGATCGCCTGGAGGTATAAAAGAGAAGGAGGAAGGACGAATCCATTCCATTCTTGGGAGAAGCTCCAGTCTTTGCCTTTGGTTTGGACCTCGTCTTCTGGCTTCCAGTGTTGTAGACTATTCAGCTTTCCAGCATAGACTGTTCAGCCTTTCATCACAGAGCCTTCGGCCTTCTGTCACAGACCCATCAGCCTGCTGGTGTGGACTTGCACAAGGCACTAGGGTGAATTCCAGACCTTGGATTGAATCCTTCGGCCTCCAGTGCATAGACACCCTCTGCACACTTCCTCATTGGACTCTGTGGCTGACCATCATAAGCCAATCTTGTTGTTTCTGTATATCTTGTGTTATATCTGTTCTCTCTAGTAAAACCCTGACAATACACTTAAGAGTATTCTTCTTTTTCTGTTATTTTGCTTTCTACAACTCCCAGTGTTTTAAACTACCTCTGCTCAACAGTATTTTGTTCTTCTTAAACATTTTGTAGCAGCTCAACTTCCTGTCCAACATCCCTCCACAATTCTGAATCAATGCAATTTTCCAACCCAAAGGTCCCTAGGCACATGACCCAGGTGGGTTAGATTTGTAGTGATTAGATATGTGATGAATTCATTTAGATTTTCTTTCCCTTTAACCAAAGAAGGTGACCCACTTTCCATATTTTGAAGTCTGTCTTTCCTTGGTCACTGTTCATTGGTAAACTCTGCCACTCTAAATGTAGGTGGGCATACTTTGGTATATGAATTGTACAAACGTGATGAAGACTCCTTTAATGCTCACTGAGTATTATTAGTATTCAAAGGGATAGGGAAAATAGGAATGCTAGAACAAAATAGCATAGATGGGTGGCTCATAAACAATAAAAATTTATTTCTTATTGTTTGAAGTCTGGGAAGCCCAACAGTAAGGCACAGATATTTGTAGTATTTTATGAAAATTTATTTCCTGTTCATAGGTGATTGTATTCTGTCTATTGTTGGAGGGAAAAACTAGTTTTCTGAGGTCTCTTTTATAAGGATGCTAAACTTATTCTTGAGGGATCCACTTTCAAGATGTGAGCATGTTACAAATGCCCCACTTCCTAATACCATTTCATGGGGGATGCAGTTTCAACATGAATTTTGGGGTGGCATAAATCTAGTAAACCCTGTACACCACTTACCTCTGTGAGAGGTTTCTTGTTCACAATATTATATTAAATGTCTCAGATAGCCTATAAAAATGTGGATCTTTCAAGCAACTGTTTATTATTTTTATTATTTCGTGTAAAATTGTCATTAACTCAAGGTCAGCTCAGGTAACATACTACCAAAATACGAATTGTCTTAGTTGTAAAACTACAATAATCTATCTTTTCTGCTTTGACGTGAGGTGCTTTTATATTTAAACCTTGGTATTTTGGCACTAGTGAAGATTGAGATCAGGGACTTGTGCACGGTAAACATGGTGTTCTACCACTGAGCTACATCCCACCCTCAAATTCTGGTAGTTTGGAAAAAAACTTTTTTTGTTTTTTTCTCCTTCTATCTGTAAGTATAGATATAGAATAATGTTTCCACATATAGAATAATATAAATTGATAAAAGCGGACATGTGAACATAACTTGTATGGTTTAGGTAGTTATCAACATCAGATAACTTAATCATGGATCAAATCAATAACTTGAATACATTAATATTCAAAGAGCACCTGACAGGAAAATCATTATTATATTCTAAAATTATCATCTCATGTTTGAGAACACATTCATTTAACAAGCATTAAGGAAGAAAATACACGGTTAAATATATATTGAAAAGTTTAAAATAGAAATATTAAGAAATATGTCTATAATACACATACATACATCCTGCACTCAAAAAGTTCATAGGAAATCTGTGGCATGCAATTTCATGTCTTTGTTTGAGCTATTAAAGATCATTTATTTTATTTTTCATATGTCAGAAAAGCAGTTGACAATGGAATTTGGTAATGAGTCTCATCCTTCACATAGATTTCTTTTTATTTTCCAATTCGTTAATTAACCTACATAATGTAACTTACTCTTAAATATGTGATGATAGTAAGAGATCCTCCATGAGGAGGGAACAGTGTGTGGAAAAGAGAATTTTTCCCACTATTGTACTGTCTGTAGTGCAAAGTGCGTAATGCAGAAACCCAATAGTAGAACAGGTTCCGTCTGGAGCGAGCAGTTTCTTGAATTCTTCAGTGCTAAGGCCAGTTGAGAAGTTACTCAGTTACCTAGTAAGGATTTTAGATCATCATACTTTTGGTGAAGACAGGCAACAAGGACCACATTCTTTCAGGCTAAACTTACATGTCTACATATTTCCAGTGCTGTTCACATCTTAGCTTAGAGCAGGAGGCAGGAAGTACATTACTACAATCATCCCATAGCAAGTTGGATTGGAAGCAGAAGAGATTGTATCTATCTCTGCAACCTGACTTTAGGAGTTTATATGCCATCATCAGTAGCTTCATCCCTTCCAATTGATAATACATCTCAAAATTCAAACCCATACTTTCATCATCACACCAAAATAGGCTTACACTTTGAAATCTTGATTCTTTTAATATTTTCCCAAGAAATTGGTTGTAAGAAAATAAAATGACTCTTAAAAGTCATTTTAGGAATTTAGGAATTTAGTTCCTAAGAGAAATTCCAGGAATTTACTTTAGCATCAACATTTTGCCATAGTCCTTTTCTGGGCACTATTTTTGCTCTTTGATTGTTTTGAAATAATACAATTCTTTATCTTCTCCCATGTCCAATTGGTCATCTTTTACAGACATCAGACATATCCTCTATTTCCTTAGAGGTGAACAACGGGGGTAAAATTTAGAGTTGGTCTTAATTAAATGTGCACAATCCAGTAACTAGAAAAAAGCATGCTATTTTTTCTTATCACCATTACCTAGATAAGAATTTTTAATATTAAGCATGGAATCTGATATGACTTATCTGTATAATTAAATGTGACATTAACATTTGAGATAAACATAAGGTCACTTTTTCTTAGCATTTTTAAAATGAAAAGATGACTGATATAGCCAAGAGCTTTATGTGTATCTAGTATATCATAAGAAATTCTAGAATGAAGCAGAGGATTTAAAATTTTCTGTTAGGGAAACCTGTTTGTCATGATGGCATCTACAGCTTTTCTCAGTTCCTATTTTTGTTGCTATTTCTTGTCATTATTAAATACCTCAATGGCAGTAAATTTTGCTAAAATTACATGAATCATAACAAAGTAAAATCGGTAACAGTGCAATGACTTGTTTAAAAATCCCATAAAGTCAGATATGCATGAAACAGGGATTAGAAGACAGATCTTTTGATATCTTTGTACTGTATATTTAATACCAAAATAGCACTATTATATGTGTCTTTCAATATATGAGGAAACAATTAGTGGAAAAACTAAAAAAGAAGATCAATATGTGATGTGATAATTTTATCAATGTATTACATGAAGATTTAATGCAGTACATAGATTAAAATACAGTTAGCACTTGCTTATGTATTGATTTAAAGAAACACTCTCCAATCTAATTGCTTACCACATTTTTTTTTTCACATAGTAAATTGCTTAGATTAAAATGTCTTAAACCTTTGGAGAAACTTTGGTCTCTTATAATGTATTTTTGGAGCTTCATATTATTAGTTATACCCAATTAAAAACAATTAAAACATGTCACGAGAAGATTTATTTCCTGGGTAGGAAGCATCTTTACAAAACGATCTTTGATTAGTGAAGATGAAGCTTAGTGATAAAAACAATGAAGTTTCATAAAAAATTTGTATCTTTCTATTCTCATATTGTAAGGTAGTCATTGATTTTTTAAAAAAAGGAAAGTCCTTAATTATCCTCTATAATATTTCATTTAGCCTTGAAGCAACTAAAAGTCAGATAAGAGAAGAGCTTGTTGTGTTCATCAAAAATAAAACCAGTTATTACATTTTAATATTTTCGGATTATCCAGCTTGACAGTATTATACCAAATAATTTAAATGAAAATTGAGGCATAGGAAAAATGCTGTGTATGTATCTGAAATAATGCATAGGCTTTCTCTTGGTACAACTGACAGAAATCTTTTAAAATATCCATAATGTAGGCAATGGTTTCTAAATTTCACATTTAAAAGTAGGAGAAGTGAAAGTATCTAAGGCTAGATTTAAAAACAATTTTGGTTCCTTACTATGTTTCTTTTCTTATTTCCTTTACAAAATTAAGCAATGAATTTACAGTGATATGCTTTATCGTATAGTTAACAAGAATGTTTCAATTGGAATATTTTTCACACTTGTCAGGTTCAGATGATATGAGTAGTAGGATCTTTATTAAGCTGAAATTTCTAAGTAAAAGCCAAAAAAAAAAAAAAAACCCAAAACAAACCAATGATAATCCATCTGAGATTTTCCATAGCTCACTCTAGGAAATGCACATAGTGAGAAAAATATTCAAAAACTATATATTAACCCTTACTTATTTCTTCCCTGTGAATTTTTCAGCAAGAATGTCATTATTTCTGTAAGGGAACTGCATGCGTCATTACTGTTAGATGTGTGGTGCATAAATGTAGACTACCAGAACATACCAGTTAGAGTTGGCCGATAGTTTTGCTATGTGAGAACTCCCATCTGAAAACTCAGTGCACACAAAGAGAAAAGATGTTTTATTTTGTAATATAACATTGAAATATGTCAAGCACATGAACTGAGACTTGCAGGGCTGATATGTGTTCTGAGAATAAAGGAAACATAAATTGCCAAAGCTCAGGAACATGCCCATTCTATGAATAGAGATTGACTTAGCTGCCAAGGGAGGCTTGTTGCGTAAGCTTTAGGTGACATATGCCTACTCCACAAAAAAAGTTTGGAAAGCAAACTACTTGAATTGTTTTCCCAAAGGCTCCCAGTGAATATCAAACCCATCAAGCATCACATTTATTTTAGACAGAGATTCTATGCCTCAGGAAACTCTTTGAGCTTGAATGTCATCGAAAGCACCTGTCATTTCCTTCACCTTGTACTGCCAGGCTATCCATGCCTTTCAGGGAGGTCACCTTCATTTGACATCCTGCTTCTTCATAGATTTGGAGTTAAAGTTTTTCTTCAAAAGTTATATTTGGAATTTGAGAACCCTTTGTCTGCTCTCATTTACTTGAAACATTTTCCCTTTATCTGGGCAAACTGTTATCTTAGTCATATATCTGTTCAAAAATTCCTATGTTATATTGCTTAACTATTACACAATTAAATATTACATATTAAAATTTCATATTTTATTAAACTATTCTTTAACGAACTTCTGCCATGATAAAGAAATGATGTTTGAGTAAAGGAGTGAGGGAGATAGATAGGTCTTTGCACCACTGAGTTAGGCTGATGCAAAGCAGTGTCAGAGAGAAATCGAAGGAGTTTCTGCATAATTCAAATTCTGGTGATTCTTTGTTAAAAATGTTTATAAGCTGAACTCTTCCATGAAGAAAATAACTCATTTCTTCTGAAAAGGAAATGGAAAATATCGTTTGCAATTTTTAAGGATGATTTCTATCTGACAGGCTAAAATAAATGTCTTGAATAGGTATGCATGATTGTGTCTGGCCTATATGTTTCCAATTTATTATTCTAGAGCAGTTTCTGAAGTTCTTAAGGTTAATCAAGTTTATCAGAGGCATCTGTGGGGGTTGCAGAATCTACTTACTATTCATTGTGGTTGCTGTAGCAGTTTCTTCAACCTACTTTAGAACTGCTTCTGAGAGAGTGAACAGGTTCCAGAGCTATGTTTGCACAGATAATGCTATTTTCTGCTTCTTATTGAGTTCTGAAGGGCAAGATTAGGATAGGAAGAGATCACTTTGCTTCAGTGAATTATGAGAAATGTTTTTCTTTATTTTGACTTAAGTGTTGTAGATAATGCAAAATGAAAATGGTGTAATAAGCACATTCTGAAAAATAGGATGCTCAGACATGATAGAGATGATTTCATTTTGAAGGAATTAGAGATGGAAAGAGAATAACTATCACCTACTTTGCCTTGAGAACAAGGTTAGAAATTCACCTGCATTTCTATCATCTTGCTTCAGAGAACAAAGAATAAAAAGCCATTTTTGTATGTCTAGACAGAAGAGCACAGGATATTTTGTAGTGTACTTTTCTGTTCTCTGAAGAGTTTAGCAAGTAGAGGTGAATGACATTCAAAAGAAAATATTTCTGAAGAAAGATAAAGATGTGTCTAGTGATAGTCTTTAAAAGTGTCAAAATTTTTATTGGTAATTGGTTGCATAAAAGAGGGAGGATTAATATTTCCATCTCTGTTGGATATATCTGCTTTTTTGGCAAGCACTGATAAAGATTGGAGGGAAAAATTAAAAACTAACTTTTATAGTATGTGTGAGGTTCTGGGCTCAGTCTCCAGAACAACAATGAACCAAACAAAAATAACAATAAAACTCAAAACCAACTTACAGCTTCATGTCCCAAATGAGGCTTATCTATGAACCAGGACCATTAAAGCCTCTGTCCTACAATTATTTGAACAGCAAAAACAAAACAAACCAAAGGATAACATAAATGATTAATATTGATTGTACGATTTGAGCTCTGTTCTCAAGAGAACAAATTTAATTTAACCTTTGACATTACTGAATTCTCAAAGTAGTTTTCTGCTACTAGATTCCACTTTAGCTGAGCAACAAGTGCCCCTGTGTGAAACACCTCATGTTGGGAGATTGATACTTACTGCCAAAAGCATTTCTTTCTAAGTACGGGGCAATTCACAGTACTGGCTGAAAAACAAAATACATGTTAAAGTTATTTAAAATTTGGGAAGAAGGTTATGTTTGTTTTTTATATCTTAAAGTTCTTTATCACATATAATTTTATTTATCTTTATTAATCTCTAGTAGACACAGTGTTTTGAATATAGTCTTATAAATGAGGAAATAGAAACTCAAGGATAAAGGGACTTTGTCTAAAGAAACAAAACTTACATATTGCGGAGCAGAGATGGGGACTGAAATTTTCGATTCCTTGCCTAAGACCTTCAGCTGTATCACACTGCTAGTAAAAAAAAATAATAATAATAATAAAAAAGCTTTCATCAGAGGAACTGGATGACAAATGATGGTGATTTTCTCTTCTGTTTCAAAACAGAGAACAGCAATATTCTGAAGAAAAGGTTTTCAGCTGGGTTTTATCCATGTTCTTTGTAGAAGAGAATTTATGCAATCACCCCCGACAACTGCCTTACAACCACAGCCACCTAGATCCTGCTTCAGCAAATAGGTTTACTGTAGTTAGAAATCTCAAACTGAGCAGTTGGCAAAATGAGCTAGAGAACGTTATAGCAGAACCATTAGAGCTCTAGTTTCCTTGCTTTTTCCAATTTAAACCTTGCTCTTTTCTCAAAATTCATAGTTTACAAAGCTGAAGGGCAGGAAACCCGTTTTGCAGCTACTCTGCTGAAATGCAGTGAAATGAATAGCCTGCACTTCAGTCCAATGAGGTAAATTCTTAGATGGACTAATCAACCTTTACAGAATTCTATTCATCCCTGTACAGAAGCACCAAGTATAATGTTTTCCAATTGCCCTTTACAAATAAATGTAATTCAAATGCTTTTCTCTTATCCTGGTATTTCAATTTATTTTGGGATTGTCCTTTTGTAATGGATAAAAGAGTATTGAATGCTTTAGAAATGAATGCAGTAGTTCTATGAAAACATTCACAACTACAGATGTTCTGTGCTTTACCTCACAGATACATCAGTAAGTCAAAGCAGAATTTAAGGCAGCAAAAATCCTGAAAACGAATTGATGCCACAGTTATTCACACGTAGCAAATATGTAGTTGTTTAGACATTTGTGATTTAGACAATTCTTTGATAAAAAGTATTCTCAGATTTCATTAGTTCTGTTAGAGATTAAGTATTTTGGGGGTGGGGTGGGAAAGATTTAGCATGTTTAAAACTACAGTTTTAAACTGAATGCTTCTGTTTGCAAACATTAGGCCTGCAAACAAAGGCATTTGGCAAAATTTTCCTTCCATTCACAAACTCTGCATCACTTGACAGAAGCAACCACACCTGTATTCCTCACACAGGCACAAAGATGGCCATCTTCCCCCAAGTCATCAATTAAGTTCATAATCAAAGGTATCATTGTATTTGATACAATTAATTTGTGCAACCCAGTTTAAAAATGCATGCCAAGAGTCTCATGACATAGCAGAAGATAGGACACATTGCCTTCACAAGTGGCAGTTATAAGGGTGACTTTATAGATGTCTCCTTCATAGAATGGCTGGTTTTTCATTTTTTTGTTAAAAAAAAAAAGCATAGATACATCAAACAGGGAAAAAAAATTTTTCCCTAGGAGGTATTAGCATCATTCTGTGGGTTCAGATGTGGCCTAGAATACACACACTAGTCTAAATGATGACGAGATGTAACATCCCTTCCTCATTAATTCTCAAATCCATGATAGAATGAAGAGAAAAGGCTGGAACACAGGCACAAACAAGATAGGTAGGTGATACAAAGTAAATGGTTAATGTGGGAATGATTCACAACAGTTTGAAAAGTGTTTTAATATAAATATGTGCAAGATTTAAAAAGAGAATGTTAATTCATGATATGGCCCCTTCTTCACATTGTCACTGCTACCCTTTCATTGAGCAGATATTATCATTTGCTTGGATTATTACAACTCCCTTGTTACTTATCCCTCTGTCTCTATGCATCCCCCTATCACAACCAAATCTTAACAGAGTAGTCAGGTAGTGCTTCTGAAACATAAACTATGTCCTATCACTCCAAGGCTCACTGGTGGTTCGCTTTCTTACTAGGAGTATGTGCCATAGTCTTGTAATAGCTTCTAGAACCCACTGACTAACTGCTGTTTCTCCACAGGCACCTCCAGTTTCTCTCTTTTTTGCTTACTGTGTGTCTGTTCACACTGGCCCGTCTTTCTGTGTCTCTGTCTCTGTCTCTCTCTCCCTCCTTTCCTTTCTCTTTCCCTCCTTCTCTCCAAGTGTTTCCTCAAATTCCACTCTTCCAACTGAGGCTTACACTGAACCACTTTATTTCTAATTTTTATTAGTGCAATGTTGATCCATTATTCTTAATGGATTTCACACTGGAATGTCTAATACACAAGTATAAAATACCTTGATTACTTCCACTCCCATTAACTCTTCTTGTCCTCCCTGTTCCCTCCCCTTAATTTCCTCCTTCTTTAGCAGCTCCCATTCACTTCATATCACAATTTCTCCCCCTTGATTATACACTGGAGAGAAAAATATACTTGCCTTTCTCAGGTTGGCTTATTTTGCTTAACAAGATGACCTCCAGTTCCCTGGATTTTCCTGCAAATTAAATGATTGTTTTATTTTTTACTGTGTTTGAATAATACTTCATTGAGAATATGTAACATTTTCTGTTTAATCATTCACCCATTGGTAGATATCTGGGCTGATTTGTTAACTGTCTATTGTAAATTATGCCATGGTAAATATAGGTATGCAGATATCTCTAGAGCATGCTGATTTTAATTCTTTCCCATATGTCCTAAAGAATGATATAGATGGATTATGTGGTGGTTCTATTTTCAGTTTATGAAGAACATCTATAGTTATTTCCATAGTGGCTGTACTAATTTACATTTTTGTCAATAGTGAAACGGGTTCCTTTTCTTTGCATCCTTCCAACAATTAAATTATCACATATGCATGTATGTGCATGTATACACATACACACACACATATGTGTTATCTATCTTGCTATCTATCTACCTGTCTATCTACCTAAATTCTGGCCAGACTTTGAGATGGCAACTTACGTTAGTTTTATTTTCATTTCTCTGATGACTAAATATTTGTATATAATTCATGTCAATTTGTATTCTGTTTTTTAAAGAAATGTATTTTTAATTGGTTAAACTTTAGGAGGTTTTAATATATATATGCTGATATTAATCACATCAATATATATTGATCATATATATGCTCATATAATTAATCATATTAATCCTGTTGGAAGAATACCTGTCGAAGATGTTTTTCTGGATAGGAGCGTTATCGTGTGTCTGTCATCCCAGCACTGTAGGAATCTGAGGCAGGAGGATCACAAATTAAAACCCATTTGGGAAACTTCAGAATTTGCGGAGACTGGTTTTCAAAATGAAAAGAGGCTGGTGATGTAGTCAAGGTCGAGGTCTTGTTTCAAGCCCCAGAAATGCAAACAAGGAAAACAAACACAACTAAAGATAGCCCTACCACTTCCAATTCTGCAGGCTGTCTCTTCACTCTCATTATTCATCTGATGTACAGAAGTTTTTCAATTTGATGAAATCCTATCATTTTTCCTTTTATTTCCTGAATTATTACAGTCTTATTCTTGAATGTATTGTCTCTACCTATAGTTGGAGGTGTTTCCCTTGTTTTGTTATAGAAGCTTTGAAGTTTCAAACACTCAAGGTTTTGAGGCTAGCTTGGACAACTAATTGAGACACTGACTCAAAAGATAATAATAATAAATGCAGGATGCAAGTCACTATAAAGGCACTGGATTCAATTTAGAGAGAGAGAGAGACATGAAACAGAGATAGAAAGAGAAAGAGAGAGAGGGAGAGAGCATATTTGGTAGTTGAATCAGAAAAAAAAATCCACAAATCCATCTATTATCTGACTATTGTCCTGGGAAGTAAGGCATAAGTAAAGATTTTTAGCTGAAAAAGAACATGATCAGAATCATGATGTAGAAAATATATTCCCTAGTCAGCTAATTTTTCCTACTTAGTATTTCCTCTGTATATTTCGTTAGGTTTTCTTTATTTTGCATACAAATACACTGCTGCACTGACACTATGTCCAGGTAGATATTATAGAGTATCTGGACTGAATTGAGTTAGAGGACACTCTTCTGGACCCAGTGCAGAATTTCTTGGCCAGTATGCGGGAAAATGCTTGCACACATCTGGTGTCAGGAATTTGTTGATTAGTTTGTGAAAGTAGGAAAAACACTTTGGATCTTTTTTCTTATTTACTACTGTTCTCAAAGGAAAATTCCACCTTGCATAATGCATTTTACTTGCTTTTTATTTTCAGCATTTGTCCTCTGTTCTTTGTATATCTTCCTTATAAATGCAGCAGTTGCTACTACTGAGTAAATGGGCAATGCCATGGGATACATTTAAAATTCATCAAGAATTAGCATGTGATGTGAGATGCTCCTGATTAAAACATGCATGCACCATATGGCTTCCAACACAGTTTCGTTACCTATGTCATGATTTGAGATTGGTTTGCTTTCCTATTTTCTTTTTATATCCTTTTGGGGAAACTGGAAAAAATAGTATATTTGGAGAATAAGTTAATTGCTGAGGTGGGCCAAACACAGCTTACTAATGAAAATATCTGCCACAGAGTGAGCTGGAATCATCGCAGTAATTTCACTTATAAAATTCAAGTTGGCAAGAAATTGTACAACACTAATGATAGCCAGTTGCCTAATTAGCTTTGCAACACAGTCTTTCCAATATATTAAAGCAGAATAAATCATAAATTGTGAACCTGGGACAGTAAACAGCAAAATATCTGTAACAGTCAATGTTGGGTAGAGTTTCATGACCAGAGTTTGCATAGTGCATGTAATTTCTCCTGCAAAAGAAAGCACACAAGAAATATCTGGAAACTTAACTATAGCAAATAGCTGAAAATCTGTGTCTTTAAAACAATGAGCACACACAATAACGTTTTGAATATTTACCTCTATTTGCACTAAAACATTGTTTAAGAAAATTTCTGTTTTAAAAAAATTAATTATTGCTTACATAATATTTTACTCAGACTGTTTTCTTTAGATTTGTTTGTTTATTGCCTTGGGAAATAAAACCTAATGGAATGTCATCCAATTAAAAATATTTGAGTTTTCCCTACCATTGCATATATTTTTTGTCTCTGTAATAATTTAAATTTTGATGATAATTTAAACACTGAAAGATATGATTATGCTGCTTATTTTAAACCTTACTACTTAGATATTTAGTTCACTTCACAAGGAGCCAGGCACGTTGGCACATGCCCATAATCTCAGCTATTCATGAGGCTACAGTAACTGTCAAAAGTCAAAGGCTGGCCTGAGGATTTCACAAGATCCTGTCTGAAAAAATTTTTTAAAAAACTAAAATTAAAAGGACTGGGGGTGTAGCTCATTAGTAGAGTGCCTCAGAGTTTAAAAAAAAAAGTTCCCACAAAGATCTCTCTTGAATAAGCATGTGAGAATGGAGCTTTCTTCTGCTAAGATGAATGTTTTATACTATGGAAATCTGAAATTATCTAGGAAATAGATGGGAAAAAAGCTGGGAAAGGGATCAACAGTATGAAGGGGGTTGACCTTTCCATGCTAGCAGTTCCTGAAGGAGATGAAACATGATGGGAAATATCAAGACTATACCCATGGAAATTACTCGAAGTCAGCCACAAAGCCAAACTGGCCAGGTATTAGTCAGCAGCATGGGTAATATGATTGGAGCTTGAGAACCTATTTTCAAAATAGACAGCTCTAAATTTCACTCCTATGTAGATACTGAGATGTTGAGTATCCTTTATGAATAAATGGAGAAACATGAAACTTAAGAGTTTTTTACTCAGGATGATGAAATGAGATATATTTACATGTTTACTTTTGCAGCACATTAAAACAAATGCTCTTGGAAATTTCCGCAGGTGTTGCAACTGGTGGGAGTGTGTTATCATTTTACCTAGAAGTTGTTCATTCACAGGCTTACCTTGTCATCCAAATATACAGAAGGAAATATTTAAAAATGGTTTACTATATTCTAGAACCAATTTAACATCTTTATGTATCTTATGATCAATAAGGGAACTCTGGCAAGACAAAGACCATTCAAGGAATCAGCAGGCTCTTCCTGGTTGCCTAGGAGAACTAGACATCCTTACCACAGGTGAGGTATCCAGCAGCTTTCCAAATGAATGCATCTTGTTACTTTAACCCTCGCATTATCAGAACAGGTTTTCTTTAGAGAAACAAACAAATTACTTACATGTCTCTTGCTAGGTTGACTCCATAGAGATCAATCTACTTCATTATTTTTAAAGAACTCACAGGAAGGACTGGTTTTGACATATATTTGAAAACATCAATAAAGAGCAAAATTTTACCAGGATTCAAGTTATTTCATCACTCAATTTAGAATGATCTTAATAACTCTTCTGTGCTTCAGAGATTCAACTCTCCAAATGAAATTTTAAAATAAATCAAAATAATTCTCTCTTAGATGAGGATTTGATTCAGCTGTTGAAAAATGCAAATAGTACTTACTTTGGACACACCATGCCTGCTAAGACATTGATTGGACTGTGCTTGTTAAAGAGAAAACAAACAAAAGAAACACTTCTGTTTCTTTGATTATACATTTTTAAAGCATTTTAGAAATATCTTACATGAAATTTTTGAACCTTCCATTCTGTGCTCTTGGCAGGCTTTGCGGTATGAAACTGCAAGATTTGGAGTTTGGTAGAACTTTCTCCATCAATTACTATAGAGATACTTCAGTGCTGTAGTCTGAAAGTAATTTCTAAATTATTATTAGTCTTGCTTTTACATCACTGAAATGATGGTTGATCTCCTAAAACATGATCTATTGGGAAGACCAATATGGAAACTCTAGAAGACATCATAGAAAAACAACTTTGCTATTATAAGTAATATACATTTGATTATCCTCTCATATTACATATGATAAAATGAAAAATATACATTAATTTGCTAAGAAGTTTATTCTACTACTATTTCTTAGCTGTTGTAAATCTTTGTTAGTGGCCCCAAGAGAAATTTTTTGTAATCTTACCTTAGATCCTTACAACACACACCAGACAGGTACACACACACACACACAGCCAATACCATCCTTTTCTTTTAAGACTAAGTGTATTTTGTAAAGTATAGAACAACTGTGTATTACTGTTCATGGCGGGCCTATGCTATCTTGCGATATACCTTTTATCGCTCTTTTAAGTCATGTATTTTAAGCAAGACTTTTTCTTATCTGTTTTCTATGCTTTAAGATGAAGAGTTTTAAAGTATACAGCTTCCTTATTAGCAATCAAGGCTCTGTCTTCCTCCATCATTTGAAACAAAACACAGCATGGAATCTCAACATATAAAATTGATGCAGGTTGACATTTTATGAAGCAGAGGGAACGGATTGATGACTGCTCACTTTCTCTCCGGTCTGCCTGGCCATCTGCCCTCTGCAAGTCCTGAGTCAATGGGGAAAATCTAGTCATAAAAAAAAGGCAGTTTGACATAACCATTTTAGTAAACTAGTCCCCTATCTTGGGCTTATGTGCTTACATAGACGGCACCTTGTTGAAAAACACTGAAAGCAACTTTTGTTACTCCAGCCACAGTGTCAGCATTATCTATCCATTCTCAACAATGAATCCACCACAGTTCCTAGGATCTCTCTGTCCTGTTATCTGAAAAGTCATCCTGGACTCTGGATGTACAATTTGACTTCCTTAGTTAGTCTTATTGTATTTCAATAAAATCATTTCTTTAATTTTTTAAGGTAATTTTGAATATTGATTCCACATTTTCTATAACACTGCTTGTATGAAGATTCTCTGCCTTTTTTGTGGCCATGAATTTGTATCTTATGTGATGCATTGACTGTTAAAACTAATGGTTTTCTTGATCCTGGCCATTCTTTCAGGAGTGAGATGGTATCTCAGTGTGGTTTTAATTTGCATTTCTCTAACGACCAATGATGAAGAGCATTTTTTTCATGTATTTATTTGCCATTTGCATTTCTTCATCTGAGAATTGCGTATTCATCTCAGATGCCCATTTTTGGATTGGATCTTTGAATTTTGGAGGTCTGAGTTTTTTTTAATTCTTTATATGTTTTAGACAAGAGTCCCTTGTCTGAGAGAGAGTTCACTAAAATCTTTTCCCATTGTCTCCTTTGGAAGTCCTGTAATGTTTACAATGCCTAAGTTTTATTGGTCTTGTTCTCTATTGTTTTGTCCAACTTTATAATAACTAATGAGATAGACAATTCTTTTTAAGGAAACAAGAGACAACGTTGATAACCATTGTTGATAGCCTTGTACTCTGTTCTATATCATGTGCTATATCTATCCTTGGTTTTGACTGACAGCTTTGTTTTGCCATATTTGACTTTATTCTATCCCCCCCCCCCAAAAAGTAATAAGAACTAAGGAGTAATAAAATCCAAAGTGTGTAAATTTTGTTGTAAAAAAGAGAGGGGGACAAAAAAAGAACTTTAACGGATATAACAGCAAGTGTGTTTAGGGGTGTTAAATAGCTGACTATATTAATGTTTTTGGATCATTGAACACAACTGTTTGCAGTCTCTCTGTTTGAATGTCCACTTTGTATTCTTTGATACTGTGATTTGAGCAACTATTTCCAAGATGATAATATGTAATCTATTAACAGGTGATTTCTTACTGTTATGTTTTTTTTCTTTGTAGTTCTGTATTACACCGCTTTGTTTTGTTTTGTGTTTTTCTCTTTTTCCTCTTAAATAAAATTTAAAAAACAAAACAAAAAAAACTAATGGAAACAACCAAACTAATCATTTTTCATAATTACTGGATTTTTTGGTCAGGGATTGAACTCACTACTGCACGTGTGCAAGGCAGGCTGCTGAACTAAATCCTTAGCCCCCAAACACATACATTTTTTTTTGAATCAGGGTCTCTCTATGCAGTTTAGGGGGGTGGCCTTGAGCTCACTTTGTAGCCCAGGCCAGTCTGGAACTTGCAAGGATCCTCCTGCCTCAGCCTCCTGAGTGCTGGGATTACAGGTGCCAGCCACCACACCTGGCTCATAATTGCTGTTTTTTGTAAATTTTATGTATACTTTAATCTTCCTTGCAACTGTTATCTGCAAATCGTGTGAAACTTTTCTTTCCATTACAATTGAGATACAACTCTCAAGTGAGAGAAAATATGCTTCCCTTCTCCTGCCTATTCACTTAAAATTATATACAAATCGTGAACTTGTTCTCTACCATAAAATACAAAAAGTATCAAGATTCGTACAATGTTTAAAATGAAAATAAACACACATTGCCATTAATTTATTCTATCATTTTTGATCACTAGAATGTCTTCCTTGGGAATCTTTAATTACAAATTTGCATTTTGTAAAGTCATAAGGTATTGCCAGTACTTTCAGCAGTGAAAAATTCAAAGTTGCTTCAAATGAGCAAAATTTGGGTTTCTGTCTCCATACCTCATTAGCATTAGCAAGTTTCAATCTCTTAGCAACCCAGATCTGATGATGAACACCTGCCAGCCCAGATGGTTTGGGGAGAAAATTTCTAGCTAAATAGAATAAAGTTCTGTTGAGCTGTCCAAGCCATTATTTAACAGAGATACTACAAGAACTCTGAAAAGCTGTTATTGTGGAATCTTAACAAAGAGCCCTTTCCAAAGTTGTCATGTACGACTGCCATCACTTGTAACACAAATAGGCCTGACTTAAAGTTTCCACGTATGATAGATGGCTACTCTATCTCCATACATATTATGAATGGCACTGAATGTTAGCAGCATGAGCAGAGCAACAACATCAGAGTCAATAGGTTTTCATTACTTTTATCATTTCTCTTTCACCTGGGAGATTATTTCTAATTCGAATTCCTTTAAAGCTTTCCTGAGTTGCTTTTTTATTTCAGTTGCTATTATTTCAGGTATTTCAGATGTATGGCATATATTTTCTTCTATGTACATGGCTCCTAGGCTTTCTTGGGATAGGCTGGAAGTTTGAGATTGCATTTTGGTCTTTGGTCTTGTCATTTTCCTGTATTTCTGCTTTTCAAGTCATATTCCAAAGCTTCCCCTGGGTGTGTTGGAAATCATCTCCTATGCCCTCGCTTCCTGGGACTGAATGGAGGTTGCTGACTGTGGTCCAGTCAGGCCCTCAGGACCTCCCGTGCCACCTCCAGTGTTCCAGGAAGCAGGGCAGGCTCCAAACCACTGTGGGTGATGGTCCAAAGCTTTCCCTGGGCAAGCACCAATGCGCTGGAACTCACTTTACTTGCCCTCAGCTCCTCTAATTGAAGAAGCTCGCTGTGTGTGGTCTAGTCAGGCCCTTGAAACCTCCCAAACCTAGTCTAGTGTGGCTGGAAGCTGGGCAGGCACTTAACCGCTGGGGGCAATCATCTTAATCTCTCCCCTGCTCACACAGTGTGCTGGAACTCACCTTGCTCAGTCCCAGTTCCACAGATTGAAAGAAGGTCCCTGGGCATGGCCAGCTAGGTCTGCAAAACCTGCAGAGCCCAGCCTAGTGTGGCTGGAAGCTGGGCGGGGCCTTAACCACTGGGAGCAATGATCTTAAACTCTTCCTGGGCAGGCACAGTGGTGTGTGTGTGTGTGTGTGTGTGTGTGTGTGTGTGTGTGTGTGTGTGAAAGAGAGAGAGAGAGAGAGAGAGAGAGAGAGAGAGAGAGAATGTATACATATGAATTAGTTTTTAAATAAACTCAACCTTTGATTTTTCTTCCAATGAATTAGCTGACATGTACAAAATTACCCTGATATTAGACCTTAAAGACCACTATTTCAGTCTACATACTTTTTCACTCACTCGAAACCTAGAATTTTACGCTGTTGAGTATTTGTGCTCTTCCATTAGGAGAAGGAAGTACGTACGTGTAGGGAGAATTGGCCAAAAGAGAAGTTCTCTACCATGAAAGACAAAAAAGCTTCAAGTTTCATACAGTGATTCATCCAGTCTCTGGGTGCTGGTCAATCTTCTTTAGTTTTTAACTATTTTGGGGACCTGACTGAACCATCAAAGTAAGTTTCCCAGTCTGTAAGATGTTCTTTTTTTTTTTTAATCAAATGACTAGATTTTTTTGTAGCATAAAAAACCTTGCATTATTACTTATTTTTATTTGTACTTTGTTTTTCTTTATACTCGTGTGAAATTTTCTGGACAAGGACAGCATTGTACAGTTTATCCTTAGTGGCACAGAGTTTTGTACACAGTTGGTGCTCCAGAAATATTAAGTTTGTGACTGTCTTTCCATACTTAGTGGAAATTAAAAAGATCATGTACTTGGGTAGAGATTTCAGTGTTTCTTAGCTTTGTGATCTTGGGTAAATGACCTGAGTTTATTGAGCTGCTATTTCCTCATTTACATTTACTTCATGAAGTTGGTAAGAGCACTCAGTAAATTGATATAAACAGATAATGTTTAATCAGTGAGCATCATTCCTTATGCTTCCTTCCCTCTTTGATTATTACCGTGGAACTTTGCATCCCATTTAGATCATAATGCAGTAGTTAAGAAAACCAGAGTTTAGGTTTAAACTGTGGCTTGCACATCCTTTTTTTCTTTGTGAAAATCGCTTAATCTTTTGATTTCTCATTTTTCTAATTTTTAATGGAGGAAATAATAATACTTCATAGGATTTTTATGAAGAGAATGTGAAATTAATACTACTACTATACTACTTAAAGAGTATCTGACACATAAGTTCATTTAAACTTTAGAATTTAGTTCTAACTTTACACAGATTCATTATTTTACTTTGCAAGAAAAATGCCATTATTACAATGTGGACTGTTTTGTAACTTGTATTTTATATACTAGATATTACTTATGTTCAGAAGAAGTACAATTATCCTTGAATTTGGTTAATGATACAAATTAGAAATTTGATTAAAAGCAGACCGATGCATGCTTTTAATGTAATTTTTTATAGTTTACCTTTCTTGATTATATGCTAATCAATATTTTAAAGCAACGATACTATATTTCTCATTTATAGTCTGTTCACTGTGCTTAATTCTGGCTTTTGAATCAATATGTACAGTATATTTTTCCATGAAATGTTGATAATAGTGTAGTCTTTTTAATGCCATAAATTCTGTTAGATTTTACTTTGATGATATACTATATTTATATTTACTGTCATTATATGTTTTTCATTTGTTTAGCTTTCAGTGTTTTACAAAGTATCTCAATTTTATAATGGGGATTAAGGAAATTATTGAACACTATGGTCTTATAGCTAGAGAATTCCATCTTTTAATATTATTGAATATATTTCATGCTACATAGTATATGTCTTATATTCCCCACAGGTAATAACAAAATGAGAAAAAAGTCTGTAGGAGACTAAGTCCTCTAAAAATTTTTAGGGTAAATCATACTTGCTATGAAAATAACTTATATAAAGAAATATTTCAGTAATTAAAATAAGTAACATCTCAATTCTTTCAAATTAACATGTTTCAGGTGATTTCAGAAGAGTTGCTTTTTCTGGAATAAAGGAGTCAAGCAGTGTTTTTTCTGTTAAGTGTCTCAATGACAACCTATATCACACATACTTTTCTGATATGAAGTGGGAGGGTATGGTAATTGACACCTGAAGTACCCGTGGATAGTGAGGACACTTAAGGCTTGTTTTGATATTAATCTAAAAATGAAGCATTGTGGCTACTGGAGAGCAACATAATTTGAAAACTACACTTTTAGTTATATTTAGTTTCTTCTAAAAATAAATGACTATGTCATACGTTTGTAATCCCAGCACTCAGGGCTGAGCCAGAAATCTCACTAATGTGAAGTAAGATGAGCTACATCACAAGTTCAAGAACAGCCTGGACCACATAGGGAGACCTCCTCTCAAACACTAACCCCAAAACAACTTGTGTAGTTTTAAAGTGTCATGAATGGCATCAAGTGTTTAATTTACGTTGTGTTTCAAATGTTCTGTTCTAAGGTCCACAAGTTGGCAAAAGAACTTTTAATGTCTGTTTTATTTTTAATATTCTCCTAAAATTGATCAGGGTTCACAGAGAAAACAGAACTCACAAGATGTGTGTGTGTTTTTGTATTCCATGTATGTCTGAGAGATTTATCTTAAAAAATTAATTCATGGCTTGACAATTCTGAAACTTGTAGGATAGATCTCCAGGCTAGAACTTTTTGTGGAAATTAATGATGCTTTCTAGATTCTGAAAACAACTTGCAGGCAGAATTTCATCTTCTTAGGGAAACCTTGTTTTTCCTCACAAAATGTTCGACTCATAAAATCTGTGCTCAGGTTACTGATTTATCTATTGGTTGATAACATCTGTAGATAATAGAAAGCAGAGAAATTGACCTTTTGCACATAGAAAGAGGACCAAACGATGGAGGGAAAGGGAAGGAAAAATTGGGGAAGGTGACATAAAAAGAATTATGATATGTTAAGTACGTGTACCAACAATTTTCAAGGTAGTAATTATGTACTGCCAGGGTGTAGCAATAAAATTAAAATACCTTTAAACAAAATCTAGACCAGCGCTTGATTAAACCACTGGTCGCCTCAACCAGCCAAGCTGATATATAAAATTGCTGCCCCTTTAACTGCAGCATTGTTCGGGAATTTCAGTCATTAGGCTCTCTCATCTCTTGCTTATATTTCTTCACTGCACCTGTAGAATTAATTTGCATAGAGTTATTTTGCTTTTCCATGTCCAATTGATTTATCTTTATTTCATAAGCTATAGTTTCTTCTGAAACTCTCTTACTTGAATAAAATCTTTTCCCTATTAAACTTTGTTTTCCAGCTTCTTAGCAGATAGTTATTACTTGCCTTTTTAATTTTCTCTACTTCTGAATTCTGAAATCATCCATCTCTATTTGCAAAAAGTTTTACCTCTCTCCTTTTTCCTTATCTCCGACTGACACATGATTCCTAAAATGTAGTCAATTTCTTCAAATTCCTTCCCTGTCATTCAATATCAGCTATGAAAATTTTCCTAAAAACCTGTCAGCTGACCTCATTTCTCCATTAGCCAATGTACTTCACACCCTATTTCTCATTATCTGTTTCTGTTCCTGTCTGCAGGTATCAATTATCTTCATCTTAATCAACAATTACAGTGCCTTTCTCCTTGTTTATTTAGTTCTGCTTACCTGTGTCCCTGGCAAAATTTCCCTTCTGTTTGAACTGCATCTTTTTTTTTTTTTTTTGTCTATTTCCTTTTTATCGGTACCAGGGATTGAACTCACGACTGCCTTCTTGCAAGGCAGGCACTTATGCCGCTGAACTAACTCCCCAGCCCCTTGAACTGCATCTTTACCATGGTGATATGATCATCAATTTACTCTAACTGGCTTTCTGTGTTTTCACTTGTCTCTTTCTCATCTTTTACACATTCCAATATCCTTAATATTAAAAATACAGCACTATACTCCTCTACTGTGCTTATGATTAAGTGGAATCATTTTTAATTTTTCCATTTCTTTGAGATTTAATAACGGGTGTATTTCTATTGTAGTAAAGTAAAACATTCTGTAGATATTTATCTTCAAAGATGTGGTCCAGATCTGATATTTATTGCTTTTTCCTTTAGTTGATCTCTCTCTTTGTGCAGCTAAGGCATTACTACAGTTATGTTTGTGTTTGTTTGATCTTTTATGCTAAAAAATATTTGTTTTGTGAAGACAAGGTGCTCCAGTATTTGATGCATGTATATTTTTACAGGTTTTAGCTCTTCCTGCTGGATTGTTCTCTTTACTAATATGTAGTGACATTTTTTATCTCTTCCGATGAGTTTTAGCTAGAAGTTTACTTTGTCTGAGAGTAAAATTGCTGCCTCTGCTTATTTGTGTGGGTCCTGGTGCATGGGACACTGTTTATATTCTTTGAATTTTAGTTTATAAATATCATTTTGGAATATGTGAGTTCCTGAATACAACAGACTGATAGATTCTTTCAATACAGTCTGGCAGTATAAGTCTTTTAATTAGAGAACTGAGCCCATTGATTTTGAGAGTTATTATTGAAAGGTATTGATTTATTGCCAACACATACTTTTTCTTTTGCTGATTCCTTTCTTTTTGTTTTCATTTTTATGTTCCCTTGTTTGATGCATTTATTCCATCTGCCGTTTAGGCTTTGTTGGTACCATGGTCTAGGATATTCTTGAGGATATTTCTGGAGTGCTAGCTTTGCACTCATCTATCTCTCAATTGTTCTTTGTCATGGAATATTCATAGTTCTCCATCAATCTTAGAAGAAAGTTTTACCCCATATGTTAATCTAGGTTGGTCGTTATTTGCTCTTAGGGCTTGAAATGCCTCACTCCAGGCTTTCCTGGTCTTTAAAGTTTGAGCATTAAGAAGTCTGCTGCAATCCTAATGGGTTTACCTTTACAGGTGATTCATTAATTTCTCAGCATCTTTAAAATTTCTCTACTTCTGTTAGGCATTTGGAATTTTGACTAAAATGTATTTTGAGGAGCTTGCGATTTAATTATAGTAGGTTGGTGTTCCATAAGCCTCGCTCACCCGTATGTTGAACTCTTTCTTTGTACTTGAAGTGTTTTCTATTACAATTTCTGTAAGTTTTTCTTATTACATGTGTGCTTTATTCTAGTTTGTAATTCTTTTTTTCATTTAAAGAGAAAAAAACAAAGCAGTAAAAGGGTACAAGTAATACAGAATTTCAAGAAAAAAATATACAGCAAGAAATCACTAGTTAATAGATTACATATTGTCATCTTAAGAACAGTTGTCCAAATTACAAAATTAAAGCATACAAAGTGGACATTCATACAGTGAGATTACAGACAGTTCTGTTCAGTAATCCAACAAAACTCAGTAATATGGTTTTATATCCTACACACTTAGTAAAATAATTCAGAACAATATGGGGAGAGCAATACAGGGGTTCAAATCAGGTTAACAGGAAAACAAAATAGTTACTATAACAGTTTTTAATTTAGTTTTCCTTTAATTAAAAAATAAGAAAAAATAATTTTTTTAAAAACAGGAAAAAAGTGGGGAGATTGAGATAAAAAAGGACATAGTAACAGAACAAAACAGGTCAGAACTGAGCAATTTAAGCATCATTGTGTTTCACCACCAGATAACCTGACATAATAGTAGTAACCATTGTGTCTCTTTCCTTGAATTATTTGAGTATAACTTCATACACTATAGCATCAAAAATATCAAGGTAGTGTGAAACCATTCAAGAGAATGAAAGAATTACAGGGTATTTAGAACCAGCTAACAGAAAATGAACAACAGTTTCTATATTATCTCTTTGCCTATAAAAAATTTTGTTTATACTATCGCATATAGTAAAATATAATAAGATAAAACATGTTAAAACCAATTGAAACAGATGAACAACAGCTTGATGGGACTTCAAAACAAGATGATATTAAATCAGCACAAGCTATTATGATGTCTTGTTTTTTCCCAAATAGCTATTCATACCATCACAGACAATAAAATTGAACAACCCAGATTAAAACCATTCTGATTAATGAGTGAAAACATTATATGGCTTCAAACCAATATGATTGGGAATCATGATTACCACATAATTTTACATATTCTTATCATTTCTTACACTAGGGAAGTTATTCCGTATTTATACATGTGAGTTTGATTTGTTTCACTTATGAGTATGGTCTCAAGCTGTGTCCATTTATTTATAAATATATCAATGTGATCATTCTTTATAGCTGAGTAGTACTCCATTGTATAAAAATACCACAACTTTTTTATCCATTCCTCAGTTGATGGACACTTAGGTTATTTCCAGGATCTGGAAATTACAAATTGTGCTGCTATAAACATGGGTGCACATATATCACTGTGGTATGATGCTTTCAGTTCTTCTGGGAATATGCCTAAAAGTAGAATAGCTAGGTCAAATGGGGCTTCCAATCCTAGCCTTCTGAGAAATCTCCAGACTGACCTCCACAATGGTTGCACCAATCTATGCTCCCACCAGCAGTGCAGGAAAGTTCCTTTTTCCCCCACAGCCTCTCCAACATTTGTTGTTGTTGGTTTTCTTGATCTTGGCCATTCTTTCAGGAGTGAGATGAAATCTCAGTGTGGTTTTAATTTGCATTTTTCTGATGACTAAAGATGATGAACATTTTTTCATATATTTATTTGCTGTTTGTATTTCTTCATCTGAGAATTGTGTTTTCATCTCAGATGCCCATTTTTGGATTGGGTCTTTGAATTTTGGGGTCTGATTTTTTTAAATTCTTTATGTATTTTAGACAGAAGTCCTTTGTCCAAGGGGCAGTTCACTAAGATTTTTTCCCAGTTTGTGGGTTTTCTTTTCACTATTCTGGAGCTTTCTTTTGATGTGCAGAAACTTTTTAATAAGAGGTGATCCCATTTATTGACTCTGGAAAGTATTTCCCATACAGTTTGACTCCTGTTCATGAATTCTCTACCTACTCCTATGTCTTCAAGGTTTCTACCCAATTTGTCTTCCAATAGATTTAGTATTTGTTTAATATTTAGATCTTTGATCCATTTAGATTTTAATTTAGTACATGGTGATAAGCATGGGTCCAGTTATAGTTTTTGGCCTATGGAGCGCCAGTTTTTCCAACACCATTTATTAAAGAGACTGTCTTTCTTGCAGTGAACCTTTTTGGCCCCTTTATCAAGTTAAGTGGTTGAGTGTGTTTGTAGTTGTGGTTGTATCTTTTAATCTATTTCATTGAGCTTCAGCTCCATTTTGGTTCCAGTACCATGTTGATTTTACTACAGTTTCTTTGTAGTACAACTTCAAGTCAGGCATTGTGATGCCTTCTGCCTTGCCTTTGCTGCTCAGAACCGTCTGTCCTATTCTATGTCTCTTCTGGTTCCAGATGAATTTTAGGAGTGATTTCTCTAGATCTATGAGGTATGTTGATGGTATTGCTATTGGGATTGCATTGAATCTGTGTGACAGTTTTGGGAGAATGGCCACTTTCACAACATTTATTCTTCCTATCCATGAGCAAGTGATGTCTTTCCACTTTCTGAGATGCTCTTCAATTTTTTTCAGTGTATTATAATTTTCCCTGTATAGGTCTTTCACTTCTTTTGTGAGAATAATTCTTAAATATTTCATTTTTTTTTTGGTTGCTAGAGTGAAGAGTGTGGCTTCTCTTATTTCTCTCTCATCGATTTCGTTGTTTGTGTATAGGAATGCTATTGATTTCTGAGTATTGATTTTGTATCCAGCTACATTACTGAATTTATTTATTATATCTAAGAGTCTTTCAATGGAGTTTTGGGGGTCTTCTATGTAAAGTATTATGTCATCTGCAAATATGGATAATTTAACTTCTTCTTTTCCTATCTTTACACCTTTTATTTCTCTCTCTTGTTTAATTGCTCTGGCTAGTATTTCCAGTACATACTAAATAGGAGCAGTGATAAGAGACATCCTTGTCTTGTGCCTGATTTTAAAGTAAAGGCCTTCAGTTTTGGGCTATTTAGTATGATACTGGATGTTTGTTTGTCATAGATGGCCTTTATTATATTGAGGTAAAGACCATCTATTCCAATTTTCTGTAAGGTTCTTATCATAAATGAATGTTGGCCCTTATCAAAAGCTTTTTCTGAATCTATAGAAATGATCATATGATTCTTATTTTTGGCTTTATTGATATGGTGGATTTCATTTATTGATTTATGTATGTTGAACCGTCCTTGCATGCCTGGGATGAATACCACTTGGTCATGGTATATAATCTTCTTGATGATTTGCTGCATCCTATTTGCCAATATTTTATTGAGGATTTTTGCATCTATGTTCTTTAGGGAGATTGGCCTATAGTTACCTTTTTTAGTTGGGTTTTTCTCTGGTTTTGGTACTAGAGTAATATTTGCTTCCAGAGATGACTTAGGAAGGAATGCTTCCATTTTAATTTCATTGAAGAGTTTGAGGAGTATCGGCGTTAATTCTTGTTTGTACTTCTAGTAGAATTCTGCAGTGAATTTGTCTCTGCCTGGACTCTTCTTTGTAGGAAAGGATTTAATTACATTTTCAATTTCATTAATACAAAATGGGTTATTCAACCGTTTTACACCTTCTTGACCTAGCTTTGGTGCTTTATATATTTCTAGGAATCTGTCTATTTATTCTGTGTTATTAAACCTATGAGAGTAGAGGTTTTCAAAATAGGTATTGATGATCTTCTGTATTTCTATTGGGTCTGTAGTGATTTTGCCTTTTTCATTCCTTATGGCATGAATTTGAGCTTTTTCTTCCCTTTTTAAAATAAAGTTGGCTAGGGGCTTATCAATTTTTTTTTTATTCTTTCAAAGAACCAACTCTTTGATTCATTGATTTTTTGGATTGTTTTCTTAGTCTCTATTGCATTGATTTCTGCTCTGATTTTTATAATTTCCTCCTTTCTTTTGGCTTTGGGCTTGACTTGCTCCTCTTTTTCTAGATATTTGAGATGTAACATCAGGTTATTTACTTGTACTCATTCTGTTTTCCTGATGTGGGAACTCAATGCAATAAATTTTCCTCTCAGGACAGCTTTCATTGCATCCCACAGATTCTGGTGAGTTTTATTTGAATTTTTGTTTGCTTGTAGGTATTGTTTAATTTCTTGTGACCAACTGATTACTCAAGAGTGTGCTATTCAGTTTCCATGTGTTTGTGGGATATTTGCAGTATCTTTTATCGTTAATTTCTAATTTCATAGTGCTATAATCTGATAGCATGCAAGGGATATTTCAACCCTTTTGCATTTATTTAAGTATGTTTTGTGAGTTAATATATGGTCTATTTTGGAGAATGATCCAGGTACTGCTGATAAGAATGTATATTCTGTTGTTGTTGGGTGCAATACTCTGTATATGTCTATCAAGTCCATTTGTTCACAGGTGTGATTTAGTTCTTTTATTTCTTTGCTGATTTTCTGTCTGGTTGATCTGCCTATTGGTGTCAATGGTGTATTAAGATTTCCTGTTGTAATTGTATTACTGCTAATTTGGTTTTTCATTTCTGTTAATACTTGTTTTATATAACTGGGTACTCTGGAATTTGGTGTATATATAGTTACTATTGTTATCTCTTCCTCTTTAAGTTTTTCCCTAAACAGTATGTTGTGACCTTCTTTATCTCTTTGATCATTATTGTTTTGAAGTTCACATTGTTTGCAAACAGAATAGCTACCTCTGCCTTTTTTTGGGTTCTTGTTTCATGAAGTATTGTTTTCCATCCTTTAACTTTCAGTCTGTGAGTATCCTTTCGGATTAGATGGGTTTCTTGTAGACAGCATATGGTTGAATTTTGTTTCTTGATTCATTCTGCCAGTCTGTTTCTTTTAAATGGTGCATTGAGGCCATTTACATTAATGGTTATAACTGTTATATATTGGTTTATTGTTGACATGTTATCTTTCTGCTGTTGCATCTTTATCTTTCTGTTCTGTTTAATTGTCTGCTTTGTTTAGTGGTTTTTTTCCTAAGTGTATCTAAACTATCTTTCAATATTCTTTGCAGGGTTGGCTTGATGATCATGAAGTTCTTCAGCTCTTTTTTGTCATGGGAGTATCTCCATCGATTTTGAAGGACAGTTTTTCAGGGTACATCAGTCTAGGTTGAAAATCATTTTCCTTTAGGATCTGAAATACTTCACTCCATGCTCTTCTTGACTTTATTGTTTGTGATGAGAAGTCTGCTGTTATTCTGATAGGTTTTTCTTTATAGGTGATCTGTCTTTTCTAACAACTTTTAATATTCTATTCTTTTGTTCGATTTCTTGGATGGTGATTATTATTATGTCTGGGTTTGTTTTATTTTGGTTATGGCCATTTGAGTTCTATATGCTTCATTGATCTTAATATCAGTTTCCAATCTCATGTTTGAGAAATTTTGAGCTATTACTTCTATAAATATCCTCTTGATATCCTTTATGTTGTCCCTTTCTTTTTCCTTTATCCCTATCAATCTTATGTTGTTTTTCTTTGCATCATCTTGCAGGTGTTGAATTGTTATTTCCTGATTTCTTGTTATTTTTAAAAGATGTTTGCTTTCATGTTCACTGGCTGCAGTATTGTCTTTGAGATCTGAAATTCTATCTTCACATTCATTGAGGCAGTTTTTACAACTTTCAATGGAATTTTTGATTTGCTGTATATCTCTTTGCATCTGCTTCATGTGTTCTGTTTGTTTCTTTTACCTGAGAGATTATTTCTAGTTTGAATTCCTTTAAGGCTTCTTTATTTCAGTTATTATTATATCAGGTATTTCAGATATGTGGCATGTATTTTCTTCTATGTACATGGCTCCTAGGCTTTCTTGGGATGAGCTAGATGTTTGAGATTGCATTTTGGTCTTTTGTGTTGTCATTTTCTTATATTTCCAATCTTCAAGTGTTGTTCCAAGCTTCCCCTGGATGTGTTAGAAATTGTCTCTTATGTCCTGGATTCCTGGGACTCCTCTGGTAGTGTAGCTCCCTCCTGGGCAGTAAAGCTCCTGGATTATGAGAAGTTTGCCAGGCTCCTCTCTTGTAGACCTAAAGCCTCCTCAAGCTACACAGCTCCCCCCTATGGCAGCAAAGCTTCCCTGAGGGAAAGAAGGCCATGTGATGTGGTCCAGGCAATCCCAAATCTTGCTAAGCCCAGTTTAGTGTAGCTGCAAGCCCAGCGGGCCCTCAGCCCCCTAAAGCAAGGATCTCATACTCTCCCGGGGATTGGATGTTGTGTAACAATCCAGCTCCTTGGATGGCAAAGCTCCCCAGGTTGACAGAGTATACCCCTATGGTGTAGGTAGGCCTCAAACATCCTTAGCAGGGCAGCTCCCTCCTCCAGGCAGTGGCAGTAGTGCTGGTGCTCTTCAGGTCAAAGAAGGTCGCAGGCAAGGTCGGAGCAGTTTCTCCCAGCTTGGCCCAGTTCCCTCCTTCAGGTGGGGCAGGCAGCTGTGTGCCCTCCAGGTGAGAGAGGCTGGTCCACCAGGCTGGAATGGGGTCCCAAATCACTCTTCCAGGCAGGCAGCTGCGGTCTAGTTTGTAATTTTAATTAGTCTTTGATTGTTGTGCTTAGTGTTGTCTAATAGCTGTTAGATGAATTTTCTGTTTTGTTTTCTCACTATTTTTAAGGTTTTCTGAGTAATTCAACATAATTTACCACTCAGTCCTTTATTTCAGTCTTTTGTCTTCATATTGGTCAATTCTGTACTGTATCAACTTTTATATCCAATCTTTCTGTCTGATACTTTTTTGTGGAGTTTATATCTCTGGTAAATTTGTCATTAATGCTTTGAACCATTGTTGTTAGTTCTTGTATATTTGTTTCTCCTGTATCCTCATTGGCCATTTTGTATGGTAATTCCATGAAATTATGGGCAACATCCTATTTGAATTTCCCAGTTTTCCTTACCTCTTTTTAAATCGACTTGTAAAACTTTACTACATGGTATTTTCTTTCCATTCCATTAGTGCTTTCTGGATCTGCACTGGGAGATTTAAGAGAATTTGTGGGCCTTTAGTTGCATTGTTTTAAGATTGAGATCAAGTAGGATGAGGAGAGATTGTAGTTGATATCAATACTGAAGAGCAACTGAGACCACTGAGGCAGGCAGAGTTGAAGCAAAAGGTGGTGCTTTATTATTGCAGGCTCAGTACAGTTGAGCCAAGGGCAGAAAGCCTGTTGGCCTGAGCAAGGAGCCTATTTTATAGCATTTAGGTCAGAGAGGGGGTCCTGTGAAGGGTGGTGGAAATTTTTGAGCTTTCTCAGGCAGAGGTGCAGAATGTCGCTTATAGTTTGGTACACCTGACTGGGGCACAGGATGTCTTCTGTGAGTTCTTCTGTGCATGGCAAAACGGCTATTTGTTCCTGCAGCATGGGTAAGGGTGTTGCTGATGTAATAAGCATTGGAGACTTTTTCTGTTTTGTTCCAGAGAGGTCTACTAGGGACCTGAAAAATATCTTTTTAGTTAGATATGGAATTCTTGTCAGAGTTGTATTTACTTCATCGGGTATTTAATTTAATGACTTGAACCCAGTCACTGTGTTTTGAGGAAAGAATTACCATTTGTTATAATAGCATCAACAGATCCACTCATGCTTGGATGTTTGTATCTTACATTTCTATTTTCACTGATTATCAATACTCTTTGCCATCTATATTCTGTTATTCTCAGCAGCTGGCCTGTTATGTGGAAGGAGAAATGAAGAGAAGGAATGGGAGATGGCTGAAGGAGACCATAAGTCAGTAGGAGGAAAGGCAGGAAAATCATAAAAGGTAGAAAAAAGAGGAATTCAGATTTCATTGAAGGAACTTTATTTGGCTAGACCATTGGTATCCAGAGTTTTAAGAGGATATTTATGGGGGCCAGAATGGGATATGGAACGAGCACCTGTCAAGGTCTTTGTGTACCTGTCGAGTGGAGAAGAGGCAGGGAAGCCAGGGGGCTAAGGGTGAGCCGAAAAAGAGCGAAAGGAACAGAATAGTGAGGGCAGAAGGTTCATATGAGAGAAGCTGGGGAAACCAAACAAGGCCACAGTACAGCAAATGAAAAACTTGAAAAGAATTTTTAAAATGCAAGAAAACAATAAAAAATTAAGAAAATATTATTGCTACTGAAGCTTGAATTGAAGAAACAAAATAGGTAGACAAAAAGTGAGGAATAGAACAAACAGCAACTAAATCAAAGCAAAAAAAAAAAAAAAGCCTGTGTGTTCCCGCATTTCTTTTCTTTCCTTAGTTGAGGCCTGATTCTAGGCAGCCGCACCAATTTCCCCACTTTTCTTTTGCCCTCAAAACCTGAATCTGAATTAACCCAGTCTCAAGGATTCTCCTTTCCAGTCAACAGGCAGAATCAAAAGCTGTCTCTCGCTCTGGCTTAGGGACTCTCCCACCGCAGGCCTGAAGGGTAGACATAGGGATCTCTGGCAGTTGGCAGGGATGTCCCCATGGGGATCTGCAGAAGTCAGTGAGCGGGTCATGTGCCTGTTCTCTCGTCCTCTCTGCCCAGGTTAGGGGTAGGGGTGGGGATGGAATGGGCGTGGGCATGGGCGTGGCCCTGTGGTGGTGATGGGAGGTGCTTTTCTTGCCTGCAGGAACGCTAGCAAGTATGCCACTGGCCTGCAGCACTCCCCAGTGTTTGGGTGGAAAGCGGTGGGAGCACGGTGCCATTACTACGCGCAGTCTGCCCCTCTGCAGTGCTCCATCTTTTAGGCTGCTTGGAAACTCTCCTGATCGCTTCTCCCCAGAGGCAGGAGCTGGAGCAGTGTGGACCAGCTGTTTCCGCGCACTGCCCGTTTCAGTGATCCAGATGTTTACTTTGATCTACATATATTGTCTTTCTGGTATTTTGTTTGTTTGTTTCCTGTTTCCAGGTGTAAGCCCCTCTCCCACTACAGAGTACCTATGGGTTCAGTGAACTCTCTCTGAGCGCTTCTGATGCAGCTCCGCCTCCAGGCAATCATATTGCATTTGCCCAGCAATGCATTTTTAAAAGAGAAAAAGGAATGTATGTTCTTGGGTAGCAATGCTTAACATTGCAAAAATAGGCATTTTATTTATGACTATCTAAAATTTCATTGTTCCCAATTTAAAGTTCAGATGGACATCAAGAAATAGGCTGCTTTGAGGCTTATATGACTAAAAATAAACATAAGACATGGATATTCGGGCAAACAGAGACAAATTAGAGCAATTATACTACTGGACAATAGACTTACGAATCGTAACTGAAATATGTGGAAATGAACTAAAACACAACGATTGACTGAACATTGCATCCTCCCCAAATTCGGATGTTGAAATCCAGTCTCTAACGTGCTGGTGCATGAGAAGTGGAACCTTCAGGAGGCAATTGGATGATGATGGCTGCACACTCTTGAATGAAATTAGTGCCTTATGAACAAGGCTTCGAAGGAGTTTATTAACCTCTTCTGCCATTTAAAAACACATAGAAGGCATCATCTGTGAGGAATAAGCCCCCAGGAGACTTTGAATCTACTGGAACCTTTATCTTTAACTTCCCAGCTTCTAAAATAGTGAACACTAAGCTGGTTGTAAATTACCTAATCTAATCACTTGTTACAATGGCCTGAATGGACTAACAGAAATGGGTAATGTGATTTGATGGCATTTATAATAAATATTTCTTTGAGATAAGTGGTAAGTATAAGGTAACCACTGAAATTCACAGTGGTTGTAGAGGTCATATGATTTAGATGAAATAATTTTAAGAAGCGTGGCATAGTTGGGTTTATTTTAAATGTTTTAGAAAGATTAACAAAAGTAAATAATATGCAAAAGCAACCAGCAGTTAAATCAAGGAGCCAGAAGGCTCCTATCACAGCCCTTAAGGGAATATTCTAATTTTAGTAATCTGAGAAGAAATAACAGAAAATCAGGCCCAAAATATTGCATGCGGGCAAAATGTCAAAGGGTATAGACTGTAAAAATCTCAATGATTTCTTTCAAAGTAAAAACCTGATAGGAAAGTGATTGAAGTCTGACATGAAGGTGAAACCACAGATGTGAAAGAGCCAAAAAAACTATAATTTTAGATTTGCCTAAACTAACTGGGTTTTCAAATTTTCCTTTTACTAGTTTTATAAAGAATAAAACCTTTCTATTTTATTGCTAGGTGACTTGCAAAAAAATCACATTGTACTCTGGATGTTTTTCTAAGTTTTACTGACTCAAGGGTGATGATCATTCAGGTCTCAAGATTCCTAATAATCTGCAGGGGAGAAATCTTATAGCAAACTGAATTGCAAGACTTGTTTACTGTATTAGGAACTAATGGAATAATAGAATTTGGAGTATATCTTTAAGAATTTGACACTGGGGATTGAAGAAAAGACTGGTAATCCATTGATATAGGGCAAGCCATCCATTGCCTGGTGTTCATTATTTTGGCAAGGTGACTAGTACAAGTTTGTTGTGATGGCTTCCTGAACACTGGACATAATCATGACCTTTCCTTAATGTTGGAAAAATGACAGAAAACTTTTTATATAGTATTGAGGAAGAGGCAGAAGATTAGGAGTTCTGGGAAGAAGGAATATTAGAATAGGTATACAATGTCAGACCTGAAAAATCCACCTTCCCATGTTCCTCTAGAAGACTCAAAACATATTTTTTTCTCTAAGGCATTAAGAAATGTACTTGTGAACAGTGGCACTAGATTATTTAATAAGATTATATTTGGTTTTTTGTAAGATGAAGAAGATGAGTAGAATTTGTTGCTGTAAAGCTGAGTTCTCTAGTATCAGTGGAATGATGAAATTACAAAATGGTGGAGACAAAATTGAACACTTAAATATAGAAAGCAAATTAGTTATAATTATTGTAATGGACAGCAAAGGCAGAGGGAACCAATAAATCTGATCATTTGGAAACTTCAGTTTTGACAAATAAGACAGTGTTGAGTTGAGAAACATGAAAGACTACCAAGAATGTTACTGAGCAACCAAGACTCAAGAACTGCTGAATAGGAAATTACATATGCTACCACAATGGAAAATTATCATCTGCTGCCCAAACTAGCCTAATTTAATTCACAAACTCGGAGTCCTTTAATTTGTAAAAACATGGTGGACTAGGGAAAAGAATTTGCAACATATGATAGACAAGTGTATACAATAACAATTTCCCAGTTCTTTCCCTATAGGACATATTTTATGATAATTTCTCTAGTTCTATAGAGTTCATTTGGAATTAATATACATAGCGGCTGTGAGAATAATCACACTGGTTTCCTAAAGTGTGAAATAAGAGACATCATACTATAAAATGTCAAGTGAAAAACTCAGAAAATACTGAAGACTATTTTACCCCTGCCGAGATATAAATCATAAACACTAATGTCTTCTGGAAAGAAATGCCACATATTTTCATATTATTTAATCAACCTTTATGGGTCTTCCAAAAAATGAAAAATGAAAAGGACAATGAAAATTGACAATCATAAATTCAACCAGTTGATGGTCTCAATTTCAACTTCCGTTTGGGATTTTCATTTGAGCAGATCATTAAAGTTGCTGAAATTTTCTATGTGGTCATTGATCTGGCAAATGTTTTCTTTTTGTTTTTCAATAGAGAAACTCAGTGTATGCTTTTCCTGTACATAAAAAGGTAAACGTCACCTCATCCCTGTCCTGAACAAGGAATATGCTAACGTTTCCCACTCTATCATAATGTAGTTTATAGGATGTTAACTGGTGCTCCATAGCACATTGTCTTTGTTCACTATGTTGACAACAGTGTACTAAAAAACCCGATGAAATGAAAAGTAAAAGTGTTCTAGCTGCACCAATAACACATACATGCTAGAAAGCAGGAAACTAGCTAATCAAGATTTAAGGATCTGTCACATTAAGGAAGTTTTAGGGTCCGGTATCTGAATGCTGAGATAGACTCTCAAAGGTAAAAGAGATTATTTATACTTTACCACTTTTTTCCACTACAAAAATGTAAAGTTTTTTTTTTGAGTATCTTTAGATTTTAGAAGTAATCTACTTACTCTCCACATTATATTTTTATAAATACATTATATGTATATGAAAATATTTATCTGTAAAATATGTACCCTTTATATATAAATGTATATGCATTGTATAAATTAAGATATACAAAGTACTAATGTATTTTATGTCTATTTCTATAAAATTCTATTTCTATAAATCTAGTGGTATCCTCATCTTCAATGGATAAAGATACTGTTTGGTCATTGGCCAGATCAAAGAGTCACAGGCTTTCTGCAGCTACTTAAGTGCTACTGACCTTTTTAGAGCCAGAGAAACTGATCACAAGGCACAAAAAAGACTAAATGGAAAGAGCTGCCCATTAAAAGCAGTGTTTTCAAATTCAGAATAGGGTTTGACGGACATATTGGCAATCCATTGTTTGATGGAAATAGCACATTCAAGTTGGGGTCTGAGAAGATCTACAAGACATGAGAATATTCCATGAGCAGGAAACACAGACTCACATGCGGCCTGCTTTTATACCTAGATGTCTCTCTCTAAACTTTCACTTAGGGTGATACCAGAGGTTTCCTTTGATCATTCGTGGAAGAAGTAGAATACCAGGAATTATAGTGAATCTATTCTTCATGGGCGACAATTACGCTAATAAGAGACGGAATTTGATGAGCATACATTTCTCTTCACAGAAACAAAGTCATTAGACACATTTTATGTGAATTTTCAGGACCTTCCTGAGGAGTCAAGTAACCAGTCACACTTTAGAACAGCGGTCTTCACTCACTGTCTTGTTCTGTTTCTCCCTCCTTCCTACTACACTTCTCTTTTTCCTCATTGCTGTTTTTGGGAATCATAGTCACTAATAAAGAAGAAGGAAATAAGCCCTTTGGCTTAGGCTCTGATTCTGAGAAACTCATGGTGTGGAAAAGATTGTAAAAGAGATTTGGGGCAAAGGGTATGAAGTGTGGATATTCACTATATGAAAAACTATTGAGCCTCATTCATTTTAAGTGTACTGCAAAGGTTAAAATAGGAAAACTTTTGTATAGGTGAGATTGAGTGTATTTTGATGCCATATTATATCACCAAAATTGTAAGGAATCTTAGATTTATATTTTGCAAGTTGGAGCAACCATTGACACAGACCTAGTATTAGCTGGCTTTTGCTGCTGTAATGCTACTCTCTCTCTCTCTCTCTCTCTCTCTCTCTCTCTCTCTCTCTCTCTCTCTGTCTTTCTCTCTCTCTCTCGCCTCAAATCTCCCAGATCCTAGTGGTTTACAACAACAAACATTTATTTCATTGTCATTGTTGTGCAGGCCAGTTGTGGTTGGCTAAAGCTGGCTGAATGTCATAGAAGGTAGGGAGGATATAGATCTACAGGTTTTAGTTCAGATTTACGTGAGCTCCGTGCCTCTTCATTCTAGGTCTGTGGTGGCTAATTACTAATTAACTTGAGTGGCAATACCCAACTGAATTGAGTCAGCATGGTTCTGGGTGAGGAAGATCCACCTGAGGATTATTGTTGCAGGGCATAAAAGGAGGATGGGAGGACAGGATTTCATGCTGATTTTTCTGGAGAAGCTTCTTTTCAGCAGTTTTCCTTCCAAGGAGTCTTAGCTGTTTTCTTTCTTTGGGGGAGCTTCAATCCTTGTCTTCATCTTGGATGCTGTATCCTGACTTTCAGTGCAGATCTTTCAGCTTTCTGACACAGGTCCTTTACCCTCCCAGCACAGGATTTCAACACCGGCCCTTGGGCCTTTCTGGTTCTGGTCCATTGGTTTTGGCAGATTAAAATAGTACTGGGAATTATGCCATACTTTGTAAGGTCTAAACTAAGAAATGAAATGCTGTTAACTTGTGATCACATCCTGCTAGTTCAATCAAGTCATATGGTCAAGACCAAAGTCAGTAGAGTGGAAGAGTATATATGACCATCAATATTTGAGAAAAATAATGAATATTTGCTGAAAAATAATAATACAATCTATTACAATTTCCATGAAATATGATAATCTGTAGTTGTATTAGAGACATCATATTGATAGTGATTATATCACTACTGTCAACATTGAGGCAGGAATTCTATGCATAAGATAGTACCCTAGAAGTGTTTGGCACATATATGAGATTATATATCTAAATTCTATCAACAGACGATTTGTAAAGTAAATGAAGTTACATCATTCAATAGAATATATAAACCTATTAACAATAATGAGGCAGTGCCATACACATACTTTTGGAAGAATTGCCAGGATATATTGTCAGTGTAAACCCAAGATATGAAAAACTATACAGAGTTTCTGTAATTGTGGAAAAATATAAATACACATGGATGAAGATGAGTGGCTACGGGAACCACTCTACTTTCTTTTCTCTATATTTCATTTTAATTGTTTTTTTAAAATTTATTTTAAAGAGAATAAAACAGAATAAAACCAATCAAAACAAACCAGTGTAAGAGGTACAGCACTTCAAAACATTATGAGATTAACAGTAGTTACTGTAATGCCTTTTGATGTCTTCAAAATAACTGCAGATAACTTTAGTCATAGTAAAAATCAAACAGTAGAGAATAGAATAGAAATAATAAAAACAAAGCAATGAATCCAATAAAGGATTTCAAAACAAGTGAACAGTAAATCCAAAATTGCTATCACAATATATCTTGCTACTCTTGAACTAGCTGCTCCTGCCATCAGATTTAACATAAACAAAACAAAAAAGAATAAGGCCCAACCCAACAAAATAATGGGAACAAGATAGGACTTCAAAACAAGACCACAGGCAATCAACAATGGCTACATCCTTTAGAAGGAGATCTTCCTCTAGAAGATATATGGCATATTGATACCTTCTGAACCTATGATCAGACTACTGGCCCTAGACCTGCAATGTTAGTGAAACACAAAAGCACCACAGGCATCCAATTGCATTTCACCTCAATACCTATCATCACAGCCTGCTTTTCTCTGGATAACCAGGTTGCTTGTCGGGGGTGGAGTCTGACTGTTGGCAGTCCGCCAGCGGCCTGCATATGGCACTGGTTCCCAGCCTGGACTTGTTTGCTGGTGCAGCCTTGTTTTCTCTCGTGGCAGTAAGCCAATGGCGTTGACTCACGGGGAGAGATTTAGAGCTAGCTGTTCCCAGTCCCGAGGTGGCCTGTACATGGTGCTGGGTCTATATTTCATTTTTTAAAATATTGAATTTGTTGTAAAATATGATTTTATTCCTTAAACAAAATAAACAGGAAATATACAAGTCTATAATGTACAATTCTTCTAGTTTTTCACTGCTCTATAATTGTTGATAGTTCAGTATTGTCTAAGTGGCCAAATTTTTATGTCCTTTTTCTTTTTTTCTTCTCTATGTGAAGATGTGAAATTTTTAGAAAACTCAACTCCGTTTGTAAACTATTACTACATCAGGTAAACCTGTTTGTGCCTCTGTGTTGATTTATACAACACTCCATTCTTGCCTTTGAGAAGCTCTCTACTATCTAGTGGTCTCCTCTCTCATTGTGTCTTAGAAAAGGAAAATTTACCTTGTGGGACACATTTCTAAACCCACCTTTATTGTTTTTTCAAACATTTCAAATTAGGATAGGCAGTTTATTTTTAAAAGATTTTGGCCCTTTAATTATTGGTGAGTTGGAGAGGTCTCATCTGGGCTCAAGATTTTGCCATCTTCTGACTCCTTTGTTTGATTGCCTTCTCTTTTATACTCACCTATTTCTTTCTAAATTTTTTGCCCAAATCCCAAAGGATTACAAGTTTATGCCTAACCTAGGCAATTCAGTGATTTAGCAAGACAGTTTCTCAAAACATAAATAAGACTGGGGATACAGCACAGTGTGAAGGACTGGGGTTCGATCCCTAGTATGGCAATAAATAAATTTAGATAAGTGATGATCATTTGCTGTAGAAAAGTGAGTATCTGTCTTGTTTTCCATTGATATGCAGAATAAATCACTGAGGAGAAATTATCAAACAAGTGAAACAAACATGAAGCCCCCAAACATGTACAAAACAAATGTTAGACAATTTACCTTTTAGGGGTAAGGACTGAATAGAGAATACATTCATTTCCATTTTGAGACTTAAAGTCCCTTGCAAAAAAGACAGCAAGAGTCACCAAAAGGAAAATTGATTGAGACTACAGGCTTGTAAAATCTGGCCAAATTGGAACAGTGAGTATCTCTGGAAATGAAGACCAAGTGTCAGCAGGAAGTGTAATGAGTTACAAACTTGGGTGAACCTTGCATTGAAAGTTGCATATCCAAGTGTAACAGAGTCATCATCCTTCTTCAAAGAATCTCAGCAATGGAAAATGACATTAAACCACACATACCTGCAAGAATAACAGAGACAGAAGCAAAAATATTTCTTACATGCAAATGAGAAGAATTTTAAAAGAAATTCAGATGACTTCTCAGGCCCAGCTAGAGTCTGATGAAATATGAGCAAGCGAAAATTGACTTCTTGTATAATAGGCTGCACATCGTTTTCCTGGAGTGGGAAACTCATTTATAAGACTTTTGAGCTCTCGGCTCAGCTGTGGATATAGTGGTTCAAGCAATTAATGTGAATATTGTTTTAGTCAGTTTGGACTACTATAGCAAAATACCATAAACTGGGTGGCTTGTAAGAAATGTAAATCTATTTCTTACAGTTCTGAAGGGTGGTATAACCAGTTAAGTTGCCTTTTCTGAGTTCTTGTCCTGAGATATCAAATAAGGACACAACCTAACAGAAAGAGGTAGAGAAGTGATAAAGGTATGGCTTATTAGAACAGAGAAAAATTCTCACTAGATGAGGGTGACCCAAGGATGCCAAAGAAGCACCTGAATCTAAAAGTTTACAGGCAGCAAGAGAATGTGTAAAAACCCTGGTTTGCCTGTGTGCACTGTGGTTTTGTTGCTATTTTGGCAGGCCTCAAATTGCCTGCCAGTGGATTCTATCAGCTCTTTGTCTTTTGCAGTTCTGCTTTTCCTTGAGGCTTATCTCTATCTTTCCTTCAGGTTACTTTATTTACTCAGTTTTTCTGTGCCTTTGCTCTTTTTCCTTTTATCTTCTGGTCTCACTGGGAAGTTCAAGATCAAGGCATTAGATATTTAAAGCATCCTTCTTGGTTTGTAGCCCATATTTTCTTGCTACCTCCTCATACAATGAAGGAAGCAAATGGCCTTCTAGAGTCTGTTTTAAGATTACTAATCTGAATTATGAGGCTGTATTATTATGGTCTAAGCACTACCTGGATACCTCATATTTCTTAATGTTCGCTGATGGGGTCCCAGAGACTTCTTTCCAAGTTTTTGATGTCCCAAACAAAGATTTGGACAAGACACCCAAGAAAAACAGCAAGGGTGTAATTTTATTGTAGGCAGGAAAAAAAGTAGATTCTACAAGGTTAGAATGAGCTGGTTAAAAGGGTGTACAGTACTCCTGAGGATAAAGAGAAAGGAGTCTTTAGTGTCCAAAACACTTGGATTGGCCTTTACCTCATATATATATATATGGTTCTGAGACTGTTGTCCTAACAAAAACTCACATGGCCTCAAGCCAGTTATGAACTATCCTGTGGAAAATTTTGTTTGGCTTCTTGCCAGATATAAATGAACAATCAGAGATGATGTCTTTTGATTTACCATGCCCATATGTAAATGAAGTTTTGAGAACAGCATCTTCTGATTGGTCCGGGAACCGTGCCAGATTCTAATGAAGGACTGAGAATGCAGCTTTCAGAGGGAATCCTTGCAAGGTATTCAGGAGCACTAAGCCTGGTGTGATTGTGGGTCCAGTGTTCTGTGGATGCTTTCTCTTTGGGTTTCTCCCTCAGTCTGTTAGTCATGGGACCTTTGACACATCCCATGCCCTTGATAGTCTGGTTTGCTCCCTCTCAAGTCTCCTACTTTTCTAATATCATTATCTTGGGGGTTAGGATTTCAATGTATACTTTGAATTGTGACATAAATATTCAGGCCAGCCAGTGTTATCAGACCTTAAAGTCTACACTGTTCGCTAGTCAAAGACCCAGGAGGAAGAACTTAGTGGATAGAAATAGATTTATTCAAACATGGCCCTGAAGGAGATAGAAGGGTTTCTTTGTTACATCAGAACTCTATGTTAGAGATTCCAGGAATGTGTAGACCATTATGGGACAAAGGGGCAGGGAATCCCTAGATGGGCAAGGAATCATCCGTCAGAGTATTGCATTCCTCTCTTCCTTTTCCTCACTGAAATGAACTTGGATCTCAACTTATTGGGGTTAATATTTTCAGTTTCTTTTTCAGATAAATACATTACTTTTATGCAAGTCAATTCATATATGCAGAGGAGAAGAGGGACATTACAGAGATCTCTCTTTGGAATTTAGAATACTATGTAAAAGAAATGTGTCTTTTAAAGATTAGGGGAAAAAAACTGGGGAGGGAAGGAATTGAGTTAAAAACTTTTCCCTGAAAGTAGCTTGTTTACACTAGCAAATACTAAAATACTAAAACACTAGCAAATACTAAATCAAAACTATTAAGATTAAGCAACAACAGTGTGTTGCACCACTACAGATACTATGCTAAATAAAAATCACATCCTGGAACAGGTGCCTGATGTCAGTGTTATCAGTTTCTGAAACCCAAACCGGGTCCTTTTAGAAACTCTTAGAATTGTGAAACCAATTATAAGGCGAAGAGTGAATTGAACACCAAAGATGTATTCTTTGCAAGAACAGGAGAAATAGGAGTTAAACTCACAAATCAATTTCTTAATCTGTTGGAGGTTAGAGCTTATGGATATGGAATGAAAGAAGAAGAGGAAGAATTGATAAGGCAGAGCAATATTTATATTAGTTTTAGAAATGAGTAGAGATTTTCTCTGAATTTTGGTATTGCCTTTTAGTTTCTTTTATGGTTTATTTGTTTACTGTCATGACAATTTTCAACTGGCATGACATTGGGAAGTGTGCCATTCAGCGAGTTAATGGAGCGTCATGAAGTCAGGAGTTGCCCAGTTGTCACCCCAGGAGCCTTCTTAGATTAAACCAGTTTTGACTAACCTATCCACAGAAGGCCCATGGCATCTTGTCCAAAAACATAAAATTAAATATGGGTAGAAATTAATCTAGGTTGTCTACAGTGAAGATTAGGATGGGATAACATTAGCAGCAAAGCTAGACAACAGTTTGGAAAAATGTCCACTGCACTTACTAGGTAAGCAACAGGGGCATCTCTGTGGGTAAACTACTACCTTAATATGCTTTCAGAGCTGCCCTTTATTTTTATTTTAGCTGAGACTCTTTGGAAGAACTTGTGCAAAAACACGCAAGGTCACCAAGTCATGTTTACTCATTCTTTAGGTGACTTAGAATAGCCATGATTCTTATTTTGGGGCACTGGAATGAAACACAGGGATAGTCTACCACTGAGCAATAGTCTCAGCCATTTTTATTTTTATTTGGACAAAGAGTCTTGTTAAATTTTTGCTAAATTGCCCAGACTGGCCTTGAACTTGTGATCCTGCCGCCTCAGCCTCCAACATATCTGGGATTATAGACTCTCCCTCACTATTGTGTTTAAACTTGGCTCATTATAACTTCAAAATGAACACACCTAGAAGTACTTGCATTTTCCTTCTGTATAAAGGAAGCATTTCTGTGTCGGCACACTTAGAAATATGGGTGTCATTTTTCTTGAACCATGACCTTAAACTGAGCATGTTCAGGAATGTGCCAGCCTCCAATGTTTTTTTTCTTTACTATATAAATACACACAGGCTTCCTGAATAAAATCTCTAGACCTTCATTTCTCTGGGAGAGTATTGCTGTCCAAATAATCCCAGGGCTCTATTTCCACTCTAACTAATCAATGTTTACCACTCTTTTATCTTCTGATTGTCCTTTTTGAATCTGCACTGCAGAACTGGAGTGAAGATTATTTTTATAATGAAAATTGGGATAAGGAAGGCGTATGTTATTTCCATTAATCTTATAAGTCTATAAATAAGAGGGGTGGGGTAATTCAAAATGAGACACTTCTAGGACAGAAAGGCTGTCTGGTTTCCCAATTGGTTCAAGTTGTAAGAATAACATGGTGGTACCTATGCAGCCAGGATAGGTCTTGGGTTAAGGTTTTGACATACACTTAGAGATGTGAAAGGCTTAGTTGAAGTTTTGGGCCTGCAGTTCTTAATTGGATAACCTCTTCCATTTCCCCTCCCTTCCATCCTCTTGTCCTTGTAGTTAAATTTTGGGTGGCTCAGATTTTTTTTCCTATCAATTTATGTAGTTCTATTCATTTAATCCTTAAAAAGTGAATATAGGTTGCAATCTAATTATCATTTAACCTGAATCCCAAGAAATGTTTTGGATCATATGTACTCATGATATCAGTAATCCTCAAAACCTTTAATTCATTTTAATTAAGTCATCAAAGGATTTGGTTGAAATGCAACTGTTTTCTAAATTACAGTTTGAATGTAAGTTGATTAAATAAGTCAATACTGTAGAGAGAAAGTATACAGAATTCCAATACAGTAGATTGATGATAAAAGAATGAGTGAGATTTAACTAGGAAAGAAAGAGCAGTTTTTAAAAGTACATTGTTATACAGAATATATACTAAAGCTTTAGAAATAAGGCCTGAGGGATTATAAGAAATAACTCATGGTGAAAATATTTTTTTACTCCGGTTTGCATGTTTTACAGTAATACAGTGATATACAAAACAAAGACGCAGCAATTGTATTGTGAGGTCAATGTATTGAGAGTAAAAGCCGACAAGGAGACCTTGAGTCTTAAATGGAGCTGTGGTCTGAGATCCTAGAAGCCTTGAGAAACGGTCTGGAAGGTGGCCAAGCGATGAGCGCTGCAGCAGGTGCCCAGCACACTGACAGGAGGATAAAGTACAGAAAACAGTGATGATGTAAACCTGCTTTCCCCACAGTTTTTTTCCTTTTCTGACCACGAAACAACTTTGTTTTCTCTGACTTCAGGAGGAAGACTATGTCTACTTAATTCTGTAAACAGAGAATGCTGTTCATCAAAACTGTTTGGATTTTACTTATGCCAGTAGCTAGAATTTAAAGGATATAATTGGCTGTCAGAAAAGTGAAAGCTGAGTGCAGAAAAACTATATATGGCTGAACTGACGTTCTATACAGCACCTGAGGTTTCAGCCTTCTGCAGTAGGAAGATGTTAGTAGGCCAGGAACATATATCTTAGTGATTTTCATAACCTGGCTAACTTTAAAGATACCACTGCTTGCGCCTCACATTGGAGCAGTTAACCACAGATCTTTGGCAACGAACCTCACTTGGCATTTAAAGAAGCTACATCTCTGCTGGGACTTAATTAGAAACGTGGACTTGAGCATTTTTGCCTGACATGTATTGACGTTAACGTACCTTTATTTTCATTGGGACTGTGCTGATGTTTTATTCTTATTTCTGATTCTGTGTATGATGAACTTACTGTATCTCAACTGTCTCCTTTCTTCTCTACTTGTTTTTCTAATACCTTCTCTCTCGGGGGGATACTTTTTTACACTATTGATTTCAGGGGTGACTATGTGACTTTAGTCGGTTGTGAAAATGATGAATTTAGTTTAGGCCTAAAGAGGCAGGGGAAGTGACCACCAAGATGTCTATTCTGTGAGAAGAGCATGCCCTGCTTAAGCGTTAGTCTTTTAGGGATGAAACTCTGTGGAGGAACAAATAGAAAATCTACAGTCTAGCGTCATCCAGCTAAATTAGTCTAAAGGTGCCTAATATCAGCCAGTTGACCTACAGTGCTATAGATCTGGAAAACAAATTCTTTCTTTAATCCTCTGAATTGTGGAGTTTTGTTAATTCAACATTATTATAGGAAATATCTAGATAACACAAGTATTTGTGCTCGTAAAGTATTTGTTAAGTTAATCTTTTTTTATTTAGAGCTCCTTTATATTGGCTGATTTATTTTAAAAAGCAGAAATCATATTTCAAAAGGTTTAGGATGAAAAAGTTCAATGGCAATTAGAATTTAGAAGGGTTTAATGGATTGTGTCTTCATGGTCTGTTAGTCTTCTGCCCATTTTTTTAAAGGATAAATGACTACTAGGGAGTATCTCAAAACTGAATTTTCCAGTAACCACAGAGATATCTGATTTTTATCAAGACTGTTATGAGAAGTGTATTGTGAGGACCACGTGGATGACATTCCTTTAACAAAGAGCAGCTACCTCTACTTTGGCTAACCCTGGCCCTATCTCCATGCACTGATATGTAGAGAGCTGGCTAAGCCATTTCCTTTTCAACTGATGCTAACAGTGTAAATTGGGCTGAGTGCTGACGCATGATCTTTGAAGCTGGGGGATAGCTGCTGTTTCCCCATGAATGAGCTGGGTGGGATGAAAAGCCAGTGCTGCAGGGCTGTAAACTGGGTTCCAGCCTCCAGATAAGAGGCTTTGAGTTTGCACATCAGAGCTTAAGCCCCACCCCCTAAACATTAAACGCCACCTCACTTGTGTTGTGCAGTTTGGTCTTTCTGCATATCCTTCTTTTTGCATATTGCAGAGGTTCTTTCAGGCCTCCTACATACCCCAGATCACAGGACTCAGGTATTTCCCACCATTCTCATAGTCACTCATCCTCACGCCACTCCTTTCTTCATGAATAACAAAAAATCAGAGTTAGGCCCTGGATCAAGGCCTTTGTTCCAATGAATCTTCATCTTGCCCAGACAAAGGACCTCTTGGTTCCTCAGAAGTATATATTTATGTCTTAGTGTCTTTATTCTCAGTGGGTCATACCGGAAGAGTAAATTGGGATCAACTCTCTAGAATTCCAGTAACTATTCCATGAGATTACAAATATAAACTTCCCAGACTGTGAAAAAGTGTGAGCAGGCTTTCTATGGCATATATCTGCTCAACATTTACAATAAAAAAAATCAAACTTTGTGAAAGTGTGAAAATACATTACTTGCACTTCTAAGATTTAGAGTGGGTAGTTAAGAGGATCCAGTTTATCACTTTAGAAATCTATGTGCTGAGTCATTGCCATAAATTTTATTATAAATGCTTAGATACTATAGTAATATATAGGTAGAACTTCCTGAGTAATACTTGACTTAGGAGGAAGAATTAATGAGTAGAAATCCTTGAAGTGCTAACCTTTTGTAATGTATGAGGAAGTTACAGATAATTGGCTAAGCAATCACCTTTTAAGAAAGAAGATCCCTAGTCAGAAAGCAAAATGTCTTAATCTCAATTAAATTGTTTTTCTGAAGTTCTTTTTCATAATAAAATATACTTAGACTCACTTCAGAAAGTGTTTTAGTTCTTCTTAATGTAACATTTTCATTTCTAAGATACTTTTCTCCACTACTTCTTTTTTTTTTTTTCGTCTTTTTCCTTTTTATCGGTACCAAGGATCGAACTCACGACTGCCTGCTTGCAATGCAGGCGCTTATGCCGCTGAGCTAAATCCCCAGCCCCTTTCTCCACTTCTTCCTTAAAATAATTATGCATTGTTTTATATGTGTATTGTTTTATATATATATATTTATATTATATTGTTTTATATATATATTTATAATATAAAATATAAATATATAAATATATTTAAAATATATTTAAATTTTTAAAGATATTTAAATTATTTAATTTAATTTAAATTATTTAAAATATATTTATGTATATATTTATATCTATTTATGTATATATTTATATATCTGCCTTTCGATGATCCATTAGTGATTAGTAAGGCATTTATTTAGTTGCATACAGCAGAGATATTACAGATATTATGGCTTTTTTTTTTTGTCTTTTTCGTTTTTGTCGGTACCAGGGATGGAACTCCCAACTGCACACTTGCAAGGCAGGCGCTTGTGCCGCTGAGCTAAATCCCCAGCCCCTACAGATATTATCTTTATATTATATGTAAAGCAGCATGCAATTATGTTGTCATTTCCTTTGTTTTGAAGCCTTCTATAAGAATGTATTAGATAAATGCAAATAAAACAGAAACATACCTTTTAAACCAAGGAAATGCCATTCATTAGTGATGCTATTTATAACAAAGGCAAAAATAACAGAATAATATAAAAATGCATTGTTTTCACAAATTGACTTGGTGTCCAGGTGTCTTTGTGAAAAAATATTAATTTTACAGTATCTTGGGGACCAAGTTGATGCTCCACACATAATCCACAGTGTCACAGATGTCCTTAGTAAACCACATTCCCAGTTGAAAAACTATCACACTTAATACAGCAGACTGTCACTCTGTGCTCACTGGGTTGCCAAAAGGTGCTAGCAGGGTTACCACTGTAACACCTTCCTCACCCTGGAGATGGGAGACAATAGACAATTCAAATTAGCTGGTAAGGCAAACAATAAGCAAATAGCATATTTGGATTCTAGCTATTTTTTTGAATCTATAGGACACATTGGCTAAAATGTCACTTTATACATTTGTGTGGGTCTGCTATTATTTATTATGATAAATTAAAACAATAATTAGGATGCTAATATTCTGCTGTAGTGGGTCAATAACTGGTGACCTATGACTGAATGTTACATACCATACTCTTTCTTTTGTGTTTACATTATTTTCATTTAAATTTAGTAAATACAAATATGCTATAAATGTGTGCCAGATTTAGATTCCCACAAATCCAATATCACCAGAAAAATCATCTGAGTACGAAAGATGTAGGTTTGATGACAAAAAGTTGTAAATCCAAAGGCAAAGGTGAAGTAAACTGTCACTATAAAACAACCTAGGGGCAGTGAGATCAAAGGAACTATAACTGACGAGATGCACCCTTCTTTAGGTTCTGTTCCTTTTTGGTGACAGAACCATCTAAAACTTTTGAATTATGGATTAGTTGAATAAAGACATTGTTATGGATTGAGAACTGGTGGTCAACTTAACACCAGCTGGATTACATCAGCATGCATTGAGAGAAGATGCTCCACCTGAGGAAGGTTGCCAGGATAAATAGGTGGAGATGAAGGGAGGTGTTGAGGGTTGAGATGTTAAGGAGGCATTGTGAGTTCTCCTATGAGTTGCTGTCTGAGCTGTTGGTTCTCCTGGACAAGCTTTGGTCCTCACATCGAGCATTGCTTCCTGGCTCTGGAGGGGAAGACATGTGCTGCTTGGTCTCCAGGATGAACTCGTCATGCTGCTTCCTGGCACGTACCTGACTGTGCTTGTCGTCGGAGGAGCTTGGGGCTCTGTATTGCTGAGGACAGCTGTGGTGCCTTTTAGGATAGCCCTGGTCTTTGTTGTGAGCATGACTTCTCAGCTCCAGCGTAGAACCCTCATCCCACTAGCACAGCTCCTTCATCTTGCTGGTGTAGACTTTCTGGTTTCCACTGCTGACTCTTGGGCCTTCCCAGCACAGATCTGTAAAAGAGACTGGCATGAGTCCTTTTTGTGGGCTCTGGACCTCCAGTTGGACTCATGGGAGGCACTGTCCTGAGCTCTGGGTTTTTATCTGGACGCATGTGGGACATTGCTGTGGGGTTTAAGCTCTTGACTAAATAATCTATGTTTTTGGTGTTGCGGATAGATTTCCTGAATTTTCCTGTGTTAACTACAGGTGACCATTATAAAAACATGATAAACTCCATGTCCTAATCCTAGTTGTTTTCTGTCTACAACCCCTGACTACAATAGACATAACTGAATACAGATTCAATGGAATTCCTAGAACCTGTTATTTCTAGGGCGCTTATAGCATATACTCAGAAGATAATTTTAAAAGTTTGAGTTTCCATCTTTTTGTAGCATGGAGTATCTGTAGGTTTTATGGCGAGATAACAGCAATAGTCAGGAAAAAAAGCTGCCATTCACTTTTACTTTTGATTTCAAATGCCAGACACTTCAGGATAAAATACTGGTATTGACAAGATACAGGGTAAAGCAGCATAGCAGAAACATTCTTTTATCTTTCTCCATCTCACTATATCTTATTTAAAACTATGGGATAGAAAAATAGTCAAAAGGATATAGTATGAGCTATTAGATACTCCTTACTTCTGCATTCTGGACTATTTCTGTGGGGGCCACCCTGATCTGTATAATTTTATACATTCTATCCAGAGAACAGGCTTACAATTCTCTCTTTACAGAGTTTAGGGAGATTAAATTTATGTAAATATATAAGCCTAATACAAAATGAGTAATACATATTTAGGTGATGAAGACTCAGTGTAACTGTAGACATTCCAGGTATAAAAGGATTTTAATGAATTAAATGATTAGACTATGTAGAGTGAATTGTGAGAGTTGTGCAACCTAAGTGCAGAAGAGACACCAAGTTAGAAATCTTGTCTTAATAACTTGGTATTGTACAAATCCACCCAAAATTAAAGTCTTATGAAAAGGTTAAACATCAACTAATTGATATTACGTACTGCCAATACGTATTTAAATACAGTACTATGTATTATGTACTGCCAACAATACAGATGTTAGTATAAATTAGAGTTGTGCATTAGAATTTATAACTGATTCATACTCTGTATACATCATTGAATATATTCAAAAGTATATGCTCCCTCTCATCAATGTTATATACTCAATATGTAATTTGTCATTCAGTTCTTCAAATTACATATCTTTATTCTTTAAAGGATCTTGACATACACATAAAATAGATTTAGGAAATTAAATCCAAATATGTTATGTGAATTGAATAATAGTAGCTCCATAAATTTAAAATTTTTTATAATATATTTTATTAAATCATGTTATTTATTCAAAATAAAATTTTGCAATAAAAATGTTGAAAAAAACGTTCAATAGCAGGTTTTTCATCTATAGTATTTATAGACTGGATTAAATAAATTTTCAAATCTGTTCAACATCACACTATAAGATCATGACATGAATAATTAAAAGAAAACTTTAAAAAAATAATGAAAGAATAATAAAACCATGATATTATGTAGTCTTAAGGCCTGGTAAAGGCATTACTCACCCTCACTACTCAGGGTTTCAAAAGACTACTTGCAAGGCAGTTGAATAGAAACTAATATTCAGCACGTTTTTCTCTTACCACATTACAATTAAATGAACTACAGTGATTGATATAGTAGAAACAGTTGTGTGAGGTGAATATGCTGTAGATAGCTTCATGTATGTAAGAAGTACAGAAACTATTATTTATCAGTTTTTATCATATATAATACTTTACTATATGCATGTATGCTTATTCATTCTACCAGCCCTGTCAGCCTTGTTCCACTGACTGATAGGATGCAGCCATTCTTCTGCTGTCACCGATAATGGTGCAAGGATTAGCCTCACAATTCTGTATTATATATATATATATATATATATATATATATATTATATTTGTATGTATATATATGAATTGTATGAATTTCCTGACTTAAGAAGAAGCAAAACTAAATCTAATGGATAAAAAAGTAATTCTTAGAAATCTAAAAACATATTAAAATAAATGGGCCTTCTTGTATATGAAGTTGATAGCCTAACTGAAGCAGAAACATATTATTTTATGTGGCATTAACACATTGTATATTTTAAACAGTTCTATTGATGTGTGAATTACCTATAATAAAATCCAACCATTTGAAAATTAAATGTAAAAAATTTGATGAGTTCTGGTGAACACACATATTCATCCAACCCCTGCTATAGTCAATATGCAGACTCTTGCTAACTCAAAAAAATTCTCGCATTCCTCACAGAGCTCTTTCTTAATTCCTGATCCTTGATTGTTAATTCTGTCACTTTACTTTTTATAAAATGTCCTTCAAATATAATAATCATTTTTGTTGTATCCATTCAGCAAATTTTGTGTGTCCATTGAGCATATTTTAGTTTGTCTATGTAGATATCCATATTGATATTTTCTCTTTACTGAAGATTAGCATTCCTTTGTATGAATTGTTTCTAGGTTTGGATACTATGAATTATAATACCTTGAACACGTGGATAGAAAGAATTCTGTGTGGTAATATTATATTCTGTAAGGCCCTTTTACATCAGTATATTTTCAGATTTTGAGGGATTACATTTTTGCCCACTTGATTTAGCTTTGTGTAAACACATAGGAGGGAGATTTCTTAAATATTTCCAATGATTATGGTAAACATATGTTTAAACTTCTTAATAGACTGATAAACTTTTTTCCAAAGAAACTGATTCTGAATTTACACTAGCAACATATAATAATTTCAGTGACTTCACACTCTATCGCACTTGGTATTTAGTATTGTCAATATGTTTTTAAATTATAGCTACTAAGTTCAACCTGTTGCCATATTGCATTTTTGTTTTAATTTGCACTTACCTTGAAGACTAGAGATGTTGATCATTTTTTTTTCAATATTCTTAATGGTCATTCATATACTTTCTGTGGTAAGTTTCTGTTCTAGTTTCCCCTCACCACCATGTTTGAATTGGAATGCTTATATTTCTCTTATTAAGAGTTCTCTTTTACTTGTTAGATGTATGAAATCCTTATTGGTTAACTATGTTTTAAATAATTTCTCCAATCTGTGGCTTGTCTATTTGTTTTATCAGAGTACTTCATAGTGGACAAAAATTTCCTTTTGATGAAGTCCAATTTTTTGGTTCAACTCATGTTTTTTGCATCTTGTCTATCAAGCATGTGTCTTCAAAATTTCCTGCTATGTTTTCCTCTAAAATTTTTTTAATATATTACATTGCATATCTGACTTACATTGAGCTAATTTTTAAAAATACTTTGGGGCCATAGGTCTGCAGAGGAGGAGCTGGGCAGATCTGGGGTGCCCTCACCGGCCTCTCTGCGTGTCTGGAGGACTCTGGATATCTCTGCAACCAGGGAGGGTCCACAGGTTCCTGAAGCACTGCGGCCTGTGGTGAGTACCCTAACCCGGCTGCGATTGAAGAACTGTGGAGCTTCCAAGGGGCAGGTGGGCGCACAGTGTCCCTGAGGCCCAGCTTGTCTGGAACTGCGGAGTTCTGAGCAGGCAGAGGAGAGACACCGGTTCTGTAGGCCCAATGACTTGGGGTAGCGCGGTGCCAGAGTCTCAGTAGCTCCAAACATAGAAGGGGATTTTCAACAGATCCTGAGGAAGCTTTCAAATAACACTTGAAACACAGAAATATAGGAAAATGACAAAACGAAAGACCAAATTACAACCTCAAACCTCCAACCCATCTCAAGAAACCCTAGGAGCGATGTATATAGAAGAAAATATATCCCATCCACCTCATATATTGGACATAATAGCCACTGAAATTGACAGGCAACTCCAGGAAGCTTTAAAGAAATTCAAACTCGAAATAATCTCCCAGATAAAAGAAGAAATGATAAAAGAAATGAAAGAGATTCTAAATATATCTAAAGAAAACACAGATAAAAAATTGGAGGAACTAAACAAAAAGATAGAATCCCTAGACGAGCAATATAAGAAACAAACAGAATACATAATGCAGATGCACAGAGATATACAGGAAATAAAAAACTCCACTGAAAGTTGTAAAAACTGCCTTAATGAAAGTGAAGATAGAATTTCAGACCTTGAAGACAGGATTGCAGCTAGTGAACAGGAAAGGAAAGATCTTTTGAAAATAACAAGGAATCAGGAAACAACAATTCAACAACTGCAAGACGATGCAAAGAAGAATAACATAAGAATGATAGGGATTAATGAAAGAGAGGGAGACAACATGAAGGATGCCAGGAGGATATTTAGAGAAGTAATAGCTGAAAATTTCCCAAGCATGAGATCAGAAACTGACATCAGTATCAGTGAAGCATATAGAACTCCAAACAGTCATAACCAAAATAAAACTACACCCAGACATATAATAATCACCATCCCAGAAATCCAACACAAGAATAGATTATTAAAAGCTGTCAGAGAGAAAAGACAGATCACTTATAAAGGAAAACCTATCAGAATCACAGCAGACTTCTCAGCACAAACGATAAAGTCAAGAAGAGCATGGAGTGAAGTAATCCAGATCCTAAAGCAAAATGATTTCCAACCGAGACTGATATATCCTTCAAAACTATCATTCAAAATAGCTGGTGCAATACGATACTTCCATGACAAAGAACAGCTGAAGAACTTCATGAACACCAAACCAACCCTGCAAAAAATATTGAAAGACAGTTTAGATACACAAAGGAAAAAACCACTAAGCAAAGCAAATAATTAAACAGAACAGAAAGATAAAGATGCAACAGCAGAGAGATAACATTCCTACAATTAACCAGCATTTAACAGTAATAACCATTAATGTAAATGGTCTCAATGCACCAATCAAAAGAAACAGACTAGCAGAATGGATCAAGAAACAAAATCCAACCATATGCTGTTTACAGGAAACCCATCTAACCCAGAAGGATACTCACAGACTGAAAGTCAAAGGATGGAAAACAATTCTCCATGCAGCAGGAATCCAAAAAAAGGCAGGAGTAGCCATTCTGTTTGCAGACAACGTGAACTTTAAACCAACAATGACCATAAAGGACAAAGAAGGTCACTACATACTCGTAAGGGGAAAACTCCAAGAGGAAGAGATAACCATCTTAAATATATACGCACCAAACTCCAGAGCACCCAGTTATATAAAAAAATTATTAACAGAAATGAAAACTCAAATTATCAGTAACACAATTGTAACAGGAGACCTTAATACACCACTGACACCAAGGGACAGATCAACCAGACAGAAAATGAGCAAAGAAATAACAGAACTGAATCACACCTGTGAACAAATGGGTTTGATAGACATATACAGAATGTTCCACCCAACAACATCAGAATACACATTCTTCTCAGCAGTACATGGATCACTTTCTAAAATAGACCATATATTAGCTCACAGAACATATTTAAGCAAATGCAAAAAAGTTGAAATCATCCCTTGCATATTATCGGATCATAGCGCTCTGAAATTAGAAATTAATGACAAAAGATACTGCAAAAATTCCACAAACACATGGAAACTAAATAACACACACTTGAGTAATCAGTGGGTCACAGAAGAAATTAAAGAAGAAATTAAACAATACCTAAAAGAAAATGAAAATGCAGATACAACTTACCGGAATCTGTGGGATGCAATGAAAGCCATTCTGAGAGGAAAATTTATTGCACTGAGTTCCCACATCAGGAAAACAGAATGAATACAAATAAATAACTTGATGCTACACCTCAAACAGCTAGAAAAAGAAGAGCAAGTCAAGCCCACAGCCAAAAGAAGAGAGGAAATTATAAAAATCAGAGTAGAAATCAATGCAATAGAGACTAAGAAAACAATCCAAAGAATCAACGAATCAAAGAGTTGGTTCTTTGAAAGAATAAATAAAATCGATAAGCCCCTAGCCAACCTTATTAAAAAAAGGGAAGAAAAAGCTCAAATTCATGCAATAAGAAATGAAAAAGGAGAAATCACTACAGACCCAATAGAAATACAGAGGATCATCAACACCTATTTCGAAAACCTCTACTCTCAAAAGTTTGATAACACAGAAGAAATAGACAGATTCTTAGAAGCATATGAAGTACCAAAGCTAGATCAAGAGGATATAAAACTGTTGAATAACCCAATCTCTGCTAATGAACTTGAAAATGTAATTAAGGCCTTACCCACCAAGAAGAGCCCAGGCCCAGATGGATTCACTGCAGAATTCTACAAGAAATATAAAGAAGACCTAATGCCGACACTCCTCAAACTATTCAATGAAATTGAAAGGGAAGCAATCCTTCCTAAGTCATTCCTGGAAGCAAATATTACTCTAGTACCAAAACCTGAGAAAGACCCAACTATAAAAGAGAACTATAGACCGATCTCCCTAATGAACACAGATGCAAAAATCCTCAATAAAATATTGGCAAAGAGGATCCAGCAAATCATCAAGAAGATTATACACCATGACCAAGTGGGATTCATCCCAGGAATGCAAGGATGGTTCAACATACGCAAATCAATAAATGTAATCCACCATATCAATAAAGCCAAAAATAAGAATCACATGATCATTTCTATAGATGCAGAAAAAGCCTTCGATAAGGTCCAACACTTACTCATGATAAGAACTTTACAGAAAATTGGAATAAATGGTCTTTACCTCAATATAATAAAGGCCATTTATGACAAACCAACAGCCAGCATCATACTAAATGGCCAAAAATTGAAAGCCTTACTTTAAAATCGGGCACAAGACAAGGATGTCCTTTATCACCACTCCTATTTAATATAGTACTGGAAGTACTAGCCAGAGAAATTAGGCAAGAAAGAGAAATAAAAGGGGTAAGGATAGGAAAAGAAGAAGTTAAATTATCATTGTTTGCAGATGACATGATACTCTACATAGAAGACCCCCTAAACTCCATTGAAATACTCTTAGATATAATAAATAAATTCAGTAATGTGGCTGGATACAAAATCAATACTCAGAAATCAATAGCATTCCTATACATGAACAACAAAATTACAGAGAGGGAAATAAGAGAAACTGGACTATTCACATTAGCAAGCAAAAAAATGAAATATTTAGGAATTACTCTTACGAAAGAATCGAAAGACTTATACAGTGAAAATTATAATACACTGAAAAAGGAAATTGAAGATGATCTCAGAAAATGGAAAGACATCCCTTGCTCATGGATAGGAAGAACAAACAATGTGAAAATGGCCATTCTCCCAAAACTGTTATACAGATTCAATGCAATCCCAATAGAAATTCCATCAACATACCTTATAGATCTAGAGAAATCACTCCTAAATTTCATCTGGAACCAGAAGAGACCTAGAATTGCAAAGGCAATTCTAAGCAGCAAAGACAAAGCAGGAGGCATCACAATCCCTGACTTGAAGTTATACTACAAAGCAACAGTAGTAAAATCAACATGGTATTGGAATCAAAACAGAGCCGAAGATCAGTGGAATAGATTAGAAGATACAACCACAACTACGAACACACTCAACCACCTTATCTTTGATAAAGGAGCCAAGCAGGTTCACTGGAAGAACGACAGTCTCTTTAATAAATGGTGCTGGAAAAACTGGCTCTCCATTTGTCGAAAACTAAAGCTAGACCCATGTCTATCACCATGTACTAAATTAAAATCTAAATGGGTCAAAGATCTGAATATTAAAACAGAAACACTAAATCTATTGGAAGACAAATTAGGTAGAAACCTTGGAGACATAGGAGTAGGTAAAGAATTCATGAACAGGACTCAAACCGCACGGGAAATACTTCCCAGAATCAATAACTGGGACCACTTCTTATTAAAAAGTTTCTGCATGTCAAAAGAAATCTCCAGCATAGTGAAAAGAAAACCCACAAACTGGGAAAAGATTTTAGTGAACTCTCTCTCAGACAAGGGCCTCTTGTCTAAAACATATAAAGAATTAAAGAAACTCAGACCTCCAAAATTCAAAGATCCAATCCAAAAATGGGCATCTGAGATGAATACGCAATTCTCAGATGAAGAAATACAAATGGCAAATAAATACATGAAAAAATGCTCATCATCATTGGTCATTAGAGAAATGCAAATTAAAACCACACTGAGATACCATCTCACTCCTGAAAGAATGGCCAGGATCAAGAAAACCGACAACAAATGCTGGAGAGGCTGTGGGGAAAAAGGAACTCTCCTGCACTGCTGGTGGGAGTGTAGACTGGTATAGCCTTTGTGGAGATCCGTCTGGAGATTTCTCAAAAAGTTGGGACTGGAAATCCCATTTATTCCAGCTATTCCACTTCTAGGCATATTCCCAGAAGAACTGAAAGCATCATACCACAGTGATATATGTGCACCTATGTTTATAGCAGCACAATTTGTAATCGCCAGATCTTGGAAACAACCCAAGTGTCCATCAACTGAGGAATGGATAAAAAAGTTGTGGTATTTCTATACAATGGAGTATTATTATTCAGCTATAAAGAAGGATCACATTGAGATATTTATCAATAAATGGGCGCAGCTTGAGACCATACTCATAAGTGAAATAAATCAATCTCGCATGTATGAATACCGAATAGTTTCCCTAATGTAAGTAATGAATCAAATATATAAAAATATGTGGTAATCATGATTCCCCATTAGGTGGCCTTGGAGCCTTATAAAGTTTTCACTCATTAATTAGAAGGGCTTTATTCTGGGCTTCTTGATTTGAAAATATTTGAAGCTAGAGTATATGAAGTTTTATCCAAATATTTCAAGGAAAAAGACACTATGGTAACTACTATTAAGTCAGATTATATGGTGGTGAAGTACTAGGTTGTTGAAACAGTCATGCTTGGACCTCTATTGTTATACTGTTATGTCCTGTTTTATCTCAATCTCCCCCTTATTGTTTTAAAAAAATTATTTAGTCATTTCTTATGTTTGTCTTAATTAAAGAAAAAATTCAAAAAATTAGGATATATAAATAGTAACTCTTTTTGATTTCCTATTAACTTGTTTTGAAGTCCTGTAGTACTCCCACAATCTTGTTTTGACTGATTAGACTCTGTTCCATTCTATATGGTAGTATCAAGTTTGAAGACATAGGCAACTACTTTGAAGACAATAAGATTCACTAAGATACCCATTCTGGTTTGACTATTGTCTTCTTTGGAAGTCCTGTAATGTTTACAATGCCTAAGTTTTATTGGTCTTGTTCTCTACTGTTTTGTCCAACTTTATAATATCTAATGAGATAGACAATTCTTTTTAAGGAAACAAGGGACAACGTTGATAACCATTGTTGATAAACTTGTACTCTGTTCTACACCATGTGCTATGTCTATCCTTGGTATTGACTGACAGCTTTGTTTTGCCATATTTGACTGTATTCTCCCCCCCCCCCAAAAAAAAAGTAATAATCACTAAGGAGTAATGAAATCTAAAGTGTGTGAATTTTGTTGTAAAAAAGAGAGGGGAAAAAAAAAAGAAAAAGAGCTCTAATGGATATAACAGCAAGTGTGTTTAGGGGTGTTAAATAGCTGACTGTATCAATGTTTTTGGATCATTGAACACAGCTGTTTGCAGTCTACCTGTTTGAATGTCCACCTTGTATTCTTTGATACTGTGATTTGAGGAACTATTTTCAAGATGATAAGATGTAATATACTAACAGGTGATTTCTTACTGTTATGTTTTTTTTTTGTTTGTTTGTTTTGTTTTTTTTGTTTTGTTTTGTCTTGTTTTGTAGTTCTGTATTACGTGTACCCTTACACCGCTTTGGTTTGTTTTGTGTTTTTCTCTTTTTCCTCTTAAATAAAAAAAATACTTTGGAAAGTACATAGGGAATTTAATTTCTTTGTATGTTACATTAATTATTTTAACATAATTTGTTGAATATGATCATTTTTAACACTGAAATGCCTTGGTATTTTTTATAGGTCATTTGACCTTATTTGCATGATTCTATAGATGGACCACACTGAGTTCCACTGATAGATATATCTGTTCTGATGTAAGCAAGAATCTCTTGATTTTTGAAACTTGAAAGTAAGTCTTGAAACTGTATAAATCCTCCAAAATGTTGTCAAAATTGGCTTGGCTATTCTAGGTATTTTGCATGTCCAAATGAATTTTAGAATAAAATTTTCATTTTCTACAAATAATTCTGTTGCATAATTGATTAAGATTGTAATGAACGTGTTGATCAATATTGGTACATATGCCATTTTAATTAATCAATTAACATTGAATCTAATTAATGAATATTTCATATAATTCCAATTTTTTATTTGTTTCTCTTTTTTTGTCTTAGTATTGGGAATCTAATCAAGATTGCCCTGTAGTAGTATGTATAGCTCTTATACAACTTTCATTAAACTTAATCTCATGTTTAATATGTTATATGTTGTTTATAATGTCTATTTAAACATTGGTTTCTAATTTTCTCAGGTAGCATTTTGTTCTATATTGAGATCTTATTTAATTGATTTATTAGTTCTAGCATCAAAATTTTGGTATTATTTGGATATTCACAGTAAATAATTCTGTTATTTGTGAGTAAAGAAAAATTTCTTTCTTTTCCAATGTATATACTACTTACGCTTTTCTTTTATTGTTTCACTGGATAAATCTTCCAGTATTATATCAAAGTGCAATACTGTTTTGATCCTATGGTGAGCATAAAGTGTTCAGTCTTACACAATTAAGTATGATGTAAATTATTGGTTATTAGTAGGCTATTTGTAGATTTATTCCTCTATTAAACTCAGGAATTAACTTTCTCTAGTCTTCTCTGAATTATTATGAATGCTTCAGTGGTTTTTCTATAAAGACTTAATCTATTTTTAGATTGTATGATTTTAATTTGATAAATTAATTTACATTCACTGAAGGAGAACCACTTGTTAAAGATACATTATTTTTTGCTGGATTCAATTTGCTTATATTGTTATCTGATTCTTATAAATACAACATGAAGTATGTTGGATTTCTTGGGTCTCTAGTATCTCTCATTATTTTTTCCCTTTGTTTTTCATATTAGATTTTTCTGTTGATCTGTTGATTTCACTGACTTTTCTGCCCCCTTTAACCTGCCTTCGGTAATTTTTTAAATTTTAGGTATTTCAGCTTTAGAATCTCCATTTAATTGTTATAACAAGGAGTATATATAATATTATAATCTATAAATCACTTTCTACTGAGATTCTCTATCTTTTCCTTTTTAATTATAAAAGTTTCTTTAATTCTTTGAACATATTGATTATTGATTTATTTAATAAATTAGGAATGAGGACCAATCTATGATTCATCTGTATTGACTGTCTTTTCCCATATCCCACCTCCAAAGATACAGCATACCTTCCCCTAAGTACATTGTTTGTTTGAAAAACAGACATTGTATATGACATATTATAATGATTAAAATTACCCTGAAAATGGATTATTTTTATATATTAGACATTAAACTTGTCTGGAGTCAAACTGCAAGATAGTGCTTTCTGTAATAAGAAGTAGTTTAAGTCTGTAAAATTTTGGCTAACCACTGCTTCATGCCCGCATAGTTGTGAAATCAATGATTTAGACAGATCCAAATTCAAAGTGAAATACATTGAAATATATTGAACTTATATAAATATGTCAGTTTATAATAATTCTGAAAAACATATAAACTTTTATCACTGTAAATTTTAAAAGCATTATTCAATTCACTGCATGATGTCTGTTGATTTTTTCTGTAATTCCTATGAAATTGTATCATTGCTTACCTTGTCACATAATTGTTTACTTATAACTATACACCCACGAACCTATTTCCTTTTTGAATTGTGAGACTCTGCAAAGAAAGAGAATGACTTAGTTATCACATACCTTGTATCTATAGTAGGGTCTAACGGAGTAAGATCTCAAAAATATCATCACCAAAGCTGGCCAATACTTGATAGAGATCACCAAAAATCTCAAAAGTGTACCATGACTCTTTATTTCATGCAGAAATAACAAAACAAATCAAAACAAATCACTATTGTACGTGCTTTGATCTCTCTAATTGGAAATAAATTACATGAAAAGAAAAATCTGTGTATTTTCTTCTGAGTGCCACTGAGACTACTTACAAATTTTCTGATTTTTAGAATTACACTGAAGCCCAAATACCAGGAGAAACCAAGACTGTGTTTGTAATATTTTTTTAATATAGCTAAATGTTGGCATTTTACAGCAAAACCCCCACATTCTCTAGCATCCTAGCTGACCTTTTGTGTATGACTGCTCATGGGGCTTCTAGCAAATTACCATTACTCCTAACACAGAGGAGTATTTTTTAGTACAGTGATGGAAGACATTGGTCCAGGCTCCAATGATCGCCTGCTGTACCCTTCTACTGAGTTCTGACAGCTTTTTTGAAAATACTTTTGTTCTTATTTTGTATGTATTCTGTAGGCAGGTAAATAGAACCCAAACACTGAACCTGGGACACCCTAAGAAACAAATTGAATAGTTCTGAATTCTGTAGTTAATATGAGCTTGCTCCAGAATTGCACAGTTATGGAGCTGTTTGAGTGGTATTATAGTCTCTATCTAAATGTTCCCTCAAACACTCATGCAATTTTATATGGGGCTTTTGTAAAAGCTGGCTGAATCTAGAGTTTGTGATTCATTCATGGTTCAGTGCTAGAATTAAGGGTGCTGGAATTAAAGGTGGGTGATTTTGGAATCAGTCCTGATTGGACCGTAACTGCCCTAACCTGGGTAGAGTGAATACAATATAAGGGACAGGAAAAGGCTTGTTTCCCTCTTGTTGCTTTTGCTGATGCACAGGGCCAAAAACTGTTACCATTCTGCTATGTGCCACCCTGCCTTGGAGCCAGCCAAATATGAACTGAAACTTCTACAAACTGAACTAAAATAAAACTTTCCCCTTTAACTTTGGGTGTCAGGTGTTTTGTCTTGGTAATGATAAAAGTGAGATGAACTTCTCAAGGCCAATGCATGTGAAGACTAGAGCAAAGCCTCAGCTTAAAGAACTTCTTGATGAACTCTGTAACGTGCTAAAATAGTGACTTCTAACGAGTTGCTATAATCCTGCTGGGTCTTGGTTTCCTCATTTGTAAATGCGGAAAGTCATGACTTCTTGGAAATGTTAATGGACTACACGAACAAATACCTCTAAAGTGTTTTCCATGAGTTATGATTTATTAATCTCACTGATGCTTAAATCTTACTACAATGTATGTAGTTTCCACCTAACCAGGAATAAGTCACTTGTGATTTTTTTTTTTTTTTTTTTACATGTAGTTCAGTATAGTTCCGTATAGCTCAGCACGAGGATGCAGAACCCATTAGGTTAAATGCTGTGGAGTTAGCTTCATACAGTTGTTTAGGTGACACCAACCTCACAACTACAATGTTATTTTGAACACTGCAAAACAATTTATTGAAAATGAAGAAAAATGTAAATGACTCTATAAAGAAATTAAATTAATTTTAGATACTAGAACACAGATGTTTTGTGTGCCATACCTATACAACCATGTCATTAAATTCAAATCTCTAATTAACAGACATCTGTTTCTTGTTCAGGTTTGAGATGATTCATTGAAACCATTTTCAAAAACAAGTATACTTATGAACAAGAAAAGTAACAAAAAAAATCCTGACCTTTTCTCTTCTTTTCTTATTTTTTCTTTATTATTTAAAAGAAAAATTGACTAGTTGACTTAATGACTCAGAATTATGACATAACTTACACTCCAAAGCTTCTCTGTGTTCTTTGCTTCACAACTTATGCCAACAAAAGATCCTATAATAAAAATTTTTAAAAATATATCAGTAATTTCAAGTCATACCCAAAATGTTTCTGGAACTCAGGCAAAATGGACTAATTACTTTTGGAAAAGAATCAGATGGATATTTTAGACCTGGCATAGTTTCTGTTTACAAGGAAATATTAGCATTTCAATTTAATTAAGCAAATATTATTAGTCATCTATCCTTTAGAGAGGCAGCTATAATACAATAGACAAAAGGAGGGGAGAGTTTGAAGAAAGTTGAATTCTAATTCTGAGACCAACTGTGAAACTTTGGTTACTCACTTCTCTGAATTTCCTTTTGTTTAGCCATAAAGGCAATAATATTAGCACTAACAGTAAGGGGCACAGTGAAGAGTGACATGAATATTGCTTATTTGTGCCACTATAACACTCTATTCATAATTGCTGCTTAATTAGTGTTCAATTAAATAAGCAGCAAGTCATTAGCTTCAGGCTGTCTTCTGACTTCGAATTTCCCTACTTAATAAAACTGCAACTTGACTTAGTATGTAAATAAACTGAAAACTAACTTAGGAGTACAATAAAATGGAGTTTCAGATAGTCATAGGGACTTAATTTATCAAACCATTAGCAAATAAGCAAATGTCTCCCAGGATCCAATAGCATGATGATTGCTAACTTCCGTGAGGACCTATAAAATCTCCCTAGTCGTGATGGGTGAAGATCCCAGAACCTCTTCTGGCTCTGCATATGATCCACTCATGAACTGTTCATGCTTAAATAAACTCTGGTAAACTTAATTTGTTCAGTGTTTTAAACAAGTGATGCATTTTCATTATTTTTATTAATAGCTACTCAGAACCTTAAAATGTGCTTCCAGTATGTTGGAAAGCTCCCACACTAGCCATTGATCATGATATGATAGAAGCCAGACCCTTGAATACTTGCTCTTTTGTTCAAAGAATGGACTTACCTGTCTTAGGCGTCAGGAACTCAGCTGAGCTGCAGGATTGAGCTGACAGGTAGAGAATTAATGGATTAAGCAGTGAGCCCCAAATTAAAATAACAGTGAAGGCTTTCATAATTTACTGTGATAGTGTGGGGAAGCTTCATGATTGTAAACCTTCATATTCCCTTGAATTTCCTCCACAGAATGGTTCAGTGGGGTGTACATGGAGTTTATTGTACTTCTCAGAGAATCTTGAGCAGAACATCCTTGAAGTCTGGCCTGAGCCAGTCATTTGCTCTGCACATCCCCCACGCCCAGTGAGCGTGCCAGATAGAGCCTATACTCAGGGCTAATAATCTCATGTAAAATTTGGACCTAGAGTGGAACTCTTCATCAGAATCCTTCTGTCAGATAAATTCAAAGGAGGCTTACCTGTAGTCTTGAACAAAATGTGCAGGCGGTCTCACTTTGGTCAGAGGTTAGAAGATAGAATTTTTTTTTGTGTGTGAAGAACTGTTAAAGAATTACCTTTAAATCTGATGTAGCAAAGGTGAAACTTCTCAGACATGCTCAACACTGAAATGACATCATCATCACTGAAATGCACTGTAGTGTGACAAGGTCTGGGTTTTGGCTTCTCAGCTTCAGAACTTTGTTCTCTGTTCTACCTGGCCCTCATACTATCCATTGAAGAAAATGGCATGTAATCTCATAAACATCTACGGAAGAAAAATATTCATTCAATCTAGTGAGGCCTTTATGCAATTATCAAAGCAGAGGTCTTCATGGAGAAAAGTTTCAAGTAACTTTTTATCATCTCCTCAATTGATGAGTTTTTTTTAAATTTATAGGATGAAGTTCCATGAAATATAATGTATTTAAATATTAAAAAACTATCAACAAACTCATAAATATTTTAAATAGAAGATGCCACAGGCAAAGATATGAATGTACCTCCATTGGCACAGAGTCATCCTTAAAGAATTCAATCTAATTCAAAGATAAAGATGGAATAATTTAATAAATGCAAATTTAGTGAACTATGGAAGTTTTAAAAATATTCTTTAACTTGTATAAGTTCTTGCATGAATATTAACATTATTTCATTTTCTTAAAGATACATAAAATATTTTTAATAAAGAAATAGGATAGTTTTTCTTGTTTCTTTTCCCAGAGAATGCTCAAATTAAGCATAAGTTTGATTTATTTGTAAGAGGATGAGCACCACTTGAGATCATTATGTCGTGTGAAACAAATCAGGCACGTAAGCTTCAATATCATATATGAGAAATCTAAGGCATAAATAAAAACCAAAATAAAAGGCATTACTATCTAACAAGAAATAGGGAGACAGCTCTTTTGCAAATAGGAAGGAGTCCAAGAGACAAAAGAAAAAGTAAGAAAATAGAGGTCAGGGGGACATAGAAATAAACACCTTGTATATGTGCACCAGTTCCCCATAATGAATATAATCACTGTTTAGCACAAACATGTAGTTATGAAAATTTAAACATATAAGAAAAATACATTAGTGTGATATTGCACTAGGTCTCCAACCAAGACAAATAAATACTAAGCACTTAGACTGAATTTGCATTAAATTGTCTATTATTTAAATACTGGTTTGTTCTTGGTGTGTATATTGGAAAATTTGACAAAAAAAGTGCTTACAGATAGCTTTAACTAAAATTGATATAAATACCTAGTGGGGCTGCTATCTGAACAGGAACAAATGCTCCAAAATCTGAATAATTTTATTAAAATTATTTCCCAGTGACACCAAATATATTCCTTATAACTGTGGCAAAATACAGATTTATATATTAATTTTTCTTACTTTTAGAATGATTTTTATTTCTTTTCTGTCTCCTTTTAAAATGACTGCTCTCTGAAATCAAATACCAGCATATTTGAGACAATCTGTCTTACGAAGAAATTAGGGAAAGATGTTGAGGGGAGAAAAGTTCTTTAATGTCATTTCTCCTAGACTTTTGTACTATGACGTTTATGATTTACTACAGCACTGCATGGAGCGATCACTACCTCTTCTGTCTATTTAACTTCCCCATTGCAGCTCATGATATTATTTGAATGTAAAAAAAATTATTCTATGGATGTAATCATTATCTATATGATAATCTCTGGCAAGAATGCTCAAAGATTAAACATAATACCTGGACCCCAAAGAATTCCTTACAGACAGTTTGTCAGCTTTGTGATTTTTCTTTAGAATCTATTCCTCTAAACTTAGATTTAGCCCAAGTAATTGGAATTGGGCCAACTTGTTCACATATTATATTCTTTTTCCTGTTCTCTAAAAGCACATAATCCATCTCAAAGGAAGTATATAGTTTGCTACTGAAGACTTTGAAGGAAAACATTGAACTTTTTCATCAAGATCTGAATTTATATTTTATAATAGTTTACACTTTGGGGCACTTTAAAGAATAACACTGGAGGAATTTAGCCAGGAAATTTACTCAACATGAATTTTATAAGTTCACCAGGATTTTTACTCACTGTACACTCATTGTATAAAATATACTATTGGTAACCTTGGTATGTTCTGTCCTTTGTCATTTTTGTGTTTGTTGGATTTATCACTTTAAGGACAAAGAATTAAAATGCTCAAAATGGAATTAGAATCATGGAAAATAAAAATAGGAGTGTTATGTAAATTTTTGGTCCTTCAATCCACTTGTTTTCTGTTTTTTTGGTGCCGGGGATGGAACTCATGACCTAGCACTTGCTAGGCAGTCGCTTATGCCACTGAGCTAAATCCCAGGCCCTCAATCCACTTTCTTAAGTCTTTTATTTCTTTTTCAGTGTCACGTGTGGGGGTGGGGGCATGAGGACTATTTGCACATTCCACTCATCATGGAACTTTATATAGTAAAACAAGGTACTATTAATTACATATCAAGGGTAATAGTTAATAACTTATTCTTGTGCTTTTTTGTTTTTATTTTTTGTTAGTACATGTTTGCAATATGTAATATTTAAATTCCCTATGTGGAGTTGGTACATATACATAACACATCTTAATTTCTTTTTTCATCTCCTTGACCTTCTTTCCTTCCCACTCTCTCATCTTTTGATAGCCTTCTTATTTGAGGGAAACTGTGTCTCTACTTAGATTATCATCCATGTTTTATTTTACCTTTTATATTTTGAGTGTCCCACATAAAAAGAATCATATGGTATTGAAGACTTGTGTCTGATTTCTTTCACTTAACATTATGGTATGAATGTACATCCATTTTCCTAAAAATTACCTGAGTTTATCTTTATGGTAGAACGGCATTCCTTTGTGTGTAAATATTACATTTTCTTTATCCATTTATCTGTTTATAGACATATAAGTGGCCTCCAAAATTTAGCTGTTATGAACTGTGCCACTATAAACACGGGTATGAATGTATCACTGTAATACCATGTCTTTAGCTCTTTCAGGAAACTACCAAGAAGTGCAATAGCTGGATCAAATGGCATTTCTAGTTTTAGTTTCTTGAGAAATATTTTTACTGATTTCCAGGTTGCATTAATTTACATTCTCACTAGCAATGTAGGGAGATGATTTGTTCATTACAGTCTTGTGAGTACTGTTATCATGTGACTATTTATGGCCATTCTTCTTGGGGTGAGGTGGAAACTCACTGTTGTCCTAATTTGTATTGGCCAACAATGTTGAGCACTTTATGCATTTTGTGGCCATTTTTATGCTTTCTCTTTTTTGAGAAGTGTCTACCATTTCACCAGCCCATTTTATGTTTGGGTAATTATTTTTTAATTTTTACTTTTTGAAGTCTATATATTAAATGTTAGTCCTCTGTCTGAAAAATACTTGATAACATTTTTTGGCATTCTGTGGGTTGTCTCTTTATCCTGGTGGTTGTTTCTTTTGCTGTGCAAAAGCTTTCAAATTTGATATGATCTCAAGTATTGATTCTTGGTATTATTTCCTGTGCAGCCAGAAAGTCTTTGCCTATACCTACAACTTCAAGCTGTGTGACATGGCTGCATATAATTTCTAAAAATTCAAAACCAAATATTTATGCTGTAATTTAAACACATCAATAATTACAAAGATCATTAGAAATACATCCAGGATATTTTAGACAGGAGTTATGCCATCTGCTTAAGATAGCTAAGCCCTCTATTTTTATTATTTTGTTATGATTTTCCAAGTTATTTAGCTTGTTTAATAGAAGTAAATATTTTAATTCTATATATATATATTCTATATATTTTAATTCTCTCTCTCTCTCTCTCTCTATATATATATATATATATATATATATATATATATATATTGCATTCTTGGGTTAATATTTTGACTTTTAACTACTGCAACTTTTATATTAGCTTTCCTTTTACATATTTGAGTCTTACTATGCTATCATATCTCATCTTATGCTAACTTTGAAAAAGGTTTTCAAAATAATCTTTCTTTATCTTTCAATCCACCAATGAAATATAATAAGGATCAACTATAATGCCACAGTGTTCTATTATCACAAAATATATTGTGTTTTTATATTTAAAATGTTTCCTGTAACATCTTCAACAGTCACTTTTTAGACAAATTTGCCTTGTTTCAATTTTTAGATAATTCAACATACGTAATTTCTGTAAAAGTCATAATATAAAAGTAAATTTTTTTCTGTATTCAGAGTGCCACATGGTACTAATATAAACATAGTTTTTAGTATTTATTCCTCAGTTTTGAGATTATGCTTGTTTTCAATAATTTTATATTTTACAATTTTTATTATTTTAAACTTGAAGTAAGATCACTTTTATATATATTTTCAAAATTTATAAGACTCGGTACTTCAAAAATATTCAAATACATAATATGATATGAATATTATGTATGGATATGATAAATAAAATGACATGATTACATAGAAAAATATGTTCCTTTTAAACCTAAGAATACGGGGCCAGGGATTATCCCAGCTGTACAGTGCCTCCCTGGCAAGCATAGGGTCTTGAATTTTATTCAAGAGAGAGAAAGAGAGAGAGAGACAGAGAGAGACAGAGAGAGACAGAGAGAGAGAGAGAGAGAGAGAGAGAGAGAGAGACAGACAGACAGAGAGACAGAGAGACAGAGAGAGACAGAGAGAGATACAAAAGTAAGAGCATAGTGATATAAAACTCTTCCATAAACTTCTATTCCTTTCATTGTGGGATATACAGCAATACACTGGAAACAAATACAAAAGTACCCAAAATTTAGATACAAATTAAGTAAGCAGAATAATGGTTCCACAAAGATATTCATAACATGTAATCCTCAGAAACTGAAAATGATATTTTAACATCTGAAAGGGAGTTTGAAAATGTGAATAAGTCTATGGATCTTTATAAGGAAAATTATTTGGATTATCTGAGTGAGGCCAGTCCAATGACACAAATCTGTAAATATGGTAAACATATCTGTGCCAAGTGAGAGAGCTGGGACACAAGGAGAAGGAAGAGAGCTGTGATGTGAGAATTTAGCTCAGCACTGCTGGCTTTGAAGGTTGAGAAGAGAAGCTATCACTAAGTAATTCTTGAGAATTCTAGGAACAATTGAAAAGTCAAGGTAATGACTTCTTTCCTAGAAACCTGGAAGTTGGTCTATTGATTTAGTCCAACAGAAATTGAAGGTAATAAATTTCTAATACACTCTTAAATTACTAGTAATTTATTACAGTATCAGTAGAATGTTAATACAGAATTTGGTAGCTGGAAGCAGAAGGCCAAATATGTATGACATACTTTAAAATGTGTATGACAGTGGCTTTAGAACTGGTCAGGGATGAAGGTTGGTAAAATATTGAAGAACATGATAGAAATAGATTTTTATTAGAAAACTAGATTTTTAAAGACCATCAGTGATGACTCAGAATGAAGTGAGGAGTATTGTGGAAAAACATCTAAATCTCTTTAAAGAAAGCCTAAATCATCATAAACGTACATTCCATAAAGATACATTCCATTTTTTATAGTCTCAGAAGGAAATGAAAAATACAATATAGGACATCCTTATATAGTGAAAGATAAGTGTGGTGGAATCATATTCTGCACATATATGGAAAGTCAAATTATTAAGAAATGTATTAGGATAGTTAGTTGATGCAGGGTTCTCCAACAGAAATGGAACCAACCTTGAGATTTGCACAAAGTAGTGGTTGGTGTTGATTCTGAGAAGTTTCACTATTTGCCTTCTGAAAACTAGACACCTGGGAAAGTCTTTGATACAGTTTGAAGATTTGAGAGTTGGCGAATGGTTATTTATTCCAGTCCGAGTCTGAAGGCTTGAAAACCTCAATTCCAAGGGCAAGGAAAGATTGAAGCCCCAACTCATGCAATCAAGCAGAGGGTGAGTTAACCTTCCTTTACTTTTTTGTTACACGTAGGCTTGATAGATGGGAAGATTGCTGCTAATGTTATGGTGGACTATCTGCTTTATTTAGTTCACCAATTTGTTTACTAAACTTTACTCAAACCACTACCGCAGCTTTCTAGAGGGTCCCACTTGAGGAACTGAGCTAGAGATCTCGTCTCAAAATAAAATATAAAATTAAAAAGAACTTGGAAACCAGCCCTGTGTGAAGGCCATTGGTTAGTCCCTTATATTGCCAAGTAAAAACAAAAACAAAGAATAATTGCTGAAATAGTTTCAAATTTATGAAATATTTCTATGTAAAGACCCAAACCATTACTTTTAATCATAAAAATGCATAGGCTGTCATAGTCATTTTGCTTAGAAATAAAAATAAATATATATGCAGCCAGAGAATAAAAATACACAAAACATGTATATGGAAGCAACAATAAGCATGAACACTGACTTTTCATCAGAAACTGTATACATTAGAATAGAACCAATGTCACCATTAATGCTATTAAAGAAGAAGAAAAAGAAGAAGAACCAGAAGAAGAAGAAGAAGAAGAAGAAGAAGAAGAAGAAGAAGAAGAAGAAGAAGAAGAAGAAGAAGACAATTGTCAATTCAGAATCCTCCATTCAGCAAGGAAGGAGCAAGAAGAGAAAAAGACAGATTGTAGAGAGTCCTGAAATTATGGCTCCTGGGTTCTGCTGCTCGCTTTTGGTGACATGGATGTGGATAGACCCGAGAGAGAAGTGTGTGTAATGTCAGGCTGTATGGGATGCTCAAGTCTCATGTTTGCCATATGAGTACCAATGCAGTTGTTTCCAAGCCACATATACTGCATAGAAGCAGAAACAGAATCAGTGAAATAAAGTAGCATGGAAGAAAATATAGGCGAACTTTTTAGCAGTGGCCTATGTGTAATAAAGCCAAGTACTGTGGATAAATGTTCTAGTCAGTCCCTGGTGGGGTTATTAGTGGAGATGTCTAATCCTTCTAGTTTGTTCTCGTCTTAGCTTCTGGACACAGAGTAAGGTTTTGTGTAACTGGTAACTGCATTCCAATTTGATCTTATTTCCGAAGCTTTGGGAATGATTTGAACCTTTAACAATAGCATACAGGCAATCATTCTCCTGGCTCTGATACCTGTGAGTTCCTCTATGTAGTATTATTGACTTTGGGTTAATCAGTTAATTACTTTGTAACTCAGCTTTTGAAAAATGAGTATTTGAGCCAGAAAACCCTAAATATTCTCTTTTACATATGCAATTCTTGCATTTTGACCCAAGACTAGAAAAGAATTTAAAACTGTACTACATCATTAACCTGTTTAGTAGTTTCAAGATTTTCTTTTCAATAAATTAGCCTCATGGTACATTTCAATATTCCAGAAAGCTTGCATGTGACTCTTTATAACTAATTAAAATATGGAAATATGAAAATGAGAACAGCTGGCATGGTGCCTAAATCCCCACATTCAATTAACCCTAAATCATTTTAAAGAAATGATACATAAAGATTCAAAGAGTGTCATATTTTGTGAAACACATGTTTTTCTCTTTCGGTGCAGAGATGCAAACTTACTGCCATCTTTTCCCACCCTCTCTGCTTACAACTCATTCTCCAGAGAATGGCAGACATCTTGCATTAAACCTATTACTGTTGCTACACAATATATTCCTGAGGTCATGGTTTTCTCTTTGTGCACACATTTACTAATCTATGAAAGCATATTTCTTGAGAAGAATGTCTAAAAGGGAACATAGGGATGTGGATCAATAGGAACTATGGCTTTAAAAAGAGACTAGTGGGAAACCACAGAAAATGTCAATATAAAAATCCTTATCAGCTATACACAAGGTTGTTTAAGGCCTAAGCTTTGCCTTAGGGTCCTCTAACACAGTTATTCATTAACTGACAGGAAATGCTTGACCTTAGGGATATTACCATTATTTCAAACTTGATCTTTTTCTTTTCTTCCTGAAGTCTGAAAACATCTCTATTTCACTGAATGTTTCTAATAAAATTCCTTTTTTGCCACTATCTATATTCTAGAGAGCAATAAATTGTGTCCAGCAGGAAAAATGTAATTTATTTTAAATGTTGTCTGAAGGTTACAATCTTATTAGAAGTCCATGGATTTGAAAAATGTTAACTATGCTATGTCTGACAGCTCCTGCTCTATATGGCACCCTTATATCAAGTTAGCCAGTGCTGTTCTTTCTGCAAAAGGTTTCTAGGAAGAATCATCAAATGCTATTTTGTTTACCAAAAGCGAACACATAATTATTGTTCCTCAGAATTTTCAATATTCTCTTTGGTTAATAATTTACTAGATTTCACAAAGGACCAAGTGACAAATGAGAAAATTCTAAATAAAAGGCACTATTTAATTTAATTTTATACATCTTAGTTGTGGTTTATGTACCATGTGTGTGCCCCCCAAATGAGTTCTATTTCTCTTGACTGTCACCCCATGGTTCACATTTGATTCAATCAAATACAGAAAGATAAATTTGGTAGCACACTATTTTGAAACTGGTTTCTAATCTAGACATATTGCTGCATCATATAGTATTTCATATAAGAAAAGTCTAAATCCATCCTTTAAAGGAAGAATACTACGCTGTATGATTCTGCTTTCAACTCTACAGCTTTGCTCATGTAGTTGCACACTTGATCAGTGGGTTTGGAATGAACCATTAGCAAGTGAAAGCATGCATGCCCTCTAAATTGTGACGGCAAATGATGTTAAAATTTTACTATGTTTTGTAGTGAAATGAAGTCTGGGGTAAATAAATTTTAAATAGCATGTTCTCTGCTTTACAACTGTTTAAAACATTGTTTTGTCAGGAAGGCGAAGAAAGGTATTTTACATAACACCTTGTTCCTCTCTATGCAACATCTATTATGCATTTGTAATTATTGCAGTTTCCTACTTTTCTTTTTGGGGTAATTCAAAAGTCTAAAGCCTCTGCTTGTGTGCCAATAAGAAAGTGAAAAGTTTTGGGGTTCTATCTGAATGCAAATCATGAATGCTTAGACAAAAATGCTTATACAAAAGGGAAGACAGTCGCTGTTTAAAAATGTATTACTATGTAAACTTCCTCGTCCTGTGCAAGAGGTGGCCAGAGAGTTGGTATGAGGGCTACACTGGGGAAGGATACCCTGCATTTAGTGCAAGGGCGAAAAAGAGGTTCCCTCCCCTTTTTTTGCTCTTGCTGCTCTTGCTGTTTTCAACTGCCCTGAGCTGTTGCCTCTCACCATGCCATCCTGCTTTGAAGCCAACTGATTATGGACTAAAACCTCCACAAACTGTGAGCTAAATAAACCTTTCGTTCCTTAATTCTGGCATCAGTTATTTTGTCTCAGCAATGAGAGAAAAGTAACCTAGACAGCTACAAAACAGTTTAAAATACAGGGAGCTGGTATAATGGTGCATACCCACAGTCCTAGAACTTTGAAGGTTGAGGCAGGAAGATTGCAAGTTCCAGGCTAGCCTGGTCTGTATAGCAAGCTCAAGGCCAGCTAAGACACTAGAACAAACAGGGAGGGTTAGCAGGACTGAACAATTCCTTATCATGTACTTATTTGCTATGCTTCTGATTTTGAGACAGGTAGATTTATTTTCTATAGCTCATTTTGTTTCAAATGTTTATCTCTCAACATGTCATCAGTATAAAGTAAATTATAAAAAATTTTAATCTCATTATTATTGGGATTGTCTGGGGAATATAATAAATAGGAAATACATGTATAACTATGCAAAAAACACTTATCAGGGTAGGCTTCCAGGATCAGAGCTGCGAGGGTCCACAGTATCCCCCCCTGTAGAATCAGAGAAATGAAAGCTTGCAATAGCCATCTGCAAGCTGGAGAGCCCAAGGATTAAACAGCTGCTCAGCCAAAGACAGAAGCTACTAACCGAGGCTAAAGGTTAGTAGCCTTTTCATCACTGGTCCGGAGTTGAAGGTCTGTAGTCTCTACAGAGGTTCACTGTTACAAATCTGTGTCGGAAGGCTGAAGGAATTGGAGATTTGGAGTCTGCTGCAGAAGGAGATGACGGTAGGGGCACACCCTCTTGGGACGACCGGAGAGCTTCAGAGCAGGCATACATTCTTCTTCCCTTTTTGTTCCATACAATGTGAAAACCTCTTGTTTGTACCACACACAACTGGGGTACATCTGTCCTCCTCAGTTTGCTGGCCTATACATCTCTCACAGACACAAATGTTCCTGGGCACCTCCAAAGTGAGTCAAGTGAACAGAATCAGTTTAACTGTCGTATTATTAACAAGGTCTATGTGCACAGAACGTTATATCATTTGAACCCGCTTTCTCTGAGGTGTTGAGATAATGGGTCACCATATGGTAACCTGTCTACTTCTCTCTCAGGTAGAAGAAATGAAGGGAAATCAAGGTAATTTAACACAATATTAGAGATAATATTTTGGGAGAAATGGCAGCACAATAAGCATAACTTGTAACTAGGGAGTAATTAGATGGAATATTTATGAAAGCTATTGTATTTGTAGTTGAATGATCATCAGCAATCAATGAGGTGCTTCATATTTGACTAACTTTTGGCAATCCACAACTCACTTAAAAATTTTCATTTGAAAAATACCTCAAAAAACTGTAGATTAAAACAAACCAAAAAAGATAATTCCTATCTGTAGCCAATGACTTTTACTAGGTCAGATTTGTCAGATGCTACCTTAAGCTGTAGTAAACATATTTTCTTTTCAAAATATTTTGAGTTGAAGCATGCTAGAAAAAAGCACTGTTAGTTTAGTGATCTTATTATGCAAAGTGGAAGATTCATTCATTGTAGTATTCAAGTCTCTGCAGTGTCAGTGGGCTTTGGCATTGGAGATTGTGACATTTTGCATTTTTCAATCTGAATACCTAATAATGTCAGTGTGTCTGTACTTAGAGCCACAGTGAGTGAAAATAAATGTTAATATCAAGCTTGCTCATTTTTTTTTTTTTTTTTTTTTTTTTTTGGTATTGGGAATCAAATTCACAACCTTCTGCCTGCCAGACAGGCACTTCTGCTACTGAGGTAAATTCCTGGCCCTCAAAAATATAACTGAGAAGTACAAAGTAAAATTTTCTTACCTATTCTTTCATTAAATAGTCAGACTCAGTATTTTGTGTAATTGATAGATGCTTCTTGTTCATTTTTATAGACTAACACTATCCGAAGTAATGAGAATGCACAAATGAGGACTGAGGGATTCTCAGTGTGTAACTAAGAGGTTTGCTTTTAAACATCAATTAAAATTTAAAGGAAGTGTGGCTGGTGGTTTGATAAAGGTAAAGGGTGCTGTGGTGTGTCCTACAGGACAAACCTTATGATTTACTATTTACCTTGTGGAAATGTCCAGTAGGCTAGACATCACCCAAAGAAAAGGACTTAGCATCTTTCAGAGCTCAGTTCATCTTTTTTTTCCCTCCAGTAGTATCTTCTAAGAATGCTTAACCTGAAATGTTACTCTACTTTCTCTGTCTGCTCAAAATAATTTCCATCTGAATTCCTGCCAAGGGTCATATTCAAGATGCAAATTAACATGAAGGAATGTCTTACATCTATCTACATTTTGTCTTTCTGTGCCTGAAAAGGAAGAGAATTTCCACAGTGTCACACATGCAAAATTCCTTGTGTGACCAAGTGACTGATGAGTCTCTCGCTCTTGCTGACCACTCAAGTCAGAATGCCTGAGAACCCGAACTATTTGGAAAACACACAGAGAAAATGTCACTGCTGTAATTACTTATGCCCTAAGTGATTCTCCTTCGCCTTTTGGCCTTCTTTGCTTTGCATAAGTAATGTAATTTTCTACTATGGCTATGGCGACTTTACCACTCTGTATTACAAGGATTAATAGACGCACCCTGTGATTGCCTTCCTCATGTTCTGCAAGACTTGCTTGCAAACTGCCATTTGATTTTTGCCAGGCCTCAACATCAGAATGGATGTAGATTCCCTCCTTAAATCTCCAGCCAGATCACCAACCACATTTTCATTAGCAGAGTCTCTTTTTAGCAGCAAGCTAACATACAAGCAAAGTGTAAATTTATTTTAAAATTCCATTTCCTCACCATTTCACTGGATGAAAAATGTTGTAAGGTTTTCAAGGACAAACACAATTTGAATATTCATGTGCTCCAAGTAGTCATTATTGCCAGTTGAGTAGTGCATTTATAGGTACCTCTTAAGCTCCATAAGCTTCAGAGCAGCAGGTTCTGAATTTAGTCTATGGCCCTTTAGGGGGACTGACAGGCGATATGGACCATATACAAATGTCTTGTTTTACAAGGCCAAGCACAGCAGAGACAGCTGTAATCATTAGCATCTGCCACAAATCCTGATCTGCATCTGACAATGGCTGGAGCTAGAGAGTGGCTTGTATTATGTATTTCATGTGTCGGCCCTTGATTTGCTTCCTCTATAATACAGAATGGAAGGAATTTCATGCTACTTTGATTTTCCTGGGCCTTTTTGAAAATGCTGAATATTTCAAGGGCTGACAACTAGCCTTTGTCACATATTGTGATTTTTTTCTTAACAAAGATACCAGAAGGATGTTACCAGGATTAGTTCTTCAGATTAGTATAGGCAAACAACAGCAGGGAAAAATCAAAGGTATTATATCAAATCTTTCTCACTTACATAGTATCTCATTGCATTAGGGGAACACAATCAAATCAAAAGATTTTAGATTTTGAATTTTTCAGAAGATATCAATAGTTCCTGAGGAAAAAAAATATGAAGTTATAAATACTTTGGTGCTATTCAAGTACCACGTGCAAAAATCCAGATGCACAATAAATTATTTTCTAGACTAAAGGAATATTAGTTCTTGTACAGATGTGTGTTATAGTGTTTAAGTAGTAAATAGATACATTTTGGATCAATAAATTACATGCATTAAAAGCATTACCCAAATAGAGAATATGGTCAAATTTATGTCTATCAGCTTATGATTATATGGGAATCTGCAAATGTTTTAATTTTAAAAGAGATTTTCATATTGACCTAAGTCCAATATATATTTCTGTCCTTCTAGGTAATGTATAAAGCAAAAATAGAATGTTTCTTATACAGTATACATTGAATCAATGCAATTGTCTTTTGTGTTTTATATTTTCTTTGGTCTATTAATCCAGTTGTTCATGTATCTATATGATAATTAGTTTTATAATGACTTATAAGATAAATGAATCTGATGTTGGCAAAATAAAATGCGTAGAGGGAAAGATCAAAACAAAGCAGCTTCTGTGTTATTTACGTATATGAATTCCCTGCATTGCATGCCATCATTATGTACTGCAAACATATACTAATAAATTTTTAAAAGAAAATAATTATTATTTTTTAAAACAGCTAGAAAGAGCATTTTGAAAATTAACTTTGCATATCAACTTTATCCTACTCCTATTGTTTCAAGCAATTAGTTATTGAATGCTAATTTTATGCACAGAGATATGAAATAGCTTTATGAATATCATTTTATTTATGTCTTACAACAATACCATAAGTTACAATTTTCTCTTTTAGAAAATTAAGTGTTGGATAGGTATAACTTGACAAATATGACACAGTACTGTTATGTGGCAGAGTATACATTAAGCCACCTTGTAATTATTCAGTGCTTCTGTGAACAAGTCATAAAAAAAAAAAAGAAAAAAAGACAACCTTCCAAACATTGCTGAGAGACAAGTATCAGTAACTGTAAATTATCTTTTATTAAAGAAGATGTTTAATGCTTAGTAATGGGTCAATTTTTCCTAGCAATTCATCATAATTTTTGAAATACTATTTAATTGCTCATTCCATTGTAGTTGAAAAAATTTCAATTCTAGAGAGGTAAGTTCCAAACAACTAAATACAGATCAAATATATTTGTCCTAAGATCAGAGTTCTTATTGTGCAGATTTTCTTTCTTAAACAAATCAGTGGACAAGAAAATTGCACATATTCTGTAATTTTTAGTGTGTTTTTCTACTGTAATATAATTAATAGACCAAGAACAATTCAAAACCAAGACTGAGAATTTCTTTCCTTTTACTTCTTAGGCTGTCTCTAAATAAGTCACAGAAACATTGTATAGATTACTGTTATCTCATGACTATTCTGTTTTTATGGCGTTTGTACCATTTAGATGACTGATACTTTTTCTTTTGTTACACAATTGGCATTCTATCAACAGTTTCTAGGGAATTGCCTACATTTAAATCTGGTAAGTGATGTTTATATTTTTATAGTCACTGATAAGTCATTGTGATCACAAAATGTAATTCACATTTTGGTTGTTGCAGTGCTGTGGATCAAACTCAGGGTTTGCAGTGCCAAGGAAGTACTCTAAAACTGAGCTATACCCCCAGATCTCTTAATTTTTCAAATAACTAAAAAAATTTAGATAAGTTTTAGATTTATAAAAGTTATAAAGATAATACAGAGTGCTCGGTATATACTGGCACACACTTTTCATTACCATTAACATTTTATACTGGTAATTTTATCACAATATGCACAAATGTTGACACGTTATTGTTAGCTGAATTGCCTCCTCTATCTAGATTTCCCTTAACTTATATCCAATATGCTTTTTATGTTTCAGAGTCTCATCCGGGATACCATATTCCATATAGTTTTCATATTCTCTTAGGCTCCTTTTGGCTGTGACAGCTTCTTGGGTTTTTGCCACTTTTGATTACCTTTTTTGATTGAGCAGTACTTGATAGGTGCTTTGCACGATGCTCCTCAGTCAGGGTTTCTGTGTGTTTTATGCTTGATTAAATAGGAGTTATGGGATTTTGCAAAAAAGACCACAAAGACTAAGCACCATCTTCATTATATCACCTGAAGAGTATTTACTATCAACATTATTTATCACAGCTGTTGGCCTTAATCATTGGAGGAAGGTAGTTTTTCAGGCCTTTCTATTGCCAAGCTTTCCTTTCTCTTCTCATAGATTGCCTATATCAAGTTCTACACCAAAATTACATTGGAAGAAGTATGATTTTTAGAGATTGTTTGTGAACAATGGAATTGATAATATTCTTTACCAGTGGCAATTCTTCCAATTTCTAAACGAAGAAACAACACTGATTAAAGAATACCTTTTTGTTGTTATTTTGATGAACTATCCAAATGCTTCACGAGAATATGTAGCAGTTAATTAAAAAGTATTAATTTCTCACATTTCTCTAAAAATATTTGCATGTAGCAAAAACATGAGTTGGTTTACCAAATCCTGTTTTGAAAAACAAGGGATTAATGCTTTTTCAATATCTCAGAAATGGTGCTATTGTAATACAGTGTAGACCTTTAACAACTGATAATATCTACTTTTGCTTATTTATTTTTATTTAAGAAATTCCAGAGACAAAGTAACCAAGGAATATATATATATATATTTATATATATATATATATATATATATATATATATATAACTAGAACTGAGGCCATTGTTTTAAAAGGTACAAGAGAATAAAGATAACAACTAATAATTAAAAAATGCATTGATATAGAAAAGTTTATGTCAGAGAGGTTTGCAGTCAACCATAAAATTGATTTATAGTACCCCATATCATTTTGATCTTTTCCTGTCTGATGACTTAAATGCAGATGAATAACACTGGGATGACTAAACCAACTTTGCCCATGGCATGACTGAAGGAATGAAACCACACATGGCCTGACATGGAGCATCCTAAAATGCTCATCTCCAAGTTTGTACATAACATGCACAATTTCACCTTCTTAAAACCACTACTATTTTTAGTTTCCTGTCACTTACATTCATTTTTAATTAATAAAATACCTTTCTGAGGCAAATCTCTCTCTTTGGTTAATGACAAAAGCTTGTGTCTATAGAACATTTCCTTTTTTGGCCAGGAACTGTGGTACATCATTTACATACATTGACTCATTGAATATTTGCAACTGTGTGAAACACCATTAGTACCTTTACTTTCCAGGTGAACAAACTGAATCTTTTTTAAAATTAATTAAGTTCATCGGTACACTTTGGGCATACATAATGATTGCATTTATCATAGGGAATTTGTACCTGTACATGATATATCTTTTATTACTTTTATTTTCTTCCTTTTCCTACTCTCTTTTAAACTCCCTTTCTCCTCCTTATTTACAAAAGCTTTGTGTCCATTTTTTTTCTTTTCACATTTTCTTCTTTCCCCCTCTTTTCTTTCTCTTTTCCCCCTCCCTATAAACTATCACAAGAACAAAATCATGTTATCAACTAAGCTAGGCTTTGAGTTGTCATTTTGTCTTTAGATCCTATACCCTGAAGAAGCTGTATAAATTCAAGATTGAATTTTTTTAGACTGACTGCCAGGTTAAAAACTGTTTAGGATTAAAGAAAAGCCTGGAAGCTGAGTTTGGTGGTACATGCCTATAATCTCAACATTCTTACAGGCAAAGCAGGAGGATTGCAGTTTAAGCCCAGCCTGGGAAAATTGGTGATTTACTGAGACATTATCTCAAAATTAAAATAAATAAATACTTTAAAAATAAAAGGAACTGTAGATTTGGCTGAGTGCAAAAGTCCTATGTTTAATCAGTACTGTAAAAAAAAAAAAAGCAGAAAGGAAGAGAAAAAGAAAGAAAACATGAAGAAAGGAAAGAGGAACTTAAAATCAGAACACTGTTAATAGTATTTAGAGACAAGGTAGCATAAAGTGCAAGAATATGGGTTGTAGAGACAGAACACTTAGACTTTAACCTCATCTGATCATTAGCCATGCACTGTGACCATCCAAGGCTCTCAGCTCTTTTGAATTCTGGGCTCTTCATACTTTCAGTGAAGATAACTGTGGAAGTACTTGCCATTGTTATGTTGAAGATTTAAAATGCTAATATAAAGTCACTAACACTATGCCTTCACTAGTGTAAATTTTCAACAGTATTAATTATCATGTAATTCCCCAGGCTACAAAGAAAAAATATTATCAAATTATTTTGTTCTCTAAAAATTTGCAATATTTTACTTTTTTCCATAATTTATTTTTAGGTACATGGAATGAATAGTCAGTTTTGTCATCTCCTTTTCCTTTCTCAAATTTTAATAACGTTATTGGATAGCTTGTTTCTAAAAAGTAGTTCGTCAAGTAAACGTTACCGGGTTTTGGATAGCTCGCCTCTCTCTCTGGAATTGAATTCCAAGTTCTTCTCACTTCGAACAAAGAATCAAATGAAATGAGCAAACAGTAGTGGCAAAGTTTATTCAAGAAAGCAAAAATGAAGAATGGGATAGAAACTGTCTATGTAGAGCCACGCACAAGCTGTTTTAAGAAAAAGAGGGTTAAGGGCAAAAATAGTGCTACCTCTGGGAAGCAGCGGGGGCTGTTAGGAGAGGTGTGATTGCATTGGTTCCTCGTGGCTACCTTTCTTTTATGCTATCCAAATCTGGAGGAAATCAGGGAGAACTCCTACATGCAGGTACTGAAATGTGATGCTAAAAATCCTAGCCACAGACTGACTTTAGGTCTACCATGTGTTATTGAGAATTTGATCCAATTTTTTTTGGCTGGGCCATGGAAAAGGCAGGCGCTGGTGCCGCTGAGCTAAATCCTCAACCCTCCAAGTCTTGCCCGAAGCCAGACAACAAGGCTTCAGGAACTGCTCTGCACCTGTCCAGGGATCTTGCAATTAACAGGTCTCGCCCACTACTTCAGCCAATTTTTGCCAGGCCCTCATCTCCCATCTCACCAAGACACACATACTGCAAATGATAAATGCTTCCCTTGCTGAAATTCTTTGAAAAAAAATTGAATATTCTGTTCTTACCTAACAGTCTGTAATAAAGGCCTAATTAGAAAATGCATATATGATCAGTGTCAGGGATGAAGTAATTTGTAATTTGGAATAGTATAAATTTCAAATTAATCATTTTGTATAATTTCACTCTCTAATCATAATGTCAAACAAACACTATTTTTCTTCAGAAGTTAAGCAAATGTTTGTATATTTTTCTCATTATTTTAGTGCATGCTTATTTACATTAATACATTTTGCCTAGTACTGATTACTTGTTATCAAATACTAGATTGCCACAACCAAACCAAGAAGATTCAAACACAGTATCCAAGAGAGGGAGAAGAAAGGGATGAAAAAGGAATTTAGATGTGTTTCTTATATGTACTAACTCCCTGGGGAGTATCATCAGTATGCAAACAAGTACTAATAAAATGTTTAAAAATCTTGGTGAAAAAAACTCCCACGTGATCAAAGATCATAACGACAGCAGCGCCTTATATGCACTGTGCTGCAATATAACTGGCTACATTCATGTATTCTCTAAACTCCTCACGGTGCTATATTATGATCCCTATTTTACAGTTGAGAAAACAATGCACAGAAAAGTTGGAAAACTTTCAGGAAGATCTTAAAATACATGACAGAACTGGAATTTGAACCTTTGCAATTGTTTTCTCTATTTCACATTCAACTTTAAGCTGTACTATTGCTACTTAATGTCCAACAGTAAAGTTAAAAGATATTTTAAAAAATAACTATGAAAGGAATTTTAGAATCAGTTATGAATGTTCCTGGTCTTTTGCTTCTGACGATGTAAAAAGTGAAAGTTATAAGTGTGGATGCATCACCATGCTCCCTTTCCAGAAATTTTCATTATCCTGATCAAAAACTGGGTTTTGTTTTGTTTTTCTTGATTCCCTTTTGTTTTGTGTTTAGTGCTGGGAATCAAACTCCGGGCTTTCTGCAGGCTAGGTTAGTGCCTTGCTACTGAGCTGTATCCCCAGTCTCCCAAACTGTTTTTTAACCAAGAATATAGTTTTAGACTTCACTATTTTTTCCACGTACGTTGCTGCTATGTATATGATTGCTTTTGATTCCTCACAACCACTCTTTATATTATGTATTCTTTATGCATTAGACTGATATCTGAGGATCTAAGCTATCAAAATCTCATTGTGTTTACTGAAAAAGTTAAAGCATAAAGCAAGTATTTTCCAGCTTTATTTTCTACTAGTTTCTTTTTGACTGTGTGCTTTAATGGTTCAATGCAAAAGTTTTTAATTCTTCAAATGAGATTTGCTTGCTCTCATCATACCTGGAAGCCTGGCACGTGTCTTGCCATCTTTCCTGCCAGCTATCTCCCTAAGATAAGGGGTGTCTAAATCACCCCTGTACTCAACAGAGGAGATATTTCCAGATACTCCAGCCTAAGGTATGCCCACTTTTATACGTTCCTAGCCCACTGTGAAAGTCTTAATGTTTATCATTCAAAGATTTAACAACTACTACATTAATGTTTAATTTTTCCATCAGATGGAAATCTTTTAGGTGTCAATGTCCAGCACATTTCTGGAACTTAATAAATATTTGTTGGATGTTTGAATATTTTAAAAATTCATTAAATGTCTGTTATGTTCCAGACACTGTTCAGACACTAGTGATATGGAAATGAGCCAAAATGATGTTATTGTTCCCTTGGAGATGCTATTCTAGTAACATGAGATTAACAATAAAAACAAATTTGTATTAGTTTATGCTATAAAGTAAAACAGGAGAGGAGAATGAGTAATATGATATTTTAAATAGATTGTTTTAAATGTTAAAAGTAATATACTTGAAAATATCTAAAATGTGCCAACAGAGTAAGCATTCAATAAGTTTTATAATTTTTCTTTCATTGGAAAGCAGCCTACTTCATAAGATACATTTAAGACACAAATGGTGCATGGACAATTCCAGAAACTCAGAAACACCTAAATATTAAATATTAAGTGTTATCATTGGCAGTGTAACCAGTAAAGTCAGAATGCATTACATTTATGTGTTTATGTTAGTATTGGTTTTGAAAACTAAAGCAACAAGGGAAACATGTATAAGAAATAAAAGATCCTCTTTGAAAGCCTAGTGAAAGTTTCGACAAAGGCTTGCTGCTTTCTTGACCTTTATATCACCTTCAAGTAAAATGGAAAATTGGAACTCTTAATCATTACTTGGACAAAAGTCACATGAGCGAGCATTATTTATGGTATTAATTTCCTAGAAGATACATTATAATGCGATAATTTTCCCAGTGAAAGAAAAGATATAGTCATCTAGGAATCATGATCACTTTTCAGGCTGTAGAAATGGATGGTACCCGGTACTACAAATATAATTTTTCCTGGTGTAATCTGGTTCCATTTTGATTAGATGTCAGATAAAGGAAGCAAGCCAAGCAGAATGTCTCCTCTGATAAAGCCACAGTATTATTACAGATCTGTGATTAGTGCTCTTCATTTTTTAAGCTTTGCCAGTGTCAGCTATTCTAAGTCCTGAATACTCATGAGATGTTGGATTATGTTTAAAGACAGCATTATCTTGCTTCCTCTTTATCAACATAATGTAGAAATTGAAAAAGTGATTCTATTTTGATATCTATCATATCAATATTCATGAAAAACTGAGAATCATGGCACAGTCATTTATTTAACTTAGTATGTCTAGTTTGAAAAGTCAGAGAAAATAGTTCGAAATCACAAAAGTCATGTCCACAGTAAAGAAATGGCAGTGATTGTCTCATAGAAACTCCTTGGGAAGTGCTTAACAAAATCTTTGATGGACATTGAAAAGAATTATTTAATCAAGATTTTCAAGAAAATAGATATTTTTCTATTTCTTTTGTGACAAGATGCATTGTTTAAGACAGCAGTTCTAAAGACAAGAAGTAAAGAGTGAAGGTAACAAATAATAAAATGTTCAGTGTTGCTGTGAGGATTAGCAGACTAAGTTTGCTGACTGAGAACTAGGTCATTAAATTTTGAGTAAGAGAAGAAGAGAAGCAGGCATCAGTAGCAGCTTACTGAAGCCAGCCAGTCGATTAGTAGCACTAAAGTATGCCTGGTCAGTTGAAAAGCCTTCTATTGATATTTCCTGAACTTAATGTCAAAGTCTGAGTTGTGATATGTTCTTCTCTTGAAGTCTATTTTAATGGCCTTGACCATGAAATGTAGCTTTAGTTTCCTAGTCTTCCTTTTTACTCTTACTATGATTTCTCGTAGTTTTGCTGCTGATCGTTTACTTTTTGCTTGGCTTATTTCACTGATTTTACTGCTTTCCCAGATTTCCTCACCTGTGAGCTCCTACTGCCTTCTCTGCTTGACAGCTTTGTGTATCTGACTTCATACCTCCTTAAGCTCTGGTTAACCCAGGTATGGTGGGCCTTCAAAGAAGCAGACTGTGAAAGCTATTCAGTTTGGATAAGAGATTAAGAAGCAACTGAATATATTTTAGTGTCCTTTCTACAATTAGAAGGTGCTAGCACTTCTCCTCTCAGAGTCCAAAAGCTGAGTTGTATTCCTTTGGTTAGGTTTTTTTGTTTGTTTGTTTGTTTAATGAGTGGAGAATTCCCTTATTCCATTTTGATATCATTAAAGAAAGAAAAAAAAGTTAATGCTCTTTGCAAAGCTCTCAGCTCTCCTGCAGAATACATTGCTTTATTCATTAAGTCAATTACTATTTCTTGAACGAGCAAAGCATTGTTAACACCATGAAAAATCTAGGACAAAGTATAGTTGAAACCTGATGTGCTGCAGCTTACTCAGGACAGAGAGATCATCTGTGAATCTCAGCCCTGTTGAGCAGCTCTGCTAACATCTGCATACAATTAGATAACAGCATCTGAGTGTCTTTACTGTGACAGTTTTTCTGTGTTCTCTTAGGGGACAGAATGTAGAATTAAAGGAAGGAAGAAAGATGCTTTGCATACCTTAAATTTTAAAAAAAAGTTTCACAGACCTAAAAAATGCCATCGTTGGGTTAAAGAAGATTTAAAGGGGTTTGTTGATCTATATAGATTTATATATACTAAGAACAAAAAGCAAACCTATTTTATTAGAATAAGCTTACCAAATTTTATTGAAATAGCTTACCAAACTAAGCTGTAAAAATACAATTTAAGGAGAGCCTTACAATATGACAGTCCCGATTACCGGGTGTATCATGATTTTCCATTATCCTAACACTTATGAGTCCAAAGATTGCTTTTATACTAGAAAAGTGTCTCAGATGTATATTACATTGTATTTAAAAGGCCATAGTATAATTTTTTACTCAATAAATTTTAATATTTGAGCTTCTTAATGAGGCAGCTGAATTCTCTCTTCAGATGCTTTTGTTAGCTATGCATTATTTTGTTTATTTTATAAATCTTCTTTCCATAACAAACATACCCATTTCCATACCAAAGCATTCATTTCACAAAGTAAATACATCTCCAATGGAATTGTAGAGAAGATTCTCATCTATTAAGGCAGTGGTTATGAATCTTAGTAAAAACTGTTTTTACAGAGGATGCTCTCATTTATATCCGTGTATTTCTTTTTAAATTAGACAGGCAATCATAATGCTTGTCTACCTAGTCATTTGAGATATACATGTAACTTTTCCATGTCTGCTGTCTTACTTTATGGAAAGCCAGATAGATATTCTATCATCACCTTTATTATTGATTGAATTACAATAATAATATTTCATATTTTGAAGTGTTATTCTTAGGATTATGTGTGTTCCTGAATATAATACACCTCATAGAGGATTTAAAAATATTCTCTATTAATTTGATTATAACTTTGGAATGTTCAGGGAAAGATAGGATGATAGAGAGAGGACAGAGAGACATAGAGAGAGAAACAAAGAGAGAGAGACAGACAGAGAGGAAGAGACAGAGACAGAGAGATCTTTAAACAAAAGAGGAAGAGTGAGCATATGTCTATATTATGAGTGGTTCCTGGAAGGCAGAAAGTTTGAGTAATAAAGAATTTGTACCTTGCTAATATCAATTCAGTAAAATATATTTAACTATGTACATCAAATCTCCAGGAAAATACAGAAATAGAATGAAATGTGCAAGAGTCAAGGCTGTGGCTGTGACAATATCCTTGTGACTGACCAAGCAACAAAAAGATTAAGTTAAGCTTTGAGTTCGGAGTACCTGATTCTCAACTTAGAGGTTGTTTATTTAGTTATTTATCTATTTATCCATATACCCCTGGAATGCTATTCTTTTACTTCTTGTTTGCTCATATTGCCTTAAAGTAATGCAATTTTATGACATGAAGCTTCTTAAAAATTTTTTTGACCAGATTCCATGTGGCAGTTCATTCAAATTCTATAATTTAGAACTACTCTGCATTAATTTAACTCCCAATTGAATTTATTTGTGATAAAAAAGTAACATTTCCAGAATATGCATTTTAGTTTCCTAAGGCACATTTTACTTAATGACAAATTTCAAAACAAATTATTTTGCCCATTTCTGTTGCAGTCTTGTCTTAGTTTCTTGTTCACTTACTGAAGTATGAGGGATGACAAGTTTGCTTTGACAAGGTTTTAATTAGTTTCCATATGTGATACTTTTATACCATGTGGTCCTGAAAATTTCTTTTTCTATAAAAAAGGCCACTTAAACTCTTTTAATTATTTACCTGCATCATCACATCTGATATTCCCCAAACAGATGGCTTTGACACTTTTTTTTGCTTATTTGTGCTTCTGATTTTTTTCCACTTTGCTTTCATTCCAGAGATTCAGAAAAAAATAGTTTGCTTTCTGAGCATTTGTATTTTTTGAAAAAAAAGAGCAAAAGATCAAGTGTAGGTCAACTGAAGGATTGTCTGTAGTTAAATTCAATTACAGGCAATGATGGAATGATTCCAAAATTGCTTTTCTGAAGGGGAAATGCATGCTGTCCTCTGGCTTCTAACAGGACAGTGCTTGTAAAGCTTTTTCAAGCTGTGCAAAAGTTTGACATTTTCTTTCTTTTTTGGTTGTGGGAGCTGGGTAGTAGAGAAGAAAGTTATTATTTAGCTTGCACTCTTTAGATTCTGCAGTTGCAGTTAAGCAACAATCAGTTTTGGCAAAGATAAATTATTTTTTACAGGCAGGTGGGGTACTTATCTGATAAGAGTAATTATTTTTAACCACTTACCAGTCCAATTATTTAAATACAAGAAATAATTGCATTTTTGCGTGTTTTTCATTGTTTTTATAAAATAACAGAAAATAAAAAATGACAATTTTATTAAATTTGTTCAATACAAGAGTGGACTGGTTGTAACGGCACTGGCCAGAGCACGATGCTCAGATAATCAGTACATAAACAAATGCACTTCCCGAGTGATGCTGAGGGTAAACTGTTCAGTTGTCTCACACAGGTGAGTTTTCCCAATCTTGCATGTGAGAGTTCTAGCTCTGCTGCCCTTGAGCATCACTGACCTTGTATTTCTCCTCTTCATACTTGACCGTGGCATTTCAGTCATGCTTACTAGAGAAACAGATTTTATTACAAGATACATAAATATATAAGGATTTAGAAGATTGGCTTACAATAGCCACCTGCAGCCTGAGGCGTGGGAAAGTGAAACAGGGCTGTCTGTGCTCTGAGAACCAAAGAATGCAGTCAAATACCTGGATCTCCCCGGAGTGTCCCTAGTCTCTACCAGGAGGCCAAAGGACCTGCGCCGAAGGCTGAAGGGTCTGGTGCCGGAAGCCGGAGACAACAGGTGAACACTGGAGCTCCAGCGAAGAAACAGAAGCAAAGCTCTCCTTCATTTTTCTTTTATTCCTACCCAGGGAGGATCCACTGTCTTCAGTAAATCCCCTCAGTCACACCTAAAACTATGCTGATCTCATTTAGTTGGGCCTCTCCTCCTGAAATTGACACCATCAGTCAACTGTCACACCTGGTTACTCTTCTGCCTGGCAGAGAGCTGCAACCCAGGGCCCCTGGGGGAAGTCTGCAGCCAGCACCATCTTAGAACTATGATAACTCCTGCTCCCAAAGGAGCCTTTTACAGCTCTGACAACTGGTAGTGTTTCTTTTGCTTACTTCTCTTTTCTCTTTCAAATTTCTGCTTGAAATTTGCCTCTTTCAGAAAATTTTCCTCTTGAACTCTACTGTAATTATTCCCCACAGTATTTTGTTTGGAATTTACAGCATTCATTTGTTCTTATCTCCCATATCTTTGCCTGAACACATCTTTTACTATAATGCATGTAAGTCTTCTGTCTTTAACCTGTTTTTAAAATCCTTCACAGCCATAAAATTGTTATTTAGCTTTACTCCGTCCAGTCCGTGTTTCAACAACTTTGAGATCCATTTTCTTGCCCCCAGTCTCTCTGATCTTGAACTTGGATCTCTTTCCTTAGCTTAACCTTCTGGTTTACATTATTGTTCTTTAGTTTGACCAGAGGTGGCCATTTAGATTCATCTGACAATTTATCATTTTTATTAGCCCTTTATCTCTAATATATTCTTATTTACTGTGATATCTGCTCCAAGTTTTCCGTAAGCTTCGCAGTCTCTTAGGACTTTAACAAATGACTTGTCGCCTGCTTTACAGCAAGTTTTGATACCCTTCACCTCTTTTCTCCCTGTCTCTGATATCCACTTAACTTTCTGTCCCTCTCCTTTATGTCTCCTGCTCCTTTCTGTCTTGAATTACTAGTACTTTCAATGCTACTTCCCTTACTTAATATTATTCTTGAATACATCTCTGACATAGTTTCCCAAGGGGATTTTGGATGAATGCATGATTGGTGTAAAATCTAGCTATTTTATACACTTACAGCATCAAATCTGTGGAGCTACAAGGTAACATTTAGTCTTTTTCTAATCACAAATGATTTGCTCAGTCCCTGGAATCTGATTCCCGTGCTCACCGCATCATGTTCAACAGCAGGAGATGATTCTACCTATCCCCAGATTTCAATCTTCTCTAATTTGCCTCTTGGTTCCACAAATAATGCACTTAACTTTGAGATTTAGGTTTCTATTCACTTACAAGTACATTTTCTTCCTTCCATTTTTGAGCATTTCTCAGAGTCCACTTTTTCTTTTACCTATATTTTTTTGTTTTAAAAATCTTATCTAATTTGGTGGTTTCATTAGTCAACTTATGTCTCAGTCATCCTACAATTGTATCATTTAGTCTGACATATCTCCCACAAGAATTTCTTTCCAACTTTTCAAATAAATATTTGATCAGCCTCAGGTGCATTACTAAGACAAAAATTTAAATTCATCAAACCATCATCCAAATATTTTTATATTATTTTTCAAATAGATCCTTAAATATATTTCTATTATTTTCAATGGCATTATTCTAGACATTTGATTAACCTGGTACTTCAGACTCATCTATTTACATCGAGGACCTGCAAGGAATGCAATGCTTCGTTCCTCATTTCTTGCCTGAGTGCACCTTTCCTCCTTAGGCCACCATATCTGTTCGTGCCTCTGTCAGTGCTTGCTGTTGCCTATTAACAAGTATCATGACTCCAGGGATTCTTCCTGTGTTCCTTTTCACTCCTGTTTGTTGCATTAGTTTTTCTATTTTGATGAGTGTAGCAGTAGCTATCATAAAGAAGCTAAATAAATAGACCCAATTTCAGAGGATAATAAGAAACAATTTTAATTAAAGGTCACATAGGGGTCTGAGATGATTCCACGTAGGCAAGGGCGGATATGATTCAGTTGCATGTGGTTATTCAGAGCCTTAGACTGATAATATCTCACACAGCCAGACACAGCTGCCACATTTGCCTTAGGACTGATGAGATGAGCACTTAGGAAATGGTCTTGCGAGGTCATTATGCACAGAGCTAAGAAATGCAAACAATAGTTTCTGCTTCTACTTCATCGGGTGGCAGCCATGCTTACCTGGCCACACATCACAGAAATATCATCTGAAGCTCTTCGGCCCTGCCTCCCTGACAGCATTACAGCATGAAGAGAGCAGCATGGTGACAATAGTTTCAGTGATACACTCACCTGGGCCTCCAATTTGCTTTGCAAAATTTTTTTTTCTTAATAATGAATTCAATTTCCTTAACAAATGTGAATGTCTCTCACTTCCTTCATGCACCATTTAGGAATCAGAAATGGTAAACTGCACACAGAATATCTGAAAAACCTTAATGTAGTCTGTATTACGCAGAAAGCTGGGCCCATTGCTCTTAATTTAGATGTTCTGAACTCCAAAATTTGTCTTCAAAGTAAGTATGCCATAAAGTGGCAAAGATGTTGCTTTTTACATGGCTTTTGTCTTTATGAAAATAATTAGCAAATGATTTTAAATGAACAAAATGTTACGGCAATCCAGAACTCACTACAACCTATTTATCTTTTCTTAGAAATACTTTATTATGTTATCAATAGAAAGATCAGTTTTATGTAAGCTACTCCTTTATAGCTACATGCAACTCCTAAAGAGGATCATTAGTACAGTAGAATTGTTTGGTTTGGGTCATAGTTTAGAATATTATTAGGAGTTCTCGGTAAAAATAAGGACCAAGAGGGCCTGGAGATATAGATCAGTGGCACGAGTGTCTGCCTGGCTAGGGAAAGGTTCTGAGTTTGATTCCTGATACAAAAAGAAAGAAAAGATAAAGAAAGGAAGGAAGGAAGGAAGCAAGAAAGGAAGGAAGGAGGGAGGGAGGGAGGGAGAGAGAGACAGACAGACAGACAGACAGACCATGGGTAAAAGTGAAAAGATTTAAGGCAGCTACTGAAGTATTTCAGGTGAGAGACCAGCAGTGTGGCAGCCCTGATAGCGCTCTATACTTTCTGTATGAGTAAGTCAGGATGTGCAGTGAAGCATCATAACAAATGTTCTTTAAATCTCACTTCGCTGTGTCCCCAGTTTAACTTTTCTCGGAACATCACTAAAAGTCAGAATAATCAATCTCACGTTTCCCTATAGCAGCACCCTAAACATGTGTAAGCATTCAATTAACTTTCCATCTACTGTACATTTTTTGTACAGCTGTTTCCTTTAAAGTGTTAGTGTTATAAATGAACAAGAGTAAATGTCAACAAAGATCTGTTTAAATCCAAAACTCTTTTCTTTCCTGCTCAAGAAATCTCTGATTTTATTTGTAATAGGATATATATTATTTGATTTAAATACCAATCTACTTATTAAGATAAATGTGTTTGTTTAATTCATATGTTTTTAAAAGTACACAAAGTAAGCTTATTGATTAAATTACAACCAATGACAGCTAAAGTTTAAATCATCCAGAATTCTAAAACCCTAGATAACAATTAAGATTTTCTTTAATTATTTTTATCAGTTCCAAAGACAGCATTGCATTGAAGGTAAGAAAACGCACTTGAAAGTAAATATGCTATTTATGAGACTTAGCTGTGTTTCATACTGAGTATTAACGCACTGTTTATATAAGGTATTTGTGTTGCTTATGTAAGGTAATCATGGAAAATACTAAAGACCATGCCTGGTTTAAATAGGTAATTCATGTTTCTATCTCCAGTGAAATGTTGTCTTTATTTTTGGAGGCGATATATAAATGATCTCTTACATACTGTCTATGCATTATTATCTTTTTAAGAAAATAAATTCTTTCACTTTCCTTCTATTTATACCTATTCTGGATAGATAGTTTATGATGATATAAAAAAATATTGTTTCCCTAAGCAAATAATAGTAATAATTATACACTATTCAATTGATATTAATCCAAAAAAATGTCAAACTTCATATTTTTAAATTTCTTATCTGTGGTTTTGCAGAAACAATGATTGAAAAAATATTTTTCGTTTTGCCTTTAGGGGATTGAAATTTTTAAATTGTTAAATATAAGTCTCCTTGTATTTTTGAAGATCTAACATACTTTTTCAAGTAATGTTTCATAATCTGAATCACTTCCAGTTGGACTCTTGATTTGCCAAAGTAAATTGCAAATGAGTAAGCTTTTTTGACTGATGTGTTTTGACATCAGCAAAGTTGTGCCACAACCTCCATCTTAGCTCATGGGATAAGATGTAGCAATAGATATTACTGAAAGTGTTTCCTTATGAGATGGCAGCTGCACTGTATGGAAAAGGGTATATTATTGCTGTATTATGCTCAGTGCATAACATTAGTAAATTAAAAAAGGTTTTATTTGTAAAAGTAAAGAATATTGACTCAGTGGAATGATTCTGTACTATTAAAGAATTTTTTAATTTAGAAAAAAAATGGGTCAAGTGGCACAAATTTTCCTCCAATTTTTTATTTGCTATGACTTATTTTAAAAGATTTTGAATAGATTTCATCAGAGGGCATGGTAGAAATCCAAAGATAAAAAGACATAACACTTATTGCCATGGCACAAAGTAGCGTGTTACAGCTAGTAAAAGAAGCATCAGCAAGATGTGTTATGTGGGGGGAAAGTTCTCTCTGGATAGAGAGATGCAGCAAAGTTGCAAAAAAAATAGTGTCACTTGATATAGACTCAGAATTACATTTTCACATAAGAGAATAAGGAAAAGTTATTTTAGGAAAACAAAAATATTAAGTTAGAGTTGGAGAAAAGTTATTTGTAAGAAACAAAAACATGATAAATTTTATATTAAAAATTATTATATCTCAGCACTGCATTAGATTCTTTGGAGAGTGACAACAATTAAAGAGAAGAGACCTATTATGGTCATTAAAACTCACCCTGAGTTTAAGGCTTTTCTAACCAATTACGATAAACTAGTTTGATTTCTACTTAAGGAGTCTAAATTATTATCACTATATAGTTGTTTGAATTCAAATTTGATTTATTGAAAAGTGAAAGCAAATATTTACAAGTGAAACTTTTATTGTGGTGTTCTCTGTCTCTCTGTCTCTCTATATAAACGTGTGTATGCATGTGTGTAATATGTATATATGTAAAATATATTTTTCTTATTATTGATAATTTAATATGAAGATAATGCTGAATTTCCTTAAGTAAATAATAGTAAGAGTAACAATAACACAATATGTAAATATTTGAAGCCAGATCCTAAAGTCAGAGGAGTAGGAGAATGTGAATTGTGTTGGTCTAGCAGATTTAAGCTGTCTATTCCATATAAGTAGGCAAGCTAGTACTCTGTTCCTTGGGGTAACAGAGTCTGGGAGAGAGATTTATGGAATTTGTTGGGGAATGTTCTCAAGTCAATTCTGTGAGGGCAGAGTGAGAAGAAATATTGAACCAATTGTCATGAAGACCTCCACTAATCCTATGAGGAACTCCAGAGATGAGACTAGCTCTGAGTTGTTCTGAATGGGGCAAAAGAGTCAGCTTTTATACTATGTCTCATAATTCTTAAATAATCCATAGAGTAGAGCTTGTCAGAGAGCACTCAAGCCATTAGCTGTCCCAGCAGCTGAGGATAAATGAGTGCTTCTGTCTCGCAGGGGTAGTGCAGTGATCAGCGCACCACTCCACAGTGAGGTGTGGCAGGTTGTAGAGGCTGGGGGTCATGCTTACTCTAAGAAGAGCCTCAGCATTTTAGGGTGAGAAGCAATTTCCTTTAAAGAGTTGCATTGTCACTGTGTCATACACTTAATTAATTATTCTATTTTCAAAATTGTTTGTATTTTATTGTAATAAATATTTCATTTGGTAATTTTCTATTAGAATAGTTCCTTTGGAGATTTCCCCTTGATTTATGTCATTCTCCATGCTTTAGAGATAAATAAAAATAGTGATCTGATAAATAAAAGGATCTATCCAGTTCTGAAAAATTTCTGCTTGATGAGTGCATGGTTCTGTTCATTTGAGTTCATTCATGTCCTTAAACTAACAGGAATTAATTTGCTGCCTAGATGCCTAGAATGAAATCACTAAAGACTTCTTATGAATCAAAATATTTCATTAACCTGGCACATACCCTTGCTTCAGCCTTGTCTAGTATCTTCGTGCAGTGAATTACAGATTTACAATAAACTCTTCCTATGATTTTACAACGTACTGATGTGATCTAGTCCACAATGCTGTACTGTTCCTTGGCCAGTGTACTTTTGGTAGCTGAACACACTGCACAGAAATCAGAAGCTAAACATCATCAATTACCACTGCAGTATGCTTTCACAACTTATGATAAGAAATAATTTTGAAACTTTTGTGATTGTCTTTGGCCTGTCAGTGTCAGACTGCTGTCTGTTCCTTATTGGCAGTACATTCTGAAAAATATGTGACAGAGTTGTATGTGGTGACAGACTAAGGAGGGCAAAGGGTCTATTTTGTTGTCAGACATATCAACTGATTTCCCTAGGGCCCAGAGCAAAGGAAGTACTTTCACTGTCGCTCCTCAAGGGAGAAAGGTTTCTATATCTGCATCTGTGCTACATTTATATCAATATCTTTTAGGCATATGACAGATGTTTTTGTTAAGTGTCCATTACAGTCAGTCATTTTTATGCTTATTAACTTTATAGCAACTCTTTGAAACACGAATTAATGCTATCAGTTTTCAGTATATCAGGTTACATAGAAATTGCTGACCCAGAATTGAATTACAGACAGTCTGCTTCAAAACCCTCATCCCAAGGTTCTCAATCCGGACTATGCAGAAGAAAATCATTTGGAGCTTAAGGGAAGTTACAGATGGTACACCACATGCCTGAGAATTCTGGTTCAATAGTTCTTGGGAAGATCTCATAAATACATACTTTGAAAGCTGCCTAAGAGGATATGACACAAAGCTAAAACCGAGAACTATTGCCTACCGACATTCCACCATTCTTCTGCATTTTTATTTCTGAAAGGAGAGTTTTTAGGTTTGTTACTATTGAGAGTCCTGTCAGACATGCACTCGATACCTGAGTTTTTGTGTTAAGAATGTCTAGTTGAAACACTTCCAGTTCCTGTTTATTTTATCACGGTCGTCTGCTCTGCTCATAGATTCCTAAAAATATAAGTTATGGAGTATGAATAGGTTAATATTACAGATAAATAGGGTTTATTGTTAACATATGGAAACTATCATATTAATGGTGCTAATAAGCAAAATACTTAAGTAGAAATCTTATTCTGCCTAGAGGATGTTTTTCCTGTCATATTTTCCTTATTCTTTATTTTTTCTTTCTTTCCTTCTTTCTTTGTTTCTCTCTGTCTTCCTTCCTTCTTCCTTCCTTCCTTTCTTCCTTGCTTCTTCGTTTCTTTCTCTTTCTTTCTTTCTTTCTTTCTTTCTTTCTTTCTTTCTTTCTTTCTTTCTTTGTTTCTTTCGTCTTTTGGAAAAAGTTTTCATAACACTGTTCAGGCTGGCCTTGAATTCACTTTGTAGTCCAGGCTGGACTCGAACTTGCTAGAATTCTCCTCCCTCTGCTCCAGAGTTCTGAAATAATAAGCATGTACCACCACTCACTTATTTATGCTAACAAAAATTTTACTTAAATTTACACAAATGACTACTTATGTTACTTTTTTTATTAGTATGCAAATAGAATTGGGCCCAAGTTAGCACATTCATGTGATGGAGGTTTTCAGTCTGTGGAATGATAAAAGAACTGACATAATGGGTATCTACTAAGCTAGCTATGTTAAACTGTCTTAAATTGAGAAACTACTATATGCTAGACATTATGATAGAAGTTTTAACTTCATACAGTTTTTCAAACTATGTAGGGATTAGAAAAGCAAACTTGCTTTCATTATGCCGATAAAGTAGCCCAGGTAAGACCAGTTGCCAAAAACCACACAGCACATAAACTGAAATCAAATTAAAGGCAGGTCAGTCTCACCTCCCAGCAATTTCCATTTGCTCTTTATATGATGGCTACAACTTTTATGTTTTGTATTGTAGACAAAATTTATTTTTTTCATTATTTTAACAGTAAAATTTATTTAACAACTAGCAGAACAGAGAAACAATTATGAAACTGCATTATGAAATAGGTAATCTTGGTCTTATGTTCTTAATAAAATGGATTTATGTGATAACAACATAAAATCATGGTTTTGGAGTCCAAGAGCCTGAGGTCAAATCCTTCTATTAAGGGTTGTCCTCTATTACCTTTATTCATCTTCATAATCTGAAAAATGAGGAAAATATGGAGAGCTATATCTTAGTTTTGTTGACAAGTATTTAATGCAATAATACTCATTAAAAAACACTTAACACTGTGCCTTTTTCACAAGGAGTGCTTCATGGATGCAGTTATTGTTCTCATTAATAAGAATCTAATAAGAATGTTATTGGTTAATCAGACCATGCTATTTCTGTCTGACTCTTATGTTAGTTCTGGGAAAATAGGAAAACATCACGTGTTTTAAAAACAAAAGGTTTACATAAATAGATGTGACTGACAGTAATACAAAGTATAAGACTTTATATTGTAATGCAAAATTATAGGAACAGTTTTAATACCACATCCCTAAATTTAGGGAACTTAATTGTGCCTTCTGAATAAAATGATATAATACTTGAGGAACTATACTTTAGGGATTGTTGGAGGCACGAGGGATAAATTCTGTGGGTAGATTTGTATGGAAGGGTACTAGAGACTGAGTTTGATGACCCCTGTGTTAAGCTGAGTAATCTTGGAAACAGGCACAGCCAAATGTCTCTTACAAAATTAGAGAGATATGAGAGAGCTGTTTTTGTAGCATCACATGGTTTGGCTTTTCTTCTCACATTTCAAAACAGGACTTCTCAGCCTAGCATAGTTGTATGCACCTGTAATGCTAGCCTTTGGCTGAGGCAAGAGGACTGCTGCAAGTTCAAGGGCAAAATAGTGAGTTCAGAGCCAGCCTGGACTACACAGTGAGACCTTGTCTCAACAAACAAACACTAAGGAAGAGAGAAGAGATGTATACAGGTATCTTTAGAAGTAAACATTACAGGCAACAAAAATAACAGAACGTATTTATGTATATTTGTAGCCGGTTGGAAATATGTTACCTGAGATGTTCAGCAAACTGAAGTAATTCATGAGGTTCAACATCAACAGCCATTACTGAGAAAATGATGTGGAGCATGAAAAGTCGGAAGGATTCTTGACTGAATTTCATTTATACACTGACATTTGTAACAGCTAGTTGTAAAAATAAAGGGTTGTAGTAGAAATACATTCAGTTGGCTGAGAGTGTGGTATGCAATAGTAGACACTGGCAGTTCCATAATCAAAAAACTTGCATGATATTTTATGGGCTTGTATTTTCTCCCAATGTGCCAGATTCCTTACCAATGTTACAAATAGGAAAAAGGCCCAGAGATACACAGATCATATATCTTATGTAAAAGAAAAGCGTAGCAGAAAAACTGTTTATGAAAATCTGGCTTCAGGGAATAAGAAATGAATGAGGTAATATATATTACAGCAGAAATTAGTGCTAAAAGCAATAAAAGAAATAATTGATATCCTATAAGCAAAGGCAAACAAAGAATCCATCACAATTCAGGGGAGCATCCTCAAAAAGGGAAGTCAACAGATGAGATCATACTCTGTTAAAGCCATGTCATGAATTTATATCACCGTCCTACTGTTTAGTAGCTATGTGACTCAGGGACACATTTAATCCTTTTTTTCTCCTTTATTTTCATATCTGTCAAATGCAGATGACAATTTCTGAGTAGAGGACTACATGAAACCTTAATGTACACAAAGTGCTTCTTACATTACAAGCCCTTGAGAAATTTATTAGAAGAGTGAGAGTAGAAAAGTCAAACAAAAATAGATAATCTAATGTAACATAAAATTAGAACATTGGAAAAGATCATGAAATTGAACAGCTTTAACATATTACATTAACAGTAATAAATATTCTAGTGATGAGCATGTTGGGCTGAATCATAAAAAAGTGAAGCTTTATGGGTCATAAAATGTAAATTGTTACATTTCCAATTGATATCGTTTATATGAGCAATTTTCATGTAAATCAACCTAAAATATGAATGTTTTATAAAAGTTTCTTCTAAAGAAAGAAATATATTTGAAATATTCAGGTAAAATATCATGCTCATGTCATCTGCAGAATGAGAATTTTAGTTTTAGTAAATCTTGAAAATATTTGAAGTTCCAAATCATAAAAATGGAATATAATTATTACTCCTGCTCTGTTAGTGAAAATAACTAAAACTTTTGTTAAAATTTACAATGAAGTAATTTATTGTTGCTTCATTTTGATATCAATAAATATACTGTCTTATTTTTAATTTTGCCCTTTTATTACTAATGCAAAAACTAGGACAGAAATATTTATTATCTTTTTTATGAGCTGAGAATACAAAAAAAATATTTTCTAAAGGTAATAGCAATTAGACATGTATAATTATAGTAATTTATTTAATGGAATTTCAAAAGAGTGTTTGTAATTAAATTATACAAATTGAAAAATATTTAATGACCTAAAATACTTAAAGCTTCTTCTTAAGATTATGTAATTCTATTTGTGAACTGACTCTGAGATATGTTCAATTACATCTCTATTATTTCAGTGGATAATCTTTTTATGACTGTCATTCTATTGAAATACAAGAAGTATTAAGATAGATTCATAGTTAATATGTTGTAACACGTTAAAAGGTTTGTTTTATATAATATTCTCAGTGATTTTTAAATGAAAATCCACTTAAGTGAATTTATTATTTATTTTACCCAGGATTTTATTTGTAAATAGTATTTTTCAAAGGATTATGCAAATCTCCTTTATCTCATAATTAGATTAAGAGTTTCAAATTTTAAGAATATCATTCAGAGAAAAATTTCTTCAGTGTATTGAGCAGAAATCTGCTGGAATGCTGATGAATCATTTTTACTTCAAGTAAGAAAAATATTGAAAGATAATTGACTTTCTGTGCTTTTAGCTAGGAGTACTAATTAGAGATAAGATTCCCAATTCTGCTGTATTATCTTAGATGATAGAGAAATGAGAAACCTGTCTTCCTCTGATACAGAAAAATAGATGTGGAAGAGACCCAGGCCCCGCTTTGTTGAAGGCGCTGTTGTTGGACTGTCTTTGCAATGCAGGTCTATACTAAGATTCATTCTCCAGTTGGTTCTCCCCAGCCATTCATATTGGTTAGGACTCAAAAGCAGTCAGATTATGAAGAAAGTACCTGCAGTACTGCCCAGTGACAGCCACAGTGATCCTCACATAGAACATTTTCATTTGCAGAAGATTCTGCTGTCTTTCAGGGAAATCTGAAATTTTTTAGAGATCTGAGTAACATTGCTTTCAGTTTCACATTCTATCTTGAGAACTACATTCACTAAATCCTGGACACATGTCTTTTGGTGGGTTTGTCCCATCATCCCAGTATATACAACTATAGTATTTATAATATCATTTTGTCATTAATTCAAGTTACATCAAAGAGGTATTTAGTACACTTGTAGTTGAATCTTATGAAAGTAATGAGAGAAAAGTAAAAGTTAAGGGAAGAAATTAGCAGGAATATGGCAAGTGAAGCAAGGGATAGAATCAAACACTTATGAACAATGGAATACAGAAAGAAAACATTAAATAGATTAAATAAACCTCAGGTGGGAGAATCAGAAAAAAAGGAAATGCATATTGATGATTTTGAGCTTCCCAGCAAAGAATGAGACAATGTCACATGCTGCTAGCAAGAAGCCAAATGTTTATTTGAAAATTGATACTGTGCATACGTCTCCTCATTGTTTTAGAAAGTGCCACTTAAAATTAATTTATTGGGTCCATTTTTTATGTTTTGTCTTTCTGACTCAATAAACATGAATATAAAATTAAAGTAATGGAAAGGTAAATGTATTTGTGTTGGATGGTTCTTTTCGGTCATTTACTAACATTTCACTCTGAAATCAAATGAAGATGCTTCATAATGAGTTTCTATATAGCAAGTTTTTGATAAAAAGAAAGATGATGTATAAGTTCTTCTCTACCCTCATCTCGCTTTTCTTTTCTTTCCTTTATGGAGTTACAATGTTACTCATAAAATTTAAGAATGAAGATGGCCTAGATCAGCAGATATTTTTGTCAGCTTTGGAAAACTACAAGGCAAAGGACACCCTTTCCTCTCACAACCTCACCAGCACTTCTTATTGGTTGATCTCTTGTAACCATTCTTTCTGGAGTGAAATGAAACCTGTGTTGTTTTAATTTGCTTCTCACATGGTAAATGATACTGAACAGGTTTTCATCTATTTATTGACCATTTGTATTTTTTCATCTGAGGAATATCTGTTCATTTCAGATGCCTTTCTTAAGTTGGCAAATTGTTAATGGGAGTGTAAGTTGACACAATCACTGTGGAAATCAGTATAGAGATTCCTCAAAAAATGAAAATAAACCCCAGAAATATTAGACTCAGTTATTCTCCTTCTGGGTATCTTCACAAAAGAGTTAAGGACATCATACCACAGCGACTGACATATGCATAGCTTTGTTTATTGTAGTACAAATTCATAATAGTTAAATCTTGGAAACAGACTTAGGCTCATCAACAGATGAATAGATAAAGAAGATGAGTTATTTACACATAATAGTATACTACTTTGTCATAAAGAAAGATAAACTCGAGCCATTTGTAGGAAAATGGATATCTCTGGAGACCATAATGTCAAGTGAACTCAGATACACAAGCTTAAATATCTCTTACATGAAAAACTGATTTGTAAAGTAAAAGAGAGAGGGAGGGAGAGAGAGAGAGAGAGAAAGAGAGAGAGAGAGAGAGAGAGAGAGAGAGAGAGAGAGAATGGTAATTGTCTTATATGTCCTTCAGTTTCCTAGTCTGGTTTTCATTCTGTGTATATGACAACTAACTTTATAAGCTCTTATAAGATGAGTAAATGACTCTGATTCTGGAAAAATAAAAGTGGGTAGAGACATGGAAAAAAATAATTGAAGTGTTTATGAACTTGTACCAATCCCCTACAGTGAACGAAGTCATCATGTAGTACAAATATATGCTATTAAAAAGAACAATAAAACAAAATAAAATAAATAAATGATGGTGATTAAGTAGACTTACAAAGAAAAAAGAAATAAAAAGTTTAGAGGCAAGAAAGGGAGGAGAAATAAAAGCTATTGCTGGGCTTTCTACAGAATAAGGAAGTTCTTCAGATGTCCATACTGTCTCACCATGAGGGGACTCTGGGAAGGATTTCAAAAAAGACACATTGTTAAAGATTTTTTTCTTTTATTTTTCATGCAAGTTGTAGAATCCGGGGGTCCAACATGCTAGGCATGTGCTCTACAACTGACCTGCTTTCACAGCCTATTATGTTCATTCTTAATAGCTACATCTAAATATTCATTTTTATACCTCACAATATTGGTGTGTGTTAGTGTAAATCTGTCACTGTAAATTCAAAAAGAATAAGAGTTAAAAAACTGTAAATACCATCCTTTATTTTGCTCTTGAATGATTCATATGAGATAGGTAAATTCTCAGCGAATAATATGGAGGAGAGGGAGCGAGAAGAGAAGGGAAGATGGAAGAATTAAAAACTAAGATGTGTTTTGTGTGTGTGCCAATCTCCATAACAAATGTCATTATGCACAGCAAACATGCACAAATAAATATGAAAAGCTCAAGTTACTATGAATGTCCATATAGTTTAGGGTAGTATAGTTTGGAGAGGCCAAGACACCAGCCTTTTAAAGATAACTATCCATGTACTTATATGCAGCTGGAATTCGAAATCACTAATCCAGGGATGGAGAACCCCTTTCGTGTCCAATTTCTACATCAGATCAAGTCCTGAATTTAAATTTTCAGAGTTTAGATTTGAAAATAGAAATTGTATGTTTTGTGTTCATTTCTGAATAGGTTTATCTTGGAATGTCAGATTAGTAGTGAGTTTTTCCAGAACTGCTAAGTCAGGGAATTGATCTTGTAACCTAGTCTAGCATTGACTTGAGTCCTCTGAGCTAAGAAAGTATAAACTTACTCAGTATTTCAGGAACACTCATCAATTGCACATAAGCAAAGAGTGAATCAGTCTTTCAGTTAGCAAACCAGTTTCACAGACTGTAGGCCTCTCATGGTGGCCAATCCATGACAGACAATCTAATGAAACCGTAAGAGTGGGTTAGGGAAACAGAACTCTGAGAGGTGATCAAGCTTGGAACCTTGAATAAAATACTTTATTCAGAGTTCAACAGAAAGATTATTCTCAAGCCAGGTGTCATGTTCAGAGGCTGCCCATCCGTATCCCTATAAGTGGGATGTAAATAATATCATCTGGATAGAAGAATCTGAAGGTATGGAAGCCAACTGGGATATCTGATATCCATAACAAAAAGTCAGAGGAAAAAGGAACATCACTGCATTAATACTGTACAATTTTATCCTAACTGAGCCTCTTTGGGACAATATTGGAGACAGGGGCATTTCCAAATCATTTATTCTGAGACTAAGATAATATCTGGCAAGAGAAAAATCTTTTTCACACACAGTGCTATAAATCTCATTGGAAATATCTGCTTTATAAATAGAAAGTTTGGGTAATTATAATTTGTATTCTTTGTATAGTTAAAACCAGGGCTTGGTAACTAGTGTGGTAGGCAAGAACAGAGACCAGAAAATTCTGCAGAAGATCTAGTGATGTTCAAAACTTTGGTAGTAACTCTGCCCAATGTGAAAATACAGTTGAGATTTCAAAGCAACAGGAAGACAATAAGCTCTCTATAGGATGTTGGAGATTTGCATCTGCAGAATATGAATTTTGGTTTCATGATGGAATATAAGAAGTGAACACTGAATACTGGAACTCAGATAAAAGTGAAGATATATTCACAGAGGCAGAATTGTGCCAAAAACTGAGAAAAAAAGGCACAAACCTCTGGAGAAGGCTAAGTTAAGCATCCAACCTGTTTATCCTAATGTCTTTCAAGGTGAGGCATGATGATAATATTAAAGTTCTTATGTTTTAGCAACAACTAAAAAATGTTACTCATGTATCTTGAAGCAGAGTTTATAAGAAACCGTAAAATTCTAACATCAAAATCACAGATAGCATGTAGCTCTGTATTCTGAAATTAGAAGTTAGATTCTGCACTGAGTCTAAAACCTTAAAATTATCATACAAACTGTTATAAATATGAAGACAAAAATTAAAATTCTGATTTCAATTTTTCCCCAAATATGATGAACCTTGTGATGACATAGATTTTATTTTGTCATTTTTTTTCTACCAAAAGTTTGTTTTTAAACAGTACTGAGGTATAGATAATATGCAGGAAAGTGCATGTATTTGCAGTTTTTGGTAGGTTTAATAGGTTTTGACATTTATATATACCTATGAAACAAGCACTCAAATTAAGATAATAAACGTATTTATCATTTCCAAAGTGTTTTTCTGCTCCTTGTAATTCCTGTCTCCTGATCTTTATCTAAACAATTAATGACTTAGTTTATCTAACTGTGCAGTAACCTAGTTTACATTTTGTAATTTTATTTAATGGGATTATATTATGTAACTTTTAAATGTAACTGTATTTTTCATGTAACATATTTATTTCGATTGTGTGTCTCACTGGTTCATCTTCCACTTCTTTTTCTCTTTCCTAAGTAGTATGCTAATGTAGTGTTGTACCACAATTTAAATATTCATTGATCTGTTCACAGATACTAGCAATGGTTCCAGTTTTAATGAAATAAACTATTTAGAAATTTCAGGTATAATTTTGTCACCTCTAGAATTATTGTGTTTTCATAGACTAGGTACACCGCTAAAAAGGTCATAATGAAAAACAATTCAAAAGAAGTTCTGTGTTCACCTTCCACAGGAGCTATGTTGACATTACAACCATGATAACTTGCACAAGTGTCCACTGACTTCATTTACAGAGTCAGGATGAATATGAGTCAAAATGAGACTCTGTTTTATATCAAAGTGTAGTGAAAGTAGAGTCTCCACTCATTTCACTTCTAAATATCATTATGAAGACAGTCTTTCTAAGGAGCTTTAGGGAAGACACCCAATTTTATAATTATAAATCTTGAAAATAATCATTTCAAAATTATTTGTAATCAAATTTAAAACTTTTGTGTAAAAATATACCTATATAGTTTGACTTCTAAGAGACTTTAAAGATCAGCCTGAAATTGATATTTGAAAATATTTGAATCTTTAGACTTTTCTGCAAAAGAATGATAATAAGAAATAAATAAGAATATTAAAACTACATTTTCTCAGTAACCCTATAAATATTTTCCACAAGTTCAAATAAAAAAGATAAGATTTACTTGAAAGTTTAGTCATCCGTGAGTTGACACTTAGGGAGATAGAGTCATTTGGTTAAAACCATGAAATAAATGTTACTGGGTACTAAATTTTCAAGGCAGTTTCTAGGTAGAATGTGTTGCAGTTTTATTTCCCTTACTATGTTTTACTGTTCTTGTTATGTCAGTTTTTAAAATGGCATTCAAATTTGGGGAAATAGATAACACTTCTGCTAAATTTTTTCATGCTGTTAGATTTAGCATTCTGCTGTAAATTGGATCTTAAATCTCACTAATGGCCCATCCTGTAAAGTCTTAATGTTTAGCATGGTGCTGTGGGCGGTGGTATAAGCTCATAAGGAGTGGCGTCTAGTGGAGAGCAAGGTCACTTATTGTGCATCCCTTGAAGGAGACTGTGGAACCCTGGCCCATCACTTTCTCCATCTCTTGGTGTTCCATGAGATGAGAAGTTTTGCTCTTCCAAGTGTTCCTACCGTGATGTGTTAGCCCACCATGGGCCCAAAGAATCTGAAGGTATGGAAGCCAACTGGGATATCTGATATCCATAACAAAAAGTCAGAGGAAAAGGAACATCACTGCATTAATACTGTACAATTTTATCCTAACTGAGCCTCTTTGGGACAATACTGGAGACAGGGGCATTTCCAAATCATTTATTCTGAGACTAAGATAATAGTCTTGGGGCCAAGTAATGGGGCCAATTAATCATGAATTATAGCCACCAAAACTATGAGGCCACATCAATCTCTTCTCTTTATAAATTGAATATATCTGGAAATTGTTATAGTAATGAAGGTCCAACTAAAACAGATTTCTTAGCCAGAAGGTGTTATTTTACCAAGACAAGCTGCCATCTCTGTGAAAACTACAAACTTTTGCCCAAGGAAAAATTCAAAATCATAATTTTGTTCTTTCTCCAAGTTAAATGTTGTCTTTATTTACTATAATTTAGAACTGCTCTGGTTTGTAGAAATAGCAACTGCTTTTTTAGATTAAATGATTTAAAAAAAATATCCTAGCTTTCTTTCCTTTTCCCCAACTGCCACATTTGCATATAAGGAATATTTTTGATATAAATTTTTGATATAATTTTTAATAAATTATTAAAATCCTTTTAATAATAAAGAAAAATACATAATTTTATTTATATCACATTGTGAGTAATGTGAATACACAAATATGTGCATATGAATTTATCACCCAAATTTTAGTTTCATTAGAAATTAGTTACAATATTCTCGTCTGTTCCCACTAAAAAAGTTTGAGAAAGAAATTGGGTACTTTATGAGGAAAAATAATTTTAAATGTTTTTCACTTCTTGGAGACTGGTTAAAAGAAATGGGTGTTCTCACGGTAGTAAAAACAATAGCTTCCTATGGTTTTCCCTTGCGCTCAAAGATTTCTGCGTTCAGGATATGGATTCCTTCTGTTTTATTCACATATTCAATTTGAATTGTGCTAAGCTGCCATGTTAGCAGCTGTAATCACATCTTAATGTAGCCATATTCACTTAATGTGTGTCTATTTATTTAAATACCTTCTCTGGGATAGACATTGCTAATATGTAAGTATCCAATAGCAGACCAGATAATGTACATCAAATACTTTTTAACTCCAATAATTTATAATAGGTACATAAAACTTCTCCATTGTTCAGTTCAAACTTGTGGATGAGTTAATAAAAGTAGCTGGTGCTTTGTTACTCTGACAAAGATTTTTAAAGCGAAGGTCCTATTGCAATAAAGGGAACAGTTTTCTGCATCTTCTTTTTGTCTTTGTGCATTTAATTCCTATATGTGTTTTCATTATTGCTGTGATCTGAATATTTGCATCTCCTCAAAATTAATAAATTGAAAATTAATCACCATGCGATGGAGGCCTCTGGGAGATGATCAGTTTGTGAAGGTGACACACTCATTAGTGGGATTGGTGCCCTGTGAACGAAGCTGAGAGAGCCTCCCTGCACCTTTTGCCATGTGACAACACAACACAAAGTTATCATTTGTGAATCAGAAAGTGGAGCCTCATTGTACAGACTCTGTTGGGAACTTTGCAGCTTTCCAAATTATGAGAAACAATTTCTGCTTTTTAAAAGCTCCCCAGTATTTTGTCGCAGCATCCTAGATAAAGACAGCTATCTACTGATTGTATAAATTATCCATTTGCATATCATTTTGATATAGGGGAAAGAAATTCTCAGTCTACTAGATGTTTGCTATGAGCTCATGTTCTCTAAAAGTGAAGAATGAATTTTAGGAACAATGGAGGTTAAGTGCAGGATATATTTATTGAGAGATAGAAAGCTACTGTGTGAGAAAGACAGATGAGTCCCAAGTGGGTTACCAAAGATTGTGTCTTTTTTAGGACTTCTATAGAGACCTGTTTAGAATATCAGTCTCTGACATTTAATCATAGGAGGTATGAAGATACATTTGACGTCTCTTTTGTCTTGAGGTCTGGTCCACAGAAGAGGGTTTGTCTCCCCCACAGTTACCAGGTATCTGGTCTTCTGCACTGGCTTCTTTGAGGGGCCAGCTCTGTCTGATTGCCTGTAATATTTCTAACTCAGTGGCCTGTAACAATTCCATTTCATAATTTTAACAGGGGATAATGAAACTATATACTCAATATCTTTGATGATTGTCAGCTGCTTTGTGATAAAAAGATTTGAGAATTAGTATATAATATGCCACAACTCTAGGAAACGGTATTGGCCAATAAAGAGAATTTTAAAAAGCTTCATAGTTAAAAGTATGTGAAATGTTAAAATTATGTAGACTATTTGACATATGTAAATACTTCCTCAGACTGTGATGAACACTCAAGTTTGACATTTCAAGTATACTGAAATCTCCATTACTTTGTGGAAGAAAATTTTAGTTCATAATTAAATTTTAAAAATATACATGAACTTAAATCTTTTCGTGGAGGATGATCTTTGATTTTCCATGTAAAGTCTAGCTAAGGTGAAAAGATTTATTTTAATTTGAGATATTTAGGAAGTAGATGAAAATATATCTGCTTTCACAAATTATATTTTCAACTTAAAGGTCAAATAAATCTTGAGTAAATCTTCATTTCAATGCCTTTTATTTATAAAGCCCTTTTTATTCAGACGTATTTTAATTGCTAAAACTAAGAGGTAATATTTAGAAGGAAAACTATGACTTTCAGTTTCAGTTTTTCTGTAATTATTTTAGGTGTTAAGAGACATTTAAATATTGAATTTTATGGAGGAACTAGGAGAGCATGGGTAGAATTTATGCACCAGGAGCACAGCAATGGCTTCTTCCTGCCAGAGCTGATAAGACTGCTTCTGAGATGCTGAACCACAGCAAAGAGGCAGATGCTAAGTCACCCACATTAAATGTTAATCCCCTGAATTCAACAAAGCTACTCTGCATTGTTCATTCACCTATCTGACCTCAGATATATCATTCTGTTTGCTTTGCTACCCTGTGGCTTTCTCTTTAGCTGAAATAAGTTCCATGATGTCTTCTTGCAACCTGAGATTTTGAGATGCGGGACTTAACTTTATCCCTGGAGAATATGTTTCAAGACCCCAATCAATCCTGTTTCTGTTAGAATTTTTCCTATGTATACATACATATGGTAAAGATTGCTTTGTAAATTAGGCACAGTAAGAAACTAAAACAACAACAATAATATAAAATAGTGATAGTATACTATAATAAAATTTATGGTAATGTGGATGCTTTTTCTCTCAAAACTTCTTAATTCCACATTATACTATAGAATATTTTGGAGCATAGTTTACTGTGTGTAACTGAAACTGCAGGAAGTGAATCTGTGGATAAGGGGAAAGCTGTGTCCTGGGTGACTTCTCAGTAAGTGAAGAAGAACAGTTAGTGGTGGAGCTATCCCTTTACCCCGACTGGGCGTGTAGTCTGTGTGGCGAAACTGAGCCCTCACCTTCCACTGAGGTCATCAGTTAATTAACACTTATTTTATTAGTTTTTCTGCCTTCCACACCTTATGTTCCCTCCTTTGTCTGAATTTTAAGGGCTGTTAAAATATGTGGAAGAGAAGTAAAGAGGCTCTATTTAGGTAAATTTTACAGATTCATGCCACATGAACAGTTGAACAGGCTCCCACAGGAGTGTTTACCTAACATGTTTCATTCTACCTAATTTTGGACCGAGTGTCTCATTGCCTGACAGCTTTACACAGACTTCACATTTCTATGCTCCAGCTCCTGTCATCACTCTGGTGTACTTTCCATTTCTAGACTTAAATCTTTTTCTAGGATGACCTTGGCTTTAGATTTGGTTACTTCAATAGATTTTACATTTTATCCCTTTTGTCTCTGGATTACGGGAACACTGAAAAAGTAATAGATAGTTCAGCAAAATAAATTGACATCAGAATGTGGGAAAGAACATGAATCTGCTTACAAGTGCCTCTCAATCGCACCTCCAACTATTAAATGTAGTTCATATCATCAAAGAAGGCTGCATTGAGGGCTATCAAATGGGTATTTATTATGTTATTTAGAAATGAACAGTAATACCAGACTCAATTTCACTGTTTTTTAGCTTAGTTTATGGTAAGTCGACTTTGCACTTATTTGAAAACTATTTTTTAGAAAGAAATTTAAAAATGTTGTGATGTGCTTCAGAATTGCCTCTGTGGTGTTTATCAGGAGACCTTAGTGATAATAAAATTGAGTATTTTTCTGAAAATTCTTTTTGAATTATCATCAGGAAAGCTTCTACAATAATACAATGATTTCAATTTTTCTGTCAATCTTGTAGATAATATTTTACCAAAAAATAGAGCGTACATATATATTTTAATTGTTTTGTTGTCTGGATTTGTTTCTGCTATTAAATATAGCAAAAATTAAGTTTTTGGATAATGAGATGAAAGAAAAACATATAATGCTGTCCTGAAAAGTTCTTTCAAAAACAATACTACTTAGTAAATTACTGAATTCTTATTAAGTGCCTGAGACTAAAGTGAAGTTTCATAGGTCCATGACTGTTATTGAGTCTCAGCTTTGATATTTTCTGACAGTGGGATTAATTTTACTTAAAATATTTTTTTCTATTTAAAAGAAACTATGAATACTTGTCTAACAAGCTATCTTCTAAGATTAAATAAAATATAATTGGATAAATTATTATCTAATGCCTAAGGCAAGGTGCTTAACATATGTTAGTTAATTTTGGACTCTAGAAATTTAAGGATGAATAAGTGAGATATCAAGTATAGAGATGGACAATGCAATAAATGATTAAAATACAGTAGGACAGGTGCTCTTTTACATGAAAAGAGATTGTGTCATAGGGTAAAGGAGACAGGCACCTGGAAAAATATCTTAAACATTTACTACTTAACTTAAAATCTGAAGAAAAAGGTGAAAGTTAGAAAATAATATATTCTGTAACAAAAGAAGCCAGAAGAATAAATGAACATAACAACATGATAGAAACAAAATAAAAATCAATTTTAGTGGGACATCAGTTCCTTTACCAATGAACAGTTTATGTTCTGTTAACATAAGTATTTCATAAGTATGATCTGTTTTGTACTTTATAATGCAATTTTGTCAATGTCTGACTTTGTATTTGTAAAACTTCTGATTGATAATGTTCTCTCAAACCAGTCTCTTAAGGAAAAATGTTCAGTATTGAGAGGTAACAAGTACATGATGGCCAATCCTAGTTTCTAATTTAAGTCAGAAATTTTATTGCTGCAACAAATGTTGTCTTCATTGTGACGACATTATGATTCACTTTTGAGACAATATCTGGCAAATATCCAACTCTGAATAAGTGCAGCGTTTTTTTTCCCCAGTTATTAACTGACGTATTAGTGGTATAGCATTAATAAGGTGGATAGTTTAGCTTGCAAATCAACAAAAATCTCCGAATGCTGTAGCAGTGCTCCATGGGACTAAAGACTTAGCTCAGTGGCACCGTGGTGGCCTGCAACACAAGATCGCGAGTTCAATTCCTGATACCAAAAAAACCCTTCCAGTTTCATTGCCCAGAATATTAAAGGGACAAGGGGTGAGATATGACAACGTTAATCAGACTTACATTTTCATTAGGATTAGTTTTAAGCACAAATGACTGTTTTATACATTTTTTAAACAAAAATTGTACATTCCTATACAGTGTAGCGCAGCATTTCAATACATTTATACATATCATGTTTACTGATCAAACTGGAATAATTAGTATATCCATCACCCCAAATATTTTTCACTTCATGTTTGGGGAATATTTAAAATCTTTTAGCTACTTTAAAAATACGACAAATTAGTGTTAATTATACTCTCTACTGTGCTGCAGAAAGCTAGAATTTATTCTCCCTACTCAGCTACACTTTTTATTCAATAACCTAACTCTGTCTCCTTACTGTTTCTGAGACTCTGGTAAATAATAATAGTCTATTTTCTATTTTTAAAATATGAACTCTTTTAGCTTTCACAAATAAGAAATATTTTTTTCCATCAGTGTATGAAAATGACTAATTCAATCAGTACTAAACAGTTTGGTGTTATCTTCTTGATTTGTGCTTAAATGGAAGTTCACTTTGTTTTTTCACCATTAATACAAAAAAGAAAATTATATTTTAATACTGTTATGAAAATATTTATGCCTACAGAGACCCTTGTAAGATTCTTAGGGATCTTGGATCATACTTGTCCTGCGAATAGTAAGGTTACTGAAACAAAAATATCCAGAAAGAAGAGAATTATTTTTGACATGAAAAATCTCTCTCTCTCTCTCTCTCTCTCTCTCTCTCTCTCTCTCTCTCTATCTATCTATAAAGTACCAAGTAGTCCTTCAGTACATGTATATATAGTATAATGTTCAAATCAAGGTAAATATATCTATTTCTTCAGACATTGGTCATTTCTTTGTGATGAAAATATTAAAAATCCTTTTTAATGTGCAATACATTATTGTTACCAATAGTTTCATTACTGTCCAATAGCACAATAAAACTACTTGCTCCTAATAGTAGCTTAGTACCCATTGGTCAGCCTTTCTTTATGTCTTCCTCCTCATTTTCCTCCTCAGCTTCTATAACCACTATTTTATTATCAAGTTCAAAGAGATCAATTTTTTTAGACTCTACATATCCATGAGATCCTCCAATATTTTTCTTTTTGTGCCTGGATTTTTTTTACTTGGTAATAATGTATGTCCTACAGAATACATAAAGCACTTATACAACTCTACAGAAGAAAATCTGATTATAAAATGAGCAATAATCTAAACAGAAAATTTCCAAAGAAAGACAAAAGTTAGGAAGTACAGATGAGGTTGTAGAAAATGAACTATTACAGCAATAATGGAATACATATGAAGATTTAAAAAGGAAAGAAAATAATTAATTACTTTATGACTAACAATGTCACTACTAGGTACAATATATTTCTGAAGGAAATCAAGTTGGTAAGCTGAGATATCCGCAGTATCGTAACTCTCATGTTTATTTTACTATTCCCAAAAGCCAAGAAATATAATCAACATATGTATCTATGAACTGATGAGTGGATAAACATGAATGAATTCATGCACAATTAAATATTCTTCAATCATAAGGATGAAACTCAGTCATTCTCAGCAACATGGATGGAGCTGGAAACTGATATTTTAAATGGTGTCCAGTTTCTCTCTCTTAATTACACTTGTTGTCATATGAAAGCATTTTCCAGTGCTTAGGGTGCTGTTATGTAGGGTAAGAACTGGATTTATATGTATATTGTTTTGTAAGCAGAACCCAATACTATAAATGGCAATTATGTGACTTAAGGGACATAATAAACATGAGATCTCTAGCTTCACTAGTTTTGTTTGATGATGAGTTTATTTTGATTAGTATTTAATTTCTAGGAATTGAAATAAGGCAAGAAAATCATCCTTACCATAGGGTAGATTTAATTGCCAGAGAGGTTGTTTGAAAAAAAAATCTTTAAATTTTCTCAAGTGTTGAGATTAGATGTCATTCAATATTTTTGGTTTAACTAAAAAAACAATGTAAAGTGTATAAAATTGCACCTGGAACCTTTATTAGTTTCCAGGGTTTTGTTTTATTTTATTTATTTATTTATTTATTTATTTATTTATTTATTTATCCAGTTCCACACATTCACATAGACCAAACACATTTGGATGGAAATTTTATTGGTATTTTATTTGGTGAAATCATTCATTCAAACACAATCTGTTCAAGCCTAAAATAATAATAAAAGCTGCACATAGAATTGTGTTAAAACAGAAATAAATTGTTTCAGTTTTGCTTACCACAAATTGATTTTTGAATCAATTATTTTTATGAATTTTGTGCCTTTTGTGAATTTTGTGTCATTTGTGCAGGTACCTTGATCACTTTTCTGCTTTGAGGATTTGTTTTTTGTCAATGTAAATGATTAGTTGAGTTATATCAAATGTGAAAACAAATTGTTACAGTTCAAATGAGGATGGCCACCTCGGGATAAAACACAAATTCTAGTTGCTGAGAGTAAGCGTTTCTGAAATGATTTCCGAAGGGTTTGGTTTTATAGCTTAAAAATACTAGCAAGAAGGAGTCACAACAAACTATGGTTACAACTGCAGTGATTGACAAGAATAGCTTAGGCTGCTGACTGGCAGTCAGTCACTTACTCATTCCAGAGAGGCAGTGGAATAAGCAAGAAAAGCCTTTCCTGGGAATATTTATTACATCAGAAGCTTCGTGCAAACCTGATGTGCTAAGGCAGAATGTCTGAGGTGGCGGCAGTGTCCTGACTTCCTGTTCCCACCCAGCTGAATACTTTTGTAACCTCGATCTGATGACATTTAAATCATTTATCCGTTTTCAGTTTTAAGTGAATATGTACAATATAAAAAGATGACAACTATGCAAATTAATGAATGATGTAATAAGTACACAAGAAGTTTCTAGTTGAAGCTTTATGCACCACCTAAATGACCACCTGATTTAGTTCATTTTGAGAGACAAAAGTAAAGTGACGGTGGATAATTTTGGCTTCCTGTATTTCAGTAGGTTATAACAATCATTTTTAATGCCATGAAGACATGTAGACATGACAAAATATACTTTGATCTAAACTAGTAAGTGTACTTTATACTTTGCCAACTAATTAACATAATATATAAAAATTCAAAGAGAAGATTCTTTCAGTAAAAAGAAATTTGTGCAAACTTAAAAGATGAAACGATGCCCGCCTGTTTTGTGAAATACATGGCAGTGAAATCATCAGGGATTTTAAAAACAAATTTAAAAGAAACCCAAGGGGTTCTTTTATGCTTTGTTCTCATTGTTGCCTAACAGTTGAGAACATTCCAATTGCATCACTCCAATCTGAAGTGTCTATTGTGTTTCCTTACATTTTTAAAAACTCTTTTCTTTTTGCATGTTAGCTTCTTTCATCTTTAGCTGTTAAAAGAAGACCTCAAGCCACTGTTTAAAGAACAGCAACCCGATGTGAACTTCAAAAACATTAAGGACTGTTACATTTATGGCATTGTACTTAGGATCAATACATTAGGACTTTCCCATTAGTGCTCTTCACCGTCTTAGGAGCACGTTGCATAATTCTTTGTTACATGTTTAATGTACCCAGCTTGCACAGTAACCTTGCTTTTGGACCTATCTCAGTGTTCTCTTATAGGCTTTTAATAATTCTCTCCAAATCAATATTGGTCTTTTCTATTAAAGTACCAGCTCTTACAAATAAAGGAACTATTTACCATAGATTCTAAATCAACAGAAGATAAACTCCAAATTATTATAATTCTAACGCTTGAAACTTCAATGAGAAAAAATAATTTAACTTTTATGTGATTTGCAACAGAAGAATTATTTAAAAAAATTTCATAAGGCAAGCCTAGGTCAGCAGCTTATACACATATATAAGTAAGCTATAGTACATTTAGAATAACATGAAGATTTTTTGGAGTTGGTTTTTATAAGGTCCTAAATTTCACAAATTTGATACATTTTTTCTTTATTTTAGTCCTCAAGTGCCAAAGCAAAATTTATGTTTTACAAAATTATAAATAGACAAAGAAAAGTTTACCAAGGCTATTGCCATAAGAAAGACATAAGTCAACACTGAAGAAACAAAACGTTGAATAGCTCTTAAGAGCATTGGAGAGATGTTTAGCCATTTTCATTAGCTAATATGCTTTACTCAAAGAGAAAGCATACTTCTGTTGTGTTTTCACTACTAAGAGGCAGTTCCAGAATTTGGAACAAGGCTCAGCCTTAGGAAATTAGGAGCTAGAGGTGTTATCTTCTTCAGTGTTTACGTTTCCAAGGGACAGTTTCCAGCTCCTTGAGCATGGCATTCCTAGATTATAAAATTAGCAAGAAGATTAAAAATATTTCATATATATTTCAAAATGGCAGAGAAAGAATTTATAATACTGCTCTATATAAAGATAGGTGTAGGGCCTAGAAGTAGGAAGAAGAAATATAAAGTGTGGACAAACTGAGAAAATAACACTTTTTCTGTTCACAGGAAATATACATATATGTATTTTTTTGAATTGAGACCCTCTTTCATCAAATTAGATAATCTCATTTTCTAACAGAGAGGACAAAGTAATTTCTATACTACAAAATTTGAAGATAATGGTCATTGTACCATAGACTTGCATAATAAAGAATCCATAAAATTCTTCTTGATTAGTTATTAAGAGCCTATAACACATGCATTACTATTAAGTACCATAAAGAACAGAATATATGAAATATTTTCTAATTTTGATTTTCAGTGTTTATATATTTATGATAGTATTCATTTATTATGCTACTTATAATATTTACAAGATGGGGGTTGATAGTAGTTTGACAAATAATTGGACCTTATCTAAAATCTTGCCAAATATACAAATGCAACATGTGAAATCACTTTGTTTTAATAAGTATTTCTCAAATAGATACATATTTCAGTGACATTATTTTCTTGCAGAGATCTGCAAGGATATTGAAAATCAGTCACAACACTATCTCATTTACATGCGAGTTTAAAATAAGTCAAAGTCACAGAAGTGGAGATTAGGATGGTGGTCACCAAAAGTAGGAAGATTAAGATAACAGAGATGTTGACCAAGGAGCACAAACATCAGTTGGGAACAATAATTCAAGAGCTCTATTACCCAATGTTAGGAGTGTAGTTAAATTGTTGCACTTGACAATTGCTGGGAGTAGATTTTGAATGTCAGCACAAAATAAGTGCTTGTAATTCGCTTGATTTAGTCACTTTACAACATATTTTTCAAAATATGGTGTCTTATACCACAAAAATTTATACTTTCATTTGTTGGTGAAAAATAAAACAGGAAATAAAACCAGAAATGTTATTATTGTTATATGTAATTTTAGATAATGTTAATCTCTGATTTATTGTTTTATAAGTAGAAAAGGGCACAGCCAAAAAAAGAAAAATGAGTTAATTCATAGTCACCACGTTTGTACAACTTTAGCCAGGTCCCTAAGCTCTTGAATATCATAGGCAACAGGAACACATGGCTTAAACTGTCTAAAGATTGCTAGATACTTGATGAAAAACCATTTCTTTAATAGTGAACATAAAAATGAAGATAGAAGAAACACAAATTATCAAATACTTAGCGCATAAGTTGAGATAGTTGTAAATAAAAGCCATCTTTTAATTGTTAAAAGTTTATAATATTTTAATGAATATAACATTCTGTCAGATTCTTTATAATGTGATTTCCCTTGTGTCTTACAATTATTTATTGACTCTAACTAACTGTGCGTATGATGAATACTAATCTTATATGTTGAGAAGGAGTAGCTTTAAGTACTATTTTAGAAAAAGAAGGCAATTTGAGTGACCCTTTTTTGTATAGGTCTTGACTGCTCTTAATTTGAATTGAATAGATAATTAGAAGGCAGAATTACCTAGAGAAAACAAGTTATTTTCTGTTCTCTGGGAATTAACTAGGACGGATGCTGGCTAGTGTGCAGAACGTCTCACTCAAACTATTACAGTTTAGAGACCTCTTACACAGGTGTTAGCATGAAAAGGTGCTGTTAAAGACTTTTCTGAGTATATAGATGAAATGAGGATTTTATGATCAAAGAACAGAGTGGAATGAACTGGAAGTAAACCTAATCAATTGTTTTGCTATGAGCTTTTACTGCTTCTTATGGGCAACTTTCCTTTTCCTTTTCTTTTAAAGTCTCATGTATAGCTGTATAAAACAATAACCAAATAAAATGTTATTTGAGTCAAGCCAAAGGGGAAATACTAAGTAAACATTAAATTCAAACTAGGAAATTCCAAACTGCTTCAGATTCTACCATGGATTCTATTTTTTAAAGCATAGTAGTTTGGATGGGGCAAATTTCTCAATCATTACTGAAATAATAAGTTTCCAGGTACACAATTAGATAACAATGAGAAGAAATATTTTAGGACTTTAAATGCCAAAAGAAAGGGGTCAAGAGTATAATACATTTGTCAAAAGGTGATAGGTATGCTTTTCATTCTGTTCATGTTTAATGCAGTTTTTAAGTGAAAGAAATATAACCAATATTTGAAAAATTTTTAGTGTAAATATTTTATCTAGTTTGTTTTGAATACATTAAACCCATCCATATTCAGAAGTACTGATAAATGTGGTTGGTATAAAGGAGTAGTTCAAGTACCTGATATAAGCAGGTTCAAGTACAAGTTCAATTGTCAGGTTCAAGTTGGGCATGGCTTTCTTAGCACCAAACCCATTTGTCAGCAGTGGCATTGTTCTCAGAGAAAACTCAGTTCATCATCAGTGCCATTTCCTGGGCAAACGCACGATGTTGTAAAAAGAGTTGAGACAGAGCATGGAATCTTGCAAGCACAAGAACATCTGAAAACATCCAAACATTTACACCAGATTCCCCAAGGACTTTGATCACTGAGGTGCAGGACATTTAGAGAACGTGATCATTGATGCTTACTAAGATTTTCCCATTAATGTTTCTTGCCTTCTTTCAAATCTCATAAACAGCCCCACTTCTTTTTGTTCCTTATGGATTGGTTTTTCACCCTGTCTGCCTGTACTCGGGTATTAAGTCAAATGCCTTATTACCTTCATAAAAGCCTGTCCAGTGTCTTTTGTGCCTCTCTGCCTCACATCATTCGTTTACACATATTAGAAGGAATAAGCACGGATTTTATCTCCGAGTTTCAGTGGTTTCAGATCATGAGTAGCTGCCTTTGTCATTTTGGGTCAAAAGTAGAAACATCTTGATGGGGAGCTCATGGTGGTACAAATCTGTTGATGTCATGGGTGTCATATGATGCAGGCGAAAGAGGAGAAAGAGAGAGAGAGAGAGAGAAAGAGAGAGAGAGAGAGAGAGAGAGAGAGAGAGAGAGAGAGAGAGAGAGAATGGAAAAGGGGCAGGGCTCCAAAATCCTCTTTGAGGACTCACTCCAATGGCCTAATTTTCCTCCCCTAGGCCCAACTTCTTAAAGATTCTGTCACTTCCTTTTAAGTGCCACACATTCACAATCAATAATTAGCATATGGGCCTTTGTAGGGGACATTTAGGATCTGAACAATAATTCCTATGTTCAAGGACATTTGAAGACTTAAACTATGAAAAGAGATGATGAAGAGAAAGCAGATACATAGTCCTTAATTTGAATTAAATGGTTAAGTAACAAAGAGAAATACCTATAGCAAATAAGATATTTTAGTTATTTTAGTGAGAATTGACAGATTTTAGACTGATGCTGTGCTTAGCACATCCCTGATGAATAAATTATAACTTTTTCTTATTGCTTATGCTGATAAAGTATAACTTGTGGAAAAAACAAGTACTCAGATTTGGCTTTGATATATAGTTCTTGCTGATTACACACTTTGTGATGTGTTCCCCTCATAATAATTCAAAGTGCACACAAATGTCAACAGTAAGTTGTGTGAGTGTCATCCTTTCCCTCTCCTCAGGCCTGCTTTATTCTTGGTAATCATTATCACCACTCTTAATTATTAAGAATACTGGTATACTTTCTTTTCTTGGGCATTTGTGTACATTTGCACATAAAAAGAAAACTTTTGTACATTTTTTTCTGGGATGCTGTCATGATATAAGTTCTTTTTTATCAACTCTGTATTTTAGTTAATAATTTATAGTGATTTTCTATATATGAACACATAGTTCCACCTAATTTTCCTTAAGTGTGGATATTTTATATATTATATTATACTGTATATTATATTATGTAAAGTTTCGTCTTTTTCTTTTCCATGGTGCTGGGACTCAAACCCAGGGCCTTTCATGCACTGGGCAAGTATTCTACTACTGAGTTACTTTTCTGGTAGTGATTTTCTATCTCTTGATCAACAGTTAGAGTCTTTGTAGTATTTATCAGTTGCAGACAAACATGCAATGAGCATTTTCCTAGCAAGTTTTGAATTTGTGTAAGAACCTAAAAGATTTAGATTTCTAGATGTAGAAATTTCCCATCATACGCACAAAGTTTCAATTCTGTTAGGTACTATAAAAATACATTTCAGAAAGCTTTATGCAAGTGTAGTTCAGTGGTACAGCCTGTGCTTAGCATGAGGCCTAGTTTTAGTTCCCACTGTACCCAGGTGTGTGTGTGGGTGCATGCACCCACACACATACCTTTCTAGATTTGTATTTCAACTTAGCACAAGCTTCCCTGTATCCTTGCTCTTTGTAACATTGTATATTATTGTGATTATACTGGGTACATAATGTTGCCTGTATAATTCCTAATTTGGTGGAACTTAAAGTGTTTTATCTTATTTTGACAGATTGTACAGTAATTTATTCCACTATCTCATTGCTAGTCCAAGATACTATAAAATGACTAGTGGCATTATTTCTATCTGGATGAATATTTTGCTAAAATTTATCTTCAAAATCCTTTAAAAATCTCTGAAATTTTAAGCAGCTTATAAAACTTTATGAAAAACTTTTGAAATCATCTTATGAAAACTAACTTTTGCAAGTTTATCATTACTGTTTGCTCTTAAGAATTTATCATATACATTGTCCTCACTATTTAGCTTTATCATTTTGCCATTATTACTATATAGGATTTTTACATATATTTATGGCAAAAATACAAAACATTTAGCAGAATGTTTCTAAAATATGCTAATAACTATTCATGCTTTAAAACCTTCAATTAAAGTTACTGTTTGTGTTATGGGAATTGTCTATACAAAGTAAACATATAACAAACAAAAATCTGAAATTTTGAACAATTTCCTTTAGAATGTTTTTGCAGTGTTTTATTGATTTTGACTTCCCACATTTAAAGAAATCATTAGCGTTACAGATGAATAGCAAGAAATAACGAGAAAACAATTTATCCTTTGTGTTGTCATTCTCATTAGGGCAATATTTTTCTATATTATTTAAAATATAGAAATTATAATAAAATAGGAACAGTACATATTTCTGTGTTATATCCTTTATATGGAATATGAACTGGGTATGGCCCTGAACAATAAAAACAAGAAAACAATTTGAAGCATCTACAATTTGCTTGGCAAAATGGTCTAAAGATCCATCTTACTCATATATGTTTAGGGATATTACCTGACAATTTAAAAAATGTATTGCTATAGTAGTACAGAAAGTTGCCTGCAATTGGATTTAAAATCTTCTAAAATATACTATATAAATAAAGAATGACTAGTTCCCTAGGAGATAAGTGTTTACTAATTGAAAACAAAATATTCTCTATTGATATTTTGAAATGACGAATACTGCCGCAGAACTCAGCTCAGAGAATATACATATATTTAAACTAGATTTTTAAAAAAATGCCTCTGTGGGCCAAGAAAGACAGATTTTTGCTCTCTCCTTTTTATACATGCTTGGCTTATCCTAAATTACAGCAATGTTTCATTACTACCAAAATTCTCAAGATAAAATTCATAGCACAACTGCTTGCTAAGCAAAAGAAAAAACATAAATTGTATCTGTGCTGAGTAAATGGATTTGGAAGCTGACTTTTATTTGGCTCACAGCTTCCGTTGCAAAATAGTTTCTGCTGATTCTTTCGAGGATCTGGCTAAGGTCAAGCTGATAATTTGATTGACAATCCCCTGATCTACAGGCAGTTTATGCCAAACTAGATGTTTTCTGTGTTGTCAATAACACTCATACCTTTAAATTCACCAATTTTGATATAGTAAACCTAAATGCTTACATCAAGTTTTTTTTTCTAAAAGAACATTTTATTTTCCGTTTGTTGGTAATTAATCATTCTATCTATCATCATTTTACATATATATATATATATGTGTATATGTACATACACACACACATATATAATCTGCCTAAGAATGTATACACATACTTTAGCAATGTGCCACATTAATAAATGTCTGGAAGGTAATTGTCACTAGTTTTAGTTCTTGTAATTGCAAAGGCCAAAATAACTTGTATTAATCTCATGATGTCTCGATAAATTTAGCATCAAAATATTTATATAAGTTTTCCTTTCCCTGATGTATTATTTTGACAGACTCTGAGTGTATGTGTGTGTGTGTGTGTGTGTGTGTGTGTGTGTGTGTGTGTGTGTGATGCTGGGGATGGAATCTTGTGCATGCTAGGCAAGAGATCTACCATGTAGCGACCTCCCTAGTCCTTGTTCCAACTTTACAATATTTTACTTATGGATAAATGATACAATAGAGGAAATATATATACTCATTTAATCTATCTAGTAAAATCATTTCAGTCTCTGACATGTTCCTTACAAAGGACACATGTTCTGTTTTTTAACATGTGGGTCACCTAACTTCTCAAAAAGCAAGTAACGCATGTTTACTGCAATGGACTTCTTTTCCAGATTATTTATTTTCTCCTATGGTAATTGCTAATGTAAGCAAGTAGACCTTTAACATAATTCCTCTGGTTTCTTCACTAAATTTTGACTTATTCAACATTCAATTCCTGTCATAAATTGCTTAGTTCTATGTTTGCCAGAAAAAGGAAATCGTGATAGACTTTACTGGCTTCTTTAATATAAAGTATATTCTCCTTTTTAGAAAAACAGGTTATCTGATTGATTAGATTAAATCCTTGTCCTTGTTTATTGTTCTATGTGTCTGCCTTTTCTTTTGTAGTTTCATAAAAATGTTTGGAACTAATAGTCGTTACTCATTCTCTAGTAATAGGTGTGTTAATGTTCTTTACATAGTTTTTATCTGAATGAATTCGAAACTCAACATATGGAGTAAAACGCATTTATTTCCACCTTTTCTAAAACTTTACTGAAATGTAAATAAAGAAATTTAAAGAGGCATAAAATGTCAAGGGCAAACAGAATAGAAGTAAGTGATGAAAACAGCAATGACATTTTGAGACTGGAATGCAGAAATAGTAAATGACACAGGCAGACATATAAACACACTTCATTTCCTTCTTTTTGCTCTATTTTCTACTTATTACTAGATTCTGGCATAGTGCCAACACCTTAACCAAAACAGGTTTAAACTATTAGGACATAATTTCAGTGAAGACGATAGAGCATGTGTCACCCTGTCCTCAGATCTTATCAGATAGCTGTTACAAGTTTGCTTTGAGCATTAGTTTATGATACTTTTTTATCATGTAGTTTATAAATTTGTTAGTGATGTTTGTTAATGAATCTTCATAGATACTAAATATATATATTTTATGTATATATATGTGTGTGTGTAATAATAGAAAGTTTAGAGGCTTTTTTGTTCATATCATTTAAGCTCCTCTTATACATGCATTTTTTAATTCTATGTTCAAAACTTGTGTTCCAGATTATATTCAGAGGGAAAATACTTCCAATTTTAAAGTGAAAGTGGTTTGGACAATTATCTGGAACACAAGCAAAACCAAGGGATGTCTTCTTCTTCTCTTCAGGTTGGGTTAAACATCTTACAGTACCTCTCACCCTGTAATAAATTGAAGATATTGGAAGGATAATAAGAAACTTGAATCAATGATCATTTCTCAAGTACATGTAATGCTAGGGAATTATAATGATCTTGTTTTAACCATGGTGTTTTAGTTCTCTGTTGCAAACTGTTAGGAATGAATTGTATCCTTAAAACATGTTGAACAGTTAGTCCCAACTTTATTATTGTGTTTAGAAACAGAACCTGTCAGGAGGTATTAAAGCTTATTGAGGTCAACAGAATGGGACTTGCGTCTAAACATACCAGTGTCTTTGTACAAAGAGGAAGAAACATCAGATCTCTCTCTCTCTCTCTCTCTCTCTCTCTCTCTCTCTCTCTCTCTCTCTCTCTCTCTCTCTCTCTTTCACTCATTTTTCTCTTTTCCTCTCTGAATCTGTATGCAGACATATATCCAGGTGAGATTTTCCTACTGATAAGATTTTGGTGTGACAGAAAGACAAAGAAAGGAAAAAAAGAGGCCTTTATTATTGGCATCGGAGGGCTGCAGAAGAGACACAACCTGTGATGAGGACAAAGCAGTGGAAGCACTTTTATTAGGTCTGGCTGCGGAGGAGTTCGGGAGGTGGGCACAGTAACATAGCAGCAGCTGATCTGAAGGAGCATCTGTGTGCAAAGCAGGAAGCAGAAAGATTTATTGGGTGCTGGGGGTGGAGCAGTTTGGTTATTGTGTTGTTTTGGGACTGCAGAGGGCTTGGCACACACACACACACAAAGAGCATGAGGTTTATTTCTGTAGTTAGAAGAACATAGAAGTCACTCTTGGAGAGATAAGGTGCTTCTCTGGACCAGGTACCAAGTTGGGTGGATATCATGTTAGAGATAGCTAAGCCCCAGGCTTTCAGAATCTATCACTTACTATGTTCCCATTGTCTGAAATGAAAAAATAGAGTGAGCCATATTGCATGATGTTGCAAAGTTAACATCATAGAATTGATTAAACAATCAGATCAGAGGAATCTGTGTCCATCACATGTTAGAGGTGAGCTACAAAGCTTTTTCATCACAGAGATAAATTTCTATGTAGTTTACCGATTGTTTAACTTTGATCTCTATTAAATGCAGTGAATGGAATTCTTAACCAAAATAAGGCAAAATAAAACATAGCTCAGACAAGAAAAGGGGTAAACTGCTGATAAAAGAATGTGAGGGTAGAGAAGAGATAATTAGACCAATTCAAATCAAGCTGGTGAGATGACAAGCTATTTTATAGTACAAATGCAGAAGGCTATCAACTAACTTCATTGTTTAAAGCTGCTTGAATAGAACTGCTACTTATAACGTGGAAAGTTGACATATACCCATTGCTAAAACCAAGGAGAACATTCATTCTGAGAGCTTCCTCCTACCTTAACTTCCAAGGTCAAAACAGAGTTGGAGTGGAGTAGATATCTAAGATACTGATTAGAGATAATTGCAGAGAGAACATCTAAGATTCTGTCAATGAAAAACACTAAGAAAAACTGATCCTCCATTCTCACTGTCACAAAGAAACATAGGTATAATTTTAAAATTCAGAGTTTTTGAATTTACTTTACATGGCCATATTGAGTTTAAACATTATAAAATCACTAGAATTTCTTTAATCCTCATAAATTTTGATAACAGAGGAAGAGCTCTGGGTAGATATTTGGAAATTGGGGAAAATTACCTTATACCTATTGGATAGGTACTATCTATACTTATTACATAATAAATAATAGATGAATAAGAAAAAGAAACTTCTATCATTTCAGACACATATTATGCTAGGGGAATATGATAATGATCTATTTTAGCTAGGCTATTAGTTTGATTGAAAAGGAAAACTGTGTGTTCTTAAATTACTCCATATAAATAGCTAAGCATAGTAAACTCTTAGTTTATTTATAAGATTTCTCCCACGCAGTAATAATATAGTTCCAACTTGTACTTTCTGCATTTACTAATAGATTGTTTGGCAGGTTACTTGAAAATCTAAAAATGAGCGCTAAAATGCCTAAAACAAGCAATTACAACTCCTAGCAATTACAATCCTAAAACCACACATGTGAGCATGAAGTTATGTCAAATCCTGTACAACATACAATACTGTCAAATTGACAATGATAAGCTTCATTTGGTCAACTACTTCTGTGCTTTGTTCAGAAGTGTGCTTGAAATGATGGTATAGAAGACACTATTTTCATATCAGTCTTTGTGTTATTAAGTGATCAAATGTTGATAAGGAAGCATCTGAGAGTACTGAAAATTTCTCTCATCTTTGAAATTTTCTAATTATGTACAAGTATTAATTGTCCAAAAATTTTCCAAAAACTGTGAAACTTCAATAGCATATTTTCAAAAGTTTCAGACTAAAAAATTATGGATATATTGATATTAATATGGAGAAGTTAGTACCTAATTAAATTTATAGAGTGGAATTGGATTTTGCTGGCATTCATTGGAAGACAAACTAAGACTTTATGCCAATCAAAAGAAAAACGCATTTCCTTAGAAAAGATAAAGAAATCACATTATGTGAAAGAAATTTTGAAACCACCAAGAAGCGATTGTGGCTTTTTTCTAAATCTATAAAAGAAGATTTTTATGCAGCAGTTTATAAATATTTTGCAACTGATTCACTTGCTGTAGTACCCTGACTACTGCTTCATTCTGGATTTACTTGGCAAAACACACTGGCACTTTTTTTTTGTATTTTATTTTTGCCAAAAAATGCATAAAAGTAGTAGTATTTGTTATTCTCTTGCCTCCAAATAGAGGATGTCTAGCCTATGAAAACTTTTAGGGAACCTATAAATATATTTATATCAATTTGAATTTAATAAACTCAACAAACTGGAAGTGACCTAGGGAGATAATCAGGGTGAAAACTGTTGTGAAGAAGACCAGTTTTCCCAAGAGCCCAGTTAAATTAGGTTATCATTTCTAATTCTTCACTGTCTCCCTATTAGGAAATTCATCATCCTAATGAAGGAAATAGTATTTATTTATCCACCTTTCTGGCACTGGGTTTGGCCATGATTGGTATTGGCTGGTGGGACATTGATATGACATTGGTATGACACCAATTGCTTTATGATGGTTTGAGTATTTGCTTTATAATGTGGCAATAGAAGAACACACTACAGGTAGAAAATATCCCATCAGCCTTGACTGAAGAATGAACAAATGTGGAAAAGATGTGAGCATACATGGAAGCAAGGAGGCCAGTCAAGTCCAATAAAGGTAAGTGGAGCCACAGTCAATCTGAAGATCTAAAGATTAGTGTCTAGCAAATATGTTCATTTGAGTCTTCTGTATGCCCTCAGAGAGCATAGAAAGGAAACAATAGAGAAGCCAATGCATGAGCCATGGCTTTATTTCTAGGTTTGCTTTCTAATTTCTAAAGAATTTAGAAAAGGTAAAGACATTTACAGACAAAAAACTTATTTGAACTTTTTTCTAATAAAAGTAGACAAAATCAGGTTTCTGCTTGTGTTGACACAGATATTCTGAACTAATTGTATATGGGAATTTAGTTGGGAGTGGTTATTATTTCATACAATAGCAATTTAATTGCTTGGTCACTAACATTGATGTCAGATTTAACCTTTTATTCTTTAGATATTACGGATCAGGTGTCTGGAGGATTGTGGATTTCTCAGAAAGCAGGCGAGCTTCACCAGTTCTAGAGGCCTGCGGCCTGTGGTAAGTGCCCAGAGCACTCTGCCTGAAGCCTAGACTGTTCGGGACCCTCCAGGCTTCCGGGTGCAGTGAAGTGGCTAAGTGGGTCTGGGGCGCCTACATCCGCCTCTCCATTCGGGCTGCACTCAGAGAACTGTGGAGTTTCCAACAAGCAAGCGGGCACACACTATCCCTGGAGCTCAGCCTATTCGGGACTCTTGCACCATCTGGGTGCAGAGTAAGGGCTGGTCTGGTCTGGGGCGCCTGCATCCACCTCCCTGTGTGTCTAGAGGACTGTGGATTTCTCAGCAAGTAGGCGGGATTCACCAGTTCCAGATGCCCTGTGGCCTGCGGTAAGTGCCCAGTGCACTCTGCCCAAAGCCCAGAGTGTTCTGGGCCCTCGAGCCTTCCGGGTGAAGTGAAGTGGCTAAGTGGGCCCCAGGCACCTACATCCGCCTCCCAATCCGGCTGCACTCGGAGAAAAGTGTCCTTGGAGCCCAGCTTATCTGGAACTACGGAGTTCTAAACAGGCAGAAGAGGGCCACAGGTTCCAGAGGCCCAGCGGTCTGGGGGAACTGGGTGCCAGAGTTCCAGGAGCTGTGAACATAGAAGTGGATTTCCAACAGACCCTGAAGAAGCTTTCGAATAACACTTGAAACACAGAAATATAGGAAAATGACAAAAAAAAAAAAAGACCAAATTACAACCTCAAACCTCCAGCCCATCTCAAGAAACCTAGGAGTGATGTATATAGAAGAAAATGTATGCCATATACCTCAAATATTGGATGTAATAGCTACAGAAATAAACAAGCAACTCAGGAAGCTTTAAAGGAATTCAAGCTTGAAATAATCTCCCAGGTAAAAGAAGAAATGATAAAAGAAATGAAAGAGATTCTGAATATATCTAAAAAAAACACAGTTAAAAATTGGAGGAAATAAACAAAAAGATAGAATGCCTGGATGAGCAATATAAGAAACAAACAGAATACATAAAGCAGATGCACAGAGATATACAGGAAATAAAAAACTCCACTGAAAGCTGGAATGAAGCCTCAATGAAAGTGAAGATAGAATTTCAGACCTTGAAGACAGGATTGCAGCTAGTGAACAGGAAAGGAAAGATCTTTTAAAAATAACAAGGAATCAGGAAATAACAATTCAACAACTGCAAGATGATGCAAAGAAAAACAACATAAGATTGATAGGGATTAATGAAAAAGAAGGGGACAACATAAAGGATGTCAAGAGGATATTTAGAGAAATAATAGCTGAAAATTTCCCAAGCATGAAATCAGAAACCATCAGGTTCAGTGAAGCCTATAGAACTCCAAACAGTAATAACCAAAATAAAACTACACCCAGACATATAATAATCATCATCCCAGAAATCCAACATAAGAATAGATTATTAAAAGCTATCAGAGAGAAAAGACAGATCACTTATAAAGGAAAACTTATCAGAATCACAGCAAACTTCTCAGCACAAACAATAAAGTCAAGAAGAGCATGGAGTGAAGTATTCCAGATCCTAAAGCAAAATGATTTCCAATCTAGACTGATGTACCCTGCAAAACTATCATTCAAAATGGATGGAGAAATACGATGCTTCCATGACAAAGAACAGCTGAAGAACTTCATGAACACCAAGCCAACCCTGCAAAAAATATTGAGAGACAGTTTAGATACACAAAGGAAAAAGCCACTAAGTAAAGCAGAGAATTAAACAGAACAGAAAGATAAAAATGCAACAGCAGAGAGATAACATGTCAACAATAAACCAGCATATAACAGTTATAACCATTAATGTAAATGGTCTCAATACGCCAAAAAAAAAAAAAAAAAAAAAAAAAAAAAAAAAACAGACTAGCAGAATGGATCAAGAAACAAAATCCAACCATATGCTGTTTACAGGAAACCCATCTAATCCAAAAGGATACTCACAGACTGAAAGTCAAAGGTTGGAAAACAATACTTCATGGAACAGGAATCCAAAAAAAAAAAGCAGGAATAGCCATTCTGTTTTCAGACAACAAGACGTTTAAACCAACAATGATCATAAAGGACAAAGAAGGTCACTGTACTCATTAGGGGAAAACTCCAAGAGGAAGAGATAACTATCTTAAATACATATGCACCAAACTCCAGAGCGCCCAGTTATATAAAACAACTATTAACAGAAATGAAAACTCAAATTATCAGTAACACAAATGTAACAGGAGACCTTAACATGCCATTGACACCAAGGGACAGATCAACCAGACAGAAAATGAACAAAGAAATAACAGAACTGAATCACACCTGTAAACAAACGGACTTGATAGACATATATAGAATGTTCCACCCAACAAAATCAGAATACACATTCATCTCAGCAGTACATGGGTCGTTCTCTAAAATAGACCATATATTAGCTCACAGAACATATTTAAACAAATGCAAAGGAGTTGAAATCATCCCTCACATGTTATCAGATCATAGCGCTTTGAAACTAGAAATTAATAATAAAAAATACTGCAAAAATCCCACAAACACATGGAAATTGAATAACACACTCTTGAGTAATCAGTGGGTCACAGAAGAAATTAAACAACACCTACAAGAAAATGAAAATACAGACACAACTTACCGGAATCTCTGGGATGCAATGAAAGCCGTCCTCAGAGGAAAGTTTATTGCACTGAGTTTCCACATCAGGAAAACAGAATGAATACAAATAAATAACCTGATGCTACACTTCAAACAGCTAGAAAAAGAAGAGCAAGTCAAGCCCAAAGCCAAAAGAAGGGAGGAAATTATAAAAATTAGAGCAGAAATCAATGCAATAGATACTAAGAAAACAATCCAAAGAATCAACCAATCAAAGAGTTGGTTCTTTGAAAGAATAAATAAAATCGATAAGGCCCTAGCCAACCTTATTTTAAAAAGGGAATAAAAAGCTCAAATTCATGCAATAAGAAATGAAAAAGGTGAAATCACTACAGACTCTACAGAAATACAGAAGATCATCAACACCTATTTCGAAAACCTCTACTCTCAAAGGTTTGATAGCACAGAAAAAATAGACAGATTCTTAGAAACTTATAAAGTACCAAAGCTACATCAAGAGCATGTAAAACTGCTGAATAACCCAATCTCTATTAATGAAATTGAAAATGTAATTAAGTCCTTACCTACCAAGGCTGCAGAATTCTACAAGAAATACAAAGAAGACCTAATGCTGACACTCCTCAAACTATTCAATGAACTTGAAAGGGAAGCAATCCTTCCTAAGTTATTCCTGGAAGCAAATATTACTGTAGGACCAAAACCTGATAAAGACCCAAGTAGAAAAGAGAACTATAGACCTATCTCCCTAATGAACACAGATGCAAAATTCCTCAATAAAATATTGACAAAGAGGATGCAGCAAATCATCAAGAAGATTATACACCATGACCAGGTGGGATTCATCCCAGGAATGCAGGGATGTTTCAACATACGTAAATCAATAAATGTAATCCACCCTATCAATAAAGCCAAAAGTAAGAATCACATGATCATTTCTATAGATGCAGAAAAAGCCTTTGATAAGGTCCAACATTCATTAATGATAAGAACTTTACAGAAAATTGGAATAGATGGTCTTTACTTCAATATAATAAAGGCCATTTATGACAAACCAATAGCCAGTATCATAGTAAATGGTCAAAAATTGAAAGCCTTTACTTTAAAATCAGGCACAAGACAAGGATGTCCTTTATCACCACTTCCTATTTAATATTGTACTAGAAGTACTACCCAGAGCAATTAGACAAGAGAGAGAAATAAAAGGGGTAAAGATAGGAAAAGAAGAAGCTAAATTATCATTTTTTTGCAGATGAGATGATACTCTACATAGAAGACCCCCTAAATTCCATTGAAAGACTCTTAGATATAATAAATAAATTCAGCAATGTAGCTGGATACAAAATCAATACTCAGAAATCAATAGCATTCCTATACACTAACAACAAAACCACAGAGAGGGAAATATGAGAAACCACATTCTTCACACTAGTAAGCAAAAAAATGTAAAATATTTAAGGATTACTCTTACCAAGAAATGAAAGATCTATACAGGGAAAATTATAATACACTGAAAAATGAAATTGAAGATGATCCCAGAAAATGGAAAGACATCCCTTGCTCATGGATAGAAAGAACAAGCATTGTGAAAATCGCTATTCTCCCAAAGCTGTTATACAGATTCAATGCAATCCCAATAAAAATACCATCAACATACCTTATAAATCTAGAGAAATCACTGCTAACATTCTTTTGGAACCAGAAGAAACCTAGAATAGCAAAGGCAATTCTATGCAGCAAAGGCAAGGCAGGAGGCATCACAATCCCTGACTTGAAGTTATACTACAAAGCAACAGTACTAAAATCAACATGGTACTGGAATCAAAACAGAGCCGAAGATCAATGGAATTGATTAGAAGATACAACAACAACTACAAACACACTCAACCACCTTATCTTTGATAAAGGAGCCAAGCAGGTTCGCTGGAAGAATGATAGTCACTTTAATAAATGGTGCTGGAAAAACTGGCTCTCCATTTGCCGAACACTAAAGATAGACCCGTGCCTATCACCATGTACTAAATTAAAATCTAAATGGATCAAAGATCTGAATATTAAAACAGAAACACTAAATCTATTGAAGACAAATTGGGTAAAAACCTTGAAGACATAGGGGTAGGTAGAGAATTCATGAACAGGACTCAAACCGCACAGGAAAACCTTCCCAGAATCAATAACTGGGACCACTTCTTATTAAAAAGTTTCTGCATGTCAAGAGAAATCTCCAGCATAGTGAAAAGAAAACCCACAAACTGGGGAAATATCTTTGTGAACTCCCCCCTCAGACAAGGGACTTTTGTCTAAGACATATAAAGAATTAAAAAAAAAAAAAAACTCAGACCCCCAAAATTCAAAGATCCAATCCAAAAATGGGCATCTGAGATGAATACGCAATTCTCAGATAAAGAAATACAAATGGCAAATAAATACATGAAAAAATGTTCATCATCATTGGTCATTAGAGAAATGCAAATTAAAACCACACTGAGATTGCATCTCACTCCTGAAAGAATGGCCAGGATCAAGAAAACCAACAACGAATGCTGGAGAGGCTGTGGGGAAAAAGGAACTCTCCTGCACTGTTGGTGGGAGTGTAGACTGGTACAACCTTTGTGGAGGTCAGTCTGGAGATTTTTCCTAAAGCTGGGATTGGAAGTCCCATTTATTCCAGCTATTCCACTTCTAGGCATATTCCCAGAAGAACTGAAAGCATCATACCACAGTGATATATGTGCACCTGTGTTTATAGTAGCACAATTTGTAATCGCCATATCTTGGAAACAACCCAAGTGTCCATCAACTGAGGAATGGATAAAAAAAGTTTTGGTATTTCAATACAATGGAGTATTACTCAGCTATAAAGAAGGATCACATTGAGATATTTATCAATAAATGGGTGCAGCTTGAGACCATACTCATAAGTGAAATAAATCAATCTCGCATGTGTGAATACTGAATAGTTTCCCTAATGTAGGAAATGATTCAAATATATAAAAGTACATGGCAATCATGATTCCCCATTATGTGGCCTTGAAGCCTTATAAAGTTTTCACTTATTAATTGAAAACGCTTTATTCTGGGCTGCTTGATATTATTCCCTGTGATGAAATGAACAGCTATTTTGAAGAAAATAAGTCATCATAAAAGCTAGTGCTAATTTACTATCATCTTGTTTTGAAGCCCCACCAAACTATGGCTCTTCTCTCTCCATTGGTTTTTTCATGATGTATCTTGCTGGATTTTATTATATGTGATAGTATAAACAAAAATTTTTATAGGCAAAGAGATAATATAGAAATCATTGTTTGTTTTCTGTTAGTTGGTTCTAAAAACCCTACAATGCTTTCATCCACTTGAATGGTTTTACACTGACTTGGTATGTTTGAAGCTGTAGTATATGAAGTTATATTCAAATATTTCAAGGAAAAAGACACTATTGTAACTACTATTAAGTCGGGTTATTTGGTGGTGAAGCACTAGGTTGCTGAAATTGTCATGCTTTGACCTGTACTGTTATGATGTTATGTCCTCTTTTATGTCAATCTCTTCCTTATTCATTAAAAAAAATTTAGTTATTTTTGTGATTTTTTAATTAAGGGAAAACATTAAAAATTAAAAAAATTAACAGGGTATATTATAATAACTTATTTGATTTCCTATTAACTTGATTTGAAGTCCTGTAATACTCCCACTATCTTGTTTTGACTGATTAGACTCTGTTCCATTCTGTATGATAGTATCAATTTTGAAGGTATAGGCAACTACTTTGAAGGCAATAAGATTCACTATGATGCCCATTCTGGTTTGACTATTATCTTCTTTGGAAGTCCTGTAGTGTTTACAAGGTTTAGGTTTTATTGCTCTTGTTCTGTACTGTTTTGTTCAACTTTATAATACCTAATGAGATGGACAATTCTTCTTAAGGAAACAAGAGGCATTATGGTAACCATTGTCAATAACCTTGTACTCTGTTTTCACATCATGTGCTATGTCTATCCTTGTTTTGCCATATTTGACTTTATTCTTTTCCAAAAGAAAGTAATAAGAACTAAGGAGTAATAAAACCCAAAATGTGTAAATTTTGTTGTAAAAAAGAGAGGAAAAAAAGTGTTCTACAGTATACAACTGCAAGTGTGTTTAGGGGTGTTAAATAGATGCCCATATTAATGTTTTTGGTTGGATCATAGAACACAACTGTTTGCAGTCTCACTGTTTGAATGTCCACTTTGTATGCTTTGATACTGTGACTTGAGCAACTGTCTCTCGGATAATAATTGTAATCTATTAACTGGTGATTTCTTACTTTTTTTTTTTGTAGTTCTGTATTAATTGTGCCCTTACACTGCTTTGTTTTGTTTTGTTTTTTCTCTTTTTTGTTTAAATAAAAAATAGATATTATGGATCAAATCAAATCAAATCCCCTAATGAATGACCAAAAGTGCAAACTCTTCTCAGGCATCTGTGAAATATTATGGAGCTGATTTTTTTAATCAATCTTTTTATAAACATATACTAGTTTAGTTATTTAGCTTCTATTTATTTAATGTCAACGTGGTTGTGAAGTTAAGTGCTTACAGGTTTCCATATTTTGATTTTATTTATCTTGGTATCCAAAGCAAAATTTTGATTGAGAGTAAATTTGTTGGCTTAGATTAATAAAAATGTGATGGAAATAGTAGTAATTCACTCTGACCAATATTTATGCATAATTTCACATTTCTAAATTATGTGAAAATCTTCTGATCAGTTATTAGAATTTACCTAATCATTTATGCAAAAATATATATAGTCTAAGATCTTTTTAGAGTTTATAGGTTTAAGTTCTTTGCACCTGAGTACTTATTTAAATCTAATTATTTTATTCAGTCAGCAACAATTTAAATTTCTACTGCATTTAGTTGTTTCCGGTGTTAAGAATTCATAGATCTCATGTTTCATATAGATGGACATACATAAGAACTAGAAGAAAAATGTAGAAACAAGTAATCGAAATTTGTATAAAAGTTATATACAAGTCAGAATTGACAGAGCATTTATGCACACCCCACATCTAACTCAGAGTCAGTGTTGAAAGACTGAGAAATTCTTTCCAAATTGGGAGCAAAACAAACATTGCGTTAGTCAGCTTTTTGTCATTGTGGCAAAATACATAATCTAAGAAATTCCTAAAAAGGAAAGATCTATTGGTACAAAGTTTTCTGAAACCTGGAAGACATTATCGAAGAAAATGAAAGACCTTCAAAATAGAAAGAGAACCACAAAGTTGCCTATTTGAAAAGATCAAAATGTTTACAAAAATTTCAGCTTAATCTAGCTGAAAAAGAAAATAAAAGAAGAAACAAAGAAAACAAAAGAAGCCTTAAATTACTAAAATCATGAATAAAGATGGGGATATTGCTACAGACCTTAAAGAAATTAAAAGTTATCATAAGTGTTCATGAATGGAAGAATTAATAATATTTAGATGATGATATCACTCAAAGTGTCCGATGGGATCCAAAGAAAGCCTGTGAAAAATTCCCACAGATTTATTTATCCAAATTGAAAGACTGATCCTGAAATTCACAAAAAATTTTCAGGGAACTCAAATAATCAAAACAATATTGATAAGAAAAGCAACATCAGAGGATTCATGCATCTCAAATTCAATATGTACTAGAAAACTATTGTCATCAAAATAAAATGGTACTGGTGATAAACATATAAAGCATTAGGGTGAAACCATAAATCCATACTTTTATTAAAATGCATTTTCAATGGGAACAAAGATCTTTAAGGGAATGAATAGTATCCTCCATAAATACTGGTGGAATATCCACATGCAAAAGAAAGAAGTTAGATCCTTATCTCTCTCTCTCTCTCTCTCTCTCTATATATATATATATATATATATATAAACTCAATATATATACCTCACTATATATATTCAATATTCCATATTAAATGTATGTATATATTTATATACATATGTATACATCTCTCTCTATATATATACATAAATTCAATATGGATCAAAGACCTAGTGTAAGTGCAAAAATTACACTTAGAAAAATATTCAAGGGTAACTTTTCCTGAAGTTGGATTTTATTCTTAGATTTGACAGTCACATCAAGTGTATAATACCAAAAATTTAAATAAGTGAAAAAATAGATAAGCTGTTCTTCATAAAAATAACATACTCGTGAGTGAGAGGGCATTATCAAGAAGGTGAAAATAATTTGAGAGTTTATAAATCATGTTTAAATTGACACAGGATATTTTAGAGTATATGAAGTAAACATAAATCAAAATTAAAAATGAAGAGTCCTGTTGGAGAATGAGCAGAGGATTAAATAAAGTTAACCAAAGAGGATGTGCAGCAAGTGCATGAAAAATGTTGTAAGATCATTAGTCATTGTGAAAATGCACATAAATTAAAGCATAAATTAAAACCACAATAAGATATCATTTCATAATTGTGTGGATAAAATAATGCCAGTAAACATAAAATAGTAAGTGCTGGTGAAGATGTGGAAAAATTGGAACCCTCACACATTGGCTTTGACATTGTAATGTGGTACCCCTGCTCTTGTGGGTTGTCTCAAAAAGTTAAATGTATAATTATCACATGACTTAGTTATCCCACTCCTCTATATGCCCCCTAAATTGAAAAGAAGCATGTAAATACTTGTACATGAATGTTCAGAACAGTACTATTCACAACAGCCAAAAAGTAGATACACAATCTTTATATCCTGTTCCTCTCTCTCTTTCTCTCTCTCCTCTCTCTCTCTCTCTCTGTACACACACACACACACACACACACACACACACACACACACACACCTATATCAATCCATTCTGTTTACTGCAACAATATGTTTGAGGCAGCCTAATTTTATAAATAAAATAGAGTCATCTGGTTTGCAATTTAGAGATTCAGGGCATGGTGCTGATAACAGCTCACTTCTGGTTGAAGGCCCTCTTGGCTATGTCACGTTGTGGTGAAGCTCATAGGATAGCAAGGGAGTGTATCTTAAAATTGGAAGCCAGAGAAATCCTGTGGTTCAACAGTCTTTGACGGGCATAGCCCCAACCTACTGAGGACATTTCGGTGAGCCTCCCTCTTTCTACTCCCATTTTCTGACGTCGCTGAGCTGAGAACCAAATTCTCAACACATGACCAGGGTGTGTGGAGGGACCTGACCCTGCTTAGCTTCCGAGATCAGACCAGACTAGGTGCATTCATGGTGATATGGCTGTAGACCAGTTTGGATAATCTATCCTTACATTTTTTCAAGGATTTTTGCCATTTTCCATAGAGTTTTTAATTTCTTGGTAATCTACTGGAGTCTGCTTCATATATTCTATGTTTTCTTTATATTCTTCATTAAATGGTTCTCTCCTTTGTTTCTGTTCCTCCATTCTTCTGTCTGTGTCTTCTAGAGGATGCTTAGCATTTCTTTTATTAGTCTTCTTATATCTTGCTTTACTTGGTTAAATATTTCACTTTTGAACACATCTATGAGGTCCCAAAGAAATCTGTTTATGTCCACTGGTGCCATGTGTGATATTGCATGTTTGCTGTCCTCATTCTCCTTTATATTTACCTGCCCTGGGTCTATGTTCTCAGGGTTGGGACTTGGGAACTTTTTCTTGTTGCTTCCTCTTCTCATCTTTCCTTGTTTCTTCCAGGAGGTGCCAGTTACTTTCTTTGTTGGTTACAATTCTTCTGAAGCACGCTGGCTCAGTGATCCTTCCCACTGCAGTGTGCTAGTGAGTTGTAAACAGGGGTAGCATATGCTGCCCCCTCCCCTCTGGGTCAGTCAAACTGTTGAGGCCTTCACTGCATTAGAGTGTGCTACCACCATAGGGAATTGATTTTGGATAGCCTATAGGGTCTCAGCCAGGTCTTGTGACCCAGGCCAAATTCACTCCACCAATTTCACTTGGGAAGGGAAAAACTGACTGAAGTCACCACTGCCCCTTTTCTTGACAGTCTTGCCTGGTCCCAGAATGTCATCTGTTAGAGCCCTTTTTTCTGTGGAGTGGTTTTATTCCCATCACTCACCACAGGTCGATGCAAGTTCCCCACTAGCTCAGCTTTCAGTTCGGCTCATGGACCCCCCAACCTCCACCTGACTGCATTTCTAGCGAATTGAAGTGGCGGTATTTTGGACGGCTTGGTAAGTTGCCACTGCATGAGTTTGGGCACTGCAGCAGGAGCACTGAATCTTTAGCTGTTCCAATGGTACACCGGGATTGTATGTTTGATTAGTTCTTCTCACCTTAAATTTTTCTTGGGACGAGAGAATTCATGTCCCTCTTTTCGGGACTCCTCACACTGTATTATGTTGAATTCTATGTTGACTATCTTAGGGAACCTCTGTAGCCTGCTGTTATCTATACACTATCTTTGCTTGAGCCTGCCCTAACCATCCTGAATTGTGGATAAATTAAATGTATCATAAATCTGTAGTGTGATATGACCACTGTATAGCTTAGATTTAAGCTTTTCTAATAGATATATGGTATGTAAAATGAAGCTTATAGATTTGCTCTAATTTTTCTAAGCTTGGATCATAACTTTTATATTATACTGTGCTTTGTGCTCCTCCTAGCTTAGAAGCACATTGATTTGTTTTAGTATATCCAGAGTATTTAAAAAGAGATAAAACTGAAAGGTATTTTAAGAAACAGAAGACATTTTACAATAAATAAAAGAAATTTACCAGCACTATGCTCCTTCTGTCCCCTACCCCCATAAAATTGTAAGGGTTGTCACAGGGAAGAGGAACAGGTTTTTGTTTTGTGGCTCTAGGAGGAGAGCTATTTTGGTTCCACACACAGTAGTATTGCCTTTGCTTTGTGATGGTGCACTTGGCAAAATGAACACTTACTGTGATCTCAGTGAGATACTTCTAACTTCCTCTGATGATTTCTCCATTTACAGTTTAGTGAACTCTACTATTAATTTTTGCTATCACGCTCCACTGAAAATCTAACCAAAAAAAATCTAGCTGTAATGGAGGGAAGGGCCATACAATGTGGACTGATCATGAGATTTTTATCACAAGGACACAGTTACTAATTTGATTAGTAATTTGATTTTTAATTTACAAGCTAGTAAACAGCTATCCATCTTCATGGAAGCCTCTTTTTATGATCTCTTTAAAAAGTATAATAATCTTCTCAACTTTCTCACTTATGAATATTGTACCCCAGTCTTCTGGCCATTAAAACTTTAAATTTTAGAATCACTGAATTAAAATTATTACTAATTCTAAAAATTCCTCCCTGGGATTGAAGTTCAGCTCCATCATTTATTATGGCTATCATACGTAGAGAAAGTTGCTTAGGTTCTAAGTCGAGATTTCCTCATCTATGAAATGGAAACATATTTATTTTCTTGGTCTGTTGTGAGATTAAGTGGGTAAGCAAAATAAATCTGGATAAGTAATGGCATGTGGTTAAAAACAGTAAATTATTAGTCTGATCTTAAAACTCTGATTATGCAGCTAACATGCTGTTGATCGTTTTATTCTATTGTTTCCATAAACACACACACACACACACACACACACACAGACATGCATGTGTTTCTGTGTGTTTCCAGTGATGGAAATCAAGCCAGAGGCCTCTTTCATGTAGGCTAGGCAAGTGCTCAGCCACTGAGCAAACACTCCAGTCTTTCCTCACCTCTGTTCTTTATTCCTATTTCTTGTCACAGTTTTCCAAGTTATTCTGCCTTTCTATGAGTTCTATAATATGTACTAATCTGCTAAATGACCTGCTGCCTTCTGGATTTCACTCTTACAGTCCAAATTACAGAGTCCTGTCAAGCCTTCTTAGAAGACTTTTCATTATTGTCTTATTTTTCATTGTACGCTTTCAAAATCCCTCTAATGCAAATCTTCATTACTAGTGGCCTGAGCCTGCAATATCTAGATGTCTTTGCCTAATTCTCCCAAAATTCTACATTTTCTTTCTATTCTGTGTTTCTTAATTTGCATTTCTTTCTTTCCTCTAATCTTTTGCTGGAAGGGTTTGACCCAGTTACATATGGACACCTTTAAACTCAGCGTGGATCTGACTCCATCAGAACACCTTCCTTGGCTTGTGGGACTTCTCTCCACCATGAAATTTTACTTTGTTAACTTTTTGCAATATTGTTTCCATAATGTATACCTCCTAGATTAAAATTTCTTTGATTGGAATATTTTTTACAGTATTTAGCACCAGTTTCTTCAGGTGAATACATTAAAGTAACATGTATACACTGATCTATTTGAAGTTGTTTTTTCTTTAAATTATGTCCTCACAGTGTTCAGTTTTGCCTAGTTTTCAAATGAATGCAGGTTTCTTGGCCTTATATCATTGTGATGATAAATATCATGCTGTACATAATAATATTGTGACATTTGAACTCATCTTTAAATTGTCCCTTTGTAACTGCACAAATAAGTGAAAATTAGATTTTACAGTAAAGAGCTGTATGTTATATTGTGTGAAATGGTTTTCATTCTATATAGTGGTTTTAAAGTTTAAGTGATCTTTCATTTGATTTGTTTTGTTCTGTGTTGATTTATATGGTTTTAGGAACAGAAATTGTAAACTGGTAGAAAAGTATAGATTTTCAAAATAGAAGACAGCAAATTTTGGTCCTGATTTTACCAATACCTAAGTATAAAAGAATTAATAAGAATTTAATCTTGAGCCTCTTTGTTTTTATGTAGATTTTGTGTGAGTATTCCAACTAAATGTAAGTCACTTTAGGAATATTCAATATTTTATCCCAGATTCTCACAACAGTACCTGACACAAGCAGAGCTACATATATTTTTGCCTGAAGAGTATGTCCAGGAAAAGTGTTAGTCATTATAAAGAATGTGAATGTTTGTGTGTGTGTTCTGATGAGGAAATCTTAATTTTATATACATTTTTTGTGAGCTGTTTAAGGAAAAGACAATCATTTACCAGTATGTCGTTATATATGGAAGTTGCCCCATTTAACTCATATCTTGCCTGCAAATGGAAGTACAGGCTTGCATTACGAATTCATTACTCTCCTCTGTCATTGATTTCCTATGGATTTGCCATTGGTTTGCCACTGGTTGCCTATAGATTTTTCCTAGTTAGCTATGCTATATCTCATATTGTTTAAAAACTTAAATTTTTCTATATAAGAAATTCAAGTGCCTGTAAGATATAATTCAGATATGTATACTAAAGTTCATTTTTAGACTTAAAATGTGTGTTATTTCAAAGAACTATAATAAAATGTTTAATGACATTCAATGAAATTAGACAAAGAACATATCTTTGCCCTATTATAAAATCCAAATTACTTACTATCTTTTTAATATAATAAATCTATTGTATTCTCAATATAACACAAATTTAAAGCATCAACATATTTTGCTTTTCTTAGAATAAGTATACAAGTTAATCTCATTGAAAAATGTATTCTTAGTCACGGTACAAGTATAATAAAGATTTCAATTAAGACAATCTCTGAGAAAGCAAATCAAAAAGACTAGATAAGAACCTAAGCTACTAATTTCCAGCCCATTTCAAGCCATACATGTAGTAGCAAGATTTATATTTAAGGCTACTGTGTATGCTATGAAGTTAGAAATCGTGTTTTCTTGATCTTTGTATATTTAATGCTTGTATTTGTTGCATACAGGAATAAATAAGTGAATGCATCTTGAAAGTTAAAATAAGGCACTGAATAAAATAAAAATCAAAAGATTCCCCTTGAATTGAAGACTCTGAGGAGGGTATTTGAAAGGCAGAGGGCTCTGATGGATGTGGAGGAAGACTGAGCATCTTGCCATGGGAGACGATGGAGGGTGATGGGGAGACTTCTTCCATGTAGGGGCCAAGTTATAATCATGGATCCTGAAGTAAATAAAGGGATCATGTTCAGCAAATAGAAATTTGATGGTGTTAAAAAGGAAAAACACAGTTTGGAATGTACTAAAGGAAAGCATAACTCAGTGCCCTGGATTTGAGTTTGCACTTCAGTTGATTCGATAGGACCTATACTGTGTGATGAGAAATGGTAAAATAAAGATGAAGACTAAGGATGTGTTAGAGTATTTTCAAAAAGCATCTCTATAGAGAGATAACTTTCACTTGAAATGCAGTAGTGACAATGGGCAATAAAGACTGCATGCAACTATTATATATCGTTAATTTAACACGTGATCCCAATTCAGTTTTGAGGATCTGGCTAGAGCGTAGTCAGTTCTACTTCGTGGGTAACTGATTAAGTGCACACTCTGCCACTTTCATAATCAGGTCTCCACACTCCAGATCACTTTATCTCTGCCCTAATTGACTCAAAGTTAGATCCCAGAAAACTCTTGGTAGCCACTATGCCCCAGAAATTATTAAATAAATAATAGCTTATATAATAGCTATTATTGTACAATAATAGCTCCACTTTTCTCTAAGTTATTCCATTTAAAATGTTCCATATGTGATATTGAGTCACAAGTCTCCCCATTTGTAAATCAGTTCTTTGAAACCTTATGCTTATGCAAACAGTAATATGGGGAATAATTTCAATAAAATTAATCCGCAGGAAGCCCACTAAAGATAGGTAGCCACATCCTACTTGCCATGCACAAACTACCCCTATAACTTGAGCTTCTGCTATGCTGACCTGACTCCAGGAGCCAACCCTTCTGTGACCATCCGTGGCATGTTCCCTCATTTGAAGCTACAACACCAAACTCTGCCTTTCATCTATCTGGGTAGCAATGTGTTATTGTCCTGCCATGAAAAAGATCTTTAAATATTTCAAAGTATACCCTGAGTCAGATTCAGGATTATGTGGTAACTAAGTAGAAGACATAACAATCCAAACATTCAAAGAGGTAGAAATAAATTGTCTGAAACACAGCAGGAAAACTGGCAGAGGAAGAAAGTTCAGGATCATTATGGGGGTCTGAAGACTCTAAGAACCATTTCCATTGATTAAAAAAAAAAAAAAAACAGAAGTGAATGATCAACTGATGTAAGGGTTATTGCAAAGAAGTATACAGGAACAGGGGTAAACTTATTTAATTCACAAATTAATTCCATTTAATTTACAAATCCATTCCTGTGATGACTTCAAATGAAGCCTGCTTTTATTCTGACAATTTTTGATGCCTGTCTCTTTTCATCGTGTTTAAATGTCACGTTCTCATAATTTGTCTCATTCATGTTTTAAAATGTAACCACTCAGAGGGTGCAAATCACATTCAGCTACCTTTTTTCTATGACATGTAGTCACAGAAATACACTTGTTAGTGAGTTGATACTGAAAGATATACATGCTTATTTGACTTATTGTAGCATTTTGCCACTCTTCTTTATATCCAAATGCCTCATGTTCTGGAGCTAGAAGGGATTTCTTGCAGATTTTCTGATTTCTCCAATATAAGACGATAGTCAATGAAGTCTTAACTTGAAAATTACCTGTTTATGCATGTGTAATGTGATTTTTGGATATTTTCCAAAGAAGCACTAAGGAAACTAGATAAAATAATCATGTGTTAGAAGATTAGTATCAAAGTGCTCGTAAATATTCCGCATCTTAGTAGTAATAGCTCCAATTTCCTCTGTATGTTGTTTCATGTAAAATGTTCCATATGTGATATTGAATCATAAGTCTTCCCATTTATAAATCAGTTATTTGAAATCTTGTGCTTATGCAAACGGTACTACAAGGAATAATTTCTCTGGGGGCCAATTAACTTCATCCTATCTGATGAATACTGAGTTTGTTCTTTACCCCAGTAAATCACCTTATAATCTTATGTTTCTGATCACAAAGGAATTAAAAAAGAAGCTGCAAATCTGAATGGAATAAAGGAATACATACAGTATAGTAATACAATATATACAGTATATTTATTTGCTACACTGTACTCTGCTAGGTAGTTGGACCCTGTGACACTGTCTGAGGCAGAAAGAAAATAGAAAAAGCTTTGTGAAGCACAAATTTCCCATGATAAACATGATTACTATGCACTGCAAACATGTATATTTTTTTAAAAAGTGGATAATATGTGTTCTCCTAGGAAGGAATGTTTGGGTTGCTGTATTGCATAGTAACATTTGCTCCTGGGAGGTTAAAAGATGAAAGAATTAATTCAATCTCTTTTGAAAAACTAAAAAGATTATTATTACATTTTAAAAGACACTTTGTAAATGACTAACAGATTTACAAAAGGTACTCTAACTCTGGCTGCATGTTGGTGTCACCTGAGAACCATGAAAAACATGCAAATTCCATTTTCCTTTTGCAAAAGTTTTCATTTAATTGCTCCATGTCTGTCCCGCATTTATTATGACATCATAAAAAAACTTGAATGGTATTTTTTTCATTCTGGGAGAATGAAGTATGGCCGTATTAGAATATCAGGAACATTCTGAGATTGCAGTAATAATTTTCTTCTAAACAGCCACTCTGTTCCTTCATTAGGCAAGACAAAATCTGCCTTCCAAACAAAAGGGGAAATAAAATGAAAGGAAGAAAACATGTCCCTATTTAAAATGAAAAACGAGAATGAGCAAACCTTCGCACAAGTTCTGCTTTTATTACCAATTTGTTGCTACAGAGAACACAAATTTTATTGTCTAATTTTATGGAGGTTCGTTGCTCTTTTACATTTTAGAAACTAGAAGGTAAGCTTGCACTGTGTTCTAACTGGTATTTATAGATGTTTTTATTTCTATTTGCCAAAGGAAGGAATGAAGGGAAGAAGGACAGAAAAAGAAAGAAAGAAAGAAAGAAAGAAAGAAAGAAAGAAAGAAAGAAAGAAAGAAAGAAAGAATATGTGAATAATTGTTCCATAGTTAAAGGAAAACTTAATTATAAACTTAATTGTTGATTAAAATATACTAATTTGTAGGCCAGAAATTCAAATGGGATCTATGAAGGTTTTATTGTGCATTTGAGTTTGATAATGCAGTAAGGTTTGAAAGCATTATTTTTCAAATCCAAATATAAAATTGTATGATAAAGTTACTATTCACCATAGAAACAATCATGTACCATAAATACACTAGATAGAAATGTATAGAAAGAAAAAAAATATAAGAAATATATGGAGGGGCTTGGAGAAGAATGAATAAATGGAAGAAGATATCATATTTTTGAATGGTGAAAGTCAATTTTTCAAGTATGCTCATAAGATTAATTGACATGCTTAACACAATTCTGCTGAAACATACAACAGGTCATATTATTAGTAGCAGTAATATTCACTGAGAGAAAGTTGTCACAAAGGCACTCTAAAATTTTTAAACTTTTATATTTACTAAACATATTTAGAATATTGAACATGATTGAATCTCAATATTTATTAATTGATATATTAGTGTCTTACTAAGTGGTTAGGCAATTTTCAGTAGTATCTAGTATCAAATAGTATAACAACCACACACAAAAGCTATAGTACTATTTTGTAAAGTGTCTGTTACTAGGAAAAATTTCCCTGAGTTTTATTAAGTGAAAATGCAACAGAAATTCAGCATTCCTTGAGAGCCCATATTGAGCTTTAAGATTTAAATGCAAGCACAGTGTTCTTACCTCAGGAGTAAACTAGGGATCACGTCTGAGCTGCACAGCATTCTTAGTCTCTAGGGTATGCTACTCAAACCCAGTATAGATCCACTGGGAACTGGTTCGCAGTGGAGTCAAACTTACCTGTTAATCAAATTCTAGCCCGAGGCTTAAAGCCGCATGTTAGTGAGGCCACCTGTCAAAAACTATTGAAAAAGTCAAATGAGTAAACACTGCCCCTGTTTCTTTGTTTTCCCTTTATCTCCTACTTAATTTTCTATTCTCACTGTATTTCTCTATTATTACTATAGTTTTACTTTCCATTGTATTTTTCTATGCCATTTTCAATGATTTGTGAAATAAGTTTACATGGACATATTAAGCAGTTATTGCCATCTAATAATAAAAATTACCACCATCTCCTTATAATTACATGATAACTTGCTTTTTCCACAGTAATAGTACATGTTCAACCATGGTAAGTTTTCTGGAAGATTCTGAAGAAACTTCAAAGATATATACACCAAAACATGGAGATGTTATAATACCTCATATTTTTGTGAAACTAAAATTATCTTCTGCATAATTAGATGTTTTGAAGAATGGAAATCCATGTTCCCACATGGAAGTAAAGAAATCGTACTTCACGTTTCAAAATATTACTCAAGTTTTTACCCTGATTTTATTACTCATTTTTTGAGTCAGAAAAAAGTTTTAAGTAGTAACAATTAATTAAAAAAGGGAGCTATGTAAAGGAGAAATTTGTTTTTCAGTTCTAGTGATATATTTATATGTACTATATTTCCCGATGGACAGATATCCAAGTAACCCAATGTTCTTTGGACAGGAATATGCAAATTAACTTTCTAAACTATTCTGAAAACACCAGACTTATAAGAACTTCCTATGTCTCCTCTCCCTGCAAAAAGAAAGTGTAGTGGGTGGAGGGGACAGAAAAGGTGGTGAGAGGAAGGAAACAGGTAGGAAGGAAAGAAGGAAGGAAGGAAGGAAGGAAGGAAGGAAGGAAGGAAGGAAGGAAGGAAGGAAGGGAGGAAAGAGTCGTTTGGTCAGGAGCAAAGGAAGAGGACAGGGAAGGAGGGAGGAGAGGGAGAAAGAAGAGAGGAGCGAAGAGAGGACGTGAAAGAAGGGAGGAAGAGAGGAGAAGCAGAAAGGCAGGGCAGAAGAGGGAAAGAGGAAAGAAAAAGGGGAGAAAGAAAAGGCTGTTTGTTCCGTTTCAAATAAGCACTGGTTTAGGGAGTTTCTTTACTTCACAGGATTCTTAAGTCTCTTAATATGATTCTGTGTGTTTGTAAATCTAGAATCAGAAGAGAATATGCAGCATTAATCAAACTTACTGGACAACAAAACATTTATTACAAAATACTTGTTAAATCTGCAATTGAGTCCATTTATGAAATGCTCTTAAATATGAGATTATTCTTAGAGCGAGTGGTTAACATTGCCTTACATTGTTAATCTTTTCAATTCTATATCATATTTCTTTCCTAATATTAAAGAAAATCATTCCTATATTGTTTCTGGTCATGAGACAGAGCAAATAATTTTTTTAAATTCTTAAAATAAATAAAATAATGTATAGTGTATTCTTTCATTGACGACTGAAACTGTGGTCCTGGGACTAAGAGTTACTATGTTTGTCAAAACTAGCACTTATCCAATTTATTCCACATTTTCTTACTATATTACCCAACTATCCATCATTTTTATTAATATGTCTCTTCATTATATTCTCACAAGTGGCCTAAAACAATCTTTCTGAGAATTATCTGTTAAATTCATAGCTCGAAACAAGCTACTTTCATTTCTTAATGCTGGTCTAATAAAATGGAAAAGAGCTGTCACTGGCTAATTTATTTCCATGCAAATCATTTAAACTCTCCAGCGAAACTTCTGTTTAAATAAGGCATGCTTGACCAAAAAAGGTTGTCATGTATTAACTGTCTCTGTGGGGAGCTGATGTTAAAAGTATAATTGGTTCAGTGGAGGGAACAGAAATAAGCTCCTCGATTCTCAGGCAGAAAAGAGCGCGCTGCCTTCTCTATGTGTGTTGTCACTTCTGACTAAAAAAGTGCCACCTTACACAATTAGCAGCCGGAAGATGTGTTTTCAAAGCTTTGCGTTACTGTTTTTCAACCCTAAGGATAGGAATTCTCTTGATGTGCATTCTCTGATTGCCATTTTATCTGTTACAGTGTGAAGATGTAACCTGGAAGAGTTCATTTTTTTCCCCTTTCTTCTATCAAAGAATCAGACTTCTTATTTCTTTTCTCAATTCTTTGTGATACTGTATTTCTCCTAGTGTTTAATATATTTTAGTCTGATTCAAAAATATCATTATCCTACTAGATTTCAAGATTTTGCTGTGCTATGTAAGTACAGTATTCCCCAATACTACAATAAGTATTGTATCACCAGTTTTGAAGAGGATGAAAAAGATAAAACAAACAAACAAACAAAAAAAAAACAAAACAGAAACAAAAGACCTCAATTACAATGACAATGAAAATTCTTCTTTGGGTTTTTAATCCATAGTTAAAATATAAGGTTGTAATTTCTTAATCATAGCATATAAAGATGAACGCAACCAATACTGAAAATTGTTAACCCCTTCCTTCTTTAAATGTCTCTACATGGCAACAGTATCAACCAAGGCTAAATTATTTTATCCAGTTTTTCATTGTGATAACTCAGTGTTGATATGGAAAAAACACAAAGGTATTTGCAATGTAAATCTCAGTTTATTTAGAAAATGTTTCATCTTCCATTTGCAGGGTAATTTACTGTTTCTACTGCTTTTCTGACAACATTAGGTCAGACAAACTTTTTCAAATTTCGGGGATTGTGGCTTAACATCATCTAGAGTCTCTTTCACTGACAGAAAATCACAAAATTTAATGACAGTTTTCATACCTGACATTCTCATGGTCAGTGTGGACTATATAATAACAGTCCTTCAAAATATGATAGACTTTGGAATGACCTCACATATAATTACTTTTATGGTACCTTAATATGTACTTTATCATTGTATCTAATCTTTGCTCCTTAATTGTTGCACCCATAATGCAACAAAACTAGGAGTTTTTGTCATTTTTCTATACTTTGCTGAAATTATTTATTCTACTTGATCTCACTTTTCTGATGAACAGGTTACAGCATTCTCACTGTTACTAGTAGTTTTGGTGATACTTTTATATAAATCTCATAGGTTTTGGTACTGAATATTTTTTTCGTCAGAGGTCAGTGCAGTCATTATTTTAGTGTATGCTCATTTGACTCTTTATTTTATTCCACAATGTTAATGTTTGCTTCCAAATAATGTTTCTTACTAAATTAAATGTCAAGATTACTAAAACTTATTTTGTTTAGTGTTTGAGTGCTATTTATATTCCATATCTTTATTATTTAGCTGATATTTCTGCTTTTGCTTTTGATATACTTCTTAACAAACCTACTCAGTATTTTCTGTCCATAGTTGACTTGATTTGCTTCTTCCTTTATTTCATTTTATCTTTTATTAAATAATTATAAGAACTGCCATATATTTGCTTAATTACTTTAAAGGTGATAGCTTATGTTTTAGTATGTAGTTATGTTCATATTTTGACTATATGCTTAAATTTAAATATTTCTAATAAACTAGATTATAAAATGCCTTCATCTTCCTTTGTAGTAAGATAGTTACTTTGTCTAACTAGACATCTCTTATTACCATCCTAATCTTGTTATTCATTTCTTGAGGTTTAAATTTCTTTTCCTTTTTTTGGTACTGGGTATCAAACTCAAGACCTTGTGCTTACCAGGCAGACACTTACTTATGCAGCTGAGATAAGTGATTTGTACCATTTTGCACACAGGAATGTCAATGGGAAATAATTCCTTTCGGAAAAGAAAAGGTTTAAAGTAAAGTGCTTTGCAAGTTTACTGCTTTGTAAATAAACTGCTGTGTTGGTCATTTTTCTCTCTCATTACTGGGACAAAGTACTGGTTACTCGAACTCAAAGAACAATGGTTTATTTAGCTCACAGTTTATGAAATTTTCAGTCCATAATCAGCTAGCTCCAAGGCAAGGTGGCAAAGCATAGGAACAACAGTTCAAAGTGGCAAAAGACAGAAAAGTTACAAGTGCAAAAAAGGGGAGGAGCAAGTCTCTTTTTCTCACTTACATTGTAAATAGACTACCACCCCCCACCCTGGAGCGTGTGTAACACTCCCTCAATCTCTGTGTCCTCCTTGTATACAGATTCACAGAATATATAAAGTCACTTGGTCACTCCTGAGTCACTTAGTTAAACTTCTGGATTTCTCATGTTGACCCAGTGAATCAACCATTACAACATCCTAGAGGGTAAACAATCACCCTAGAACATGTCCTCTTCAAGCTAAGCTCTGGAATAGCTGAATTACTTAGCTAAGCTTCTAAACTTCTCAAGTTTATACAATGTATCAGCCATTACACTGCTTTACAAGTATATTTTTTCTTTCAATTTTATTTTTTAGTAAATGAAGTAATATGCATGTTAATTAGCTCAAATGAACCATTTCATATTATATATATATATATATATTTCAAAGCACAATGTTTTACATTGTAAGTACATGCAATTTGTCAATTTAAAAAAGAGTTACGCTAATCTTCTTATGGTAAGTTATTCTATTTTCCTTCTTGAAACAGTTAAGACACCATATTACAGTGATACCTGTATACCTGTGTTTACCACAGCACAATTTGCAAGAGCTAAATTTTAGAAGTAGTCTTCATGTCCATGAACAGATGGATCAAAATGTTATTTATATATGCTAGAGTACTACTACCCCCTGTTAAGAAAGCTAAATTTAACACCCAGTGAATTCCAAGAAGCAAACAGGACCCAGAATCCAGTCCAGGGCTCTGACTGCGCGGGCTGAAACCTTGGAACTTTGCTCCCAGGCAGTGAGACCACGCCTTGTGTTTGAAATCACCCTAAGACACATGAGAATCATCAGAAGACACACAGAGTCCCTGTGGGCCCAACTGGCCCACACCCAGGGAGCTCCAAGTGGCAAGCAGTTGCCAGCAGTCTATCCTGGGAGCCAAAAGTGGGCCAGGTGATTCACAGTGCATCAAGAAAGCTTTGAAACATCACTCAAAACTTGGAAGTAGTTGTGACTCCACCCGGCACTGAGGAATGCCACGCAGTCCTGGGACTTTGGACCATGATGCCGCATGCTTCCTGCTTGGCTCACTGATGGCCCTGGGGAACTTGTGCTTCTTCAGACCTTGGCCTGCACAGCCACCAGCTTCCTGTGCAACTCCAGTCAGCACTGGGGAACACCAACATTGCCCTGGGATCTTGGTCCACATCCAGCAGATGTCCAAACCCAGGACATCTGCTGGCCCCTCAGGGACACTCCCTACCTTCTGGACCTAACACTGCTGTTGATCTTCAGTTCCCACGCTTTCTCCCGGAACCTTGGACTACAGCAGATTAACTGTGCTAGCTTGAAGGAAGATTCAGTAATTGCCTCACTCAAACAGAAGATCTTAAGCAGTCTCCAGTTATTGTGGTGAGTATACCCTTAAAATAGAGGTGTACAGTGGGTAAATAGGGCCAGCAGTAAAACTACCTCCAACTAACTGTAAGACCTTGGTGAGTCTGACAAGGGTTTGGGTGACTCCTTCTTGCACAAAGAAAACATCAGGCAGGGTGAAGAGTGTGCCAATAAGGACTCCCCCAACTTGGAGAAAGTCAAAAGGGCTTATGAGACACACAGGAATACAATAGGGACACCGTAGGGTGTCAGTCACCATAAACACTATAGACAGGGAGACCTGGTCACCTGGACTAACATGAAGATAAAGTAAAGCAGGAACTAAAAGTTGACCTACACAAATACTACTATTGTCAGCCCAGCAAGAATATAGAACTCACCCAACAGACCCTGCAATGGGTAGTCAGATGATTGGCCCACCTATTCATGTGGGATCCAGAAATTGGAGAAACATCAACCTTACATTAGGACCCCAAGATACACACTATCAACAGTTGACATTAGTGGGACTGAAGGACCAAATATTAACTCAAAAAGGGAAAGTGGCAAGATAAAAAAGCAAAATGCAGTCTCAAACATCTAGTACACGAGGAGCAGGTACAGGAGACATTGAAATAGAGGCCTTCAAAAGTAACACACTGGAAATCTCTGAAAAGATAGCAAGTGAAATAAAAAAAACAACTCCATGAGGCAATACAGAAGTCAAATTAGAAGTACTGTCCCATGTAAAGATAGAAATAACAACCTTAGTAAAGGAGTTGCTAATGAAGAAATAGAGAAAAAAGTACAAGAGCATGGAAAACTGACTGAAACCTTGAATGAACAATATAGAAAACAAGCAAAATTCAGGAAACAAATTCAAAGAGACATGCAAGAAACAAAAAAATTCTGTTGAAAGCTGGCAAAACCATTTAAATGAAGCTGAGGATAGGATTTCAGACCTTGAAGATGCAGGAGTCAATGCAAATGACATAACTAGTCTATTCACACAGGTAATAGCAGAAAATTTCCCAAATATGGGAGGAAAATCTGACATGTACATAAGTGAGGCTTTGGAATGCCAACAGTCACAACCAATGTAAATCTACACACAGACATATAAAAATTAAGATCTCAGACAAACAGCATAAAAACAGAATACTTAAAAGCTGTTAGAGAAAAGACACAACTCACCTATCAAGGAAAATCCATTACAATCACAGCAGACTTTTCAGCACAAACCAAGTCAAGAGGGCCTTGGAGTGAGGTATTTTAAGCCTTGAAAGAAAACAACTCTCAATCCAGACTGATATACCCAAATTTAATGGAGAAACAAGATACTTCCATGACAAAGAACAACTGATGAAATTCATGTCCACTAAACTAACTCTAGAAAGAGTATTGAAAGACATACTAAACAGTTGTAAAAATGACCACAATCCACAAAACAAAAACAGAATGAAATTACCAGGTAAGACAAGCAATTAAACAAGTGGGAAAAGCAGAAAAGAAAACAACTGGAACATAACATGGCAAAGTCAAGCCAGTACATATCAGTGCTACCCATAAATGTAAATTGCCTCAATTTACCTCTCAAAAGAAACAGGTTGACAGAATGGATCAAGAAGCATGATTCCACAATATGCTCTATACAAGAAACATATCTGACCCAAAAGGAAAGTCATAGATGAAAAGTGAAAGGATGGAAAACAGTACTCCATGCAACAGAAACCCAGAAAAAAGCAGGTGTACCTATTCTATTTTCAGACAACATGAACTTCAAACCTAAAACAATTAAAAGAGATAAAGAAGGTTACTACATACTTGCTAGTGGAAAAATTCAAGAGGAAGAACTAACAATTATAAATATATATGCACCAAATACAGCAGCACCCACTATATAAGACAGATACTAATGGATATGAAAAACTAAATACACAAGAACACAATTATAACAGGGGACCATAACAGCCCATTGTCACAAAGAGATAGATCAACTAGACAGAAAGTCAGCAAAGAAACAATAAAACTGAATCAAACCTGCAAGCAATTGGACTTAGTGATGTTTACAGAGTATTCCACTCAACCACATCAGAATACACATTTTTATCAGCTGTGCATGGGATATTCACCAACATAGACCATATATTATCCCATAAAATATTCTTAAGTGCAAAGGTATTGAAATTATCCCATGCATAATATCCTACCATAGCACACTAAAATTGGAAATTAATGGCAAAAGAAATGACAAAACCTTCATAAATACATGGAAATTATATAACAACCTTCTAAATAACAAGTGTGCTACAAATGAAGTTAAAGAAGAAATAAAACAATACCTACAATTCTATGAAAATGTAGAAATAACATATTGTAATCTGTGGGATATAATGAAAGTGGTCTTAAGAGGGAAATAGCAATAAATTGTCATATGAAAAAAAATGGAATGAGCACCATAAAACAACCTAATGGTTCATCTCATGCTTCTAGAAAAAAAAAAGAGCAAGTAAAAACAAAGTTCATAGAAGGGAAGAAATTGTAAACATTAGAGCAGAAATCAATACAATTCAAACTAAAAAAAACTACAATACACAGAATTAATGAATCAAAAAGCTGTTTTTTGAGAGAGTAAACAAAATTGACAAAGCTCTAGCTAACTTTATCAATAGAAAGAAAAAAAATCAAAATTCACACAATAAGGACTGAAAAGGGGGAAATTACTATAGATCCCATGGAAATTCAAATTCTCACTCACATAGAGTGGAAAACACAGAGGAAATGAACAAATTTCTAGAAACATATGAACTACCAAAATCAATCCAGAAGATATAGCAATTTTGAATAATCCAGTATCAGCAATTAAAATTGAAAACATAATTAAAAACTTACCAACAAAGAAAAGCCCAGGCCCTGATGTAATCACAGCTGAATTTAAATTTAGAGAATATTTGATGCCAACACTCCTTAAACTCTTCAATGAAATTTACAAGGAAGGAATCCTCCTTAAATCATTCCTGGAGCCAAGTATTACTTTCATATCAAAACCAGAGAAAGACTCAGATAAAAGGAGAACTATAGGCCAATCTCACTAATGAATATAGATGCAAAGATTCTCAGTAAAATACTGGCAAATGGAATGCAGCAAATCATCAAGAAAATTACACCACGAGACCAAGTGGGATTCGTTCTAGGAATGCAGGGATGGGCTAACATATGAAAATCAATAAATGTAATACACCACATCAACAGAGCCAAAACCAAAAACCACATGGTCATTTCAATAGATGCAGAAAAAGTTTCCAATAAAGTCCAACACATGTTCATGATAAGAACTCTTCAGAAACTTGGAACACATGATATCTACCCCTGTTTAATAAAGGTGATTTATGACAAACCAACAGCCAACATTACACTAAATGGACAAAAATAAAAGCTTTCATTATAAAATCAGGAATAAGACAAGGATTTTCGCTATCACTACTCCTATTCAATATAGTTCTCGAAAACACGAGTCAGGGCAATCAGACAAGAAAGAGAAATAAAAGGAATAAAGATAGGAAAGGAAGAAGTTAAACTATCGCTATTTGCAGATGACATGATAATGTATATAGGAGAACAAAAAACTCAATTAAAGGACTACTAGAATAATAAAAAAATTTAGCAGCATTGCTGGATACAAAGTCAGTCCTCAAAAATCAATAGCATTTCCGTACACAAAGAAAAAAACAAATCAAGCGAGAAATTATGGAACTATCACCCTTCTCAATAGCATCTAAAAAATGAAATACTTAGGAATCAACTTAACTAAGAATATAAAAGACCTATATGCTGAAAATTATGATATACTAAAAAAGGAGACTGAAGAGGTTATTAGAACATTGAAGGATATTCCTTGCTCTTGGCTAGGAAGAATTAACATTGTGAAAATGGCCATACTCCCAAAACTATAATACAGACCTAATGCAGTCCCAATTAAAACACCATTAACATACCTCATAGATCTAGAGAAAACCCTCCTAAAATTCATTTGGAAACAAAGAAACCTAGAATAGCAAAGGCAATTCTGGGAAACAATGACAAGGCAGGAGGCATCTCAATTCCTGACTTGAAATTATACTACAAAGCCACAGTAATAAAATCAGCATGGTACTGGCAAAGAAATAGACCTGATAATCAATGGAACAGATTAGAAGATGCAAGCACAATTACAAAGACACTCAGCCACCTGATATTTGACAAAGGGGCTAAACATGTTCACTAGAAGAAGGATAGCCTCTTTAATAAATAATGCTAGAAAAATTGGCACTCCACATGCTGAAGACACAAATTAGAACCATGCCTATCACCATGTACAATACTAAAGTCTAAATGGATCAAAGACCTAAATATTAAAACAGAAGCACTAAATCTACTGGGAGACAAGGTAGGTAGAAGTCTTGGAGACATAGGAGTAGGCAGAGAATTCATGAACAAAATACAAGCTGCATGGGAAGCACTTCAAAGAATCAACCACTGGGATCTCATATTATTGAAAAGTTTCTGAACTTCAAAGGAAATCACCAACAGAGTGAAATTAAAACATACAGAATGGGAAAGAATTTTAGCCAACAACCACTCAGACAAAGGACTTATATCCAGAAAATATAAAGAATTGAAAATCATCAAGCCACCCCAAATTTAAAGACACACTCCAAAAATGGGCATCTAAGATTAACACACAGTTCTCAGATGAAGATATACAAATGGCAAATAAATACACGAAGAAATGTTCACCATCACTGGTTTTTTGAGAAATGCAAATTAAAATAACTTTGAGATTTCATGTCATTCAGGAAAGAATGGCTGCCATCAAAGAAGTCAAATGACAACAAATGTTGGTGAGGTTGCAGGGAAAGAGGAACACTGCTCCACTGTTGGTGGGAGTGTAGCCCAGTGTACCCACTATGGAAATCAGTGTGGAGCATTCTCAGAATAGTAGGATTGGAAGTTGCATTCAAACCAGCTATTTTCCTCCTGGGTATTTTCCCAGAAAAATTGAAAAGGTCATATCACAGTGATATATGTGCACCCATGTTCATAGCAACACAATTTGTAGTAGTTAAATTTTGGAAACAACTGAGATGCACATCCACCACAGAGTGGATGAAAAAGAATTGGTATTTTTATACAATGGAATATTTTTATTGAAAAATTAAAAAACAAGGGGATTAAGATAAAAGAGGATGTAGCAACATAACAACAGAGGTCAGAACAGAACAATTTAAGCAACATAATGCTTCACCACAAGATAACCCGACATAACAGTAGTTACCATAATGTCTCTTTCCTTGAAATATTTGAGTATAACTTCATATACTATAGCATCAAACATATCAAGACAGTGTAAAACCATTCAAGAGAATGAAAGTATTACATGGTATTTAGAACCAAATAAGAGAAAATGAACAATGCTTTCTACAGTATCTCCTTGTCTATAAAAATATTGTTTATACTATCACATATAATAAAATCCAATAAAATACACCATGATAAAACTGATGGAGACAAAACAAAAGCTTGATGGGACTTCAAAACAAGCTGATATTAAATCATCACTAGCTATTATGATGTCTTGTTTTCTTCAAAATAACTGTTCACACCATCACAGACAATAAAATCAAACAACCTAGAATAAAAAATTAATGAATGAAAACATAATAAGGCTTTAAAACAATGTAATGGGATTCATGATACCACATACTTTTATGTATTTTTCCCATTTCTCACTCTGGGGAAACCATTTAGCATTTATACATGTTAGTTTGATTTATTTCACTTCTGAGTATGATCTCAAGCTGCACCCATTTATTTATAAATATCTCAATGTGTTCATTCTTTATAGCTGAGTAGTACTCCATTGTATAAAAATGCCACATCTTTTTTATCCATTCCTCAGTTGATGGACAGTTAGGTTGTTTCCAAGATCTGGCTATTACAAATTGTGCTGCTATAAACATGGGTGCACATATATCACTGTGGTATGATATTTTCAGTTCTTCTGGGAATATGCCTAGAAGTGGAACAGCTGGAACAAATGGGACTTCCAATCCCAGGTTTTTGAGAAATCTCCAGACTGGCCTCCACAATGGTTGCACAGTCTACACTCCCACCAACAGTGCAAGAAAGTTCCTTTTTCCCGCACAGCCTCTCCAGCATTTGTTGTTGGTGGTTTTCTTGATGCTGGCGATTCTTTCAGGAGTGAGATGGAATCTCAGTGTGGTTTTAATTTGCATTTGTCTAATGACTAATCATGATGAACATTTTTTCATGTATTTATTTGCCATTTGTATTTCTTCATTTGAGAATTGTGTATTCATCTCAGATGCCCATATTTGGATTGGATCTTTGAATTTTGGGGGTCTGATTTTTTAAAAATTCTTTATGTGTTTTAGACAGAAGTCCTTTGAGGGAGAGTTCACTAAGATTTTTTCCCAGCTTATGGGTTTTCTTTTCACTATGCTGGAGATTTCTTTTGACATGCAGAAACTTTTTAATAAGACATGATCAAAGTTATTGATTCTGGGAAGTATTTCCCATGTGGTTTGCGTCCTGCACATGAATTCTCTATCTACACCTATGTCTTCAAGGTTTTTACCCAATTTGTCTTCCAATAGATTTAGTGTTTCTGTTTTAATATTCAGATCTTTGATCCATTTAGATTTTAATTTAGTACATGGTGATAAGCATGGGTCTAGTTGTAGTTTTTGGCCTGTGGAGAGCCAGTTTTTCCAACACCATTTATTAAAGAGACTGTCTTTCTTTCAGTGAACCTCTTTGGCCCCTTTATCAAAGTTAAGGTAGTTGAGTGTGTTTATAGTTGTGGTTGTATCTTTTAGTCTATTCCATTGATCTTCAGCTCCGTTTTGATTCCAGTACCATGTTGATTTTACTACGGCTGCTTTGTAGTATAACTTCAAGTCAGGGATTGTGATGCCCCCTGGCTTACCTTTGCTGCTTAGAACTTTCTTTCCTATTCTATGTGTCTTCTGGTTCCAGATGAACTTTAGGAGTCATTTCTCTAGATTTATGAGGTATGTTGATGGTATTTTTATTGGGATTGCATTGAATCTGTATAACAGTTTTGGGAGAATGGCCATTTTCACAATATTTATTCTTCCTATCCATGAACAAGGGATGTCTTTCCACTTTCTGAGATCCTCTTCAATTTTTTTTCAGTGTATTATAATTTTCCTTGTATAGGTCTTTCACTTCTTTTGTGAGAATAATTCTTAAATATTTCATTTTTTTTGGTTGCTAGTGTGAAGGATGTGGCTTCTCTTATTTCTCTCTCAGTGATTTTGTTGTTAGTGTATAGGAATGCTATTGATTTCTGAGTATTGATTTTGTATTCAGCTACATTGCTAGATTTATTTATTATATTTAAGAGTCTTACAATGGAGTTTTGGGGGTCTTTTATGTAGAGTATCATGTCATCTGCAAATAATGATAATTTAACTTCTTCTTTTCCTATCTTTACCCCTTTTGTTTCTCTCTTGTCTAATTGCTCTGGCTAGTATTTCCCATACTATATTAAATAGGAGCAGTGATAAGAGACATCCTTGTCTTGTGCCTGATTTTAAAGTAAAGTCCTTCAGTTTTTGGCCATTTAGTATGATTCTGGCTGTTGGTTTGTCATAGATGGCCTTTATTATATTGAGGTAAAGGCCATCTATTCCAAAGGTTCTTATCATAAATTAATATTGGACCTTATCAAAAGCTTTATCTGAATCTATAGAAATGATCATGTTATTCTTACTCTTGGCTTCATTGATATGGTGGATTACATTTATTTATTTAAGTACGTTGAACCATCCCTGCATGCCTGGGATGAATACCACTTGGTCAAAGTGTATAATATTCTTGATGATTTGCTGCATCCTATTTGCCAGTATTTTATTGAGGATTTTTGCATCGGTGTTCATTAGGGAGATTGGCCTGTAGTTATCTTTTTTAGTTACATTTTTCTCTGGTTTTGATATTAGAGTAATATTTGCTCCCAGAAATGACTTAGGAAGGATTGCGTCCCTTTCAATTTCATTGAAGAGTTTGAGGAGTGTCGGCATTAATTCTTGTTTGTACTTCTAGCAGAATTCTGCAGTGAATTTGTCTCTGCCTGGACTCTTATTTGTAGGTAATCATTTAATTACATTTACAATTTCATTAATACAAAATGGGTTATTCAGCAGTTTTACATCTTCTTGACCTAGCTTTGGTACTTCATATGTTTCTAAGAATCTGTCTATGTTCTTCTGTGTTACTAAACCTATGAGAGTAGAGGTTTTCAAAATAGGTGCTGATGATCTTCTGTATTTCTATAGAGTCTGTTGTGATTTCACCTCTTTCATTCCTTATTGCATAAATTTGAGCTTTTTCTTCCCTTTTTAAAAATTAGGTTGGCTAAGGGCTTTCTCAATTTTACTTATTCTTTCAAAGTACCAACTCTTTGATTAATTGATTCTGTGGATTGTTTTCTTAGTCTCTATTGCATTAATTTCTGCTCTGATTTTTATAATTTCGTCCTTTTTTTAGGCTTTGGGCTTGACTTGTTTTTCTTTTTCTAGATATTTGAGGTATAACATCAGGTTATTTAATTTTATTCATTCTGTTTTCCTGATGTGGCAACTCAGTGTAATAAATTGTCCTCTGAGGATGGCTTTCATTGCATCCCACAGATTCTGGTAAGTTGTATTTGTATTTTTGTTTGCTTGTAGGTATTGTTTAATTTCTTGTGACTCACTGATTACTTAAGAGTGTGCTATTCAGTTTCCACATGTTTGTGGGGTTTTTGCAGTATCTCTTATCATTAATTTCTAATTTCATGGCACTATGATCTGATAACATGGAAGGGATAATTTCAAATCTTTTTCATTTATTTAAATATATTCTGTGAGCTAATGTATGGTCTATTTTAGAGAATGTCCCATGTACTGCAGAGAAGAATGTGTATTCTGATGTTTTTGGATGGAACACTCTGTATATGTCTATCAAGTCCATTTGTTCACAGGTGTGATTCAGTTCTGTTATTTCTTTGCTAATTTTCTGTCTGGTTGATCTGTCCCTTGGTGTCAATCGTGTGTTAAGGTCTCCTGTTATAATTGTGTTATTGCTAATTTGGTTTTTCATTTCTGTTAATACTTGTTCTATATAACTGGTGCTTTGGAATTTGGTGCATATATATATATATATATATATATATATATATATATATGATTGTTATCTCTTCCTCTTGAAGTTTTCCCCTAACCAGTAGGTAATGACTTTCTTTATCTCTTTTGATCATTATTGGTTTGAAGTTCACATTGTATGCAAACAGAATAGCTACCCCTGCTTTTTTGGGGGTTCCTGTTGCATGAAGTACTGTTTTCCATCCTTTGACTTTCAGTCTTTGAGTATCCTTTTGGGTTAGGTGGGTTTCTTGTAGACAGCATATGGATGGATGTTTTTTTTTTGATCCATTCTGACAGTCTGTTTCTTTTAATTGGTGCATTGAGACCATTTACATTAATGGTTATAACTGTTATATGTTGGTTTACTGTTGACATGTTATCTTTCTGCTGTTGCATCTTTATCTTTCTGTTCTGTTTGTCTGCTTTGCTTAGTGTATCTAAACTGTCTTTCAATATTTTTTGCAGGGTTGGCTTGGTGTTTATGAAGTTCTTCAGCTGTTCTTTGTCATGGAAATAGCTTATATCTCCATTGATTCTGAAGGACAGTTTTTCAGGGTACATCAGTCTAGGTTGGAAATCATTTTCCTTTAGGATCTGAAATGCTTCACTCCATGTTATTCTTGCCTTTACTGTTTGTGCTGAGAGGTCTGCTGTGATTCTGATAGGTTTTGCTTTATAGGTGATCTGTCTTTTCTCTCTGACAGCTTTTAATATTCTATTCTTTTGTTCAATTTCTGGATAGTGATTATTATATGTCTGGGTGTAGTTTTAATTTTTTATGGCTATTTGGAGTTCTATATGCTTCACTGATCCTGATGTCAGTTTCCATTCTCATGTTTGGGAAATTTTCAGCTATTACTTCTCTAAATATCCTCCTGATATCCATTATGTTGTCCCTTTCTTTTTAATTTATCCGTATCAATCATATATTGTATTTTTTACATCATCTTGCAGCTGTTGAATTGTTATTTCCTTATCCCAGGAGGAGGAGCAAAGACGGCAGATAGATAACAACTAGCTACAGAAGCTCCCTGAGATAGTCAACATAATTCAACAGAATTCAACATAATACAGAGTGGGGAGCCCCATACACAGGGAGATGAATTCTCTCATTACAAGAAGAAATTAAGGCAACTTGCTGACCATCTGAGGTCCTGCTGTAACTGGCCAGGGTCCTGCTGTGACTTGCCTAGTTCCTCCCACAACTTGCCGGTGTCCCACCAAGACTTGCCAATCTTGCAACTGTCCAGGGTCCTGCCATAACTTGCTGGGGTTTCACTGTGAGTTGGCACGGTTCTGCTGCAACTGGCTGGGGTCCTGCCATGACTTGCCAAACCATTCGATGTCCCACCCCTTCAACTCACTGGGGGAGCAATTACATTGAGTTTGGGGGTTGGCAAACATACTGGAGGACTGTGTTGGCAGAGTGTCTACATCGACCTGTGGTAAATGATGGGAGTAGAGCCATTCCATAAACAGGTGGGCTCCAGCACAGGACAATCTGGAACCAGGCAGGACTGGCAGTGACTACAGTAAATTGTTCCCTTCTCAAATGGGATTGGTGGAATGAGCCTGACCTGGGTCACACGACCTGGCTGAGACCCAATAGGTTATCCGAGGTCAAGCCCTTGCAGTGTTGGTGCACACTAATCACACTGGCCCAGTGGGGCCTCAGAGGTTTAGCTGGCCTAGAGGGGAGGTGGTGCAGAGTAATAGAGCAGTGCGGGCCACAGCAGCTTGACTGATTCAGAGTGGAGGGGCTGGCATATGATTGTTTGCAACTCACTAGCACACTGCAGTGGGAAGGATCACTGAGACAGCGTGCTTCAGAAGAATTGTAACCAACAAAGAAAGAAACTGGGGCCCCCTGGAAGAAACAAAAAAAGATGAGAAGAAAACAAGAAAAAGTCCCCAAGTCACAACTATGAGAACATAGACCCAGGACAGGTAAATACAAAGGAGAATGAGGACAGCAAACATGCAATATCATACACAGCACCAGTGGACATAAACAGATGTCTTTGGGACCTCATAGATGTGTTCAAAAGTGAAATATTTAACCAAGTAAAGCAAGATATAAGAAGACTAATAAAAGAAATTCTAAGCATCCTCTAGAATAGTTGAATAGTTGAACAGAACTGGTTGCTGTCTCACTGTTTGAATCCCCACTTTATAAGCTCCACTTTAGTCTATTGAATAACTATTTGTAAGAAGACAATCTGTAATCTTCAGCTAGTGATTTTTTACAGTTTTTTTTCTTTGAAAGTATGTATTATTTCTATCTGTTTTGTTTTGTTTAGTCTTTCTTTAAATTAAATTTTAAAAAAAAGACACTACAGTAACTAGTGCTGATCATGGAGTGTTATGATGTGAAATCCAGCAATAGTATTATTCTTTGTTCAGAATGATTTTAACCCACTTTAGTTTGTTTAATCTAAACATAAATGAAGCTATGGATAACTAGATGTATGCTTAAGTGTACATGATTGACAACCATGTTACTAAGTTTTTGTTGGACAGTTGAACAAAACTGTTTGCAGTCTCGCTGTTTGAATTCTCACTTTACAAGTTCCATTTTTGCATCTTAAACAACTATTTGTAAAACTACAATATGTAAATATCACTAACAATTTCTTACTGTTTGTTTTTTTCTCTGAACGTATTATTTCTACCTATTTTCTCTTTTGTTTAGTCTTTCTTTAAATGAAATTTTAAAAAATTTCTTGATTCCTTGTTTTTTGTTAAAGATATTTTCTTTCATGTTCACTAGCTGCAATCTTGTCTTAGAGGTCTGAAATTCTATCTTCACTTTTATTGAGGCGGTTTTTACAACTTTCAATGGAATTTTTGATTTCTTGTGTATCTTTTTGCATCTGCTTTATGTATTCTGTTTATTTCTTATGTTGTTCATCCAGGGGTTCTACCTTTTTGTTAGTTTTAACCATGTCTTCTTTAGGTGTGTTCAGCATCTCTTTCATTTCTTTTATCATTTCTTCTTTTACCTGGGAGATTATTTCTTGTTTGAATTCCTTTAAAGATTCCAGAGTTGCTTTTTTATTTCAGTTGCTATTATATCAGGTATTTCAGGTGTATGGCATATATTTTCTTCTATGTACATAGCTCCTGAGGTTTCTTGGGTTGGCCTGGAGGTTTGAGATTGTATTTTGGTCTTCGTTTTGTCATTTTCCTATATTTCTGTGTTTCAAGTGTTATTACTAGGCTTCCCCTGGACCTGTTTGAAATCTATGTACTCAGCTCCTGGGACTCTGGCTGCCTAGTTCCTCGGATTGAGAGAGGGTCACTGGAGGTGGGGCAGGCAGGCCCAAGCCCTGCAGGGCAGGTTAAGTGTGGCAGGAAGCTGTGAAGTTCCTTTGCTAGTGGGAGCAATGATCCCAAATTCCCTGGTTCGCAATGGTGGAGGGACACTCACCTCAGGCCACCCAGTCTCGAGGATTCAGGGCACATGCAGGCCCAAATCCCCAGAATCCACCAAGCATGGCAGGAAGCAGGGAAGCCAGTGCAGGCTGCCTCAAGACCCAGGAAGCTGGTCCAGTACAGCAGGAAGCCGCAAAGTTCCCAGGCTGGGGCCGGATCCAGGATCCTAAACTCCCTTGGGTTGGGGGATGGTGTGGGCACACTCACCCCAGGCCACCCAGCCTCTGGAACCAGTGGTGCCGGCAGGCCTAGAACTCCAGAGTCCACCAAGCATGGTAGGGAACGGGTAAACTGGCATTGGCTGGCTCAAGACCTGCTGACCTGGTCAGGTGCAGCCAGAAGCCACGAAGTTCCCAGGCTGGGCCCAAGCAAGGATCCTAAAGTCGCTGGGCTCGGAGAATGGTGCCGGGACACTCAGCCCAGGCCACCCAACCTCTGGAACCAATGGTGCCACCAGGCCTAGTACAATGGAAGTATATTACTCATCTATGAAAAGGATGATCTTGAGGCCTTCATAGGCAAATGGAGATAACTCAAGGCTATCCTCATTAGTGAAATAAATAAGAATCATATTTACAAATATCACATTGTATCTCTAGTGAAAAAAGTAGTAAGAGCTGTAGGAGTAATAAAACCCAAAGTGTATAATTTCTATGATAAAAAGAGAGCAAAAGAAAGTGCTCTAAAAGATATAAATGTATGTATGTTTAAGCATGTAAGATAGATGACTAAGTATTTGTTGGATCATTGAATAATTTGCAGTCTCCTTGTTTGAATGTCCACTTTTTATGCTTTAACTTTGTAACTTGAACAACTGTTTCTAAGAGGACAATATGTATTTAGCAACTTACTGTTTAGTTTTTGAAATTATGTAATATTTCTACTCTTTTTCTGTTGTTTTTTTTTAAATAAAAACAAAAGCATAATTTAAGTAATTTGTAAATGGATGCATTCTGACACCATACTGTTAAGTGAAATAAATCACACGCATAGAAGTTTAAATGTCACATGGTTACTCTTGTATGAGAAAGTAAAAAATATAAATAAATAGCATAATAAAACTTAGATAATGGAAAATAGAGAGATACATCTTCCATAAAAGATGAAGAGAGAATGAATAAGAATTATGATGTGTTATGTACACATACAAGCTCCCTATCAGAAATATAATCATTGTATACAGCAAAAAACCACTAAAAACAAAATAAAAAGATTGAGATAATTGAGATCTCACTCACTTGTTTGATTTTGGTTTCTGAATGTCGCCAGCTTCCAAAGAACCCTTGTATTCCTGCGTTCATTGGCAGCTGCTTCAGGTCTCGCACCTTCATATGCTGTGTTCCTCTGAACTCCCCTTTCTGTCTCATGATTCTCATTTCCATTCCTATCTGACTCAGCCTGAGAAACTTTTTAGTTTTAAGGGTTCGAGTGATTACACTGGGTTTGCCCATATCACCCAGGGTCATTGTCCTATAAGTACACCTCAAAATTCCTTTCACAGTACAACTAGATTCATGTTTGAGTAAATAGGAAGTGTGAGTGTTCAGGGGGCAACTTTAGAATTAAGTCTACTGCAGCTGAATAACTTGAACTCTGGCTAATACCAAGGAAACCTATTTTTTTTTTTTCTGAGACAGGTTTCACAATGCAGTTCAAGTTGGCCTTGAACTTACTTTGTAGCCCAGGCTGGCCTCAAACTCACAGCAATCCTCCTACCTCTGTCTCCCAAGTACTAGGATTACAGGTGTGTGCCGCTAAGCCCATCTGAAAACTATTGTTTGTGTTGGTTAAAAACAAGGAGAAATGGGGTGACACATGAAATAAGACTGACAAAATGTTAACTACAGAAGCTGTCTTATAAAATTCAATCTCATTTATGTAGATGTGTCCATAATAAAAAATAATAAATCCACAATTACTTTAAACTTTCTAGGATTATAAGTACCCTAACTGCTTTCAAGAATGTGTCCTTTGGGCCAGGGATTTAGCTCCTGCCTGGCAAGCGCAAGGTCATGAGTTTGATACCTGGTACAAAAAAAAAAAAAAAAAAGTGTTCTTGGATTATTATCTTTTCCAGACTATTAACTTCTTCATGAATCCCGAGTTTCATAAAATTATCGCTTGGCTTTGAAGAGTCAACTTAGTTGGTGACTGCAACTGGTAAAATCCATCTAACCTTTGAGAGTGTATAGAAGGGAACCCTGTTCCTTCCAATGTAAACATTGCTAATTATATTAACCCTTTGAAGTGCACGTGTAAATGGAAATCCTCAGTTGTATTGTGTGGCTTCAGGACTAGTGCTTAAAAGGAACACTAGACTTGATATTCATGTATCTGCTATTCATGAATTTAAAGGTGTTTTAAATTCTTTTTGTAATTTATATAACAGCTATGACCTTGCTTATAAAACTAATTTTCTAATATAATAGTTCTACAATTAAAAATAACTTTAGGCTATCATTGTCTTCTCTTTGCACTGATCATGGGAGTCTGGTTTCAAGAGATCAGAGAAGTGCAAGTTATCAGATCAGCTCTGGGCAGATGGGGGCACAGAAGGGACCAGACAGGTGAGAGGATGGTTGTGACAATCTTTATAGGCTCATCACTTCAACTTGTGAGGAAGAAAATGACACCATCTGTGTTGTCATTCTTGTTAACCTTCTACTTTGGATAGAAAATATAAAGTACTAGGAATACACAAATGACTAAAAAAATATTTGTGTTGGGCTCACTGAAAAATAAAGTAAGGATAAATAGTTTTGTTCCTACATATCGCTCTTATTATCCATAATCAGTGCATAGTTATCTTTAAGATTGAGAAGCTATTTTGTGATAAACTGCTAAACATCAACTCTTATTAAAATTTAAACCAGCCTATTTTAACCCATTAAATCATGTTTTTTTTATGTTACCAAACTGCTTAAATTATGGCTTTATTTTTAATGCCTGGGTAATTCTTATGATGAATTATAGAGAAAACGTAAATTTGATTTTTATCTACCACTTAACAAAAAAGAAAGGAACATGCATCTTAATATTAAGTAGAATACAGATTTTATTCAGTTTGGCTAAAATTATAAGAGGATAATATTGTCTTGTGCCTGCTAGTTTTCTAATTCTGAGTTATTTGATTAATTTATCAGATACTTAAGACTTGTTCTCTCCCTCCATCCTCTCTGCTCTAGGAAAGAGAACTAGCGCTGTCTTAGTAACAAAATTCTTCTCTGAGCACCTATAATGTAGTATCAAATCATTTATTTAGCCAATCTGCATTTTCCCCCATGATTTACAGACCTCATGTCTGCCTAGGTATCTGTCAATTGTAATTCTTTTCCTTATAGGCATAATTTTCACCTCTTTTAATCGTCATGTTTCGCGTCTCAGGTAAAGTTTTTTAAAAATGTGTACTTTTCCTTGGTAACTGATTCCACTAACCACAGGATAAAATTCAGTCTTTTGTATTGCCTGACGGGAAGTTTATAATTTGTTTGAAACCATTTTCCATCATCTCTCTGACTCTTGTACCATGTGTATCTATCAGGCAAAAATCTTGCAGTTCATTGTAGTTTTGTAAAATCTCTCCTCTCAATTCCAAAACTAACGTTTGAAACACCGTTCAGTGTAGCCTATGTGGCTCCTGCATGTAAACCCTTCCACATTTTCCCTTTAGTGACTTTTTTCCCAGGATCCTCATTTTGTTAGAACTACCCTCAGATTTCTCTAACAAAAGGGAAAAAAGAGTAATCTTCTTGACTCCATGAACGTGGAAGATATCTTATTATAATAAAAGAACATATTAGATTTCCAGAATGTTATTTTTTCAAATATATTTATAGATTAATGTCAAATTAAATCCTAAAATTTAGAAAAAAGGCTAGCACACATATTTTATCATATGTGTATGTACTCAAACATGTTACTATATTTGTTGTTTTTTTACTTAAAATTCATTATAAAGTGATTCAGTATAAATAAAACAGAGAATTTGCTTATATATATACTCAGTCTTTCTAAATTAGTAGACACTTGGCAACCAAAAGTGTGTTCATTAACTTTTCTAACCGTAAAACATTACCATAAATAAATGAATCAAGTAATAAACTATAATAACTATCATTTAACACACTAAATATCTGTCATCTCTGGGTCATATTCTCTTAATTTAGGTAAGCAAGTCAACAAAACTGACAAACATTTTTAAAGAGTTTAATTTATACATTATAAAGTATGCTGAAAATTCAGAGAATTCAGTAGTGGTTTTATCTTAAGTTCTAAGAATGATTTTTAAAAATTCTTTGGAGACTATCAATGTAATTTCTAAGTAACTAACGTATATACTGTTAACATACTCTGAGATACTGGAACAAAAATTATTTTTTAAACAAAATATTGATTAAAATGTATTTTTTAACCCCAAAGAAGAAGAAAACATCCTCTACTTTGAGGTTCTTATTGAAAATCAGATAGCCAGAGAGGACTGGTCTTGACATGTAACCTCATACAAGAACAGCAAATAGAAAGATGTGTGCATAGAAGAAACAGGATTTGAGTTGTGAGAGTTAACGCTATAGTATCAAGATGTAGCAACTGCAAATTTGTGAGAAAAAATTATAGATAGGTAACATCCACAATTCTGGAAATAATTATCTTATTTTGGGTTTACATAGACTTCCGTCCAAGTTTTCTAAGGGTTAGGCAGCAAGCATTGTATACAGTGCAGCACAGAATTCAGTGTTAAAATGGTCAGAGATTAAGCAGTTATTTCAATGGCCCCCAAGCCTCATGTATTATGGACAGGGCCAAGTCTACCATTTGTGATTGGTTCTTTGTCTAGGAGGGGTGGAGCTAGCTACATATTTTTGCCTTATTCACATAGTCTTGAGTTTAATTTTCACTTTTCTCCAAATGTTTCCTCTTCAAAGTACTTGAGTCTAATTACTTCTACTACAAATTAGCTGCAAGAGTTCAATTTTTTTTTTCTTAGCCTAGAATTTTATCAGGAAGTTTCACAGATACTAAGTCAAATTTAGAAATCTGAACAACTGCCATAGTCGAAAGGCAGAAGTAGAAATTGATGAATGTTGTTCTTTCATTCAAATTGTATACCTCAGTGCTCAGTAAAATAAAATAAAATAAAAATATAAGATTTGCCAGACATTTATAGAGCACTGAATGTGCATACACAAGCATTACTAGATATAATTCTTCTAAACCAGGCTTCTTGTAGTCTAAAGCAAATCCATTATACACAAATACACATTAAGGTATATTAAAATTTAATTAATCTGAATAAGCTATTGTATCCCACTTTCTGTCTCTATTGTTAGCAAGTTCAATATAAAATTTTCATAAATTACTGAATTTGTTTATATATAAAATTGAGATTTAAAAAAAAAAACCTACGGTCTCTATTTTTAACAATGAAAATTATTTTCCATATATTGTGATACCATTCAATCAATTTTAGATTGAATCTTATTTATATAACTTAAAAGTAAGTGCCTATAAAGAATACACTCAGAAAAAAATTCAGGCCACTCACTTTTGTGTTTATACTACACAATTTCTGGTTGATATGGTTAATTACTAAGCATTAGCTATTTATAAGAAATTTGCTTTTTAGTCACAGACTGCTAAAAAGAGATAAATAGAAATAAAGGCCTAGTTTCTTAGCCCATTTTTCTTTCATATAATAGAACATCACATACTGAAAATTTACAAATAAAGCTAACCTGTTTCCTATACTTCTGGAGACTGGCCAGTTCAAGTTAGAGGAAAAGCAGAGAGTGAAGGTTTCCTTGGGTGTGGGCCCTCTGCAGACATCTCTGACAGTGCAGGCAGCACCTGGTGGAGCTGTGCAAGCTTGATCACTTGGCTCTATTCCTTCTCTCATAAAACCATTAATGCAATCGTGCCCCCACTAGTAGTGATCTCTATTCCTCATTGCCTCCCAAAGCTGTCACTTCCAAGATCACTAACATATGAATTTGGGGATTAAGCTGCAATGTGATTTATGGAGTAGACAAATCTAGGCCCTAACACAATTAATAGGCATTTTAAGCTCTATCTAATTGATGAGACAAACAAATGTGTCCATATCCCTCTATTTCCTTTAGTATAAGCCCTGAGTCCCAAACATTTGAATGGACATACAATCAATATAAAGAATTTTTGGGGAAAACTGTTTGAATGGTGATAGCTAATAGCAATTATTAACAGCAAGAAGGAGTTTGATGTAGAAGTTATAATAAGATGTCATTTCACCAATCCTGTATGTTTGACGTATTCACAGGAATTGCCCATGTATAGCTTATATAAATTAAAAAAAGAAATAAACAATGTTTATGGGAGTATATGAATATTTCAGATTGAATCTATATGAACACAAGTTTATGCAAATTTTACCATGATTTTTAGCTTTGAAAACTATAATTTTGGATTACAGATTAGAGTGTATTGTATATCTGCAACTCGTGGAATAAGAGTCATTGAGAAAGAATAGATTCTTTACAGATGACAATTAACTACTGTATGAATGCACTTTTTAAAAATTTTAAACTCCTAGAAACAGAAAAGATAATATTAATGTCTGGAGGCTGAAAGGTGGAGGAAATAGGGAGTGGGTGTTTGAAGAGTGTAAAGTTTCAGTTAAGTATGTAAGTTCTAAAGATACATTATATGTTATTGAATGTGTTAACCATATGGTACTATGCATTTCAAATGTAGGGAGATATATATGTATATAATTTTTTTTTTATTTTTTTTGTCTTTTTCTTTTTTATCGGTACCAGGGATCAAACTCACCACCGCCTGCTTGCAAGGCAGGAGCTTATGCTGCTGAGCTAAATCCCCAGCCCCATGTATATAATTTTTAATGATCTTAATTAAAAAACAATAAAAACAGAAGGACACAAAACAACTCTGGGAGATTTTGACCTTACCTATCATCTTGATGGGGATGATATCAGAACCATAAATGTCCATATCCAGGAAATTAATACATTTTTGTCTAAATTATTAAGATAAAATTAAATACATTTTAAGTATAAAATGTGCTGACATTAATCTTTGCTGTTCTCAACTTTGTTTTAAGATAAAAATTTATTCATAAATGGAGACACTGCATATGTGTCCAAATGAATGAACTGTTATGAGAGACCTTTACCACACAGCTGGAGCTAAATCTTACTAAATGTTAGCTGTATTTAACATGTTATGCTGGTGTCTATTTGCCTCTACTCTTTCCTAACTTGGAGCACATATGTATGGATTTTGTAGTCTATTATGTATGATTATGTAATCCATAGATTTTGTAGTCTAACTGATATCAGTTATTTGTTTTCATTATCATGCCAGTATTTGCAGTTTTACTACTGGTTTTAAAATCTTAGTCCAAAATATTATGAAGAATTCCTCCTAGTTTAGTTTGCTCCTTGCCAGTCCTATGACATTGGATAAATTCCTGTTATTTCTTCCGACATGAACCTTCCCAACTGTAGTACAGAGCTCTTTACTTCTTTCCTAAGAATTTTGTGTGGATCCTATGAAACATCATAAGTGTAACCTAGCAATTTTAATTATTTAATAAACCAATTTCAGTAATTTAATCAGCAAGAAATTCACTTTTTGACCATACACCTTCTTGCTACTTATATTTTCAGTCATATTCCTCATAAATTTTAACTTTAATGGAAAAAGACTGTCATTTCATAAATAATTCAAAGAAATCCAAGAAACTCTTTCCAACTATGTTGGAAAGTAACAATACACAGAATGTTCTATCTGCTCTTTGGATTCTCAAAATTGGTGTTGTCATGGGTATTATTTAACATCAAAGATAGCTTGATCTGGTTTATTTTTGGAAATGAAATTCCTTGGGAAGTAAAACATGATCTGAATTTTAGTCAGTTATTTTTATAATAAAATACACTAATCTAATTATAAAAGAATTTGTGGGCATTCTCTCAAAGATACTTATGTAAGTTTTTCTCCTTTGCATCATTGGATTTTGAAAATCTGTTTTCTTAAATATGAGAAGCTCATTAAAAATAATTCATAAGAATAACTGAAATTTTCAAATAGTAAGTCAGAAAATGCAAATGCAAAGTATCATATATGTTTTGTAAAAATTGCACTTCTTGCATAATCAATGGTTCATTTAACACTCTAAGTAATAATTTATAATGGCTATCTACTCTTTGAATAAATTTATGACATTTGTGCTTCTCATATCTATGTACATCCCATTTTAAACCATCTAATTTATTTTATCAGTAGATTTCTCCTTTTTCCTGGGTAAAACAACTTTGTTTTATTCTTACTGACAAAGAAGAAAAATGTAAGTAGACATTTACTTTTCTTTTCTGTTTTTTTTTAACAGTTACTTCACTGTTTTAAAAAGTCAGCAGTTTTTCCTTTTAGGAATTTGAAGCGCTGACCAGCCTCCACCCCTCTCTTTCCTTTCAGACGCTCCCCATTTCAGTTCTGTGGTCAAACTCTATAAAGAACTATCAAGTGTGTCCTGAATGACATCAAATTTTTTTTCCTTTCTATTTTTTCTCTATGACTGGAGTATTTCTGCTGGAAGGAATTCAATATGCTAGTCCCAGCTGACAACAAGAAGTCCCTATGCAAGTGTCATTACTTGATACATAGTAGTCAGCACAATGAACTGTGCAAAGGTTCAGAATACAATTTGTCTTTCCTCCTCATGTCATTAAATTCATATACACACAGAGGCAAGGCAATATTTCAGCCAAAATTGGAAACTTTGAATTATCATTTATAACTTTCAAATCAAGTGACACTAAGTTATGTCCAGTGAAATAGTCATCCAGCAAATCTGCTCTGTCAGAGGATATTCTAGGCATAACGTTTACAGGACACTTATCATGAGGTACCAGCCATGTTTCTGGATGGTTGATTTTCCATCCCTAGGAGGTGCTGATAACCAAATACAGCCACAGTATAATCTCATTCTGAGCTTTTCTGAGATGTGATTTAAAGTAAATATTCAAGTGCACACTGACCTTATCCTACTCTGAAACCTTAATTCACTCTGGAGAGGACAGGTAGTGTCTCTATTTTCCTGGATTTTCAATGTACTTCATAAAACAAGGACTAATTTAGTCTTCAACCCTAATTCCAAATAATCATAACTATAATAATAATGATAATATTTACACTAAATGCTTACCACGAACTGCACACAGTTCTATATGAACATATTAATCCATTCTAGTTCTATAACAACCCTAGAAAGTAGGTACTTTACTATTTTCTTTTTGCACAGAAGCACCTTTTCCTGCAAGTGACTGCAACAGTTTGTCTCCTGCTTGTAAAACACTCTTTTGCTGCTATTTTTTTGGGTGTTCGTAACATCTGATTCAAAGTCTTTGTGTCTTTCACCCAGGGATATTTATCAGCTAAGTTGTAATCAAGGAAACTAATGTAAGCAAAATAGTATCTTACTTATGAGATATTGTATAGTTCACAATATTTCTAAATAGTTCTGAGAACTAAATTTAAAAAAAAAGAGAGAGAGAAAAACAACTACCTGGTTCTATTCTTTCTGATAACAGCTGAGTCTTAGGATTTCTCTTTGCCAACAAAGTGTAAGTGAAATTCAGCGTGATTTTTTTTACCGTGTCTTTTCTCTATTGTACAACGGAGGATATCCCACAGAGGGGCTGTACCTAAAGTCTGAGTCCTAAAATATAAAGGTTTATTGTGTTTAACCCTTGAGATTTTGCTTTGCTTGTACAAAACATAATTTAGCTTAAACTGCCTTATAAAAGAGCCACTCAGTAGATAATAGTACTACATCTGAGGTGATATAACCATCAGTTTAGAAGAATACTGTTTCTTTCTACCAGGAAAAATAGCTTTGTGCTAGCTAACACTTCGACTAGCTTTGCTGCTCAACATTAAATGCTAGTCCTGTTGCTACAGCTACCATTGCCCCAGAAACAAAATTTGCTATGCCATAACCACTAGCATTATGAATTTGGCATATACTGTTTGTACTCTTTAGTTTCTGAATCTGTGCCTGGAAGACAGTCACTTATTAGACTCCATCACTAGCATTCATGCCCCAGGTACAAAGGAGTCTAGGAAGTAAACATTTGGTTGCATCAGATTTTGCGGTAGGAAAAGCCTATTTTTAAAATCAACATTCATGCCAAGGCTTAGATCAAGTAACAAATAGGACTTAATTGGCTGATACAGAACTTCTAATATGTCAAAGGTTCCCTTTAATGCAGGTTATTTCTTTCTCCCTGTGTTAGTCAGCTTTCTGTCATTGTGAGAAAATATCTAAGAGAAACAACTTGTGACGGGAAAGGATACACTTTTGCTAGTGATTTCAGGGGTTTCAGCACATGATGAATTTGCACCATTGTTTTGGGGTCTATGATGAGGCAGTGTCTTAACCGTGTACCAAGCCTTCAACACCTGAGCTCTTGGGAGACACTGCAGACCCAAACCATATGTAACATTGCTTCTCCCTCCCCTCGGCCCTCCCCTCCCCTCCCTTCCCCTCCCCTCCCCTCCCCTCCCCTCCCCTCCCCTCCCCTCCCCTCCGCTCCGCTCCTCTCCTCTCCTCTCCTCTCCTCTCCTCTCCTCTCCTCTCCTCTCCTGTCTTCTCCTCTGTCCTCACTATTCCTTCTCTCTCTCTACTCCTAACAGTATAAATCTCAGTCAACTGAGTTCAGAAACAGCTATGATCACTCACAAATTACTGGATAAAAGAATAATAGAAGAAAAGAAAAAAAAAACCCCAAAACTCTATCTTGGAAAAAGGTTATATTATTTGGCCCAGATTACTATTTATAAGTGTCTGAAAACCTGTATCTCTCATGCTTTATTCATAACCGTTCTGCATGAATGGGTGATAGTAAATAGACCTCAAAACTCCATTCACTTATCATCTGAAGAAGAAAATGGAGTTCTGGTCTCCTTCCTTAGGAAAAGGTATGTAGGGATGAAGCCCATATTTTAGTCTTATTTTATCTATCTTAATGAGTTCCTATTTTATACACTGCTACTTTTTGGTGAAGAAAAAAAATTGAATTTGTCTTTTTTTCAGACAAGTGTATCTATATATCTATTTTATCTATCTATCTGTCTATATATAGATACACATATCCTATAATCCTATAGGATATCTATATATACATATCTTATATGTATGTATGTATGTATCTATCTATCTATCTATCTATCTATCTATCTATCTATCTATGTATCTATCATCTATATATCCTATATACCTACTCAAGATATCCTTTCTAGGAATTATCATGTTTAAAGAAAAAGTATTGACCAAAATTTCTTGATGCAATAGATCTCACTTGTATTTAAACTTCAGTCTCTTTTGGTGCTTGCAATTATAATGACTTTCATTTCTCCTCTTGAATTAAAGATAACCATGCTTTCTACATGTAACTCCTTCTTCTTCAAAATTCCAAAGCCAACCAACACTATTCTGCAGTACAAATATGCACTAATAAAAGCATATTCTGGAGACTGATTCTGACTAAGCTTTTGGTTTATTGGAAGAGTCAGTGTAGATACCATTGCTTCTTGGCTTTTATTCTTGTATTTGAGGTACTTTTGGGGCTGTTCCAACATAATGTGAACTTAATGGTACTGCATACAGAGGAAAAGTCAACATGGTAAAAACGGAAGACAGTAAGGAGAACCATCTGATTTGGTATTAACTATTGACAAGTGCCATTTATTTACAAAATACTTGTTAATTTAATAATAAATTTCTCTGTGTTTCCAGCCACTATTAGTCAGACATTTTGTCAATTGAAAAAAAAATTCCCCACTGATGTACCTAGGACTTGAAATCATAGGAAACATAAAATATTTTGAGGAAAAGTGATTTTTGACACAAAAGTGGAAAAACCCAGTGAAATATTCTATCACACAAAATAAAAAACAAATGTATGATGTAAAAAATTGCTTCTGTAGCTTTATTCTCAGTGTGTTTCTTGAATAGTCAGCATTTTATGTACTGTGGCTTTTGTCTGTGTAAGTTTATTTTTTCTTAATTTTACACTGGTGACCAACTGTGTAGAAAAAATTCACTTTTCTTACCTGATCTTTATTTTTTCCTAATAAATATTGTGTTTCTTATCTTCAAGTGTTGATATTTGCCAGTCTCTTGATTATATTGGCATCTTAGATTGACTGCTTTGAGCACTGTACAGCTCATTAGAAGTTGATCTTAAGCAAGTTTATTTAAAGAGAATTTTACAAAATTATGTCTTAAATTGTACTTGAATACTTAATTACTGTAAGTAAATTTTTAAACTTCTACTAACCCTGAAATATCCCAGGATATATTCAAACTAAAATCTTGTTATTTAAACAAATAGTTTACAGTTTTTAAAGTTTCTTGTAGACTTTTAAATTCTTGATTGTGATTATATCTCTAGGAAAGAAGCAAAATATTCACCAAAATATCTACTAATAAGAAAAGCAAAAATATTTTAATGAATAATGTCAAATTTTATTTTAAATTATATGCACTAGTTAGTGTGATAGTAAAGACATACTGTATAATTTATGCAGGATATGTTTTCCCATCCACTACCCCAACATATCCCATGTAGATATACAGATATACAGATAGTAAGTAGTTGGCATTAATACTCATTTTCCTTTTCAAGATGAAGGAAATGTGTTTTGCATTTTTCAGAAAATATTACTTTCAGTAAATGACATTTAAAATATAAGGTTGCTAGTAATAGAGCTACAAATAATTGCATTATTTTGGCTCCTTAAAACATGACTTATGAACATCTAAAATGTTTAGCGGGACTAAGAGGCTATTTATGAAATTGATCTATAAATCTTAGTGATGTTAAAAAACACTTTTATTTCTGCCTTGGATATTGTCTTGGATATTGGATTTGGTGAAAGCACAATTTACAGGATATTTTAAAATTTAATTGACTTTAATTTCTCTATTATGAAACAAATAGCTAAATTTTTCTCTCAGCATTTACACATAAGTCATACTAAATTATTTAAATTCAATTTAATGTTTAACAATTTAAGTGGACAAATTAGACCAATTCAGAATTAAATCTGATTACATGATTTTTGAAAGGTAGTATTATTTGTGGCTAATTCCATCCATAAAAATACATAAAGGATCTAAAAACTTAACTACATGTGTATGATATGCACATATAATTTAAATTGTTATGCTCTTCTTCATATAAATTTTTAATTTAGTTTGAGTCAATGTTAGCACATTTATTTTTAATGTTCCTCAACTTTATGACATGTTTTATCATATGGCATATTTTTGTCATATACTAGTATTGATGATTTATAGACATATATTCATTGTTACCAAACTTATTTCCCCAACATTCAATATCATCATATTTTTCTTTCATAAAGATGTTGAATAATAATGAGTCTAGAGGAATTATTTGAAATTCTAATAAAAACTGACTTTGTTTTTGGTATTTGATTCCTGATAATTTTCACTTCTACCTTTTTCTCTACATTCTATGTCACATCTTAACAAAGTTGAGAAATTCTTACCCTTGTGCTTCGACTTTTGTGTTGGTGTGAAGTTCACAGCATGAAAGTCCTGGCCCACACATAGGAACCCTCGCCCTAGACTCAGTCCCACTTTTGATCCATAAAGGTACAGCCAGTCTTGTCAATTTTAATTTTAATAGAAAAAATTAATGTGTGACACATTATCGTTTCTCAAAACCTGTTGGTATCTGTGTGTGCGTGTGTGTAGAATCAAGGGGCTCAGTCCCTCCTATGAGAGAGACCTTTAATACAATGTTTATTGAAGAATCTCTGAATGAAGAAACATAGATATGAGCAGAGGATACTCCACTAGAGGAGACAGAGCAGACTAGGAGGATGAAAAAGAGGAGAAAGAAGAGGAAGAGGAGGAAGAGAAAGGACATTGTTCATCTTTGCCACTTTGATATAGAGGGAGAGAACAAAACAAATACAAACATATTATGTACAGGTACTATTTTCTATGAATAATACCATCACTATATATGCCATAAGTGTACCAATAAAATTAATTAAAAATAATCCCCCTAAAAAAGAAGTTAAAATTTGATACATTTGAAAATCCAAAATATATTAAAATAATTTGATTTGAAAAAAGGTAAAAGAGCACTGTGTGGTCATTATGCCCGCCCAATATAAGTTCTAAATTAACTTTATACCTGATGATATTGTGAGAGTTGACCCCCCTGCTATAACCCCCTCCCCGAGTTATAAAAAGCAGCAAAGAATGTTTCACTCCCTAACTCCCCAGAGCGGGGAATGAAAGGGTTAACTCCCTAACTCCCCAGAGCGGGGAATGAAAGGGTTAACTCCCTAACTCCCCAGAGCTATCAGAACAGAGCAGAAAAAAATGCCTAACTCCCAGGAGCTATCAGAGCAGAGAAAAAAAAAAGAAAGAATGCACCTGCAAGGTTGTTCTGTCTCAACGAGATAAGTAAGACAAGTAACTGTTCTGTTCTGGGCACATAGTGACTGGGCTAAGACCCCCAGTCTCCATGGTTACTCAACCCCAAACCCCTCCAATCAATTTCTGCCAAATCCTATGCTGCTCAAAATTAACCAATGCAATCTGCTTCTGTAAACTCGCTTGCCTCCCGTTTGCGCCCTTAAAAACCCTGCACAATTCCCCCTCGGGGCCCTCCGCACTTGTTTGCCTGGGGGACCCCATATGCATGGAAATAAACTTTTTTCCCTCACCAAGAGTTGAGTCCTTGGGGTCTCTTTCCCTGCGGCGTCGGCCCTAACATCTTGGAGGCCCCAGCAAGATAGCACGTCTCATGGGAGGTGACCTCAACGGCTCTGCGGTGGGTGAGTACGACCGGTCGCTTCTTATTTTTACTCTGAGGATCAATCTACCGGTATTTTACGCCCCGAGCCAACCGGGCAATTTTTGTTACCTGTTTTTGTTATCTGTTCTCTGTTCTCTGGTGACCGGGGAACGCCCCACACGGTTTTCCGTGACTCACCGTCTGCGATAGGATTTTCCTATCGGTCTGGGGAATTTCATTCCCAATCTGTGGTCCTTCTGGGACAATCTGGGGAATTTCATTCCCAATCTGTGGTCCGTCTGGGCCAATCTGGGGAATTTCATTCCCAATCTGTGGTCCGTCTGGGCCAATCTGGGGAATTTCATTCCCAATCTGTGGTCCGTCTGGTCCAATCTGGGGAATTTCATTCCCAATCTGTGGTCCTTCTGGGCCAATCTGGGGAATTTCATTCCCAATCTGTGGTCCGTCTGGGCCAATCTGGGGAATTTCATTCCCAATCTGTGGTCCGTCTGGGCCAATCTGGGGAATTTCATTCCCAATCTGTGGTCCGTCTGGGCCAATCTGGGGAATTTCATTCCCAATCTGTGGTCCGTCTGGGCCAATCTGGGGAATTTCATTCCCAATCTGTGGTCCTTCTGGGCCAATCTGGGGAATTTCATTCCCAATCTGTGGTCCGTCTGGGCCAATCTGGGGAATTTCATTCCCAATCTGTGGTCCGTTTGGGCCAATCTGGGGAATTTCATTCCCAATCTGTGGTCCGTCCGGGCCAATCTGGAGGCACCCCCTAAGGTGACTCATTTGATGTAAAACTCATGCGTGAGAGTGAGGTGGCCGGCCTGTTTGTCCTGTGTGTTGTGACTATTGTGATCGGTTATTTGTTGTGTCGTGCGTACGCTAACCACTCTTTGTCTTCAGAACACCATGGGACAAAGGACATCGTCCCCATTGTCCCTCACCCTCGACCATTGGTCAGAGGTTCGAGAGAGGGCTCACAATCTCTCCTTACAGGTTAAAAAAGTAAATGACAGACTTTCTGCTCGTCTGAGTGGCCCACATTCTCCATGGGTTGGTCACCAGAGGGGACTTTCCACCTTCCCCTCATCTTAGCAGTTAAAAACATCATCTTCCGCCCCAGACGAAGAGGGCCACCCCGACCAACATGCCTACATCTTGGTATGGCAGGACCTCAGGAAAGAGCCCCCACCGTGGGTAAAACCCTTCCTTCCTCCGCCCTCTCCTTGGTTGCCTATTTAAACTTGTTACTAACTTAGGGGTTTGTTGCCCATTTCTGTTGCAGGATCCATATGGCTTATTAGATTCAAGGTTCATGATAAGAAAAATTATTTCCTTTAGCTGACCAAACTATGCAAGAAGCTCCCTTTGTTTGTGTCTTTAATGTTGTGGCGCCTTGTTTAATATGTAAGACTTCAATTGATTGCTTGCAACCTCAGCATGCCTTTTAAAAGGAGTATTTTTTTCTCTCTGGTAAAAATATAAACATGTGCATATATATATATATATATATATATATATATATATATATATGGTTGTTAAGAGTCATGTCAACTTTGCCAAGTAAAAACCAGGCGGTACTATATTTGAGCCAGTTAAAAGGTTACAGTTTTGTTTTTAAAATACAGCATTTTTATGTGGTAAAAAGACATAAAATAAGTATGTTTTGGACTACTAAAAGGTGACTTCAAGGGTTTTGTTGAGAGTTTTGATGTTGTCTGAGAAGTGAGAAAAAAGGTAATTGACTGGTAATAGTAAAAAGAGGGACAAAGAGAGTGGTCTTCAAGTAAAGGTGTCTGGCTATGCCAGAATGTGGAAAAAGATCAAAGCTTAGTTTGAGAGGTATTATTGTAAGTTGTAGAAGGCTCAAGAAGATGTGAATTTTATTTGTCTTGGTTTATAGTACTACAAATAACAGGTTTGACAAAAAGTAAATGTGTTCAGAATTTGACAGTATTAGATCAGTTTTGGTAAAAATATACATAAGATTGTACTTTGCTGCAAAATGTTTTCATTAAAATGAGATTATAGGTGATACTAGAAATAAGATACAAATTCTTACATGTGCTGTAAACATCTGGGAGATTATACAGCACAATTTTGTTACCTATAAAAAAGCCCTTTTTGTTAAGAATATAATTTTAATAAAATGATGGCCTGCCATGTGACACCCTTGGACAAAAAGCAGTGTGCCATCCAGATAAAGCCGGCTCTCTGATCCGGAATGCCAAAACCATGTTCTCCTTTTGTGCTACCCTGACTGGACATCCAGAGGTAAGGAGGTTTCCCAGTATCGCCAGTTGTTCTCTTTGTAACTCAGTTGGCCCCACATGTTAGACAAAAATTACAAAGGTTTGAGAGGTTTAAGAAAATGCCCCTCAGCCAGTTAATAGAGATAGCACAAAAAGGTCTTTAAAAACTAAAAAATTTACAAAAAGATAGCCAAGATGTTAAAATTGCTCTATATATATAAAAAAAAAAACTTTTAAAAACAGACGAGACTTTCTGGAGGCAGTTGGATACTGTAGGCTAAATTTTACTGAAAAGCTTGCCTCTATATGACTCCCATAAGGGAGAAACTCAAAATTCACTGAACTGGACTGATAAATGTAAACAGGCCTTCCAGCAGCTCAAGCGGGCCTTGACAGAGGCCCCAGCCCTGGGACTCCCTGACGTTACCAAGCCTTTCATCTTGTTCATAGATAAACTCAGGGACATTGCCAAAAGAGTCCTCACTCAGGACATTGGCCCTTAAAAGAAGCCTATAGCCTACCTCTCCAAAAGACTTAATTCAGTAACAGGAGTATGGCCCCCCTGCCTAAAAATACTAGCTACTGTGACAATGCTACTTAAGGAGACAAAAAAACTCGCTTTAGGCAAGTGATTTCTGTGGTAACCTCTCACAGTTTAGAGACTCTTATCAAAACCCCTCCTAAAAAAGGCTCTCAAATGCCAGAATTCTACTGTCAAGCCCTGCTTCTAGACCCAGAGTCAATGATATTCAAGACTTCTTCAGCTTTAAACCCAGCCACCCTTATGCCTGATGATGACCCGGAGGAACAAAGGACACCTCTCTCCATGAGTGCGCTGACATCCTCAAACTGCAGCAGAACCTACAGGCTGATCTTACTGACCAGCTTTTGGGAAATGCCGACAACTGTTCGATGAAAACAGCTTCATCCAAAACGACAAACGAGTGGCCAGGGCAGCAGTGACCACCGAAAAGGAGGTACTCTGGGTTAAGCGGGTAGAGCCTGGCACTTCTGCCCAAAAGGCGAAGCTTGTTGCTTTGACTAAGAGGCTAAAACTAGCCACGAAAAAGAGGGTAAAACATTTTTCTTACTGTAGATATGCCTTTGCTACTGTACATATACCTGGAGCCGTCTATCAAGAGTGAGGTTTCTTAACCTCAGTTGGGACTAAGATTAAAAATGCTCCACAGATTCTAGACTTGCTGACAGCTGTCTGACTGCCTCAATGGGTTGCTATTCATTACAAGGCTCACCAGACAAGAGATGACACTGTCACCTTAGGAAACAGTTTGGCAGATCAAGCCACTTAAAAAATAACAACCACATCAGAGGGGTCAACCAAAAAAATAACTGCTCTGATACTAGTCCTCTGACCTTGTCAGAACCAGTCTACATAAAGAAAGACCTACAGTTGGCATCTCAACTTAAAATAAAGTCTCCCACCCCAAGGGGCTAATACCAGTTACCTGATATACAAGTACGGTTACTGGAGACACTAGGACAGGAGCTGTTATACCGGGCTCGCCAGACTACTCGTTTAAAAAAAAACTAAACTTGTGGATTTGTCCAGAACTCAGTATTTTATTCCAAAACTCTACAAACTGACCACCTCTTCGAGCTCCAGATGCCCACAGTGCTTGTTAGTCAACTCAGCCAAGAGCTCTGCGTTGGAGACCACCCGACATCAAGAAATTGTTCCAGGAGAACATTAAAAAATAGACTTCATGGACATGGTAAAACTTAATTTACAGGGACACTGCTATCTCTTGGGATTAATAAACATTTTTACTGGCTGGGTAGAGGCTTTCCCTACTAAGTCTGAGTCAGCCTTAGTGGTAGTTAAAAGGCTATCGCATGAGATCATACCTTGATTTGGCCTCCCACTATCAATGGGGTCTGATAATGGCCTGGCTTTCATAGCCCGAGTCACCCAAAAGTTAGCCCAGACATTAAAGATTAATTAAAACTCCACTGTGCCTATCAGCCACAAAGCTCAGGACAAGTAAAACGTATAAACCAAAGTCTCAAGGACATTTTAGCTAAGCTGTTTTCAAAAACTGGCGATAATTGGATGAGCCTTCTTCCCTTTACACTGTTAAGAGCTAGATATACCCCATATGTTTCTAAAATTTCCCCCTTTAAAGCCATGTTTGGGAGGCCCCCGCCATTGATTCCAAGACTGTCAGAAGACAAATTAGCTAAAATTACTAATCGAGATCTTAAGTCCCTACAGACACTCCAACCTGTGTTGGCCTAGATCCACCAGCTGTTTAAACAAAAACACTTGGACCTGCCTTCAGAGACCAAGGCCTCAGGGACTCCAGTCTTGGTTCGATGTCACCACCATGACTCCCTCAAATCCTGCTGAAAAGGACCTTTCACCATGATGCTCAGTACCCCCACTGCCATCAAGGTAACAGGAAAAACTGCGCGGATTCACTACACTCATGTAAAGCCACTGAAAACAGCGGACAACGAGAGACATACTCAGTGGACTACACAACAGACTGGTAACCCTTAAAGTTAAAAATTGACTAAAACATAGTTAGATTATGCTGGTTATAAACTGTTTTAGCTTGCTTGTTTTGATTTTAATAACATTGATGCCGACCTTACACGGCGGCTTTGGTCCCCCTGTAAGCAAAAAAAAAACCAATTGTTAAAGATCTTTTGTTTTTAAAAAAAGGGGGTCTCTGCGCCGCACTTAAAAAAAAAATGTTGTTTTTACACTGATCATACTGGGATTGTAAAAGATACAATAAAAAAGTTAAAAAAAAATCAGATCTCAAGAGCCCCCTTCAAATAAAGCCAAAATGTTCTCTTTCCGAGAATCAATCCTGCCCTATATTCTCCCTTTATTGGGACCCCTGGCCGGATTCATTATAGTTCTAACTATAGCCCCTTGCCTCATTAACCGAGTAACCCGGTTTGTGAGGGCCCAGATTTCTCAAGTAAAAGTTATGGTGCTACGTCAACAATATGATCCCTTACCCATACAGGACCTTTAAGATTAAAAGTCATCGAAAAAAAAAAGGGGGGGAATGTGAGAGTTGACCCCCCTGCTATAACCCCCTCCCCGAGTTATAAAAAGCAGCAAAGAATGTTTCACTCCCTAACTCCCCAGAGCAGGGAATGAAAGGGTTAACTCCCTAACTCCCCAGAGCTATCAGAACAGAGCAGAAAAAAATGCCTAACTCCCCAGAGCTATCAGAGCAGAGAAAAAAAAAAAAAGAAAGAATGCACCTGCAAGGTTGTTCTGTCTCAACGAGATAAGTAAGACAAGTAACTGTTCTGTTCTGGGCACATAGTGACTGGGCTAAGACCCCCAGTCTCCATGGTTACTCAACCCCAAACCCCTCCAATCAATTTCTGCCAAATCCTATGCTGCTCAAAATTAACCAATGCAATCTGCTTCTGTAAACTCGCTTGCCTCCCGTTTGCGCCCTTAAAAACCCTGCACAATTCCCCCTCGGGGCCCTCCGCACTTGTTTGCCTGGGGGACCCCATACGCATGGAAATAAACTTTTTTCCCTCACCAAGAGTTGAGTCCTTGGGGTCTCTTTCCCTGCGGCGTCGGCCCTAACAATATGTGTTAGTCGGCAAAACTTAACGTCTTAATTCACAGAAGCTTTCAAATTTTATCTGAGACTGTATAAATTTATATTATATAACTGTTTATTCTTCTGAGAGTTACCAAATATGACGGCTGCAATTTTAACCTCTGAAACTACTGCTTTGTCTACAAATCCTGTGTTTACAACACAAATTTTTCTGAAATATCGCATGATGTCCTTGGACTTTCTGACTCAGTGAGTCAGAATTTAAACTAAGTCTGAATCTCAGAATCAGTGTGACAAAATGGATTACCTATAGATTTTGCACACCCCACCTCTGTAAAAATAGTTAATATAATCCAATCTAAACTTAAAGAAATCTTCAGAGATTGAAAATCATTTTATAAAATGATTTTATAAAAATCATTTTATAATGTGAAAATGGGTAATTTTCTTTTCTTTTTTTTAATTTTATTTAAAAGGAAAAAGAAAAACACAAAACAACAAAGTGGTGTAAGGGTACACGTAATACAGAACTACAAAAAAAAAAAGTAAGAAATCACCTGTTAATCGATTACATATTATCATCTTAGAAATAGTTGCTCAAATCACAGTATCAAAGAATACAAAGTGGACATTCAAACAGGGAGACTGCAAACAGCTGTGTTCAAAGGTCCAAAAACATTAATATAGTCAGCTATTTAACACCCCTAAACACACTTGCTGTTATATCCATTAGAGCTCTTTTTTTCCCCCCTCTCTTTTTTACAACAAAATTTACACATTTTGGATTTTATTACTCCTTAATTTTCACCAGAGTTTGTCCATAATATCAAAATTTGGTCAGGTTTTAAAACTGGAAGAATGAACAAAAGTTCATGGACTATACAAATCTTTGCAGTATTTTTGGTACCGAGGACTGAATGTGCTTGTCAGACAGGCACTCAGGCCACTGAGCTAAATCCCCAGACCCACTTAGTAAGGAGTTCACATCATTATTACTAAAATTACCAATTCTGTCTGATTAGAAATTGATAAATATTTTTCACACATTAAGTTATAATCTTTTCAGTGCCTAAACAGCCTCTCAAGTACAATTTACCTTTAAGACCAAAGAACACTTTCCTCTCTCTATGAAGTATCCCCAATAACCTCTTCAGGAAAATCATAACTGCATCTAACTCTCTGCAGGAGTTCAAGTATGCTTCATTTATAAACTGTTTTCCAAACAGATGTACTTGATATACTCATTCATGGCACACACACACACACACACACACATACACACACACACACACCCGCACACACACAAACATACCTCAAAGGAGGGAATGAGGCACTGATGTTTCCACAGTAAAAGATTAAATTGGTAAAATTTCTCAAATATATTTGGTAAATCAAGGACTGCTCTATCTCAATTCTCTCAAGAAATAGCTGTGGATCAGCTTAGTATTGACAATGTCAATACAAACCAAAGTCTTTTTGAATATTTTGTGTAACAACTTCCTCACTTAATTTCAGGTAAATCCATTTGTGCTTTATCTTGTGAATCAGCTCACCTCAGTGTGTCATCACACACAATATGCTCTAAAACACATTCCAGATGCAATGCATTAGGCACTCCTCCTCATGTTCCCTAAATGTTTCTTCATTGAAGAGGTATTAGCAAGCTCTTGCTATATATCTCTTAGAGTCTGTGGATCAAACAGAACAATTGTAAGTTTCTTGGAGACTTCTGGAAAGTTATGAGGTACTTCTTTGGATTTGTACTGCAAACCATTAAAATACCAAATGCCAGCTGCATTCAGGATTTACAAAACTTCTGAGCCTACAATCTGCCGCAACCAGTACAGTTCTAGAAGTTCCCAGGGGATGAATGGTGGGCAGATGAAGAAGGAAAGACAAGATTCAGGAAATGGAAAGCTAACGTCAAGTGAAACCATCTTTCCAGATGGCAGAAAGGAACTGCTCAAGGACTGCAGCACCTTTGTTTATACACTTGGCTGCTTGACTGTTTGACGTCACATGACACCCCGCTGCCTAGCAACCTGTTTGCATGTCAGCCTCTGCCACCAGGGATGCCAGGATCTGGAACAGCTTGTTCACGTGGCTCACCTCTGGCACTCCACATGTAGTAGATCTCCAACTTCAGCTGCTCCCCACAATGGTCTTCCACACCTCTCTTCTTGTTACACTTTGCTTTGTATATTCTTCATTATTTCCTTCATAAAATGGAAAATATACCTACAGGATTGTGGTAAATCTGGCTTCTCTGGCATATCTTAGCTGCAGATAAAGTGACCTTCGTGTTGTCACTCTGTTGTTAGATTGACTCCACGGTTCCATGGCACCTTACATATTCGCTCATCTCCACACTTAACAGAATCTTTTGAATTCAGTTGAGTGAATCTCAATGGGAATTTTTGTACTTTACAGATGGTGAGAACTCCCTGGGTATACAGCTTGCTGGAGAATAGTTGTTACTGTTGTTTTTTAATCACTTACACAGAACATCCTGTTTAAGTATGGAGACAAAGGACTGAACCTCAGACTGTGAAAATAGTGCTGGGTTCATGGTCAGAACTTAGTCTCATTTGCATAGTTTTATCAACTTTTTGGTCACTGTCAAAAATCTGGCTAGTCTGACCAACACCAGCAGTAATTTATTGCCCAATATTTTGCTCCTTTGGAATAACAAATTTTGCAAAATATTTGTCTTATAGTTACGCAATATATAATTCAAGGTCAAATATGTTCCTGAAGATATTATATAAGGCCTCATCGGTATCTGAGGTCCACAAACTCTTAGTAGTATCCGTGGGACTGATACCAATTCTAACTATGAATAATGCTTAGATATTAGGACATTCAATGAAACTTTTACCTTCTTCATCAACATCGAGCTATGGATTCATAAAGCACTATAATGACATCAGTTCAAATACAGTTAATGAAATCTGGAAAGACTGGCCATCAAACAGCAAGGTTAATTGTAATAATGTCTAGCTTTGATGTTTGACAGAAAACAGTTTTCTAGCTACACTTTTGATCTCCTTCTGCTTTAACCCTGGGCAACCTTATGAAAAAGCCTATGCGTTATCTTTTTTGGCATCTGTAGAAAGCTAAAACCATGGATGCCCCAGCTGGAATGTGGGAAACCACTACAGCTCTTTTGTCTAATCATTGTAAAAGGTGAGCAACTCTCTGCACCCCATTCTTTCAAGCTAGTTGTAGTAGATTGTCTTGGGGACACATCCTTCTCTTCTCGGAGAGATTTATTTGGACTACAGTAATCATTTTACATCCTCTTTTTCAATATACAGTATTATCACTCTTGACACTGGGTCAAAACTGTTTGGAGCAAGCTTTCTGCTGCTTTATAGTGGTTAAAGCAAAAACATTGTAAGTCAAATTGCATTCTTTTTATTCAAGTATAGAAAAAAGAAGAAAACTTGAGTTTCCTCAAATACCTGAGGCAAAAAAAAGGTCAATGATCATGTGAACATTATGATTATTACAAAGATGTCTATATTAATGGAACATTAATTGCTTTTACTACATGGCTAGTAAGATATTTAACAATAACAGCATCACCAGGCAAAGAGGTATTATTGCTTTTGCTCAGAACCACAAAAAATAAGTTTGGGAGAAGAAACTGTTTTCAGGTGTCTGTCTACATTACTGAAGTAGTTGATTTTTATTTTTTTATTTTTTTGCTTTGTTTCTAAATGCTTTGTAAAAGAAGTTTAAAAGCCTTCATTTTTATCTTTCTAATTGTCAAAAATACAAATATGCTTGCACAATAACACTTCTATTAATAAATTTTGACCATTGGAATTAACCATAAACATCTGCATTTCTATCTATAAAATAATCTCTATCCATGAGTTAATTGCTATTCAACTAGTATTCAAGGGAGCTCAATGTTAAAAAAAAAGAAGTGTAAAGAAAAAGAGTTGATGAGACTTTGCTTATGGAAATAGAGAAAATACAATGAGCCTGTGAGGATTAAATTGTGTTTTAGCAATAACTGGAATGTTTTGGTTCACAGATTGCATTAAAAATAATGTCTGTAATCTCTAGCCAAGAAATTTCAAAGTGCAGTAATAATCCCATTCCCCTTCCCCTAATATGTCCAAGAATGTGTGGATGATGAAAAATGTGTCCTGGATACAGTCCTGCTATTTTTCATTTCATCTGATGAAAGAGGATTTCAGATGAATTAAGAAGATCGCTTTGTTTTTTGAAAAGCAACTTGCTATGAAATGGGCCCACTCATCATGCGCTGAAGGTTTGTGCTAGAGCCTCGGTCTGGAGAGCTGGAGTCCATGTAAGTGTAAGGCATTTGCTGGCGGCAGCAATGCTGCTCCTGCTCTGATCCCACAGCATCTGTTGAACTGTGACTGTGCATGCAGAATAGTCCTGGAGTCAGCTTCCCATTCAGGCCACTCCCTCCACCTCTAATGTAAAAGAATGTAGGAGTTCTTTAAGTGAGAAAACAGATCATTTTCTTGATGTCAAGCTAATGCTTGGTCTGGGGACATTCCATGTAAATTGACAAATATTAAAAACAAAATATCATTTTATGTACATCTCCCCATTTGGGGGATAAAATCTATCACTGTGTGAATTAAATGAGATCTCTGACTCAAAATATCCTTCTTTTTCTATGTGGTGCCGAAATAATCCTGTTGGCCTTCCTTTCCCCTCTTGGAGTGATTTGGGCTTATTATCCTTCCGTCCTCAGTCCACTGCATGAAAATGTAACCTTGAATCTCAAGGAGAGGTTGTTAAAAAATATAATCTTTGTGTCAAAGGAGACTTCTTGTTTCCTTTCAAAATTTCTCACATTTATCCATGATATTCAGATCTTCTTTGATCAAATATTCATCTGAAACAAAAAGTAATATTTGTTTCTATGAAGATGAAATTAAACAACTTTAATTCAACTGGATTTTACTTTATAACAGTATTGTAAAATATCTCAAAAATTGACACAGATACTGCTTATAAATTGAAACTATTAGCATATATTTTACTTTTAAAATTTTCTTTGTTTAAATAAACTTATTGTTTAATGTTAAAAGAAAAAATAATTTTTCTTATTATTTATAGACTCTCTAGGAAGCCAGTCAGCTCATTTATGAAATTACTTGACCATACTATTCACCAGAAAATTATCTACGGTCCAACCTGAGAAGTAAATTAATTTTTATCAAATCAATGTCTGGGACTATGTGATTTTTAAGGAAAAATAATTTGTATTTTTTGGTGAAAATAAATATGTGAAAGGATTATATCACCTATATTTCTGAATATAGCCAATGAGTTTGTATGCCGTGAATAATATTGTTTTAAATTTATTGTTTGCATTTTATATGACATCAGTTACCTTTAATTAACTGTTTTATTTATATGTGTGATCTATAATAGACTGCTTCAGAGGACATAGTAAGTAAGGTTATTTTAGCAGTCATATTTTCTCATCACTCCTTTTTGAGGAGACAAGAAAGGAATATCTGACCTCTTAGTCAAGAATAATTATAAAGATTTAGTGAAAACATCATGCAGTTATATCATTGTCCTCCAACTACACTGATAGATTAAAAAGCTGGAGTATTCTTAGAGCTCTGCCTGCTTAAACTTATTCTTGAGGACAGTATTCACAGGAAATATTGCTGAGGAGTAACTTTCTTACTTTCCTCGCTTATGGGAGGCAAGTTTGTATATGAAAAACCAATTCCTAATGGGATATTTTAAAATTTGGCAATTTGAACATCACTTCAATTTATTTTCTATTGTGTATTTTTGATTTTAGAAAAAATTGCTCTAAAGTTATAGAAAAAGGTGCTAAATATTATGAATTAAATTTATAATATTCTTAGTTAAATAATTGTTATTCATATATTGTATAATTATGTGTACATTTGTGTTTGTGTATTTATATTGTTACTTTTACTTCTAAAAATTATACTTAGTGAAAAAATATGTATAAAATAACATTTGAAAAACTTTTTTTCCTTTTTCTGCAACAAACTTTTCCTTTATTGTATTAGATTTGACTGAGACCTTTTGAGTTAAGTATATTATAGTTGTAAATTTTTTTGAAAAAAGACAGGATCAAAGAAAAATAGAAATAGACTTTTTTTTCAAGAGAGATGGGCACCAACAATTAGATGGAGTAAGACAGGATGGGAAGGAAAGGGATAAAATATGCCTTGCAAATGTATAAACTTCCCATGATAAATTAATCATTATGTACTACAAACATGTACTAATAACAATGCAAAATTAAAGGAGAGTACTGAAAACACAAAATTTATTTTCGGATATACCCTTGCTGTTTTCCAGATGCTTGCTTCTGCGTTATCCACTGAGTTTCTGAATAATTGCACAAACAGGAGGTGTCATGGGGAGGGATTATACCCATGCAGCACACATGCATCACCATCGCCATGCAGGTAATGCTATGTAAGACACAGGGGTTTGTGGAGCAGTTAGAAGATGTATAGACAGTCATAGCTGCTCCAGGGTCTGGAGTGTGGGGCTCCTGCCAGGCGGTACAATGTAAATACCTACAAGACATCCACTGCTCAAGAAGCAGGACGTGGATGGCAGCTTTGTCTCTGGTGTTCAGGTGCTTTCAGGGTAGCCAGGGTAGTAGGTTCTGTCTAGAGTGTGGACACACGTAGAGTGTCAGCGGCTCCTGGGGATGGACTTTCCTGCAGCAGCGGCTACAGTATGTGTATTGCAAGTGTGTGCAGTGAGGCCACTCTTTCTCAGGGTGTAGAGCATTGACACTCACAGAACGACCACAGCTCAGAATTGTGTGCACTTGCAATGTTGAGGGGGAAGTGTCCTATCCCAGAACAACAGTTCTCTTCCTTGGTGTAGGTTTTACAGAGTTTGTTTCTGGAGGTTTGAGGAAAGCACAAATGGTAACAATAGCTTGGAGAAACAGCTGCACACCAGGCTACTGGTACTTCTGTGGTGCCTGCTGCATGGCTGACACAGACAGCAGCCAGCCTTCATCATTCCTATCCTTCTGCAGATGCCCAAAGAAGCAGCGTGCTCTGTGATCTCTTCTTTGTGTTTGTTTTTTAGTATTTTCCTCCACTCTCCTGCTGCAGTTACTTAATTGATATTCTTTTCTCCAAGACTTTCATTTTGGTAACTAACTTTTTGTTTGTGGTTTTATTTTATTTTTTGATGGATAAATGAAAGGTAGTATCGCCTACTCTGCCATTTGCTGACATCATATCATTAAGATGTTGGGATCTGTGTCCACTCATACTGTGAACAATGCTTTCACCCTTGGAAATTGTGCCCCCAGGCCTACTTCTTCATGAGGCTTTCCTGAAGGTCCTAAATTGCACTAAATCTTCCCTTAACATATATCATGGAGGAGCTCTGTTGTAGTATACTGTATTTTCTTTGGTTTTCTATTGCAAACATTTGTGTAAAACATAATGTGATTATGACTATGGTTTATTCTAGGAATCCCTCACATCAACCAATATAAAGTCATATATGGCATAGTGACACTTCTGTCAAGGACAGATCACATGGAGGATGATGGTACATTGCTCATGTTTGTGGTGATACTTCAACAAGCCTGTTGGGCTGCCATCCATACAGAAGCATAGCACACACAATTATATACAGTATACAATATTTAATAATGATAATAAACTAGCATATGTATTTATCTTACTATACTGATTTTCACTATTTTAGCATGCACTTGCTTTATATTTTGTTTTTTTATTATTATTGTTTTTTATTGGTACCAGGGATCGAACTTATGACTGCCTGCTTGCAAGGCAGGCGCTTATGCCACTGAGCTAAATCCCTAGCCCCAACTTGCTTTATATTTTAGAAAACAATTTACAAGAAATTGAGTCCTGTCTCGTGTAGTATCATATTTTTGTACTTGTGTTAGGTCCACTTAAATAGCTCGTAGCACAGAAGAATCACCTAAGCAGTGCATTTTTCAATGACACATAATGATACTGGCTCAATTCATAGCAAACATTGGTTTGATTTTTAGTACTGAGAATGAAACCCAGGCTTTACACTGGGTTTCACTGCCATTATATCCACTGCCATTTATTTTTGTTTTAAGCAAATATCTCACTAAGTCACTAAGATGACCTGGCTTTGTTTGTAATTGAAATCATTCTACCTCACTCTTCTACAGTGCTGGAAATACAGGTACGTGCCTTCATGCTCTTCTATGATAAGTACTTCTTAATAATCATCTTAAATTAGAGATAATTATACAAATGCTGTGAGGTTATCATATATTTAATTACAGATAATCATTTCTGCAGAAGTGAGATCCTTGTAGGTATACCTACTTCCAAATTGGGTTTTTCTTAAACATAACAACATATTTTGATTTATAATTTTATATTCATACAATAGGAGAAAATATGATGAAATATGGGGGGAGTGAAACCAGCTATTAATATCATGCACATATATTTTAGTCTCTTGTTCTAATTTGAAATTAAATTGCAATATTGTAAATTGTCTTAGTTACTTTTCTTGTTGCTGAGACAAAATATCCAACATGCAAAGTTAAAGGAGGAAAAGATTTATTTAGCTCACATTTTGTAGAAGTTTTAGCCCATAATTGGCTGGATCTGAGTCAGGGTGGCATGGCAGACAGGCATCACATAGGAGAAACAGTTCATAATTGTCAGAAGGCAAAACAAGCAAAGATCAGCCATGGCTCTTTCTATCTCTTATTTATTTAGGCTATTTAGAGAATGTAGCACTCACATAGTTAATCTTAGTGCCCTTTATTTCAGCACTGCGTTACAGAGTCAGTCCCAGCATCACACACTTTAGATTCAGCTACCTCTAAACAAGCCCCACAAGCCCCACCTATGACTGCATGAGGCTTTTGGGGGATATCTAGACATAAGCCACAACATAAATCTGATAAAATTGGCGTCTCATTTTAAAAATGGTGCTGTTGTGATAGCAGTAAACATCAGCTGTTGTCAATTCTAGAAAAGTTCATTTTGGCTGTGTGTGTGTATCCTTGTACATCACTCTGTTAAGAGTTTTGTTAAAATTCTTGTTATCATTTCAGTTTATTGTCTCCCAATGCTCAATGATAAAAAGTGTCTTCTAGTTTGCACAAAAAAAATACAATTCAGGGTAAGTTCTTCATATTTAAGGTAGAATTTGCACGCTAAAATTAATGTGTAGTCTTATTTGGATTTAAAATTGCCACCTGCAATTGTAAGTCACACTATCCTTAAAAAGTTTTTTTCCCCTTTAAATATATTTTAAATTAAAGATAATAATATTGGTAAGCTTGATTTTTCTTTTGAAGATGTTTGAACATAGAAGTAAAAGTTCAGCTACAAGTGTTTTCAGGGTTACTATGATAATGATTTGGTTTGACATTTGTTGAGCTGAAACTCCAAATTTTATTCTAATGCATGTTTCTTAGGCAAATTTAAGGAGAAATTATCTACTGGTGCTTCATAAACCTTTAAAAATAAAATCAACATTAGTCATTTAGACAAAAACAAATAGAAAAAGAATAAAACCTGTTACTCTACTAAGTTTTCATCTAGTTGAAGATAGAATATTGTTAATAATTCATGTCATCATAATGATAAAACCGTTGACAATAACTAATAATACTTTGTATATATTTACTTCCATTTCTTGTGGAGTAATTGCATATTACTTTAAGAGTTCTTGCCAAATCACTAAATTGCCTTAGTGAAAAAAGAAAAAAGTAGTGATATATTCTTTGCTAATGCTATGTAGCTGTTAGCTAGACTTGAATTTCACTGATGTATATTTCTGCAAATATTGATGTGTTATACCTGTATTGCAACAAATAAATTTAAACACATTAAATGCAGTACATTTGATTTCTCAGTATGCCCCAATTTTGAATATATGAGAACAATTAATATGCAAAAATCTTACCATTTGCCTTGACCATACCTTCTCATATGCATTCTTGCATTTTCAATGTTAGAACACTTCAATGTTAGAACAGTCTTACTGAGTATGTAACATCCACCACAGTTTTATAAGACTATTTTGACTTTTCTGAACTGGATGTGAAATATGTTTTCTGAATACCAAGAAAAAAATTTTTCGTTCTCCATTCATTTCCTATTAATTAAGTTCATTGTTACATTTTGTGATACATAATGATCACATTCAGTATATGAAAATTGTACCTGTACTTGATGTAACTCGATTCCTTTTTCTTATTTTTTCTCTTATGTCATAGTAATGTATCTATTTTCCCCTTTAGCTAAGTCCACTTTATGTGTCCCCTCCAAATGTAAGTTCTGAGACTACAAAATCATATCTTACTTTTCTCTCCACTGGAGTATCTAGTATAATAGAATAAATGAACCTTGTATTTGTAGAGTCCTATTTTTATGTAGTCATTCTACTATTCAACAGAATATTAGAAATTATTTCTCCTTTAAATATAACTTAGAACCTCTTCATTAACTTTCCCAGTAACTCTTCCCTGCTAATCTTCTATGCTTTAAGGAACCTGGATTCTTTACCCAACTTCTGGGAGATTAACATTTTTAAGTTACATTAGTGAGATTTTGTGATATTAGTCTTTTGGCGGCTTGGTAATTTCATTTAACATAATTACTTCCAGTTCCATTCACCGGTTACAAATGACAGTATTTTTCACTCTTCTTAATGACTCAGTAATAGTCCATTTTGTATATGTACCATATTTTATTTATCCATGCATAAGTTAGTGAATGCTCAAGTTGGTTCCATTTTTTAGCTACTGTGAATAATTCTCCAATAAGCAAGTTGGTGTAGGCGTGTCTTTATCATGCCACTTTCTTTCCTGTTGGATACAGTATGGAGTTGTAGGATCATTTATCAGTTAAAATTAATTCTTACAAGTTTTTCTTATTACCCAATTTAACTTCATAACTCTCTCTCAGTACATTTTATTAGAGAGTAAATGTTGCTTTTTTGTGGTACTTTCGATCATTACTTTTTGCATCTTTTCTATCATGACTATCATGTTTTCCCAGTATTTGAATTCTGTTACTTATAATGACTTTTAAGCAAAAATGTTGAGATTTTCTTCTTACAGTTCTGTGCTCTTTCTTTTGACTTCTAATAATCATTCTATAAGATTATTTTAGTCAAAAACTTAACACTTTTATCACATGTGTATTCATATATTACTATCATTCTTTAACTTCATTTGTAAGCATGAATTATATTTCATATATATGGCTTTTATCTTTAATAAATAAAATGAATAGTTCTGCTTTTTTTTAATTTTAAGGGCTAGTCCTATTGGTTGATATTATTTATGAAGCCAGTAGATTTAGGTCAGCATTGGTTAAAAAGATGGAAGTGCACTTTAATAAAGTCAGTTGACTGGAATGTTTATTTCAGTGTGTTGTCAACTATGCTATTTTATGTAGTCTGTATATATGTAAATGAAAATATTGTTTTTCTTCTAATAGTAATCAAACAAAACTTATTTTAAAATATAAATTTTAAAATAAAAAAATTATATTTTAAAATATAAATTTGTTGAGTTATAGAGTTTTCAATAATTAAATTATTTTATGGTGATTTGATATCTAAAATTGCCTTGCTTTTACACGGCCTCTTAAGTAAATAATATACTAAGTTCTAAATCTACATCTAAAATGAAGATTTCTATATGTCAAAGATTAGAATTAAAAGCTGACCTTTCAACCATTAAATTGGTTATAATTCAATATAATTTGTGCTTTTCTTTTTATTGAGTACTTTTTCTTCCACTGTCACGGGCCATGTTTTACAATGCTTTCTTTATTTTCCTACATTGAGATCCCTTGGATCAGATCCACTAGGTTACGGGACTTGAGCCTTTTTCTGGGGGAGAGAAGCTAGTTTACATGCATACTGTTTCTTTCCCACCTTAAAGCAACAGAATAGACAAAAACTTCTGCCCAGTGGAAAACTTATGAGCTGTCCCTGGCACTGTTTATTGTTAAAATATGCCCCTTTGTAGTAGAAGTGCACTGTGTCCTTTCCTACTTTTTAAACAGTAAGTAATGAAATATAAGTTGAATAAGGGAATGCAGGAAAATAAACTGCTCCAATCTCTCAATATCTTATTTTCACTTTATTAATTCACTCACAATATGTGAGTTGAAGAGATGAGTTGTGGTGACTGGTGGAATGCATATGGATGGCTTCCAGATTCTCTGCATGCCTCAGGACTTTTTTCTTCTGTCATGAAAACAAAAATGTCAGGGAAACTGTCTAGAACTCACAGGAGTCATGAGAATGAGACAAAAAGTAGAACATTATATGTCACACATTTTTTTTTTATATGTCACGTATTTGTGTACTGAACAACTAATTGGTTTCATTTAGATAAAAGGTAGGTACAGTGAAGTGTATGGATGTTAAGTGTCAGTGCAATGATTTGTGATACATGTATGCACAGTCTATGTAATTAAACCTCTCAAAGTTGGCATTTCTGACACCTCTGAAGGTGTTCTATTCCTTTTTACTATGCATACCAGCCAGGACACATGCTTTTTGTGTTTCTTCACTGCTAAGTTTTACGATCATAAAGCTCAATATCTTTGATAATAACACTTAATAAATTATTAGATAATAATAAAAGTATATATCATTTTTGTTTTCATGACTAGTATTTGCTAAGATTCTGGTAACACTTTTGCTTAGTGAGTTCTCTTTTTATGTGTGCCTGTTTTTGGAAACAGCATGTGGGAAATTTAGGAAAAAAATATAGACTATGCTCTGGGATCTTTCCTAAGGAGAATATGAATAAAATAAGGATCCTCTTCTAGTAGGAGCCTCGTGTTTGCCCAAGCATGTAGACAGTCTCTATCAGGATCATTGAAAGTGTTTAATAAAATATGAATTCCTAGGAAATGCTCTTGCGCCTCTGCATCCGAAGCTCTGAGAACCAAGATTGTACTGCCACTTTCATATAAATGATCAGTCCAGGTGACTCTTGTGCATAAATCCTATCAATAAACAACTTTGTTAGCCTTTCTGATTTTAATTACCTACTCTATAAAGAAAATTTATTCCTTTTTTTGTACCAAGAATCAAACTCAGGGCATTGTGCTTGCCAAGCAGGTGCTGTGCCACTGAGCTACATCCCCAAGCCCCATTTCTTAAATGAGGTAACAAACCTTTGAGACATCTCTGCTATATTGTAAGGCACCACATATGTTATCAAGTGTTACTATTGTTATGTTATTAATGACCCTTGCCTAATAATAAACTAGCAATATTAAGATTTTTGAGGTAAAATCCTTAGCAGGATTAGTTTCCAATATATTCTCACCTACATCTCTAATAGCAACCTCACTCTAAGTAAGCTCAGGTATCATCAGAATTTTGTTTTTAGACTATTTGAATGAGTGATATTTCCCCTATTATAGTTTTATACATGTTACTTTCCCTTGATAGAACACATTCTGCTCTTATAAATCATCTCAAATACACTGCTCCTTAATATACTGTGTCTCAAAGTATCAAGTAGGCATAAGTATGAATATGAATGTGTTCAGATTCTAATAGCATTTTTATTTTAAAGCATTTATTACAGTTATAGTTTTAGATTTTTGTTATAGTAGTAATGGGTTTTTAATCTACATTTGTTCCCAACTCAGAATTGACACTATGTCAGATGTTGTAAGTCACTGACAAGTGTCATGGGTTATGTCTATGGCCCCCAGGCCTCATAAGTCTGAATTGTGCATTTGTTATTCATTCATTGTTTAGTGCTTGTATTGATGGTGTCAGTGCTCCATCCACATAGGGGTGGAGCTAGGATGTGATGTAATGGCAGGAAGAAGGTGTGTCTTGCTCTTTGCTGGTTCCTGTTTTGCTATTTGCAGCCGCCATGAACTGCGGCCCAGCCATGTCGGCCTGCCTCGGAGTCAACTGAGTGTGGACTGAAACCTCCAAAAACTGTAAGAAATAAACCTTTCCTTTTCCAACTTGGGCTTCAGGTATTTTGTCTCAGCAATGAGTAAAAGGTAACTAAGATAGAATTTGGTACCGAGGAGTGGGGTCGTTTGCTGTGACTATACCTGACCATGTTTCTCGATAGGCTTTGGAAATTGCTTGTGGGCAGAGTTTGGAAAGGTTCAGACATGTCGCATGGATGCATAGAGCTGGAGCAGCGTAGGCTGTTCTGTAGAGGAGATTCTGGTCAGAGCTCAGGAGACCAGAAGCCTGATAGAAAGCCGGATGGTAAAGGCCAGGCTTGGGAGGTTTCTGCTGGGAAGAAGGACTGCATTGGTTGTTGGACTCCACATGATATGTATTATGGCTTGGCAGAAAGTTTGTCTGCATTTTGCTCCTGCCCAGAGACTTTGCTTGAGACTTCAAGACAAAGGGCAATGGACTGATTAATATTGAAAAAGAAATTAAAAACCAATCGAACATTGAGGCCGTGGCATGGCTATTGTTGGGGCTTTCAGCCAGCTTTATGTTTTAAATCAAGAGCAAAGAGCCCAGCAGGATAATTTACAATGCTATGAGTTTGGCCAGAAGGAAAATTCCAGCAAGGCTGTGCACTGTAAAGACAGAGTTGAGATATTGATTCCTGAAGAGAAACAGAGAGATAAGGAAGATGGCCCCGGGGCATCCCAGGAAGTAGGTCCCCACCCTATGCAGCTTTACAGAATTTGCTCAGAGGAGAAGGTTGCAGAGCACCATGCTCCAGAATGGCTACAGAGGCCACATGAGGCTCCAGAATGGCAAAAGAGGCCCAATGAGGTTCCAGAATGGTGGCAATGTAGAGAAGTTTTTTCTCACAATCAGGCAAACAGAGCCCTGCAATCCAGGTAACTGACCCCTACAGCCAAGAGAGAGAAAAGCCTGGCTACTGCTTCAGCTAGCAGCAAATCTTGGCGGCATCCACAAGGTGCTGATTTTAGGTGCAAGGAAAATGCATGAATTCTGAGGGTAAGATGGCTTCTACCTCCATTGCAAAGGGCCTGGGAGGCTAAGCAGTGTGTCCCTGAGAGGGCAATTTGTGAAGATGTAAGTGTGAAGACAAAGGTGCAGCGGAGACCCCAGAAGTTTGGAAAGCCAGGAACGTGGATGATCCAAGGGAAGCTGCAAAAAGTGAGCAGAGAGGATTAAGAGAGGAGGTGTGGGAGCTGATATCCCTGGAAGTGCCATGGAAGTGGAATCACCCAAGCCTTTTGGAGCTTGCAACCAGATTGCTTCAGATGCTGAGCATGGAACTCTAGGACTTAATGTTTGTCCTGCTGGATGTTGGACTTGCTTTGTTTCCAATGCTTTATAGTCCCCTGTTTGTAACTTTTGGAATGGTAATGTTTATCTTGTGCCTTTGCATTTCAGAAAGGTTTAATCCTGTTTCATTTATACAGGGGGTTACAGTTACGAGTTTACCATAGATCTTGGAGGAGACTTGGGACTTGGACTTTTTAGCAGTGCTGAAACTTAGGACTTTGGCAACTTTTGGAGGTGGACTAAATGTCTTTTGTATAAAGGATATAATGAGTCCTGGGGGCCAGGGGTGGAATGTCATGGGTTATGTCTATGGCCCCCAGGTCTCATGAGTTTGAATTGTGCATTTGTTATTGTTCATTGTCTAGTGCTTGTATTGATGGTGTCAGTGCTCCACCCACAAAGGGGTGGAGCCAGGATGTGATGTAATGGCAGGAAGAAGGTGTGTCTTGCTCTTTGCTGGTTCCTGCTTGTTGTTTGCAGCTGCCATGAACTTCGGCCCAGCCGTGCCCGCCTGCCTTGGAGCCAACTGAGTGTGGACTGAAACCTCCAAAAACTGTAAGAAATAAACCTTTCCTTTCCCAACTTGGACTTCAGGTATTTTGTCTCAGCAATCAGTAAAAAGTAACTAAGAAAACAAGTAATAGTAAGCAATTTTCAAGCAAGAAATTAGTGTTTTGATTTGTCAGATTTATTTTGTTTATCCTCAATTAAAGAGTTAAATGACTTTTACATTTATTTCTAATTGATTAAAATGTAAAGCATGCTAAGCAAACTTGGTTTCTCTTAATTTTTATCCTTTTAAAAAGGAAAATAGCATACCTCTGTTTATAATGCTCATTTAGGAACCACATAAACAAGTTAGGTATTCAAAATCACAGTTTCAGAGAGGCAAAAATTGGAAGTTTAGCAAAACAAAAAAAATGATATAAAAACAAATCACAAATATCCAAATAAAACTTATAGTACTCAAATATGCAAGAAATAATTACATATGGTATTTTAAAATACACTCACAAAAATATGCACAATTTTGTCCATAATAAGTGAAAATGATATTTAGAATTTTAATATCATAAAATTAATAACATTTTTCAATGATAATTTATAAATATATCAAAAAAGACAGGGAAATAAAACTATTAGTGATAAAGGGAAGTTTAGTTACTTGGACACAAAATAATTCTAGAGTTTAAAAGAAAAACTTCAAACTCATTTTATTTTTTTGTTTGCATATCAAATATTTAAAATTTGGCAGTAGAGTAGTGATAGACTTTGCTCCTTATAAGTAAACTGAATAAAGATACCCAAATTTGTCAAGTTTCCAAACCATTGTGAGTTCCTTCTATACTTTTAGTACTGTCCCATTGCTGGATGAATAGTTTGCAAATGTTTTCTCCCATTCTGTGCTTCTCCTAATTCTGTTAATTATTTCCTTTGCTGTGCAGAAACCTTTTAGTTTGCTGTAATCACACATCTATTTTTACCTTTGCTGCCTGTGTCTTTGAAGATCTTTCTAATAAATTGTTTCCTACCCTGGTGTCTTGAAGTGTTTAGGTATGTTTCCGTGTAATACATTCCTGGTTTCATGTTTACAACTATGTGTTTGTTCATTTCTCAGTTGAGTTTTGAGTATGATGAGAGAGAAGGGTCCAGTTTTAGTTTTTTGACCATAAGCTCCAGTACATGATGAGAAATCTTATAGCCTGGCTCACTGAATGATTGTTTCTTGGGACATGTTTAATGAACAGCCTTGTGCATGTCAAACATTTCTCTGACACTCACTGCACTTCCAATCGATGGTGAAATTATAACAGAAAAACTTGCATTTGTGTTAAGGTTGTGATTTAAAAGATAAGGGAGACAGGTTTTCAGTCTGGAGAAAATAGAGATTTGAAACACTCCAGGAGAACAGCAATCATTACGTAGAATTACACATGTAGAAACATGAATCTTAGAACCTGGACAGAAACATCACCAACTTGTAGTTCAAAGAAACCACCAGATCTAGCAGATGGAATTAAAAAAAAAAAAATATTTCTCAAGAGCACAAACACAAAACAAAGTAAAGTCCCTTTAAGGTTTTAAAAAGGTAAACTGATAAAAATTTGTCCATAGAACACTAGTTAGATATGACATTTTTGTCATCTTCTGGCCCAGCCTGAAATCAATTTATCTGACCTCTGCTTTCCTCCTGATCTTTGAACTTCACTTCATCAACTAAAGTTCCACAAACAACAATTAGGAGGTTAAATCCAGACAAACAGTTGTTTAAATCAGCAAAGTTGCATTGAAATACAGCCTAATTCATGAATTTACATATGGTCTCTTGTTCTCAAAGTCTAAAATATTTATTATCTAGCCCTTTATACAGAACACTTGTCAAATGGTATTAGAGATACAGCCTTATAAACAAAAGGGAAACAGAGGCAATGGTTAGTGGCAAATAAATGCTTTGGAAATGCTTAACAAAAGAAAACACTGTATGTTCAACCAAGTGACCAAGAAGTCTAGGAAAAATGTGATGTACCAAGGCTGCTATCGAACTAGAATGTGTCATGTTCAAGGACTTGTACATGATTTTGGCTGGCAACCAACTGGGAAATAAAGATGTCTGTGCTGCCACATCAACCAAACATGTTCTACTTGAATGCTCTTAAAAGCTGGGCCTTTCCCAGAGCTTCTAGCCCAGTTATGCCATCATCATCATTTCTGCCCAGTTAGAATTTAAGCCATAGACTGAGCAAAGAATAGTCAAATTTTGTTTTTAACCTAAAAAAAAAAAGTTGTTTTAATTTACTATGAGAGTATGGATCCTCCCCACTTTACTATCATATCCTCAGTGCCTAGACATGTTCCTGGCACATAAACATTTTTTAAAAGATTCCAATTAACCTGCTAAATTAAGAGGTAAGGAGAAACTATCTAAGAATCTTTCATAATCTCTGAGAAAATGTTGTTAAAAATGTAAACGGTTTTAGTGATATCCTCACAAATATTTAAATCTCTTTTTTAACGATGAATTGATTGCCGGAGACTGAATACTTAATTTAATGCATGTTTTAGTGAACTTTATGTGACACAAATTAATTTGCAATAGAGGCAGGACACCTATCTCTATGGTAATTAGTCATGGTCAGGTCTTAATTATCTTCTTAAATAGGAAAACAACAGATTTATAGTGATATCTACTATGGTATTCTTGACTGGTATTCTTTCTAATTTGCTAATGATTCCATCCACAGAAATTAGAAAACTCAGCATATGCATTTTAGCACAAAGATTTTGAAATACTACACATTTCTTAATATCTCAAAACTTTTGTGCATTCTACACTATTTTGTAAACACTGCAAAGTACTTTTATCTCTATTTTATGTATCAGTAAAGTGAGCTTCAGAAATATTTAACTAGCTTAAGGTCAGAAAAACTGTGTCAGTCTAAGATTCAAGCATTATTTTCTGTTCTGCTACACTGCAATCAGTGATTCTTTTGTAGATTAATGAATTCATAATTATTAGGAGTATAAGTAAAGTATGCAGCATATCTCAATATCTGCACAACATTTATAATAGATATTTGACTATGAATAAGATACTATTTTCACTGAAATTTTCTCTTGGAGACTTTCTTAGAACAACTTGGTTGTTTGAATTAGGAAGGTAAGAGTAAAATCTGCAAAGCAAATGAGAAAGTCTGTTAACTTTGATCTACATAAGAATTCAATCAAATTGCTCCCCCCTCCTTCTTCCTCCTTTTCTTTTACTCTCTCTCTCCTTCCCTTCCTTTCATCCTCTTTCCTTTCTTCCTTTTGCTTTCATTCATTGAAAGTATGCCTGGAATTGGACTCTATGTAAATTCAACAAGACAAATTTCTCCCCTATATTTTGGAAACTTTATGTAGGTTTTAAAATGACATGTTGCTAATTGAGATTTGAAGATAACAAGTTGCTAGCATTAAGAAGGACAGTTTAGAGAGAGAGAAACTGTAAAAGTATAGGAATAGTCAAGTGAGAAAACTTACTTTCCTTTTTTTAAAAATTTGAGTTAAAAGATGTTCACTGCTCTTGGACAATAGATTGCATTGTCTGAGGAAACAAAAACAAAGAGAACCTCAAAAGGATAAACGTGTGCTTTCAGTGCTTTCTAGGTTACATTAAAACATTGAAATTTATGCTGTGCCACTGAAAGTAACACAATAATTGGCTTTCTAGAATTGTTCACATAGTCCTTCAACAATATTCAAGGCTGGCTTTGGGTTCTCTGTGCCAGATGCTGGCGTGTGTGTGAGAAGCTATAGCTCTCAGTGAGTTCATCACTGTCAGGGTCCTTTCTCTCATTGAACTTATTATCTGGATGGATAGCTTTGAAAGGGCATTCTGATGTAACATAAATAATAAATTGTAGCAATGAAAGAGTGGTACAGGGACTGAAGTAGGAAGTAGACAGGAATGATTGCTAGAATGAAGGATTCAGGATTTAGCAATAAGGATGTCACTGGGGACAAAAATGGGAATATATTGGATGGAGGAGGCATTTAAGCTCAACTTCTTTCTGCAAAGGAAAGATGAAGCCATTTGTTATATATTATCACCCCTGTATGTCCAGCTTTGCTTAGCAATTTAAATTTGATTGTAAGCTATTGCCTTTTCCAGGTAAATGATTTCAAGTTCCTGACATTATATTTTGGGTTTCAGATAGGGACCAGTTTTATTTTTAAACTCTGTGATGATTTTTAACATGTGTCTACAGCTAAAGTATTTTTAGTGCTATGATGTCTTATTATGTCATGAAAATAGTCTTGAATATATTTTTGTTCAGCTTTTCTTCTGCTGTTTATCTATTTCACATCGGCTGTTCTTTCATTTGAAGTGTTAAAGATTCAAGCTTTAGCAACATCCTAATGTAAATCATATAGAATAAGCTTTACAATTTTAGAAGAAAATATTTGCAGGTCATTGACAATTTCAAATTGTCATTGTCTTTTAATGGTTTTGAGCTTTTGTAGAAAATTGATGTGTATAACAGAAGTGTTTACTTCACCTTAGAAGTTTTAGAACTTCTCCAATTGCTAATTTTATAAATACTTTTATAAAATGGACAAACTTTTTTGCTTAATCTGTTTTTGTTCCATCTATCTTTTCTTCTTATTCTCAGATATATATTTATTATGATAGGTGAGAAATGAAGAACAAAATACTCAAGCAAACATATTTGTCCATTTTGTTTTATATTTGATAATTCAATGTTTATAAATACCTATACTTTCAACTTACATATAAGGTATACTAACATGCAATTTAATAATTTTAATAACTAATAAAAGCAAGTTTAATATAATTTAAGATTTTAGAACTATTTAAGTAGTCTTGCAAAAATGCTGGGTTTTCCTATTGTGTTTTCTCATATTGCCTTTAACAGTTTGAGGACAAGCTTTGTAAAATAACCCAGTGTTAACTGGAAAATTTGTACCCACATTATAAATGCTAAAAGATAAAGCAGAAATAAGGGATTTTTCCCTTCTATAAGTTAATTCAATCCTTTCTCCTGTATTTATTTCTATAATAAAATATCTGTTGTAGAAATGTCTGTATAATCAACTAGGCTTTCCTTATAATTTTCAAGGAGTCTCATTTATGAAACCTCTAATTTATATTCATTACCATGTGCCTAAATCAAATATTTTTCTATTACTTGAGACCTTTAAATGTTAATTATGTGTATTAAAATGTATTACTTTTTCACTCAAAAATCATTTCTGCTTTTAATATCCTAACACAATAGGCTAGTGGCTATCTAAAAAAAATTAACAATTGTAGAGATTTTTTTCTTATAAAAGCAAAAAAATATTTCTTTGGATATATGGAGATGACCTATACAATTAACTGATAAGAAGTGAATTTTACCTTTCTGTATATGATATGGAGAAATCAAGCTTCATTACTCATTCTAAAATTACTGAACTCAGGTCTCTGGTGCAGACTGTTGAACATAGAGGGCACTGTTTCATTAATGAAGATCACTGTTAAATGCAGTGTTGTTTATAGCTCCTTTAAATGACAAAACCATTAGTGCCACAGTATTATGTGACAGGTATTTATTCATCAATTTTCTCCCCCTTTGTAAATATCTGTTTCAAAATGGCATATTGAACGCCCTAAGTTTTCATCCAAGATGTAAATATGAACACATGGTAATATTTGTGAAAGATATTAGCTTATATGTTAAATAACTCATAAAGCTTCCTGATAGCAGCCCTCTTAATTTTTAACACATGTAATAATATTTAGTGAAAAAATTAGCTAGTATAAGTCACTAGACATCAAATATAAAAAATGATAGGAAAACTAGTAACTTCCTTGACGTTTTAGAGAGGCACACATTTGTGCCAAAATATGCAGACTACTGTATTTAGTCTCAGTGAAACACAGTATTTTTTGGCAGTATTTAAAGTAGCTGTCATGTTAGTTATTCCTAGAGAAATAAAGTTTAAAATATTGTGATCGTTGCATCATAGTTTTGTAAATTTTATCTAGCTGTCTTGAAATTGACAAGGATATCTAATACAATAGATCACGGACTTGTGGGGTTTTAAAAAGGGTGAAAGTAATCAGAAGTATTAAAGCCTCAACTGGAAGTAGTGAGCACTACAAATGTTTCATATTTTGCTCATTTCCTAAATGATGACTTCGTGTGTTTTCCTGTAGCAAAATGCTGAGGAACTTGTCCAGCTTCTGAAATGAACCACAGCACACAAAATAAATTATTGGAATGACTAGAGGAGATACCATTACTGCTTGTCATCTGGCTTTTCATAAAATAGCTATTGGGCAAATAAAAATCTTCTGTAAATACTGTACGTGCAGTGGACCTTAAATATGTTTCTATCTTTAGACACTTTATTCTAATTTGTTAGAGTGCTCTTCAAGGCAATGTGCTGAAAATATTTTTCAAGAAAAGAATAAGTTTTATAATGTGTGAATCATGTCAAGTGATTGAGTGACATTTGATATAATGCTAGAAATATTGAAATAATGGTTTTGCAAATGATATCACCATCAATATTTTGAAGTAGAAAAAGTTGTAAAGTACTCCAGTTAGAATTATCTCTGGACAGAGATAGAAAATGCACATGATAATGAAATTGTTGCATTTGTTAGCTGGCAAAATTTCACATAAATATTAAAATAAATTCTGATATTTGGTAATGTTGTGCTTTGCTTTCTGTTTTGTTATTTTTACCAAGTTTTACAATGCACAGTTGAGAAGGCTTAGAGTTTTGAGACTAATTGCTTGGGTGCAGATTGCAGCTCAAGTGCTTATCAGTGACATAAATTTAGAGAATGCTTATCTATGGTGGTTCAGTTACCCATCTGTAAAATATATATGAAAATATTTAGGCACTATGCTTATAGAATTACTGTACAAATTAAATGATGAGCTTCCTACTAGAATATTTAGTAGTATGTTGGATCACATTATTGATTGCTATAACTATTCTCATGGATCCTAATGTTGAGGTGATATTGATAAAACATTTGCATTTGTCAATGCTGAAACATAATCTCTACTCATCTTCTCTGCAGAGGAAAGACATTACAATAGTAAATGTTAAAAGTATGAACTGGTATATGCAGAATGGGTTTTTAATGGGAGGCAAATGAGGTGTATTATCAATTGAAAAATACATTTCCATACTGGAATGAGATCAGTTTGAAGTGTTCAGTAACATATATCTATCTGAGAACTACATAGACATCGAAACATCCATTTTCTCCTGGCCATTTTGTTAGTTTGAATATGATATCCAAGTCTCATGTAACTGTTTAAAAAATGACATATTTTCTTTGTTGTGAAGACATACCATTTCACCATTTAGAAATACCATTGCTACAGCCTCATAATCTTTATTGGAAAAGTTGCTGTTCATTATGGTTATTTTGTTACTGGACTTGGGGTGCTGGAGTGTCCCTCTGTAGGTAGTATCTATGTTCTTTCTGTCCCGAGCAAAGAATTGATCAAGACAAGGACAAAAGTGTCACATGAAGTTTTATTTGAGGCATAAAAGAAACAGGACTGCAGAGCCCATTTTTGCTTAGGACCAATTAAAAGTAGGAAAAAAAGAATACACTCTATGCATCAGGATGGGCTATGCTAAAGAGGCACCATAGGTGAGTGTTTAATGGCAACTTTTTGCATCACCTACTCTTCAAGCTAATATCAGGTCTAGGTAAGCCTGTGGAAAACCTGCTGGAGCTCTAGTAAGAAGTCCATGTGCAAGACTTTGAGAACTGTGCCCTGGGACTTTGTGATTAATAGGTCATATCTACTTCCTCAGCTAGGATTCTGGGGCCCTAATCTTCTGTCTCAATTTCACTGATATTTCAAATTACTGATACTATCACTTTCAATTACCTCCTCAATTTAGGGCACCCTATACTTTGGACACACTAAGTTTCTTCTGCTATAAAAAAGTATTTCTTCCTGACCCACATTTCTTGGCTTGCCAGAGGCCAGTGTGCTCAACGTATTCAGATTTGTTTAATGGTGCCACCTTAGAGTGCTCCAGTGACCACAAATATAAAAAGAGCATCACCATCCATCACTTTCATTTGCCTGATTTGTTAATTTTTCAGCATAGCATGTAAGTAATCATATTACATCTAGTTAGTATTATGTCTGTTGCGTTACATACTTTTATCAACTGTCCTGAGGTATGAATGGGTTTCGTTGTTTTATTAGGTAACCTGCCTCTACGATATAAAGTCAATCGTAGACTATATTGATATATAGTCAATCGGTATGCAGTAAATGCCTAACTGAATATGAACGGTGAATTTTATTTAAAATTCAGGTGAACTTTCTATGCAATTGATCTTGAAACACACTTAACATATTTAGATTATTTCTAAGAGAATAGAGTACAATCCATGAATTGCAGAATTTAGAAGGGAAAACAAACATATCAAAGTAAACATAAAAATTTAAAAATAGCTTTGAAAACTGAACAATAATGTTGTATTTTTAAAGAGGCTAGGTAAATGTAAAACACAGAGCAAATGGCATTTTTCCTGATTCAGTTCCTAAATTAAGTACTTTTTTTATGACCAGATTTTTTTTGCTGAATAGAGAGATATGATGATTATATTCTGATTTATGCTGCCAAATTAAGATTTATCATTTTAATTTCCAGTTAAATTATCTACACTAGGCAAATAAACTGATAAATTCTAATATCTGAATGTCCACTCCTAAATATTTATATTGTATTGTTCTTGATTAAGAGTATGAGAACAAATAATTCCCTGTGTGGAAATACATCCTAAAGAGCAATGCTTTTGAGACTTCCTTCTTATGCTAAAGAGTCTTTTTAACCTTCTGTAAAAAATAATAATGCCATCATAAGAGCAGTTTAGTTGTTTAACCTGTAAATAAGTAGAGAGAGTCAGCATCTACCTAAGGAAGCGTTGGGTGGTCAGCTACACTGATAAGATTTTGGATAAAAATAGACAGTGGAGCTTGGACTTAAGCCCAGGAAGGAGTTCCTGGGAGAAATGGGATACACACACTTTCTACATCCAGGACTGAGTTTCTGGGAAGTTAGAAATGTAAAATAATTGTGTTTTTAAAAATAAGTTATAAAGTAAGTCCTATAATTCTATAATGCTAAGTAATTGGTTTACAGAGCCTGAGTCCCAGTTGATAATTTTAAACCCACAGAACCATCTGTGATAGGTGACCCCTGGACCCTGGACAGATTCCTGTAGTCTGCTCATCCATAAAATATTCCAAACAGGAACCCACATGGCACTTCTTGGGACCCCTTCTAGCTACTGGGAGCTTTTCTTTTTTATATTTCCAATCCACACTTCCCCTTTATCCTGCTTTCTTTCTTCAGTTTCACTCTTTGACTTTGGGAAACAAAAGGCTCAGTTTATATGCTGATAGTTATTTCATTATCATCAAAGAATCTCAAATATAGAAATGCAATTATAAACATTATTCCACTGATTTACAGCCTCCTCTGCTCAAAATAAGGCTTATGGTTGTTAATATGCCCTCTTCACTCATTTTCTATGTACCATTCTTGTTTCAATCACTAGAACAATCATCAGTGCTTAGAATTTTAAATATGTGAGTAATTTTTAATCATGAATACCAATAAACAAATCTTAAAGTCAATAAATTTTCAGAAATATATCCTGAGGCTCTTTTGGGAGAGACACCATCAGAGGTCGTCTCTGTGAAGACAGGAATCCATTTTAGCAGAGAATGGGTTTCATATGCCACAGGGATCCACTTTGGAGATAAACATCTTTCTTCAAATCTTGGCTTTCCCATTCACTAAATATGTAATCGTTGGCAAAGTCCTTAGCTTTCTGCACCTCACTTTCTGTATAACTGAAATAGAGATTACTAACAATACTCAATACATTAAATTTGTTTCAAACATGACAATGTAAGCATAAACTACATTTGCATTTTAAAGTTTTCAGTTATTTTTTATAGTTATTATTTGTTGTTTAATTTGCCAATGATTTTTAGAATATGAGTGGTTTTGAGAAATTGTTTTAATTAACATATAATAATTATATATTTGTGGAGTACAGTTGAAGTGAAATGTTACGTGTTAACTGAACTAACATTATCTTGTTCTTGGACACCATTTTAGAATCCTGAACTCTGTAAACCTTTGACCTTGAACCACATGCTTAATCAGTAGCTCTGGATGTCCTGGAGAAAGCCTTTTGGCTGCCCCCACCCTACCCCATCCAGGCCAAATAAGGGAATGGCATGTAACAGTGGCTGAGCCAAGCCAAATAAGGAAACCTTAAACTGCTCCTCCAACCCGGAACTTAACCCTTTTATAACCTTTAACCATTGGGTCCCAGGGATCAGCACTCCCTGTTCCATGTCAGTTATCATTCGCTGGCTAATTAGGATTCTTTGCCTTATTCTTGGCCTTCATAGGTGATTCTTTGCATTCAACACAACACAATGTCATATTGCTATTTGCTTGTTTTCAAGACAGAGTCTTATCATATAGTTCAGGCTGGTTTTGAGTTCATTATGTAGTTTAGGTTGACCTCAAACTGGAGACTATCCTGTATCAGTCTCTCAAATGCTGGGATTATAAGCATGTGCTACCACTCTCAGCCATAACATCTATTTTGTTTTTAATATTTGATGCCTTAAAGGTCCTTTCTTTTAGTCTTCGGAAAACATATAAAAGGTTAATGAGAAGTTGTTTTAATCATTAATGTTAGCCAGCTAACTGAAAATATTTCTATATAATGGTAATTAAATTAATTAAAGTAGGCATCTTACATGAACATCACTACATTTTTAAAGATAACTGATGTGGAAATCTTGAATTCTCCATACTCTGCTGGTGACTTAATAAGATACCTTGATCTTCTTTATCTATTTTCAAATGTAACTGCTTAGTGACTGTTGTAGTTCGGTTGTCCCTAAAAGTCCCATGTGTTAAAGGCTAGTTCCCCAGGGCTGTATTATGGTAAGATGGTAGGACCTTTGAAAGCGTAGCCTGCTGTGAGGTCCTAAGGTCACTGGAAGTGGGCTCAGCAGAAGGTTGCCTCACCTTAGCCTCTTACTTTTTCTCTTCTGTGTCACTGGACATGAAGTGGTTTGTTTTCCTTTGTCATGCACTGTGATGATGCACTGTGATGCGGTCACCCGCAGCTGCAAAGCATGGGGCCAACTGACGTTAGGCTGGAACATCTGAAATTGTGAACCAAAGTAAATCTTTTTCTGTGCAGGTTAATTAACCTCTCAAGTATTTTATTACAGTGCGGAAAGTTAATACAGTGATGCTGGCAGGATCACTGTGAATGTTTACTAAATATATTTTGTACTTATACTGAAAGAAATATTGGGAAACAAATGACAGAGAACATTAAAACATGCTTATGAAATAATTATTCCTAGAAAATACTTTCATGAATACTATGAAAGAATATTCAGAATATAATTTCCTTTTCAGATGTTGAGCTAGATTAATTTAATTAATATTATTAATTTTATATTTTATAATATTTATTCTCATCAATGAATTTTCAGATGTCATACCAACAGTAAGAATCTCCTTTATGAAATTTAGAGATACTTATGTGAAAAAGTTTACAAATGTCTTTAAGATAAATATGTGCTCATTAGCACATTAGTGCTTTGATATTAATACTTCAGTATGTGACTTTATTGCTAAAACTAAACACAGAAAAAAATTTTTTTTGTCTTTTTCTTTTTCATTGATACTGGGGATTGAACTCACGACCACACACTTGCAAGGCAGGCGCTTATGCCACTGAGCTAAATCCCCAACCCCCAAGAAAAATATTGATATGGATGAGGTTTGCATTGTTTGCTTTATTTCTATATGTTTTGTACTCAGAACCCTCTTTTCTACTTCTCTTTTTCTCTCTTCTAAAGACACTTGTATATATATTTGTGTATAAATTCGTCTAGTAGCACATGTTCTGAACTGAAAATCTGTATATGGAGAGAGGAGCCAGGTGAAGAGTACAGTATAAGATCAGAAAAATTCAGGGCTCTAAATTTGTATTTGAACATGAGGCATTTTCTGGGCTTGTTTGGTTTTAAATGAGCCACAGTGGACTAGGAACCCTAGGTAACATTTCTTAATGACTTTCAGCCCTTGCAATTTGCTTTCAATTGTGCTTCCCAAATTGGTTTCACATTATTGGCAAGTTTTCTATGAATATCAGAACAAGCGTAAATTAACATTGTAATATGCTTTAGATTTTAATACTCTGCTATATGTTGCTTATTTTAATACTATTGGTACTATAAGAAAATCTGACTCATAACCAATAAGCAATCTGCCATAAAAATTTTAAAAGATTCTTTCCTAGAACATTTCCACTTACTTGATTTGTAATAATCCCATGGATTAGGATATGCCCTCATGTCTTACTCCTGGTAACAAGTCTTGTGAATATTCAGTATTCGGACTTTTAACCGATAGATTAAATGACTCAACTGTATATCATAGCATTATTTCACAGTTACACTGCCTCAATTTTATTTCCTCTCAGGACCCTTTCAAAGTATCTTGTAATAATAAATAGCAACATATTGAAGAAAGAGTAAAGCTAATCATTATACAAGTAATATTTATGTTATACCACATTTTATTTTTAAGCTTCTATATTAAATTGTATGCACATGCAAGGTAAAAATGTGGACTTACTATGATACTATATTTAAGGAGCTTACTGTTTGGTATTCAGCTTTAAAAATCCTGAATACCAATACACATATAAAAGAAAATATTAAGATAAAATATAAAACTAGTATAAATAATATTTTTAAGAACATAAATATTATATCAATGAAAGCATTTATGTCTAACTTACACTTCAGGGGTTATTCAATATGATCAAATAGCTTAGCTTTAGACCTAGAGAAATAGATGTATATAAAATAACTCATCAAAATATTTATTTTAGTACCTATCAGAATTCTTAGATAAAAGCAATAAAATTAAACCTGTCTGATATGAAGAAAAATAATATTTTTAAAAGATAACTGGTAGCTTTCCTATTTGCAAAGGTCTATCTCCACTTTTTATTATCTTTATTGGAGCGAAAGGGAGAAGAGGATGTAAAAAGTATTAATACGTGTTATGTGCATGTACATAACATGAGTGCAATTATTATATACTGCAAACATGTGGTAATAAAATTTTACAAATAAAGAAAAAAGATTACTGGTAGCAAAAATAGTCCCTGAAAGTCTAGTGACTCAGAAAACTTAAGGACGGAGTCACATTCAGTACCAAGAAGCAAACAGGTAGCGCTTACTCCCGAGGGTGGAGGGCTCCATGATACACGTTGCGCTCTGTCTCTGACTTTTTGATTGTTCATGGAGCCTGCCACTCATGAGGGTTGCTACTGCAATGATGCAGGAAACTGCTCCTTGTGAAAACTAAGGGTCGCCAGCAATGACTTGCTTATCAACTTCTTCTTTGACCAGGACACCTGTGAGTAATTAAATGTATCAAGAGTTTATGTCTATGCTCATCTGTAAGCTGCACCTGAAAAATAAGGATTTGTCATCTTATGCTTCTTCTTTATACTGCTTTTCCCAAGATAGGTAAAAGGGATGTGACAACCAATCTAAAATATGCTACACATATGTGTAATTATCTATCATTTTATGAGAACTTCATACTAAACTGAATTGGCCTAAAATTCAATAAGAGGTGGTGAAAATGAAGTGAAAATTTTCTTACAGCTTGCACTTGAGTCTTTGAGAGCCCATTCATGATATGTTCACTTTAAAAACCTAGGCACCATACAGTATTAAGCACAAGCAGTCATAGGTAGACCCTCTGATTAACAGCATCAGTTCAATGTCTAGTTCTGAATCAATACCAGCTGACAGCCCTGCGAGTGAACCAGTTTACATACACAGTCCAGACTGCCTTTAAATCTCTTGAGTTGATGTTTTGACTGAGAACTACTACCAGGTCACAACAACGGAGGTTCTACTGAGCTTGTCAAGGCCAGAATATCACAGAAGAATAAAAACATGGTTAAGCAATTTATTTTTAAATTTAAAGTCACTATACTTTGATACTGTTTGTAACACTAAAGAAATAGAAAATAATTTTTTTTAAAATTTTAGTTTAAAGAGAATAAAACCAAGCAAAATAAAATAGAATAAAGCCAATCAAAACAAACCAATGTAAGTGACACAAGAATTCAAAACAACAGGAAATCAACAATGGTTACCATAATGCTACTTGTTGTCTTCAAAATAGTTGCAGATACCCTCAGACATAGTAAAAATCAAACAACACAGAACAAAATTAAGAACCAATAAAAACAAAACAATGAATACAACAAATGACTTGAAAATAATAAATCTAAAACATTACCATAATATATAGTTGTCTTTGAAATAGCTGCCCACTCCATTGGATATAATAAAAATCAAACAAAAGAAGGCAGAATAGTGGGGATTTAGCTCAGTGGTGCCTGGTAAGTGTGAATCATGAGTTCGATGCCCAGTACAAAACAAACAGACAAACAAAAACAACAAAAAAAACCCCAGAGTAAAACCAACTGAAAAAAACAGTGAAAATGATACAAAACAATATAATAGGGAGTTAACAATGGCTGCTACTTTCAGAAAGAAATACCCCATAGATACTACATTGCATATTGTTATCCTTTGACTAGATGATCAGACTACCAGTTTTAGATCTGCAAAGTCAATGAAACACTAAATACTACAAGCATTAAATTATATTTTACTTCAATAGCTGTCATCACAGCCTGCATTACTCCAGGAATCAGCTGGTTGCTCATAGCTGGGGTAGAGGTTTGGCTCCTCTTGTTTCCCAGCCAGTGAAAAGGGCTGGGAACTGACTGTCCTCTCAGTGGCCTACAGATGGCGCCGATTCAGAAGAAGGGCTTGCTTCTTGTTGACTTCTTCTGTTCCCCAGCAGTTCAAGAATGGTGATGGCTCCTGGGAAAAGGCTGTCTCCTCAGGGGCCTGTGCATGGTGTTGTTTCACAAAGAGGGCTTGCTTCCTTTTGACTTATTGTTCTCTTCCCCTGCAGTCCATGAATGGCTAGAAAATAATTTTTTTTTTTTTTTTTTTTTTTTTTTTAGAGAAATAAAATCTTTACTGGTCTCTGTAGGAGAGGAAGATGGGGGAGGAGAGATACATTTTTTGTACTTTTCAGTTTAACTTTGCTGGGTTGTGTAATTTGCGATTGTTTTCTCTTCATAGTCTGAAACAGACTCAGTAGAGTTTTCTTATTTTAAAGTAAAATATGCAACACACTTCAGTTCAAAATTGCCTTTGTGATTTTTAGAAGACAATAGCAATGCCTGATGTAACCATATCAACATTTATGCTTTTAGTTTCATGAACAAGGTTACTGCTGAAGGTTTCTTCACAAAATTATTTATCTTCAGGTATGCTTCAATAATTATTACTTCTTTTAGTATATGCAGTTAGAGCCATTCTGATGACATGCAAACCAACCTCTTAGGGGCTGTGTCTACCAACTCAAGGATTTAGAATATAAAAAATAAATTATGGCATGAGAGCAGAGATAAAGATTGCTCTTAGTCACTATTTATAAACAAATAAGTACTATAGAAACAAATTATTTGATATTTCTAGCAACTTTTTCAAATTGAATGATTGTGAGTTCACAGTGAGATTCTTTCTAAAATACATTAATCATTGCAATGAGTTTTTATTTTGGTTTTACTCCTAGCCAATTGTAGTAACAGGACAAAAATAGCAATGAATATGCAAAAGCATATTATTCCTTAGTGGCATGCTAAAATACAGTCAAAACAGGCATCTATCAATATATGTATTATACGTGAATGGCAATTAAATAAGCCCTACCCACTTTTCAAGTTGCTTTCAAATTACTTTGCATGTTAACTATGACAGTCAAAAACAGAAATATGGATTTCAAATACTAACATAGAAAATACATAGATAGTTAATATATACTACTTTGGAAACTAAATTAAATTTTCATTGAATGGAGGGAACAAAATATTTTTGGTATGTAAATCTTCAGTACTTTTGCTCAGAAAACTACTTTGAACACAGTTATGCAAGTGCATATATAGGTAATGGTAGATATTAAGTAGATACATGAAGAAAAGATGAACAAAAATTATCTACATTTTTATTGCTCTTTTAAAATTTACATAGATGAACCTTTTGATTTAAATCCATGTGTCTGTGTATATTTATCTAGCATCCCATTCACCTAAGCTGCTCATCACCTTTCATTTGTTGTAACCCAGTCTCAGAAAACTACAATATAATATGATGAAATTTATCAGAGTTTTTAAGATGTGTTTAATTTTTCTTTATTTTAGGCTGAAAATAGACATTCATGTAATTCTTAAGCTAAAAGTAAAGATACCCAGTTCTATAATTTAAAGCAAGATTAAAAGGAGCACAAAAGCTGTGAAAATCCATATAATAATTATGCTCCTGAAGCACATCTAAACAATGAATAAAAGTAGGCTACAGTTAAAAGACAAGAATTGACAAACTGAGTTATAATCATTTTTTGTATTCCAGAGATCTTTTTTTCTGTCTGTACTCTTGCACTGTAATGTCATTTGGCTACATGACTTATAATACTAGTTAAATAATGATAAAGTCGAGATTTGTCATTCCAACCTAGAGCTTCCTCCAAACTCTTAGATTTATCTATAGAATCCCCTGCTCACAAACAAAATACTGTATTATATGATTATTCTAATAAGAAAGAGGTCATGAATTTTAATCTTAGGATGGCAAGTGAAACTTTCTATGACCTATAAAGAATGAAGACAGTTGAAAAATTGACCTAAGGCTGGTAGCTTTGAGACAGAAAGAAGTCTAGGACACTTGAGAACAAAAAATTCACCCCTGTGATCATACCTGAGAATACCCAGGCTACAAGTTGTGTTCCTGTGGTTGAGCAGAGGGAGGATCCTCTGGAACCCTTTTAAAAAGTTTGATCTTTATCACTGTTATGATGAGAGGTCTGTAGAAGACATTAAGCGAGGCCACTCGATGGCTGAATTTTTATTTGGAAAATACTCTTCAGCAAGTAAAATAACTCTGACCCATCTACAGCATTAAACGTCACAGAAGGTGTATTGTATTGCTTCAGCAATTCCAGTTAGCTATGTGGAGGTTTTTTGGAACTACATTGGCTGTTAATAATCTACTTGTTTTAGAATATTACTATTTTTAACATGGAAACACAGCATTTTCATCAATAAAATAAAACCATACTACAAGGAAATATTGTTTTTACGGTATTTTAGATATAAGTTTTCAGTGAGATGTACTTTTCAGGAGTCATGATTTATCTATTTAATATAAATTTAAATAAGAGTAGTATAGTGGGGGCTGTGAATACCTATTAAATGTTTAAAAGACCTTGGTTCATGTAATATTCTCAGATAAGACTTCAAAACTCTTTTAATTCAGTTTCATTTCACTGCAGTAGGTTACTAATTGAAATAAAGAAAAAAAATTGCACACGATTAGCAAAGCAAATCTGCTGAGGTTTTCTATAAATCTGGCTTGGTGTTGTCTAGTATTTAATTAAACAGTGCACAAATAAAATGTTCTGTTTAATTTTCATTCTGCAGTTCAATACTGTAAACTATTCAGAGCATAATTAAAAGTCCTGAAATCTCCTAGGAATGGTATTACCAGTAAACGCCCAACCTATGAAATATAGAAGCCTTCTTATTACTCTGCAAAGTTGTGTATGTTACAAGTTTTCTTTGCTTAATCTGACTGAGATGAGAAAACCCCAGCTGGCATCCAAGCTACTAGCTTTAAAAATTCTCTACGCATCTGAGCTCTGGGACACCTTCATTAAAGTTAATATAGGAATTTCGCTCTATTTTATTGAATGTCATTGAATTTTCTCTGTGAAAGAACTTATTTTTGAATAATATGAATACACTCCAATGTCACCAAGTAGAATTATTGTCAAATTTCAGGTTTATTGTTCACTTTGAGTGTCAAGGGTAAAAACAAACACAATAGAAGTTTTAAACGAAAAACAAAAATGTTATTTAGGAAAAATGCTGTTTTATGTATATGTTTAAAAAAGACATCTATTTCTTATCTCAGTAGTTATTAAAGGATCAACAGTTGTAATATTTAACTGAAGTAACTATGTACCAGAGATTTAGTTATTTCACTGCTGTGGAAAGAATCTGATTACTGAATGGTAAACACATCAACCATTTGCTTTACCAACCACAAAGCAAAGAAAACAAATGTAGAATTAATAATGTATTGTCACAGTGTTCATACAATTACGCTAGGTATCCTGACTTTCTCCTTGAAAACCAGGTTATTTTCAGAAAACAGGCCTACTTGATATTTTGAGGCAATGCATTAAAATGTTTTATGCTTTGGATGAAATCTTGCTTTTTATGAATGATTTTCTTTTATCTGAAATACCTTAATATATGATCATTTTATTAATAAATAGAAAACTGGAAAGTTTGATCTCACTGGCTTATTTTCTGAAAGACTGCATTTTTCTTTTGATTGTCAAATCCAAACTGATCTTGCAGTTGAAAAATTATGATTGAATATCCCATATTTATCCAGTATTAGGGTGGATATTACTTGCAGATTGTTAGTGGCTGTGAATGAAGGAGAGAAAGAGAGTTGCACAGTATTTCATAGATGTTTTTTATTTCAGTAAATGACAGCGAGGAGCCAGTGCTATTGATTTGGATGCTGACTTGCAAGTTGCATATTTAAAGAAATTCAATATCATAATTGATTTAGGTTAAACAACTGAGTATGCATAGTAGTCTATCATAATCAATTGTCACATTCATGGACTTGAAGGCTAAAATGAGCATATAGAAACTTCTCTGCATTCTGCTTAGGAATAATGTAGTAAGGTGGAAAAGTTCAGGGGAAATGCTCTGTAAACATGCTCTGATAATTCATCTTGGTGGTAATGTTTTACAGAAATGCCTTCCCCCAAACTGCCCCATGATTTTATTTTTATGTGAACCTCAGTGGAAATTAATAACTATGTCCTGGAATCAGTATCTGTTCCATTAGATTAGTAATTGTAAATCTCTTTCTCTTTAGGATAGATGAGAGGAAAATTATAGGTAAATGAAGACTGTGATGGGTAAGTTTGATTTTATCTACTGGATGGTCATGGTGAACTTCCTAGGGATTTGATGGAGCACACTTTGTGTTTCTGGCTGGGTCACGGAGGCATGACCCGGGGTACTGAATCTCGTTCCTCGTCTCTTACTCATGAGTGCTATTCTGCTGCTCCATTTCTCGCATTCTCTTCCATCCTGATTTCTCTGCCTTGAAGACAAATAGCGATGGATTGAATCTTCTGAAACCGTGAGTCAAATGAACCATTTCAATCTTTAAATTGTGGGTGTATGCTCAGCAACAGAGAAACTATCTAATATAGAAATATAGAGAGCTGTTTTATTAAATATAATTTTAGTTGTTAATGTTTAGATTCTCTCTTAGAAAACCATCACTTATAAAATTTGGAATATAATGCAATCAGTTTAGCATTTACCATTTTACCTAACTTGTATCATACGTGTAGATTGGCATCCCTGGCAGATTTCTGAACATGTGGCCACTGGATTAGGTGGTTTTATTTTTCTGGGTCTCTATCTTATTTATTTAAAAAAGTCTATATTATTGATAGCTATGCAACTGGTTTTTTTCTGACTAAACAAGATACAGATTCTCATGAGCTTGTATGTATTTTTTATATGAGTTCTGTGTTCATTTTATTACTGATAAGTATGTGACTACGTAGATTTACTAAATGAACTTTAGGGACGTTATCAGTCCACTTGATTTTCTATTTAAAGTGGGATTCTTACATTGTCTGGCATTACAGCAGTATATTTTGCTGCCAAATAGATTTCTAAAGTGGTTGTTCCATTGTGCGTGATAAATGTATGAGGGTATAGAGTGTTCTACATTTTCACCAGTTATTTTGTTTTATACATTTTAAGTGTCTTTCATATATTGTTTTTTTTTAAATTTTATTTAAGAGGAAAAAGAGAAAAACACAAAACAAAACAAAGCGGTGTAAGGGTACACGTAATACAGAACTACAAAAAAAAACATAACAGTAAGAAATCATCTGTTAATAGATTACATATTATCATCTTGAAAATAGTTGCTCAAATCACAGTATCAAAGAATACAAGGTGGACATTCAAACAGGGAGACTGCAAACAGCTGTGTTCAATGATCCAAAAACATTGATATAGTCAGCTATTTAACACCCCTAAGCACACTTGCTGTTATATCTGTTAGAGCTCTTTTTATTTTTTTTCCCTCTCTTTTTTACAACAAAATTTACACATTTTGGATTTTATTACTCCTTAGGGCTTACTACTTTTTTTTGGGGGGGTGGAAGAATACAGTCAAATATGGCAAAACGAAGCTGTCAGTCAAAACTAAGGATAGACATAGCACATGATGTAAAACAGAGTACAAGGTTATCAACGATGGTTATCAACAATGTCTCTTGTTTCCTTAAAAAGAATTGTCTATCTCATTAGATATTATAAAGTTGGACAAAACAGTAGAGAACAAGACCAATAAAACTTAGGCATTGTAAACATTACAGGACTTCCATAGAAGACAATAGTCAAACCAGAATGGGCATCTTAATGAATCTTATTGCCTTCAAAGTAGTTGCCTATATCCTCAAACTTGATACTATCATACAGAATGGAACAGAGTCTAATCAGTCAAAACAAGATCGTGGGAGTATTACAGGACTTCAAAACAAGTTAATAGGAAGTCAAAAAGAGTTACTATATGTATATATATATCTCCTAATTTTTAAAATTTTTTCCCTAAAAGTAAGACAAACATACGAAATGATTAAATAATTTTTTTAAAAGAATAAGGGGGAGATTGAGATAAAACAGGACATAACAATATAACAATAGAGGTCAAAGCATGACTGTTTCAGCAACCTAGTACTTCACCACCATATAACCCAACTTAATAGTAGTTACCATAGTGTATGTCATTTTCCTTGAAATATTTGGATAAAACTTCATATACTCTAGCTTCAAATATTTCCGTATCAAGAAGCTCAGAATAAAGCCTTTCTAATTAATGAGTGAAAACTTTATAAGGCTTCAAGGCCACCTAATGGGGAATCATGATTACCACATATTTTTATATATTTGAATCATTACTTACATTAGGGACACTTCGGTATTCACACATGCGAGATTGATTTATTTCACTTATGAGTATGGTCTCAAGCTGCGCCCATTTATTGATAAGTATCTCAATGTGATCCTTCTTTATAGCTGAATAATACTCCATTGTATAGAAATACCACAACTTTTTTATCCATTCCTCAGTTGATGGACACTTGGGTTGTTTCCAAGATCTGGCGATTACAAATTGTGCTGCTATAAAACATAGGTGCACATAGATCATTGTGGTATGATGCTTTCAGTTCTTCTGGGAATATGCTTAGAAGTGGAATACTGAAATAAATGGGATTTCCAATCCCAACTTTTTGAGAAATCTCCAGACAGATCTCCACAAAGGCTGTACCAGTCTACACTCCCACCAGCAGTGCAGGAGAGTTCCTTTTTCCCCACAGCCTCTCCAGCATTTGTTGTTGTTGGTTTTCTTGATCCTGGCCATTCTTTCAGGAGTGAGATGGTATCTCAGTGTGGTTTTGATTTGCATTTCTCTAATGACCAATGATGATGAGCATTTTTTCATGTACTTATTTGCCATTTGCATTTCTTCATCTGAGAATTGTGTATTCAACTCAGATGCCCATTTTTGGATTGGATCTTTGAATTTTGGAGGTCTGAGTTTTTTTAAATTCTTTATATGTTTTAGACAAGAGGCCCTTGTCTGAGAGAGAGTTCACTAAAATCTTTTCCCAGTTTGTGGGTTTTCTTTTCACTATGCTGGAGATTTCTTTTGACATGCAGAAACTTTTTAATAAGAAATGGTCCCAGTTATTGATTCTTGGAAGTATTTCCTGTGCAGTTTGAGTCCTGTTCATGAATTCTTTACCTACTCCTATGTCTCCAAGGTTTCTACCTAATTTGTCTTCCAATAGATTTAGTGTTTCTGTTTTAATATTCAGATCTTTGACCCATTTAGATTTTAATTTAGTACATGGTGATAGACATGGGTCTAGCTTTAGTTTTCGGCAAATGGAGAGCCAGTTTTTCCAGCACCATTTATTAAAGAGACTGTCGTACTTCCAGTGAACCTGCTTGGCTCCTTTATCAAAGATAAGGTGGTTGAGTGTGTTTGTAGTTGTGGTTGTATCTTCTAATCTATTCCATTGATCTTCGGTTCTGTTTTGATTCCAATACCATGTGGATTTTACTACTGTTGCTTTGTAGTATAACTTCAAGTCAGGGATTGTGATGCCTCCTGCTTTGTCTTTGCTGCTTAGAATTGCCTTTGCGATTCTAGGTCTCTTCTGGTTCCAGATGAAATTTAGGAGTGATTTCTCTGGATCTATAAGGTATGTTGATGGTATTTCTATTGGGATTGCATTGAATCTGTATAACAGTTTTGGGAGAATGGCCATTTTCACAATGTTTGTTCTTCCTATCCATGAGCAAGGGATGTCTTTCCATTTTCTGAGATCATCTTCAATTTCCTTTTTCAGTGTAGTATAATTTTCACTGTATAAGTCTTTCACTTCTTTCATAAGAGTAATTCCTAAATATTTCATTTTTTTGGTTGCTAATGTGAATAGTCCAGTTTCTCTTATTTCCCTCTCTGTGATTTTGTTGTTCGTGTATAGGAATGCTATTGATTTCTGAGTATTGATTTTGTATCCAGCCACATTACTGAATTTATTTATTATATCTAAGAGTCTTTCAATGGAGTTTAGGGGGTCTTCTATGTAGAGTATCATGTCATCTGCAAACAATGATAATTTAACTTCTTCTTTTCCTATCTTTACCCCTTTTATTTCTCTTTCTTGCCTAATTGCTCTGGCTAGTACTTCCAGTACTATATTAAATAGGAGTGGTGATAAAGGACATCCTTGTCTTGTGCCCAATTTTAAAGTAAAGGCTTTCAATTTTTGGCTATTTAGTATGATGCTGGCTGTTGGTTTGTCATAAATGGCCTTTATTATATTGAGGTAAAGACCATTTATTCCAATTTTCTGTAAAGTTCTTATCATGAATGAATGTTGGACCTTATTGAAGGCTTTTTCTGCATCTATAGAAATGATCATGTGATTCTTATTTTTGGCTTTATTGATATAGTGGATTACATTTATTGATTTGCGTATGTTGAACCATCCTTGCATTCCTGGGATGAATCCCACTTGGTCATGGTGTATAATCTTGATGATTTGCTGCATCCTATTTGCCAATATTTTATTGAGGATATTTGCATCTGTGTTCATTAGGGAGATGGGTCTATAGTTCTCTTTTATAGTTGGGTCTTTCTCAGGTTTTGGTACTAGAGTAATATTTGCTTCCCGGAATGACTTAGGAAGGATTGCTTCCCTTTCAATTTCATTGAATAGTTTGAGGAGTGTCGGCATTAGGTCTTCTTTGTATTTCTTGTAGAATTCTGCAGTGAATTCCTCTGGGCCTGGGCTCTTCTTGGTGGGTAAGGACTTAATTACATTTTCAATTTCATCAGCAGAGATTGGGTTATTCAACAGTTTTACATCCTCTTGATCTAGCTTTGGTACTTCATATGCTTCTAAGAATCTGTCTATTTCTTCTGTGTTATCAAACTTTTGAGAGTAGAGGTTTTCGAAATAGGTGTTGATGATCTTCTGTATTTCTATTGGGTCTGTAGTGATTTCTACTTTTTCATTTCTTATTGCATGAATTTGAGCTTTTTCTTCCCTTTTTTTTAATAAGGTTGGCTAGGGGCTTATCGATTTTATTTATTCTTTCAAAGAACCAACTCTTTGATTCGTTGATTCTTTGGATTGTTTTCTTAGTCTCTATTGCATTGATTTCTGCTCTGATTTTTACAATTTCCTCTCTTCTTTTGGCTTTGGGCTTGACTTGCTCTTCTTTTTCTTGCTGTTTGAGGTGTAGCATCAAGTTATTTATTTGTATTCGTTCTGTTTTCCTGATGTGGGAACTCAGTGCAATAAATTTTCCTCTCAGGACGGCTTTCATTGCATCCCACAGATTCCGGTAACTTGTATCTGCATTTTCATTTTCTTTTAGGTATTGTTTAATTTCTTCTTTAATTTCTTCTGTGACCCACTGATTGCTCAAGAGTGTGTTATTCAGTTTCCATGTGTTTGTGGAATTTTTGCAGTATCTTTTATCATTAATTTCTAATTTCAGAGCGCTATGATCCCATAACATGCAAGGGATGATTTCAACTCTTTTGCATTTGCTTAAATATGTTCTGTGAGCTAATATATGGTCTATTTTAGAGATCCATGTACTGCTGAGAAGAATGTGTATTCTGATGTTGTTGGGTGGAACATTCTGTATATGTCTATCAAACCCATTTGTTCACAGGTGTGATTCAGTTCTGTTATTTCTTTGCTCATTTTCTGTCTGGTTGATCTGTCCCTTGGTGTCAATGGCGTATTAAGGTCTCCTGTTACTATTGTGTTACTGATAATTTGAGTTTTCATTTCTGTTAATAGTTGTTTTATATAACTGGGTGCTCTGGAGTTTGGTGCGTATATATTTAAGATAGTTATCTCTTCCTCTTGGAGTTTTCCCCTTACGAGTATGCAGTGACCTTCTTTGTCCTTTATGGTCATTGTTGGTTTAAAGTTCACGTTGTCTGCAAACAGAATGGCTACTCCTGCCTTTTTTTGGATTCCTGCTGCATGAAGTATTGTTTTCCATCCTTTGACTTTCAGTCTGTGAGTATCCTTCTGGGTTAGATGGGTTTCCTGTAAACAGCATATGGTTGGATTTTGTTTCTTGATCCATTCTGCTAGTCTGTTTCTTTTGATTGGTGCATTGAGACCATTTACATTAATGGTTATTACTGTTAAATGCTGGTTAATTGTAGGAATGTTATCTCTCTGCTGTTGCATCTTTATCTTTCTGTTCTGTTTAATTATTTGCTTTGCTTAGTGGTTTTTTCCTTTGTGTATCTAAACTGTCTTTCAATATTTTTGCAGGGTTGGTTTGGTGTTCATGAAGTTCTTCAGCTGTTCTTTGTCATGGAAGTATCGTATTTCACCATCTATTTTGAATGATAGTTTTGCAGGATATATCAGTCTTGGTTGGAAATCATTTTGCTTTAGGATCTGGAATATTTCACTCCATGCTCTTCTTGACTTTATCGTTTGTGCTGAGAAGTCTGCTGTGATTCTGATAGGTTTTCCTTTATAAGTGATCTGTCTTTTCTCTCTGACAGCTTTTAGTAATCTATTCTTGTGTTGGATTTCTGGGATGGTGATTATTATATGTCTGGGTGTATTTTTATTTTGGTTATGACTATTTGGAGTTCTATATGCTTCACTGATCCTGATGTCAGTTTCTGATCTCATGCTTGGGAAATTTTCAGCTATTACTTCTCTAAATATCCTCCTGACATCCTTCATGTTGTCTCCCTCTCTTTCATTAATCCCTATCATTCTTATGTTATTCTTCTTTGCATCATCTTGCAGTTGTTGAATTGTTGTTTCCTGATTCCTTGTTATTTTCAAAAGATCTTTCCTTTCCTGTTCACTAGCTGCAATCCTGTCTTCAAGGTCTGAAATTCTATCTTCACTTTCATTAAGGCGGTTTTTACAACTTTCAGTGGAGTTTTTTATTTCCTGTATATCTCTGTGCATCTGTATTATGTATTCTGTTTGTTTCTTATATTGCTCGTCTAGGGATTCTATCTTTTTGTTTAGTTCCTCCAAGTTTTTATCTGTGTTTTCTTTAGATATATTTAGAATCTCTTTCATTTCTTTTATCATTTCTTCTTTTATCTGGGAGATTATTTCGAGTTTGAATTTCTTTAAAGCTTCCTGGAGTTGCTTGTCAATTTCAGTAGCTATTGTGTCCGATATATGAGGTGGATGGGATATATTTTCTTCTATATACATTGCTCCTAGGGTTTCTTGAGATGGGCTGGAGGTTTGAGGTTGTAATTTGGTCTTTCGTTTTGTCATTTTCCTGTATTTCTGTGTTTCAAGTGTTATTTGAAAGCTTCCTCAGGATCTGTTGAAAATCCCCTTCTATGTTTGCAGCTACTGAGACTCTGCACCACGCTACCCCAAGCCATTGGGCCTACCGAACCAGTGGCCCTCCTCTGCCTGCTCAGAACTCTGCAGTTCCAGACAAGCTCGGCCTCAGGAACACTGTGCGCCCACCTGCCCCTTGGAAGCTCCACAGTTCTTCAATTGCAGCCGGGTTAGGGTACTCACCACAGGCCTCGGTGCCTCAGGAACCTGTGGTCCCTCCCTGCTTGCATACATATCCACAGTCCTCCTGACACACAGAGAGGCAGATGCAGGCAGCCCAGATCCGCCCAGCTCCTCCTCTGTACATCGATGGCTAGGCGTGGCCGCAAAACAGGCTGGGCTCTGCTGATAGTGTGGGCCCGCCCACCCGTCAGGAGCTCAGCAGTTCTCCAAGTGCAACAGGAATGGGGAGGCTGATGTGGAAGCCTCAAACCTACCTCTCCCCTTCACTGCACCTTGGACCCTGGGGGGACTCCAACAGTCTGGGTGGAGATATCCAGAGTCCTCCAGACACACAGAGAGGCCGGTGAGGGCACCCCAGATCTGCCCAGCTCCTCCTCTGCACACCGATGGCCAGGTGCGGCAGCACAACAGGCTGGGCTCAGCTGATAGTGTGGCTTTCTTCATATATTGTGTAGAAAAATATTCTTTAACGTATATGTGATGTGCAGGCATTTTCTCCCAAATTGTGGCTTATGTCTTAATTCTTTTAGTAATATTTAATAGTGTCACTTATCAATTATTACGTCTTAACAATAATGAATCTTCCATGTAACAAATATCATATATAACTCCTTTATTTTACACATTTTTGGTGTCATTCTTGAGCATCTTGTAGTTTTTAAATATAGTTGTTACCATTGTTTCATTAAATGTACTCCTATGTGTTTCAGTTTTTGGCATAATTACAAGTAGGAATGTTTTGTGATTTGTAACTAAAATTTTTAGAAAGTCTTATTTATTAGAACATGTGTACAGTACATATTGTTATATTACTTGCAGGGAGTTGGTGCATGTACATAACACATCTTAATTTCTTTATTCATCTCCTTTCCCACCCCTCCCTCGTACCCTTACTTCAGGACCTTTGCACTGAGCTAAATCCCCAGGCCTTTTGTTGTTGTGGTTGTTGTTTCGTTTGTGTTAGAACTTGTAATCCTCCTGACTCAGCTTCTCAAAGTGATGCAAATGTAGGCATGTACCATCACATTTGGCTCCATTCAAATTGTTAATTGCTAGTGTTAGTTTTTGTGTATTTGCATAATATTTTACCAGCTATCCAAGTCATTATTTCTAGGAGGTATTCTGTAGAAATTTTTAGATTTTCTACATAGATTTGAGACACTTTTAACGTACAAATTTCATACAATAAACCTCTCTCTTAAAGCACAGTATATTATTATATTTCGAGTGATGATTTATATTCCATTTTTATTTTACCCCATGAATGATGATATATTTTATTTTCTTTTCAATCCAAGGCAGCTCTTTATTTCCCTTGAAATTTTTTTTGAACTATGTGTTAGAGGAATGATCAATTTACAAATATTTGGAGCTTTTTCAACTACCTATTCACTATGTACTTTTACCACAATTCTCTTTTGGTCAAAGGATTTAAAATTGTGTTATTTATATTGTATTAGACACATTAAGTTTTGTTTTATGGCCCAGAGTGTGACCAATGTTGGTGAAGGTTCCATGTACACTTTAGGAGAAATTATATTCTGTAGTTAGCTGGAGTGTCCATAAATACAAAACTAGTCAGGTTCACTGATAATCTATATGGTTACACATTTTCTGCCTGCATATTGTTTCTATTACTCAGATTTACATGATGAGGTCTCCAGCTATAACTGCGAAATAAATACTTTTATATCTGCTAGACTTTGACTCACGAATTTTGAAGCTTTATGGTTAAATGCACACACATTAAGGGTTTTTAACTCTCTGGAGTAATTGATATATGTCATTATGGAATGTTTCTTTATCTATGATTATATTTCTTATTCCAAAGTCTGGTTTCTCTGATATTAATTTCCTAGTGCAGCCCTTTCTTTGGCAATATATGTGTGGTACAACTTTATTGATGTTTAAACTTTGATTTATATTTTTATATTTAAATCAAGGTTACTATACATAACACATAGCTTACTTTACATTCAATTTTACAACCTCTGCCTTTTAAATCATTTAAAGTTAGGTTGCTCTCAATAATGTTGTACTATAAGCTATTGCCTCCTTCATTGTTTTATATTTGCTCAGATCTTTTTTCCTCTTACTCTGCCTGTTGCAGTTTTAACTGGATTATTTTTATGAATCAATTTAATCTTTACCACTGATCTTTGATAATATTTTTTAAAGTTTAATAGTTTGGTAGCAATTATAATATTTATGTTACATGCATCTGAATCTTACCTTTCTATAGACTTTACCTACAACGTATCTTACAACATATTATGAATTTCTCCTTCCCTTTCTCTTTGAATATCATTATCCTATAGTTTACATTTGATATTTTATATGTTATATGCTATTACTTTTTTGCTTATTGATCTTTGAAAAAACTTAATTTTTTTATCTCAAAATTTTTTCACTCCTATTCCTCTTTTGCTCAAGACTCTGTTTGAAGTCTTCCTCTCTTGGAAAGAGTTTCTTCCCTCCCCACCTCAGCACTTTAGAGTCCTGGGTTGTGCTCCAGCATGTATAGCTTCTGATCAGTCTGTTGTAAATTCTATCCTGGTTGCTGTGGTATGGCTTTTCCTCCAGCATCTTTCAAGGACTTCTTTGCTTTTTTAGAAATAGTTTGAATTTGATAATTCTATTTGTGCTTTTTGGATATTGATCCTTCTTCTTTTTTTTTTCCTTTTACTTTTTTGATCTGTGATATGTTTTCTGTAATTAATTTTGTCAAATTTTAAGTCATTAGTCTTCATTCACGGGTGAATGTGCTCCATGTTTTTCCATTGCCTTTTAAATTGCCACTCCATGCATTTTAATGCTTGATATTATTCCCAAGTTTGAGTATCTATATTTTTCTAAAATCTATTTTTCTCTTAATTTTATAATTGCTAGTGACCTCTTCTCAGGTTCTTTGAATATTATTCAGTTGAGTCTGTGGTAAGCTGGATGAAGACATACCTCATATCTTTTTTGTAATCTCAAAGGTTTTTTTTTTGTTGTTGTTTTTTTTCCCCTTTTCTTTGCTTCTATACATTTAATGATTATCTTTATTCATGGAAACTGAATTGCATCAATAATTTTTAATTGTATGTTCTTTAATACTAAAATATGTGCCATACTTCTCTCTCTCTTTCTCTTTGTCTCTCTCTGATTCTGATCATGCAATCAGAATTCGTTTCTCATCACTTCATATACCTTGCATTGTGGTGATGCTGCTGTTGAAAGCTAAATAATCTGTGTAAGGTAATGACAAACACATGATTTAAAATGTGAAACTGGTTATGTTGGTTCATGCTTTTGAACACAATACAGGAGGATCCCTGGGTTTGAGGCCAACCTTGGCTATTGAGTTCAAGTTCAGCGTGAAATGCAAAACAAGACTGTCTTAAACCCGTGTCCATAGAATGTTTTGAAATCGTGTACCTTGTTTTTGGTACTGAGGATTGGACAACTCTTTTTTACTTATTTTTAAAATATTGAGACAGAGTCTTATTTAATTGCTCATTCCCAGGTCGAGCTCAAACTTGCGGCAGTCCTGAGTCAGCCTTCGGGAATGCTAGGTTTGCAGATGCCTGCCACCACATCAAGCCCATACTTTTCTTTGGTTTGGGATTGTAGTGTGGGCATTTGTGTTAATATACTGCAGATATTGGTTGGTCTTAAGATTTGTTGGTACTGTGGCTGCTTTTAGTGTATTACAGGGTTACATTCTCTTAGCAGAATAGATGCAGGCAGATTTATTAGAGTTAGATTATCTCAGCTTTCACTGATGCTGTGTTCAGTAATTTCCATACACTGTGTTCTAAAGTACTTGTTTTCCACAAATTTCTCATGCGTTACTCCCTTAATTTTATCTGATATTGGTTAGGTGGAAAGGAACTGTGCCTTCTCTTTCTCTGGGTAAAGGTCTCCCTTAGCCTTTAAACTCCTGTATCTCAAGTGTTTGCCTCCACAAATGCTTTTTCCCTGCTGCAACCTCAGTCCTGAGCCCAGCGTACATTCTCACTCCTTTCCCTCCAGAAATATCCTCCTGTTTTGGCCACAATACTGAAGCTTTCCTTATTCTTCTGAAAACTAAAGATTTATTTTTTTCTTTATTGGGGAAATAGATAATATGCGTTTTAGGGCACTTTTGATAGTTCTTGCTTTTATTGTCTCTATGCACTTCCAAAATTTTTTTCCATGAAATTTTTCTCCATCTTCCCTGTGAGAGCTTGCTTGATGAGATTTATGGAGAGAAAAATGACTTAAGTGCTTGCAAGGCCATCTACATTTTTGACCCCAAAGAGCTTTACAATCAGCATCTCAATGCTCTTTTAAGGGATTATAGAATTTGCTTTTGATATATCTTGTCATCTTATATAGCATCTGGTACCATTTTCCCCAGGTAGAAAAATGCTCTGGTTCTGTTTTTCACTGTCCGCAACTTTTTTTACCCAGCTTTTGGGTTATTTTGCTCAATTGTGATCTCTTAATCTGATGGTCTAAAGAAAATTTGTTATTCTGCAATTTGGTCAACTTTTTATATGCAGCAAGTATAAAGCTGGGCTTTGGGTGCCCAAAATGAAATTACGAGAGTCCTATTTACTTATTTTTTATTTACTGCTTTTAATCTCAGAATTTGGACCTGAGTGATTAATGAACATAGTAAGTAATGCTGAGATTTCATCATAGATACTGCCTGAATTTGAAAATTCACTCTTTCATCAAACAATGAAAAATACACTTACTCTAGACAAGATTGTATAAAAAGTAATGAAAAATAGAATAATGGCAAAATGTTTCTTAAATAAATTAAAACTAATTTTTTTTATTTTAAAATCAGACAGCTATGTATTTGTTTTTGTTCTCATTTTCACTTTCTGTCTCCTTAAAACACTAATTAGTAGTTTGGTTAGTGATAGGAATTAAAAATCTACCGTATCTGATTTCTTCTCCTTCTGACTTCTTGCTCTGAGGTGACAAAGACTGAAGCAACAGGATATGGTGAGGGAGGGCAGAATTAGCAGGGGAAAGCCCTCAGGAGATGGGGAGGGTGCCACGACAATGACTGAATCTGAAGGTTTATATGAAGCTCTTTAGGCCAGAGGACTTGAAGTGCAGGCCTTCAGGCTTGGTTGCTGCATTCCCAGGCTTTCTTTGCCTGCAGATTCCATCTGTTCTTTTGTAACTCTAACTCTCCCAGAGGCTTATCTCACCTTGCCATTAGTTTACTTAGTTTATTTAGTTTAGCCTTTGCCCTTCCTTGGTCCTGTTATTCTCTGTTCTCACCACTAATGTCTAGGGATAAACTTTGTGGCTCTCCAAGTATAAGACAGGTGAGGTACTGTAAAGGTGTTATGAGCAGTAAGATAAACAATGCTCCTCATCCCCTAATGACATCAGTTCCTAATCCCTGGAGCCTGAAATATTATCTTATTTTGGCAAAGAACTTTTGCAAAGATGATTAAGATACAGTGATTGAAAAGGGGAGATTATGCTCCATGGTTTGGGTTTGATCTAAGAGCAGTCATAGGTCCTTTCAAGAGAAAGTCAAAGAAATTTTTGCCACAGATAGGTTAGACAAAAGCAGTGTGACTTTGGAGAACATAACAAACTTACATAGATATCAGGCAAGGAATGCCTGCAGCCACAGAAAGCCGGGGTAGGCAAAGAGGAGTTTTCTTCCTGGGTTACTGTGGCCCTGACAATATGTTGACTTCAGCCAAGGAAACTTTCAGACTTCTGGCCTTAAGAGGTCTGAGAGAATAAGTTCATATTGTCATAAATGATAGTTTGGGGTAATCTGTTACAGTAGCCACAACAAAGCAATGCACTCAAAAATAATACACTTATGAAGTATGGGTCTGTTTTTTATTGGCTGTTTAACTGAAACACCTGCTTTATTCTTATTTCAATTTTTCAGTCTTACACCTGTACATACACGTGCATTTGCAAATACATGCTAGCATTCATATACACATGCTAGTTAAATAAGGGACTTATTTTCTTTCACATACATATCTGATAAACTTTTTTATCTGCATGTAAAAAATAATCTAAGTACATACAGTTATGAAAATTTAATACCATATTGTTTTTGCTTACTCAGAAAATAGTCTTCAGTTGGAAAAAACATCTTATAGCAAAAGGTGCATAAGTTAATGGATAACATATTCGTATGAAATGCACTCATAAGGTATTTCAGTAATTAGAAGTTAATATTCTAAATATATTTATTTCCTCTGACTCAATATGAAGAATTAAATATCTCTAGAAGAAATAATGAAGACTCTACTGATACATATGTTGATAATGAATTTTTGAGCTTGTAAGAAGACACAGTAAGTAGGAAAGTGGACTTTACCCTAGACTTCAAAGTTATAAATAGTCTTAGGTAATAATTCATATATGAGGATGTTTAAACTCTGGGGGGTTTGGGTGTTATTCCAGAGAAAAAGTAGATAAAGAAGAGAGTATAAAGATATGCTCTGTTATATAAACTAAAAGCAAAAGATGATGGTTCTATTGAGGGAAAAGAGCAATGATTAACCATAAGCAGTAGAACAAAGATACATAGTTTTCTAGAAGGCGAAAAGGAATATTTGAGGTATGAATTTAGAAATATAGGTAAAAAGTGATAAGTCCAATTAATCTGGTGAGTTAGATAAAGACAGAAGAGGTAGAAATCTTAAATCATTAACTTGGTTTTATGAGAAATGTCTTTATTTTTTAAAAAATTTATTACTGGGCAGCTGAAAGCCCTATATGAATTATTTTTTTCTATACTGATGCAGTGTACCAAGAAAATATCATCATGTCCATCAGCTTTTGAAGAGAAGCCAAAATGTATCTTTTAATGTTCGTATATACCTTGACAAGGTCATTGGGTTTAATCATAAATATTTATATGTAATAAGAGATTAAATATATCCTGTCTCATGTCTTGATGAAAGCTCTTCTCACCGCCTCTCCATCATTGCTGTGGCTCAGAGTTCTTACCCTGTCTTGGCTGGTCCATTATAAAAGCATAGTCCATGCCTTTTATTTCTAGTCTATCTGTTTCAATTTATTTCATTCCCCTGCAGGATTTCTTAGAAATATAGATCTGCTTTCTTAACTCACTAAGTGCTCTGATGATTTCTAATAGCTTCAATAAATATTTTTCATCTCCATTTTCAGTATGGACACAATTTGATTTTCCAGGGTCATTTTATACTGTGATCTCTCAATGATCCTTCGATTCCTGTACCTTTGACCTATTACCCATGATTTCCAAAATATTCTATATGCTATCGTATTTTAATCTTGTAAAAAGAGCCTTTATTTTGCTTTGTGTAATCTGTAGTGTCGAGTAGACTTTGGTTCCTGTTTTGCATTCAACACTGAATTTATTTCAGAGTGAGAAATTCTTATGGCTAATTCCTTAATGAATATTATAGTCTATATGAAAATTACTTCAGAAAAATTCCAGTTGTATAGTTTCATACACTCAGATGGCAGAAATCACCATAAGGATGATTTTAGGATTTTCATGTTTACGCATTGCACAGTCCGTATTTCCAATTAGTGTGGTACATTTTAAATACCTTTTGTATTTTTTTTTTGTTGTTGTTGTGGTTTTTTGATGCTGGGGATTGAACTCATGACCTTACACTTTCCAGGCAGATGCTTATGTCACTGAGCTAAATCTCCAGCCCCTGTATTTTGTATTTCAATGATAATTTGGTATAAACTATGATACCATAATAAGTCAAGACACAAAGAAGCAGAATTCAAATTGCTTCAATTTTCTATTCTTTGTTACCACTTGAGTTCATATTTAATAATTAATTTTGATATTATACCTATTGTTTTTTATTTTAATAGGGCATATTTTTGACACACTATAAATATATTCATTTTAGGAATTTGTACATATATACACATTTAAATTCTCTTTATTTCTCCTTCCCTGCCCTCCTTTTTTCTGCCTGAATCCTTAGCTCCTCTTCTTCTCTGTAAAAAGTCTACCTACCTGTTTTCTATTATCTTTTATTTGTTTTGAATTATTTATACATTGAGTTTCTCATATAAGAAAATTATGCTTATTTCATTAACTCAAGCAACATACATTTTTCTTCAAATGAAACAAATTTATCTTTCTTTATATCTGAGTAGTACCCTACTGTGTATATATATCACATTTCCGTTATTCATTTATTCGTTGATGGACATATAGGCCAGTTTCAAGATTTATGAATTGTATTGCTATAAACATGGGTATAGATGAATCAGTGAAATGTGATGTCTGTCTCTCTTTTGGAAAGATATCTTGAAGGGAATAGTTGGGTCACATGAAATGTCTAATTTTAGTTCTTTGAGCACTTTCCATGGTAATTTCCATGGAAGTGAAGAATGATGTGATTTTGATTTGAATTACATTTAATCTAGAAATCAGTTTTGGTAATATGGTCATTTTGATGATATTAGTCTGCTTATACAAATATAGGCTGTGTCTTTTCACTTTCTGATGTCCTCTTTGATTTCCCCTTACAGAGTACATTTGTGTTTACAGAGTAAATTTGTGTTTGTGGAGATGCTTCATGTCCTTGGTAAGCTAGTATGTAGGTTGTTTAATTTTTTGAAAATATTGTAAAAAGTATTGCTTGCTTGATTTCTTTCTCAGTCTTCAAGAACACTATTTAATTTTTGTGTATTGACTTTCTTTCCTGCCACTCTGCTGAATTTGTTCAGTAGCTCTACAAGATTTTGTTGGGATATTTTTTAGTTTTCTATGAATAAGATAATGTTATGTAAGAAAAAAAGGGCTATCTTTCTTTCTTCTACTATGTATCCTTTTGTTTCTTTAAAATGCCTCATAGTGCTGACTGGTTTCTAATATTGTTTAGTGGAGTGGTGAGATTTGGCAATCTTTTTTTGTTCCTGATTTTAGAGGAAAGATCTTTAGTTTCCTCCCATTTCTCATAAGCAGTCCCCATTAAGTTTAGATAAATATCTTCCATGATATTTTCTTCAGGGTTTTTGCCATAAATGGATGTGGGTTTTGTTTAAAAAAAAATACTGTATTTATTGAAATGAGCATGCATTTTTTTACATTTAATGGTTTACGTATGTTGAACTATCCTTGCTTTCTATGAATGATTTTAACTTGGTAACCTGGATGATCTTTGCGTTATTTTTTGCCAATATCTTATTGAGAATATTTATATTTAGGTTCATTAAAGAGACTGCTCCTTAGTTTTAAAAAAATTTAAGTTCTTTATGGTTTTTATATCAGGATAATGCCAGTGTCCAAGAATATATTTGGCAGTACTCCTATTATATTGATAAGTTTAAGATATACTGGCCTTAGAGCATTCCTAAACTGCTTATTGAATTCAGCAATGTATCCATCAGATCATCAGATCACTGACTTTTCTGAGTAGGTTAGTTTGTTAGTAATACTGCATTTTCATTGCCTGTTATTGGACTGTTCAGAGCTTTATGTCTTCTTGGTTGTTTTTTTTCCCTTGGTTCAGTTTTGGTAATTCACATATATCTAGATATTTATTTTTGTAGATTTTCTAATTTACTAGAGAAAAAGCTGTCAAAGTAATTATTTTAGATCCTCTATATTTTGGTGATGTTCCTTGTGATTAGCTCATTTAAGCATGTGATCTAATTACTTGGATTTTTAAATTTCTTTTGGTAAGTTTGGTGTGTGTGTCAGTTGTGTTTCTGATTTCTAATATTCTCTCTCTTGATCTCCCACCTACTCAGGTCACAGGTCACAAGTCTCAGGTCACAGGTCACAGGTCATAGGTCATGAGAAACTGATGCAGAGTCATTTGAACCTTCAATGTGAAAGAGATGAAGCTAGGATGTGGACGATATTTTAGAATGGGGATTTTAGTACATTGCCCAGGATGGTTTTGATTTCTTGAGTTCAAGATATACTCCTGACTGACACCTGCATAGCCAAAATTACTTGGCTCTACACTTCCAATTCCATTTTGATTTTTTTTAAATTCAGAAATGTGCTATCAATTGGATGTTTATCTGTGCCAAACATATAATTACATTTAAGAATTCTTGTAAGATGAAATCTTGAAAACAGAAATGCAATAATGCTGGTCATTATACTGATATTTCTATACGTAGGTATATATTTTTAAAAGATAAGTGTCAATGTAATTAAAATTACTAATATGTCATTTTTTTGCAATCATATATTTTATATCCTTTGTTTTACATAGTTTTACTAGGATGATTATATTTTTGTTGTTTAATAAAATGTTTCACTTTGGTAGTTTTTTTTTTTTTCACCACTTCAGTTTCACACAAATTAGTATTTGAAACAACTTTGCATTTATAGGAATACTTGTTCAGGCTTGAGGTTCATTTTTAGGTCCCAAATTTGGGTTTCTGGGCAATAGATCCTATGTGCAACATTTCATTATTAATTCAATTTTGTCTTTTATTGTTAGTGTGGGCATTTTGTTTCTCTATCTCTTCTAATTAAAAATATTTTCCAAATGCTTCATACTGTTTCATCATTTAGTTCTTTAAAATATTACAGTGCCACTCATTTCTACAGCTATTTGGACAATTCTTTCTTATAAAGTTCTGTGGGTTTTTTTGACCTGAAAAAGAAACAACAGTTTCCAGATTAAACAATCTAAATATAACAAAATATGCCTTCTATTTCTGAGGTATTAATGGTCCATTTTACATATTCTTTATTTGCAAAGATCAGTAATTACAATAAATAAATAAATATAATTTAAAGATATTCATTCATAAAATGTTTCTGTAACAACTGAGCTACAAATTTTGAATAAATTGTCCATTCATGAAAATGAGTAAGAAATAGCACTTAGGGGCAGAGGATGTCTGGATAGTAAATTCAGAGAACATAAAATTTGTAGTAAACAACCTGCACTTGGATCTAATATTTGTAATCTGAAAGTTTTTAAAGTGCACATTGAGACAATATAAACAAGGCAAAAGCAAGAAAGAAAAATCTAAGCATAAAATGTTATGAGAAACAGTATCACAGTCAGAAAAAAATTCACATTATAGAATTTTAATGTTATGCCTGCAGGGTTGCCACTGACATGCTTCACATCTAACCGAAGTCTAGTAAAAGAAGGGAGGACATACTTCTTTTCAAATATGCTTGTGCTTAATGAGATATTTTTCATAGTTTGGTACCCTGGTTCCACGGTAGTAGCTTATATTCCTTTTGAAGGAGATATAAATTACTGTGTCTCTGTGTTTTACCCAGAGTTACACTGAAAAATGTTTCCTGTTGTTCAAAGGAATTGTGAAACTGATATTCACCTCACAACTTATACTTGAATTTTTATTGCTTTAGACTTCTTATGTACTGTTCACTTAATTAGATGTCCTGCTCCTTACCCTGGGGCTACCAGAGCATCTATCTAGACACTTCAGAAACTACCTTAATGGCAAACTATAATGCTGCATAGAGGAATTATTCTTGGTTCCTTCTGGAATTGAAATCATGAGTGCATCTTGATTCTTTCAGCCAATGCAAATGAAGTTAATGGCATTTATGGCATTTATCTTTTTAGTATCAGTATCACAGAGTATCACAGAGACTAAGGCCACAGTACACATTTACAACACTTTATTTTATTTTATTTATTTTGGTCTCTCTCTCTTTTTTTCTACTTTCTACTTTGATTCCAGGAACAGAACTCAGGGCCTTGCACTTGACAGGCAGGTGCTACTCTACTGAGCTACATCCCAACCCAACAATATTTTATTTTGAATGATATAAATTTAAAATTTAATGACCTTCATCTTTTTTTGATAAATTTAAAAAGATGTTTGGTGAGTTTTCATGTGGTCTATGGTCTGTGGTCTCTTAAATTAAATCACAAGGTGTCTTATGCCATGCTAGCTTGTTAAGTTGCAAAGACAACGCGATTTCTACCAAACAAAGCAATCCAGAGGGCAATCGAGGAGCCAGGGGAGAAAGACCCAGAAACAAGAAATCCAGCTACCAGGGACTGGAACCTCTGAAACTATGAGCCAAAATTAATCCTCTACCCTTCAAGTTTTTGTGTCAGGTTTTTTTACCTTTGAGATGGAAATTTAACACAAGGCACAACTAAATATGTTACTAACTGTATCAAGCCTAAAAAATAATAATAGAGAAAAACAACAAGCTAAACAAAAGAATGTAGAAGACAAATCTTTATAGAGAAATATTACTATTTGTTGTATTACTTTTTTTTTTTTTTTGTCTTTTTCCTTTTTATTGGTATCAGGGATTGAACTCACAACTGCCTGCTTGCGAGGCAGGCACTTATGCCGCTGAGCTAAATCCCCAGCCCCTATTTGTTGATTCTTAAGAAAGTGAGGAGAGAAACAGGGTCTGTGAGAGTTCCTACCAGGAGCTGGTACAATGTTTATCATTTGCTTTTAGTTTGAAGTTATAATTACAAAGTTCTCTGTAATGTTTACCTACATTCTGAGTTGAAATTTTGACTTGGAAACATTTACAATCCTCAGCCAACTAACCAAACTTTTAAAAAGCATGTCCTTTGGCTCACTGACCATTTGCTTTCCTTTTAAATTCATGTTTATGAAATTCTACACATTAAATACTTCACTTTGAAATTTAAAGGCTATGTTTTTCTATGTTCTAAAATTCACATGTTGAAATCTTAACATATCCATGAAAAGTATCATGAAGTGAAAACTTTGATACTCAATTAGATACAATACCCTGTGTGTGAGATTATTGCCTATAAAACAGATTCCAGAAAACTTACCTACTTTTTCTGCCATGTAAGGACACAGAGGGAAGATGAACTTCCATGAAGTCAACCCTCACCAGACACAAAATTTACTGGCAAATACGTCTTGCACTGCTCAGCCTCCAGAACTTTTTGGAAGTATATTTATGTTTGTTAGTCAGCATGGTCTGCAGGAAACAAACCCAATTATCATGTGTAACTCAAATCTCCTCCTATTTACTCCAATTTCTATTTACACCCATTTCCCTTCCTAATTTATACCTGACTCTAGGTTTCCATTATTCACTAGTTGGATCCAAGCAGAAAATTAATTAGGCACTTATTTGTTTATTTTACTTGTATTAATGTACCATGGTACATTATGGTACATTACATGGTAATATTATGTGGTACATTGTATTAATGTACCATGTGTTGTAAAACTGACCCACTTTGGAAAACGCCATCTCATTCATGTTGTTTAACTTACAGCCTTTCAGATGATTGGAGTTCTCTTAATCTTATGAAATCTTTTGCTCTTCTGTCTCAAGCTCCACATTTCCATATGAATATGTTTCTAAATTCCTTATTATTATAGTGAAAACTATCATCTTAAACTTTTTGTGGAATAAAATAAAGGAACAAGAAATTTGGAATCATAAAAGTCTAAATTTATGTTTTTGCTCTATTTTACACTGATTAAGTCAACAAAGGTTGCTGATTAAATCACTGAGCAATGTTATTCTTTTTAGGAAGAGAAAAAGTAAAAACTGTTAACCTATATTTCATGTGGAAACTGAAGATTGAATAACTATAAAAATAAATGTGAAAGCAATTTTTATTCTAACCTTTACAAAAGTATTTCAATCAATGTTGTTTTCTTTTTATTTTTCTTGTTTCATGAAATGTCTTTTTTCTCAGTTTTTGCCTTATGAGAATTATATGCTTAACAATCACAGTTTGCTTTCAACTGTATGCTCAAATCTATCTTAACATTGGTGAATTTTAAGAAAAGTTGAATTTCCAAGAAGGATCCCCAAGTGGCTAATGGAATACAATACAGAATGGAGTCTAAAAGTATTTGATAGTCATGGTCATATATTTGCTCTGAAGTCCTGAAAGGATCATGTGATAAACTTTGCTGGCCTTTCCAGGATTATTCCCATCCCTTTAAGATACATAGACCAGAATCTCAGCTTGCTCCCCAGTCCTGACTAAAGAACTACAGTAGCTACACACATACATGACTGTCAGCCATTAAGGAAGGGACATGGTTACATTTTCACAAGTTGACTGGAGTGGGCCTGAACCTGTTCTCTATATAAGATCAATTCTCTTTGTTCTTTCAAAGTGCATTTCGTTTTGCACCAAAGCTGCACTTCTCTCGATTGGGAACTGCTTTTCTTTTTTTTAACGTAGTCTCCCTATTAATTCAAATTCTTTTCAGTCAATTTTTGTTGGCATATTAATTAGATTGCACTCAAATAAGTGTATCTGGGGAAGCTAAATTGAAAGCTTGTTTATAATAATGAGTCATATAACAAAACATATTTTCATTGAAACAATATGTGTAATTATTTTAACCAACACAGTTATAGAACATTCTGGATAGGTGTATAACAAATTTAACACTATCTCTTAGAGATGAGGAAACAGGTGTAATTATTTTTGCCATTTCTATATTTGCTGAATTTATGTACAGTGAGCATAGATTACTTAATACTACTTTTAGAAAACTAAAAATCAGCCAGCATAAAATAAAAAATAAACCTGTCCTTTGAATTTTAAAGAATTGTAGAATTTTTTAACTGTCCTAAAAGACATAAGTCTCTAAATGAAATCCTCCAAATGTGTCACAGTCAAAGAACTTGCATGTTTCACAAAAATTGTCTGGACTCGTGTCTATTTCTGTCCTCCGAGAGTACAAATAACCGGATGAAGAATGATAGATACATTGAGAAAATGGTGCAACCCTAGTAGCTGCTATAACATTTGTGATATCAATACTTGGTAAATAAGATGAAGATATTTTTCTGATTAGCAATTGGAGTTTAATTTTGTTCCATGAAATTAGATCACAGAAATTTCAAGCAGAACTTGATTATTTGAGCCAGCCTGGTGCTGTCGTTGTTCAAATAAACTATAAATGTGCAGGAAGAGCTACACCTTGACACTAGTTATATTCTGTCTGTGTGGCACAGTCTTATTTAATACGTTCAGTGTTGCAATAAATCTTATCACAGTTGAAGCTGCCTGTTGAGATTAACAAAGAAGAACCCTGAATAGCAAAAGCTATGAGTAACACAAACAAATTTTGGTCACTGTAGAATGTTATTGTTCAAACCTCCCCTCAGAAAAAGGTACCAAATATCAAAGAACATGAAATAGACACCTAGTACACTTAACAGGGAAGTGACCTTACTTTTAGGTACCCGTGTTTTTCTTCCTGAGTCAAAATTCATTGACAATTTGGGAAACTGAAATGGAAGTGAAAAAAGGAAATCAAATAATTACATATTCTACAAAATTATACACAGTTTTGACAGGTTTTTGTTTTGTTTTGTTTTGTTTTGGATACAGGGTCTCACAATGTAGTTCAGACTGCTCTTGAGCTCATTTTTTGCCCTGGATGATCTCAAACTTGTAATGATCCTCCTGCCTCAGCCTCCTGAATACTGTGATTACAGGTGTATATGATCATATCCAGCTTGTACAATTTTTGAAACACCAGTATATTCATAAGTTTTAGTTTTTGTTGTCAATTTTCCCTTGATGCTGACAGCTTGAGCAGAATTATATTATAACTATTCAAAACTTTAAAAAAGGAATATTGTATAAAGTATGGAAAAATAATATGATGTAGCTAGATTTTGCCTTCTAATGCACAATATATATACTCAAAATTTTAGATGTACTGAAGCAAATTCTAGGCTTCAAGGAGGTTTCATAAGTCCTTGGCTTCAATTTCCCTCATAATTCAAAAATATCTGTGTATTATTAGCTATCTTCATCAACATTAGACATCTTCATGAACATTTATAAGGAAACAAACTTAATGAAGTCTTTCCTTATGAATTTTTTCCCTCACAGGTGCTTTAGTGTTACTATAGGTTATAAAATTCCTAAAATATTTTACTTTTATATTATAAATTGAAATGGGTCTAGAAAGCATGTATACATAGAACATCTAAACAGAGGACTGCCTTTCCCCATATATAAGTTTACTTTTGTGTCTTTCATAAATGTTTAGCATGTTCTTCACTCTTTGAATATTTTCTTTGATTTATTTCTACTTTTAATACCTGTTTTGGCCTTCTAATTTTTCCATTCCCAACATTGTGTTTTCTAAGTAGTAACATTTGGTTATAGAAAGTATTTTGATTTTTGGATGCTAGTTTTGGTTTTTGCTATGTTGCTGAGTTCATAGACTTTAAGAATTATGTATTTGACTGGAAGTTTCAAGGAATATTAGAATATTTAAAGTATATTTTTCTTCTTTGCAAGTTATTTGGTATGTAATAGGTTATTTTTTTCTTTTAGATATCTAAAAATAGCATGGTTCGAAATCTTTGATTTATACTTTCACTAAGATTTTTTTCTGTTATCATCTTACCTCTTTTTGTGTCTTTTAAAAATATCTATTCAATTTAGAAAAATAGTTTGTGAAGTACAGAGTTTTCATGTTCTCTACACATACTTTCCACTATTATAAATATCAGATATTAGCATGATTTAAAAAGTAAAACTCTACCAACACTCCCAACCCCTCCTCACTAAATCTAGGTAGCTCACTGATTTACTCTATCTTCACAGATTTTTCTATTGTGGAATATTTTTATTGAAAAGAGACCATGCTGATAGCAACAATAAGTACCTTAAGATAGCCAAAGAAATGGATGAGCTATCATATGTATTAGAGTGAAACTAGAAACCAACATCATAAGGACACTTAGAGTACAGTAACTTTTCCCTGTCTCTTCTCTATTATCAGTCTTTTATTTCATACTTTATATATTATCTTTTTAATGTGATGAAAGAGATCATGAAGGTGGACAGCTGAAATGATTTCTATCGATAGATGCATTTAGAAAATTCTACATTTGCAGACAATCCTACAAGTCATCAAGAAATCTACAAGGACTTTTCTAGCATGGAAGCAGCCACAAAGGAGAATTTTAATAGCAAATGCTCATAGTTCCATAACATGTAGACAACTGTATGTTTTCTCACTTCTGTAGATAAAGCTGAATTTGAGGACCTTGATCTTTCCTACAGAGGTTAGATTTGTGAAATCTGGAAATCAAACTACTGGACTTTCAAAAAAAATCTATCTGGAAACATAAATTTTATGATCTGCATGCAATACTTGAGAAGACAGAGTGCTAAACTATAACAAAGATTTCAAAGTTGGTAGTTCTAAAAATGAAATCCTTAAAATGTTGAATTCTAATTTTAAGTCAATAAAAACACTGGGGTTGCTTTTCTTGGTTGGTTTAGGTCATCTTATGCTTGTAAGTGGCTATTTTCAGCTCTGAATTGTATCAAATCTGATAAAACAGATTAAAGGGTGACCTCATTGCTGGATGTGTTGGTCTCAAACCAATGAAGTATCAGCCAACATTTGACAGATCATAGGCATGCATACAACAGCAAAGATCACATTAATTATGCAAATTAATGCTATTGTTAGTCTTTTAAACTATTATTTTTCTTTTAACACAAAAGATGTTAATGTATGAGCTGTTTTTTCCTAAACCAAAACTTCACTATTCAGTTTTAATTGCAATGTTGCACTTTGCAATAAATAAGTGGGTTTTGGCTTGCAGTTTAGGAATAGTCTGTAAAAGTTTTGGCATCACTCTTCTAGATGTTTAGCCCTTTATCTGAAGAGTAGCTTTCAATAATTTCTTTTCAAATTGTGTAGGTTGTCTTACACTTGATTGATGGTTTCCTGCGTGGTGCAAAAGCTTTTTAATTTAATGGGATCCCATTTGTTGATTCTTGGTATTATTTCTTATGCAATCAAGATTTCATTCAGAAAGCTTACACCTACATCTACTTCTTGAAGGACCTTTACCTATATTGTCTCCCAGCAGACTGTTTGCATTCTGATTTGATAAAATTTGATTTTAGTTTTTCATTTGCTGAGAAATATTGGTCTAAATTCAACCTTTGGCACACAGATAACCAGTTTTCCAAGTACCCGTTGTTGAAGAGGCTTTGTTTCCTTCAGTGAAATAATCTGGCCTTTTCACCAGATAGTAGAACTAGATGTTCCTCGAATTGTTTGTATTTTTTCTTTCCTTCTTCTTTTTTTAATTTTATTTATTTATTTATTTAATCTGTTTTGTGCCGAGAATCAAACTCAGCACCTTGTGGTTGCTGGGCAGGTGCTTGTGGCACTGAGCTATACCCCTGGAGCTTGGAGTTGATTCTGTATCTTCTCTTCTTTTTTATTGATTCATAAATTGTTTGTTTGTTCTGCCAATATCAGATTATCACTATAGGTTTTCAGTATCACTTAGAATTTTTCTGATGTTTTTCCCTTACTTAGAGTGATATATTTGGAGATGAGAGCCATAGAGAAGAATATCAACTACATGATATCATATCAAGGTTATTTATCATAAACATGACATATCCCCTGACAGAAAACTTGATCCTTTTGCTCAGTTTTCCTAACATAAAGTGACTGATATTGTTTCATCATTTTTACTATGCTCTTTGAAGGAATTCACAATGTAAGCCTTCGGAGGGGGGGAGTTATGCTCATTTCATGGAAAAAACATGTATATAAATTAAGTTCTGCATAAGGATAACATTCTCTACAATTGTTTACTTAGTCATTATCATATATCGGTATAGATTTATATGTATAATTTCATATGTTGATTTTAATTAAAATGATTACAGCTTTCAGCATTGAGAATTCTTTCATTTGAGAAGTGACTTTTTGGAACAAATGGGACTTCCAATCCCAGCTTTTTGAGAAATCTCCAGACTGACCTCCACAATGGTTGTACCGGTCTACATTCCCACCAACAGTGCAGGAGAGTTCCTTTATCCCCACGGCCTCTCCAGCATTTGTTGTTGGTGGTTTTCTTGATTCTGGCCATTGTTTCAGAAGTGAGATGGAATCTCAGTGTGGTTTTAATTTGCATTTCCCTAATGAGTAATGATGATGAACATTTTTTTCATGTATTTATTTGTATTTCTTCATCTGAGAAGTGCGTATTCATCTCAGATGCCCATTTTGGATTGGATCTTTGAATTCTGGGGGTCTGATTTTTTTAAAAAAATTCTTTATATGTTTTAGACAGAAGTCCTTTGTCTGAGGGAGAGTTCACTAAGATTTTTTTTTCCCAGTTTGTGGGTTTTCTTTTCACTATGCTGGAGATTTCTTTTGACATGCAGAAATTTTTTAATAAGAGGTAATCCCAGTTATTGATTCTGGGAAGTATTTCCTGTGTAGTTTGAGTCCTGTTCATGATTTCTCTACCTATCCCATGTTTTCAAGGTTTTTCCCAATTTGTCTTCTAATAGATTTAGTGCTTTGGTTTTAATATTCAGATCTTTGATCCATTTAGACTTTAATTTAGTACATGGTGATAGGCATGGGTCTAGTTTTAGTTTTCAGCATATGGAGAGCCAGTATTTCCAACATCATTTATTAAAGAGACTGTCGTTCTTCCAGTGAACCTGTTTGGCCCCTTTATCAAAGATAAGGTGGTTGAGTGTGTTTGTAGTTGTGGTTGTAGCTTCTAATTTATTGCATTGATCTTCAGCTCTGTTTTGATTCCAGTACCATGTTGATTTTACTACTGTTGCTTTGTGGTATAACTTCAAGTCAGGGATTGTGATGCTTCCTGCCTTGTCTTTTGTTCAAGCTATTCTACTTTCAAGGCATATTCCCAGAAGAACTGAAAGCATCATACCACAGTGGTATATGTGCACCTATGTTTATGGCAGCACAATTTGTAATCGCCAGATCTTGGAAACAACCTAAGTGTCCATCAGCTGAGGAATGGATAAAAAAGTTGTGGTATTTTTATACAATGGAGTACTACTCAGCTATAAAGATGATCACATAGAGATATTTATAAATAAATGGGTGCAGCTTGAGACCATACTCATAAGTGAAATAAATCAAACTCACATGTATGAATACCTAATAGTTTACCTAGTGTAAGAAATGATAAAAATACATAAAAGTATGTGATATTCATGATTCCCTATTATGTGACTTTGAAACCTTATTAATTTTCAATGATTAATGGAATGGTTTTATTCCAGGCTGTTTGATATATTGTCTGTGATGGTATAAATAGCTATTTTGAAGAAAAAAAGACATCATAATAGCTAGTGCTTATTTAATATCATCTTGTTTTGAAGTCCCATCAAAATGTTGTTCTTCTGTCTCCACGAGTTTTATATTATTGTATCTTATTTGATTTTATTATATGTGATAGTATAAACACAATTTTTTATAGGCAAAGAGATAATATAGAAACCGTTGTTCATTTTCTGTTAGCTCATTCTAAATACCCTGTAATACTTGCATCATCTTGTATGGTTTCACACTTTCTTGATGTGTTTGATGCTATAGTATACAAAGTTATACTCAAATATTTCAAGGAAAGAGACACTAGGGAACTACTATTAAGTCGGGTTATCTTGTGGTGAAACACTACCTTACTTAAATTGTTTTGCTCACACCTGTATTGTTATGTTGTTATGTCCTTTTTTATTCCAATCTCCCTTTTTAAAAATTTATTTTTTTATTATTTTTTAATTAAGGGAATTTTTTTTAAATTAGCAGGATATATTATAGTAACTTTTTTTGATTTCCTATTAACTCGATTTGAAGCCCTATATTGCTCTTACCATCTGGTTTTGAATCATATTACTCAATTCTGTTTTGTTTGATAATATCAAGTTTGAGCTTATAGCAACTACTTTGAAGGCAATAAGATTCACTATGATGCGCATTCTGGTTTGACTATTATCTTCTTTTGAAGTCCTGTAATATCTCCAATGTTTATCTTTTATTGGTTTTGTTCTGTACTGTTTTGTTCAATTTTATTATACCTGATGATATAGGCATTTCTTTTAAGGTAGCAAGAGGCATTATGGTAACCATTGTTGATTACCTTGTATTGTTTTTACATCATGCACTACGTCCATTCTTTGTTTTGACTGACTGCTTTGTTTTATCACATTTGGTTTTATTCTCTTCCAAAAAAAAAAAAAAAGTAATAAGAACTGTGGGAGTAATAAAGCCCAAAATGTGTAAATGTTATTGTAAAAAAGAGAGGGAAAGAAAGTGCTCTAAAGGATACAACTGCAAGTATGTTTAGGTGTGTAAGACAGATGAACATATTACTAAGTTTTTGTTGGATCATTGAACACAACTTTTTGCAGTCTCACTGTTTGAATGCCTACTTTGTATGCTTTAATTTTGAACTTCAACAACTATTTCTAAGATGACAATAAGTAATCTATTAATTAGTGATTTCTTACTGTTTATTTTTTTGAAATTCTGTATTACTTGTACCCTTTTACTGTTTTGTTTTTTTTCCCCATTAAATAAAATTTTAAAAAAAGAGAATTGACTTTTTAAATTCCTTGTGATTCTTTTTAGTGTTAGACTTAGCTCATCCACTTTTAAAAAGCTTTCTCAGGCTGTAGTTTTACATTATAGCTGTTTTTCACTGTTACAGTTTACTTTTTCAAGAACTCTAATACTGGAAATATTACACTTGAATTTCTCTACTCTCAATATTACTTTTCTTTGTAATTCTATTCTACTTTCTGAGATCACTTTTTTTCCTTTTGCTATGTCATTTTCTTTCTGCTGTTTATTTTTCTTCTTTTGTGTAATGCCTACTATAAAATTATCACTTGAGTCTTTTATTTTGGCCTTCTAATTTTTTTACCTCTAAGGTTATTTTGTTTATATGTCATTGCTAAGTTTGTTCAAATCTTTTAAACGTTTATCTATTTTTACTTGTAATTTGTAACGTTTAATGTTTTAGTTTCATACAATAAAGACATGTTCAAATATATTTTTCTCTGAATTATTGATTTATAGTACATTGAGAAGATTAATTTCTTGTTAAGTAAAATGCTATTCCCTCAATTCTTGTAATTATTGTGAATGAAGATATTTTTTCTTATTTTTCACTTTTATTATTTTGATCTATTTCAAGTAATTCAATTTAGTGATATTGCCTTCTGTAGGTATACAAAGTTCAGATAATTTCTGTTTGTTTGTTTGTTTTGTCTAGGATATGGTTGTAGCTTTTGGTTTTATGTATTTGTTGTGTTTTTCAAGGCTATACTTTCAGGGATCATTTCTATGTATGTTGTGTTTTCCAGGACTGTGAAATTCTTCTTGTTAATTCTTGTTACCTGATGCCAAAGGTACCTCTCCCTTTACTTTTGGTCTTCTCCTACAGAATTTATGCATTTCATTGTATAACATTTAAATTCCATTGACTCTTGAATACTGTGGACTCTTATTTAGAACATACTGCCCCTTTTAAAGCAAGTATACTTTAAGATTTATTCTCTATGATGTGTATTTTATAACCTGTATAGAACACTTTTAATATTTGGAGGGTTGTGATTGACAACATTTTTGTGGTAGTTTCTGATCAATGCCAGACCAACTGACTATCTTTCATATCTGCCTTCCATTTGTTTGTTTACTTATTTATTTACCTATTCGCTTTGTTTGAGCTGTCCTTGATGGAACAAGTCTTCTGGCAGCATCAACCTGGAATGGAGCCATATGATTTTCTGCATCGACATTTAGGATTTTTCTGTTTTAAACAGTTAAAAAACAATTTGATTTATCGTCCTTATGTTATGCTAAGCTATAAGATTCAAGCAGATTTAATTTGCTCTTCTGTCACACGGCAACGTTCTGAGAGAACATCACCCTTCCTCCACACCCGGACTAGTCTAGCCGATGAGAAGGAGCCTCGGAGCCAGATGACCTCAGCAGCCCAGGGGGGTGTTGATCACTCCTCACCCTCACCCAGATAACCTCAGCAGCCCAGAGGACCATCAGCAACCTCTTCCACCACTTTCAGTACCTCAGTGGGCTGATAGGAGCCTTGGCAACCCCTCACCCCACCCCCAAGGAACTTGGCAAGCTGGCAGAGCACGTGTGAGTCCACAGAGTGAATACTGCGTGGGCTGGTGAGAATGCCAGCAAAATTCCACCACCGAGAAAATCCTACTGGGCCTGAAAGCTGTTCAGTGATGCAGTAGGGTCCTGGCTGGGGAGTATACCATAAAAAGGAGGATCTGGTGGCCTGGAACAGTCTGAATTTGCAGTAGCAATATGTGAGGTAAGGGTTGGTAAACATCAGTACTCCCAGGCTAGTCAGCCCTGGAAGAATACAAGATTCATACAAATGACCCACTGAAGGAATTAGAGAACTGGCTTTTTCCTTACACTATAGAACCCAGCAACTGGGCGAATGTCCGCCACACAGTAGGCTGTTTACATACACATAATGGACAATAGATACTAGTTGGATCGAAAAGACCAAACTATTAACCAATAGGTGGAAACAATACAACAAAAAAGCAAAATTCAAAGTATAATGCACAACCCATCTGGAACGAGTAGAGGAGACTGAAATAGAGGACACTGTAAGTCACACATCTGAAATTTCTGAAGAGATAGCAAGTAGAATAAAGAAATCCACGAGGCAATAGAGGAAATTGGATTACAAATAATTTCTCAAGTAAAGAAAGAAAATGAAAACATTAATGAAAGAGTTGCTGAGTATAGCTATAGATGACATAGACAAAGAAAGTATAAGAGCATGGGGAAATGATGGAAACTTTGATGGAACAATATAGGAAAGAAATAGAATGTATGAAATAAATTAAGAAAGATATCCAGGAAATTAAAAATTCCATTGAACGCATTTGAATGCAACTGAAAATAGACTTTCAGATCTTGAAGTTAGTTCACAGCCCACGATCATAAAAGGGAAGAACTCTTAAAAATAATAAGTAACCATGAAATGACAATTCAACACCTCCAATACCTATTTTGAAAATGTTTACTTGCAAAGACTGGAAAAACACAGAAAAAATGGACAGATTCCTAGAAATGTATGAAATAAAAATGACGAATCAAGATGATATAAAAATTTTGAGTAACCCCATATCAGCTACTGAAATTGAATGTAATTAAAAACTTACCAACAAAGAAGAGCCCAGCTCCCAATAGATTCATAACAGAATCCTATAAGAAATTTAGAGAAGGCTGAATGACAATACTTCTCAAATTCTTTAATGAAATCGAAAAGAAAACAATTCTCCCTAACTCATTCCTGGAGGCAAAAATTACACTGATAACAAAACCAGAAAAAGACCCAACCAAAAAGGAGAACTGTTGGCCAATCTTCCTAATGAACTTTGATTCAAAAATTCTCAATAAAATACTAGCAAATGCAATGCAGCAAATCATCAGGAAGATTATACACTATGACCAACTGGAATTCATTCTAGGAATGTAGGATTGCTCAACACACGCAAATCAATAAATGTAACACACCACTTGAACAGAGCCAAAGACAAAAATCACACGATTCTCTCAATGGATGCAGAAAAACTTTGGATAAAGTTCAACACTCATTCTTGATAAAAGAAATCCTACAGAAAATTGGAACAGATGGTCTTTACCTAAATCTGATAAAAGCCATATGTGACAAACAAAAGCCAACATCATACTAAATTGATGAAAGCAAAAAACTTTCTCTCTAAAAACATAAACAAGACGATGTCCACCACTACTATTCAGTACAGTTGGAAACATTAGCTAGAGCAATTAGACAAGAGAGAAATAAAAGGAATAAGGTAAGGTAAGAAGACATCAAACTATCATTATTTGGAGATAATACAATACTCTACATAGAAGACCCCAAAATCTCCATCAAAAGACTACTAGACTTACTAAGCAAATTCAGCAGCATAGCTGGATACAAAGTCAACACTAATAAGGCAAAACAAATCAATAAACTGTAACAAAACAAAACAGTGAGAACAATATTGGATTTTTAAAACAAAACAGAAGGAAATCCCCCTTATTCATCACACTATACACTATTGTCCTTCCTATACATGCTCAGATCACCAGCCCCAGGCTTCCAAGTCAAGAAACAACACACGCATTCAGTTGCCTTTGAACCTCACTTGCTAGTAAATCAACCTGTCCTCTGAACCAACCAGTTGCTTGCTAGGGAGTGGGGGGTCTGTTCTTTTTCTGTCTGTGTACTAGTAGGCTCAAGGTAGCACTTTTTAGCTTCTATCTTCCAGGGCCCTTATGGCGTGCCTGTGCCACTTACCAAAAAGCTCACTGGCTTCTTCTTCTTGATGAGTTCCTCTCAGACTCACTATGTAGAAGACTAAAACTACACCTATGTCTACAACCATGAAGTAACCTAAAGTTAAAATAGATTAAAGATCTAAATATTAAAATGGAAAAGCTAAATCTATTGGGAGGTAAGTTAGGTAGAAATCTTGAAGACTTAGGGTCAGGCAAAGAGTTCATGAACAAAATGCAAGTATTTCAAAGAATGAACAATTGAGATCTCATCCTATTAAAAAGCTTTTGCACATCAAAAGAAATCAAAGAGTGAAAACAAAACCCACAGAATGGGAAAAAATATCAGCCACCTGTCCCTCAGAGAAATGATTTATATCTAGAGCATATAAAGAATTGAAAAACATCGGGCACTCCAAATTCAAAGACCCAATCCAAAAATGGGCATCTAAAATAAATACACACTTTTCAAATGAAGAAATACTAATGACAAATAAATAGATGGAGAAATGTTCAACATCACTGGTCATTCGAGATTTGCAAATTAAAACAACATTCAGATGCCATCTCACTTGAGAAAGAATGATTGCCATCAAGAAATCAACCAATAACAAATGTCTGGGAACTGGGGGAAAAGGAACACTTTCCACTGTTGGTTGGAGTGTAGACTTGTGCAATTACTGTGGAAATCAGTGTGGAGATTCCTTTGTAGAGGTCCCATGCAATTCAGCAGTTCCCCTTCTGGATATTTTCCCAGAACTGAAAACATGATACCACAATGAAATATGTGCACCCATGGAATAGCAGCATAATTTGTAACACCTGAATCTTAGAAAGAGCCCAAATGTCCATCAATCACAAAATGGATAAAAAATGGGGTGGTATTTTTATGCAATGGAATATTACTCAGGTGTAAACAAGAATAACCTTGATGCTTTTATAGGTGAATATATGCAATTTGAGGCAATACTCATAAGAAAATACATCAAATTCACATGTATAAACATCATATTACCTTCCTAGTGTAAAAAAACCCTGAAAGAGTACTAAGTTCCAAAATGTAAAATAGATATTGTCAAAATGAAAGGGAAAGAGGGTACTCAAGAAAGAAAAACAGATAGAGAAAAGGAGAATAAAAATTAGGGAAAAAATATATATATTCTTGTATATGTATATAGGTACATATATGTATATGTGTGAAATATATATATATATATATATACAAGATAACTATACAACTAGTATTTGTAGGTTCATCAAAAAGAACAGTTTGTGTTTTCATTGTTTGATTGTTTGATCGTTTTTTCATGCCTAAATCTTATAATCTGAACAAATGATAATAGTGTGCTATATATTAACTAGTGTTAATTTCCTGCTATTTTTAAAAATTGTGTATTATTATTTTAATCCCTTTTAGTTTATTTTTAAGTAAAAAAGAATCCTTAGTATGTCAGTGAAGTATCTTATTTCATTCATTCTGTTTTCAAACATATACATTTTTCTCTGTTTTTATTTGTATGCTACTGGAATAGTTAATTTTCTTTTGTAATACTGGTAATGGAACCCAAGGCTTTTTGCATTGAGCTGCATTCCCAGTCTTTTTAAAATTATTTTTTCTTGATACAAAGTCTCATTAAGTCACTAAATTTCACAACTGAGCTTAAGCTTTCGGTCCTTCTGCCTCAGTTTCCTAGAGTGCCAGTATTACAGGCAAGTACAACCATACCCAGTGTGAAGGTTCCTTTTCACAATAAAAGAATAAAAAAAATTTATTATAAAAAGTGAAATGGTAATAAAATATAAAAGTATTCCATATTTATGATTATCAATTATATTTTATCATTAATGTTCTGTTTTTTGTGAACACATTATTATTTCATTTCTCTGAGATATTTAATATTTTAAATAAGGTGTCCTCATTCTGCATATTTCCTATTTAAAACATAATTATCTGCTTTTTTAAAGTGTGAAATCTATATTTATTCAAAAGGATGATTTATATGAAAGAAAATTATCTGTCTCTGGCCATTCACCTTATGCTTCTTTATTTCAAATTTCCATGTGTTGTAAAATGATCTGTGACTCATATTAGTGAAAAACTTAACTTAAAAAGATTATTTAATTACAAAGTATTTTAAGGGGGAGATTGTGAAGTACTGTGTACATGCACCAAGTCCCTACAGGACATGTGATCATCACATTCTACACATCTGGATTAAAGTAAATATATATATATATATATATATATATATATATATATATATATGGAAGAGGAGGAAGAGGGTAATGAAATTGAGAAATAGTAGCCACATGTACCAATCTCCCATGATGAATATAATTTTAAATACTACAAACATGCACCAATAAAAATAAATGAATTAAAAAGAAAGATTACATATTTTAGAATATTTGTTATGGAAACTTCATAATTTTAGCAAATTTACTTTTCAAATTAGAATTATACTTGCACATGTTAAGGTAGGCTTAAAGGAATGGTAAATGAGATATATTGATCTCTTTTTAATTGGCGATTCTAATAATCAGTTTACAAATCCATACTGTTGGTACTAGAGAAGCTTGAGGCTAGAAGCTCATTTATTAATGACTTTGTGCTTTAGTATTTAAAAAATATATATATAGATAATTTTCAGCTTATTTTGAGAATTAAAAACAACACGTTTAACTGTTGTGCTAATGTTTTACAAATACATACATAATTGGATTTCAGGTCAATCAGAAGATATTTAAAATTATTTTAGGAAAATCACTTGCTTCAGGATTTATTTGCACAAATCCCATAGCAGCATTTGCTTGGAAAAATAAACCTGTTAATCTAATAGGATGTTTTTAGTTTTACAGTGATAGATAATTGTTAGTGTAGTTAAGTGCAACTAAATGTAGTTTTAGCATAATTCTCAGTATAACTTTTTATTTATGAAATGCAAAATTTATTTCAGCAGAATTTGTTACATGTAAAGTTCTTGGCATGTAGGTGGAGACTTGTTTTGTTTAGACTTTTATTTCAGCAATCACATTTTTATAAGGCCCCTGCATGATATTACTATGATTTCTACACTAGAAATAATTTCAAATTAGCTAGCCCCTTGATCATGGCAGTTTTCGTGTGATTTTATTAATATGGAATTCCAGGGATTTCCAAAATTACTCATGTTTAAAAATTCCAAATATTTATTTTAAAATATGATTAAAATGAACAGAAGTTTTGCGAGAGAGAGAGAGAGAGAGAGAGAGAGACAGAGAGAGAGAGACAGAGAGAGAGAGACAGAGAAAGAGAGAGACAGAGAGAGAGAGACAGAGAAAGAGAGAGAGAGATTGTATCAGAAGAACTGCTCATTTCTTTATTTCTGTACCCCCAAAAGAGAATGTAGTTTTAGAAACACTTCTTTCAAGGTTCAAATTCACTAAAATGATGCTGGATTTGGGAAAATAAATGTGTTAGAGAGACAAGAACTTATAATCTTGAAAATGTTATGTCATGTGCACCAATGTTTAAAGCAGCACAATTCATAATAGCGAGATCTTGGAAACAACGTAAGTGCCCATCAACTGAGGAATGGATAAAAAAAAGATGTGGTATTTTTATATAATGGAGTACTACTCTGCTCTAAAGAAGGATCACATTGAGATATTTATAAGTAAATGAATGCAACTCGAGACCATACTCATAAGTGAAATAAATCAAACTCACATGTGTAAATAACTGTATAGTCTCACTAGTATAAGAAATGGTAAGCGTACATAAAATACAAAAAACTCATTAATTACAGTGAAAGGATAAGAATCTGCTTACAGAGGAAAATAATGTCTCAGGGAAAATGAGGAAAAAGAAAAAAGAAGAGAAAATAAAAAATGTCTAAAATTATATAAACACACTTAGGATAGCTAAGAGATTGTGCTACAAACTCTGTAAATACTTAGAACAAAATAGTTATCATTCATAGGATTGGAACAACTGTGCATATTATTGTACAGTGATCTGAGGAGCTTTTGAAGATCATTATGCAGAATAACAACCCTAGTCATGCTCCTACCACCTTTTTTTTTGAAGGCCAATATTGTCAGTGTTCTGGGCTCTTTGCTATTGTTGTTTATATGTCTTTTTTGTTTTGTGTTTTTCTAGGAATTTGTTTTGTGTGGTCTTCTTTTGTTTTTCCCTCTAATACAGAAAGGATAGGTATACATGTAGAGACCCATGCATGCATAGAACTTCTAAAAAGTTTATGAGAATTGATTATATAATGCACAATGAAGTGAACAGCTACTTTGAAAAAAAAGAGACACTAAGGTACCCAGTGCTGATTTCATAGAGCCATGTTGTGAAATCCAGCAATATTATTATTCTTTGCTAAGAGTGATTTTATTCTATTTTGTTTTGTTTAATTTCAAAATACATGAAGGTATGGACAGCTATTTTGAAGAGAATGAGAGACATGACGGCAGCCATTGTTGACTTTCTATTGTCTGGTGTTGAAGACCTAAAATGCCTTCATCATCTTGTTCTGATCAGTTTAATACTATTATGTTTTGTGTGAATTCATTGTATGTGAATATATGAACAATTATTTGGAAAAGAAACAAGAGACATAGGATAGACAGTGAGGATCCCTGGCTGTCTTCCTTTGAAATCTGTGTCTCTTACATTGTTATCTTATGATCTTTTTTTGTTCTATTTGGTTATGTTTAATTTTTCTCTCTTTAAAAATAAAGTTTAAAAAATGAATATTATGTCAAACATCATTTTTACTTTCTTGGAAGAACAGTGCAGATTAATTTTTTCAGTTAGTTGGATGTTTAAATAGTGTTTATTTTTTGTTTTTAAGAAACAGTTTACTACTTTATAAATACATGAGTAATATTGATCTAAATTCTTTGTTTTCATTTGGCAAAATTGTGGATAATTATAGCATAGAGAGTATATTAATAATAAAAATGAAGAAGTTACTGCAGGCTATTTCCTGAGTTTGGAAACTTAAGAGACATTAAACTGTTCCAGGTTCACCACTTCTTTCAATATCATTCATTATAGCAAAGTTTTAGTTTTTTAAAAAAAAGGAATGCTTATGTCTTTAAATATGCCTCAGTAGAAGCTTAAAAGGTGTTAACAAAAGACAAACTTAGACTATAATCTTTTCATAGTCAGAATGATTTGACATCTGTTTGTGACTTCTCAGTACCAGGTAATTCTTGTTCAAGAAGAAGCTGAGTTTTTGACATTGTAACTCAAGAAGTTGCTGCAACATTCTATAAATGCAAATTCTCAGAACTCACCCAAGAATTCCTCAATTAGAATAAGCCTTTAAGTAGAATCTGCAGATGATTCAAAGAAACATAAGAGTTTAAAAGACCTTGAATTTTAGAAGACAGTGATTTCTAGAAAAGACAGTCCATTAAATTTGATGTAAACTATGATCATTTGTTTTAGTTAACTATTACCTCTCTGATATGTACAAGATCATTTCAAATAAGAATCTTTCATAAAGCAAGCAGACATAAAATTAGTTGAATTTGAATCAATGAATAATGAAAAGACCATTTCTGAGTTAAAAAGATTTCTTTTTTATTCCAATTGTTTGGATAAGAAATGTATTACAGAAATGGTTTCAAACTATTAGGACTCTAGTAGAATATACTAGATTCTTAATATTTTCAAAACTTTTCCAGATAATTATAAATAAAACTAAGGCAATGCTTATTAAAACTAAGTTATCTATGAGTAAAGTAGCATTTCAATGTTCTTAGCATGCATTTCCTTTGAACATGATGAGTATATGCTGTAAGCTTTGAGGCAGTACTGAATTCCGATGCTTAAATAGAGTAAGAACAAAAGCAAAAATAAAAAGAGGAAAATATCTCATAAGAAGTGAGGAAATTTGGGCTCTATTTTTTTTTCTCACACCATTTGTGAAAATCGCTGTGGAGAGTGTCATAAATTCCTACAGATTGTCATTTCCTTGGGTTATTATTGTATGCAGTAAGTTAACTAGAGCTAATGTATTTCCGGGGCAGGCGGAGAAGACTGAGAAGTACAAAGCCTTTTATCAACAAGATGCATTTAAAGCACAAAATGTAAGAAACAGCCTGATTAGTGAGCGCTGATTATCCTCTGAAGCTGCTTTCTCGTGCAGTGCTGCCAACACACAGCCTAATAGGCAGCGCTGTCCCTGGAAAGCATCCCAAGACCTGTCACCAAGAAGCGCATTTCCTATCGGAAACGTCTGCTAAGCTCTGCATGAGTGGCGAATACACAAGATAATTGTACATAAACAGTAAAAGCAAAGAAAAAATATAACTTACAAGCACAAAGAATAACAAGGCATCATGAGGCAGCTTGTCACACAGGTGTATCAATGTGTGGGCCCAGGATGGGATTCACTTAGCCATTAACTAGGTGTACGTTATTCACACCATACTTCTCTGGGCATCAGTTATCTTATGAGAAACACCAAGCATGGTGTGATTGTTTCCCAATGCACATGAGCTTGTCTTAAAAAGCTTTACAAAAAGGCACATGTCTTACTCCAAACAATTAAAAGTCAAAGTCTCCAAAACTACAGACTTGGGCACAGGATTTTATTTATGAATTTTCCCAGGCAGCAAGTTTTATTTGCATATTTCCTTAGAAGGGTTTATTAATCATGCTGAGGTTTAGATCTTACCTTTCATTACATTAAGGGCTTATCACTAGCACCTTTGTTGCTATTGGTAAATAGTAGAATCTGGGGGAGGTGAAGTCTAGGGAAAGGAAATGAGATCACTGGGCTGTTCCCTTAAAAGGGTATGAAGGCGCTGGCCCCTTCCCTCTTCCTCTGCTTCCTGACAGCTCTGAGAGGAGCAGTCTCTTCTGCCAAGCCTCCTGAGGCCATGCCATGCTGCCTCATCACAGGTCTAAAGGGAACAGAGCTGAGCGGTGATGGAGGAACCATGAGCTAAGGTTAGATCTTTTCTTTAGAAAGGCATTCATTTCAAGTAATTGTCATAATGATGGAAAAACTGAGTAACACAGGCATTAAAAATGCTGAAATATACATAGCTATATACTTATTTTATATCACTTAACTATTTGTGCATTCATTTATTTATATACACTCAATTCTATCTCTACCATCTTTAATTTTCTATACTTTCCAAGAAAGTACATAGTTTGAATCTAGAATGATCTCCAAAATTCTCCTATGCTCAGGGGTAGGGCATTTGGAAGGTGGTGGGATCATGACACCATGCTCATCAGTGGATACATCCTCTATTGGGGTTCAGTGGCTGAGTGTGCAGTGGGAGATGGAGATGCTGAGGAGAGGAAAGCCACGGAGATTTTGACCTTGACAGGTGTATTCCCAGCCCGCCATCCTCCGTACTCACTCTGCTTCCTGACTGCCATGAATAAGCAGCTTTCCTCCCCCCTAGACCCTACCACCATATGTTTTTGCTTTAGAAGCAGTTGACTACAGATTGAAATTTCTAATAACTGTGAGCCCAAACAAAACTCTCCTCCCTTAATTTGTGAGTGTTAGAGTACTTTGTTTCAGCAATGAGGAAAATGATTAAGATGGAAGTTCTCTTTTTTTCTGGCTTTCTCTACCCTCATCTTTTCTTGACATAAAGGTCTTCTCTATAAGCTGAAGACCAAAACACTCCATGCAATTGATATTATTATTGTAACTATAAAGTTTTATAAATGAATATTTTCTGTCTTTACCTGTGTATAACTCCATGGCTACAAACCCAAGGAAAGTAAAATAAAAGAGACTTATATGATAAATGTAATAACTCAGGTTAATAACAAAGGTACAATAAAGAGGTTTTTGGATAATACTGGCTGTTATTATTTATTTACAACTACTTTAGTCCAAAGTGTTCCAACCAAACTGAATTTTAGTAAATCTACATGTGAAAACATTCCATGCGACTGGAGTCAGGTTGTGATTTACATATTAAAGTTTAATAGAATATATTAAAAATTTCATGTATAGCATGAGAAATTTTCTTAAGATAGCATGAGAAATTTTCTTAAGATTCCCTAATAAAGCAATTAACACATGATAGTTATAGCATTTCTTATAGAATAAGCGATGATAGGAAAATTTTTACACCAATATGGATCTTAGTTTTGAGTTCTATGTGACAAGAAGTTTTTAGAGGAGTCAGCGGGATTTAAATGGCTGAAAATGTATCAGTTAAATTAAAGTCTATCAGGTCCTCATTTGAAATCAAAATTGTGAACTAAGATTCTACTTTTTCTGATTGCGAGTACATCTTTTTTATGTTTTATTATTGAAAATTGGAAATAATGATACACTCAGTAGCAATGTACACACACAACTAAATTCTGGTAAAATATACTTCAAAACAATATGAGAGGTTGGAATGATGTAACATGGAAAAGACTGGTCGAGTTTTTATCATTGCTTACTAAAGTGCTATGCTTAATTAGTCCAAAGTAAGGCCAGAGGCTGTTTCAACTTGTAAAGTTGTCTTTTTTCATATTAATCTTTATATGTATAAAACTTAGCAGGGGTTTACTTAAATGGAATCATTTTCTGATATTTCAGAGTGGCCGTGTACATACTTTTGAAGAAAAAATGTTGCATTAAAAAGGAAAAAAATACAAATGAGAGACAGTAACAATAATAACAAGATGTTCTTCAGAGGGCGTTTTAGAAATATGAACATTATCTGGGAAATAATAATTATTCTGATTGAGTCAAATTTCTTTCCTCTTAATAGATTTTAATATTTAGCATCATTAATGATGTTTAATATTAATGCAATCTTTTGTTCTTTTCCAGAATTATATTTTGTCAAATTACCTATTCCAATGTCAGCTTCTCCATTTTGAATTATAATTTCTTCACAAGGTATGTGCTCTAACTTTTTTGATCTTTTCCTCAGAAATGTTGTTTTCGCCCTTCTCTTCTTTACAACACTTCTCAGCTTATCCTGTTTAATTTTTTCTTAACAGTCAAGCCTCTTTTGGACAACAAATATTTAAACCTTTTCTCTCATTTTCACTATTTATTCTTTATTTTTTTCATAGTATTTAACACTACTCAAAAGTCATATTAAAACTTTGTCTAAGTATTGTCTGTATCACTCTATGAAGAACCCTAAAAGCGGGAACATTGTTACCACTCCAATAATTACTACACAGCTTGTCTTAGTTACTTTTTACTCGTTGCTGAGACAAAATATCTGAAGCCCAAATTGGGAAAGGAAAGGTTATTGCTTACAGTTTTTGGAGATTTCAGTCCATACTCAGTTGGCTCCAAGGCAGGCGGGCATGGCTGGGCCGCAGTTCATGGCGGCTGCAAACAGTGAGGCGAAAACCAGCAAAAGAGCAAGACACACTTTCTTCCTGCCATTACATCACATCCTGGCTCCACCCCTATGTGGGTGGAGCACTGACACCATTAATCTAAGCACTAGACAATGAACCAATCACAAGTGCACAATGCAAACTCATGAGGCCTGCGGGCCACAGACATAAACCATGACACAGCTATACTCAGTACTTTGGAATTAATACTGGATGAAAGTCATAGCAATTCACCAGAGTGTCATCAAGGACACAAATTAAAGCTGAAAAGCTATTTAATTATCTGGAAAATTCTATTTGAATGTTAACATATTTCAGAAATGTGCTTTGAAATTCTCTGTGTTGTAGGATAGGTTAAGGGAGTCAGATAGTAGGAAAACTCTTACTAGAGTAAGCTTGTTACTTTAATAAACTCAATTTACCCACTCATCTCCAGAGATGTATGCTACGTTTTGGTGATTCTACTAGTTCCTGTGTACAGGGCAAGTAGGTCTCTAAGAAGTCATGTTGTACAGCAAAGGAAAAGCAGCTTGCATAAGCAGGAATTCCAAAGAGAGGCCAGACGATGTACTTGTAGGAATATGCAGAACAGGTATGTCAGGACAGGATTTCAAGGAGCAGTGGACACCCTGCCTCCATGTGCCAGTGTACATGTTAAAGACAATGTACACATTAAAGACAGGGATTTGTAGCATTCAGACATGATTTATGTTGAATTTTATTGTATTTTTTGGTGTATAATACTGAAAAGACTTTCCCACATGTTGTACAGTAAGATTGATCAAAGCATATTACAGTTAATCTAAAGGCAAAAAGAACAAAAAAGTAAATAGGCAAATAAGCATAAATGAAACAAACACAACCAGGTACACTGTGGTTTATAAAAATTAATAAGTGGTTTTGTATGAAGAACATTTTTTTAGAATATTTTTGGATTATTTTGTTGATAAATACAACTGAAGGAACAGCTCAAAAAGACAATAGTAATTCCATTTTGTAACAATCTGTCCCTTCAAAAGCTACATATTAATAGGGAGAAAGATCGGCCTAAGGGTTTTTTGCTTTGTTAAAAATTTTAGTTGTGATTATTTTCTTTTGGAAAGGAAAATAAAAATGGCAAATCTTGAAATGTAGGTCTTTCCAAAATAGATGTGAGGGGAAGAAACCTCTCCCTTTTCAGGGTACAGGAAGTAAATTAGAATTTTGTGCTAAGGATATCTTATAGGCATTTTTAACATATTTAAAAATCTGTTTTGATATCAGATTGATTTTACAAAACATCATTGGTATACTAAATCATGCTGATTCTAGAAGGAAAGAAAATTGCTCTTTAAAAATTGTTGATATAATTGATGAGATTCATGTGATAAAAATTTTTTATTTGCGCTAGAGAAAAGTTTAGCAGAGACAATAATTTATTTTTTTGCACCCTTTCTGGTAGAAGGCAGGTGTATTTGAGTATTCTAATCCAGTCTGGCAGGTTTCAATTTACTGGCAGATGTCAGTTCACTGACAAAACAAAGAATTTAAGAAAAACAAACAAAACAAAAAAAATCAACTAAGGAACTAAAACGACAAATTTTCCTTAAGTCATCACAGAGTTGAATCAATGTTATTGAAATACATTAGTGATAAGGATAGAAAATTATATTTTATTTAAGGATGAGTCAGACCTCAAATAATTTGTGCATCTCAAGACTAAATGTCTGAGGCTTAATAAACAAGTTTCCTGGTAATTCTGAGTTAATTCATGCTAGGATGTATAATCAGGAAGATGTGAGAAAGCAGTTTTTACTGCTGACATTTTCTGCTAGGTTACCTTCACCATCTAAGTGAAATCAGCCCAGATGGTATCCTCTCTTGAGTGTTGAGGTGCTACATAAAAGATAATCCTGACAATCGTAATTAGATCCTTTTCATTGATAAGAAGCTTTTAATCTGTACGTTTCCTCAGAGCTGCCTTCCCCTCTTTTTTAAGTGTAAAGAGCATTTTCTTTCTGTTTCTCACAGGATAAATAGTTCTAAACTTGATTTTTAAAATGCTCTGTGGTTGTTCCAAAGTCAATTGAAGGGTGCAGGTCAATTTTCTTGAGGTTCATTTTTCTTTTCCTCATTTGAAGTCTGTGCTAAGTTCACTTGCAGGGATTTACTGTGGGGTAAACCCAATAAAATTTGCCAGAAGTGAACTGGACTATACTATTAAATCCAAGAAAGGAAATTAAGATCACGAACAGTATCGATAATTTAATGAGAAGTTATTAATGTTATTTGAGAAGATTTAAATGAATGAAATCAATATTGATCTGAGAATATTGGGCTTTATTAAAGTTCTTACTGCTGTTATATCAGGGATTTTATTTTTACTATGTAAAAAACAATATGTATTAAACTTGTAGTACAAGTCATACCATGATTGTTTTTTATAATAAATGTATACTTCCTCACTACCAACCTATTATATAATCTTTCCAGTCATGATATTTTGTATTTAATTAACATTTACTTTTTTATTATATAGTTAATGAGCACAAAAGACTAGTTGATAGTCTAATAAGGTATTTTAGTTTAGCATTTAACTTAGAACTATTATAATAAAAGTATAAATTCTTCCTTGGTGAATAATTTATACTTTATAAATTGTAATTTCAGTCATGTGAAAGTTCTTTTATATTTCTTCACTAAACTCTCTCATACATTAAACTGTCTTATAAGTTGCACCCAAAGGAAGAAAGTGTATAATTGGTGGTTGATTGTCAAATTAAATTTTTCAATTTAATACATTTTCCTCTATTATTTTAAATTTTGCAGTATGTTAATTTATTATAGTACACAAATGATTAATTGAAAATTAACAAATTCCGACATTCTATGATGTATGAAAACTATAACACATTAACAGTAAAAAAGTTTTGCCACTTTGGGAAGCTATTGGCTGAATCCAGTATGTTCTCTTTCTCCTTTCGACATTTAAAGATCCTTAAGCTTTTCAGTGGTTACTCTCCACATCTATGTTTACATAATTCAACATGCATATAACTGTATTTTCTTTTTTCATACAATTGACAGCATTCTATACACAGTTTGAACAAAGAAAAACAGCATATTGTTTAATTTTAATTTATATTTATTAATATGGAAAACAATTTCCACTTTTATTTTTTATTAATGCACACTAGTTATACATAGTACTAGGTTTCATTTTGGCATCCTTGTATATGTACATGATATACTTTGATCATTTCCACACTCTCCTGCTTCCCCGACCATTCTTTTCTCACCTCCTTTTTGTTAAGTCTCTCTTCTATGTTCATGTTGTCTCTCTTGTGTGTGTCCTCTCTCTGTCTCTAGATTACACATGACAAAAAAATTTATTTGTAATTGCTTTTTTGAAAAATATCATTATAGCTTCTGCTTATTTTTACACCATCACTGATTTTCCTATTATTTGATAGATGTAGAAGTTCTGTATATATTATAAAAAGTTACTGTTTCTTTGTGAATGTCTGTAATTATGCTTCCAGTGTGGTTGATGTGCTTTTTTCTTTTACAGGGCCTCTTGATTGTTACGTATCTGAATTTTTCAATCTGTTAGCAGAAATTTAAAACATGTAATTTTAGTTCTGTATCCAAATCTTTGATGCATCTGAAATTAATCCAATGTAAAAAGTCAATCTTATTCCTATAATTTTTTCAAAAGAAAGACTACCAAGCTTTCCCCTGGGGATTTGAATTGCCACTTCTATCTAATCCAAATGATGAAGGCCTTTTATTCTCTTTTTGCTCTTTCTATCATGTTGTTATGACTATTTTTATTCATATACTATGATCTAGAGCTAATCTTTGGAGTCTTTCAGCAGAGCTCCAGTGAAATTTTGATTTCTAAGGGGCCAGTGATCCCTTAAGGGTTTGATGGGCGTGCAGTCTGAGATGAAGAAAACCAGTCTTTCTTCCTCTTTGCTATATTTTGGGAGAGAGCCTATTTCAAGGATATCTGGGATAAGGTAAGAGATGTGGAAGTAAGAAACAGAGTGGGGAATGTGTTTGTAAGTGGATTTGGGAGTTTCCACCCCCAGTAGAAAGAGATTGGGCAAAAGTGTAAACAATTGTCTTTAAAAAGACGGTGAGAATCTAAAAGCACATATTGTTTCCCATGAAATTTGTAAGATAAATTACTAGATGAAGTCAAAAGCAGGGCCATTTTATTCCAACTTTTCCAGAAGTCCTGATTTGTCATAGGATAATTCACCTTGCTGATAGTTTGGAGTAACTCCCTAGGATTCCTCCCAGGACGTAGACAAGCAGTAAACACAAAGTCTAAGCAGGCAGTGATTCTTTTATCAAATTCTACACTTAATAAAAGTAGATTTGTTTCAGAAAACTTGTTTAATTTTTTCCTCCATTGTTGCAGCTTCCTCCCTAGTCTTAGAAAAATAATGAGACACAAAGCATGACATCTGTGAAGTTGAAATGGACATTTAGCTGAAGTTAATTTGATGTCTTAGTGTTTCCTAGCTAGAGGGCATAAATTAAGAATCAGTATCCTTAATTTCATCACCTGCTTGGTAATAAAATACTCATTTTAAAGAAGTTTGAACTGGGGGCTGGGGATTTCGCTCAGCAGCGTAAGTACCTGCCTTGCAAGCAGACGGTTGTGAGTTCGATCCCCGGTACCCATAAAAAAAAAGAAAAAAGGAAAAAAAAAAAAAAAAAAGAAGTTTTAATTGAAGTATGCAAAAAAGGAAGTTCGATATATTTTGAAATTTCTTTTTAAAAAATTAGTAAAGAACTCTAATAGCAAAATAATGGATGAACATTTTTTGATAACTTAAAAGTTTGATATTGGAGTTGAGAACTTAATTGTACTCTTTTTACCAACATTTTACATTTGGAATTTTTCTTCGTAAAATTCTCCTTCAAATTTATAATTTAAAAAGTTCTCAGATCCAAAAATAGCACACCAAATAAGATACAAATATATAGATGATCCTTTCCAAGGGGAGGTATTACAGTATTGTTCAATTTTCAAGCGTAAGAAAAACGTGCATTGAAATGCTCTCTCTGCTTAGCCTCAGGGGAATCACTGCTTTGTGTCTTAAGATCTGTCTGCATAGCCACGCAGACGTGCAGACATTAGGCTGTGCTTTTTTGGCGACACTGCCTGATATGTGAGCTAGAAAACATAGGGATGTCTTTGTGTGATGCTTTTCAAATTGATCTAAAGTTTTGAAATAGTTCAGCTTCTAAACTATCTTCTTTAGTTCAAGACTAAAGAAAATTTTCTTTTATTGCTATAGATGAACGGCGAAGAAGTTTAAAGTCAAATAGAGAGTTTCCAAGAGCTTAACAAAAGTTAAAATCTTGTGTGCTTTCTATAATCACCACTTTTAGATGTGTTTTATTTTCATTTTCTTTGAAGAAGCAAGAAATGAATTGTGCAAAGATTTATGCCATTTAATGTCACAGTTGATTACCAACGGAAATTGGAAGAATGCAATTTTTATTACTTTATGTAAAAGAAAGCTATATTTCAGAATGAAATGAGATTGGTTAGATGGACAGATTTAATTTTTAAGAATGTATGTTATCTTGAAGGATATATTTGTATAAATTGAGAAAGTTAATTCTAAATTATTTGAATTACGTGATTCATCTGACCTGGTAATAGTCATATTTTATTGTAAATATAACATTAAACAAGCTTTTCTTGTATTATGTTTCTGATTTTTATGTTTGTTATGATGTCCTAAATATTAAAAAGTACATAAGATACTGTAATGTTTATTAATATAGTGAATTAAGTATCTATTATTTGGCATTTGTTGTTCACATTCCATAATGTCCAGCATAATAGACATTAAATGTTTATTAACCTCCTATAAATTATACTCATTTATTAATGCTGATGAATGTATACACATTCTTTTATCTTTCATAGAGCGATTGTCTTATGAAGTTAATTATTCTCATGTTAATAGCAGACTTCTTGTGACTGTTATCTCAAAAAAATTTTTAAAAAATGCACATATGTCCTATTTTTCCTTCTCTATTTCCTCCAGATCATATAACAACTTTAAGTATTTTCAAGTGTTTAGTATGAACTAGACACACTGCAAATATTACACATGAGCTTGATTTACAAAAGAGTTTATATAGTATGAGGAAGGAGTTGTTGAATTATTTGATGTTCCTTAAATATCATATAATTTTGTATATAATTGCTTGTTTTAAATATATTTATATATTTAGACCACTTGACAAACTGTTCTTCATCATTCCAAATCAATTACATGGTGATTAAATATCAATCTTTCTTTTTTCTAAAGTAGCCTATGAGTTTCACTGATTGGATAATGTAGTTACATTTCCTAGCAAGCACATACCATCTCTCTAGCCAGGTATAAAATATGTTTTTCTTTCTTTCTTTCTTTCTTTCTTTCTTTCTTTCTTTCTTTCTTTCTCTTTCTTTCTTTCTTTCTTTCTTTCTTTCTTTCTTTCTTTCTTCCTTCCTTCCTTCCTTCCTTCCTTCCTTCTTTCCTTCCTTTCTTTTGTAAATTGGATGATACATGTGTCATCTGATTGCTCTAATTCACAATAAAATAGGCTGCTTTAATATTGTACAATTTCCACATTATTAAAATAACGTGCTTATTTAAAATGCACTTATTTAATTGGAAAATAAAGAAAATATAAAATCAAATATCTAGATTTCACATACAGAAAGGATACATATAGTAACTTAACCAGGAATTAATTTAATTTTCTCCTGTAACACAAAGAACATCAGGGCTGAGAAATATGTAGCCATGATTTGATTTCCAAAAAATAGTTTTATCATCCTTTTCCAACATCCTTACAAGAATACTGCTACCTACAATGCTACAAACACGTCTGAGGTACAGAGGGGCAGAAGGAAGGGAAAAAAAATGAAAAACAAAAGTAGACTTGTGCTAGCTATATGGTACTTTTTAGCTTCATTGTTGTTGGGAATTTGTTTTAAAATATCAACTGCTTGTTGAAAGTGTTATTAAATGGACCAAAGCATATATATATATATATATATATATATATATATATATATAACATATGGATCTGTTTCACAGATTAAACTGCATGGAATTTAGAAAGTTGAGTAATTATTACTTGGACATCAATCTCCCGAAAGATGTTGGAGTCCAATTAGAAAGAAAAGCACTGAAAATGATTGTACAATAGGTATCTTGAACTGCCTATTATACATACATTTGCTAAGCAAACAATTTAGTTTTAATTTTTCCAGTGTATATACTTCACATTAGTTTTCACACATATTTTCTTTATATACATGCTTTCAATTATACATTTCATGTATATAATGTAATGGTCTCAAAAGTACACATAGGTGTGATTAAACATATAGCCAGTGTTTAAATTATTAAAACTCTACTATAGTAAAAGACAGAGTGTCATTAATCCTCCTCATGACACCACCTTTACTTCAAACACACTTACCTCATCATTGTTGCAACTTTCTCAAGCAGTTCTGCAAGTTCTCCTCCCTGTGTGTCTTAATTTGCACTGCCATGGTTGCCTTGATAGTCTGAATCCGTTCAAAACCTTTCACGGTCATTTAAAATTGGAGGAAGATGCAGAAGTCTCATAGCGCAGATCCAGTGATTAAGGGGAATAAGGACACACTATGAAGTTTTAAGAAGCCTGGCTTTCTAATGGATGCCACCTCGCAACACACATGGTAATTTTTGGCCATACTTATAGAGAAAGGGGACGTTTAGAACTGTTTCATAAGGTGACAAACAATGTTACAAATGTATTTAAAGCTATGAGAAATATTTTCAGGAAGATTAGTGTCATTTACCTTTGACTGTAATAATTTTTTAAATTAGGTATTCATTATATATTTTCACCAGCCCTTTTACATCTCAGTTACTAGAATATGTTTAACACATGAACAGAAATATTCAATTGCAGGCATTAAGTTTAATCAGATAAAGTCAATTCATTTTTAAAAATATTTCTAGAAACCAAAAATATGTACTGAGGTTTAATTATTAGAACATAAAGTAGCACACTGACACCAGAGAATCCTCAACTTCACTGCTGGTATTGCAAACATAGGTTATGTACATAGAGCAAAGTGTAAGCCCAATGAATGTAAAATCTAAAGGAAAAGAGACACTTATTTAGACCAAATCTTTTCTCAAGTAGGAGATTGAAACACAGGGAAATAAAACTACATGTCCAATTCACAATTCCAGTTAATAACAGATCATTAGAACAAGGGCATAGTTACGCATTTAGATCCAGATATGATAGGCAAATGAGTAGTATTTGACTTTTTCTAATATTCTGTTACATATTTCAGGCTTTTAAAAATGGCAATTACTGATGTAGCACAGTCAGATCAGGAAAATTTGCACATTAAAATCAAAATGATATCAGAAATTCAAGAGTATTTTATCTTGTAGTGTTACAACCTAGATTAAAAGAAGTTTCTAAAAATAAAACTATACAAATGTAAGGTAATTCAATGAATACTTCCCCCTTTTAACCTTTTGAGGAAATTATGGCTCTAATTTGGTTGTCATGGAAAGAATTCTGTAAAAGACAGCAGCTTTGCTCTCTCTTTTTAAAAATTATTGGTAAGCATCAAACTAAAGAAATTATTGTCTGCTGGGAAATACATCTTTGTAACAATGCAGTTCAGTACTTCAATTTTCTGTATTAGCTTACAACTCAGAATGGAAGACCTTACAAGCATTTACTTCTGATTAGTCCCCAATGTCACACACGGAACAGAAATAATAAAACCAGAAAAAGTATAAAGCAACAACAGTAAACGGAACAAAGTTGTCTGAAAACAATGGCAAGTTCTACAAGAAAAATCTACAGCTTCATTCTGGAAGAAAGCTTGAGGAAACTTGGAAGGAGAGGCCACTGAGACCCCCGGGATCCCTGCCTGCTCAATTCTAGGAAGGATTTGGGTTTCTATGTGGGAGTTTATTACACATATAAGGTAGGAAAAGGTGTTGAAAACAGAGGATTGGCTGAAGTTTAATGATGAAAATAGCCGTACCTTTGGGTACACTACACATGGGAAAAACACAGTGCAGGCTGGCGTTTAGCCCCAGGGTGAAAATGAAGAACTGAGCAAGCCTGTGGGAGCTGCCGTTGCTCTCAGCACAGCATTTGAGAAACCACAGCAGTAGACAGCGAGCCTAAACTCCCTGTAAATGGAAGAATCGGCCACTGTTATTTATCAAGTTAACTATCAGCTTGCTACCTAGAAAATAAATAGATATTTTTTTACAGATCCAACAGGAGAGACTCACAGTAGCAAGTGAGTAAAAAAGAAAGTGAGTAAAAAGCAACCGAGCAAAGAAAACAAATAAAAACCCATTTGTGGGTTAACTAGAGATAATTTAAGAAAGATAAAAATAAAATATGCAATTCATTATTTGGACTTTACAAGATATTGCCATTGATTAATGAAAATATAATCTTACTCACTTTGGCAGCACATGTGCTAAAAATAAAAATGTGATGATCCTGTGGAAAAAAAATTGGAAAAATGGTACTAGAGATTAAAGATACGATTGCTTAATTGAAGAAATATATACAAATGCTTGCATATAATACTAACATTTCTAGAATGTATAGCAAAGAATAAAGATACAAAAAGAAAAACCTCAGCAGAAAAAGAAAATAACGAAACTATAACTAACCCATATAAGTATTCTAATATTCTAGTAAGAAGAATTTCAGAATGCAAAAACATAAAACGTAGGGAGGAAGTTAAGGAAAAAATGATGGAAAGAAAATTTCATTGCTAAAACTAAAGGTGGAACTTTAGGTTGATAGTGTTCATTCAATGTGGGGGAAATAGATTTTAAAACTGTTACCTGGATATGTTCCAGTAAAATTTCAGCACCAAAAAAGATAGAAGGAAAAATAAGCAAAACATGTATTTGTACAAAAATGGTAGAGGCCTGTTTTCCTGCTCATCCTTGGTAAATACAACTTTTATTATTGAAAAATGCACAAACTATAATCTAAGGAGAACCCTGAATGTGTTCAGATCATGGAAGATGAGCTGTTTGTGGATGTTATTGCTACAGAGAATGACTGTAGTGTAAACTGTACCGAAAGTTAGACTCAGAGGTTTTTTCTGGCACCTTATGTGGCAAAAACGATTGTTCAGGTTGATGCATTCCTCACCTGGATCAATTTAGTGCTCTGTCCTGACAAAGTCAGGCCACTCCTCAGCATTAGAGGGAAGATGGATTTGGAAATTTCCACTCTCCTTCTCCACCAGGCCTGAGATTTATTTTGCCTACAGCTGCCAAGGAAGGTAAGCAGAGGCAGACAATTAGAAAGTTGCACTTTCTAATTGTCTGAGACCCCCGGGATCCCTGCCTGCTCAATTCTAGGAAGGATTTGGGTTTCTATGTGGTAGTTTATTACACATATAAGGTAGGAAAAGGTGTTGAAAACAGAGGATTGGTTGAAAGAGGCTTCCTGTTTTGAGAAGCCTTTTTGCTCTTTTGAACTGGAGACTTCTTTTGCCCAGAAGCATGGGAGCTGGTGGAAAGGTGAAGGGAAGATGATCCTATCTCACTGCTTTCTTTTTAGTGAGTTACTTGGCCTCTCAGGAATAATAAGTATAAGTCAATTACAGCAGCAGTTTGACAAAACTCTCTATCTACAATAAAATCTTCAACCAGTTAGTAATATAAGGGCATTACTGCAACTTGAAAAGGAGAATCAACAATAAGTCTACAAGTATTGTACTTAAATGGTGACAAGTTCAACTACTTTCTGCAGGCAAGGACAAAAACAAGGGTGCCTGTCTTCAATGCTCCTATGTCACATTGTACTAGAAATTCCAGCGATAATAGTAAAGTCTTACAGATCTTTATGAATGAATAAATCTCTATTTATAGCTATTAATTGTTTACAAGGAAAATCTTACAGCATCTGCAAACAACTCATAGTAGGAATAAGTGAGTTTCATAAGGCTACAGTACAGGATGAAAAATAAACACAAATTTCAAATGCATTTCTATACATTATTCAAGAGGAAATAAATCAAAAATGTAATACCACTCAGAATCTTTCCAAATAAGTTAATATTTATGTATATATTTAGCAAAACATAAAGTTTATACACAGCGATTTATAATATTCTAATTAAAGAAAGCAAGGACCCAAATGAAGAGAAAGGTAGATGGTGTTTATGAATTAAAAGAATGAACAGTTAACAGATGTCAGTTAAATACTAATGGTTCTAGATTTGAGGCAAATCTCTTCTAAATCCTAGAAAGTGTTTTTGTATATAAATACAAATTTATTTTAAAATTTATATGGAAGGTTAAACACTCTGGAATAGCTAAAACAATCTTGCCTTGAAGGCTAAAGGGGGAAGTATAAACGTGTGTATGATGGTATGTAATTAAAACTGCATGTTATTGGTGGAAAGATACTCACATGGATCAGTGGAGCAGACTAGAAGTCCATAAATTGACTACAATAATATACAAAAATGACTAAGGTGAGAAGTAGCTCAATTGAAGATTGCCTCTTCAACAAATGATCCTAGAACAGCCACTATCTCTAGGCTAAAATAAACCTTGACTTAAACATCACAACTTACACAAATATTAACTCAAGGTTAAACACCAATTCAAATATGAAACACTAAAACTATACAATGTTTAAAAATAGTAGGAAGTCTTTGATCTGTGACTACACAAAGAACTCTTAGATTTTAAAATAAAAGCATAATCTATAAAATAAAATGACTGAAGAAATAAACCTCATAATGTTAAAAGAACATTTAATATTCAGAATGGGAAATTATATTTGCAAATATTTATCAGAAATGTTATCTAGGATTACGAATACACAAATTTTTTGGAACACAACATTAAAATGGACAAAAGACATAAATAGATCTATTATCAGCTATGACAAATAAGAGTCAATATGTGAAAAAATGGTATACATCATCCAGTCATTATGAAAATGTAAATTAAAAACACAATGGCATACCTGTTAGGATGGCTTAAGTATAAAGCGATAAAGATGTGGGTTATGCATTTTTTTCTGGTGGGAGCATAAAATGATGCAGCTAATCCTGGAAACAGTTGGTTAATTGTGGAAGAAATAAACATAGCTACTAAATGACCCAGCACTTGTATATTTGGGCATCTATCCTAGAAAAACAAAAAGCTATATTAACACACACACACATCTGTGTATAAAAATTAAAAATGGCTTTACACTTAATTTGTACAAACTGAATCCATCTATATCTCCTTTGAGAAGTAAAAGGTAATAGCTTTTTCTGTCCTACATTCATATCCTGGAATACCAATCAACAAGGTGAAGGAACAATGTCTCTATTAAAAACAAACAAGCAAAAAAACCAACCATTGGGTAAATCTTCATGGAATTATACTAGATAAACTATCCTGTTACCTAAGGTTTCATATTGTATGCTCCTATTTATAAAAATTTTAAAGATGATAAAATTTTAGACATATAGAGCACACTACTAGGGCCCAGTAACTGGAGACAGACGAATGAGACCTAGGAGTGTACTCGTGGCTTTTGAAGACTACTCTTATCCTGACCGTAGTGCTGCAAACAGTAAGCTACAGGGTGATACAGCTGTGTAAAAATTCACATAGGAGTATAAGCAAAGTGGATTAATCTGAACAAGGTTAATTGAGTGTAGCAATGTTTATAACTGATTTAGATATTACACTGTAACTTGGAAATACTATTGTTGAGAAAACTCGATAAAGGTACAATGGTTTTTCTGATTCATTTCTTAGAACTTTTAGTGGAAAACAGGAGACATCACCAGATCTCTCAGATAAAAATTTTAAATAATTTTACCTACATGAATGAACATATATGTTTATCTCCTTATATCTCAATCAGAGAAAGATATCTGGTGACAATGCAATCACAAAAGAGTGACAAAAACAGCAGAAGGAAATTAGTCTAATGAAAAGCTTTGCAACATGTCAAAGAAGCTCTTAATCCAGATCAAAAATTGAAACCTCTGAGGAAATGTTTCAGAAGAAACAAATGGACTTCCTGCATGAGAAATCTGGTGTTTTTAACTAGATAAACATGAAGTGAATAAGAAGCTACATATTTTTTGTTTTCTGCATTAAACAGTAAAGTTTACTCAACAATTTAGAGTGAACAAAATAAATTTTTCAGAACTGTGGCTACTTAGCACAAACTAAAGTACCTCTGTTTTATGAACTGAAGATGTGAAGAGTAACCAAGTGTTTATGATTTGTCACAATCTCCATTATTACATATAGAGATTATAACACTCTCCATTATTATATAGAGAGATTTTTATTCACAGTAGTTCTTACAACAGTACATGGCTACTAAATATTCTCAAGTTTATTAGTCATTGTATTCCTGGAGATACATTTAAGTTGGCTTTTTAATAATGTTTGTATACTGTAAGATTTTAACAAAATTCAGAACTGCCAAAGATATGCAAAACATTGTATATTCTCTGCAAGATAGAATAGGATAATTTTGGATTAAAGCTGTAGTGGTTTTGGTAAGAGTCTACTTCATCCTCCCTGCCTCCTTCTTCCTCCCTTCCGCTTCCCTCTTCTTCTTCTTCTTCTTCTTCTTCTTCTTCTTCTTCTTCTTCTTCTTCTTCTTCTTCTTCTTCTTCCTCTTTCCCTTCCTCCTTCTTCTCCTCCCCCTCCTCCTTCGGCCCTTCCTCTTTCTCCTTCTCTTTTGGAGAAATAGTTTCACTATGTAGTACAGGCTGGCTTTGACTTTCTATATAGTCCAAACTGACCTTGAACCCTGCCTATTCTCCTGCCTCAGTCTGCCAATTGCTACAATTATAGGCATACCCCACCACACTTAATGGTAAGTGCCCATTTCTTTAAATGTTTTTTCTTCTCTGGGTTCATTAATAATTATTTAATGAAATTTTATATTTTTAAAACTTAAGAATAACTAGCGATGCAAGTGTTTAACTGTTATTTCTATATAATGTGTTCCTTTGAGAAATAAAGGAATTTCACATGGCATACTAATTGGATATAATTGTTTATTTGGATGACAATATGTTGGTCTTTTTAATAAGTTCAGAGACATCTGCATCGTGTAACAATCATACAGTGAAAAAGCCAACCCAATATGAAAAAGAGAATTTGTTGATGATGGAAAATGAGCTATCAAAATAGAAAAACACAGCTGTCAAGAGAGCAAATAGGAAACATTAAGCTAATGACCAATTTTTCAACCTTAGAAACAAGGTTAGGATGAAAAATTTTACTAGATGGAATTGTTCTCCGCCTATTAACATTTGCAGCTTTCTGATAATGAGTGAGAAATCCTTATTAAGAAAAAGCAATTACTAAAGAATATACCTTCTTGGAAGTAAATTTATAAGGTGAACACACTTAACCTGGAGATTAAATCTTACAAAGAAAAAGAATAAAAAGATCTCTAATGTTCTAAGAAAACACTAACATTTTATTGGTTGCCAGAACTGCTGACAGGTCGCTAATAACAATAGCTAGTGTTTAAAAGAGTGTCAAGTTTCCTGTTTACCAGTCTGCGTGACTGTCAATTTTAGAGATTCTTTTTATTGTGTGAACATATTACCAGATAAAATCAGTAAGTGGGTTGATTTTGCTGTACTCTCCACCCCACAATGACTTCAGAAAATGCACTGATATTTCTATTCAGCTCTACACCAACACACCTGACTACTTCCTGAAACATTAATCAACCACAGCCAGAATGAAAATCAATATAACCCTGAAACACAGCGCTGGATACCAAAAATAAGTGTAAAAAGAGACCGAGCATGCGGCATCTCTCTCGCTGTTCTGGAGAATTGTGCTAGGACTGCAAAGTGCAACTGTTCTTTTTTCATACAGTAAACAGCTATGGATATGAATTTTATATGACATTTTCAATGCTAGGTGATGTATTCCCAGAACAATATTATTAAAGGCTGAGTTTCTGTCCTCTACCAGCTGTTATTTATGATTGCTGCTTTGTGGCAAGCAAAACACCAAACACAAATAAATAATGTTGTGCTGGGTCTCTGCATTTTCCCCCACAGTGTAAAAACCAGAGTGTATATTTTGGTATTTGCTCAGGAAAGGGATCTTTTCATGTAAAACAATTTTTCTTACAAGAGAATGTGTGAGAAAATAAAACTAAGCAAGACTATAAATCCTGTTGTAGGAAATAATCAATTGATAAACTATAATTTGGACAGGAAAGTTAGAAAACCGTCTGTTGGAACTGAGCAACAAACCCCAGCTCCAGAGGCTCTGTTTCTTTCTGTTTTCCTCCATCTCCCTGTTATTCTCTTTCTCTCCTTTGCACACACAGCACTGTCACTTACACAAAAGTAGGGATGGAAGCTCCAATTTTGTATACTCTGTTTTTTAAGTTTACCTGACAGGTAATTTTAGAGCTGTTTATTAGCCATATTTGGTCCTACTTCCTAAATGAATAAGTAATGTCTGACAGTAATCACTGATCATGGCTTCACCGTAGGTAAATGATAATTAATTTGGGAAATAATATATAAAGTTGTAGTATCTCCGTGTTTTAGCAAACAACGAAGATATAACACATATTTTTTGTTAACTAATAAAATAGTGAGAGTGTATGTATTTGTCTGCAATCTTGGTACATTACAGAAAGCACAGGAAAAATATTTAATTTTATTATAAAGTTAGTAGTACTGGTATTTGTTTATTTTTACACTTCATAATCCTCATTAAAATATGGGTATTATATTTCTGTTTCCAGTCCTGTAACTAATACCTTTTTTATTTTCTATCACTATGCCTGCTGTACTATATCAGTACTGTTTTACAGACAAGGAACTGAAGTTCAAATAGCTAAAATACACCAGACACACGGTTCGTCCATATTAGTTAGCGTTTCTTCAGTGGCAGCTCTCTCTGTGATCCTCAAACATTTGCCGACTCCACACCGTAGGAATGTCCACTTCACTTCTTTGGAACTGATTTTCTCTTATCTACACATTATGCTACATATTTCTTTCCCAACACTTATTAAAGGAGTAGAGAAATTCTACCAAAATGAACTTCATTCTATCAGTTAACCCCTGACTAGTAGATTCTTTTTTTTTTTTTTTTTTTTTTTTTTCCCCTGTATCACATTTCTCTAGTTACACTTGCCAATGGTTTGGTTTCAACCCAACCTAACATAGATTTAGCTTCTTTTTTTAATTTGCTAATATTATTGTTTTCATCTTGCTGATTCATGATCTGTAGGTCGAAAACAGTAAATTGTGTGGCAAAAGACTGGGGCACACATAAATGTGTGCAGTGACCCAGTATCTCAAAAGGGAAGAACAGACCACTCACCCTTCCCCGCAGCCATTCCTTCCCCTCACATTCCCCCACTCTGCTCAGAAGCTGATTCAGGATTGCTCTCCTTTAATCCTAAGACTCTGTGCTTCTGACACTATTTAGATACAGACTGAGCAAAGTGTCCCCTAATTTGTTTATTCACAACAGTTAAGAAATGTAATTCTGGGCACATGGGAACTCCTGGGAACATGGTATTTGCATCAATATAACTGATGTCTCTTGTTAACATCTGCTAGATAGCACTGATCCACAGCATTAAGTGGAAGCCCAGATCATTTAGCAGTTGGAATTACTGTTGTGTTAAAAATTGGTTAGAAAAGAATACTTAATGTGAGTTATGCCTCTCATTCCTATTATTTCCTTCCTACTGCTAAAGAAGATAATTGCTCAGCAAGTATTCAAAGAAATTCTCAGGAAGGTGCCAAGGGCAGATTTAAATCCTTAATAATGAATAATCAGGTAGAAGTTGTATAAAAGTGTTATAAGAACCCTTTTCATTGCTTGTGATGGATGTTTAAATTCCTTGGGAATGGAAGGATAAAGATTATTTCTAATCCCTATAATTAAAATATTTTAATCATGAAATCTTGTTTTTTTTAAATAGTTGCCTATGATATTTCCCATGTTTCATATATATTGAGTATATTTCACAGAAAGACGTACAGTCTTATGAGCTGTTCACAATACTACATTGTTTTCACTGCTCTCATCCTGAAGTACTGAAAAAAATTTTTTCTAGGCCCTGTTCACAAATATACTAGCCAGGGACTGTTTTCTGTTTCTATTCCCAAAGTCACAGTTGGGTTACTAAAAGCTATGCTGAGTGAGGGTGCATTTATAGTCTTCCAGGAAATTTGACTCAGAATTTCATAGTGCCTTATCCAGTGTTATGTATGTAAGTATGTATGCTGTTTGGTCTACTCCTGGGTAATGAGTTATTCTGGTGTTTTTAGCTTTTCAGCATCAATTTGTACCAAAAGATCAATGCATGTTAACTTCTGGCTTACATAAAGATTATGAATAACAAGAATTATCTGATATATGCTTGCCTACTTTTATAAAGGAGGGCTAAATAGGTTTGATATTTCATTCCCAGAAAGAATTGATAGTGTTTTATTTACTCATAATGTCTGAATGCTGCAAATGCCACAAAGTTTCATTTTGGTTGGTAGGATTAATGATGATTAAGCATGAATATAAGACTCTGTTGTAGAATCTATCCTGGGGATAAGCACTACAACAATGTTTTCTACTATTATGTTTTACATTTTATGATGTTTCATATTTATATAGTAAAAGAATACTGTCTTTATTTTATAAATAATTACAATTCACTTAGTAATTAACTTCCATAAGTTAGAACAACTAAGGAATATCTGTTCTGAGATTTAAGATATGTGGGATTCTAAAGAGGATACTAATTTCACTAGATTAAAATACTTCCCATTGGTATTCTTGGTATACTTCCCATTGGTATACTTCCCATTGGTGTTCAAGGTTCAATAGAATTTAGTAACAATTATTCCCACACAAATCTTTTTTTTAAATTTTATTTAAGGAGAAAAGAAAAAAAAAGCAGGGAAAGGGTACAAGTTATACAGATTTACAGAAAAAAATGAACAGTAGGAAATCACTAGTTAATGGATTACATATTGTCATCTTAGAAATAATTGTTCAAGTCACAAAATTAAAGCTTGTAAAGTGGACATTCCATCAATGATACTGCAAACAGTTCTGTTCATTGATCCAATAAAACTCTGTGATATCATTTTCTATCTTATACACTTAAATATACATGCAGTTATATAGTTTGGAGCACTTTCTTTTCCTCTCTTTTGTACCATGACTATTACACATTTTGGGTTTCATTGCTCCCACGGTTCTTATTACTTTTTTGGAAGAGAGTAAAACCAAATGTGACATAACAGAACAGAATCGGTCAAGTCAAAAGGGTGGACATAATAGATAATGTAAAAACATAATACAAGGTGATCAACAATGGTTACCATAATGCCTCCCGCTATCTCTAATAGAATTGCCTATATCATTAGTTATAATACAATTGAACAAAACAGTAAAGAATAAAACCGACAAAACCAAAACATTGGAGACATTGTAGGTCTTCAAAAGTAGATAAAAGTCAACAAGAATGGGCGTCATAATGAATCTCATTATCTTCACAGCTGATTGTTTTATTTATTATAATGTAAATTAATTTTAACTGATACATAAAAATGTGAAATTGTACAATTTTATTTCAGTAGAGAAACATTATACATTAAAAGACATAAATGTTTTGCAAATATCAGAGGGACACAAAAAATACACTATTCTGAAAATGCAAGTAGAGAAAAAGATATTTTTGACCAAAGTACTCCAATTGTGAATGAAAAGTAAAGCCATAAACTTTGCATTTATGTCTCCAATTTTATATCAATTTTTATATAAAGTACTGTATAACAATTTTAAAAATATATTTAGAATTAGAAATTGAGATTTCACAACAAAGGTAGATGTGAAAGGACTTTTATGTATGTAAATTTCATCGCGTTTATGATCCTTTTGATGAAGGTTGCTGAGCTACCATTTCAATTCAGAGTTGAACTAAGTTTCATTGTATTGGACAAATGTTTTATGTTCATCAATCCTATACCCACAAGCACACACATACATTTTTGTATTCTTGTATGTGTAGAGCTTTCCACCACAATTTAGAATATAGGAAGACAAAGTCAGGATCTTGCATATAAATGTAGCAAGAATAAATGAATAGTGGTATCTAGGAAACATAACACTTACTGTACACTTCCCCTTATAATGCATTATACAGACAATGAGTGCTTAAAGACCTGTTTCTAAGATAAATCTATATGTTATTATCTTTTTACTTGTGATTATTTCTCAATATTATTGCTAGTTAAGGTATAAAATAAGAACTAAAAAAGAAGAGTATTACTGTCTAGTGTTTTATTATTTGCAAAATAATATTTTAAAAACCTAAATATCTGGAAATGAGGGGAATTTTTACTTAAAAGCAGCAAATATAAACCTATACTCCTTATATGATATGATGCATAGCATATATGCTTGATATCTACAGACACTGTAATATAATATGATATAGATATTTTCATGTATTCTGAAATGTATTCAGAGAAATATTTATGTTGTTTTTCTAGCAATACACATAATATGAAAAATAGTAAAATAAAGTGCATGTGATTCACACATATTTATGAATGTATGATAAGAATTTTAAAAATTATTTGATCTTTCACAGATTAAAACTATTTTTTGCATGTCTGTTACATGAGTACTGGGAGAGGGTCTAGGAAACTTAAACAGTTTAGTCTCTATTGTTGCTCATAGATTTACTGTTTCATTGTTTGCCACGTGTTTATCGTACAACCAGCATGTATGAAGAAAATTTGCTGATTTTAAAGATATAGAACTATTTATCTAGATGACAATTGGATGTTGTGCAACAGGACATTTACTAAGCACCTTCAAGTCAAAATATCTAAGTGAATTAATTGTATTTACTCACCAACTCTTCTCTTATATCCTCTCTACTGACACCTTCCAACAGTGACTCTTCATTCTCTCTTGCATCATTCCTGTGTCCAGCTAGATACTGAATATCATGGATGGTAGTGTAAAGAATCTTAAATATTGTGATTAAATTTTTCCTTTCTCTTCATTTCACTGCCAGCTGCATCAGATGCTTCTAATTTCTTATCAGAACCATCATAAATAGCATCTACACTGAGGCCACAAATTATTAATATGTAGCTCAATAAATAACTGAAAGAAAAACACAATCCAGTACCAAGCTCCAGCACCTAATTCACATGTTGAAATCCATTTGTCAATGTGATGAAAAGCATGATGTGGATTTTGAGATGTAATTGGATAATGTGAGTAGTATGATCATGAACGAAATTCATATTCTTATTAAAGAGACCCCAGAGAGTTTCTTTGTACTTTATGCTATCTTAGGACACAGAAAGAAGCCTTCCTTCTATGAACCAGGAAGGGAATGGACCATCAGTGGACATAGATCCTTGGGCTTGAATTTTGAACTTCCCTGGTTCCAGATGTGTGAGAATTAAATTTCTTGGCTTCTAAGTCACTTAGTTGATTTAATTTCTTTCATTCACATCTTGAGCAAACAAAGACACCTGTGCTCCCTGAGAGGCTCTCTTAGTTTACTTTTCTAATCACTATTTGTACTAATCAGAAACACTTATCAACATAGAATAGTATATAATGTTTCACATAAATGTAACAGATTCTTTGTAGCATCTTGTATTCAATGAGTAGATTAACATGGAATAAAAATTCTTAATTTCTAGGTGTGGAAGGCTCAGAATCAGGGATGATGACTATGGTGCCACATGTGGCTCTTAGTGGGCTTGGATTTCCTCATATGGTCTCAGATAATCAGAGCTCCGACTCTTAAGTGTAAGTAAATAATGCTGGAAATTCATCACCTTTTGGACACTAACTCAGAAGTCACGCAGCATGATTTCTGATAATTCTATAATTCTATCACTTACCAAAAAAGTCATAAACACACCTAAGTTTTAACAAAAGTGATAAAATTTTGGTGTTTTCTTGCATGACTAATTTTTTCCATTCTTCATAAGCATAGGTTCACAGTGGAGAAATATACTCCCAATTTATGGAAGAGTTATACCAGTCTCCCTTTGCCCCTTATTTCTGTTACCTATAATGAAGTCAATTCAAAAATATTAAATGGAAAATTTGAGAAATAACCATCCTTAAGTTTTAAATGGCATGCTGTTCTGAGTAGTTGGTGAAATATTGCAGCATGTTGATCTGTTACACTACAAACATTAATCATTTTGTCCAGCATATCAACACTTTAGAACCTTTAGTGAAATAGAATTTGTTTTGATTATCACATCAACTGTTCCAGTGTTGTGTACTTGTGTTCAAGCAGCCAGCATTTTATGTAATAATGGCCCTAAAGTGCAAAGTAGTGATGCTATCACTTTTACTACAGTGCACTGTTATAACTATTCTATTATTCATTTTTACTCTTAATCTATTGGTGCTGGGTACTATCTGTGATTTCAGGCATTCATTTGGGATCTCTCCTTATGAGAGAGCATTTACATGAAAACCTATGACAAAATTACAAACTGTGGCACGTGTTGGAAACAAAAATACAATGCAGGGTTTTTATTTGGTTTGAATTTTCTTGATGACTTGTTTAAGGAAATTATATTTAGTGCTGTCTGAAATTTTAAACATTTTATCTTATGACTAATCCTGGAGGGAAAAAAGATGTCTAATAACAAGCGTCTTTCAAAACTAGATGAAACCAGCTTTAGATGAGGCCAGTGATCTATTGGTCACTAACCATTAAAAGATCATTTGACATGCACATGTATTGAAATGGCACATAATCAAATGCACTCTAAAAGCCTACAAGAGAGCACTTGTCAGTGAGGCAAATTTAATTGGAGATATTTGTGTTCCTTTACTGCATTAGCAATAAGATATTCTCTAGATTTTTATCCTCAGATAAGGCCTCTAAATTTGTTCTGGAAGCTGAAGCTTTTTATTTTGGTTTGTTTATTTATTTATTTTTTTTTTTAGCAAACTTAATAATAGAAAAAGAACATTATTTGAGATACTGTGACATCTAAAGATTTATGTCAGATGCCTTTCATACCATACTATAGAAACAACAAAGGTTATCATCATTACTTGTGTTGAATGAATTCTTTGTGCTATGAACATTTTCAAGATCTTCCCAAGATAGTTTATGTTATTTTGTTCTTTTATTATTAAGAGCGATAAAAAGCTGATGCTTAATTTTTTCAAAGTGACATACTTTTGAAATGGCCCAAAATCAACATTCCAATGCGTTTTTGGTTTATCTTGTTTTGGCATTTCTGCATTAAATTTTGTGTACTTGTATTTGACTTCCTTTCCACGAATCTAATCATTAAGTTTGGGCATATGCTATCCATCATTAATGCTATTATCTATGGTAGAAATGTTTTGCACTCATTTTCAGGTAACAGGACCTCATCCTTTGGAATTGCAAAACTCTGTTACACTTAAATGCTTTTTATTAAGGGGGCAAAGTCAAAGAATTCTCCTGGTGGAATGGCAATCTTGTAATTCTGCCTATATGGGCTTACACTGGAATGAAAGCACAAGAGCACCGCAGGTTCCTGCACTGGTGATTCCTAAATTGTTACCCAGAGGTTTCCCATCTTTGTCATCAAAATAAAGTTGAGACTTAAAATCAATATCTTTCTTTAGACTAATTAAATATCTGAGGTTAAAGGACAAATTTCCAATGTACTATGTGTAAATGGGATATTGGAAGGAAGAGAGAAAATAGAGGTGAGGAGGTACAGTATTAAAGTAATAATGGTTAAAACTGGAGGTGATAACAGTGAGGAACCACGCGGAAAAGATAGAAAGGAACGATTTCATGTCTATTCGCACAAAATAAATGGGAAGAGAAAACATATAGTTATAGGCTTTTTGCTACATACATAAATTAATTCAAAGTGCGTTATACATCTAACTAAAGTTTCTAGTAGAAATCATAAGATAAAATACATGTGAGTTTTGTTATGTTGATGAGTTCAGATACTACTGAAATCTAAAAAATATTGATAAATTGTATTTTATCAAACTTTAGAAAATAGCTGGGGATTTAGTTCAGCGGAATAAGTGCCTGCCTTGCAAGTGCACAGTCATGAGTTCAACCCCCAGTATTAAAAAAAAAAAAAAAAAAAAAAAAGTTTGCTCTGAAAAAGAACATGTGCTTAAAGTAAAATAGTTTCCACAGATTGGCAGTAATTATTTCCAAATAACTTATCTGATAGTAAATTTCTAGCTAAAATACTAAAAAAATTTAAAACTAAAAGAACGTAAGTCATCCAAATTTAAAAATAATCTGAACAATCCTCAACCAAGAAGATGTGAAGACATTGTTACACAGCATACTTTGTCATTAAAAATAGTAATTAAATGTCATTATATGCTTGTTACAATGACTAAAAGAAAATCTGATAATGCTAAGTGATGATGAAGTGAGAGCACATCATGAACTTTCTGTCACTGATTATGGGAGTGCAAACTGCTTTGGTCATTTTTGATCAAATAGAAGTCCCTTTAAATGCAAAAAGTATTACCATGAGATTCAGCAATCATGTTCCAAATAATAAAAATTGTACATTGATTTGAAAATCATAACCATGTAAAAACTTTTATGGAGGTATGTGGAGCAACTTTATTCATAATATTTGAAAAACCGGATGCAACGAGAACATTCAGTGGATGACTGAAGAAGTGGACTGCAGTTCATTTGCAGAATAGAATGTCATTCAGCACTGAGAGAAAATGACCTATCAACCCAAGAAAAGATATCGAGGGCCACTGAGTGCATATTGCTTAGTGAAAGATGTGACCATGTAGAGACTATATATTGTACAATGCCAATGGCCATTTTTGAAATGTCAAAATCATAGCTAAAGAAATTTGATGAGTAGTTTCCAAGAGTTCAGTGGCAGTTCTGAGTGTTGAGTAGATCAAATCACAAGGTGATATTCAGGGCACTTAAGCTCTTCCATTGTGAATAATGACACAATGCATTTGTCAAGCCAATGAACTTTATACAACAAAGACTTAGGCTTAATAATGTAAATTTGAAAATATCTGGGAAGTTGAGGAATCCCAGAGTAGAATATAGAATGTGACTAAACAATTTATATGTTACAAATGTATAATTGAGGTTACATGGGGAAAATTGGTGACAAAATAGTTTTGTAACTGAATGAAGTCTATGAAACTATGGATTAGAGGAACACAACAAAAGCATTCTAGTTGATCAATTTGTTCCTTCAATAATAGTAACATACCACAATCCTCATATTCATTTATTATTGTCTGAGTTTATTCTCATTCTGTTAAGCAATTTCTTTTTTCTTCCTATTTTCTTCTAACACAGGTACATATGATAATTAGTTGCATATGATAGAAAAGAAAACAGATGTCTTACCTATCTGTAAGAAGTATGGTTTGCCAAGAGGATGCATTCACTAAAGTCAATAAAGTTATTGAAAAACTCACAGCATATAGAAAAGTTACATAAAAGAATGTGTAATAAATTATTCAGTATACCAAAGAGGGACATATTAAAAGGTTACTCCTTTTAGTACTAATTTATGTAAGGTGAAAAAGTCAAAGTTTTTGTCTGTTTCTTCTAAATTTGTCATAAAAAAATACCAAAAAGCATTTCTCATGCAGTTAAAACATAAAGAACTAAAAAGCAATTTTAACTCATAAACAATCAAATCAGTGGATTTAACTGTTACATTTCTTTGTGTACAGAAGATGAAATGAACTGAAATGTACTTCTCTTTCATGAAAATTCCAGCACATAGGTAGTTCTATGCTAGTTGGCATTCCTGCTCCATGAAGTTGTCAGGACTGTCAGTTATCTGCTCTGTTACTTTTCATGCTATGGTGTGTAACATTGTTCTTTTGACAAAATATGGCAATTAAAGTCTATGACACTCTTTTCAAATTTGGGTAGCAAATTTGGAAGAAAAGTCTATGAAATGGTACAGAGATGTGAGCCTGATGTCAGTTAGGAAAAGCTTTAGAAATATGATACATAATACATCTATTTATATCTATCTTTGGCATAGCTATAAATGGAGTTAGAAAAAGTGATCTTTCTTCTGGGTGATTATGTTCCCTGAAAAAAACAAAGTCAGGCTGGGAATTTAGCTCAGTGGCATAAACATCTACCTGGCAAGTACAAGGTCGTGAATTAGAACTCCCACACCAAAAAACAAAAACAAAAATAAAAAATAGAAAAAGTGATCTCTCTTCTAGATGATTATATTTCCTGACAAAAATTGCGATAAATAAAAACTAGATATTTAGCTAGTGAATCCTACCATATCTAATTATAATCAAGAAGCAAATAATTTGGTCTTTCCTCTTAATAAGCATCTGTTTCACATTTATAAATTATCATTATTTTATTCAGTTACACATCATGATTATGAAACAGTGCTAAGTACAATTTATACAAGAATAAAAATTCTGTTTTCTGCATTCCTTGACAAAATGATGATAGCCACATAGATTATCAAATCCTTGAAGTGTGATTTGTGTGACTGAAGAACTGAAACTCTGAATTCATTTTCTTTCATTTACTTTAAATTTCAATGCTGATAGCCACAAATGGATGGCAGCCATAATACCGACAGCACAGTTATAAAATTTGTAATGGACTCATAGCAAAGATCAGCTTAAATTTACTTCCCACCTATGACAGGCCACTTTAGGAATTGGTTTAGTTGTCTTATAAGAACAAAGTTAATCCTATAACAATGTGGACAAAAAATTATGCACAAATACATACTCTTTTCCTTTTTGTTCTATTTATGTATCAAAAATTTCATTTCTTTCCCATGGCATTTATCTGCCTTTAATGTTTTTCAGTTAAAAATGAATAATAAAACAGACAAAAATAATTTGATATAACCCTTTATTTTAATTTGTAGCATGGTATAGAGGCATATATGTGTTCATCTATTCGAATAGATCATGTCATAAAGATGTGTGGATCTAGACTAGAAATGATCTAATAATTTCAGGGGTTGTGATATTATTTTAACAAGTCCTAAGAATAACAAATTTTCAAAAAATTCAAGAATACACACTTCTGTCATAATAATTCCTTGTCACTGATATATTGTATTACAAACACACTTTCTATATGCATTTTATGCATGCACTTCTATGAGTCCACAGGTATATGTATTCACATGTGACAGCAACTTAAAGTCTAACATGTATAAAGAGGAGATATATGAGATACACTGTTTTGAAATATTCATGGAAAGTTAAGTTATTTCAAGGATATTAGGAGGGGAAAAAGATTAAAAACTTAATTTGAAAGCAAATAAGGAGATTTTAAAATTTAATACTATTGCCTACATTCACAGGGAATGAATAAAAACTATATAGAGAAAATAGCACTTCATCAAAGTTTAGTGAGCATGTATGTTTTACAGTGTCCTTGCCTGGTTTTCATTTCTGTTTGCTATATTTTCTTCCAGAACAATCTTCTTGTTCACTGCAGTTAAAAATTTGATCTTTGCTCATCTTGCTCCTCTAGCTCTAAAATTTGTCTCCTGCTAGGAGAGAATTATGTATATCTGTGTGTTGAGCTTCAGGCAGAGCATCAAGCAAAAGCAATTGCTGCTTCAATTTATTAAGTTATTTCAAGCAAATTTCTGAGTATGAGACATCTCTGTAAAGAAAATTAGTTTCAAAAGTAGAATCTTTCAACCATCACACATTTAAACTTAGTTTATTCTTCACTTGGAAATACAAACATTGTGGGGAAACTAGAATATAATATTTAGTGCTAGGTACTAAGGAACAAAAAGGGATTGTTCATTCATACATTGTTGATTTTTGCAGAGTACATTAAGAATATCACTTTTATCTTCTTAAGGAAATACACTATTGCATTTTGTATCAAAACGTTGCTTACATGTATGTTACTAAGTTTTAATTTATATATATATATATATATATAATTAAAAGACTAATACTTCATAGGTATGGAAATACAAGTTATGGAAGAACTATATACACTAGTGATAATTTAAAGGTGAGTATGCTAATAAAAAGGCAAAGGATTTATTAAAAATAATCAATCATTTATCTTTCTTACACACATTAAAAAGGTCTTCCTCAGCCCAAAAATGTGAGCGAGGAAAAAAATCCTTCAAGTTTTCAACTGTTATACACAGGAAAGAGAGAAATGTTTGCTACGAGAGTATTTATTTATTCTGAAATAAGGCAAGATAACATATGCTTGAATGAAATGAAACTTTCCCCAGAAATTATCACAAACAGAAAAGAGAACAATTTTGTGAAGTTATGAGGTGTACAGATACTCACCCAAAGGGGGTGGGGAATGCAGATATTTTTGTAAAAGCAGATTTTGAGAAGGAAGGGAAAATGCTGGACCGGAGAGATAAAGGCCTGGATAATTTAGGGATAAAGGAATGTACAACTATCAGGTCCTGACCTAGATCTCTGATCTCCCAAAGGAGTGTACGATGAAAGCTTAAATAAAATGATACAAGTATGATTTTAGGCCTCCAGTAATGTTAAAACCTTTTAGCTGAGCTGGAGATGCTGAGGGCTAAGATAAAGACTTCTCTGGACCGCCCATATTTGTTAGGTCCAAAACAAAGGGCCGGGAAACTGAGGAAAGGGCGGAAAATGAGCAGGACCTTCAAATACTTCTCCAAGTAGTTAATTATGCCAATTTAGGAGAACCATCTTATCATGAAGACATGGTAGAAGTGAGACTGTAGGAGTAATTTCTGCAGCTGCAGTCTCTAGCTACTTAATTGATGTTTGAGCCAAGTGTCCCCAGCTAGGGCCTTGTCTTGACCTTTGAGGTATCTCTGGCCTCACAGGCCACTACAGGCCTCAGCCAGGACCAGCAATTCATAGAGGTTCATTTACTATAAATCAGCTCCCTTCGCCAGGCAAGGGGCCTAGGCCTAGGATAGACTTGCAGATAAACGCAGACAGCCAATTAGTTAATTTTAAATTCTGCTCAGAGCCACTTCATAGCGGTCTCCAATATACACCTTTGCTGAAGTTTAGGAATCAAGATGTCTAAGAGTATTCATTTAATTAAGATTTTAAACTTTATTAAAAGCATACTTCTTAACTTTATTTTAATTCTTTCGGTAACATTAAATGTTGTGACCTCTAACTTAGTGTTTAATTATGAATACTAATTACCAGAAATTATACAATTAATGACCTATAGGATATTTAGTCAATAATACTGTAGCTAGCTCTGCATTGCAGAAGATTTGAACACAGAATTTTTTTTAAAAGAAAAGGTGAGATAGAACACATTGAAATTTAGTCTCCAATGTTGAGGACAGAGAGACAGATTGTATGACAGTTGTGGTGTTATCTTTATATGAAGGCTATTTTAAGCTGGAAAAAATTAATGCAACAATGTAATTTCTAAAAGGAGTATGTCACTTATTTTGGACAATAAAATTGCAATTCAGAAATAAATAGGGCTTTTTTTCATTTTTCAGAATACATTTCCAAAACAGGTTTAAATATAGATTTTTGAAATATTTATTTTTAAATCATTTGTGTTATGACTGGAAGTTTGATTTTAAGGAAAATGCACTTGGGCTTTCATTACTGATGATGAGGATATAATTATTTACATTTCAAATAAAGCATGATACATACTGTCAAACATGTGTTTGTGCTAGTGTGTTTATTCAAAACACACTGTCACAAAGTTCTTGCTTTTTTTTTTGCTAGCATCCATAATCGAGTTTAAAAATTTATCAAATATTTTCTGAGAAAGATTGATTTAATAAATAGATGAAAATAAAAAGGACTTTGTCTAGACTGTCATACAAGAGTTGCCTATAAAAATACCACAATAACAGTCACAATACTACATGGTAATTGTGTGCATGATTACTAAAGAACAATATATTTATTATTTTAAAAGCTAGACATTTGATACAAATGTTATTATAGAAATATGGCATTTTTTCATTAAATTAACCAGTGATAGTATTCCTTAGGTCTATAGCTTCTAGGTAAAACATTCTTTTGGTTTATTCTAAGTTACACATACTTTATTGAAGGGTATTTTAATCTAAACTAGTCAATAGATAGTAAATATGATGAATAAACAAAGGCATTTAAATTTAAACACTATAGTAATATCCTTATTGGTACCATGTATGTTTCTAAAATGTCAATAAGGTTCAAACTTCTATGTAGTTATTTATTGCTCTGTAACAAATTACCACAACTGTAGAAACTTAAAATAGCACACGTTAGAATCTCAGAGTATATTGAACATGAGGAATTGGAGCATAGATTAGTTGTCTCCAATACAAAGCTTCAGTTAAGGAGCTGGCCAGTAGTGATTTAAATCACACTTTGGGAAGAATTGACTAGAGTCTGGCAGTACAAACTGTCCTCAGTTTTTGGCTATATGGTCTTTTGTTTGGGGAAGCTCAGTCCATGGTAACTCTTAGAAAACGTTCCCCCAACTCTCTATCACAGGTGCCTAACACATGTACTATCTTACTCCTAATATATGAATCTTAACCAGACTAACATGTATTATTTAAGTATGAATTGAGTCAACACTCCCTACATTCACACAGATATCTAAAAATTAAATTTCCTGAATATTCCAGCAGAAACTACTGGAACACCACAGTGATTGTTAGAACTATTTGTGAAGCTGAAGGGCATATTTTGAATGAGAAAGCACTTGTATTTACTAATTCTTGTAAGACCTTAAGAAAGAAGGAAAAAATTCAAGGATATTATTGGTAGCCTCAGGAGGGAACAGTTTGCTCCTTTGGAAAGAGATTAAAGATGTTCTGATTTAAAAGGCAGGTAGCAATTAAGAAGCATGTTATTAGACAACTCTGAGATTAATGATAGCCTTAGCAGGTAAAATGAGAAGCTTTCAACTGATGGAAATTCTACAATATCTTTAAAGGGACTGCAAGAGCTACTCAAGAAATTTAGTTTCAAGGGTTGTTATGGTTTGAGAACTGGTGGTCAACTTAACGCCATCTGGATTATATCAGCGTGCATTGAGAGAAGATGCTCCACCTGAAAGGGGTTGCCAGGATAAATAGGTGGAGAAGAAGGGAGGTGTAGAGAGAGGGTTGAGGCGTTAAGGAGACATTGTGGGTTCTCCTATGAGTTGTCTGAGCTGTTGATTCTCCTGGACAAGCTTTGGTCTTCACATCGAACATTGCTTCCTGGCTTCAGAGGGGAAGACATGTGCTGCTTGGTCTCCAGGATGAACTCGTCATGCTGCTTCCTGGCACATACCTGACTGTGCTTGTTGTCGGAGGAGCTTGGGGCCTCCGTGCCACTGAGGACAGCGGTGGTGCCTTTCAGGAGAGCCCTGTTCTTTGTTGTGAGTGTGACTTCTCGGCTCCAGTGTAGAACCCTCATCCCACTAGCACAGCTCCTTCATCCTGCTGGCATAGACTTTCTGGCTTCCAGCGCTGACCCTTGGGTCTTTCCAGCATGGATCCATAAAAGAGACTGGTGTGAGTCCTTTTTTGTGGGCTCTGGACTTCCAGTTGGACTCGTGGAGGCATTGTCCTGAGCTCTGGGTTTTTATCTGGAATCATGGGACATTGCCATGGGGTTTAGGCTCTTGACTAAATGATCTGTGTCTTTGGTGTTACGGATAGATTTCCTGCATTTTCTTGTGTTAACTTCCGGTGACATTATAAAAAGATTATGAACTCCATGTCCTAAGCCTAGTTATTGTCTGTGTACAACCCCTGACTGCAACAAGGGTATTCAGAATCTCAAACTTGGCATTCCTCTTTATAGCACTACATGGGAAATTAAGACACACAGTAAATCACGGGGCTATTTGAAATGACAGAAGTCACATAGTAAATAGCAATAAAATCATACTATTTACTATTAGGAATCACTATTTACTTGGTTTATTTTCTGATAAATTTTCTTATTAAGGTATTCCTTGAAATTCTTAAAAATTACTGAGGATCCTCACATATATTTTTGGGTGGGTATTGTATCTATTGATATTGATATTTAACATATTAATTCACTTATAAAAGAATATTATATAGCAGCAAACCAATTGCATTAATCTCAACAACATACCTTAATTAAAATAATTATTTAAGGAATTTTTATTGAAAACAATGCGTGTCTTCAAATTTCTCTGATTTCAGCTTGAAAAGACATAGTGTCCATCAGGGTAATGTTTATGATAGGCTGAATAAATCGCAACCAATTATATCAAGTCTTATTAACCCTGGAATCTGTAAATATCACCTTATGAGTAAAAAGGGTTTTTTTTTTTTTTTTTGTCTTTTTCCTTTTTATCGGTACCGGGGATCGAACTCATGACTGCCTGCTTACAAGGCAGGCGCTTATGCCACTGGGCTAAATCCCCAGCCCCTGAGTAAAAAGGGTTTTACTTAATGTGATGAGAGGGGAAGATTATCCTGGAAGAATAGAGTGAGCCCTCAATAGAATCAGAAATGTCATAAAACAGGTTTTAGGGAGATTTGTCCCATGTGAGTAAGAGGAGGTTATGCGATTACACAGGCAGAGATCTAAATGATTCACAAGCCCAAGGCATGACCAGGAACTTCACAGGGCACAATTCAGTCTCCCTTAGGACAGTTGGAGAGAGGTGACTTACTTTAGCTGCAGGCTAAAAGTTGAGGGTTGTCAATTAGAAGGATTTTAACTGCCTGTTTTTCTGTCCTATAAAAGATAGAAAGAACGTGACACAGAATCAGCCACGCTAAACATACTTTAATGTTTAGAAACCAAGTAACAGAAAAAGGTAGCACTTACATTTACTTATTTGTGCCAATCTGTACTAAATAATTTATGAATCTAACATTCACAATAATCATAGAAGGTGAGTATTTTTATCACACTCTTAGAGGTGAGAGAATTTAGAATTTGGAAGTGAAGCAAGCTAGTAAGAAAATATTAAAGCTGGAAATCAAGTGTACTTTGATGGGGCTGTCAAGTTTCAACCTTTGCATTATATTTGCTATTTTATACTGTAGTGAGGAATTTGATGATGCAAACTATCCATTTCCGTCTCAGATATCTAATTTAGTTTGTTTCACAACTTTTTTCTCTTTCAAACAAGACACTTTCATTACATGAATACTTTAATTTTATTCTGAAAGAAACTTATTCTATGACTGAAAAACACAATAAAAGCTCTGTTTAAAAGAACTATTAATCTAGCCTCATTTTTTATACATAGAGCTAAAGGAAAGACATGATTTTCTCCATAGAACAAAAACTGTGAATTTGATTTTCCTTAATTACCAAGAGATTTCACAGGCATTCATTTTCAATGTCTAGACATATGATTCATAGACACAAGCTTGGAATGTAGTATAGAGGTGCCCAACTGTTTATATAGATATAAAATGAAGAAATCACTTTTGAATTTCATTTTGTACAATATTAACATTCTGAAGTTGTACTTATTCTATGATTTATAGATATTTTAGTAAGAAGGCAAAAACTAAAAATCAGAAAATTAAAAAGGAAAATAAAATAATCCCCAACCCCACCTGCCCTCCCAAATCCCGCAAAAGCACGTCTACTTAAGTAACTAAAAATACCTTAATTTTCACCTTGGTAATACAAAGATAAAACACGTAGGTTAAATTATGACAGCTATCTCTTGGAGTCTTATATAATTAGATAGTCTCAAAAAATTGTGGGTGTGTATACATGTGCAAGTGTGTGTTAGGCTTCACATGTGTTTATTTGCTGTAGCAAAGTGATACTACTTTGTTGAGCATCTATGAACAGGTACAAATTTCATTTAGAGATTTGTGCTTTCCCTTGGTCCCTTGACATATTTTCCCTGTTTTCTGGGAATAGAGGACTTATTTATCTCTTACATCATCTCTGTGACAGAGATGCCACCAAGCATCTATACATCTTGAGGGCTAACATAAAATCAATCTGTGTAATCACACAATTTAGCTGCATTTGTAGTGCTAATTTATCTAGGAGCATCTTTAAATGAGTTTATTATAAAAAATTCATAGGCTTTGCTAAAAGCCAAATTAGGCTTTGTAACAATACAATACACTATCAACAAGGGAAATCTCTGAAAGTACCAGCAAATGAGACAATATCAAGTGATGTCTGAAAAGACATAAAATGTGATATCAATTCTTTAAGTGTTCACTATTGTTTTAGTTGAGATCTGAGTGAAAGTGAATTGCTGGGGGACTTGCTAAGTTTCACTATTGGAAGTCAATCTGTCTGTTATCACTGGAATACCTAACCTCTCAGGTGAAGAACTTGGAGTCTGCAGTTATTAGCAAGTCAAGATGTCGGTATTTAATTGTTGCTCAATGGGGACTAGGTGATAAAGAAAGAAAGCGTGTGTCTTTCTCCTGAGATTCCAAAGCTAAAGAAATTAAAAATAAATTTTGATTCTCTGTGAACATCGGTGAAAAAAACAATAAATATTATTTCATCAGAAAGTAACAATGTTAAAAATTCATCCTGAAAGCAACTGACATATTAAAGATACTGATTTAAGGGCCACAAAGGCTAATGACAAAGGAGATGATGATGAAAATAATTAAAATACAGTTTTATAAAGGCAAAAAATATTTACTATAATTTGTCATATTTGAATCTGATTGTTTATGTTAGGTATAGTCACTGATACACCTCTGCTATAATGAAGACCCTAGTAAAATGTTAAATTTGACAGGAAAGTTAAATTTCACTTGATCTCTTATCTGTTTCAAAAAGATCCAAATTAGCTTTATGTATGACTGAGATGGGAATCAATCAGTAAGCCCATGTTCTTCACCCAGCTATGTTTCTTCCAATCATATTTCGAAATAGGAAGATTCCTCATCCTTCTTTTTGTAAGGTTTATCTGAAAGAACTTAGTTACTAAACACTAGTATCTACTTACAAGACAAAAAAAATTAGTCTTAGCACTGTAAAACTTAAAGTAAATTCAGAAGTGTAATCAGTACAAGTAAAACCAGATGCTTATGTATAAATTTTCAAGAAGAACATGGTCCATTCTTGAAATAGCATAAAAGATCAATAAATTAAGTCTTTATTAGATTAATAAATGACAACTTGAACTCTTAGTGTTCCTAATGCTCTCAGTGCATATGTGAAGAGATATTTCTAAAGGTATTGAAGCAAATGGGTAATAATTTTTATAAAAATATTCTTTGTAGATGGAATCTAGTAATTTATGTTAATATAAATATATCAAATCCCCTTCATAAATAAAGAAAGGAAGATGTTTAAAAGTTTGGCAATAATTATCACCTGAGTATATGTTATGCAGGTATTCCCAAGTCATTTAGATAGCAGATTCATTGTCTAGATAAGCACACACATTTAGGTGCTTCCCACAGAAGAAATGTGTTTAAATGGTATAACTGAGTTTTTGTGAATGTTAAGGGGGATAACTGCATTGTATCAAGGGTCACATAATTTATTGCTATCTTTTTGTGTGGGTGTTTCTTATATTATTTCTAGGGTTCTATTGCTTATGAGGTAAAGAAAAGATCACTGTTTTCACTTACATGTGAAGTTTCCCCACAAACACTCAGTGATCCTCCTTGTGGCAATGTTGGGAGAGTGGTGTTGGAAAGTAATTAGATTATGGGAGTGCGAACTTTATTGATTAGCTTCATCAGTGTATCAAGTTGCAGTACAGTGCTATAATTCAAGATAAGCAATGAATTTTACACTTTGCCTATTTTTCTTTTTAAAATTATTTTTAATACATTTGTCATACATAATGATCAATTCATAGGGAATTTGTACATAACCTGTTTTAGTTCTGTTTTTCTCACTCCCCTTCCCTCTCTTCAACTCCTCTTATCGACTCAATAAAAAAAAAAATTGCTTCCATTTCTTCTCTTTCAGTCTCTTTTTAAAATCCATTTTCCCTGTCATCTCATTCCTCTCCTCCCTCTCTTGTTCCTCTTATAGGGATTGAAGCTACTCAGTCACCTTGTTTACATTTTGATGGCTGGATTTCAGAATAATTAACTTTGTTAAGAAGAATATTTTATAGATCGGCTTTTTGTCACTATTGCAAAATACATGAATTAAGCTACATAGAAAGAAACAAAGTTCACATAACTCACAGTTTTGGAGGTACAAAAGCATGGCACCTACATCAATTCACTTTTGGGAAAGGGCCAATGTTGGTAATGGTAAGGAAAAAAAAAAAAAAAACACTGATAGAAAGTTGTTTTGGAGCAAGTGGCCACATAATGACCAAAAAGCAGGGAGAGTCTGGGGGAGCAGAGTGTCGTCCCTTTCAAGGGTAATCCTCAGTGACCTAACAACTTCTTTGGAGGCTCTCACTTTTTAATGGTTTCACCTTCTAATACCATCATACCAGGAACCTGCTTCCATTCACAATTTACTCTTGTAGGGCATAAATAAACCATACCCAAACCACAGAAAGGTTTAAAATGATTATCTGAGCATCATTTTATATGCTTTCTCTGAAACTGCAACAGCGATAAGATGCTTTTGGAGTAGGCGAAGCCTCATGAAGTACCACCTTGATGAAACCTTTTATAAAATTGCTCTATACTTGGAAGACGATGTATATTAAAGTAAAAAATAGGTCAAAAGTCCAGAAGGAAAGATCATCTTGGAAATCAATAGACATACTTCAGCCAGGTTAATGGTTGCCTGACTAAAAAAGGTAACTAGTGTGTAAGTCTTGATTATTATCTTAAGTGTTCGTGTTGGGCAATTCATGCTTGCTAGGACTGTCGTACGTAATAGTTTGGATTTCTACCTGATAATACACATTAGTGACCTAAAACATGTTTATTTATCTTTTCACTTAACTTTGAGCTAAGAGAATTCAAAGTTCAGACACAAATATGCAGTAATGCCTTAATTCGCTGATTGTTAAGAAACTATTTAGTTTGCAACAGAAGTGTTTGTTAAAGTTTTGTTTCTGCTTACAAATTCTGCATCAAGTGATGACCAATACAGACACTTTCCTCAGAGTCACTGAATAAAGTTTGAGGTACCACTGTATCAACATAGATTCCAATTACAAGAGTGAGATTATTGAGGAGTTCCTTAGTCAATTTCCATATTACTGAGAAAAATACTCAAAAACAAAAGTTAAAAGAGGAAAAGTTTGTTTTATCTCACAATTTATAGATGTTTTAGCCCATAATTTGCAGTCTCTAAGGCAGAGTATCATGGGAGAGGGTCATTACAGAGGAAAAACTGTTCATAGCATGCTAGTCAGAAAACAATGAGCACGAAGTCAAAGCTTGAGCCTGCCTTTTCTTTTTATTTCACCCAGGTTATAAACCTCTTGAACGCTGTCACATACACCCAGGTTGGGGATTCTTTCTTCAATAATTTCATTCAGCCACATTGCTGATTCTAATCAATGGACTCATTTAATATCACACACCTTTAATCCCAATTTTAACACCTAGATCCAACCAGCTCCACAAAGTACCACATATTAGTGCATGAGGCTTTGTGGGTAAATCTAGACACAAGTCATAACAGGAGGAAGTCCACCAACGAGGATGCATCAATCAGAAACTGAGTTTCTGGGGAAAAAATGTTTTACAATTTTAAAATTAAGTTTACTCATACATTTAGGTATACAAAACGAACAAATTCATGATATATTTTGGTTCTTCTTGTTCTTCCTCTGTCTTATTCCTTCTTTTCAGGCCCCATACCCCTTCCTGTTCACAAAGCTGAGTTTTCATTTTGTACTTCTTTTCTAATATTTTTTCTTTCCCTTCCTTTCCCCTCATGCTGCCTTTTTTCCTTTTCCTTTTGAACAGTTTTTTTTTTCCTGTTTTATAACATCTAATCTACATCTGTGTTCTCATTTATATTTTTAGGTTCTCACACCAGAGAGATAATACAAAATTTATGATAGGATTTTTGGTGTGGTAAAAGAGAGGGAATATAAAATAAAAATGACCTTTATTCTAAGAACACAGAGAGAAACCCCATGACCATTGGGGGTCTGGCTTTTTCTGCTGGACACATGGTACAGGGGGCATACATATAGCTTCTGACTGGGGTGGTAGCTAAAGGTGGCATTGCTGACATGTGAGTAACTGATTGGAACTCTTTTGCTCCACATGTAAGTTGCCTAGGGGTGGAGAAAGTGACCTCAAGATAAACATCCCTTGGTCCTGCCTCCCACTGCGGGGTAATGTCCTATCTAGGGAAAAATCCTTTCATTCCCGTCTTTTTATTGTTAGGAAAAGAGTGAAGTTTTTTCTCTTACTGCTTCCTGTTGAAAGGGGGTACATCATATTGGGGTTTACGAAAGTTGACAAGATGATGGTTGATGCCTATGCAGAAGCTGGTGCCAGGTGTTTTAGCCAGAACAACTTTATCATTGGTGAACGCCCACATGTTAGACTAGAAAAACAAAGAGACAAAGTGCTGTGAGGAGGTAGGCCACTATCATATTTAAGGACTCAGGTGAAGTAGAAGGAAAGGTGCCATTGATTTAGATATGTCTTTTTATCAGGACCATCGTGAGGTAGAATCATTACCATGATGAGGTAGAATTCTGAAAAATAAGTGTGGGGTTAGTAGGAGTCAAGTTATGAGAGGTGATTATTCCCCGATATGAAAGGATAAAAGTTAAGATTGTAGGTAGGCAGGGCTTGTCTCTGGTCCAAGTGTTGAACTAGAAAGAATAAGAGGGGTAGGGCTGGCTGTGGCTGTGTCACTTTAAGGGAGTAATGAGCCTAGGCCTTCAGGGATCTCACATTTGACTAAACAGCTGAGGGTAGAGAGAACTAAGACACTTGTTGTATAGAACAACATAAAGACAATCTTACACATGACGTGGTAATCTTTAGGAAAGACTGTTAAGAGTCCTGCTGTAAAAATGATAATAGAATGTAAGAAATTAGGAATCAAATTGGATAACAAAACATAACCTGAGAGTTGTGGCTGTGAGGCCTTGGTGAGACAGAGACTGGTGGGAGGCAGGATGGGTAGATTTAGGGCAGGAGGGGCACCACTTGAGTGATGTGGAACCAGGATGGCAGCCCAGAAACTTTGATAGCTATTGGGGTTTCCAAGAAGACCATGTAGGAGCCACTCCACCTTGGTTGTAGTCGTTGGAATGATTTCCTTTAACAGGATTTTAGTAAGTATATCAGCAGTCTCCCTGGTTGTGGGAAAGGCTTTTATCTATCCTGAAAAAGTACAAACAAATGTGAGAAGATATTTGAGAGTTTTGTGGCAGGATATGTGTGTAAAATCTACGTACCAGTCCTGACCAGGGTTGTGTCCAAGAAACTGATGAATAGGAAAGGAAGGGAGTGCTATGTGTCCCTGAGGAGAAGTTTTACTAGAGATAACCGGTATAAATTATTGAGACCTCAGAGTGTCTGGGTCACTCTGCATAAACACAAAGGAATACAAAAAGGCATTTTAAATATGTATGACTATAAAGTGAGTGGCGGAAAGAGGGATATGAGAGAGCATGGTATAAGGGTTTGGCACCACTAGGTAGATTGGGGTAGCAACCTAAAGCCCTGTACTAGACAGTAAGACCCATCAGGCTTGAGTACCAGGAGAATGGGTGTATTATAGGGTGAATGGGTAGGTTTGAGAAAACCATTGTCTAAAAGGTGCTTAATTATGGGTTTAAGTCCCTATAAGTGTTGGGAGCTAGGAATATTGGGGAACACAAGGAAAAATTGAAGGATCCCTGAGATGAATTCAAATAAGCATGTCATGGGTAGCACAGGTTGGATTGGAGGTATATCAAATTGGGATTGACCAGAGAAGAAGCATGTCTGGAAATGGCATGAAATAGGCCCTATCTGCAAAGGCTGAAAGAATTGGCCATCAACACCCACTATAGAGACTGAGGACTTAATACAGTGGCCTGAAAACTCAGGAAGAACACTATCCATGGCCTCTATATCCACAAGTATAAAGAATGTCTTACCTGAGACCACCAGTGGGACTTGGGGATCTGAGAATGACACCTTAATGGGAGTTGTGGGGCCCAAGACCAGTCTTCAGCAGCAAGTCCAAGCTGATCAGTAAGTGATGAATCTGGCAGTGATCGAGTCTCCTGTGAGGGCAAGGAGTTGGAGGATGGCTTACCTGCTCACTGACTGCTAGGAAAGTTACTTTTCCAGTGGACCTTGAGATTGCAATAGGGGCAAGGCCCCAAGGGAATGCTAGGATTGGGGCATTCTCTTATCCAATGTCCTTTCTGCTACATTTGAAGCATGGTCTGGGAGAGGTTCAGGCAGCTCCACCTTGTGTTGGTGTGCCTGTCTCAGAGTGCCAAGTGTCACTGCTAAAAGATCAGATTATTTTTTTCTTTTTTACAAACTGTGCCTCTAAAAACTTGAGTGTGTACGTATCACTGTGGTATGATGCATTTAATTCTTCTGGGAAGATACACATGGGGAATAGATGAATTAATTGGGATCTCTAATTCTAGTTTTTTGAGAAATCCCCACACTGCTTTCCACAGTGGTTGCACTAGTCTAAACTCCCACTACAGTGGGGAAGTGTTCCTTTGTTTCCACAGCCCTGCCAGCATTTGTTGTTAGTTTTTTTTTTTTTATAATAGTCATTCTTTCTGATATGAGATGGAGTCTCAGCATTGTTTTAATTTGCATTGCTCAGATGACCATTGATGTTGAACTTTTTTATGTATTTATGTTTCATTTGTATTTCTGTGACATGTCTATTCACTTCAGATGCCCATTTTGGGATTGGGTCTTTGAATTTGGAAACTGATTTTTGTCAGTTCTTTATGTAACCTAGATATGTCTGAAACACAGTTGGCATACATTTTTTCCCACTCCGTGGGTTGTCTTTTCACTCTGTTTGTAATTTATTTTGCTGTACAAAAGCTTTTTAATAAGATGAGATCTCAGTTGTTGATTCTTTGTAATACTACCTGTGCAATCTGAGGTTTTTTCCAAGTCTTTGCCAACACTTATGTCTCCAGAATTCTACCTATTCTATCTTCTAGCAGACGTAGTTTTGTCATTTTAATATTTAGATCTTTGATCCATTTTGATTTTAGTTAAATCGATTGTGCTAAGCACTTGTCTAGTTTTAGTTTTCGGTATGTGGACAGTCAATTTTTCCAGCACCATTTATTGAAAAAATGCTCCGTATTCCAATGAATGTGTTTGACTCCTTTGTCAAAGATAATATGACTGGGTATCTTTGTAGTTGTGTGTGTATCATCTAATGTGTTCCACTGATCTTCAGGTCTGATATTTTTGCCCATACCATGCTTTTGTTTTCTTTCCTTTTATTTTTTCCCACAGTAGCATTGTACTATAATTTGAGTCAGGAATTGTAATGTCTTCTGCCTTGTTTTTGTTGCCCAGAATTGCTTTTGCTAGTGTGTGTCTTTTGGTGACAAGTGAATTTTAGAATTGTTTCTGTAGTTGTGTGAGGTGTGCTAATGGTATTTTGATTTTGATTGAATTAAATCTGTGTAGTGATTTTAGAAATATGATCATTTTGATTATTTTGATTTTTCCTAACCAATAGCAACAGATACCTTCCCATTTTTGGATATCCTCTCTGGTTGCCTTTTCCAGAGTATTGTAGTTTTCAGTGCAGATAGTTTTTTCTTTCTTTGTTAGGTTGATTCCTAAGTATTTCTTTCTTTTTTTCAAATATTGAGAAGGGTATTTTTTCCCTAATTTATTTTTTTCTTTTTTCATTGTTTGTTTTGTTTTGAGACCGGGTCTTACTATGTAGTCCAAGCTAGACGTAAACTCACTATGTAGACAAAGCTGGCCTTGCAATCGTAGCAATCTCCTGCCTCAGCCACGCAATTGCTGGGATGACAGGCATGCACCACCATGCCTGGACTCTGTAATTGTTCTCTCAATGAGTTTATTATTTGTATACAGGAATGCTATATATTTTCCAGTGTTGACTTTGTATCCAGCCACTATACTTAATCTGCTTGTTAAATCTAAAAGTTTTTTGGTAGAGTTTTTGAAATCTTCCACAGAGAGTATCTTGTCATCTGCAAGAAATAATTTATCTTTTCTTTCCTATCATTATTCCTTTTGTTTATTTCTTATTTTTAATTGCTCTGATCAATGTTTCCAGAACTGTATTGAGTAAGATCGGTGATGATGAATATCTTTGCCTTGTTCCCAATGTTAGAGTGGAAGCTTTCAGTTTTTGATCATTTAAATTGATGTTGGCTGTTATTTTGTCATAGATGATTGCTCAGATTGATATAAAGACCACTTATTGTAATTTTCTGTAGGGCTTTTTATCATGAATTGGTGTTGGATTTTGTCAAGTACTTTTTCTGCCCCTATTGAAATGATCATATGACTTTTGTCCTTTGCTTGTTGATATGATTTGTTAGTATAGAATTGCATATTGAAACATCTCTGCATCCCTGGAATGAATGCTACTTGGCCATGGTGTATAAACTTCTTTACATTTTGCTGCAGTCTATTTGCCACTTTGTTGAGGAATTTTGCATCTATGTTCATTAGGGAGATTTTTTTCCTCTGGTTTTGGTACTGGGCTAATACATGTTTCCAGGAATATGCTTGAGAGTATTGCTTAGCTTTTTATTTCATTGAAAAATTTGAAAACTTATATCTTCTCTAAATTTCAGTTGTGTATCCATCAGTACTTGGTCTTTTCTTTGTTGGTAGGTTTCTAATTACGTTTTCAATATTATTTACTGATACTGGGTTATTTATAATATTTATATTTTATTGGTTCAATTTTGGTAGTTCATATGTATCAGGAATCTATTTCATCTGTGTTTTCCATTTAATTAGAATGCAATTTCTTGAAGTAGGTATTGATGATCTTCTGGATTTCTTAATGACCTGTGGTAATTTCACAATTTTGTTTCTAATTGCAAGAATTTGAGTCTTTTCCTTTTATTTGATAATGTTGGCTAAAGTTTAAAAATTTGATTTAATCTTTCAAACAGCCAACTCTTTGATTCATTGATTCTTTTTATTGTTTTCTTAGTCTGGGTTGCACTGAATTATACTCTGATCATTATAATTTCTTCCCCAATATGATCTTTGGGTTTGACTCGTTCTTCTTTTTCTAGAAGTTGGAGTTTCAACATTAGGTTGTTTATTTGAGCTCATTCTGTCTTTATGATATAGGTATTCACCATTATAATCTTTCTTCTTAGGTTTGCTTTCGTTGCATCCCATAAATACTGGTATATTACATCAGGATTGTTTTGTTATAGATACTGTTTAATTTTTTTTTTTTTAATTTCATTTGTGGCCTCTTTGTTGTTCAGCAGGGTGTTATTTGATTTCCATTTATTTATGGAATTTTTGTTGTTTATTTTTCTGTTGATTCTAATTTCATTGTGCTATGGTCAGATAATATGCATGGGGTAATTTCAGTTCTTTGCATTTATGAAATATTTTCTACATTTTTGTCCTTTGGTCTTGTCCTGGGTGAGCTGGAGTTCTGTGGTTGGGTTTTGCTTCCGTGTCTTGTCATTTTGGATTTAGTTTAGTTTAGTTTTTCTGTGTTGATGCTTATATATTTCTTATAGTGGGCAGCTCTATCACTAATATTGAAGCCTCCTTAGGAAATGTCTGTTCTTTGGAGATCTCTTCTATGTGTAGAAGGCTCTTGGTTTTTGAATCCGTCTCAAGAGTCTGCTTTCCAAATTTATTAAGAATGGGATATTGCTTTAGGGTTATACTCAGTAATGGAGAAACTTAAGAGATGTAGGGGATGAAACAAGGAGAGAAATAAAGAAAAATATAGTCAAAGCAAGGCTGGAGGACAGGGACGATGATCATGTAAGCTTTGGGATGTTAGAGAAGAAGGTATGAGATCAAGAAGGAAGGAGAAAGCTAAAGATTATTGATGCAAATCATAAAGATTAGGGAAAATCTTCACTCACATAAAGATATTCTAAGATCAAAAGATAGTTGAGACAGAGAAAAGAGAAATAAAACAAAAATATATGTATAAATCTATAAAAGAAAGATAAAAGCCAATGAAACAGACAATAAAAGTGAAAGAATGTACACAAAGAAAATAATAAAATTCCTCTGCTGTCCACTGTTCTGTGGTAGTGCCCACTTTAGCATTCATCCAATTGTGCAATAGAGTAAATGCTGGACTGGATGTGGGCCGATCTGGCCTCTGTATGTGGAGACTGTGGCCAGTTTTTAGACAGCAACTTTCTGAATGGTCTTCCCATTGCTCCTTACCCTGTTTGTGTCTGTGTTGCTCTCCTGGCTACTGTGGTGCCCTCAAACAGAGACATAAAAGGCTGCTCCCAGTTCTGTGTACAGCTGGCCCCTCCTGGACCTTGTACAGCCTTCTCCATTCTACACCAGCAGCTCCTCTCACACTCTATTCTCATTGTACAGTGCTGGAAGTTGCAAGTATTTCCCACACTGGTTCCCTCAGGAAGGAGTGCTGGGTTTCAGGCTCAGGGTGCTTGCATCATTTATCACAGCTTGATTAGGTTCTTATTTCTCATTTCTTGTCCCCACACTGCAGGTTGCAGGTTGGCAGGAGTGCTACTTCTGGACCCAAGATTACTCAAGTGGCTGGTTGCTGTTTATAGGGCAAAGAGGAGTTTGTCCCAACTGCATGATGGTTCAAATCCCTTCTTATACCGGGGTAGGGCAGCAGGAGTTGTGTTGTTTCATTAATAATACTTTATGTCGTGGCTAGTCCCTGACCTTATTATTGCTATAGGTTCCAGTTTGCAGTTATTATGGGGGACAGAGATAGAAAAAGAAAGAGAAGAAGAAAAAAAAAAAAAAAAAGAACTGACAGTCCATCAGGGAGGGAGCAGCCACTCATTTTTATATATATATCAAGGAAATTACTGCCAGACTACTGTGTCCTCTATTAGCAGGAAATCAAAAGAGGTGAGAGATCTTTTATTGCAGGTCCACCCTGTGTAGATTGAGTTTCTCATACTCCTGCCAACTCCATTTTTTGGGGGAACTTCCTGTGAATGGTAGTTTCTGCTCTGATCCTGATCCTGCAGGCAGGAAATCCAAGGGCAGCCTTGTGGGCTGGTTTACTGTTTTACAAAGCCCTGTGCCTGTGTTCTGTTTGATCTACAAGTCTCTTATTTCAGATTAATGTATCAAGAGGTATGTCCCTCCCTTTCTCCCTATTATCTATGATTTTAGTTGATGTTCTCTGAAAAATTCCAGTGTGCATCCTTCTTTATTCAGTCATGTTGAATCTCAGGAAAATTTTGAAACAGCTTTGGGGGAGATTATATATAAATATATGCAGAATAAATTACAGATTCCATATTATCTTAGTGTTTCACTTATATCTAAATCTGGGGCTTCTGCATATATATATATATATATATATAAAAATTAAATATATTAAATATAGAATTTATATGATTATATAAAAATAATTTAAAAATAGTAAAAATGATACAGAATTTCAAAACAAGATGACTGTGAATTAACAATGGTTATTACATTGCATATTGTTGTCTTCAAAATAGTTGCTCAGATTACCAGATATAGGCATGCAAAATTAATCAAACCATATAAACACTGTTTCTTTGGATATTTTTTTTTAAGAAAGGAAGCTCTTTCTCTCTGGGATTCTGAACTTTAGCAAATTTCATTGACACACAACTGTGACCTACATCCAGGGCAAAGTCTACATATAGCTAAACTTCTTGGATTATGCTTAGGTTTTAACTAAAATTATGTTTATATTTCTGAGTTGTCCATATAAGTTGTGTATTCCTTATTCAGAATACTTAAGATGACATATAGTTCAAATTTTTGGACTTGTCAAAATTTGGGAATATTTGAACATAGATGGTGAAATATCTTGACTATGAGATACAAATCCAAACATATAATTTATTTCCATTTTATATTCACCTTATACCTATAATCTGAACATAATCTCATACAGTACTTTTGATTTGTCTGTGTGTTACTGCAACCAGTCACCTGAAGTCAGACACGAGTGTCCCCAATTGTGATGTCATAGTTCTCACTCAACAAGTTTTGGATCTTGGAATATTTATCATTTTAGGTTTTCTGATTTTGTATATTGTGCTTTCAGAATATGAAAAATAAAAAAGTCTTTAGGTCACTCATAAGAGGCATTACTTTAACAAAAATGCTGTCATAAATTTAAAATTCATTAAATAATAATTCAATTTCTATGCCTTAATATATTCAGTACACCAAGTGGATCAATGTTATATGCAATTCCCCAGTGTTCATTTAGTTTCTCTGTGAGATTATCCTTCTTGTTTGTCATGTAACTCTTGAGAGTATCTGCTATAAGGTGATGCACAATTTTTTAAATTATAATTATATGAATACCAATGCAGTATAGTCCCGAAATGTAACCATTTTGATACATTCTTGGATAATCTAAGAGAAGGATAAAGACACACCAAGTTCAGATGAACTAAATACATGAATACAATTTGTGGGAATAATGACAGAGATAAATTGTTTCAGATAAAGTGATTTATTTAATATTTTTTGGTTCTTTGATCTCTAGTTACACACCATTGTAATATAGAATTGATTGTTCATTCTTACACAACTAAGAGATGACTATATGACAGGTAAAGGCATATAAAATAGAAAAGCATCCAGAAAGCATTCTGTTTTATGAAGATGGTAAACTTGAAATAAAAGATAAAGGTTTTGTTTAAAATCCTTATTTTGCTTAACAAGTTCAGTAACTTATAATGACAGAATAAAATAAATTATATGTATTGAAATATGCAAATTTCTATAGTATAGAAAATAATTTGGGATGCTTAAGCAATAACTATTGAACGTTAGAAACAGCTAAATAATAAAATTCTTTTTTCTAATGATAGCCACGAATTCTGACTACCCTTTAAGTAGGTCTCACTCATGAATGAAAAATTAGAAAAAAGATCTTAAAATAATATAAGCTAAATTAAAAATGTTTTTTAAAGGTTGTAATGGTATTTTGATATATAAAATGGGAGAAGTTAACTTTTTTAATTCCTTTTCTGTAAAAAAAAAAATTAAAGGAACCAGAAAATCCATGAAAGATAATTAACATTTATGCTTTGGAATAGAAAGAGGACAATTTAAATTTTCGTTTTTTTGTTTAAATGACCACATTTTTTCTCAAAGTATTGAGACAATCTGAAAGAAGTACAAATGTGACATTCGCTTTAGATGCGTTATACAAACTTTTGACATTTGGTGTAGTATCTTCTTTACAAAATGTAAAATCAATACAGAACTACTATCTCATTTTAAAAGCTTTGAATGAAAGGTATTTATATTTGTCTTCTCTGATTTTAGTGGTATGTCAAGTGGTTAATTTCTATGTCTCGATTCAAGATAAGACTGTGATGTATTAGTATTCTAAATTTCTCTATACATTTTGATGTTGTTGTTACATATCACTGCACTGATAGTAAAAATTAACTTCAGAAGAGTCAGAAGCAATGATGAAAGTGGATGATAATTTATGACAACATCCTGGTTTTCATGTTTTTGTCCCCAAGAAAGTTTTGTGGACAGGCACTAATGTTATCAGTCTCCTCCGTACAATCTTTATGTTCACTAATTAAAGGAAACAGTGCATCACTTTGTTTCTCTGTGATTAAGGAACTTCTTGCTTCTGATAGTCCAGTGTTATTTTACAGTAGTATGAAAAGGACGAACAAGAAAAAGAACATAACACTTTTTAAAATATTGTTACTGTTTCCTAATAGTAAAAAATTGCTTTCTTAATCAAATAAGAAAACATATATATTCTTATTAAAGTCTAGTACTCCTAGCACTTTTAGGTTCAAATATTTTTATTCAGAACTTTGAAAAAAGCTATGCAAAATTTGGTTACTTTGAAGTTTATACTGCAACCACTATCTGTTTACTATTCATCATTCTGCTAATGAGCAGTCTCTACTAGGAAATGAGTAACTGCTTCTTCCTTCGACTTTTTTTCTCCACAATGAAATCTAAAATATTTATCCTGTAAAATATAATGCATAAAGTGATCAAATGCAATGTATACAATATAGTTGTGTTGATTTACATGTATGAATCTTAGAAATATAGTCATAAACTACTTTAAGGAATATTTTGCAAAATATGTTAAAGTGGTGCAGGTAAAATATTTTATTGTCTTATAGTAAGTGTTCAACCAATTTTTGATATTATAGGAAAATAACTATATTTTGATATGATAATCATTTTACTAGAGGTGTGTACAGTTCGTTATGGAAGTGAGTATAAAATATTATTATCTGTGTACAGGTTGGATAAATGTATAAGAAAGAGATGAGATTCCATCTGAGACTTAAGAGGATGAAGAAAAATCTGGGCATAAAGATATAGGACAAGTAATTCTTGATGTAAGAGCTAGAAAAAAATAGGCAGAAAAACATTGCACTTGAGAAGCATTATTATGTATTAAAAAGTGTTCACACTGACGAGGGAGTAGAGGGCAGTTTAATTGCTTGGAAATTGAGAAAATATAAAATAAATGTAATTACTGTCTAGTGAACACTTTCTGTGTAATACTGGACTGTGGTACACAGTTGAGGAATCGTAATCACTTTGTAAAATAGTAGTAGCTGATATTGTTATCTCACTTGTTTGATGAATGAGTAAGAGACAGAGATTCAGTTACTTTCCTGACATCACTATGTTGTCACAGTAAATTTATGACAGGGTCACAGAATGCTAAAATCATGGTTTGAACAAGGAAAACTGCTTTGACTTTATATACCTCTTGAAAAGTACTTAGCTAAATGTGCTTAATATTTATATAATTAATTATGTCATAGTATATCTCCTACATAAGTCAAGAACTGGCCTACAGGTATTAATCTAAATTGCAAGTGATACTAAGAAATTTTAAGGTCTGGGAACTTGGAATATATACTCTGTCTATACGCATTGAAATATTTTTCTCAGAAAAATATGATAATTTATGGATCATATTTGTTCAAATTATTAGTTTCAGTAATTTTAAACAGTGGAGTATCATGAGAAAGTTTGATTTTAAATTTTTTCTCACAAAAATTCCCAGAATTGTTTGAAAATTTTCATCAAAGAGCAAGATTATATATAAGACAAAAATTAGAAAGGCATAAAAGCAGAACATTCGCAGCAAAGAAAAGGAAATTAGTACATGTGGTGTAACAGTCATGCTTGGAATTATTTTTAAACTGCTTTTACTTCCTTTCAAAATTATTGCAGATTGTTCACTAGAATTGTTGTGTGCATGCATATAATTACCAATAAAGTATAGCATACAAGTTTGATCACAGTCTAATCAATACTGGCAGTTAATTTCAGTATTTCTAATTAAGCAGTTACAAAATGATACTTGCTATTTTAGCCAACATTTTGGAGATCAGAAACTTTTAAATCACAGACTTACATGATAATTACAGACTTATGTGATTTAAAATTTATATATAAATGAAACAGAATTCAATTGACATCATGAGAAGTCAGAGAGAAATAGGTAAAGGAAAGCATTAAATGTGCCCCCCCCCCCAATAATCCAAACAAGAAATGAAGTCTGGGACTGGAGCATTGGTAGTGTGAAGGGTTAAACATGGTAGCGGAGGCCCTAGTAACTGTCTACTGAGGCAAGGCTGTTTTATGTTTTTAAAAAGAAGCTCCATGAAGGCCCTCTAATTAGGAGTGGTTTAGGGAAAATTTAAGACTCTATTGGATTTGTCTAGAAACCAATAGGAGAAGGATCTTCGTCTTCATGAGTTCCAGAAAGACACAGAGACAGAGCTGTAGTTCTGGTGTGCCTTTGTGGCAAAAATGTTCACCTTATCAAGAAAATTGTGAAGTACTAGGATAGCTAGTTCAAATTATAGCACTTCTGCATGCTATCTTTGTTCTATATTTCTGTTATTTTGTGTTTATAATGGAAATATTATGCTCCTCGTAACAAAATACAAAATTTTAGTATGACCAGGGAGTACCAGCATAGGCCATGGCAAGTGGGAAACACTTAATGCATGCAAGTCATTTTACTATTAATTTTATTTTTATAAAACAAGCTCATATAAACAGAAACGATAGAAAATAATTATCAATTCAGAGCATTTCTAAAGTATAAAAAAGTTAGTTGATTTACATTTTAAGGAAGACATTCAAAATGATAAAATATATATAAATAAAAGTAAAATAAATAGATTATGGTAAAATACGTGCTTTTCATGTATATTTTGTTATTGATATAACATTTATTACATATATACATCTAGTATATATTTATCTATATTATACTTCTTGTTTCCCAGATATTTTTAACTTGGATATGAGCATTAGGAATGAAAGTTTGCTAAGGACTTTGTGCATTTTTAAGCTTTTCTTCGGTAAGCTAGAAACATGACCTTTTAATTTAAACACATTTTTTGGTAGTTGATGACTAACGTGATATATTGAAACAAATTATGGTTTTGATTTTTGGATGATATGGTCCTTGTTAGTTTCTGAGTGTGATGACACCATTATATGATCAATTTAAATAGTTATTTGCATTCCAGAAAAGGGAGTTACATTAATATTCTGCTGAAAGCACTGCTTTGTCTTTCCTCCAAAGAGACAGAATTACAATCGAGCATCCAGTGCTTTGATATGTTAACATTACTTAACTAAAATACCAAGAAATAGTGTAAACTGGAAAAGTTATATGATGTTTTTCCCTTTAGATATTGATATTAATTGCAGAAATTCCATTGATCTTTTTCTGACTTCTCTTCAAAAGGTTCTTTTAAAATTCTGTATAATTTAATAATAAATTAGTATTAACACTATTCTTTTTCATTTTAAAAAGCAAAACAATAAAAGATTGATACAGAATTTCAAAACAAATATTAATTAACGCTAGTTAGTATACTGCATATCATTGTCTTAGAAGTAATTGTTCAGGTTACAAGATCTAGTCATAAAAAATGATCAAACAGCTGAAGATTTAGCTCAACAGGATGGCAGCTTAAGCACCTGCCTGCAAGCACAAGGTCATGAGTTCAATCCCTGGTAATGACAACAAGAAGGAAAAAAAACAAACTATCACACAATAACAGCACTAACTGTTCTTTTTGAGGTTAGTAGTATAGTTATCTGTCTTGTATACACACACATATATTTATATATGTACATCTAATTATATAAATCTTTTCCTTCCTTTCTTTTCCCCTTTCCCCTATCCCAGATGTTATTTTGAACACTTTCTTCCCCTTTTATTGTTACAATATCCATTGTACAGTTTGGATCTTATTACTTTTTCAGTTAAAACTGTTATAAGAATAAATGCATTGGGTTCTTATACAACATATGAATATACATATAAACAATATGATATTCTTATAGATTACTGTTTCAATATTTAATACAAGTAACTTCTTGATATTTGGGGATTATATTTGAATTCTGTTTTTATGATTAGAAAGGCATTCAAATAATTCCTTATTTCTTTATCTCTAATCTCCATATCAAAATAATTCAGTTTTTTCAAACAACAAAGAATCAGTCTTTTGTGAAAACAAAAATGATAAAATATGGCACTACACGGTGTACATGCTTTCAGCCAAAGGTCACAGCACAAAACATGATCATCTTGAATTTAATCAAATATTGGAAAGAATGAACAACTACTACATTTTGGTCCATTATGTCCACGGGGGCACTAAAACCTACATTTGGATGACTAGGTCAGATGTTTATTGATTTATAATAAATAATGCATGGAAGAAGCAAGGTACGTGGATTTTCTCACTAGAACTTACTTCCAGTCGAATAGCATATAAGCAAACATAGAGTTGCTGCCTACTGAGATTTCTGTTTGTAGACTACCTTCAAAAACATTCTTGACATCAAGAGGATGGGCTATATCAGTCCTGGTATTTCAGCGTAGTCTTTTTATTTTCCTTTTGGCATATGAATAATAAATTATGAATACCATTGCTGGTCAGTGGATAATAAACCTCATGTAGTTGCAAAAATATCATTCAAGGTTTATTGGTCTTATCACGAGCAGTATACAATCTTAACTGTAAGACAAATAAACACAGTTAAATTATTACAGAGCATTAAATCTCAAATCACATAATCTACATTACTCATAAAAGAAATCAGTAATTGTTAAAATTATTGAGTGAAACAGAAATTCATGGCTTCAAGATTTTTCATGACAGTATATGTTCAAGTTACATTATTTATATTAAACTTAATTTAACTAAATATTTATATTTAATACTTCTTTAATAAAGTAGATTAAGATAATTACATAATACAGATAATTACATTTTTCAAATATTGCTAGTAAAAATAACACACTTAAATAATATATAATTTATAGCTAGAAAGTTTTTGTTGAAATACATACTAAATTCTTATCTCTTTTTCTGTTGATATATTTTACCATTAATTATTGAACAAATTTTGTTCTGTCTGACTAAACCAGGATTAAAATTTTTTAAAAATGAGGATAAAGCATGTGAGAATTACCATTTTTCCAAAAATGGTAATAACTAACATATATTAACATTTGCCATGTGGCAGCTACTAATTTAATTCTCACATCAACCCCATTAACTAAGTAATATCATACTGCAACTATGTAGATCAGGGAACGGAGGTACAGATACTAAAAGAATTATTCAAAATCTCACAACAAGAATTCAGATTTATGGATATGCCTCTAGGTTTCATTCTCTTAATAGCTGTTTTAATATTGCAAATTGAATTCTTACACTTTTCTCACATGTGGCATTTAACAATGATGAAAAAATAAAGACAGGAATGCTTCTATGTACTCAAGCTTGAAAGCAACAAGGGGAGGAAAATAGACTGATGAAAATAGTAATTATAGTCTTTTTGAATTTTTGCACTATCTAGAAGATATTTTCCAAAACATTAATATTAACCATTAATCTTAGTTTATTTTTCCCAACTTCTGTATCTTTTTGCGTGCAAGAGTCTGTTTTTCTGTTTTCTTAAAAATTCTATCATGGTTCTCTGATGGCATGAAAAGAAATTTAGTTTTCTGGTGAAATTAATATCTTGTTAATTTTTTTTGAACTGGTGATCAAATTCATGACCTTGCACTTGCCAGGTAGGCACTTATGCTACTGAGCTAAATCCTTGGCCCCAAAAGCTTTTCTTTGGTTGGTACAAGTGATCAAACCCACAACCTTGCACTTGCCAGGCAGGTGCTTACACCACTAAACTAAGCCCCCGGCCCTGTTAATTTTTAAAATTCATTGAATTTTCAATCCAGTAGAGGAAACAGAGAAACATGATTTTCCATTACATGTGTTCTATCAGGAAAATGATATAATGTAGATAACTGATTAGTCTGAATATTGAGCATTTATTACAGAGTACAGAAGACTGAACTAGAAAATACCATATTTCATATTATATCCTTATTTTTAAACATGTACATAATAAATATGCAATGGCATTTTGGTTGTCAAACTCACTTTAGTCCAACTTCGTGTTCAAACACCAAACATTTGAAAATCGAACGTATTTTTCCAATTGAAATAGTGGGAAACCAAATAATTTGTTCTGAGGTCCAAAAAATTGCACTTAGAAATTCATTTTTCCAGGACATTAAGACAAAGTTAACAGTCCTAGGTTGTGGAGATACTCCCTAATATATCTAACCACAGTAAATGAGTAGAGCACATTAAATATCAAAACACAATAAGTATTTTTCTAAAAAACATTGTAAAAGCTCCTTGACTTAGAGGCTTCTTGGTACACTAAGAAGTTGAGGAGAAATTGGAGAAGAAAGGAATGCATGCTGTACTTTGTAAGGAGAGTCTCCTTCTAGAACTACTGTTGATGGTACAGTTTCTGGAATATTTCCTCTAGGTCTTTTTTCATGTTTTCTTGTTGGGAGCCGCAGCCCCGAGCCCGGTCGCCTCACTTGGCGGACGTGAGGCCTGTAGTAAAGAGTAAAGCCTGAGGTAGATTACCCCTCCCATCGAGCACGTTAGTTTCCTGCTTACCGCGTAAGCAACCCGCTCAACAATATAGTCTGCCTGGCAACTGATGATGTTAGCCAATCAGCTTGCCTTGCTTACTTTAACATGATTGGACACTGTATCCGTATATATACTGGTGCCACCCCTGGGGGGGAAGAAGAAGCCCGGAAGTAGAAGCCCAGAAGGAGCCGCGGGGAGCGGACCAAAGGAGGCTTCGGCTGGGAGCGATCCCAGGGCAGGCTGTACGGAGAAGGAAAATAAAAGAAAAGGTTGTCCACTGCCAGACTTTGTCGTGTGTCCTTCCTGCCGGCCGGGAGTGACATCGACATTTGGAGGCCCGCACGGGGACTGATCACCCCCGAGACGTGACAGCGGACAACGCTCCAGTACAGAGCTGCGAGACAGGTGAGTTGGGGATAAGCCTGGGCTCTGGGTGGCGCGCACCTACAGGGCTTTTAGACTCCCCTCAGGCTCACGCGTAAGTGGCGGATTCCTTGGGCCTCACGCGGTGAGTAACATATTAAAAGATGGGAAACATGCTAGGTAGCAACACTAAGAGCGAGGGTGGTTGTGGAGAAAGCTCTCAAGAGCTTACAAAAGTACGCAGGGTATTTGAGCAGGCCCAGTCAGGGAGCTCCCGAGAGGGGCCCGTTAAGGGGAACAAAGATGCTAAGGAGAAGGACGGGGCTCTAGCCTCGGAGTCGTCTGACTCCGAGGATGAGGGAAAGTTGAATGGCAAGGAGGCCAAAGAGACCAGCTGTCAGGAGCCTAAGTCGCTCGATAAGGAGTCGCAGGGTTCTTTCCCAGCGTTGCGCCGTGAATTGCGCTCCGCTCAACTTGGTCTGCGGAGGAGTAGAGAGCTCCTGAGCGCTCCCCGGCGCGAGAGGGAGGCGAAGCCTTCCGTCCCACCTTGGGGGCTGTTCCCGGAGGTGATCCCTCGCCGCGAGGCGGCCGCCCGGGAGCTCCCTTCCCCTTTGCCAGAACAGGAAGTGATGCACGGGCCCCCATTTTCCGCCCAATCATGGCCGCCGTCTTATGCTCCGCCGCCGGCGGGTCGGTATTTTTACAGGCGGCTATGGCAGGGGGGATGTTTGTCTCATGAGGTACATCCACCACCTGGGATAGATAGTGGCCCCTACGGGATATTTCCTGTACAAGTAGCTATGGGCCAGGGACGTAATGCATGGGAGCCTTTTGAGATAAAGCAGATTAGAGAACTTAAAAATGCAGTTACAACCTTTGGGCCGACTGCGCCTTACACCATTGCCATGCTGGAGAACCTGTCTTCTGGGCCCCTCACCCCCGCGGACTGGGTTCAGCTGGCAAAGGCGTGTCTGCCCTTGGGTAGTTACCTGGATTGGCGAGCCTGGTACGCAGAGTTCTCTGCAGAGCAGGCTGAGAGAAACGCCAGTCGGGGAAACTGGGGGTGGAACAAGGAAATGCTTATGGGAGAAGGTCGGCACGCTGATGATCAGACTCAGTTCCCCGGCGCTGTCTATGAACAAATCAATGCCATAGGGCTCCGCGCCTGGAAGCAGGTAAGTGGTGCCGGAACAGCCTCCTTGTGTCTTTCAAAAATAATTCAGGGTACCACAGAGCCATTTGTTGACTTTGTGGCCCGAATGCAAGATGCTGCCGATAAGATATTTTCTGATCCGGGAGTGGCTCGACCGCTGGTAAGGCAGCTGATTTTTGAGCAATGTACAAAGGAGTGCAAGGCAGCGATAGCTCCTCATAAGAACAAGGACCTCAACGCCTGGATTAGGATATGCAGAGAGATAGGGGGGCCGCTCTCCAACTCGGGAGTGGCTGCTCTCCTGGCCGCGGCTGTACAGCAGAGGGGACCTCGCGGGTTAGAAGGGGAATGTAAGGCTAAAGGGCGTTTTGCCTGCGGGGAGCCAGGACACATTAAACGTCATTGCCCAAACAATGCAGATGCTAGGCCTCGCCCTAGGAATGAAGAACCATATGTTTGTGGGCGATGCAAGAGGGGATCACACAAAGCTGAGGAGTGTAGGTCGGTCTTTGATGCTCAGGGCAACCGTATTTGTGGACGAGATGCTAGAGAGCCAAAAAACGGCCAGAGGGGGCCCCCTTCACAGGCGGGCCCCTGCCCCAGAGACAGGACAGCTCAGGATGGCAGCCTTCAACAAGGGCCACCCCTGGGTCAGCAGGTGTGGACCTCAGTGTCGCCTCCAGACTTATATTAGTGCCTGATATGGGTGTTCAAGTGGTTGAAACCACCTTTAAGGGACCGTTACCCGAAAATTCCGTGGGTCTGGTGATCGGGAGATCCTCCACGGCCCTTCGGGGTCTCATAGTAGTCCCGGGGGTCATAGACTCAGACTACACAGGACACATTAAAATTATGGTTCAATCTCTTGTGGGTACTATGGTAATCAATAAAGGAGACAAGATAGCGCAGCTCTTGCTGCTCCCCAGTCTCCACAAGAGATTCCCCTCAAAGCAGAAAATTAGAGAAAGTCAAGGTTTCGGTTCCTCAGGGGAAGTCTTCGAGGGACTCCATATAATACTTGATAAAAGGCCCATGCTCTCACTTAAGGTCAATGGCAAGAATATAACAGGGCTCCTAGATACAGGAGCTGACCGTTCCATTATCTCCAAAACGGATTGGCCCTCCAACTGGCCCACCAACACTGCAGATAACACGCTGCAGGGCCTGGGGATGGTGTCAGCTCCTCAGGTTAGTGCTTCAACCCTGCTCTGGTGCGATGAGGAGGGTCATCAGGGCCATTTCCAACCATTTGTGTTGCAGTTGCCAGTGTCTCTATGGGGAAGGGACATCCTCACTCAGATGGATGTCACGCTTACGTCAAACTGCTCCCCCCAGGCTAAGGATATACTCAGGAACCAGGGATATACCCCCGGCAAAGGCTTGGGCAATGCCCTACAGGGTCGGACATCCCCAATACCAATAGAGAACAAAAAAGATAGGCAAGGGCTGGGTTTTTCTTAGGGGCCGCTGAAGAAGCTCTCCTACCCACTTCGATCAAAATCACCTGGAGGTCAAATGATCCGGTCTGGGTACCTCAGTGGCCCCTGCCTAAGGAGAAGCTATTAGCCTTGTCGGAAATAGTCAGTACACAACTTAGATTAGGACACATTAAGCCGTCAACCTCCCCATGGAACACCCCCATTTTTATAATTAAGAAAAAGTCTGGCAAGTGGAGGCTGCTCCATGATCTAAGGGCGGTCAATGCGCAGATGCAGTCCCTGGGGGCAGTCCAGAGGGGGCTGCCAGCTCTCTCAGCCATCCCTCAGTCCTGGCCAGTTTATGTTATAGATCTTAGAGACTGTTTCTTCTCAATCCCCCTGCATCCAGAGGACACTCATAGGTTCGCCTTTACTTTACCCACCATTAACCAAGAAAGCCCTGATCTCAGATACGAGTGGATAACGCTGCCCCAAGGTATGGCCAACAGTCCCACTATGTGTCAGATTTACCTTGATTCCCTACTGGCCCCCCTACGGAAATCCTTTCCCAAGATAAGATGTGTGCATTACATGGACGACCTTTTACTCAGCGGCAGGGACCCAGACATGCTAAATAATATGCTCGGCCAGTTGGTCGAGGCCCTGAGACAAGCCAATCTGCATGTTGCCCCCGACAAGATTCAGGGAGGAGAAATGGTGACCTACTTAGGCGCGAGAATCTCCCCTATGCTAGTCTCTCCACAGAAGGTCACCATTAGGACGGATGGCGTTAGGACCCTAAATGACATGCAAAAGCTATTGGGAGACATTAATTGGATTAGGCCATATTTACATATACCAAATTCAGATCTCAAACCCCTGTTCGACCTTCTGAAGGGAGACCCAGATATAGCCTCCCACAGGAGGCTCACTCCTGAGGCAAGAGCTGCCTTACAGAGAGTGGAAAAAGCCTTAGGTGGGGCTACCTTACACAGAATTGAACCAGGGCGACCCTTTGATGTCTGTTTGCTACAGACTAGTCTACAGCCCACAGCGGTGATTTGGCAGAAAGGACCATTACTGTGGATACACCCTAAGGTCTCACCTGCAAAAGTCATAGAGCATTACCCGGAGGCAGTCGCTTCATTGGCCCTTGAAGCGCATGATAGAGCTGTCCAACATTTTGGCTCAGGACCACAAGCCATCTGAGTACCCTATACTGCCAGCCAGATCAAGACCCTGGCTGCCTGCATAGATACGTGGGCCATTCTGAGATGTGTTTTCCATGGGGATATAAACAATCAATACCCTAAAGACCCTATCTTGTCATTTGTCACTCAGCACCCTATAATTTTTCCAAAGGTTACTGCCTCTGAGCCATTAGTCCCAGCAACTACAATATACACAGATGGCTCCAAGACGGGGATAGGCGCCTATGTGATCCTAGGCAAGCCCCCGGTTACCATACAATTTGAACCTGATCAGCCTCAGGTGGTGGAACTGCAGATCGTTAAAATGATTCTTGAACGGTTCTCAGAAGCCATTAATATTGTCTCCGATTCTAGGTATGTGGTCAATGCTATGCAAGTGCTTGAGACTGCCGGTTTAATTAGATCCACTTCCACAGTGGCTGGGCTGTTCCTGTCTATCCAGACATTGCTTCAGAACAGACACCATAAGGTCTTCACCACCCACATAAGAGCACATACATCCCTGCCAGGGCCCATGGCACAGGGGAATGTGGCTGCTGATACTGCCACTCGCCCGTTATGGATTTTACCTTACTAACACCAATCGAGCGAGCCTGTGCCTTCCATGATAAGTTTCATGTCAATGCCAGGACACTAGCAAACCATTTCCATGTTTCCAGAGCAGATGCACGAGATATCGTGCGACTATGTGACTCCTGTGCCACATACAAACCTGCCATACCGATGGGAGTAAACCCTCGAGGTTTGATCCCTGGTGATGTTTGGCAGATGGACATCACACATATACAGGAGTTTGGGACTCTTAAATATGTTCATGTTTCCACAGACACCTGTTCTCACGTCATATTCGCAACAGCAGAAACAGGTGAAAAAGTGTCTAATGTGATCAATCATTGCCTGGCGGCTTGGGCCGCATGGGGCAAACCAAAAATATTAAAAACTGATAATGGACCAGCCTATATAGGCAAAGCCTTCAATGAGTTCTGCAAAATGATGGAGGTTCAATTAAAACATGGTATCCCATACAATCCCCAAGGTCAAGGAATCATTGAGAGGGCTCATAGAAGCCTCAAAGAAATTTTACAAAAACAAAAAGGGGGAGTAGGCCAAGGCCTGGCCCCAAAGGCACGATTATCCATGGCACTATTCACACACAATTTTTTAAATTTAAATAATGATAATTGCTCCCCAGCCGTGGAGCACTGCAACCCTTCCCCCAACCATAAAGGGTGGGTGAAGTGGAAAGATGTCCTGACAGGACAATGGATGGGCCCGGATCCGGTAATCAGCTGGAACCGAGGCGCGGTTTGTGTTTTCCCACAGGAATCGGGACGAGAACCACTGTGGGTACCAGAGAGACTGACACGGGCGACAAAGCCCTCGACTGAAGATCAGACCTGCCCTACCGGAGATCCATCACAGACCAACCAACAAGATGAATAGAAATAGCAGTAGCCCGAAATGGACAAGAAGATCCTCAGGCATATGCATGGCTCGCTCGCCTAGCCTACGACCGAGTCTAGGGACGGTGAGCTTCCCACACTCCTCCTCTAAAAAATTATGACATAGCTGGGTAGGAGAGTCAATGACGGGTAAGAGCGTACTCCCCCGGTGCGACTCAACCTAAGCCAGGCCCTACCCCATCCTGCACGTAAGCCGCTGGACTGTTAGATGCTGCCCAGGTCTAAATTTCTCTCCGAGGGGATTTCTTTACGGAGAGGAAATGAGTGCAAGCTTGTGTGCATCCAGGTTCCGTCCAGTTTGTGCCTGGCCCTAAAAAAAAAGGACGAGGGCCTCAGGGCCTTGGCAGACCATGGGACGGCCGACCAGGGTCTAAGCCAAGGACCTACGGTGGGCCTACACATAGGGCATAAGCCTCTGCACCCAGTCCAGGAAGGGCTACGATGCGCACATTCATAAAAAATAAAAAAGGGGGAGATGTTGGGAGCCGCAGCCCCGAGCCCGGTCGCCTCACTTGGCGGACGTGAGGCCTGTAGTAAAGAGTAAAGCCTGAGGTAGATTACCCCTCCCATCGAGCACGTTAGTTTCCTGCTTACCGCGTAAGCAACCCGCTCAACAATATAGTCTGCCTGGCAACTGATGATGTTAGCCAATCAGCTTGCCTTGCTTACTTTAACATGATTGGACACTGTATCCGTATATATACTGGTGCCACCCCTGGGGGGGAAGAAGAAGCCCGGAAGTAGAAGCCCAGAAGGAGCCGCGGGGAGCGGACCAAAGGAGGCTTCGGCTGGGAGCGATCCCAGGGCAGGATGTACGGAGAAGGAAAATAAAAGAAAAGGTTGTCCACTGCCAGACTTTGTCGTGTGTCCTTCCTGCCGGCCGGGAGCGACATCGACATTTTCTCACTAAATTTTCTATGGGTAAAAGAAGTATTTAGACTGAAGCATTACCCTTTGTGTCTACAGTTAGATTAGAAGTGTGACTCCCCTTAATTGTACAGGTTTTTCAAGTTGGGTTTTCAGTTTCACATAGACCAAAGAGACTTTTGTAATCTTTTGCTACTTGAATAGTGGAAAGTTCAGGACTGGAGCTTACTCACCAATAAAGTATCACTGTATATAATTTTAAGAGTCAGTTCAATTAAATCACAATAAATTTCAACTTCATAAAGCCTTCAATCATTCATCTATCCATTCATTCATTAATTTAGGAAATACCTTCAAAGCCTTCTTAGTAGATGTTATAAGTTGTATCTTACTATGCTCCTCCAAAGCCTCATGTGATGATAGATGGGACTTTCAGGAGGTGGCTGCAGCTAGGGTGGGTAAACACACATTATGACTATGTGTAACTGGATCAGCTCACTCACTGAGTTAATGTAGCTCTGGATGAAACTGAAAGGATTTACTTAAAACAGGATCCCTACCTGGGGTGTGAGTGGCACAAACTCATAAGTTTGTAGCCTGAATAGAATAAAAATTGGAATGAGTCTCATTTCTGCTTCCTCAGGGAGCACCGCACTTTGTCTGTGATGTCTGTCTCTTTAGCTGCCAGCACAGATCCTTCAGCTTTGTAACACAGACCCATGGGTCCTGATACGGACTTGCATGAGAGACTCTACAGTGAACCCCAGCCCTTTGGCCTCTGACTGGATCCTTCTGATTTGCAGTAAGAAGGCAGCCATTTTGTGCTATTCCACGCCTGACCCCTGTAGGTGTCCACTGTAAGCCTACCTGTAAAACCTTGTATAACTTGTATAATAATAAACCTGCATTAAATCTACTTCTCTAGTGAGCACTGACAGATACACATATGGATAATGGGCAGCTGAAGTGATAAACTAGATTGAAAAATTGTTGGTTTTCTCTGTGTCTTCAGGCATTGGCATTTGGCTCTCCAGTTATCAGTTAAGCTAAGTTACTAACAAAGTGCTATCTGGGGAAAAGCCTAGTGTGAATTTCCACCCCTAACTATGGTGGTGGGAACTAAAAGCCGGTGACAGTTTTAGGTTTATGTTTTCCATCCCTGTTAGCTGCAGTTGTCAGAATCTAAACTGAAGACTGTGGTGCCAGACTAAAAAGTTCTACTTGTACTAACGTTGTCTGGAGACAGTTATGATAAGAAATGTTGAATCAGTTGTTTGTGCCTCAGCATAAAGCATGCAGACCCAAAGGTCTTGGAGAAAGACTGTGCGCTCTCAGTGCTCCTCTCCTCCCTCCCACTTACTGCGACTGCCTTGTTAGAATTCCTACAGATTCTGAGAGGTTTGTGTTATTTTTCCAATAATCTACCTTGTAATACCTCTAGTTGGAACTTGTCTCAGGAATTTGCAGGTAAACACCGTGGTGACATGACACATATACTGTATGTTGGTTAGGAGTTTCAGATAAGTTTGAAAGTTCAAAAATAGAAAAGTTGACTATGATAGAATAAGAATAATGTTTGGTTGAATTTTTTTTTTCTGAGAAACAAGGCAACATTTATTTCCAAGTAAATTCAGACAAAACATTTCTCTAAAATTCTAAGCATTCAGGTAACACTTATGTATCAGCCAACTTTCATGGCCTTCAGTGTTTAGGCTAATATTAGGCTGATTGCTAGAACTCTAGACAAAAAAAAGGATTCACTAGCATCTGCTGATGGTTTTATCACCATGAAGTTATCTGTTGTATTTTAGTCTTTTTCAGTATTTTTATAAAACAATAAAATTTAAAAGTCCATATTTTACTATAACATTGGAAAAGAAAAGGAAACCAAGCACAGGAACTAGATTTCTTATGAAAAGAGTAATTTTCGAATATTCCATATAATCATCATTTCACTGACAATAAGGATTGAGAATAGAAGCATGTATGGTACTTAAAAATAGGAAAGGTAAAGAACTGTGTTAGCTTTCTAATACAGAAATTAATGGCTTAATAATTAATTTACAAAAGAAAATGTTTATTTTGATTTGTGCTTTACAGGTTTAGTCCATGATTGATGGGTCCTGTGGCCTTGGGCATGTGTCACAGGAATGCACATCAGGATCATGTCAGGAGTATCTGTGACATAAAAATGCTCAACTCATTACTGAAATACAGAAAGAAAAGGAGAGAGGAGATAGAGGAAGAGAAAGAAAGAAAGAAAGAAAGAAAGAAAGAAAGAAAGAAAGAGAAAGGAGGAAGAAAGGAAGAAAGAAAGAGAGAAAGAAAAGGAGAGAAAGAATGAGAATCCCTTTGAGAAAACACCTCTCATTACCCTAAAGCCTCCCATTTGGCCCCATCTCTTAAAGTTTCTATTTTTACCTCAATAGCCCACAGCAAGGGACTAAGTCTTTAACACATGGGCAAATGTGCAGATATTCCAGATCCAAACTATAGCAGAAGTTTACTTATTTTTTTGATTTAACTTATTGTACAATGGTATCTCTTTACATAAATTGATAATATTAATTATTATAGGGCAGTGAACTAAATGCATCATAAGCTGGATAGTTATTGACAAATATGTTATAATATCAATTTAAAGGTTCTCTAGCATTAATAAAATGGACAGTAGGATTTATAAAGAGACAATCTTGAAAAGTATGTTTACTAGTAAATCCAGTATGCAACTTTAAAAATGTTCTTCTTAGGGCCTGGGGATTTAGCTCAGTGGCATAAGCGCCTGCCTTGTAAGCAGGCAGTCGTGAGCTTGATCCCAGGTACCGATAAAAAGGAAAAAGACAAAAAAAATTAATGTTCTTCTTCATTTAATCACATAATGGTAAGGGGAAAATGGGGTTGTACTGTCAGAATGTTAGTAGAGTAACATTTCAGTACACAGTTGCTTATGTTTGGGAACACTTCACTTTTGGAACAGAAATTTTCAGCATAACTTTGATTCTGTTCACGAACTCTGCTCTGAGTGTTGAATATAACCACTACCCTCCTCCCTGCATGACCAGGAACATGAACACGGCAATCGTCCCCACTTTGATAGGTGGGTATGGCTTCCTCTAGGTGAGACTGTGGTGACAGACAGACATGTACACACCCGCTTTGGAACATTTTATGTGCCTTTTAGTACGCACAGCACTGTAAAGTATTTTTCAATCTAGCATGGCTCCAAAGAAAGAGCAGAGCAAGCAGGGTAAAAGGAAACTGTAGAGCAAGAATAGTAAGAAGGTTTAGATGAAAATAATCATTAAATAAAAAATAAAATTGTCAGAAAGCATGAGCATTGTATTTGGGTGACTGATCTGGCCTTGAAGTACGAGATGGGAAAGTTGAAAATTTCTATTATTTTGAAGAATAAGGATGCCACAAAGGATCTGATGTGTCAAAAATTGTCATAATGTTAACCAAGAGGAGGACACCAGCACTGTAAGAAGTGGGACAAATTTCCTTAGTGTGCTTGAATGAGAAACACCTCGCTGGTGAAATCTTTGTGGAGCTATGATCTGTGAAAAAGCCAGAAAACTGTACAGTGACTTACTGCAGGAAAATCCCTTGTACAAGTGCAATAACTGATGTATTTAAAGCCAGTAGAGGACAGTTTGACAAATTCCCCAAGAAAAGTGGCATCTACAGTGTGATAAGAGATGGCGAGGCTTCCAGTTCTGATAAAATTGTTGTAGAAACCCATAAGAAAGAATTCGCAAAATTCATAAAGGCAGAAGGATATATTGCTCAGCAAGTGCTCAACTGCAATGAAACAAGACTCTCTTGGAAGCTGGCAAAAAGAACCTGTATCTCAAAAGAAAAAGGCACTGCCAGGGCACAAGCATATGATGGAAAGATTGACCTTTTGAGTGTGCAGGAGGAACACAAGCGCTGATCTGAAGATTAAGTCACAACTGTTGTACCACACTCAAACCTCTTGTGCATTCAAGAATGTGAACAAGGTCAGACTGCCTGGCACGTGGAGTGCCAATGCAAAATCTTGGGTCACAAGACAATTGTTTATTGAGTGGCTGCACTACATGTTTGTTACCATGTTAAGAAATATCTTTCTGATAATCAATTGCCTAAAAGGTACCTTATTATGAGGGAAAATACCGCGGGACACCCTCTAATCTGGATGGATGATATGGACACTCGGTATGACTTCATGAAGTTCGATTTCCTCCCCGCAACATGACACTTCTTTTCAGCTCATGTCTAGCAATTGATCTGCAACTTCTAGACACTGTACACAAAGACATATTTCATTAGTGTTGTAGAAGAGATGTCCTTCACTCTGAAAGAGTTTTGGAAGAAATACTTCCATGTCCTCTACTGCATCAACCTCACTGACAAACCCTAAGAAGATGTCACATACCAGACCTTAAAGTCAGCCTGTAGAGAATTGGCAGAATGTGTCACTGAATGCAACTTTGGAGGCTCTGATGCACAGGCGTTGGAGAAGACTATGTCGCTGGGCAAAATTATGTGTATAGACATCAGTGTTGCAGACCTAGAGATGCTTTGTGAGGACTGTAAGGAGGCAGTGATGAAGGAAGAACTTGCTGAACTCCAGAGTGAACAGCAGGAGGCGCTTGTTGAGGAGCGTTGCACAGAGGAACAGGGAGACAGGGAGGAGATTAACAGTGATAGGGTAAACTCCATCGCAGAAAGAATGAATGAGAAACATCTTCCCAACATCACTGCATAAATAGTGTTGAATATGATGCACAATAACACGATCTTTCATCTTTGGAGAGTTATGTAGCACAATAAAAAACAAATGACATTAGGCAGAGTTTTCCCCAAAATTGATCCTGCAGCTAAAACAGAAAGGAGAGGAAACCTGTGAAAGTGATCTTTTTAATGTCTTTATAGAAGGGAGCTCTCCTGCCAAACAATTTCCTTCCCACTCACTGTCTTGTCCTCCACACAAGAAGTCATTGCCTCAAGCAAGATATGTGTTCTTTTTATTATCATACTGCAATGTACTGTGTTTCATATTTTTGTGGTTAAAAAAATACATGTAGTAAAGAATGAAGTAACTATTTACATATAACTGCATCTTGAAATTTGATTCAGTTTGCAATCAGTTCAGTTCCTGGCCAGAATCATAGAACAAATTAAGTTCATAAAATGAAGTACCTCTGTGTTATTAACCAGTTCTCATTTAAAATATTTGACTTCCAAACAGAGCCAAAGATGTTTACTTTAAAAAGTTTGTTTTCAGAAGCATCTTGAGGCTTGTAAGTCATTACTAAGTTCTTGTACTAAAAAAGTGAGTGCCATTAAATTTTATGCATCATCTTCTGCAAGTATATACACTCTTAAGCCTCAGCAGTTTATCAATTTTCCTTAAAACTAGTTATTATAAATTGGACATAGTGGTGCATGCCTGCAATCCTAGCACTTGAGAGGCTGAGGCATGGGGATCACCATGAGTTCAAGGCCAGCCTGGACCACCTAGTGAGACCTTGTATCAACATACAAACAAATAAACAAACAAAAACTAGCTACTATATAAATAGGTGAGTTCTGTAAATCATTTTATTTTCATTGAATATAGGAAAAATTTTTTCTCCAGGAAATCCATAATCATGCTCTTAATTAATCACTTTTGATTTATTTTGTTGCTGGAGACTTCTGCCTTTTGCCTACTGTCAGCAAGATTCTAACTTTGCTCACGTCTACATCCCATTTGTAGTAATATGTACTAGTATGATCCTTAATTCTCCATTCTAAGTATGATGAGGTTTACATTAAAATCTTGCTATTAGCCTTAGTTACCATTAATACTATTTGGAAATTTTTTGTACTATAATATGAGAAAGAAATTGTCCAAGTGCAAGAAGCTATTTTATTGCCAAAAATATCCCTCAAAAATGTTATTCTTGAGACATCACCTAGATGCTCATATTTGCAGTGTTAAGGTTTATTTCAAAAATGTCCTTGCCAAAGCTTATGCGTTAAGAGCTGAGATTTGTAAAAAGTGATTGGATCATAGTGATTTGCTTATCAATTGATTCATCCACTGATGAGTTTGTATCTGAACATGCTCTTAAGATTCGCAGCCTTTTTGGAAAAGGTAGGTCACTGGGTACATTCCTTTGAAAGGTCTGTCCTGTTCTCAGTCCTTTCTCTCTCACTGACCCTTCTATATTGCTCGTCTTTCTGTGGGCCATGTGTGAGCAGCTTTGCTCCATGATGTTTTTCTGTCATAATATGGCTGTTTGGGGCCTACCAACCAGGAACTAAAATCTATGAAACTCTGACTGAAAAAAAAAGTGGGTTTTGTTGTTGTTAAATTGTGTACACGCAGTATTTTGGTTCACATTGGAAAGCTCACAAATATGTAGGGGATTCTATAATTGTTTATTTTAAACTTTGTAATATTAAAGAAGCAATCAGGAGGCTGAAGAAGGAGGATCACTGTGAGTTCAACGCCAGCCTAAACTGGATAGGAAAACCCTGCCCAAAAAAACCCCAAAACACAAAACAAGACAAAAAAAAACAAGAAAAAAAGAAACAAGAAACTATTTCAGTTATTGCTTTTTAAGATTTTTCAGAGTACTAGGATATACTGGATAAAAAAGTACTCAAAGGTAATTAGATCTAATAAACATTCTTGGGATTACGAGATTACGAATGTTGCTAATTTCAAATGCATTTTCAAACAATTACTTTGAAAATCATTTCATAATTAAAAAATATGAATCACAAATGAAAACCTCCTGTATAGATGAATCAACTGACTTGATAGAATTCAAATTGTGTCTCTGGATTTAATTTCCACTAACAGCAGCATATAAAATTCAAATTTTGTTATATATTAGTGAACTTAGATATAAATGAGGATAATGAATTTCTCAGAGACAAACAATATGAATCCAAAAGTTGTTCTTAAAAATCCAAAATTCAGAGACGAGTCTAAATAAAGTATTTCATAAAATAAGAGTTCAAAATAGCATTATTTATAAAGTGATATAGTATATCAGTAGGAAATCAATATTATTTTGATTAAATTATACTATTTAATGAAAGGTTCTGGTAATTTAATGATGTATTAGTCCTGTTACTTGCTTGGCTCTCACTTCATTTTTCTGCATTTCAAAAGGGGGAAATTATTGACTTAGAGAGATTTAGAGTTTTCTAGTTATGTATTCCTGTGCATTAGTATTAACACACAGTATTTCCTTTCCACAGGAAGACTTATTTACATATTTTCAGTCAAGAAAGCAAATATGTTACTTCTTATTGTAAGGAAACAACTGATTTGCAATTGTTCTAACCATGGAACTAGATAACAGGAAAGAAAATAGCATAAAATTAAATCACAATTTTTAATGTAATGATAGCTATTATGTTATTTAGCATTGCCACTCAAAAGCACTGACATATTCATAATATTAAGTGTCATTTCAAACATTTTATCATCCTTTGAGGCAGACTATATAAAATCTACCTAAAAGTTTATACATAATTCTGCAGTTCTACTAATACTCTACTAATAAATGTCTGGAAGCTGATGGTCACCATTTTGTGCACTTCTTGTAATTGTAGAGGTCAAAGGTAACTTGTATCAATCTCATGATGTCTCAATAAATATAATATTGAAATATTTTTATGTTTTTCTTTTCATATTGTACCCTTCTTATTTAAATATTTTTTGATGGACTCTCTATATTCATCTTCTTGAACTTGAAATTAGAGTCTATTTGGAGATTCAAATCCTGAGCCCCCTTTGCCAGTTATTAACCTGTGGATATCCAAAAAGATTAAAGTATGAATCCTGAACCCTGTAGTTTTCACAATCTAATAAAAATGCTGAGTTTTATGAAAATTAAAGTAAATTCATGAATATAAAATAAAAAAATTAAAAGTGTTTATCTCTCATTACTCACAAATAATAATTATTGATGTAACTGTTCAATTCAAATGTACATAGTTACGGTGAATAAAGTATATTTGATTTTGTATTATTTCAATTTTATGCATTTACAATTATTTAATGGGTAAGTCTTACATTATCTATAAGTTTTCCATATGTCCTCATAGTTTGAGCTTAGTATTTTCATGCTTTTTAAAGTAACATTTGAAGATCAGGAGATCTTTATTTTGAAGTGAAAATATTAACTGTTTTTATTTATAGATTTTATTTTTGGTTTTATCGATAAAAAAAAATCCTAATCAAAAGTCATGGACTTTTCCTCCATGTTCTCTTGTAAATGCAGACCTTTGATTTTTTATATATTATACTTTTCTCATAAACCTTAGAACCATCTGTGTTAATTTCTGTATATGGTGACTGGTAACTTAGTTACTTTACTGTTGCTAGTGCACAGTACTCAGTACCCACAATGTGGAGAAGTAAACATTTATTTTGGCTCAGTTTGTAGAGTTTTATGATTGCAATCAGCTGGCTCCATGGCAGGAAAACATTTCCGAGGAGCAGCACAGAGAGAAAACTGTTTATGACATGGCAGGGAGAAGGAGAGAGAGAAATCAAGGGAGAAGAGAGGACAATAGACTCTTCGGACCACACCACCCGTGACCCACCTCCTCCAACCAGGCTCCTCCTCCGAAATAATATTTAGCTGTAAACATATTAGTGGACTACTCCCCTGATGAGTATCACAAACCCGTGGTCCGATCACCTCCCAATAGCCTAGCTTTAACCACAGGAGGCTTTAGGGGACGTTCAGATATAAACTGTAACAATAGTTGTTGGGATCCATTTTTTCTTATGCGTGTGTGTGAAGTTATTGTATATCACAAGCTATATACTGTTCTGTGGCATTTTGTCATAGTAATCGGAAGACAATTTGATTCAATCACCACCAGAAATCTGCCTTGTGTCTTCCTTTTATAACCACAGTCTTCCTCAGCTGAACTCATTGCAAGTACTTATATGTTCTCTGTCACTGTAATTTTATCACATTCAGAATGTTACATGTGTGGATAACTTAGCAATCAACCCCGAGGCGTTGTCTTTTGCGCTCTGAATAATATTCTTTACATTCATTCAAATTGTACACATTAACAGATTCATTCTTTTCGTTGCTGCGTAATGAGTACCAGAAATTTAGCAGTTACCAATTAAAGAATATTATTTTATGTAAACTTTTGAATTAATAAAAAATAAATTTATTATAGACACTGATGTTGTGAGAATATTGTTTTATTTTCTCTAGAAAAACACCCAAAAGAAATTGTTTGTACACTGAATATATAGTTAATATTTATAGCAAAATGGCTAATACTTTTTCCAGAGTTTCAGAATTCATTCACATTACACCAAAAAAATGTTAAAAGCATACATTTCTGTAATTTTAACAAGCACTTTATATAACTGCTGTTTTTAAACATTTTATCATCTTATTGGGGATTTAACTTACATCTTTTGTGCGCTTATTTGCTATCCGTATGTCTTCTTTTAAAGTGCCTAGCTTTGTTATGGCTTGAACTTCCCTCCCAAATGCAAGTTGAAATTTAATTGCCATTATAACAGAACTAAGGGGGAGGACCTGTAAGTGGTGATTCACGATGAGGTTAACGTTAGGGCAAGTGTCAGTTTATTACAGTGGATGGAAGTGGAGTCCCCATAAAGGGATGGATTTGGCTTCTTTGTGTCTTTCTCTCACACAAATATTCTGCCTAAACATGCTGAGAAGAGGCAGCCAGCAGGTCCTTGTCAAGTGTCAATTACTTAATTTGGGGATTCCTGCTTTGAACCATAGACCAATAAATTAGTATTTCTTAATTAATTTTTAGTATTCTGTCCTTATAGTCTACAACAGATAACTCTGTAATTTAAATTTGTAATTAAGCTTATCTTTCTTCTTATTGTTATGGTTATAAAAATTCTTTGTATATTCTTCATTCAGGCCCTTTGTAAATACGTGATTAGAAAATATTTCCCTCTGGTTTTTTCTTTTTATCCTCAATAGTCACTCTCACAGAGATTTTCACTCCAATGAAGTCCAGTTTATTAAATTTATCTTTATAAATTATGCTTTTGTCTTCATATTAGCATCTTTTTGCATAATGCTAGGCCACAAAGTCTGTATTGTCAATGTTTTATAATTTTATATTTGATATTTAGATGCATTAATTTTGTAAAAAGACTAACGTTTAGCTTGAATATTTTTGTAATTTTCTGCTATAGACAAAATATTCTAAATGATCATGTTTTTAAAGTAACATTTTCACTCAGTATAGAAGTGTTTATTTAGGGTTTTATTTCTTAGTCTAGGGACTATATCTGAAAATAGTCTGCTGCAGTGGTTGCTATTGTTTCACTGTGCCTGCCATGTTTTTTTCTCTCATTTGTTACGTAAATGCACATTTGTTATGTACATCCTCCACAGAAGGAATGTAAACATTATGCATTACAAACATGTACCCATAATGAAAAGGATCAGAAAAAATTCTCTATTACTTGCCTTGAACATTCATTATGGTGTGTTGTATGGTTTTACTGTGTTTCTTGTATTTGGTGTATGTAGAATTCCTGAATTAATTGACTAATAGGTTTTTTTTTTTTTCCTTTTAAAGTAAGTTGAGAGATTTTAAACATAATTTTCAAAAATATTTTTTCCTAATCTCCAGGCTTTCTTGATTCCAATTAATGTTGTCTTACAATTCAGTGAGCTTATGTTATATTTTTATTTTTTCTGTTTTATTTTTATAGTGCCATTTATATAACTTCGCTTTGCTAATTTTTTCTTCCATTGTTTTTTAAACACTAATTTTGCTCTTTGTATGATGTACTATTAATCATTCTCAATGTAATTTTCATATTTTACTTTATAATTTTCATAAGTAGGAATTCGATTTATGACTTTCAAAAATCTATGATTGTACTTAACATTCTAAACATATGGAATACGGTTACAATGCATAGTTCCGTGTTGTTACTTGGTAATTATTAATATTTTGTGCTATTTCTAGTTCAATTTTGATTGAATTTTCAACTCATTATGAATTGCATTATCTTACTTATTTGGGTGTCTGGATAATTATTATTATTTTCCTAATATTGTTAATTTTCCCCTATTGACTGCTAGGTATTTTTGTTCATTTACTCTCAAACTTTGTTCTTGGGTATTTTTCCCTGGATATAATTATAGTCTCTCTGATAGTGCTTTTAAATTTATATGCCAGAAACAAATAAATGTTTAATACAATGTAGTTAACTCTAGACTATTTAGGCACAATTTTTCTCTATTCTGTACAAAACTCTCCAGGAATTATGAGAATTTTTCTGGCTACTGAAAATGGTTGTTATTTCTAGATTTTATCAGGTGACATTTTCTTTCAACTCTTCTGATGGTTCTTTCCCTTGGATGATTTCCTTTCAGGCGTGTACTGTCTTGCATAATTTAGAGATTCTCTATAAATCTCTAGAGCTCTCTTTGAAGTTCTCTTCTATGCTGTTCTCTGTCCAGTATATTCCAACATCCTTGTACTCTTTGAAATTTTATCTTCACATCCTCAACTAAGTAAGTAAGTGCCAGAATCAGGCTGGGTTTCTCCTCCCTGGGCTGGGATCTGAAAATGCAAGGCAACCAGAGTAATATCAAGGCGCACCTTATTCAATTTCTGTCTTCATATAACACTATACTTTATTGCTTAATAACTATTTTCCTGAAAGCCACTGTTTCAGACATTCAGTTAATTCAGGGAAAGAGATAATTCTAGTCCCTATTATATTATCTTGGCCAGTATCAAGGTTTTTTTTTTTTTTTTTTTTTTTTTTTTTTTTTTTAACAAATCTTCTAAGAAAAGAGATTTTAGAGACTTTGTATAATTTGTCTGTCGTAGTTCCATTGTCATGGATTCAGTGTCTTTAACCAGTTGTAGAAAATAATTATTTCTATTTCACCATGGAGAAGGTTTTCATATTCATTGGGCTCCATTCCATTTATCGTCTGACTTGAATTTTTCCCAAATACATAATTATGTCATTTGATGGTTTAAGGGAATAATTACTAAATGGTTTTAGAAATTCCCAATTATTCCAGATATTTCCCTTTACACAGAGTAGAGCAACATTATTAAATAATTACAGGTGATTTGGGAGAAACTCTGAAAATTTACTGTCTATAGTTTTAATAGTATTGCCAACTTTTTCTTCAAATGGGCGAAACTTTTTCAATAATGGAACAATTACTCCAAAAATTGGCTTGGTTTTGGAAACTTAATGAGAATCTGCAGTCTCCATTGTATTGACAATTCATGTTTCCACTCACTAGGTTCACAATTTTTCTGAGTAAGTTTAAATAATATTTGAGTAGGCTGACCATCTATTTTATTCAAGTCATAATGTGATAATTTAGCTATCACAAAAAATCTTTTGGGGGACACATTCTAATTGCTATTCTAATCCTGCTGCCAATGAAAGCAATTCTAAGCACCTGATTTTTAAACTTTGTCATCTGGGTTCTAAGTGTGAATTTATATTATCTTCCGTGAATCAAGGAGATTATCCAACATTGAACTCCCCTCATCTTTTTTGACAAACGGAAAATAATAGCCCAGAGCGTTACAAAGATGCTGTCATTTCTTCTGCCATATGACTTTTCTTAATGACTTTTTGAAAGAAGAGAAAGTTTACGCTTTCCTACATAGTAACAAGGCAAATCAGGAGGTCACAGACATTGTTCCTGCCTCTCTAAATTGTTATAATTCTTTCATTAATGTTATTCAATTGAAGTTCTGACATTTCAATATTGCTAGAGGGTAGATAATAAAAAATACCCATGTTTTAGACAGTCAACCAAAAATAGTGGTAAAGCTACTGTCTGAGTTTCTTTCAATAATACATTAAATACAAATCTTAAATTGGGCATGCTGGTACATAGTGGTAATCTGAGCAATTAGGAGGTTGAGACAAGATGGTGAGCTTTAGGCCTGAGTGACCCTTCCCAGAGACACTCTACCTCAATAAAACCAAAAATCTTACTGGTGTATATAATTCAGTAAAGCAGTTCATTCCATCTCTTTATGAACTAACATGTTTGTAATATATGTCACAGATTTTATATATATATATATCATATATATATATATCACATATATATCATATATATCACATATATATCATATATATCACATATATATCATATATATATATATATATATATATATATAATCTTAGACATCTCCTTTAACATGGAAGTTTGTAAAGAGAAGCAGTTATGTATATGAAGACACTGAGTCATTACTTTGGCGTAAGCACAATCCTTAAAGATAAGGTGCAATTCAGTGATACTGTGCAAAATAGGAGGTAGAGTACAGTGGCAAAGAAAGAGTTGGAAACTGACAGTGATGCAAACATAGAAAAAAAAACACAGAGAGTTGATTAGTTTAACTACTTTCTCTAATTTTCTTCCACATGTGTCTACTGAAAAATCTAGCAGTGAACTAGTTGGCAAGCAGCACAGGAAATATAACACCAACATTGTAAGAGTGAAGGAATCTAAATTGTGCAGAGACAAAACATGAATACGCAATCATAGCAACCTGTAGCAACTTTATTGTCAATTGTACATTATGCTATATGAAGAGACAGAAAGAAAAATGTACTTAGATTTAAATAAGCCACATATGAACTTTTCTTAACAGTGTTACATATATTTCTATTTGGTAGCTTGATAAATCTTGGTGCGCCCCAATTAGAGCTTGGCAGTAAAGTTGCCATGATGTGGATTATGAAACTACTGAGATAATGAATATAACCTCCGAGCAGGCAGACAGAAAGTAGCTGAGCAATTTTATCCTTTGTATATGTGATGTGTGGACATGAGTGTTGTTACAATTTTGTAAAGGAACAATTAAGATTTTACAATATTTTTCTTATGTGAGAAATGTGAAGGGCAAATAATTTAAGAGCAAAATATAAATGATGGGAAGAAAGGAGATGCTTGTTGAGACGGGGATGTTTCAGAATTATGGAAATGGAAGAGATTATAGTAAGAAGAGAAGACGAGGTGTGATGTGCATATGTGCACGTTTTTCACAATGACTGTGTTAATTATGTATTCCCAAGTTATATTAACAGATTTTTAAAATTGTTATTTATTTCAGTTGTTTCTATGCCACTTTCAGCATATAGAAATTGTTTCAGGAACTCAATCTTTCTTTCCATACTATTATGCAATTTACTAAAGAAGTATTTCATGTTGCCTTCTATGGGAAGACATCATCTATTTGTGAGCTATTTTTTCAAGGATTTCCAATGCACTGGTTTGCATCTCTTAAGTGGCAAATAACATTACTGAGCCAAGAAATGCATAGATAACTACATTATCTGACTTTTCTAGTATCTGTGAACATATTACAAAAATTCCAAATAAGTTATTTCTACTCAACTATAGTATTGTTAGGATGAAATTAATGACATAATACATAATAAAATAGAAACATTACATTTAAATCATTTCAAACTGTTCTTTTCTCTATCACGACCAGTCAAAATTTGGGGTTTTGTTAGATAAATCACATTAATATTTCATGCAGGAAAGTTAAGGTTATTCTAAGCATGCACACTGGCTTTTAATGCATCTAGGATGTCTGACAAATCCAAATCCATTAATTGCATATTCAGCTAATACTGATTCTATATAGACTGTCTTCTAAGAATGTTTCTCTTTGTCTCTGACTCTGTCTCTGTCTCTGTCTCTCTGTCTCTGTCTCTGTCTCTGTCTCTGTCTCTCTCTCTCTCTCTGTGTTTCTCTCTCTCTCTCTCTCTCTCTCTCTCTCTCTCTCTCTCTCTCTCTGTTTCTCTCTCTTCTTTGTGAGTACTGGTAGTTAAACTTTGGACCTCAATGCCTGCAGTGACTGTGCCACTGAGCTATATCCCCATGTCAAGAGTATATTTCACACATAGTTCTTCTTAAAGTCAATATATTTTATCAGAAACACACTATTATTTGCACCTACATATTGCATACATCAGATTATTTATTTATAAATTTATTAAGTACCTGTATTAGTCTTCTTCGTACTGAATTAGAAATGAAAAAGGCAAAATCAGTGAACTCTGCCAAACTCCAGAAGATTATCGGTAGCTAATTTGACCACTTGTACTTTAATAAAATGGAAAATTCAGAAGCAATGGACAAATTTTTTGATACATATGAACCACCAAATCTGAACCAAGATAGTATAAAAAATCCTGAATAATTCAATGCCATGCATTATCTTTAAAAGCCTCAATGCAATCATTCTTTATACCTGAGTAGTATTTCATTGTATAAAAATACCACATCTTTTTTATCCATTGCTCAGCTGATGGACATTTAGGTTGTTTCCAAGATTTGGATATTACAAATTGTGCTGCTATAAACAAGAGTGCACATATATCACTGTGGTATAATGTTTTCAGTTCTTCTGGGAAAATGCCCAGAAGCAAGATAGCTGGGTCAAATGGAACTTCCTTTTTGAGGAATCTCCATATTGATTTCCACAGTGATTGCACCAGCCTACACTCCCTCCAACAGTGGAAAAAAGTTTAAATGAAATCAGTCAATTAAATTGAAGAAATAATTTTTTAAAGACCTATTGATTAAGGAAAGCCAGATCTTGGTAAATTCTCCAAGTACTTTAGTGGGGATCTTATACTAAGACTCCTCAAACTCTACTGAAATCGGAAGGGAAGTATCACTTCCAAAATCATTGCTGGAAGCTAGCATTACCCTGATCCCCAAACCAGAAAAGGACCCAACCATTAAAAAAACAAAACAAAACAAAACAAAACAAACAAACAATAAACTACATGCTAACCCTTTTAATGAACATAGATGCAAAATTCTCAATAAGATACTGGCAAATGGACTGTAGCATATCATCAAAAAGATCATATACCATGACAAAAGATTCCTAGAATTAATCACCAACTTTAGTGTTGTAGCAAAATATAATATTAACACTCATAAATCAATAGTTTTATTATAAGCCAATATCATACTTATTGAGAGGAAAATTAGGGAAATGATATGATAGCATCAAGAAAAATTAAACATGTAGGAAAAGATCTAATCAAGGAAGTGAAAGACAACACCAAAAGCAAAAAAAAAAATAATAATAATAATAAATAAATAAAATAAAAAATAAAAAAAGTAGAGTATTCTGAAAAGGGATATTGCAAAACAGGAATATATCCCCTGTTCCTGGATACACTTGGAACAACATAGAATGACCATATTTACAAAACAATGTTTCTTATAGAAATAGATAAAGCCACACTAATGTTCATATGGAGCCAGAAGAAATATAGATTCTCAAAAATATATGTAGTAACAAGGGAAAGACAGAGGTCATCAAATCCCAGACTTCAATTTATACTTAAAAAGGCAAGGTGATAAAAACAGTATGATCTTGGCAAAAAAAAAAAAAAAAAGGTAATAAATAGACTTGTAGGTCAGTGAAGCAAAATAGAGGGTGGAGAAACAGCTTCAGGAACACTCAGCTATGTCGTCTTTGACAAAGGGGGAAAATGCCTTTGATGGAGCAAAGATAGCCTCTTGAACAAATGGTGTTTGGAAAATTGGCTATATCATACTACAGATTGAAATTAAACACAGATCTCTAACTATGCAGTAAACCAAAATTAAAATGGATCAGAGATTTTTATATTAGAACAAAAACAATCTTCGGGAAACCAAAATACATAAAACATTGAGAATATACTGATAAGGCAGGCAAAGACTTCTAAACAGAAATCTAGTTACACATGAAATAATAGCAAAAATCAACAAGTAGAAACATATCAAATTAAAAAGCTTTCACATAGCAAAGAAAACCATCAACAGAGTGAGCAGACAAATTGCAAATTAGGAAAATTTTTTCAGGTACTCTTCAGAAAAAAGACTAATATCTAGAAAACATACAGAATGCAAAAGAATTACGACTCATTTTCAATTAGACTCTCCAATTTTTAATATTTTAATTAAAATGGACATCTGAGATGAACAGATTCTTTTCAGATGAAGAAACACAAATGGCTAATAAATACATGAAAATATGTTTAACATCACTACTAATTTGAGAAATGCAAATTACAACATTAAAATTCCATGTCACCTAAAAAAGAATGGTCTCATCTTGAAATAAACCAGTAACAAATGCTGGTAAGGTTGTATTGTGAGAAGTTGTTTGTGGGAATGCAAACTGGTACAACCACTATAGAAATCAGGACAGAGAGTTCTCAAAAAAAAAAAAAAAAAAAAAAAAAAAAGCTAAAAATAGAAATTTCATTTTATTTACCTATTACTCTTCAAGATACCTTCCCCAAAGAGTTAAACATGCCATACCATAGTGTGTATGCTTACCCATGTTTATAGTAGCACAATTCATAATAGGTAATCTTGGAAACAGTCTATATGACCACCAGATGAACATATAGAGAATGTGGTTTGTATGCACAGTAGAATATTAATCTGACATAAATAAGGAGACACTTGAGCCATTTCTTAAAGAATGGTTGCACATTGAGATCACAACGTTAACTGAAGTAAACCAGACATATAAGCTTAATATTATGTGATTTCTCTTATATAAAAATATTCAAGAGCTGAAGTACAAAACAAAAGATAGATAATAGAGAAAAGAGAGAGTAAAAAGTTATTATACCCTATCATAGAAAATGTATCTGAATTGTGTCTCTGGACATATAAGGCAGACACATACAGAGTGTACTTTTCTAATTTTCTAGACATTTCTTAATCCAGTAAACTGGCAATCATGATTACTGGTCACATCTGAGAGGGTGGTGAATGAAACTCAAGAAGTCACAAAAATTACAGAATAATTGTATTATGACAGGGAGAGAGGATCTTTATAGGAATTATTGACAATGTGATTTTTTGTAATTTTTTAATTTAATATTTAGACATGCTTGTCTATCACACAACATATTAGACAAAGACTTTAAAATAAGGGTGTTAAAAATGTTCATGTAAAGGAAAATAAGATTAAAAAGAAAAATGGTATATGTAAACAAAGTGAGAATATCAGTAAAGAGGAAGACATTATAAAACAATACTAACTCTAAAAGTGAAAAAAAACTTTGATGAAATATTTATTAAAAGTGTCATAAAACAGATTTGATATTGCAGGAAAAAAAGATCAGTAATTTAAAGCATAATGAATATAACGAAAACTGAATGCAAAAGAATGAACAGACTCTCAGGGAATTGGGAGATATTTCAAGCAATCCAATTTAAATTACAAGAATCCCGGAAGGAGAGAAGTGAGAGAAAGTTATAAAGAAGGATGAAACAATAATAGTTGAAATGATCTCGTTTAATGAAATAAAATACATAAAGAAAAATGGGCCATCTCAATAATAGAAAGGGGAGCACGATTGTAAAGAGTAGTTTTTATATTTTTTAATTTAAGGTTTTAAATTTAAATTGCATTGTAATTTCAGAATAGTAAGTGTAATTACCAATGTAACTCCAAAGAAAATATTTATAGACCACACACAAAAATGAAAAGGGAGTCAAAATGTTTTACTTTTTAAAAAATCAACTGACACTAAACAATATACTAATTGAAGAAGTGAGAGATTAAGAAAACCATTTTTATGTAGAAAACAAAATTCAAATAGTAATAGTGCCTTCCTGTTAATATTTTTTTTATTTTAAAGAGATTAAGACAAAACGTGATATAACAAAACAGATCAGAACAGAACAATGTAAGTAACATAGTATTTCACCAGAAGAGAACTCTAATTAACAGTAACTACCATAATGTCTCTTTTTTTGAAATAGTTGAGCATAACTGTTAATAATTTCAGAGTAAGTGGATTATCTTCTCAATGAGAGGACAGAGACTAGTTAAATGCATTTAAACTAGTTATCTAATCCTGTTATCAACAGAAGAATATCTTAGATCCAAAAATATGAACAGTTTGAATGTCAAGACAGAACAAGGTATTCTGCACACAAATAACAGAAAAGCAGATGGCTAAGCTAATAATAATCAGTAGACTTTAATTTGAAAAAATTGTTGAAACTAATGTAATTACAAAAGAACAATGTAAACTGATAAATATTTCAAAACAGAAATAAGAATTACAAACATTTGCCTATAGAGAGCCCTTTCCCATTGTCCTCACTGTTTTGGAAGTTTATATTTATAATCACATGGGAAAAGTATTAGCAATCTACCACTTCTAGTGCAACCCAGGGTGAGAATAAAGACACCAACACATAATTATAATTATGAGAAGCCAAGAGGTCCTAAATCCAGCCAGGATGAGGTTTCTTCATAACAAAGGCCTAGGCCAGATCCTACACATATTTCATTAATTCAAGAAGAAAGGGGTGGCTTGAGGGAGAGTGACTGTGAAAATGGCGGGGAAATACATGAGTACTATGAGTTGGGCTCTGCAGGAGGCCTGAAAACATCTCAATATACAAAGAGATAAGGATATGCTGAAAGACCAAATGCATAACACAAGTGAGTAGCTTTAGTGTTTAGGAGGTCGGGCTTCAGCTCTAATGTGCAAACTTTTCTGCCTTGGGAAGCAGAGCCTCTTATCTTGAAGCTCAAATCCAACTGACAGCTCTGGAACAGTGGCTCTCCGTCTTATCCTGCTTAACAATGGTCTGAGAGTTAGTGGGGAAACAGGGACTGGCACCTACTTTCAAAGATTACGCATCAGCACTTCAGCTAGTCCTATTTACATTACTTACAGCCAGTTGAATGGAAAAGGCAATGGTTTAGCCAGCTCTGTACATATCAGTGCCTATAATAGGACCAGGACTAGCCAAAGTGGAGGTAGTTGCTCTTTGTTCAAGGAGAATCATCCAGGTGGTCCTCCACATTTGTGCATCTAATACTATCAAAATATATAGAAAAGGAACAAATTGAAAAATTATCAAAGATATAAAAAAAGACAAATTGAAAAACTAATGGAAAATGATTCTAAATAATATACTTTGCTTTCAATAATAGAGAGATTAAGCAAGCAGAAGAAATGAAAAAATTCAACAGTGAGATTATCAACTATACCTAACGCATATTTAAAGCACTACTCACAATAAGGAGCTCATCTTTTTAAAAGTGCACATGGACATTTTCCAGTCTAGGTCATAGATTAAGGCAAAAAAATTTTCGCCAAATTTTAAAAAGTACTATAAAATGAATCTTTTTTTAACACCACAGGATAAGGTTAGAAATAAGTAACAGAAAATTCACGAATATGTGGAAATTATACAACACACGCTTAAACTCTAGTGAGAAAAAGAATAAAGGGAAATTAGAAAATACTGAGGCAAATAAAAATTTAAAAATTGTGGAATTTAATGCAAACATTGCTCATAGGTGAATTTGTAACTGTAAAAGTTCACATTCATCAAGAAGATCTTGTGTTTGTGAATTTCCCATCACTATGACTAAATACCTGATTATAAACTGTTAAGTTTTCTGGTTCAATAAAAGAACAAAATATAAGAAAAAGGAAAAGTGACCTTTTTATTTAAAGGACCTGGAGAGGAGCCTGCAACCAGCAGTAGTCTGGCTTTCTCCTCTGCCTGGATATGGGGTGTGTGGTATATGTGACCTTTGACTGGAGGTGGTGCTTAGGGTGATGATGTGGGAGGAGCTGATTGGAATTTTCTTTCTGCCCATGGGGAAAGGAAAAAGGAAGTTGCAATGGAAGAAGATAGAGGAAGTCACCCTCAGGGTAAGCATCCCTCACTGCTATAATGTCCCATAATCTATTCTAGGGCAAAATTCTTCCATAAACTACTTGCATATAGAGCAGTTTGTTTTGACATAATTTCAGAGGATTCAGTGCATGGTCAGTTCATTCTGTAGTGGCACAGTACATCACAGTAGCCACAAACAAAGCCAGTGAGAAAGAAAACAGTAGTCCAAATATTCTTTATATTATACTCACAACACTCAACTTCCTTCTACTGAGCATTACCTACCATAGTTATATTGTATTTCCAATTGACCCACAGACTATTAATTGCTTCTGTCATATGCACTTTGTGGAACACTATTAATCTGAATTATGACACATTCCAAATCAATGATCTATTTTTACTCTTTAAGCAACTAGGAACCACATATCTTTACAAACTAAACTCATGTTTAGAAAAAAGAAGTTAATAATAAAGATTAGAATGTTGATAATTTAGAGAGCAAGAAATTAATAGATAAAATCAGTGAAATGAAAACTTGTAATGTCAACAAAACTGGCACTTAGTTAGACTTATAACAAGAAAAGAGGGTAAGGATTTAACTCAGTGGCATAAGTGTCTGCCTGGCGAGTGCCAGGTTGTAAGTTCAATTCCAGGTACCAATAAAAAAAAAAGAAAGAAGAAGAAAAATAATATTGAAAATTTGGTAGTGTCACACACTGCTGTTGGGAATGTTGGATGATATTGTGGAAAACAGTTTGAATATTTCACAGGAGTATAAACATAAAAACACCTTACGATTGAGCAAGAGCATTCCTTGGTGTATAATTAAAAAAAATGAGAACCAGGACTTGAGCATATGTATTTTTTACTCAGATGTTCATAGTAGTATTATTTATCATGGCAAAGAGGGTGAACTAATTTAATGTCTACTGACAGATGAAAGGATAAGGAAAATGTTATATGTTCATACAATGAAATATTAGCCAGCCATAACAAGAAGCAGAATTTTGATATATGCTACTATATGGATGGACTTTAAAATTATTAAGTCTAGTAAAATAAGTCCAATAAAAAGGGCAAATATTTCAGTTAGGTACCAATTAATATTATGTACATTAAAATGGCTAATTTATAGAGATAAAAAATAGAAAAAAGGTTTATTAAGAGCATTGGAGATGAGAAGTTTCTTAGAATTTATGGATAAATGCATGTTTGGAAGATGGTGAAATAATTTTGGATACAAACAGTAATGGTGCATAAAATTGCAAATGTATTTAATGTCACTCAGTTTTATACTTATAAGTGATTAAAATAATATACAGTATTATATTATTTCTTCAATATAACTGCAAAAGAAACACATTATTTATTATCTCTCAGCCTCTGTGGGTCTCTTTGATTTCATAGGTTATGTGCCTGGTGCCTGGTTTTGTTCTCCAGTGTTGCTGGACTGAAGTTTAATGTGTCAGCTCCTTCCTTGCCACATGGACATTCTTCACCTGGAGCAGTGTTTTCTTCAAAGCCAGAATAAGAGAAACGTGTAACAAACATGGAAGTCTCAGTCATTCACACCTAATCATAGAAGAGATACTTCATCACCTTCCCCATTTTGTTTACTGGTTAGAATCAAGTCATCAGGTACAATCCACAGTAATGGGGAGAAGAAGTGGCAGGAGACAGAAATTATTCTGATTGCTACCTTAAAAGTAAACTTGTTACAAGTTTGTGTCAAATGATTCTAAAATAAGTGGACACAAATCATTAATATTGCACAATTGTGTCCTCATTTAGTGCTAAACCAAATGATTCTAAATATTTGGAAATACACTGCCAAAACATTCAAAAATTGCACTGAGTATTCACATACGTTCTGGATTTTCCTGACCCTTCAAAAAATATCAAGATAAGTAAACTCACTTTGATACTTCCTCCATTAATTTTTAAACATGGAAGTATTTCATATTACTTTAGATAAATGACAATTTTGAAAGATGCTCAAACTACTTGGTCTCCTGAGGATCTGATTGCTTTATTATTGCCTATCAATGCTTTTCGTTCCAACAATCTGACATGTTATTAGTTGTGAGTATAAATCTGTTGTAAATCCTTATAGAATAGTAAATGATGGCCCAATGGCATCTAGCTAGTGCTTAAATTGTTTATCAATAAAATTCTGGATTTGAAGAATATATAAATGAAACACATTCTTATTGCTTATAACATAAAACATTTCCAATTTCCCTGCTTCCTAGGCTAGGAGAAATGAATGATTTATGCATCTTCCCATAAGAATGGGAAAAAGAAATGTGTTATCTGCTTTCTCAGAGCTTGAAAACTGTTTAGAGTTAATTAGGAGCTAAGGCCTGGTTCTTTATATGATAAAATTCAACATATTTAAAATAGATACAAAGACAACATAAAATTATAGAAATTTACTACATTCCAGTGTAGAGCTGTCGTACAGATCAATAAATGAAATGGCAACTTCTGATTTAACAGAAATCATTCCAAATTAACCATCAACTTCTGAATAATTGTTTAGTTGGTAAAACTTTTAAATCTACTCAGAATTATTTTTCTCCTAATATTCACTCCTCTATTTTTTTTTTTTTTTGTTTCCATGCAGTGTCTTTAAAATATGTAGTAATAGTACTAATTGGTGTAGTTTTTAAGGAATGCAGTGACTCTTTTGACTTCACTGCTATTCTGGTAAGGTAAAGAACATTCTAAGATTTCCGTGTAATTTTTTCTAATTAATATTTCTGATATGATAATGAAAGAGTCAATAATTAAACTTATACCACATACTGAGTGAGATTTTGTATTTAAAGTATGCACTGAAAATAAAATTGTAATTTGTATGAAGTACCAATGGTGCTTAATGACTGGAGTTAACCAGGTGGCAGACTCTGAGACAGAGATTTTACTTATTAAATTTATTAGGGAGAAGCTCTTGACTGCTGTATCTGTGAGATAAATAAAAGGATCACATGGCAGAAACAATGAAATTTTCAAGAAAACTCATTTGGAGCTCTCAATCCAAAATGATTCCTTTGACCTGCCCGTATCAGGACTGCATGGCTAAGCTTTACACATTTCCATCTTCTCCTTATTGCATGCAGAAAAAATACAAGAATGGAGTATGATTATAATTTACCAAGGACAATTGCCAGATTTGATTGAAAGCTAAGGATTATTAGAACATAGCAGTTCAGGCAACAGAAAAAGTGTTACTTCAATAGAAAAATATAATACACTGTGTATTCAAGCATTCACCATAGCCATCTTACTACAGATTTAGATGAAAATTTCACCAATGATGAAAATTAACAAAACATCTTTCATTGTTCAATATTGTTCTTCTTTAAGATCAGATTTTAAAGTTATTTTTATAAAGTGTCTACATCTTATTTTCTCTAACAAGAGAACCAAGGACATCCACTTCCAAAACCACAGAATAAGATGATCTGAATATTCTTTTATGCCATAAAAGTCACTTCAGAGGACCTTAAAGTGTGAGCAAGAGCATAGGTGAGCCCTTCCTTTATGTGGAGGGCTTAGGAAGACCTCTCAGTGTGCCAGAGATCCTTTGCTCCAACCTGAGGAGCCCAGGTGGATCTGTGCGACCCCTACTTGCACAGTAGGGCCCCCACTGAAGTGTACATCATGGGCAAGTGGGTGACCTGGAAAAGTCTGAAGCAACAGAAACAATACAAGACAAGGCTTGGTTCCCAACAATAATCCTAGATTAGTTTGCCCAGGAAGAATCCAAGAATTACCCACTTGGCCCTGCTGTAGGATTTCAGGTGACTGTTTTCTACCCTAGACTGTGGTGTCCAGTGACAGTGAATGTCAACCAAAGAATAGAGCATGTGATTAAGATACACATGATGGACAAGCAAGATTAGCAAGATTGAAAAAATTGAAATATGAAATAAGAGGTGAAAATGACAAAATAAAAAAGCAAAACACAACCTCAAACTGTGCAGGACGGGTTCAGAGATATCCACATAGAAGAAATGGGATGACACAGAATTGAAATTTCTGAAAAGATACCAATCACAGTAAGAAAAAAACTCCATGAAGTAATAGAGCACATCAGATCAGAAATAATCTCTCAGGTAAAAAGGGAACTGACAACGTTAACAAAAAAAATTGTTCTACACAGCTAGAGAATAGATACATAAATACAGAGGCACAGGAAAATTTTGGAAATATTGAATGAACAATACAAAATAGAAAGCAGGAAACAGATTCAAAGACATATCCAGGAAAATAAAAATTCCACTGAAAGTTGGAAAAATCACTTGAATGTAACTGAAGATATAGTTTCAGACCTTGAAAATGGGATCATGGCTACCAATCATGAAGGGAAAGATCTATTTAAAAATAAGGGGCCATAAAATAACTTTTTAAAAATTTTATATAAAAGGAAAAAGAGAAAAAGTAAAACAAAACAAAGCAGTATAAGGGTACAGGTAATACAGAACTACAAAAAAAAAAAAAAGTAAGAAATCACCAGTTAATAGATTGCACATTATCATCTCAGAGATAGTTGCTCAAGTGACAGTATCAAAGCATACAAAGTGGACATTCAAACAGTGAGACTGCAAACAGTTGTGTTCAATGATCCAACCAAAAACATTAATATGGTCATCTATTTAACACCCCTAAACACACTTGCAGTTGTATCCTTTAGAGCTCTTTTTTTTTCCCTCTAATTTTTACAACAAAATTTACACATTTTGGGTTTTATTACTCCTTAGTTCGTATTACTTTGGCGGGGGGAGAATAAAGTCAAATATGGCAAAACAAAGCTGTCAGTCAAAACCAAGGATAGACATAGCACAAGAGGTAAAAACAGAGTACAAGGTTATCAACAATGGTTACCATAATGTCTCTTGCTTCCTTAAAAATAATTGTCTATCTCATTAGGTATTATAAAGTTGAACAAAACAGTAGAGAACAAGATCAATAAAACCAAAACCTTGTAAACATTACAGGACTTCCAAAGAAGATAATAGTCAAACCAGAATGGGCATCATAGTGAATCTTATTGCCTTCAAAGTAGTTACCTATACCCTCAAACTTGATACGATCATACAGAACGGAACAGAATGTAATCAGTCAAAACAAGATAGTGGGAGTATTACAGGACTTCATATCAAGTTAACAGGATCAAAAAAGTTACTATAATATATCCTGATAATTTTTTTGATTTTTCCCCTTAATTAAAAAATCATAAAAAATAACTTTTTTTAATGAATAAGGGAGAGAATGAGATAAAAGAGGACATAACAACATAAAAATACAGGTCAAAGCATGACAGTTTCAGCAACCTAGTGCTTCACCACCAAATAACCCGACTTAATAGTAGTTATGATAGTGTCTTTTTCCTTGAAATATTTGAATATAACTTCATATAATATAGCTTCAAACATATCAAGTCAGTGTAAAACCATTCAAGTGGATGAAAGCATTGTAGGGTATTTACAACCATCTAACAGAAAACGAACAATAGTTTCTGTATTATCTCTTTGCCTATAACAATTTTTGTTTCTACTATCACATATAATAAAATCCAGCAAGATACATCATGATAAAACCAATGGAGACAGAAGAGCCAGAGTTTGGTGGAGCTTCAAACTAGATTATAGTAAATCAGCACTAGCTATTATGATGACTTATTTTCTTCAAAATAGCTGTTCATTTCATCACAGGCAGTAATACCAAGAAATCCAGAATAAAGCCATTCCAATTAATCAGTGAAAACTTTATAAGACTTTAAGGACACATAATGGGGAATCACGATTACCACATACTTTTATATATTTGAATCATTACTTACATTAGGAAAACTATTTGGTATTCACACATGTGAGATTGATTTATTTCACTTATGAGTATGGTCTCCAGCTGTGCTCATTTATTGATAAATATCTCAATGTGATCCTTCTTTATAGCTGAGTAATACTCCATTGTATAGAAATACCAAAACTTTTTTATCCATTCCTCAGCTGATGGACACTTGGGTTGTTTCCAAGATCTGGCGATTACAAATTGTGCTGCTATAAACATGGGTGCACATATATCACTGTGGTATGAGGCTTTCAGTTCTTCTGGAAATATGCCTAGAAGTGGAATAGCTGGAACAAATGGGACTTCCAATCCCAGCTTTTTGAGAAACCTCCAGATTGACCTCCACAAAGGTTCTACCAGTCTACACTTCCACCAACAGTGTAGGATAGTTTCTTTTCTCCCACAGCCTCTCTAGCATTTGTTGTTGTTGGTTTTCTTGATCCTGGCCATTCTTTTAGGAGTGAGATGGAATCTCAGTGTGGTTTTAATTTGCATTTCTCTAATGACCAATGATGATGAAAATTTTTTCATGTATTTATTTGCCATTTGTATTTTTTCATCTGAGAAGTGCATATTCACCTCAGATGCCCATTTTTGCATTGGATCTTTGAATTTTGGGGGTCTGAGGTTTTTTTTAATTTTTTATACGTTTTAGACAAAAGTCCCTTGTCTGAGGGGGAGTTCACTAAGATGTTTTCCCAGTTTGTAGGTTTTCTTTTCACTATGCTGGAGATTTCTTTTGACATGCAGAAAGTTTTTAATAAGAGGTGGTCCCAGTTATTTTTTCTGGGAAGTATTTCTCGTGTGGTTAGAGTCCTGTTAATGAATTCTCTACCTACCCCTATGTCTTTAAGATTTCTACCCAATTTGCCTTCCAATAGATTTAGTGTTTCTGTTTTAATATTCATATCTTTGATTCATTTAGATTTTAATTTAGTATATGGTGATAGGCATGGGTCTAGCTTTAGTTTTCAGCAAATGGAGAGCCAGTTTTTCCAACACCATTTATTAAAGAGACTGTCGTTCTTCCAGTGAACCTGCTTGGCTCCTTTACCAAAGATAAGGTGGTTGAGTGTGTTTGTAGTTGTGGTTGTATCTTCTAATCTATTCCATTGATCTTTGACTCTGTTTTGATTGCAGTACCATGTTGATTTTCCTACGGTTGCTTTGTAGTATAACTTCAAGTCAGGGATTGTGATGCCTCCTGTCTTGCCTTTGCTGCTTAGAATTGCCTTTGGTATTCTAGGTCTCTTCTGGTTTCAGATGAATTTTAGGAGTGGCTTCTCTAGATTTATAAGGTATGTTGATGGTATTTTTATTGAGATTGCATTGAATCTGTATAACGGTTTTTGGAGAATGGCCATTTTCACAATGTTTGTCCTTACTATCCGTGAGCAAGGGATGTCTTTCCATTTTCTGAGATCATCTTCAATTTCTTTTTTCAGTCAGTGTATTATAATTTTCCCTGTATAGGTCTTTCACTTCTTTCGTAAGAGTAATTCCTACATATTTCATTTTTTTGCTTACTAGTGTGAAGAGTGTGGGTTCTCTTATTTCCCTCCCTGTGATTTTGTTGTTAGTGTATAGGAATGCTATTGATTTCTGAGTATTGATTTTGTATCCAGCTACATTACTGAATTTATTTATTGTATCTAAGAGTCTTTCAATGGAGTTTAGGGGTCTTCTATGTAGAGTATCATGTCATCTGTAAACAATGATAACTTAACTTCTTCTTTTCCTATCTTTACCCCTTTTATTTCTCTCTCTTGTCTAATTGCTCTGGCTAGTACTTCCAGTACTATATTAAACAGGAGTGGTGATAAAGGACATCCTTGTCTTGTGCCTGATTTTAAAGTAAAGGCTTTCAATTTTTGGCCATTTAGTATGATGCTAGCTATTGGTTTGTCATAAATGCCCTTTACTATATTGAGGTAAAGACCATCTATTCCAATTTTCCGTAAAGATCTTATGATGAATGAATGTTGGACCTTATCGAAGGCTTTTTCTGCATCTATAGAAATGATCATGTGATTCTTACTTTTGGCTTTATTGATATGGTGGATTACATTTATTGATTTACATATGTTGAACCATCCATGCATTCCTGGGATTAATCCCATTTGGTCATGGTGTATAATCTTCTTGATGATTTGCTGCATCCTATTTGCCAATACTTTATTGAGGACTTTTGCATCTATGCTCATTAGGGAGATTGGTCCATAATTCTCTGTTTTAGTTGAGTCTTTCTCAGGTGTTGGTACTAGAGTAATATTTGCTTCCTGGAATGACTTAGGAAGGATTGCGTCCCTTTCAATTTCACTGAATAGTTTCAGGAGTGTCAGCGTTAAGTCTTCTTTGTATTTCTTGTAGAATTCTGCAGTGAATCCATCTGGGCCTGAGCTCTTCTTTGTAGGTAAGGACTTAATTACATTTTCAATTTCATTAATAGAGATTGGGTTATTAAGCAGTTTTACATCTTCTTGATCTAGCTTGGTACTTCCTATGTTTCTAGTAATATGTCTATTTCTTCTGTGTTATCAAACCTTTGAGAGTAGAGGTTTATGAAATAGGTTTTGATGATCTTCTGTATTTCGGTAGAGTCTGTACTGATTTCACCTTTTTCATTTCTTACTGTGTGAATTTGAGCTTTTCCTTCCCTTTTAAAAATAAGGTTGGCTAGGAGCTTATTGATTTTATTTATTCTTGATTCGTTGATTCTATGGATTGTTTTCTTAGTCTCTATTGCGTTGATTTCTGCTCTGATTTTTATCCTTCTTTTCACTTTGCGCTTGACTTGCTCTTCTTTTTCTAGCTGTTTGAGGTGTAGCATCAGGTTATTTATTTGTATTCATTCTGTTTTCCTGATGTGGAAACTCAGTGCAATAAATTTTACTCCTAGGACGGCTTTTATTGCATCCTACATATTCTGGTAAGTTGTATCTGTATTTTCATTTTCAGGTATGTATTGTTTAATTTCCTCTGTGACCCACTGATTACTCAAGAGTGTGTTATTCTGTTTCCATGTGTTTGTGGGATTTTTGCAGTATCCTTTATCATTAATTTCTAATTTTAAAGCGCTATGATCTGATAACATGCAAGGGATGATTTCAACTCCTTTGCATTTGTTTAAATATGTTCTGTGAGCTAATATATGGTCTATTTTAGAGAATGACCTATGTACTGCTTAGAAGAATGTGTATTCTGATGTTGTTGGGTGGAACATTCTGTATATGTCTATCAAGTCCATTTGTTTACAGGTGTGATTCAGTTTTGTTATTTCTTTGCTCATTTTCTGTCTGATTGATATGTTCCTTGGTGTCAATGGCGTATTAAGGTCTCCTGTTACAATTGTGTTACTGCTAATTTGAGTTTTCATTTCTGTTAAGAGTTGTTTTATATAACTGGGTGCTCTGGAGTTTGGTGCATATATATTTAAGATAGTTATCTTTTCCTCTTGGAGTTTTGCTTTAACCAGTATGTAGTGACCTTCTTTGTCCTTTATGATCATTGTTGGTTTAAAGTTCATGTTATCTGCGAACAGAATGGCTACGCCTGCATTTTTTTTTTTTTTTTTTTGATTCCTGTTGCATGAAGTATTGTTTTCCATCCTTTGACTTTCAGTCTGTGAGTATCCTTCTGGGTTAGATGGATTTCCTGTAAACAGCACTTGGTTGGATTTTGTTTCTTGATCCATTCTGCTAGTCTGTTTCTTTTGATTGGTGCATTGAGACCATTTACATTAATGGCTATAACTGTTATATGCTGGGTTATTGTTGACATGTTATCTCTCTGCTGTTGCATTTTTATCTTTCTGTCCTGTTTAATTATCTGCTTTGCTTAGTGGTTTTTTCCTTTGTGTATCTAAACTGTCTCTCAATATTTTTTGCAGGGTTGGCTTGGTGTTCGTGAAGTTCTTCAGCTGTTCTTTGTCATGGAAGCATCGTATTTCTCCATCCATTTTGAATGATAGTTTTGCAGGGTACATCAGTCTAGATTGGAAATCATTTTGTTTTAGGATCTGGAATACTTCACTCCATGCTCTTCTTGACTTTATTGTTTGTGCTGAGGAGTCTGCTGTGATTCTGATAGGTTTTCCTTTATAAGTGATCTGTCTTTTCTCTCTGACAGCTTTTAATAATCTATTCTTGTGTTGGATTTCTGGGATGGTGATTATTATATGTCTGGCTGTAGTTTTATTTTAGTTATGATTATTTGGAGTTCTATAGGCTTCACTGAACCTGATATCAGTTTCTGATCTCATGGTTGGGAAATTTTCAGCTATTACTTCTCTAAATATCTTCTTGACATCCTTTAGCTTGTCCCCTTCTTTTTCATTAATCCCTGTCAATCTTATGTTGTTTTTCTTTGCATCATCTTACAGTTGTTGAATTGTTATTTCCTGATTCCTTGTTATTTTTAAAAGATATTTCCTTTCCTGTTCACCAGCTGCAATCCTGTTTCAAGGTCTGAAATTCTATCTTTACTTTCATTGAGACGGTTTTTACAGCTTTCAGTGCAGTTTTTATTTTCTGTATATCTTTGTGCATCTGCTTTATGTATTCTGTTTGTTTCTTATATTACTCATCTAGGGATTCTACCTTTTTGTTTAGTTCCTCCAATTTTTTAACTATGTTTTCTTTAGATATTTTCAGAATCTCTTTCATTTCTTTAAATCATTTCTTCTTTTACCTGGGAGATTATTTTGAGTTTGAATTCCTTTAAAGCTTCCTGGTGTTGCTTGTTTATTTCAGTAGCTATTATGTCCAATATTTGAGGTATGTGGCATATATTTTCTTCTATATACATTGCTCCTAGGGTTTCTTGAGATGGGCTAGAGTTTTGAGGTTGTAATTTGGTCTTTCGTTTTGTCATTTTCCTATATTTCTGTGTTTTAAGTGTTATTCGAAAGCTTCCTCAGGGTCTGCTGGAAATCCACTTCTATGTTCGCATCTCCTGGGACCCTGACACCCAGTTCCCCCAGACTGCTGCACCTCTAGAACCAGTGGCCATCTTCTGCCTGTTTAGAACTCCGTAGTTCCAGATAAGCTGGGCTCCAGAGACACTGTGCGCCCGCCTGCTCGCGGAAACTCCATAGTTTTCCAAGTACAGCTTTAATGGGGAGGCAGATGTATGTGCCTCAGACCCACTTAGCCACTTCACTACACCTGGAAGCCTGGAGGGTCCTGAACATTCTGGGCTTGAGGCAGAGTGTACTGGGTATTTACGGCAGGCCTTGGTGCCTCTAGAACTGGTGATTCTCGCCTGCTTGCTGAGAAATCCACAGTCCTCCACACACAAGGGGAGGCGGATGCAGGTGCCCCAGATCTGCCCAGCCCTGACTCTGCACCCAGAAGGTGCAAGAGTCCCAAATAGGCTGGACTCCGGGGATATTGTGTGCCCGCCTTCTTCTGGAAACTCCACAATTCTCTGAGCGCAGCCGGAATCCATCAAATAACATTTTAACAGCTCCAAGACAATGCAAAGAAAAGCATTATAAGATTGATAGGCATAAATACAAAACAATCAGGAGTCAACACAAATGAAATTAAAAAAAAACTATATGCAGAAATAATAGCAGAACATTTTTCAAGCATGGTAAGAGAATCTGACATATTGATAAGTGAAGCATTTAGACCTCTAAATAATCATAAACTAAATAAATCTATACCCAGACATATAATAATCAACATCCTTGAAATTCAGCACAAAAGCAGAATATCAAGTTGTTAGAGCAAATTAACAGATCACCTATAAAGAAAAGCCCATTAGAATCATAGCAGACTCCTTAACACAAACTCAAATCAAGAAGAGCTTAGAAAAAGGTACTTAAACCCTTGTAAGAAAACAATTTGTAAACCTAATTGATGTACCCTGGAAAATTATCTTTCAAAATTGATGGAGAAATAAGATGCTTCCAAGAGAAGAATGACTGAAGAAATTCATGTCTACCAAATCAACCCTAGTAAGTACTGCAAGATAGACATAAAAATAACCAAAATTCCAAGAAAAACTGGAAGAAACCACTAGGAAGGGGAAGCAACTAAGAAGAGGGGAAATCAGGGAACCAAAAACAGGAAAATAATCTGACAAAGATAAGCCAACATATATCAGTTATAACAATCAATGTAAATGGCTTCAATTCACCAGACAAAAGAAGTGGATTAGCAGACTGGATCAAGAAACAACATCCAACAATATGCTGTACAAAAGAAACACATTTAATTCAAAAGAAACTGAAAATTTGAAAGTTAAAAGCAGGCAAACAACACCCCATGTAATTGGAACCCAGAAAAAAGCAGGGATAGCTATTCTACTTACAATCATTATAAACTTCAAATAAAAATGATCAGAAGAGATAAAAAACATCACTATGTACTTGTTGGGGGGAAAGTTCAAAAAGAAAAGATAACATGCAAATCCATGTGGTTTGCATTCTTCAAAGTATCAACAACAGAGATCTCATTTTATTAAAAATGTTTGCCCTTCAAAAGAAATCACCAACAGTGTGAAAAGAAAAACTACTGAATGGGAAAAAAAAAAAATTTAGACAACTGTCCTTCAGACAAAGGACTTACATATCAACACTGAGATTTCATCTCACTCCAATAAAAATATCTGCCATCAAGAAATCTACCAATTACAAATGTTGGCTGGGCTGTGGGGAAAAATAAATACTTCCCAACCGTTTGTGGGAGTGTAGACTGGTACAAATACTGGGTAAATCAGTGTGGAAATTCCTCAAAAAACTAAGATTGTAGGTTCCATTTGATGAGGCCATTCTCCTTCTAGGTATTTCCCAGAAGAAGTGAAACTATCATGCCACAGCAAAATAGGTGCACCCATGTTTTTAAATGCACAATTTGTAATAGCTAAATCTTGGGAAAGACACAAAAGTCCATAAACAACAAAGTAGATAAAAAAAGATGTGATATTTTTATGCAAAGCAGTTTTATTCAGCTATAAAGAAATATAAACTTGAGCCTTTTTTATGTTAATGGATGCAACTTGAGACCATATTCATAAGTTAAATAAATCATCTTCACATGTGTAAATAACATATTGTCTTCCTGGTTAAAAAAAAAAAAAAGTAATAAGATCCAAAACATACAATAGATATTGTGGAACAGGGAAAGAAAGTGCTCAAAAGGTAAGAACAAGTGAGATTTGGTAAAGGAGAAAAGGAAGAAGGGAATATATATATTCATATAGTTATCTGTCTTGTATACAATTGTATATAATTATGCAATTACATACAATTATATTTATACTATAATTAGATACAATCTTATATATCATTATTGATATAATTATCTATGTCAGTAATCTATGTGAGTTAATCAGAAACAATAGTTTGTACTCTCATTGTTTCATCATTTTTATGCTTAATCTTGTAACCTGTATAACTGCTTCTAAGATTACAATATTAATTAGTGTTAATTTTCCACAATTTTATGAAATTCTTCATTATTTCTATCTTTTGTTGTTTCTTACCATAAAATTTTTTGAAAGTATTGGCAAAAAAAAATAGTAATAACTCTCTTTAAGTTCTTTCTTTCTTTCCTAATGTAAGAAAATTTTATTTTCTCTTCTTATATTGGTTGCTTGAAATAGAGTTTTATCGGGCTGTGGATTTAGCTTAGTGGCATAAGTGCCTGCCTTGCAAGTGTGCAGTCATGAGTTTGATCCCCAGTACCAAAAAAAAAAAAGAATATTATCAACTTTACAAATTTTTCAAACTATAATTTTGTTCAATTTTTTGACCATGTATAATTTTTTTATTTCTATTGTTATTTTTCTTTTACACTCTTTATTTTTAGGTTTAACTACTTGATTTTATATGCATCTGTCTTTTTTACATTTTGTTATAAAGATTATACACATTCTGTTCAGTTTTCAGGCGGTTGTGAGCAGGTTTTGCTTTCATGTATTTGTTTTGGGGTAGATTTACTTTAAGTTAACTTCAAAAGCACTGACTGGCTTTGAAAGTTTAAAGTTGTAACTATCATTAAATCTTTAGTAATGTTTCTGAACATTATTCAACTGAAAATTTTGAGTTTTCCTATTCTTTTGTTTTTGAGTGTAATAAAAATGTTATATTTAATTTTAAAATTCTGTTTTTATTATTTTTATTTTAATGTAAATAAATAAAATGAAAGAAAATATAAAACATTTCTTCAATAAAAATAAAATTTCAAGTTATCAATACAAAAATTTTCAGGCCCTAAATATGACTGACTTGATTAAAAGACTTATTCCACAAAGGAGGTATTAGCATTCATCTTGACCAGGAGTCATTTCTCCAGGGGATATCCATAAGCTGTTATTTAAGCTCTGCAATTTTTCTCTCCAAAGACCTGTTTAAACTTTGTATTTTTTGATACAAAACTATGAGTAGAGATAATCATTGAAGATTTCCTGAAATTTTGCTAGTATATTTGTCACAGCTTTTTATTTTTTATCAAGTGTAATAATTTCAAAAAGGATCTTTACACTGACAGTTTTACAATTGTTACTATTTATAACAGATTTTTCCCCCAAGTGAATCAATAAGCTTTTTTTTTTTTTTTTTTTTTTTGGTACTGGGGATTGAACTCAGGACTGCCTGCTTGCAAGGCTGATGCTTATGCCATGGAGCTAATCCCCAGCCTTAATAATCCTGCTCAATATGTAAGTACTTATCTTGATATTATCTTACTTCCTGGTTTTATTTAGAGCCCAGTTTCTGGCAATCAAAGCAGAAACAAATTAATATAGATGAAGGCAAACCATTAAAATATTTGATTATCAATTTAGAATTCTCAGAATATTTAGTGAAAATTAAGTTGCTCATCACAGACTAGTATTACTTTATGTTGCTTGGTCTATATAGTATTTGCAGAATCATTTCTCCCAATTTTATAGAAATACTGTGAAAATTAATTAGAAGTCAGTTAAAACTGTGAAATCTATAAATGTGGCAATGCTTACAAGTTTAAGTAACAAAACACTGGATTTTCATGAGACTGAAAATTATTTATTTAAGAATTTCACCACAGGCACCTATTGTACTTCTGTCAACAGAACAAATAATTCCTAGTAATGATATCCAGAATTATGACAAATAAAATTATTGCCCAGGCCTATTTTCATGATTATTTTTTTGTTTGGAAAGTTTATATTAAAGTTATATAATATTGAACTATAACCCCAAAACTTATAAAATATTTTTATTTCAAGACAATTTCTTGTTAAGTCATGAAATTTCCTAGACTGGATTAAATTTATGATTCACCTGCCTCAGTGTACTACAGTGCTGGATTGCCATGTGTGTGCAGTATTATAAGATCACCAACTTTTTATTTTAAAATTTCATTAATTCAATTAGTTTATATCTCTGATATTATTTGTCTCTTCTTTGACAAATATTTAACTTGTAAGAACATTACATTACATTTTGAAGTAGTACACTATTACCTACATATACTAAATTGTTACTTATAAATTTATTTCTGTTGGTTTCAATGTAGAAATTATGATTTCACTTCTTTTCAATTTAGAGACCTGTTTTATAACTCCTCAGGTTATATATTATGTACAATATTTTATCTTCATTTCAAAATATAAGGAACTCTGATATGTTTAGGTGAGGTGTTAACTGTAAATTAGTTTAAAATGATTTAAAATTTGCTTGTGTGCACTATTCTCAATTACTTCCTATTTACCTATTTATCATTACTGAAAAGGAAAATTGACATCACAATATATAATTATTAATATGCATATTTGCTGTTTGTTACTATACCCATTTTGAAGCCCCGTTATTCCATGTTTGAGATAAACTAATTCCATCACCAGAAAAGTGTTAGATTTTATGGTGAAATGATCACCTTTACAGTGTTTAATAAATATTGCTCTGCTGTCTACTTTGCTTGTTTTTTTGTTACTCACTCATGCTTTCAGGTTTATTAATGTTAGCTTTCTTGTGACTAGATACCAGATAGTAGACTGTTCCTTACATATATATTAACTTTGGCTTTATATAAAATTGAGTTTCTTAAAAATGACATATACTGGTTTTTACATTTTGGTTGTCTACCAATCTCTAAAGCATTCAGAATGAAAACATTTCATGGTAACCATAAATATAATTTGACATATCAATTAGCCTGATTTTAATTCTTTGTCTCACATGCTCTTTATTCTGTTTTTCCTGTTTAGCTGTTTTTTTTTTTTTTTTCAGGATTAAATGAATATGTTTAAAATGTCTCAACAGCCATGTGGCAATGGGAACCAGATACCAGGCCCTTCCTGTGAGTCAGACCATTCACAGGCCATGCTGCAAAGAACAAGAAGCCAGCTACTTCATATGAGGTGGTGCTATGTACAAGCAGTGAGGAGAAGAACCAGATACCAGCTCCTTTTGGTGCACAGGTTGGGAAGCAAGAAGAGCCAAGCCTTCCTCCTCCTGTAACTGATTGGATGATCTGGATAAATAAAGGCTGAGATGATAGCTATTGGAGTAAAGTACAACTTAATGCTTGTAGTGCTTGGTGTTTCATTGACTTTGCATGCCTAAAGTTGGTAGTCTGACCATCTATTTAGAGGATAACAACATGCAATATAGCACCTATGGGGATCTCCTTCTGAAGGTGATAGACATTGTTAATTCACTATTATCTTGTTTTAAAGTCCTGTATTGTTTTCATTTTTTTTTTTTTTTGGCTTTGGTTTGAGGTCATTTTGTTTTGTCTTGTTTATTGTATTATATTTGAAAGCATGGGCAGCTGTTTCAAAGATAACAAGCTATCTTACGGCAGCCATTTTGGATTTACTATTATCTTGTTTTGAAGTCCTATATTGTGTTCATTGTTTTGTGTTTATTGGTTCTATTTTGTTCTGTTTTGTTTGACTTTACTATGTCTGGTGGTTTGGACAGCTATTTGGAAGACAACAAGAGGCATTATGTTAGCCGTTGCTGATTTACTATTACCTTGTTTTGAAATCATATACCACTTATTCTGTTTTGTTTTGATTGACTTTATTCTGTTTATTTTGCATGGTTTTATTCTCTTTAAAATAAATAAAATAAGAAATACACAATAAAAAGTCATAATATTTTTACTATTATCTTCTAAGTACATTAAGGGCTAAAATTTTCTTTTGAATGAATGAGCAATACTTTTTTAATTATAGTTGTTACATATGTTATATAATGATACTAGCAATTTGCATAGAATTTCAAGTTAGTTATATATGTATGATTTTACATATTAAATAAGTTTATTATTTTTATTAAACACAAAATTTTATATCATAGTTATATAATACTGATTTATTAATTGTCCATAAGGGTGTTAAAAGTACTAAGTTTTGGTCCTCCTATATTTTAATATTTTGTTCTATATAAATGTTATATAGCAAAGCCAAAAAAATCCAGAGATGTGCTTTATAGCTTTGAGAATATTGTTTAAAATCATCCAAGAACGCCAAAATTCTAGGAATTACAAATGCAGCAACAAAACTTGGATCACTTAGCTTGTCTACTACTGTGTAATACAATAACACCTATGCCTAAACCAAACTTCATAATAATTACATCCAGTAAGATTTCTCTTTAAATTGAGGTGGATATTTTCTTAGAAATTTCTCATTGATCTGACATATATAAAATTTTAATTGTCTTGTGCGTTCCAGTAACTAAGCCTCTGCTCTCACCTATTTGAAAATGCCTTCAACCCCAAATTTGTGTGAAAAAGTGTTACATAAACAAACCCCTTTTGGTAAATATGCATCATGAGTATGTATAATAATGGGGAAATATCCTAATGGAAAGTTCTAATATTAAGATAGGTTGAACAGATGTTTCACATCTGAGATGTTTTATTTGATTTTCTAGGTTTCCATTGGCCATGTTCTCCTACATTTGATGGAATATGATAAAAATGCCCAAATATCAACACAATAACTTTAATACTTCTTATAAGCTTTGGGACAAAGTATAACAAAATAATTAAAATGGAATAAAGATAGAATAGTATTCTATAATAGTCCATTTTAAAGATGTTTGTCTTATCCACTACAACAAATTTAAATAATCCTGCATTCATCTGTTACTACCAGTTATACTGTTACATTATGCATGACTTTTGACTATTCATAGAAAGGAAAATGCACTGTATTCCATTAGTGGCTTCCTAAGAGTGTAAATCTACAAATTACTGGTGATGTTTAGGCTGATGTACTGCTTCGTTGCATATTTATGATGCCCCTGCCATGTTCATTATTAATATGAATATCATTAGAGGTACTAAAGATCAATATGATTTCTCTCAATTTTATTTTTTGTGTTGGTGATTAAATCTCTTATGCAAATATAATAGTGTATTTACAGGGCACTCTATTTATACATGATTAGAAAAGACCATTTTTTTTTGTCTTATATTGCAGCTGGCACACCAAAGTGTAAAATGAAACCCAAAATAAATTCAAGGAGATGTGATTATTTCTGAATTCAATGGCTCACAATCTTCTAGTCTAGAACCAACCATCAAAAAATAGAAAAACACATACACAATTTTCCCCAAATAAGTATCTGTTTATATATTAAACGTTTCCAAAATAAAAAGAATTTTTTGTAGGATGAGATTTTTAATAAATACTCCAAACTCGGAGTATAAAGATTTTAAAAGCATGTGTAAAATTGTACTTAAAGATGTCTAGATAATTGGTCCCTTTAGAAAGCTAAATTCCTAGGATGGATAAGAACAATACATCTTACATTGCCACTATGTTGATCACAAATTATATTGGGGACATTTTAGCTCCCTGACCTTTCAAAATTTAAAAAGTTTAGTATCAAAATAAATTCTTGAAGATTTTGCTTTAAGATATTGAAGTGTTGATGAAATCAGACTATAAATGATAGACGTTTTAACAAAATACAAATAAAAAGAGGATAAGAGAAATAAGCATATGTTTAAAACACTGGAGAGGAGTCAGCACTTCAAGGACCAGTGTTCAAGAATAAATCACATTGAGGTGACTTGAACATTTGCAGAAATTTTTCTCTTGTGACTTGTGGACACCAGAAAGCAGTAACTGGTTTGGAACAGCCTCATTTATTTACCAAGGCAGCAAGAACTTGAAAAGCTAATACCTCAAATAAATGTCAACCACAATTTATTTCAGAATGACAATGTATTTACATATTTGAAAATTAATCATGTTGGGGTCTGGGATATAGCTCAATGGAATAAGTTCCTGCCTGGCAAGCATGAGGTTGTAAGTTTGATCCCCACCAGCCCTCCCCCCAAAATTTATCGTGTGTTTTATTATTTATCAACTAAATGAGAAAAGATAATGTTTGATGCATAAAATATATTTGATAAATTTTAACACATATTCATGGTTTTAGAAAACAAAATATAAATATTCCTTAATTTAAAAAAAATCTTTTTATGAACAGGAATATTTGTTTCATTTAATTTTACTTTTTAACATTAATTCTGAACATAAATAGTAAAAAAATAAACAGGAGCATAAAGCTATTTTCACACCAGACATTATTGCTTATAAGTAAAATCCATGAGAACAAACATGTAACTTATGAGTACCATGAAGTAAGCAGCCATAAAGTATTAAAATAAAATAGAAGAGAATATGTAGTGTAATTAAAGTCATTGAAATGAAATATATTTGAAATTGGCCTACAAAGATGGCCAAACTCCTTTCCATAAAACTAGACTAGTTTTCTAGGAAGGATGGAGAAACTCTAAATAAATTGGGTGTATAACAATTTCATGAGTTGAAATAATATAAATAAAATTGTCAATACCCTTAAAGTTGATCTTTGGAGCCAATGTAATTTCAAATAAAATCTTAGAATGACATTTTTGAACTTGAAAATTGCCAAAATGATTGTAAAATCTATACACAAAACACAGAATACAAAGAATAGTTAAGATATTGTTAGAAGGAATAACAAAATTGAGGACATGCAATAGCAGTGACAGACTTACTTTTAAGGTATAAATATTTTAAAAAGTGTGGCTTAAATAAACAATGAAAAATACTGATAGTTTGTATAGTCACATCATTTAGAACATGAATGCAGATGCATTTCTGCAAGATCAATTGAATTCCTGGAACCAAAATAATAATAATAATAATAATAATAATAATAAACTTTGGGTTTTATCTTATACTCTATATTAAAAGAAATAATATCAAATAAATCATTGGTCTAAATTAAAAAACAATATACTTTTTTCCATATAAAATAGAATATTTTATGGCCATAAGGTAAACAATTCCTTTAAAAATACAAAAGCCTAATAATGAAAAAAGGAAAATAATGATGAATATTTTAAATTGTAATTTAGACCTGAGTACATAAATACGTCACAAGAGGTAAAAACTAAAGCAAAAGCACAGTCAGTCTTGACAATCCAAAGTTTCTGCTTTTAAACAACCAAGAGCACAATTGAATATATTTGGGAAAATTCACTGCTCCCACGTAGATTTTTGGTATTATTCGCTTAACATTACAATGTTTACAACTACTACATACAGTTGCATTGTACTCATTACTATAAGAACTTTAGAGATGATTTACAGTGGACAGGTCATATGCAAATGTTACACTATTTTATATGTTGCATTCTAGCATGTATCGATTTTGATTTCTATACCTTCAAGGGTTCTGAAATCAGTTGTCCAAAGACAGAGGGTAAATGCAGGCTTATATACACTACAGATTTATACACAGAGGATTCATACACATTAATATAATAAAGCACAGAGTATGCAAAAGGAAAATGACTAAAATTTTAGTCATTACAGTTAAGCATCTAAAAGATATTTCACACCATTGTAAGTAACTAAAACTATTTACTTTTATATTCTTTCCAAGAACCTAAAGCAGAACAAAGTACTAAAAAATGAAAAACAAAGTACTAAAAATGAAACGGAAGGGTTAGGATATAGCTACCTTTATTCTCATTTATTGCCAATAGATCTGCAAATTACACTGCCACTTTTAAAATGTGAAATATTTGCATATGCTATGATATAATAATTCCATTCGGAGAATTTTTATAAAGTTATGTGAAAAAATTTACATCAAAATATGGATATAAAATTGTGCATTATTTTTAACAGTCCAAAAGGGAAATAATCTAAATGCTATCAACAATAAAATGAGTAGATAAATTGTCATATTTTCATGTAGAATACCATTTAGTAATCAAAACCAATAAATCATTATGTACATCAGCAGAGATGACTATCACAGATGACTGCTACATGTAAAAATACAGATGGAACAAAACATGCACATGGTTTCATAAGCAAGAACAATTAGTCTTGTTAAAATTATTTTAGGATCTTATGTCAAGAAGACACCAAAGAAAAGTTTGTGGTTTTCATGGTAACCCTCTGTATGAAGATATAAACTATTCTTTTTTTTTTTTTTTTTTATCGGTACCAGGGATCGAACTCACGACTGCCTGCTTGCAAGGCAGGCACTTATGCCGCTGAGCTAAATCCCCAGCCCCGATATAAACTATTCTTGCACAAGCATATTTGGTCTGTGAAAATTAAAATTAAGGAAGTTATATGTAGGACTTCAATGCATCTTTCACTATACAATCTATATTACCATAAATATTCTAAACACAGGTAACATTTTAGAGGAATGTCTTATTGAAATAAGCAACATTTTTCTATTAATAGGAAAAATAAAGCCATGCATCAATACACTAGCTGCAGTAGCAAATGACATTCGTTTCTTTAAAAAAGGGGAATGAGCATGCATTTCTTATTTCTTCCTCTAAGTATTAAATTTTAATAAAATGATTTAAAAATAAAAACATTTTACAATAATTAATTTCTTCTGGGAAAACTATACTCTTGCATCAAAGTTTTCTTTAAATGCAGGTTTCCTAATATCACTAGTCAAAATAAATGACTACCTCTATTATTTCATAGTATCTTACCTAATTTTTAATCATCATTAGTATATTTATTAATTTTTTATATTAGTATTACTATATATGTTTATGCTGTACAACATATGCTAAATGTTGCTATACAACTTATGCTATGTACATCGTCTTCTATGTTGGTTATTGTTCTCTCATTGCTGAGACAAAATATGTGACATGAAAAATTAAGATAAGAAAGGTTTATTTAGTTCACAGTTTATGGAGGTTTCAGTCCACAATCAGCTGGCTCCAAGGCAGGGTGGCATGGCACAGGGTCAACATGTCTCAAAAGTAGCAGAAGGCAGTAGAGACAGCAAGAGGAAAAGAGGAGATAGCAAGCCTTTTTTCCTCCTTATGTTGTAAACAGGCTACCCACGCCCTAGGGCAAGAATAATGCTCACATCATCTCCCTGCCCTCCTCTTGCACAGTAAGGATATTTATAAGGTGAGGCCCCTGGCCCCTGGCTGAGTCTCTTAGTTAACTTTTAACTTCTCAAGCTGACATAATTTATCAACCATAATTTCTTCCACTGAAAAACTTTCATGTATAAAACAGTCACAACAAGCATAAATATTGTGGAGTTTCTTTCCCTTAGATCTTTCCTTGTTGGTTTTTTTTTTTTTTTTGTGCTGGGGATTGAACTCAGGACCTCATGTTTGCAAGCAGGCACTTACGCCGCTGAGCTAAAACCCTAGCTCCCAGATCTTTCCTTTAAAAGAATATGTGTACATATATTTTATATATAATTAATATGTATATACTTAAAATATTTATAAAAGGAAGAATGGATTTTCTATTGTAACAGAAATCTATAATCAGTACTTGTACTGAGATAAAAAAAATATCCTTGGACAAAATTTTAAATCTTAATGAAGAGATTTTAGATTCAAAAGCAGAGTTTATATTCATTTAGTCATTTAGTGAAGATTTACATGCTTAGTCTTTTTTTTTTTTCTATCATATGGTCTCTTGTATTTTTCAAAATAGTTGTCCATATCTTCACATGCAGTGAATTCATACCGAACAAAATAGTACTAAACTGATCAGAACAAGATGATGAAAGCATTTTAGGATTTCAAGACCAGACAACAAGGAAGTCAACAATGGCTGCCATCATGTCTCTCATTTTCTTCAAATACCTTCACGTATGTTCAAATTAAACAAAACAAAACAGAATAAAATCACTCTGAACAAAGAATAATAGTATTGCCAGATTTCACATCATGACACTATGGAGTCAGCACTCGATACCTTAGTGTCTTTTTCTTCAAAGCAGCTGTTCATTTCATCGTGCATTACATAATCAATTCTCATAAACTTTTTAGAAGTTCTTTGCATGCATGGGTCTCTACATGTATACCTATCCTTTCTATGTAAGAGGGAAAAATAAAACAAAACAATAAGCCTTTATTCTAGAAAGCATGATATAAATTCATGGTAGAGCACGGTAGAAATGTATGTTTTAATATATAATCATAACAGTGGAATTTATACATGAATCATATTTAAGATGTTCTGAAATCATAAAAGAAGGAGAAGTAATTTACTGCTTAGCCACTATACATAAAAACAGCTCTAGTAAAATGTTTTTTGTGTGTATGATTCAACTGAACATAAAACTTTGCACATTTATGGTATAGTGAAATTATTTAGTAGGCAATATTATGAAATTTAGCGGATGACAAAACCAGGAAAGAAGGAAAAGTAGCTTGCCTAAAAACATGCATTAGTAACTCTCAGATCCAGAATTATAAACAGAAAATCATCTTATTTCGAAGTTTTGAAACATATTATCTTAACCTTTGTCATATGGTCCCTATGATGTGCCTAAAGTACAATTTTACTTTTCTATGTTTAGGCACCAAGACTGTGACTAAAAGTACTTTAGCAATTCTATCATACTGATCATCGATTGCCCTTGGATTTGGATTTGTTTTAGTGTAGACCTCAACCCACCTCTAACTTGTCCACTTACATTGTAGAATAGGTTCTCATTGGGTAAGTCTTTAGAGGAGTGATGAAATCTGAAGAGAAGTAAGAGAAATATGTGGAGTGTGGGAGCTGGCCAGCCAGGCTGTAGAAAAGATGTAACATAGAATGTCTAGTAGCAAGTGGCTTATTCACAGGATTTCAAGTACAGCAATTCAAAAACTTGCAGTGAAATACATTTAAAATGGGGAAGAAGCCAAATGAACCTCAGAAAGACTTTGGAGGTCATAGAAGTGAGTGAGGGAGATTTTGCACAAAGAAGCAGCAGCAGTAAATAATGCAGAGACATTTTTATCCTAAAGCTAATCAGTTGTAAATATGTCAGACAAGCAAATAGCATCTCATGTGTTTAATGTGTATGTTAAATGACTTTTTAAAGTATTGTGCTAAAACTAAAGTATGTTGCTTCAATTGAATTGCATGTATAAAGATCAGCATGTTCACCTGATTAAATATTATTTGAAGCATTTTTATTTATTTGTTTCTATTAGCTGGAAATGTTGTCTCAAATTGCATGGCTCAAGTGATCGTCTTGCTTTAGCCTATTGAGTACCTGGCCGTGTAGGTGTGTGTCTTTGCTCTGGGTTTTGAAGCTTTAAGAAAAATTAAGCATTGATTTTTAAACATCTTTCATTTGAATTTGATTGTTATTTCTTACAATTTTATCAATGATTAGGCAGGTAATCCCATATTAAATCTCCACTTTTGCGAATTATCGCTGATTTTTTGTGTCACACTTAGGGGTCACACTTAGGGATATTAAATATAGGAATCTGAAAATGAACAGTATAAACTCAATTTGTTCTGTATTTTATGTATATATATATATATATATATATATATATATATATATTCAGTGTGGAGAACTATATAGCATCAGTATTATTTTGCTGTGGAAACCTACTGAAATATAAAACTTGATTTTTGAGAGAGATTTAAAGGATATCTGATGGTACAGCTTTTGCTAAACTAGACATGAGACAAAGAGTGTCACAACCCAAGATGACACGGCCTAGCATTGTGAGGAAAGCCTCTCTCTTTGATAACATACCTGCTGCAAAAGCATCCAACACTCTTTCACATTGAATGTACCCAACTGTCATTTTGATTTTTGTTCAAGCATGAATTACAAAAAGGGAAACAAAATAGGGACTAAAAGAGAGTAAGCTTCAATTAGCCCATATAAAATAAAAGAGCATGAAAAAAATCTACAGAAATTCTCAAGGACTCAGGTTATAATTTTAATTCACTTCCCTAAAGAACTACTTAATCAGGAATAATGAAAATTAATAGCCTCTGGACAGCCCTTCATTTACAAAGAGCTATAGAAATGTTAACACACTGTTACATACTTAGCTTGAATAGCCTCCATGCCAATGGTAACTTCAGATGTAGTTCTACAATGCTGATTAGTTATGAATCAGCCTACAAAAGCTGTGATTCTGGAATTTCTTCAAAGACACTGCTGAATAAAGTGGCTGTCAAACACAGTACTCCAATAAATTCAACAGGAAAGAAACACCTCATTTTTAGGGAAAAAGGAAGAAAAATGAATATGGATAAATGAGGCAATATTCAGACACTTGAATATGTAAACAGGTTTCTGTAATAGAACATCTTATGGAACTAATTTATTTATGCATTTATGGAACATCTTTCATGTTCCTCGGTACACAATTTCATCCCATGGTCAGCTGGCTCTAAGAAAGAGCTCATATGGTAGAGGAGCATTAAGGAGAACAGCTGCCAAAGTTAAGGCAGCCCACAGCAGAGTGTGCAGGAAGGAGCTGTGGAGGAAGGATTCGCTTCCTAGTATGGTCATCAATACTCAGCTCCAGCTTGGTAGCATCAATTGTCCTGTCAGTGTAGAATTTTATATCCAGAGAAACATCATTAAAGCATAGTTATATATAAAGTTAACACTCAAAAACCAATAATATCCTTGTACAAAAATAACAACCTCACTGAAAGAGAAATTATGAAAACAAAACCTTTCACAACAGCATAAGAAAATGAAGTATTTAGGAATCAATGTAACAAAAAAAGTAAAAGATCACTACACTGAAAACTGAATTATTCCTAAAAAGGGGGATTGAAGAATTTATTAGAAAATGAAAAAACTATCTCTTGCTCATGGATAGGAAGAAACACAATGAAAATGGCTAAACTCCCAAAAATATTTAACAAATTTAAAGGCAATACCAGTCAAAATACTATTAGCATCTCTCATAGAATTAGAGAAAAAATTCCTAAAATGTATTGGAACCAGATGAGACTCCGAGTAACAAACACAATTCTTAGCAACAAAGGAAAAGCAGTGGGCATCACAATCCCTAACTTAAATTCTACTACACAGCTACTGCGCTAAGAACAGAGGATAATGGCAAAAATATATACATACATACGTGCATGCATACATGCATACCTACACAGAAGACCCGAGGAACAACGGAACAGATTAGAAGAGGCAGAAACAACTTCAAAGACACTCAGCCGTCTTCTCTTTAATAAATGGCCCTGGAAAAACTGGTTGTCCACATGCTGAAGACAAAAACTAGACTCATTTATATCACCATGCACTAAACTAAAATCTAAATGTATCAGAGATCTAAATATGAAGTTAGTGACAATAGATCTCCTGGAAGAAAGACTAAGTAGACCTCTGGAGACACAGGTATATGCAAAGACCTTATGAATAAGCCCTGATCATATAGGAATTACCATAACGATGAACACCTGGGATCTCATATTAATAAAAAGCTTTTCACCGCAAAAATAAATCTCAAACAGAGTGAAAAGACAATGCACAAAATAGGAAAAAAATGTATATCAACTGTTCTTCTGAAAAAGGACTAATATCTAGAACACATTAAGATTTGAAAAAAATCGGAGCTCCCAAATTCAAAGTCCCAATCTAAACATAGACATCTGTGATGAACAGAAAAGTCTCAGAAGTACAAATGGAAAATAAATACATGAAAGAATTGTTCAACATCATTGGCCATGTGAGAAATGCAAATTAAAACAACACTGAGATTCCATCGCACCCCAGAAAGAAAATCTATTATTAGGAACACAACTAGTAACAAATGCTGGCCTGGTTGCAGGAAAAAGGAACACTGCTCCACTGCTGATGGGAGTATAGGCTGGTGCAACCACTGTGGATATTCCTTAAAGACTAGGATCAGTGGTCCCATTTATTCCCTTCTTGGTATTATCTCTAAAAGAATTAAAAAGCACCATACTGCGGAGATATACATGTACCTATGTTTACAATAGCAGTTAATAATAAATAAATCTTGGAAACAACCAAAAATGCCCATCAACTGAAGAATGGATAAAATAAAGTGGCTTTTTTATACAACAGTGTACTACTCAGCCATAAATAAGGATAAACTTGAGACATTTATACTAAATTGATCTTGAGATCATACCCTGAAGTGAAATAAATTGGACACATACATTTAAATATTGCATTGTGTCTCTGGTGTGAGAAACTGAAAGTGTAAATAAGAACCAAAATGTACAATAGGTATTGTGAAACTATTCAAAAGAAAAAGGGAACTGTGGGGAGGTGAATCAAAGGGAAAGAAAAATTGACAGAAAAAAAGGATAAAATAGGACAAGATTTGTAAATAAGGAAAGGAAGAGGGTTTGAGGTGAGGGTAAGGGAATGTGAAAAAAAAAGAGCAACTAAGTTACATCCTGTGCAGATACAAATTATCTATGATGAATGTGGTCATTATATATACCTAACTTGTGGTGATAAACTTAATTTCAAAAAAATGTTTAATTTTACTTTTTTCTAAAAAGTAGTTTTCACACTTGTACAATTACTGCTTACTGACATCCAAACTTGATTAACACAATAACTGGTCAATTTTCATCAGGATGTAGAAAAGAAAATGTTTATTTCATATAAAACAATATATTAACTATTATATATGTTTGCAAAAGAAAATATATTTATTTGATAAACATTGATATTTAATTTTTTAATACCAAAAAACTAATTACTAAATGTTCATATAGTTACTAATGCAAATAGGGCTTTATAAATAAAGGTATCATTAATATATAATGAATACCACAAAAATAAAAAAATACTAAAAGCAAATTAAAGTTGAAAAATGAGAACTAAGACTTTATTTGCCAACTGATCTAGCATATATCATTATTTTTTTTATTTATTTAGAAAGTCCATGTTTTACCATGCTTTTATAGAGGTTCTTATAGAGAAACTTATTTTTCACTTCCTAAAAACTTCAGGTAATGTCAAATATGTTGTAATTCAAAGGACCCTTTTGAATAACATTTTGGCATTCTCATTATGGACAGAATTGCTTCACACTCAATTTCTCTTTTAAACATGGTATTTGACTCTTTTAAGAGACAAATAGAGTTTTAAAAGCTTGGGATAGATATCAATTTATTTCTTTAGTAATAAGTGTTCATCATAATTTTTACACAGTATTATAATCTAAAATGAATATAATCAAAGTAAAGTTTCTTGAACTATAGGAGGTAGAGGAAAATGTAGAATTAAACAAATAATATAGTCAATTAAATTTTGTAATTTGCATACTCAAAAGGAATTATACTACCATAATAGTACAAAGTAAGCAAATCATCTTCTTTTTATGTAGTAAAAATTTTCATTGATTCCTTAACATACCAATAAATGAGATTATTAATACTTAGGTCACAAAAATTTCACATTCATACTTTTTATCTTAATACCAAGTATCATCTTTTGCTCCAACTATCAAGTCTGTTCTATGGTCTTCTTCACGTAGTATTTCAAGTTAATGAATTAATTTTGGCAAATTCTAATAGGAACTAACATTTTACAACTATCTATTTAAAATATGAAAAATTTGTCACAGGGGACAATACAGCATTGTACTATTTAGGTGTGCATTTTAATTTTCTTTCCCAAATATATTCTTTAAAATTTATGTTTTGAAAATAGCTGGTTATCACAGTGATTCAATTTAGAGCATTTAAAATGTTTACAATAATTTAAAGGCTATTTAGAGGTCTTTTAAGTCTAACCAGTGGCTTAGATGGGACTCTTGACGGTTTGATTCTGTCAGAGTGATGTGGTATTGAGTCTGTAAGACCATTTCACTTTACGGCACAAAGCATCTGACCACAAAGGAAAGGTTCAGATAACACACACTCTGAGACTTCTAATACATGTTCTCTCCCGTGGAAGGTCTAGTATTCCCAAAGGTAAACACTAAAGCACTTTTTCTCTGTTTTCAGAAAGCAAACATTTTAGATCTCTCATCTTGGAGAAATTGAGCAATGATTTAACCTTCAAACTTAATGCTACACAACACAGACATTTGAAAATATCCCTTCCATGTGATTTTATCAAGATATTATGTTTCAGTTTAAGGAATGTTTTAAGATTAATTGTATTGTACATAAAGACCAATGAAGTAAGTAAAGTTTATGTTGAAACTATTTGAAAGAAGTTTTTCCTAGACAAATGAAATCATTTTTTTTATCTTGAACAAGCTTTTTATTCTTTCACAGACATCTAATTGATTGAATTCCACAGACAATAAATTCGGACTTTTCATTTTTTAAACTAAACGTGCTCTCATGACGTCCAATTTGGAATAGATTTTATAAAATTCAAAGGATCTCTTGGTATTCATGAAGTTAACTTTAATTACATAGATCTCTGAGGCAAAAAAATAAAAAACGCTTGACACTGAAGCATTTATTTGTTGAGTAAATGTCTATTAAATATCTTCAGATGACTCAAAATTTCCCCTCAGACAAGAACTAAAAATTGATGGATATTTAAATTTTTAAATAACACATATCTTGATCAGATTTTCAAACCATTTTGTTCAAATTCTTTTGAACATTAACAAGACATTATAAAAGTTCAATTACATTTAAATCCAGTTTCACAGTTTCTTTAATATATAGTTACTGCAGTGATATCCTGTGCCAACAAGTGATTCTACTTTGACAAATTGCATTATATAAGTTAAATAAAATTACCCAATGCTAAGAAAATTCTAACTATAAATACCTAAGGCAATTACCCTATGTTAAGGTATCTAGAATCAGTTACCAATGGCAGAGAGATGGTGTATCAGCCTTCAAGGAAGGACATCTTTGAAAATGTAACATATTTAATTAGTTGGCAGAATATAGACAAAATCTCCTAGGAGGATACATATGTCTAATCTTTTCCAATTTTCCACCTGTGATGAGTATATGGAGATTATAATAAATATATATATATATACATATATGTAAATGAATGAGTCTAATAATACAGCAGAACTACATTTTACAACTAGATTTTCTTTAGCACAATAGAGATAGTGAATGTTAGAATTTGAGAGTAGAAACCAGGCATAGTAAATATCTCCTGTCAATGTCTTTGGCTGTGTATTCAGTGAGACTAAGTTTGGTTTAATGCATGCCCTTGACAGTCTCAATCCATTATAAATTCTTTAAAAGCAGACATAAGTAAAACAATCCAAACCACATCCATTGTTAATAATTGATGTTGATTTCTCATTGGCAACTATCGGTTATAGGCTTAAAAAGATGCTCTTTGTGTATTGATTTTGGGGCCTTTGCCTTACTATATAGACAACTGCAAGCAACATGAATGGAATAGAAATGTGTTCCAATTCTTAAAAAATTAAGTAGTCTTTAAAGAAACAACATCCCATGTCGGTCCATAGTCTCCTGTGAAATAGAAACAGATTGTCCTTGAAAAGGTGTCTTAACAAATTCTCTCTTGAGATTTATTTAAAAACAGTTAACTGCTACTACTAATAATGAACTTTTAAGTGATATTTTAAAGACCTTAAATACGTGTATCTTATATTTTATAAAGGTAGGTTTAAATTGACTTTTATTGCTTGCTTGAAATATATTTATCTCATTTGTTTTGCTCAAGATTCCAAGCACTTTTATTCTAGGGCATAAAAAGGGAATGTAAATATGCTATGGAGAGATGGCACTAAAATGTAGATTTCATGCTTACTGTGCCCCCTTGTTGCAAGAAATTATACAAATAATGAAAAAAGGATTATAAGGGAGAGGAAGTTAGGACACATATTTCTGTGTTATAGGAAACCCTGATTTGAGACATAAGTGAGACAATTATATTGCTTTCTCATTTCGGAGTTCTGTTTATTAGCCTGTGCCTTTTGACTTAACTCAGAGTAAAATGTGGGAAGTTGAAAATTGCCCTAATTCTCTAATAACAGGAAGTTGCAGATAACAAATGACAACATATAAGTGGAATTAAATTATAAACTATGAAAATCAAAAACAGTGGAAAAGGAAATCTTACTAGTTTTCTAAACCTGCATAGTGTCTAAGTTCAGTTACTCCAAATATAAAAAAATAGTGAAAAGTGTTTATAAAAGGGGTTTTCTCAACATGAGACTATAGTCATAAATAACGTCAAATGTCAAGCAGTTAAGCTAGTCATTGGAGAAACACAAGCTTGAATGTTTTACCTAAACTGTTTTCCTATCAATGACTCAAGTATGTTGGGATCATAAGCAAAAGACTATTAAAATATGTATATTTTCCTAATATTCATCCCAAATTCTTTTATGATTACGTGAAATGTGTGTCATTTTATAATTGAAAAATTTGATTTTATATTTTGTTTAATACCAATAGTGTATGAATCTACCTGCCTATTGTATGTAAAGATAAACATTTGTATGTGTTGAGTTGCACAGACACACACACACATATTACAGAATATATATATATATATATATATATTATTAAATAATATTAATCACATCACAACTACACATAAAAGTTTTTAAAAATACTTGATTTGGAAATGTGGATTTAGCTCAGTGGCACAAGTGCCTCGTGAATACACACATACACCCACACACATACATATATATATATGTAGTTCTAATGTGGAATTTTGGCATGATATAAATCAACAGAAATTAGAAACATCTATATTTATATTACAGTTTATAGTTTTAAGAATTTTTCACTTATAATAATGCTTAATTTAAAAAATAGAATAAAAGAAAGTACAACTCTTCATGAAACTATGAATAGATTTTATTGGGTCAGTAATCTATGTCCAGAGGTAGACTGAATTTTGGTCTGCTTTGTGTAGTGTGTTAGTTACTTTCTCATTGCTGAGACAAAATGCCTGATACTCATGTTAAAGGAAGAAAGATTTATCTCATAGTTTGTGGTGCTTTTAGCCCATAGTCAGCTTACTCTGAGATGTAGTAGAGGGGCATTTTAGAACAGAAACAGTCCATGGCAGGGTAGGCAAGAGGGCAGGCAAGACAGCAGCCTGCAGTGAAGCCTACCTCCCATTTTCCCCTTTATCTTTCTTCCAGATTGTAAGTCTATTCGTTGGTGCCATCCACACCTAGTGTGGAGGTTTACATCTCCCATATCCAGACAGCCCTTAACCAATCAGTGGACTAACCCAGTTATTGCACCATTAGCCCATATTCATGCTCTTGTGATTCACATTGACACTCCTTAGATCCAGCCACCTCCACCTATGAGCACATGAGTCTGTGAGAGAATATCTAGATAAAAGTTATAACTACTAGGAACTCAGTTTTATTTGTGTACGGTTTTCTTAGTTCTGCTTTCTTCATTTTACTTCAAGACTATATATTTTACCATGGGAAAATAACATCTATTTTTGCAGGCTTTGTGCCTGTATTCTTCCTCATTTAGAAAGACATTCCATTGAAAGGGAAAAACTGTACAAGAGAAATTGTTCTTTTAAAACCTTTGTTCTTTTAAAACTGGCTAGCTCCGTCAGTACTTCATGGTTTTGTAATTACTTTCTTGACTCCTGTAACCATGACAGCAAACCAAACATACAGGACACCCAATTGTACCATTGTACACAGCTTCATGAACTGATGATCATTAATCTACCCTTATAATCAATGCTCTCACCTGATATCTTTTCAGAACAACTGCCAGACTGTTCTGTCTCACCTGTATACCTCCTTTGTACTTCCTGCTTGTGCATCATATAAAAGCCCTAGATGAACAGATTGGGGCCTGATTTTCTGTGAATGATCCCACTCAGTGCCCATGTACATGAATAAATCTGTCTCCAAATCCTGGATGTCATTTTGGTGTTTGTTTGTTCTTGCACTGTGACACAACAAAATATTGAGCTTTGTATTGACTGGCAACTCTGGAAGAACAGAGAGATTATATCGCGTTAACTGTGCCCTGAACTGAGTGAACCTATCTGTGAATTGGGGTTTATAATTTTCCCATTATCTTAAAATCTAATACAGAATTTTAGGATTTTAGGTTACAGAATAACCTAAATGTTGTCTACATCTTCTGCCTGTTGCAAATGGGATGGATGCTAAAGTAAAATTCATAGTGGTCAAAATGTGACCTTATTTAACATGTAGGAAAAAGTCTGTCTATTTCTGTATCTATAATAATACAGTACTGCAGGCATACCTCTGGAATGTTAGTGTAGCATTCTTTTCAAAGTTTAGAGCATTCAAAGGGCTTGATTTATTCAAGGCAAAAGTGTTAGTGAAGCTGATTGTGGCATTCATGCTTCAGAAACCAGTTTGAGTAATAACAGTGATTCTTTACCAACTGACTCTGGGCCACAGGGTTAATTAGAACTATGAAGTTACTATAAGATATTCATCAATTTATTTGAAAATTAAATATGATTTAAATGTTGAGCAAATATAATAAATATCATATATATTATTGTCATTGAAATAGCTTCTTGAAAATGTAGATACTTATTGCCTTGCTACATGTACAACTTGAGATTAAATAGTTTTAGTATATTTATAGGAAGCTAATTCCAAGTAATAATTTATTTTCACATATTATTATTAGCACAAGGGTATATACATTCAATTTTCAAGCAGAAATTATGATATACTTGCATGAACTATAATTATCAGTTAAGATGACAAGAACAAACCAGTATTTATGTCATCTAAATGTTCATGGCACTTAAATTAGACTGAACATATTTTATTATATTCACAACTGGAAATATTAGGAGTATTGTTATAATGTATTATTTAGTGCCAGGAGGCAGAATGAATATAAATTATCAAATTTCTGCTATTATTCAAGAAAAAGTTTGTCCAAAATTAGTGAAAGGTATTCTTGCATTGAATTTTAACATAGCTTTATATGAAGAAAGTCAAGTAATTGTGGTTAAAAATGATGATTCATTCATGATTATCACAACTGTTATGTCAATCTGACTTGCCTATACTAATAAATGCTTTCAATTCTAAAATTATTGAGTATAAAAGAGCACATTAGCCTCCTATTGTTGTATAATCATACAAAAAATTTAGTGGTCAAGATCAATATAAGTCATTAACTCACTGCTGCTGTGTATTAGAGATTCAGGGGAGCCAGATGTGGTAGCACTCATCTATAATCCTAGCACTTGGAATACTGAAGCAGGAGGGCTGCTGTGAGTGTGAGGTCTGCCACGGCTACATTATGAATTCAAGTCCAACTTGCACTATATAGCAAGAGCCTGTCTCAAAATAACATCAGAAATCTGGGAGTGACTAGCTGAATGTGATAGACATAAAGTATGTTATTGAGCTTCTGAGTGCATGGCACGTATTACCACCTGAAGTAAAGATGTCTCACTACATGGAGGATCACACATTGTATAATAGGGTCTTCTATTCGACCAGTCATCCCAGGAAGTCATTTTATCTTGATTGCAGTCTCCAAGGAGTATAGAACACACGGGTACTCCATGAAACATTTGACTCCAATACAGAAAAGGCAGAAAAGCAAGGTTAATTTCAAAAGGGAACACCCGTCTCCCATATCCAAACAGTCTTGTTCCCAAGTGGAATCAGGCCCAAGGTATGCACGTTTCCCTACTCTGCGCAGGAGAAGAATATGGATTCCTCAACCATGGGACCAGAGGGCTCGGACTGTGATCTTGCTCAAACAGGAGAAAGAGGACACATCGAGCTCAGAACAGTGATATATATTTCCACACACGATAACAAGTCATCAGGGCCTGTGAAGGTGCTTTCAAATACTGTGTAAAGAAATAATTTCAGGCCCAAGGTCCACAGTTATGTGACTAACAGAGGTAGAAAGTTTGCATATAGATGATTGCCTTTCCCAGCATCCGAAATAAAGTTCTACTCACGGTGTTTGTGGAAGCTGCAGTTCCTTCTGAAGACTTAATGGTGTGGTCACTTTCTGCTCCTTCTTATGGTTCCTAGCAGGTCTCAGATCCTACTCTTACCCACAGTGTAGCACCTGATCTCTCCACAGAGCGTGGTCTAAGAGAGTGTGAGTGAGAAAATAAACACAAGAAAGAATCCATGTACTTTTTGTAACTTCTTGGATGTCTTATCCCATGACTTTTGCTTTATTTTATTGGTTAGAAATCACTAAGTCAAGCAATTTGTTAAGATGGAATGGTGCGAAAGTATCAATATAGGAGGTGGGAAACTGTAGCAACCCCATGGAATATGCCTAGTTTTATTTCCTTGTTGATACCCAATGATTCACAACTCTCCCATGTGCAAGATAATCATCCTTTCCCATAAGCTCCCAAAGTCACATACATTTATGATATTAGCTCAAATATTCCACATCTCATAAGGTAAGGTCCAGGTAGAGACGTGTCTTCTCCTATATGGTTCCTTAAGTACAGTTCCTCGTGTGCCATTAATTACTATCTGATAAATCATTTGTATTCTTCACTCCATACATTTGCATTGAATATGTAATATAAGCTGTCCTGTTGAAAAAGGGGGAAACCGTATGCCACAAAACAGTCATTGTTTCACAGAAATTCAAACCTATCCTGGCAGAATTTCTTAATTCAAGGGGCATTATTTCTCCATCCCTGGGCTCTTATTTCTTCTCTCTGAGGAACCTTTCCTCTTTATTTAAAATATCACACCTACACTGAGCAGGTTCCTCAGTGTGTTTTCTGCTGCAGAATTCAGGACTGAAAAAGATCACTTCACATTATGTAATTTTTATGTCATCCTAAAGTCTAACTTGCAAATTCTGTTTATATTTAGCTCTTAAAAATTTTTGAATCTCTCTTGAATCTTTTTTCAAGATTATTGTAGCAAACAAAAAAATAAAAAAACAAAAACATACTCTACAATCTTTTCCAGAGTCTTTTATTAGTTAGGCCTCTGCAAAGTGGGGTTATAGAAATATCTAAAGGTTTTCTGAACGTCTTACTGAGTTATTGAGAAGATCCATGAAGCATGTTTTTACTCTTTAAAAAATTTTTGTGTAATTGAATATTTCTCTGAAGTAACACATTAACGGAGAACAATCACTCAAGATGGAATCTTTAGATTTTTTGTAGCCTAATTTTGGAAGGGATGATATTCCATTGTTTTTGCTTTATGTTGATTTGAAATTTCTATATGCCCAAACATACATAGTGTTTTTTTTTTGTTTTTTGAAAAGAGAGTGTGGCTGAAAAAGGATGGGAATACAAGTAAAATTTGGGATTTGTATTTATATTTTGTAGTGACTGGTATCACTGTGGATTATCCTACAAGTTTACTGTCCAAAATTCCTTGTAGAGATTTTAATAAAAATGAAAATGGAAAAAATATAATATAAATATATTTAGGTACAATGATTAGTGTTTTCAGGAACACAATTGATATTGAATTACTGTACAACTGTAAACACATTGCAATGTGGTGTAATAAAAATAAATAAATTATAAAGTAATCTTGTAATCATTCATTTAAGTATGTTGCTTTAGAACACATTTATAATTGAAATAAGAAAGCTATTATTCTTTGGCTGTAGAGTTACTGTTAAAAGTATAATAGAATGTAAATGTGTTACTGTGACAATTTTTAGTTGCTGTTTTTATAAACAATGTTTATGTAATCTAATATTCACCCAAGGCACTTTTGAGTATTAAATAATTAATAATAATGCTGTTTAAATATGATTGTATTGTGATTTATTGTATAATAAAATAATTTGAAAGGAACCACCTAATCCTACACATTATATTTGTTAAAGAGAGAAGGTCAGCACAAATTCAGAAGATTTAAAAAAAAAAGTTTTCTTGTTGTAAAGACACATTTCAAACAGTTTGACTATCAAAAGGGAATTTCTCTCTCATTATTTTTGTAATCAATGTGTCATATACCTTGTGGCTCTCCTTGCTACCAGAGTAGGGACAATTCTTCTCTCATTGTCCCATTTGAAAATATCTCAGAGTATTTTCAATATGTGATTGACAAAAACTAGATTATATTTCTATTTATGAACCAATCATGTGAATCCAATAGATGATCTTCAGATTGTCCAAAGCCTGGTCATGTAACTTTCTTCCCATTGAATATATATTATTGATAATTATAAATTACTATAAATCTTTCATTAATCTTTCATCTTTCTTTCTTTCTTTCTTTCTTTCTTTCTTTACTTCCTTCCTTCTTTCTTTCTTTCGTTTTTTCCTTCTTTCTTTCTTTCTGCCTGTATCCTTCTTTCAGTGAACAGTTAAAACTGTGAAAGCCAAACTTTTAGTAGTTATCTTACTAAGCTGTTTATTGACTTTATATTCCATACACATTTCTTGGCATTGTTTTTTTAATAATTGCACTCCTAGCCTCAGATCTTTAATGATGGTATTTTTGAGTATTTTGATCAACCAGCTTTTTTTAGTAAGTCAAATATACATAATCTGAAGTATCCATTTAATTTTCCAATTCTATCATCTCTGTGTTACTAGCACCAAATATTTGTTTTCACAAGTCTCATGATTTGTATCATATGTAAAAATAAATTTTTGCTGAATTCAGGAATTCATGATCAAATAAATTAAGATGTATTAAAGTGCTCTGTAAATTTCAAAACTCTAAAATAAGTTATTGGGGCCAGGGATTTAGCTCAGTGGCTCAAGCATTTGTCTGATAAGTGTGAGGTTGATAATTTGATCCCTGCTATAAAAAAGTTATTATCATGTATAATTATGAGGAATGTCATGCCTCCTGAAACTTTGTAATTAATGGACAGGGAACACCCCCACACCATGACGCACTCTTTTAATATTCTTCTGTAATCTAAAGTGTACATGTTTATGATTGAAAAAATTATTAAGAGCATTATTTTCCTTTTCTTTGGTACATTACTCAAGTATTGATATTAGTTTTGCCTTGATTTCATGTGATGCTGATCATTTGGCAATGAATGGCATTTTTTCCAGTAGGAGTATATGATTCCTATTGCAATCCTATATTAGGTTAATTGAGAGAGTTTTTTATTTTATAATTATTAGTGTACTACATTTCCTAAAGCCAGCATAAGAAATGAAGATAACTTTGCCTGGCCTTCTCCCTTTGAGAGTAAGATAGCACGTTACTATGCTATCTTTATCTCTCCTGTTCCTCTTAAACATTAGACAATATATGCCTGAGAGTTTGTTTGCTCATGGAAAATCTTCTTGTTTAGTATGTGCATAAAAATTATTTTTGGTTTATTTATTTAGTGACTTTAGTAGACTGAGCTAAGTTCAATATCATTAACTATTGTTTCTAAGAGCAAGAAGGTTTAAAATGTGCTATCCTTGTTAGTCACATAGAAAAGTGTCAAAATATCCCCACTGAATATGCTCTCTTACACGCTGGGAATATTATTGATACATGGATCATTTTAAATTCATATTTGGAACTTAATTTTAAATAGGCCAGGATGCCACTTCTATATACTGGTAAACACTTATTCTGTGTAACCTAGCTAATGCCTGAAAATCATTTTTTAAATTTTCATCATTGGAAATAGGCCACACAGATACCCTATATAGGCAAAGTGGCTAAAAGAAAACATTTATTCATTTTTCTAGTAATAAGTAGATTACATTTATGGGATAATAATTTTTTGAAATGGTGTCTTGCTATGCATTTCAGGCTTAGGGACCCACTATGAAGCTCAGGCTGGCCTCAACTCATGGCAATCCTCCTGTCTCAACCTCCTGAGTGCTAGAATTACAGACATGTGCTGCCATGGCTGGCTAATAATTTATGACATTCAACTTGTCAGGTATATTTTTAAAAAGTGGTAGACATTAGAAATCAATATCCTATAGCAAAAAACAGGAATGAAAGCTTTTAGAATATCACCCTTACCTCAATTTTTCGTTAAAACCAAATGTTTATTAATAATACATTGTTTCAATAAAGTATCCCACAGATGTTGCTCCTTGCTGCAAACATATAATAAAAATAAACTATGAAAAAGACTAATATTTCATAATTTAACTTTAAAAATGGGTTTTAGTTTAAATCACAGGTTTGGTGATTGATGGCAGTTTGTAGTTAAAAAGAAAGACTGACGTCTTTTGATGTTTCCTTAATTCAAACAGGTCAGGTCTGAAGAAATAATTCACAACATGCTGTGATCATGTCAAATATGAAAATGTTTGGGTCTTTTGTCAAGAAATAGAGCTTATTAAAAATAATCTATACTACTTTAAGAGAATGAATTTGCATATCACTTATAAATCACAAAGTATAGCTAGAAATACTGTGATTTTACTCAAAGAAAAACATGTTGGACTTAGTGAAGTGAAACAACCATTTCTTGAATCGTGAACTATTTGTTGGAGAAGTACACAATGAAGGTTAGTGGTAAGTTTAAGCACAATGGAGGGGTTATATTATAATGATGATCATCCTATTTTTAATGTGTTTCAAGAACCTTCCATTGTTGACATGCTAAATGCAGTAGTTCTTAATTCTCACACGAAGTTAACAGATATTCATGTTTATTGCATAAGCAGAATATTGATTTACAGAGATAAAATAGCTTTACTATTGTTATACAGCTGCAAATGCAAACTCAGTACTGAAACCATTGCCTTGCACCATTATATAATCAAATCTCTTCCTCTCTAGAAAATGTTACTGCCATTCAGAAGAAATGGTTTCTAGCATGATCGAATTCTGATACTAGTTCTTAAAATAGAGGCAGTAGTCAAGTATCTCCTAAGCACACTTTTTAATCTTTTCCACATGGAATTGTTATTATTCATATATTTAAACATTATTTTAATTTCTAACTGATTTATAGGACTTATATACATTTATGGAAGACAGTATGACATTTCAATACATGCATACACCTTGTAATAAATAGATAAGGGTGACTGGCATAGTTACTTCTTTTAGAATCGGGCTAAGGAATAAATCAGAACACATTAACATATCAAAAATATTGTAATAAGAAAATCCTCAAAGATGTATCTGTACCTGTATGTTACACATAATCATCTCCTCTTAGATATTGAATACTGACATTAAATTAAACCTGCTCAAAACAAATATCCTGATTCACTTAATCTCTATATCAGTATTTTTCTTCACCCGTATTTTTTATTTTATTAAGTGCTTATGTAATTCACACAGGTCCTCAAAAAGCAAAGAAGCTGAAAAATATCTATGTGAGTGGGAAGGATGTACTAGAGAAAAAAGGTACAAACTCTTGGTAGACAGCAAGCTGTGGCTGAGCTTTCTTATTCTGGTCCCCAATAATTGCTGTGTAAATATTTACCCAATACAGAATACTGTCACATGTTCGTAAAGAAGCAACCCACTGTCCTACTTATTTACTTTATTCAGTTCAAATAATCAAGAAATCTTTACTACATGGACTTTTACTGAGGTTTAAATGCAATCGTATGTAAACTGGTTATTTATAAAAGAAAAGTTGACAAGTCTCCATTTTTCTTAGTTAAAATACATATATAGTAGTGCTCATAGACTGATCAGGGAAATATAATTACAGTAAACACCTTGACTAAACAATGAAAAGACGTTGTAATCACTACTCCTTGGAAAAATAAACTGCTGTGGTGAATCCTCTTTTAGGGTAATAGGTACAATATTTTTCACATCCCTTGATTCCATCCTCTAATGTGAACTCTTCTCTTTGATGATCTCTCTGTTTCCAAACCAGAAGTTCAATATCCCATGTAGATATACTTGAGGTGGTTATAGGGACCCATATCTCTGTTGGAGACTTAACAACCAGTTTGTGAGTCTGAGAATTATTTAAGATATATATATACTCAGAAGCTAACTTTCAATAACAATTCACAAGGACAATTAATGCCCTCAGAAGCTAACTTTCAATAATAATTCACAAGGACAATTAATGACCTTATAAACTTAAAGGCAGCTGAATACCATGGTGTAAGCCTTGGTGCAACAGTTTGGAAGGCTGAAGCAGGAGGATCCTCAGTGTAAGTCTCATTTGGTCAACTTCGCAAAACCCTGTTTCAGACAGAAGATAGGACCTAGTCATGCTAGACATGTAGGCCATTGTGAAGACTTTAGATTGTGAGACTTCCTCACTGTGATCAATCAATTATTAATTAAAAATTCTTGTAATATATTTCTTTCTACTCAGCCCTATCAGACAATAACACATGAAAAATTTTCCAGTCATAGGAATAACACTGATTTAAGATGTCTGAATGGACAAGTATGGTTTAAAAAGGGCAGGTTCTTACTTAGGAAGATAGATTATAATCTGTTCATAGGTGTTGGTCTCATGGACCTGTGCCCCATCATAACATTTTTAATCACATCTCAACTTTTTGAGGACGAAAGCAGTTGAATTTTTACTCGAGTCTATAAATTTCTGAATTCTATTAGCTTTTATTTTTAAGAAAATTTGATAGACCTTGTACAAATTCATCAGTTTTCTGTATATTGATAATTTGGCAAATTATGGCATAAAAAATTTTCAGTATTCTATTTCACTGTCTTCTCATTAAGTTTAGGTAGAAGGCCCTGGCCACTTTGAAATTTCTTGAGCTTTTATAATTAATGAAGAGACCCTATCTTCAAATTTCCAGGTATGCTACCAAATTTGCTACCTATTAAATAATTGTTAGGCTGATAACATAATATTTTAGGGTACGTATTATTATAAGAGCATGAATATTAATCATTGAAATCAGTATTAGATTAAATTAGAAACTTAAAGATCAAACTTTTAGCCAGCTCTTTCATTTCAGAGTTCTTAGGTTGACTATGTATTTGTGGCCCTACATCCTACTTAATTTACAATAAAACTAAGATGCCAATTAGAAAACAATAAGATAATAGGATATAAATTAGAAAAATATCAAATGCTTTTGTTTAAACAGATAAATAAGCAATTAAACTCAGAACATTATGTCAAAATGGTAATATAAACTGACTAATGTTGATATGTATGCATATAAAGTTATTCATTTCAATCAATTACATTATTACTTAAAACACTTCTGGGAAAGTTTTATAAATTGATTATTATAAATAATGAAAATATATTAAAAAGGACAAATATCGATAGGAAAGAAATATGTCAAAAAAAGGAGAAATGCTAAAAGGAATTTCAAAGAGATTTTACATTTTTTATTTATTTGACACATTCTTTGTTTTTTTGCCAGTAAAATGGCTGGAAAAAATCAAGGCCAAATGTTATTAATGATGCATATCACTTTAGTAACAAAGTTATGGTGTTTCTGAATGTATACAATATTCAGTAGGCTAAGACTTTTATAGAGATGTATGTAGGTTGATTGGCTGTTTTTCTTTTATGTTATTTCTTCAATTTTTAAAATGTAAAAATGCATCAGACCTTATATTTTTATCTGCTCACTGTGTCTCTAGCAGCATATATTAACATATCACAAGACTGTAACATTTTAAGTTTTAAATTTATTCTACAGTCTCTTAAAGAACTAAACAAAATATTGAATAAATACTTATAAATAATACATTAAAAACAAAGAGTAATTTTGACAGTACATGCTAATATGCACAATTTAAAGACAAACATTTAAAAGAATTATTTACAACATTAAATAATTAGGTTAATATATCAATAGGTTATTTATGTCATTAAATAATGAGGATAAATAAATGATACGTCATTGAATAGCACTTGAGAAAATGATTTCTGTACAATACTGAGTCAAAAGTTTATGCTAAAGTATTTACAAATATGTTTGTTATTTCTCCAATTATTTTTTATTCTAATGTTTTGTATTTTTGGAGAAGGAACTCAGGGCCTTGTTCCTTTTAGGTAATACTCTCCAACTCTACTTATGTAGCCCTATGTACATATACATACTTATATGTGGTAACATAAGGTTTAATGTTATATACTCATATAGGTGTATATATGTTTATATCTATGGCATATAATGTAGCATGTCATATACTATGGTATTGATTGACTTTTCACCGATGAATTTATTTTGCATTACTTCAGTAATGATATATAATATGTATCTAGTAAACTTATTGTTATGATATAATAAATATGTATATAAAAATACTGAATTTGTGTGGAAGAGACAAACAAGTAGCTGTTTATTTTTTTATTTTCTCAACTTTTATAAAAAGAAAGATTTTTGTTGTAACCAGATTATTGTTATAACCAAACAATAGGCGAGATCAGTGAGACTATATAGAAAAGACTATATAGAGATAAATTTTGAAATACATGGATAACAAACTTGGGAGAAACTGCTTAGAAATATCGTTTGAGTTGGGTCATTAACATGGGATGAGTAAGGTTTGTCACTCAAGCAAGTGAAAGGAGTAAGATCTTCAAGTAAAAACAGAAATAATGCAAGAATACAGGAATGAGTCCTATCATAGTTCATACTCCTTAACGATGTAATTCCTCTTTTATTGTTTTTAAGTTGATATCTCCATTACATTTCACCTATTTTGCATTATATAAACAAATCTAACTCAGTATAAAATGTTTTCTACATTTTTCAGTGGAAACTGTGTTTCATTCTACTGTGAAAATCTGAATAATGAGAAATGTGTGAATCCATCCATATTTGACCAAATAAGCTATGGCTGAGGATAGAAAAGTACTTAGAATAACTAAAAAATAAAAGAGGAAAAGAAAAAATTTCTAACATTCTGCCTTAATCTAAACAGAACAAAATTAAAAAGTGCTTTTATTGGTTATCTCTCTACTTTTCATAACTGTGAAAACAAAGAAAATAAACTACCTATCATAGATTACATTCTTTTAAGTTCTATTAAAGCTTCAGTCATCACAGGAAAATATTCAAAATATTATTTGATTTTATTCTATTGATTGATTTTTCATTGACGAATTTATTTTGCATTACTTCAGTATTCCAACTTTTGCTCAGTTTTCTTTACAGCTTCCCTTAATATGATTTTTAATTTTAAAATACATTTATGTATTAGTATACAAAACAAGTCAAATAATTTTAACTCAGTGATGTTTCATTTTAGTAGCCTACATCATATATGTGTAAAGTTCATATTATCTTAATTAATTTTTAATCATACACATACATTGCACATTGATGAGCAAGACTGGGATTTGCTGATAGATGTGTGATATTTTCCACAATGCAATGAATCATAAACTAAATGAGTTCTAAATCAACTTTATTCTATCTTCAAATAAGTAGATAGATTCAAGTAAAATTGGTAATACTTTTAATATTTAGTCTCCTCCAAAAATACTTTCATAAACTAATGTTTATAGTTGCCAGGTATTTTTAATTTGCATAAACTGTGTCTACCTATTGATATAAGAATGCAACCAATCCACACTGCTCAAATTACCCTCATACAATAGTAAGTGCCTCAAGATTAGTTAAGAAAGAAAATACAAGCTGAGAGTCAATAAAAGATAATATATAAATTATTTGCCTAAATTTTATGTTTATATTACTTCCATCATTAATGTATTTGTTTGCATGCTTATATTTTCTCTTAGTCTTATTCTGACACCTGTCTCAGAGATTTCAGTATGCTAGACTAGATTATGCAGCCTAAATCTAACAAGGGACATGTTAAAAAATGGTCCTCCATCTGTTCCTGAAAATAAAATTATGTTTTAATGAATGAAAAATTTGTAGGTGTGGATGAATTCTCTTGGAATTATTTATTCAATGTAATTAGGCAGTAATTTGCTGTAAAAATATGCTGGAACCATATAAAATATTACATTAAAGACTTTTTATCATGTTTCCCTTAAAAATCACTACTTCTTTAGATAATTTAAAGTTTGTATCATTTACATATCTTTTATTATTTGAAGAGAATTACTAAGGTAAAAATGAAAGTTCTACATTAAATACATTATGAGTTCTTAACTTGTTAAAACTAAATTCATTCCATACATGGAAAGAGATGTGTTTGTTTTCCCTTCAAGGGTGATCAGGAACTTTTGAATCTTCCTTTCAATTTGGTGAATATTTCAAATTTTATAATTATTGCAGCTACCCTGGAGTAAACCATAGGATGAACTAAGAATTTGGAAAGACTCAAGCTTAAGAATTTACAGCTTAATTTCATCACACTTCAATGCATTTCACCTTTATTTAAGCAATAGTTTTATATAATTCTTTGGATCATTTGCTATCAAATGAAACAACAAACCATGCCCTCACCAAGAACAAAAGCTATATTTTCTGTTTATATTTTTTTGTAAAATTAAAATGCTACCTTTATAGACACGTTCTTTGTGTGTGGCATTTCAACTGTCAGATTTTTTTTTTTTTTTTTTTTTGCTGTGCTTCATCACTTTGAATTGTATTTCTGATCTCAAGAATTTATGTTAATTTATAACTTCCAATTTCAACTCACTAATCTTTAGTGTGCTAAAATTTATTATTTCATTAAAGTCTGTGATTTCAAGAAAAATGCTGGTATGATCCTCAAGTTTTGATACATGTATTACATCATCCTGGCCTTTAAGAACTGTTACAAAGTATGATCTAATATTTCTGTCATTGTAATTACTTAAGCCCTGAGAGAAACATTACTAAGAACATGTAATGTAAACACTGAAAGGAATCCCCAGATACTTACCTAGAAGAAAAATAAACCAAGTGTTTATATGGGGAAGAATATATCTAAAATGCTCAATACCTTGTAGGGTAGTGTATTATAGGGGTATACCTCTATCATAGAAATGATCAAGTAAAAGAAAATAGGCATATGGGATACAAAAGTAAAGTCATAACGCCACTCTGTTTTTTGGAAGTTTCTCTCACTTTCTAGATATTAAATTCAAAATGTTAGATTCTTTTTAAAAAATGCAATGTTAAGATCATGTATGTAACTCTGTCACAGAGTCTAATTAAACAAGTAGTATTTCATACTAAATAGAAAGCGGGACTTCTCATGCTTCAACTTTTCTTCACTGATAACAGCTGGGAATGAACTCTAATGTGGGAAGCCCGACTACCCCATTCTGAATGTCCTTTCAGCTCCAGCAGTTAAGTATATCACTTACTGTCAAAAATAATAGAGATGCATTCTCATGCATCCCTGTGATACTTAAAATTACATTGCTAATCTCAGTAGAAACTTTTATAGAAGAATAGATAATAGAAGAATGCACTATTAACACTGAAATTAGAATTTAGAAAACTCCAGAGTATTTTAGGCTTTTATTCTCCATTTTTCCTTATAACAATGTTCCCTGCACTACAGTTAACATTTATAATAAATTTGGATGTGGAAATATTTTTAAATGAAAGGTTTGAAAGAGAAATCTGTAGTATTATAACATAAATCCTATAAAATTATATTTATCCCAATACAAAGTTGCCTTTCATATTCAAACATGTCTCGCTGACTCTTTTCTGGCCTTTTAGAATACCTCAGTGCTAGTGGAAGGATACAATTAGAAAACACAGTTACATAGAACCAAAAATGACGCCCTTTTCAGCTGTCAGCAATTTTTCACATTCTCATGGGGATGGAATCGCTATTCAGATAAGTGTGTCTAACACTAATCTCCATGATCAATTAAAGGATGAATTGCCATGTAATCTCTGGGTTATGCGCTAAAAGGTGAGTTATGCAGTTAATAAAAATCATTTAAAACAAAATCCATGAACATAGTTAAGTACACTTCATTTTCTTGATTAAAAGTCTGCTTAGCAGGGGTAATTATTTAACTTAGCCTTCAGAAATATATATAGTATTAGAAAAAGTGATAGATCAATTGTGTCACAAAGTGTTTTATTATTAGAAAAAATACTGCAGTCAATGTTAATAGATTTTAAAAGAGTACAAATAAAGATTTCTGATAGTGTTAGTAGGTGACAGAGAATTATAGCATAATTTGTTTTTAGTAATAAAACATATGACTAGCCCAAGAGAACACTTGGGTGTCTGTAAGGTATAAAATCTATGAACAAACTAATTTTTGTTATTTGAGTAATATATTTCTATCCACTGTGGCAGGTAGTTACTTACCAATACAAAGTAATTTTTCTTTTCTAAGGACCGTTAGTCTGCATTTTTCTCAGTGCTTTTGCTTCTGTATGTGCCAAGTGGCCCAATTTTTGCCATTCAAAAGTAAATAAAGAGGTTGGTCACTAAAATTGTCCCTTGATATCCTCCAAAAGACAGCTCTGCTCACAACTAGTTGGACACTATTAGTTATAGATATATACTTTAGTAATTAATGTAATTTGATATTTCTTTTGCACATTACCATATTCTATTGCTAATACTCCTTTTCCTCAACAGTCAGAGGAAATCTAATATTCTGGTACAGAGTAGAAATCTTTTTTAACCTATTCTGTTCAGACATTTACCACTGTAATTGCTAAATTAATATACCCTATGTGAGTGTGTAGTAACTCAGCTGGGTAATTCAGAGTGTTCATCATGGTTGAATAAGTTAGAAAAACATGAGGATGTATTCATGGTAGTACTTGCATTATTTTGCCTTCAAAGCAACTACTTTCTGGAGTTTATGCGCAAGCTCAATGCCTTCTAGCTGCGGTAGCATGTGTGACTACCGAAATAGGAATTACTTTGACTCTCCCACTCAGTTTTCTTGTTATCTGTCTTGATATTCTAGTTAAAGTGAAAGTAGTAGCGAAATGAGAAACTCAGGTTTATTTTTATTATTAGCTTTTAGAGATGTTAGAAAACACAAATGTTGCACTTATTGAGTGAAACCAACATGCCGATGTGACCAAACTTCAAAGTAACATAGTAATGGATAGTATAATTTCCCTCTTATGGAACTGAACAACATGCTGCAATTAAATAACTATTGTAATACATTCATTTACACTAATTATTTTTACTAAAACTTGCATGCAAAAAACTATACATAAATAGGAATTTATGACTTAAATTTGTAAAGTTTGTAAACCGCTCTCAGTCATAGTAACTTGAGGATAATGCATTTAGAAGAGACTAAATAGACTAACTTAAGACAGAAGAATTGAGGAAAAAATACTGGTAGAGTGAACATTATTTTAAAGACACTCTACTTTGTGTGTTTACTTTAGGTTACATCAACTGACAAAGTTGCAAAGAAAATTTTTTCTTGATTACTATTTTTGAGAAAAATAACAAGGAGTATGCATCAGTACTTACTAAAGACGAATCTATTGTCTTTAGTAAGTATGCAAGACATAAAAGTATATAAGAACTCACAAAATTGGCTTACAACGGCTCCGGAGGGTCAGTCATGCGGAAGGGCCAACGTTTTGCCTGTGCACTGCAGAGTCAAAGGGTCCAGTTGAAGGCCTGGAGCTCAGTGTGGGAGTCATATTAGAAAGCCACTGAGTCTGAGCTGAAAAGGTCCGTGCCTGAAGCCAGGAGACAATGTCTAAAGAAAGGGAAAGCCAGCGCTCCTCTGCAGAAAGCAGCAGTCCTTCCTTCTTCATCTCCCTTTTATGGTATTCTAGCGACAATCCTCCCTTGGGTGTTTGTTCCACTCCCAGAAATATACCAAGCCAATTTATTTAGGTGACTTACTTAAGTTGACACAATCAATCAACCATCACACAGGGTTATCTAAGAAATTAACGTTTCATAGTGAGACAAAGGCTGTTCAACTAAGAGTGATGAGAACCCATTCAACCTAATTACAGATTTGCTTTGGACCATCCTTTTCATTTCAATTTTTTAGGGGATCTACACTGGAGAATTTTTAAAGTCACTTCTAAGATCCTTATGCCAAGAGAAGGAATTTGAATAGTTGCACAGATCCATTGAATTCCTTTGTTATTTCAAATTTCAGTTATCTTCTAAATTCACACTTTCTTTGCTAATTTAAATATCCCCAAATCCGTATAATTGACTTATCCCAAATGTCTAAACTTTTTACCAAAGTAAAATATTAAATGAAGAAAAATTAGGGCAACGTCAGTATGATCTGTACTTAGCTCACTGATTAGTTCTATGTCAAGAGGTTTAACTATGTTAAATCTTTCACTTTTATCACAAGGAGATATTTTAATAAATGTTTTGTTTCATTTATTCAATTCAGTGTTATGCATGGGTGGGAATTTTTACAATAGCCAACTCTTGTAGATAAACAGATCCTAATTTCATATGAATATGTTCAGTATAAGTTCATTGAGGATGTTATGGAAAGATAATATGATAAGTAAAAACCTAGAACGACTTAGTATGCTACTAACTAGAAAATTGATGAAAATAAAAGCATACTTTTAATTGATGACAAAAATAGAAAATTATGAAAAAATAGAAATGAAATTAAACATTGCAAACTTTGTTTTTGCAGAGAAGTCTTACAATAACTAGGATATATATATATATATATATATATATATATATATATATATAGTTTCACATACTTTATCAAATAATGCTAATGGGAAAAATGTCTCATAACTTCACAGGTCCTTTCTGATGTTTTAATTAGATGCTTTCCATTCTTATCTGTGTAAGGAGAGATTTCCACCAAGGAATCTGTGCCTGTCTTTATAGCCAAATCCCCATAAATGTAAATTATTTACAAGTAAGATAATTATGCTTCACAAGTAGAATAATCATGACAGGAAACTCTTATTTCTGAGACATTCTTTACAATTATTTAAAAATTAATTATGATAATGAAAATAATTTAATAAAATAGAAAGGCATCAAGGGTGGGATCCACATTCTGCACTTTAGGCCAGAAATCTGATATGGGTGTTCTGATGTTAAGATCAAGGTGCTGAAACTCTGTAATCCTTTCCTGAGATTTTAGAAGACAATCCATTTCCTTATTTTTTCATGTTGTTTTCAATTGATTCTTGCAATTTCAGCCTGAGATCTTGTTTAGTTATTGGTTGTCATTTGAGGGTTATTGCTACCTTTAAGAGGTGCCTCTTTTCAATGGCTCATGGTCCTGATTCTCATATTTTATTGCTCTCATCCAATTTTTTGTTAAGAATCATGTAATTATAGACTGGATCCATTCAGGTAATCCAATACGATTTTCTTATTTTAAAGGTGTTTGATATTAATCACATCAGCAAGTAGTTTTTGCCGTATAAGGTAACATTTCCTCAGTTTCTGGCAATAGATTATAGACATTGTTACTTTGCCCACCACATATATTCAGCATACAGCATGAACTTTATATTATGAAGTTAAACTTTATTTTTGAGGGCTAAGGAGAGAGAAGGTCTTTTCTGTTTAGAAATCCTAAAGTTTGTTCTGTATTCTTCAAGAATATTATAAAAGTTCACATATTCTTATATAAATCCATTGTAACCTTAACCACATATATTAATATTTAGGAAAGATGTTTACATGCATATGGAAGTTATTTCAATATGTACAGTAAATGTTTTTTACTGAGAAACATTTTATTGTTCATAAATGATGAAGAATTGTGCTTTAAATAAGCACACTTCCATTTCAAAAGCAAATATGTCTGTGCCATATTTTGATTCCAAAATGAGTAACTTTTGTAAAGATTTAAGTTTCTATAAAGGCTTGAACTAATGCCCTTTAATAAGTCAACTTTTGCAGATTTTTCATTCTAAGAGTGTGCCTGGTATTTTTTAAACCTTTGTACATGAAGCACATTGCTCTTTTACTTTCTTCTGGCTGCAGTAATTTATTTGACTTCATATTTTGTCATGTATTTTCAATTTAAAAAATAAAGCCTGGCATTGCTTACCATGATGGACAGAGATTATAAATATTAACTATTTAAAGTCAGTTTCTACTATGCTATGAAGAAATAGTTTTATAAAACTAGCATGTACTTTTAAAATATATTGAAAATACATAAGCTATTTTCCTTGTATTATTCTAAAGAGTAAATTAAAATAACCATATTTATCCTTCTAATTCCTAATTTACTGAATGAAGGAATATTTGGCACTGTAACATACAGGTGAACAGGGATATTGAGCCATTTTCCTTGAATGCTAACTTTACTAGCATTGCAATAGCTCTGCACCAGTATCACTGAATGATTTATTTCTGTTTAGTGTGTATATTTTGATTTTATAGTAGAAGTAGTAAGCCATGGCAAGTATAAGGAATAAAAATTAATTATCTCAAACATGTATTATATATTTACAATGGCAACTAGGGATGCAAATAAAAATAAAACACTGGTCCCAAGTATAAGAAAGATTAAAACTGAAAAGTGCACTTATCAAAATATTTCTGGATGTAAAACTATATTGATTCTATAATTTTGTATTGTAAGCTTACACCAAAAACAAGCAACCATAAATAAAATAAATCTGAGAGACATGCACAGAATATTCCTCCCACCAACAGCAGAATATGTGTGTTTACCTAATACAGTGTATTGTACTGTCAACTATAGGCACTTTTTTGTGACACCGGAACTTTTTATTCTGTGTAAGTGTAATGTCTCATTTACTGATCAAACTTTTCCTCCCCCCACTTCTATCCTCTAGTAATCACCATCCTATAACATATAGTTTTGAAGAGAAAATCAGAATTCAAAATTTGACAAAATGCATAATTTGACAAAAAGCAAAAATATAGAAAAACTTTAAGTTGGATTATCATAAACAGAGATAATCTTTAACTCTGTAGTTTTCTTAATGCATAATTACACTTGGTATATGGCACATATAGGCTATGCTTAATTAAATAATTAATTAATTATTTTCCAAATAATAAATTGCTATACAATGTCACTCCATTGTCTTCAGCTTTGCATAGATTACCTCATGAAGCCTGCTGTATCTACCATTTTTAGATGTTGATGCACACTGTGTCTTTGCTCCTTGGTATTCTTATGGTTTGCTTTTTACCTTTGATCTGGGACTGTGTCTAGATATTCATGTGTGTTTTATATTTATTTCATGTAGTGCAACTGACTTGAATTTGTGTTTTTTTCCAAAAGTAATTATTTATTTATTTTTGAGACAAGGTCTCTCTATGTTCTTCAGGTTGGCATTGAACTTGCTATGTAGCCTAGGCTGATGTCATGGTTTATGTCAGTGGCCCCCAAGTCTCATGTAATTATGAACGTAACCAAATCTAGCATTTGTGATTGGTTTGTTGTCTAGTGCTCGGATTGGTGGTGTGATTGTTCACCAACCCCCTGTCCAGCGGTGGAGCCAGGATACATTTAATGGCAGAAGAGGTGTGTGTTGTCTCTCTCTTGCAGGTTCTTGCCTTGCCCTTTGCAGAGGCCATGAATGGCTGCCTGCCACGCCATGCTGCCATGGAGCAAACTGAGTATGGACTGAAACTTCCAAGAACTGTAAGAAATAAACCTTTCCTTCCCTAACTTCGGGGGTCAGATATTTCATCTTATCAACGTCCGTAAAAAGGACCTAAGACAGCTGACTTCTGACTCATCAATATTCTCTTCTTCACCCTCCCAAGTGCTGCTATCACAGGGGTGCGACATCATTCCAGGCTTTGAATTTGCGTTTTTTTTTAATATCAAACATTTTTGTGATTTTAAGCTGCAGTATCTTCAAATATTTCTTTTTGTATTCAGATTATCTTTGATTGTTGTTTGTTTACAGCTCATGGATGTTTTGTTTTCTTCTTGCTCTCCTTTGACTTATCCTTTTCTCTCTCTCTAACCTCTCCTTTATGTACTACTCCTTGATTGGTTGGTTGGTTGGTTTGTTATTTAGTTTGGCTAAATTTGCATGGGTTCATTCTAAAATTTACTGTTTAACTTATTGACTGTGATTAACATGTAAAGTTATATTCATCTGACTATTTTTCTTTTCAATTTCTAACATTGCCACTGATATTTCTCACAGTTTCACTCTCTGGCAAAATTTTCTTTCTTTTGATCTGAATGCTCCACTTTCTCCACCAAGGCTTTTAGCTCAATTTAAATTCTCTAGTATTTTAACAATTGTCTCATATTAAAGTTGTTTTTTGACTGATCTAATTTTTTATTGAGTACTTTTACTTTGCAATTACCAAATTAATACCAATGTCTTGTGCAAAATGATAAGTAAGTAGCATTTAGGTCTGGAAATGGCACATATTTACTTAGGCCTTTTGGTTTGAGTTGACAAAGTTGAGTTGGTTTTGGATTTTTTGTTGAAATGTTTATACTTTGTGTCTCTCAAGCCTTATTTTTCTCATATAAGCTTAGCATGGCTGCTTACCATATCATTTTTCTGCTGTGCCCATAGCCTCTGTTTTTTCTTCTGTGTCTGTGCTAAGGGACATCTTTTCCTGCTCTTTCCCGTTTCCAGCAGTCAGTGTTGATGCGGCTGTTGCTACGATGTTGTTAATGTAACACTGTGCAGTGTTCTTCTGCACTCTCTGTTGTTCATTAGGGATGAGGTGATGTTCAGTGTGACCTTCCTCACTCTCCGTGGAGGATGAGGTTGAACTTTCTCAGTGACTTTGCCCTTAGCCTGGTGTACATTTTTCTAACCCTCCAGATCTATGAAGTCCTCTTTCTCTTTCACTATGAGTAGAGGGTAATTTTTATATTTTTTTTCCACATACTAAAGGAGTTTGCCCCTAACTAAAGGTGACAGGACTTGTTCCCAGGCCTTATGGCTTGAACTTTCATTCCAGAGAGCAGGAAAACAGCTATTCTAAAAGACCTCATATCTTGGTAACTTCTTCCATGTTATCCTAGTGTGGGTGAGATATTCTCTTATTCTTTCCCTCAATTTTCTGTGACTCTGCACATGTCTATGAACCCACATGTGACTGATATTCCGGGGCAATCTAGATTTTTGTTACTCTACAGTCAGCTTTTAGCAATTCAAAAAAAAAATTTTCCCGAATTATTTTGGCTGACTGTATTGTCCTGCACATCTTCCAGGTATAGTACAAGTCTTTACATCCTTATTTTCCCTGGATTTCTATCTACATTCAATTTAGTTATTCATTCTGGGAACTCAGTTCTTGATTAGTTCAAGTAGTTATGATTTCAGAGTATCTCTACCTTTTATTGTCTGTTTGAAAGGTCAAAGCAGTACTCCCTGAATTTTTCTTCATTCTAAGTAACAAATCACAAGAGTTTGCAAAGGAACTTCATGCTCAAAATCTATTATTTAAACAAACAGAAAACGACTTTGCTCATACAAAGGGTACAAATATAAGTAGCAAAAAATTAGAACCAGGTATAAATACCAAATGTGAACAGAAAAAAATCAAGGCCCAATGTAATAACATTTTAGTTTAGTGGGAAAAAAATACAGAGGCTAAGAAATATTTTGAGAACTAGAATAGATTGAAACTACACCAGAATGGCAATGGAGCTAGGAGCAAGGGAGGCCAGGGGGCTGGGGGAGGTGGGAGAGAGAGAGAGACAGAGACAGAGAGAAAGAGAGAGAGAGGGAGAGGAGAGAGAGAGAGAGAGAGAGAGAGAGAGAGAGAGAGAGAGAGAGACAGAGAGACAGAGAGACAGTGAGAGACAGAGAGACAGAAGAGAAGAGAGGAGAGGAGAGGAGAGAAGAGAAGAGAAGAGAAGAGAAGAGAAGAGAAGAGAAGAGAAGAGAAGAGAAGAGAGTAGAACAAGTTCTTTTAAAAAGCAGAGCAAAGTGGTGTGGTTAGAAGACTTCAGTAGGAGAAAACACTAATTACTGTAACAGACAAAAGAAACCCTATAGTACAAGGATTGTCACATAGCAAAATGCAGTAGTAGTTCAGTTCTTTGTTGTGTTGTTGTGATTCAAAGAGCCAAGAATTTTTTCCCTTATAAATGACATCTTTTAAAATTTTAGGAACTTTTATTTATGTATGTTGGATAAGGGTTGGAAAGTAAAGAAAGAAAATCCAGTTCACAAAAATCTTGGGAAAGAAAGACACATAAGAACATACAACTTTTAATCATTATGGTTAATTAGGCAAAAGGTTATGCTAATGTTTTGAGAATGACATAAAAGAAGTCATTTGCATTTTAGCATATTTTCTATCCCCTCTATCAAGAAGCACCTATTACCTAAATAATTTCTAGCTTTATTTTATATACTATATTAAGTATCAAGCATAGGCAATGTATCTAAAAGTGTACCTTGATTTAACATAATTGTCTTATATGTTTTATGCAACATGTTTAGGCATACTCACCTGGCTTTCAAATTGTATAGTTAGGTTTATAAACTCTTATGAGATAAAGAAATATCATGTTGGAAAAGTAAATGGGGTTGCTGGGAGATAGGGGTAGAAGGGAATTGAAAAGTGTTTGCTACATGTACTAAATCCGTAAAATAAATATATTCATTTATGCTGCAGGTATATACTAATAAGATTTTAAAAATGAAAAAGCTATAGCTTATCACTACTGAGGGATCCATTGAAAGCAATGAAGTAAAATTGTTAGTTTCTCTAAAACTGTAGAATTAAATACAGAAAAATATCAATAATTTTCATTTTATAGCTTCAATTTAAATTTATAAAAATAATTTCTTATTCAATTCAATTTGAAGATCCATTTTTACATATTTTATAATTTTACTAGATATTAAATAGTAAATAATTATAGTTGTTTTACAGTGTTTTCACATTGTCTCATATTAAGAAGGTTTTTGAATTGCTTTGATGGTCTCACTTGTATTTATTTGTTTATTAAGATCTGTAATTACTTTTTTCCACTAAATCCACTACCAGTTTAATATGTCATCTTTGAACTCCCTTAGCACCTTATTGATTTTTTTTTTCTTTTCTTCTTTTATCATTTCATGTAATTCAGCCATTTGGATTTTTTTCCTTACTATCACTGCCCCTTGACTTAGATTCAGGAGAGTTAGTTGTTTGGCGGGGGGGGGGGGGCATGTTTTGGACTTGTCTCATTCTAGGATATATTTAGTATAATGTGATTGCATCCTTTCACTGTATTACAATGAGAAAATCCCTACTGGTTGTATTAATGACAGCAGATCCAAAGGTACAGCAATGACTTTAAAATTATTGTGAACAATTATGTTTCTTTTCATAAATGCCATATGCACATTTTTGTATACTGCTACTAACAATCTAGCTTTGTATAAGGAGTGAAAAGAAAAAAGAAAAAGTCAGGGTAAAATCAATAAGAAGAGAAGAAAAGAAGAGAAATATTCAGTGAAAAACAGACAAGAGATCCTATGGGAACAAAGGGCCAATACTGTGAGGTTTTGAGAGAACATTAGTGTGAATCAAAGAAGAAATACAGAGTAAGAAAAGTATAACTGAAAACCAGGGAATGTTGGGACCCATTAGTAAGTTGCTAGTTAGCTTATGTTCAAATTCCCCATGCACAATTTCACTGAGGGTTGTGCTGATTGACCCATGAAAGGAACTATTTAAACTATTTACTAATTTTTATTCTCTTTTGGTCATTTACATATACATACAGGTATATATTTGTGAGTATCTTGTTCTGTAAGTGTTCTGAAAGATGAATAAATATTTCTAGTAAATTTTCATTAAATAAATGGCTATGTCTTATAATATGAGTAGTTTGTGATGCCAAATATTGCATGATCACAACTGGGCCAATAGTTCTCTTGTCATGCTGTGAGCTTGAGCGTGATCATTTCCCAACATCAAAAGGCTGTGGAGGCTATCTCTTCTGCAGAGCAGGAAGACAGAAAGGCAGAGGAATCCCTCATTTCAAATGAGATTAGGGAGACGTGTATGCTGTGAGAAATAGTGCAGAATTTCGTAGAAAAGCACCACCTGGATAACGTTGAACAGTGTGAGCATATTTAAGGTTTCAGCCCTGATTATAAATCACTGGGCATTGTGGTGGTGGTCTACCCTGAAGACCACTTCCTCCTCCTCCTTTCTCTTCAGCCCTGATTGCAACATCCTCCCTCTTTCCTTTCTATGCAAGTGAAGATAATACTAATCAGTTCCTCCCGGGTCGTCAATGCCCACCCCAAGCTCCACTTCCTGTCAGAGGTCACATAACCTCCAGCCCCCTCTGTGTCCCGCAGAGGAGAAAGTCCAACTACAGGAGTCGTGTGCTTCTCTCCATGTCCTCAATAAAGACATTTCCTTTCTTTTTGCTTCTCCATTGCACCAGAAAACCCCAACAGCAATGAGTCTATTTAAAAATGATGGTATGCTGCATTTAAACAAAATCCTCAGAATGAAGGAAGAGCAAGTGCCATTGGATAAATCCCTTGTTAAAGTTCCAGGAAAAGAAAAGGATTGCATTGAGTCAATGGATAGCAGTGCTAGTGGTAGTGAAAGTCACCCTACACAATAACCCTCCATTTTCTTGTCTTTTTCATACCAGCCAGTAGGATTTTCAAAGGTAAATGTAGATTAATTTATTTTTCTTTATATTTTGTATTTTCTTTATTATTTTATATTTTGTTACATAATCATAATCATTTTTAGTTGTCTCTGGGTTGTGGAACAAATCATCTGAGTTTCCATTATTTTTCATGAAATAATGAAACCGGGGGCCAGTTTTCTAGGCTGCTAGATTCCTATCTCTAATATGAATGGAATTATGGCTTTCATAGTTCCCAAGAGCCTGTGCCTGTTGTGTCTTTTCAAACACCACTAGCTGACTTTCTTTTTTTTTTTTTTTTTTTTTTTTCCTTTGTCTTTTTGAGACAGGGTTTCACTATGCAGTTCAGGCTGGACTTGGGCTCATTTTGTAGCCCAGGCTGGTCTCTAATTTGCAAAGATCCTCCTGCCTCGGCCTCCCAAGTGCTGAAATTACAGGAATATACCACCATGCTCAGGCTGGCTGACTTTCAATATCTCTGATTCCGTGGTTTGTTAATACCTTACTCAGTTGTAAACAGTAGGTCAAATCATATTTATTATTATTAAATAAACATATGGAACTGAGAAAAATTCTGTGTCTCAATCTCAGTACAATTTCATACATTTTCAAACATGCTGGGTAGAAAGATATAATAATTTTGTAATTCACTGTTTAAACTCAGGAAATCTGTCAAAATTATTACCTATAAAAATTGGCTTTCATGGGAAACACATTTGTTTTTCAGTGCAGAAACACATGGATTTGTAGAATATCAGCACTATGCCAGGCTATCTGCAAGATATTGATACAATGATAAATAAATCAGGATTCTACTTACCAGATAATTTGAAGTCTGAACAGAAACACTAGATAGTCTGTTCTTATGAAGATTGTTGTTTAGTAGGAATATACAGATTTTGCAAAATGATTAAGTTGTTGTTATTTCAAAATTACATATTTGAAAATACAGAATTGGTACTCTGAAGTAGCAAAAATTCAGGAACTTATGTCCAGTAAGAGAGGAAAATAGACTACAATTGGACATCTCTGGCTCAGTCTCAAGATTAGGCCTGTTTACACAAGTGATTTTACCAGCCCCATTATCTTAAAGGGACATGAATGTGCTTCTCATCAGTCATGTATCCTTGAGTTGGCAACAGTGTTGATTAGATACTCACCCAAACTTTGTTAATTCTGTCTACTTAATCATAGTTGTAAACATTTCCTAATTACCATACTTAAATAATCTAAGCATTTCCACAATATTGCTTCCAAGATTATAGAGATGCTCTATTGCAAGGAGTGATTTGTGTGTGTGGGGTGTGTGTGTTTTGAGGCAGGTTTTCACTTTACAGTTCAGACTCCCTTGAACTCACTTTGAAGCCCTCTTTGGTCTTGGACTCCCTGTGATCCTCCTACCTCAGCCTCCAAAGTGCTGGGATTACAGGCATTGACCACCATACCTGGAAAAGTGATTTTTCTATGGAAAAAAATTTAACTTTACCCTGCTGTTGCAGAGAAAGATAAGAGATAGAAACCAAAGTTTCAGGTACAGTTTTAGCAGACCTTGGTGATCATTATAGACTGCTCTTTTGGTAATGTTGACATACTGCTGTAAAGAACAGGTCCAGTAGCAACTAGAGAAGAGAAAGACAACCTACCACAGGGGAAAAGTGGTTTATTAGTACTGAGTAGATTAAGTGGTACCTCATTAATTGGGTCAGTTTTTAGGTAATTATTCAGGACAGGGTTATAATTGCAGCTTGAAACAGGAATACAACACACTAACTAGAGTAGACTCATAGTCATTTGGGATTGACATTCACAGTGGAAGGGAAAAGAATCTCAGCTTCAAATATATGCTATTATAGGTTAAGAAGATAGCATTGAATGCAGAGTTAATGGCAAAATAACTAACGTAGATTCAAGCCACAGGTAATTCTGTTTAGAATAGAAAATAATTTATCAATTTAGAGCTTATTTAAGAGTTTTCCACTGGTTCAAGATTTATAATATGCTTGGATCAGTGTGTATGTGTTTGTGTACGACATTATGTGTATGTATCCATGCATAAAATATATGCATGTATTTTTGTCATAGAATAGTGATACAATTCTTTGAGTTAAATGTTTTCTATTTTCATGAATAAAAATATGAGGCTGACTTTTAAGTACCTATAAATGGTAAACACTACATATACTGAAGTTTCTTTCTTTTATAATTCATACATTTTGAGATGGTGTTCTCACTTTTCTGAATATTAGAATAAACTTTTATTTCACATGTAAACAACTATCTATTATAATTTATAGTGCTTTTTTATCCTGTTACAAGTGCCTACTGATTTTCTGACTTCTTAATACATCCAATTACATTTTATGAAATCTGACACTCTCAGAATCTCATCTTTTGATGCTTCAGCCAATTAATTACACATTGCACCCAGTGCCCTTTAGTCCATTCAGTGATCATGCTAATGTCTACTTTAAGGACTTTCTAAAAAGACAGTTTCTCTGTGTGCTGTTCTCCGGAAGGGATGCTTACCCACTGATGGGCTGCTCACCAGTCAGCACATGGTCTTGTAAATCATAATCAGATCATTTTTTTTAAGCCAGAATATAAATCAACAGCATCACTAAGTTCAGCAGGTTTTTGTTTGTTTTGTTTGTTTGTTTTGTTTGTTTTGTTTCCTCTTTGTGAAGCTTTGGCCATGAAGTCTTTTGATTTGTGTCTTTCAGAGCAGTAGGTGAATCTTTTCTCTGGACATTTTGCCTTTTTTTGTTTTCATGCTCATTGAACAACATGTACATACACTATGACACTTATAAACAGCGTTCATTATCCTTGGGTTTCTTTCTCTCCTTTCAGTTGTAGCTCAAAATATGTCCCTGAGGGTAAACTTGCTGACATCTCACTGAAACAAGTTGTTTCATCTTTTTTGTATTTTCTGTCTTTAATCCTTAATTAATTTCTATGTGATAGTTTAACTTACAGTTTTATATTTATAGATTTGCTCCCTTGGTCATAATTTGTGCCACCTATAGCTATGAATTTAGTGAAGTAAAAACATCATGTTGTACATTCTTCCCAGTTTATAGAACATTGTATTTACTGTTAGTATAAAAATACTGAATATATGCATTCAACTAAGTTACTATATGTTTACTAACAAGGAACAAGGCTCTCTCCTGGTTTGTTTTGCTAATTCTTCCATCTAGCAAACATCTTGAGTGTTATATTTTGACTTTTAAAAAACAAAACAAAACAAAAGAAAAAATTCCTTAAGCAAATAATGGACATTAGCTGTTTCTATCAGCTCACACATTAATGCGAGGAGTGGAACTGAGGGAGGAGATTCAAAGTTCCAGATCAGACTGGATTACCTTACGACATGACCTCATTGAAAGTAAAAATAAAATAAAATAAAAAATCCCTGGTGTTACAAAGTTTCTATTGCAGTAGTAGCTCTTAAGAGCTCTGGAACATGTTTCAGTGGCCTTGTAATGTGGATGAGAAAGTCATAACCCATGTCATGTAATTACAACTTGGTACCTATTCTGTTAATACCACTTCAACCAAAATTTGTCTGTTTTGATGCTGTTTCCCCATTGATAATATATTGTGGAAATATAGGAAATAATCCTTCCTGTCTTATATTCCCTTCTATACACACAGGCTTTAGGACTAGCTGCCAGTCCTTAAAAGAATTTCCTTTTCCCATGAAAATGTGACCATAAAATGACAGCTGAAAATATAGCAGAAGATGCTGCACTTGCAGCCAGCACACTTCAGTCTGTTAGCGGCCCAAGTAACAGTTCCAGTTACAGCTCCTGTTACTTTTGTTTCTCAGAAACGGCTGGTCACTGTGTGACCTAGCTGATCAGCATGATGTGTATTTTAAGAGCCAGTTCCCAATTGACAGCCCATTCTGCCTCTGTGCTTCCTGCTTGTTTATTCCATATAAACTCTCTACTACTAGAGATCTGATATTCTTGGAATATTCCAATCAATGCCTGTCCATGTAAATAAATCTGCCTGTAAATCCTGGGTGTCATTTAGGTGTTTCTATTTGCTGTTGCAATTAAACTCTTTCCATGAATTTTCCCCCAAGCTGGTGACTTAGCCCAGGCTGTAGAGAATTCTAGGCAAAAGTTCTGCCACTGAGGTTCATCCCTTGCCCATTTGAACAAGCTCAGCTGAACCCTGTTATGCTGAGGATCCATCTCTGACCCTTGTCCTCAAGAACACCACCATAGCAACATTTCCATCACATCAGTTTAGTAACAATCCCCACCATTTATATCTGATAATTTCCCACCACCCCTATTATCTAGGTTTTAGCAGATTACCTTGAAATTCTTTCAACGTGAATTTTTTAGGGCAGTTTAGCCAGAATCTCCTGTAGACCATCTCCTCTTAATAATTTTCTAACAGCCTCATCCAAATAGCCAATATTTATAATCTCCAGATTTAGTTGTATAGGAATTGAATTTCGTCCTATATTAAGATCTCTTTCCCTCAATTGCTATAGTTTCTGAGTAAATGTGTTTTTATCACTCTACTACTATTCAGGTTTGGTTTTCTTTCACAACATAATCATAATACAAGTTGATTTAAAAGTAGCTTTTACAAAGATCTTTTTATATTTTTTGCTCCTAGCAAATGAACTCTTTGAAAACTAGAAATAAGCTGTGCTCATCTCTTTAATATCAAGTACGGTCCAATGATAGGAAATACTACAGCATACACAAAGTAATACTGAATCAAAGCAAATCAAGTAATAGTGAATGAAGAAAGGTCCTCAAAATGATCTCTTATTAAACTCTTCTATTCAGAGACAAGGAACTGCTCCTACAGAAAGTGTAATTCTACAAGGTCACAAAGTCAATTAGTGTCAGGAACATTAAAGATAGTGCTCCTGTAGTCATCTGTAAGTTTACCAACATCAAATGTATTTTTATATGTATGTTTCGGATGAAATTTCTCTACACTTTAGCCATAAAGTGAGCAAAAGAGATGAGCACAAGAGCCAAGAAACTGCACATGATTTTGTGGACAAGAGATTTTCTAAGTTTGTAGCATTAATATAATTTTTCCTACTTTTAGACCATGAACACAACATTTATCAGCTTCAATATGTATCATAAGAAAAACAACAACAAAAAAATAAGATCCAAAATCGTTCTCTGCTTGAGAATGTTCATCCTTTCTATTATATTTGTGTATTTTTCCTTTTAAAAAAACCTCACTTAATTTGTACTACCTAACACTTAGGTAATGCAATTTTCAGAATTCCCCTGGATACAGTCAGAGGAAGACTGAGTAAAAAATAGTCCAATCATGCCTTTAAGGTTCCTGAGTCGAGTCATTTTTTCATCTTTACCATGGACACTGCACTAGGTGAGCTAAACTCGTGAGAGAATATCTCCATCTCCATGAGGTGCAGGCTTAAAATACTCATGTGCAATGTAAAGTACAAATTCTGGTGTGGTGTCATATTTCTTTTGTCTGCCTGTCACTGACAGGCACGAATGGGCTCATTTAATCAGCAAGGTCAAATGAATAATGAAGTAATAATGAGAGCTGAAAAGGACAAAGCAAATAAAAGGACAAAGCAAGAAATGTGTTTGTCAGGAAAAACATATTTTCTGTGGCCAAGCACGGATAATTCTTGATAAAACCAAAATAATAGAAGAAAACTAAAGAGCAAGAACAATAACAGAAATCAGGTAAATCTGATATAAAGGCCAGATAAAGTCAACTGACACAAGAATCTGTAAAATTAAAATGCAAAAGACAGGTGCAACATTTATTTGAGGCCAACAAATAAATAAGTGATGGATACATGTGTTATTTGAACTTTCACAACTGTTGGGTTTCAGTTCTATTCCTTCAAAATGTATTTGCTTCTTGTTTAAAACAAATATCACTTATAGCAGGCCCAAGGCTTATTTATTTTAATGCTGTGTGTTAATTCAAAGTAAGATGATGATCATGTTGTGAATGACGCCAAATCATAGCCATGGTCCTGAGGCAATGTTCCAAATGATATTTGCACTTCATCAAAGTGACTTTGTTAAGAAATTTTCTCTTTCATAGAAACAACAATTGAAACAATTAATTAGCTTCAATTTTAATTAACGGATGATCTCATTTAGCTCTGATTAAATTACAGTGGCTAGATAAATCCAGACAGCAATTCTTGCTAATTTAATTATTTCTCTATCGCCGCTCTGAATGACTAATTGTGGTGCACTAGTGTTTTTCTTGCATAGGGCTTTTGGTACTGTTCTCAAATATACATGTATCAGTCCAGCAAACTATACCTGAATGATCTGTTATATCCTTTTCAATTTTTATTCATGAAAAGATGTAAGTATAAATGATAATTGTCTTATTTTCTCTATTGAAAACATTTAAAATGTCAACAAGAGATTTGAGGTTAGTTTTCACAAGAAAAAAAAATTAAAGATCATTTTGAGGTAATAAGCATTTATTTCCCCTTAGAAAATTCATCCTTCTTACTCCCACTATGCATTGTTTATTACTATATGAAGACTGATTTTTAAGCCTTTCAGTCAATGCTGGGATTCTGTTTCCCTGGTCCATTCCTCCTTTTAGCTTTCTTATCATTTCTGTCAAGTTTCCTATGTCTATAAACTTGACCTTCAATGAGTATAAATAATGATACAATTTTAAAATTTCCAAATTTATATGAAAATTCTTATATAGTAGTTAGAGATCAGATTCAGTTTCCCAAATAGCAGGTTATAGATTGTCATTCAGAATATTAGATTTTCAATTAGCACTAAGGCCAGAGCTAAACATTCTAAGTTCGGACAGATAACTGCTATAACAATATCACACCAGGCAAGATAAGCAGAAGGTACTTTTATTCCAATAACTTTGCAGCAGGGGAAATATACTAGATTTGGGTCTGATGAAACAAATAAAAAATGTGGGACATTGTGAGCTTGCTATGTTTGCTAGTTGATTAACTGCCCAGCTCAAGAGGAAGGGTAAATTTTCTCCAGCTTTGTGACTAGAGACAGGTTTACAACTCAGAGCAAGATAACTGCTGAAGTTAAACTCCTATTCTCACTAGGATACAATGGATATTCTTTACTGAATATGTACAGTTTAAAGAGATGCTTTCCAGGTGCCTGGGTTTACCTTTGTTGATATTTAAAGAAAATATATATGCTTTTCAAAGCAAAAGAGAAAGTATAATTACAACTTTCTGAAGTAAAAGTTCGAAGGAGGTGGCCATGGAAGTGGATTAGGATTAGAGGCAGCAGGGAACATGTCTGAAGTCTCATCATTTGGAGGGAAATGTCACAGTTGTTTGATTATAGTTCATGGGTGTTAGGGCGAGTCTTCCTACATCTCTTGTACATTTCTTCTCAAGTTCTTTACCAAAGAGACTGCTCCATCTCTAGAACAACATTTATTTTTGGTATGGGAGGAAGAGGACATTCAAAGGGCCCAAATGAGAGTGTGAGTTGGACCTGGCCCCTTTTTAAGAATTTTATTAAACCCAGGTCATCAGTTCAACACAAAATGCAGCCACTATTACTGAATCCTGTGGCCACTTTTACTTTAAGAAAAGCTAGAAAAGGAGTTCATTTTGTTGGTTTTTAATCTTGGCATATTTTTGCTCCAGTACACTGGTTTATATACTGTTAAAATAAGTAAAATTTATTTAATTTATTTAAAAAAATCAATGAGGCTTGGTGCTAATATTTTAAGATCAAACTATGTGTTATCCCAAGTGACAATTAGAAGTTCTATTTTTCTCACTGTAGGTTTTTCATTTGTTATTAAAACTTGAGTTAAGGGTTACCCTGGGAGCTTGTTACTGCATGCTTTTTAAACTTTTGTTCTATTGCTTTCCTGCTTTCTTAACATCCTTAGCCTTTCAGCTTCAAAATCTTTAATTCACAATTGAACCCATGACATATCTTCTGGCATCATTGCTAGGTTTTCTTTAGAGTTGCATTTGTTTTGGGAGGTATAATTTTATATCCTTTCTTCTATTCCTAAGCATAGTGATTTTTCAAGGATGTGTTTTGGAGAGATATGGCATGAAACTGATTTAAAAAAAGTCTTTCTATGAAATTATAATAAAGGTCCCAAGATTTGGCTCTAAATGATCTTATCCTGTAATGTTTCTCTTGCTGTAACAAATACTTGAGATAATGAAACTTACAAAGAGAAAGAGGTTATTTTGGTTCACAGTTTCACAGATTTTAACTCTTGCTTGATTGGCACTGTTGCTTGTAGGCTTTTGGCAATGCATCAGAAAAGGAGCAAAACCACTCAGTTCATCCAGGAAGCCAGAGAAAGAGATGAAGGTACCAGGATTGCACACCCCCCTTTAAGGGCATGTTCTCAGTGATCTAAAGGTCTTTCACTTCTGAAAGACTCTTCTACTTCCCCAAGTGTCATCTGGGGACAAAACCTTTAATATCTGGCCCTTTGAGAAGATTTTCCACATTCCAGTGTTTGCACTTGCCTACTATAAATGTAGCTGAGATATGTATTCATCATTCTGGGGCAAGTGGACATGAAAAATTGTTTATCTAGATCTTTGTCAATGTGACATCAATACATTCATGTAGGGAAAAGCATACATATTTAAAACAAAAATGTGTTAAAATACACATTAGAGCCTCTATATAACTAAGAGACCTGATTTCTTTATGTGATAGCCCTTAAAACTTCAAGATGTATAATTGCCTGCCTCCTTGTTATAGAATGGTGATATTTTGGAGAAAAGCCAGTACAGCACAATACTCATCCCATCAGCAACAGTGAGAAACCACTCTAGCAGCTACAGAACAAATCCTAGAGTCAACACAGTTACTAGGGAACCTTAATGTAAAGTTGAAACAGATTGAGCAAGAAAACTGAGAGGCAGTTAGAATTTAATAGGGCCTAGGTGATGATGGACTTGACTTATGGATTTCTAGTCATTCATATATCTCATCCACGATAGAAGCTACAATCTAAAAACTAACATGACTATGAACTCTCAGATATATCTTATGATTCCCAGTCTTAAGGAATTATAATATGCAATTAGAGATGCATTGTATATTTCTGTGACTCTACTGATGTGTGTGTAGACAGAAGCTATACAAGTTTGGATCATAATAAAGCAGCAGCACTAACAAAAATCTGAAAGCATAATGGAACATCAGGAATAACTAGCAAATGAATAATGTCATCTCAAAAAGTTTCCTTACATACAACTTATTTAATCACTAAGGAAATCTTTACTACTAGGTATATTTTTTATTTTAAGACACATATTTTATTTGAGACCCATATTTTACTTTTGGAAGAAAGTTACATGATCTGTATATGAAACTGTCAGAGTCTAGCCTAAATCACTTGATTCCAGAACAAATGATGTGCTTATTAAGCCACATTTCATGATTCAAAGCAAGCTACTTGTATATGAAACTTTATTTATATTCTATTTAATATATATCTCTTTTGAGCATGGCATGTATGAAAGCACCTGCAGTTAAGTATTCTTTACATTGTTTAATTATTTATCAATATTGTGTGTACATATAATTATATGTTTGTGTATTATGTGTGTATGTGTATTTCTCAATAGTCCATTTATATTGGGGCAGCTAAACTTCAGATAAAATCCAAACAACAGTCTATTCTGAACACATGTAAACAAAGATATATACACAAACAAAGATATATTCAATGTATCTTATTGTATTGCAGGTGGCCCTGTACTTATGATAAGATTACATCCCTATAAGCTCACCAAGAGTTGAAAATGCTTTTAGTGTACCTAATCTATCAAACCTCACAGCTGAGCAACACAGTGAACTGTAGAGTATTTCTTGTTTGTTCAGCTCTATGATATGCAGCTGAATTGAGAGTTGTGGATTGTTGCCAGTCTCTGGAATCATGATAAAGGATAATGTGCATGTTATTAAACTGAGCAAAGACCAATGCTCCAATTTTGTAGTACATTTTCTACTGCATATGTATCGCTTTCATACTATTGTACAGTCAAAAATTAAAAATTGAGATACTAAAAACCAAAAACTGTCTGCCCTTCATTTAGTTTTAATCACCATAATTTTACTGAAGAAGTATATTTAAAGAACACCAATAAAAATGATAGTGTTACATACACAGTAGTATTTTTTAATTTTAAAATGAAAAAAAGAACTAAAATGATTATACAGAATTCAAAACATAAAAGACTAACAATGGTTAATATTTTCTGTATTGTTATCTATTTTGTGTTGTGTATTGTTAACTATTCAAAGTAGTTGCTCAGACCATAAGATACAGGCATCAGCCATATCAAATATAATGCACTTTAAATATAACTCTTAAGTTTTATTCTAATTTTAAAAAAAATCCTTTCCTAATTTCATAATTTTGGGCCTCCCAGTTGCACCAGTATCAGCAATTGCTGCCATCAGCTAGTAAATATCTTAAAGAAAAAAAAAAAAAAACCTCATCCAAATCATATTGTAAAAATAATATGAACATTTCAGATTTATATAATCTCATATTATACATTTATCTTTTCTCTTCAATATGCATCATATTCTCAAACTCTTCTGCTCTCTTCCCAGTACAACGTACCCTAATACTTTACAAATTCTATAATTTCTAACTCATCTCTTTGTTCTCTCCTTTTCATTATTACATTCCTTTTATCACATGTTAAACGAAACATCATTTAAGTAGAAGTTCAGACCCACATATTGCTACCACAAATCACTTGGAGCGAATTAACTATGCTAATATGAACAAATAAAATCTGTGTAGAGTGCCAATTTGTAACAACTACATTCTGCTGAAGAGACATAGTTTAGAGTTCGTATTTACCCATGTAGCAAAACTTGAAGGAACAAGAACCCAGGGTTAAAGAATACTCAGAGAAGTCAGCAAATATTTTGCATCCAACTTCTGCTAGAGACATTTTCCAAATGCTAAGTGAAAATTTTTCTTACTGGATATGAAAAAGATACTTTTAAACTGTTCCAATACTGTCTTTGCTAGATAAAGCATTAGCAATCTGAGTAGGAGAAAAGAAAGATCTCTGTCTAATACTTGATGTTCACTGAGAACATCAAATAGAGAAATTTAGGAATAGTAATCTCAAGTGTGTCAAGATGGGTTTTTTCATCATTTTATGCCTGACGTAAAGAAGCAATTAAATATTGTATTGAAGGAGAACCTCATCCATCATCTTTATATTTGTTAAAAATAAAGTGTCTGTTTTGGTCACTTTTCTTGCAACTGGGACATAATTATTGGTGCCCACAATTTAAAGAAGGAGAGCTTTCTTTTGGCTCACTATTTTAATTAATAGGCAGCTGGCTCTGAGGCAGAAATGGCATGATGGAAGGGCCTGCCCAGAGGACAGTGGCTCATCTCATGGCATCCAGAAACTAGAGAGAATAGAGGAGCCATGTAGGGGAGTACAGAGCACTCTTGCGGGTCACACCGTCAGCGAGCTGCACTGTCAGTCAGGCCCACTGCTGAACATGAGAATTTGAGTCACATTTCAGATCTAATCCATAGCAATACCCTTTATTCCATATACTATTTTAAACACATCAGGAAACGAGATTCTTTTAACAGAAACAAAGAACTAAAACTGAGAGATCAGATGAAACGTATAAATGGTATTCAAGCAAGATTTTTCAGAAAATGACTTTAAAGTAACTACAATTTAAACTATCAACATTATAAAGACCAGAGTCTCATAGGTGATTTGACATCTACAAAAGAGAACTAGAACTGACGTAAATGGAAAAAAAAAAAAAAAAGATTTAACAGGCTTATCAGTAGATAACTGCAGCAGTGTATAATAATTAAAAACTGAACATAGACAGTGAAGTCTGCCTTATGCATGAAGAAGGTGGAGGATAAACACTACAGAAATAAATACAAGAGAATTATAAGACATATGTAACTGGAGTCCGAAAGGAAGATGACATAGCAACATCAACATTTGAAGGAGCGTTGGCTAAAATTTGTCAATCTGTGATAAATACCTTAAAATTTAAGAAGACATACATGTAATTATGTATATGTTTTATATATTAAAAGTCGTATAAATGTTTTATGTAAAATATTAGATAATATAAGTACACATGGGTATTTATCTTAGTAAAATGAGTTAGTAGTTAATTTCTTTTTTTAAAAAATTTTTTTTAAAAGGAAAAAGAGAAAAAACAAAGCGGTGTAAGGGTACAAGTAATACAAAACTACAAAAAAAAAAGTAAGGAATCACCAGTTAATAGATTACACATTATCATCTTAGAAATAGTTGCTCAAGTCACAGTATCAAAGCATACAAAGTGGACATTCAAACAGAGAGACTGCAAACAGTAGTGTTCAATGATCCAACCAAAAGCATTAATATGGTCAGCTATTTAACACCCCTAAACACACTTGCAGTTGTATCCTTTAGAGCACTTTTTTCCCCCTCTCTTTTTTACAACAAAATTTACATATTTTGGGTTTTATTACTCCTTAGTTCTTATTACTTTTTTTTTTTTTTGGAAGAGAATAAAGTCAAATATGGCGAAACAAAGCTGTCAGTCAAAACCAAGGATAGATATAGTACATGATATAAAAACAGAGTATAAGGTTATCAACAGTGGTTACCATAATGCCTCTCGCTTCCTTAAAAAGAATTGTCTATCTCATTAGGTATTATAAAGTTGAACAAAACAGTTGAGAACAAGACCAATAAAACTTAAACATTGTAAACATTAAAGGATTTCCAAAGGAGATAATAGTCAAACCAGAACGGGCATCATAGTGAATCTTATTGCCTTCAAAGTAGTTGCCTATACCCTCAAACTTGATACTGTCATACAGAATGGAACAGAGTCTAATCAGTCAAAACAAGATAGTGGGAGTATTACAGGACTTCAAATCAAGTTAGTAGGAAATAAAAAAAAATTACTGTAATATCTCCTGCTAATTTTTTTGATTTTTCCCCTAAATTAAAAAAACCATAAAAATAACTAAATAATTTTTTAATGAATAAGGCAGAGATTGAGATAAAAGAGGACATAACAACATAACAATACAGGTCAAAGCATGACTGTCTCAACAAACTAGTGCTTCACCATCAAATAACCCGACTTAATAGTAGTTACCTTAGTGTCTGTCTTTTTCCTTGAAATATTTGGATATAACTTCATATACTATAGCTTCAAATATTTCCATATCAAGAAACCCAGAATAAAGCCATTCCAATTAGTGACTGTCTGAGGGGGAGTTCACTAAGATCTTTTCCAAGTTTGTGGGTTTGCTTTTCACTATGCTGGAGATTTCTTTTGACATGGAGAAACGTTTTAATAAGAAGTGGTCCCAGTTATTGATTCTGGGAAATATTTCCTGTGCAGTTTGAGTCCTGTTCATGAATTCTCTACCTACCCCTATGTCTTCAAGGTTTCTACCCAAGTTGTCTTCCAATAGATTTAGTGTTTCTGTTTTAATATTCAGATCTTTGATTCATTTAGATTTTGATTTAGTACATGATGATAGGCATGGGTCTAGCTTTAGTTTTCAGCAAATGGAGAGCCAGTTTTTCCAACAGCATTTATTAAAGAAACTGTCGTTCTTCCAATGAATCTGCTTGGCTCCTTTATCTAAGATAAGGTGGTTGAATGTATTTGTAGTTGTAGTTGTATCTTCTAATCTATTTCACTGATATTTGACTCTGTTTTGACTGCAGTTCCATGTTGATTTTACTACTGTTGCTTTGTAGTATAACTTCAAGTCAGGGGTTGTGATGCCTCCTGCCTTGCCTTTGCTGCTTAGAATTGCCTTTGCTACTCTAGGTCTCTTCTGGTTCCAGATGAATTTTAGGAGTGATTTCTCCTGATCTATAAGGTATGTTGATGGTATTTTAATTGGGCTTGCATTGAATCTGAATAACAGTTTTGGGAGAATGACCATTTTCACAATATTTGTTCTTCCCATCCATGAGCAAGGGATGTCTTTTCATTTTTGAGATCATCTTCAATTTCTTTTTTCAGTGTACCATAATTTTCCCTGTATAGGTCTTTCACTTCTTTCATAAGAGTAATTCCTAAATATTTCATTTTTTTGCTTACTAACGTGAAGAGTGAGGTTTCTCTTATTTCTCTCTCTGTGATTTTGTTTTAGTGCATAGGAATGCTATTGATTTCTGAGTTTTGATTTTGTATCCAGCTACATTTCTGAATTTATTTATTATATCTAAGAGTCTTTCAGTGGAGTTTAGAGGGTCTTCTACGTAGAGTATCATGTCATCTGTAAACAATGATAATTTAACTTCTTCTTTTCCTATCTTTACCCCTTTTATTTCTCTCTCTTGTCTAATTGCTCTGGCTAGTACTTCCAGTACTATATTAAATAGGAGTGGTGATAAAGGACATCCTTGTCTTGTGCCTGATTTTAAAGTAAAGGCTTTCAATTTTTGGCCATTTAGTATGATACTGGCTATTGGTTTGTCTTAAATGGCCTTTATTATATTGAGGTAAAGACCATCTATTCCAATTTTCTGTAAAGTTCTTATCATGAATGAATGTTGGATCTTATCGAGGCTTTTTCCACATCTATAGAAATGATCATGTGATTCTTACTTTTGGCTTTATTGATATGGTGGATTACATTTATTGATTTACGTATGTTGAACCATCCCTGCATTCCTGGGATGAATCCCATTTGATCATGGTGTATAATCTTCTTGATGACTTGCTGCATCGTATTTGCCAATACTTTATTGAGGATTTTTGCATCTGTGTTCATTAGGGAGATTGGTCTATAGTTGTATGTTTTAGTTGGGTTTTTCTCAGGTTTTGGTACTAGAGTAATATTTGCTTCCAGGAATGACTTAGGAAGGATTGCTTCCCTTTCATTTCATTGAATAGTTTGAGGAGTGTAGGCATTAGGTCTTCTTTGTATTTCTTATAAAATTCTCTAATGAATCCATCTGGGCCTGGGCTCTTCTTTGTAGGTAAGGAATTAATTACATTTTCAATATCATTGATAGAGATTGGGTTATTCAGCAGTTTTACATCCTCTTGATATAGCTTTCGTACTTCATATGTTTCTATGAATCTGTGTATTTCTTCTGTGTTATCAAACCTTTGAGAGTAGAGTTTTCCGAAATAGGTGTTGATGATCTTCCGTATTTCTGTAGAGTATGTAGTGATTTCACTTTTTTCATTTCTTATTGCATGAATTTGAACTTTTTCTTCCCTTTTTTAGATAAGGTTGGGTAGGTTCTTATTGATTTTATTTATTCTTTCAAAGAACCGACTCTTTGATTCATTGATTCTATGGATTGTTTTCTTAGTCTCTATTGCGTTGAATTCTGCTCTGATTTTTTATCCTTCTTTTCGCTTTGGGCTTGACTTGCTCTTCTTATTCTAGCTGTTTGAGGTGTACCATCAGATTATTTGTTTGTATTCCTTCTGTTTTCCTGATGTGGGAACTCAGTGCAATAAACTTTCCTCGGAGGACGGCTTTCATTGCATTCCACAGATTCCGGTAAGTTGTATCTGCATTTTCATTTTCTTGTAGGTATTGTTTAATTTCCTCCTTGACCCACTGATTACTCAAGAGTGTGTTATTCAGTTTCCATTTGTTTGTGGGATTTTTGCAGTATCTTTTATCATTAATTTCTAATTTCAAAGCGTTATGATCTGATAACATGCAAGGGATTATTTCAACTCTTTTGCATTTATTTGAATATGTTCTGTGAGCTAATATATGGTCTATTTTAGAGAATGATCCATGTACTGCTGAGAAGAATGTGTACTTTGATGTTGTTGGGTGGAACATTCTGTATATGTCTATCAAATCCATTTGTTCACAGGTGTGACTCATTTCTGTTACTTCTTTGCTCATTTTCTGTCTGGTTGATCTGTCCCTTGGTGTCAATGGCATATTAAGGTCTCCTGTTACAATTGTGTTGCTGATAATTTGAGTTTTCATTTCTGCTAATAGTTGTTTTATATAATTGGGTGCTCTGGAGTTTGGTGCATATATATTTAAGATAGATATCTCTTACTCGTGGATTTTTCCCCTAACCAGTATGTAGTGACCTTCTTTGTCCTTTATGGTCATTGTTATTTTAAAGTTCACATTGTCTGCAAATAAAATGGCTACTCCTGCTTTATTTTGAATTCCTGCTGCATGAAGTATTGTTTTCCATCCTTTGACTTTCAGTCTGTGAGTATCCTTCTGGGTTAGAAGGGTTTCCTGTAAACAGCATATGGTTGGATATTGTTTCTTGATCCGTTCTGCTAGTCTGTTTCTTTTGATTGGTGCATTGAGACCATTTACATTAATGGTTATAACTGTTAAATGCTGGTTTATTGTTGACATGTTATCTCTCTGCTGTTGCATCTTTATCTTTCTGTTCTGTTTAATTAACTGTTTTTCTTAGTGTTTTTTTTTTTTCCTTTGTGTATCTAAACTGTCTTTCAATATTTTTTGCAAGGTTGGCTTGGTGTTCATGAAGTTCTTCAGCTGTTCTTTGTCATGGAAGTATCATATTTCACTGTCAATTTTGCATGACAGTTTTTCAGGGTACATCAGTCTAGGTTGGAAATCATTTTGCTTTAGGATCTGGAAAACTTCACTCCATGCTCTTCTTGACTTTATTGTTTGTGCTGAGACGTCTGCTGTGATTCTGATAGGTTTTCCTTTATAAGTGATCTGTCTTTTCTCGCTGACAGCTATTAATAATCTATTGTTTTTTTAAATTTTTATTTAAAAGGAAAAAGAGAAAAAAAAACAAAGCAGTGTAAGGGTACAAGCAATACAGAACTACAAAAAAAAAAAAAAAACAGTAAGAAATCACCAGTTAATAGATTACATATTATCATCTTAGAGATAGTTGCTCAAATCACAGTATCAAAGCATACAAAATAATCTATTCTTGTGTTGCATTTCTGGGATGGTGATTATTATATGTCTGGGTGGAGTTTTATTTTGGTTATGAATATTTGGAGTTCTATGTGCTTCACTGATCCTGATGTTGGTTTCTGATCTCATGCTTGGGAAATTTTCAGCTATTACTTCTCTAAATATCCTCTTGACATCCTTTATGTTGTCTCCTTTTTCATTAATCCCTATCAATCTTGTTATTTTTCTTTGTATCATCTTGCAGTTGTTGAATTGTTATTTCCTGATTCCTTGTTACTTTTAAAAGATCTTTCCTTTCCTGTTCACTAGCTGAAATCCTGTCTTCAAGGTCTGAAATTCTATCTTCACTTTCTTTGAGGTGGTTTTTAAAACTTTTAGTGGAGTTTTTTTATTTCCTGTGTATTTCTGTGCATCTGCATTATGTATTCTGTTTGTTTCTTATATTGCTCATCTAAGGATTCTATCTTTTTGTTTAGTTCCTCCAATTTTTTAACTGTGTTTTCTTTAGATATATTCAGAATCTCTTCCATAATCTTTAAATCATTTCTTCTTTTACCTGGGAGATTATTTCGAGTTTTAATTCCTTTAAAGTTTCCTGGAGTTGCTTGTTAATTTCAGTAGCTATTATGTCCAATAGTTGAGGTGAATGGCGTATATTTTCTTCTATATACATCTCTCCTAGGGTTTCTTGAGATGGGCTGGAGGTTTGAGGTTGTAATTTGGTCTTTCATTTTGTCATTTTCCTATATTTCTGTGTTTCAAGTGTTATTTGAAAGCTTCCTCAGGGTCTGTTTGAAATCCACTTCTATGCTCACAGCTCCTGGGACTCTGGCACCCAGTTCCCCCAAGGCACTGGGCCTCTAGAAACAATGGCTTTTTTCTGCCTGTTTAGAACTCCATAGTTCCAGATACGCTGGGCTCCAGGGAAAATGTGCGCCCTCCTGCTTGCTGGAAGCTCCACAGTTCTCCAAGTGCAGCCACAATGGGGAGGCGGGTGTAGATGCCTCAAACCCACTATGCACTTCACTGCACCCAGAAGCCTGGAGGGTCCCAAACAGTTTGAGCTTGGGGCAGAGTGCACTGAGCATTTACCGCAGGCCACGGGGCCTCTGTAACCTGCGATGTTCAACTGCTTGCTGAGATATCCACAGTCCTCCAGACACACGGGGAGGTGGATGCAGGTGCCCCAGATGCCCAGCCCTTCCTCTGCACCCAGATGGTGTGGTGCAGGAGTCCCAAATAGGCTGGACTCCGGGGATAGTGTGCGCCCGCCTGCTTGCTGGAATCTCCACAGTTCTCCAAGTGCAGCCAGAATGGGGAGGCGGATGTAGATGCCTCAAACCCACTTACTTGCTTCACTGCACCCGGAAGGCTGGAGGGTCCCGAACAGTCTGGGCTTTGGGCAGAGTGCACTGAGCACTTACTGCAGGCTGCAGGGCCTCTGGAACCTGCGATGCTCGCCTGCTTGCTGAGATATCCACAGTCCTCCAGACACATGGAGAGGCGGATATAGGCACCCCAGATCCGCCCATCCCTTCTTCTGCACCGTTAATTTCTATTTTTCCTCTTGTGTTCTTCTTTGTGTACTACACTGCTCTGTAAAATAACTTCTAAATATTTATTGCCTTACTGCTTTCTGGTTTAAAGGCAAGCCCCACAATGACAAAGATATTAGTCCCTTTTGTTAACTGTATGACTATACTAAAACAAAACAAAAACAACAGGGCCTGACCCTCTGTGAATGTTCATCTACCCTTTTTAAGTGAATAAATGCTATATGTAAGAGTTTTTAAGAATGTCAAAAAATGCTCAATATTTTAACAGCATCTTAAAAGGTTTTTTAAAACCTTCAATAGTTTGATTTGAAATGTGAACATAGCAGATACTAGCTTCATTATTCTGATGACAAATTAAAAATTCATAGGACATGTGGCTAGCCTGAAGTCATGTAGCTTATGCACTGTGGTCAGAATTTGATCTCCGCTCTGAGTTGTTCAAAGCACAGATTCATATTAAGCAACAAAAATCCCATTAAGTGGCCCTATGACCTCCATCATAGTTACATAAAAATACATTGTAATTAAATTCAAAAATAATAAAAATAAAAATCATAGATGATTGCTACCTCCTTTTATCAACTAAGCTGATCTAAAAGCCAAAGGAAGGGTGAATGCATTATGGATTAGGTAATCCTAAAGAGATACAAAAGCATTTATTTTCATGAATTTAAAATCAAGCCTTTATCACTGAAACCTCACTCTTGTGGTCTTGCCTAAAATTTTAAGTCACTTCACATGATCTGAAATAAGCTAAGCTAATGAGTTATACATCTTCCTTTACATGAACACAAATTCTCTCTTGCCCTCGGTATTTGCAAGCTTCCCATTCAACTTAATAGGTCACTGCAACAGGGAAAATCGGTTGTGATGACAGATAAAAATTAGGTCAAAAATTTTGCTAGTTATTTTAAAATGATAATTATCTACTATCAAAGGAATCTTTTCTGGAATTATAAACCCCCAAGTTCTTGAGAAACATTAAATGTAATTTTTATTGCAAGATATGAGCTCAATAGATGCTCCTGGTCATAATTGGAACACCATGACTTGTGAAGATAATATATGCAAGTCTGGCCACAGTGCAAAAGAATACTATTTCTGGAAGCATTCTTGTTTTATCACAAAAATTGGTTTTCTCATCAGACCCACAGCCACTTGCAGTTATTAATATGCAGTTACAATTTTTATGAGATTTGATGTCTAGAATTAGTCACCATTTTAATATTTGAGCTTGTCTTCATATATCATGTTATAAATAAGTTATTTGAGCTTGTTCTCTAGGTACAATACACTTTACGAATCTGGAATATTATGTCACTTAAGTGGAAACATGGTGAGTATCACTGCCAAAACTGAAGTGTCGGGACAATATTAAATTAGTTCCGTGTTTATAGAAATACCAGTTTGAATGATGTGAGAGTCATTTATTTTTTTTTTAACCAACTAGAGGGCTTAGCCTTACATTTTATTCTCTTGCCATCATCCTCAGCATAATTGGAATGTGATTTAGAAGACGATAAATGAGTATCCAAAAAAATGTACGTAATTGAGAAACAGAAACAGATTTCAGAAACACGGGGTTTAATTGATATCCCGAGGACCTAGAACAGCTGGAGGCCCTACTTCATTATGCGGCTCCTTCTCACCACAGGAGGAGAGCCTGAGAAGCTCTCTCCAGCTACAGAAACACCCGCTACTCCCTTTCCCAATTGTAACCATAGTAGTAATTGCCCAGTTATATACTCAGGTTTTATGAATAATCATCTGCCTCTAAAAGAAGTGGGAATTCTTTGGAGAAGTTTGAAGATTTTTCAGTGTGTACACTGAATTGCATCTCAAATTAAAAAGCACTGATGTGCCTTCTGAACTGAAATTCCAACCACCATGGACAGTCAAATCCCAAATTAACTGTTGATTAGTTTATTCTTCATGTGAGCTGATATTCAATTTATCATCAGCTAGATTGATTCATGGCATCAGTAATAACAGATGAAGAATAAGGCAAGGTGCTGTTTCATGTTTAATAAGTATGTGAAATCACCTGAGAAATCATATAAAAAGACTTTACAAATAATAAATGCAGAACAGTAGCTGATATTTTAATAGAGAACAAAAGAAATACAACTTTTAATAGTCTTTACAAATTTGGGCCCAAATCTATCCCTTTTCATCCCTCATAATAATTTCAAAATTTCTGTGGTTGTTATTTGTTAAGAGAAATATGCATATTTAAATTATTTTCCTAGACTTATTTGCAACATGAATTTAGAACAGTAATTGATTGCTCAGGAAATAAAATTCTTCATTTGAAACTTTTTAACCAAGAAATGATACCAATGTAAATGTGCACGTTGAAATAATGTGTTGAGATAACAGAGAAAATGGGAAGTTGGTCTTTGTTTTTCATTCTACGAACTTCAACAGCGTAGTAAAATAGTTATTAACTAAATATCACCGGGAAATGATGACTCCTACTTGAATATGTCCTCCCACCAAAAAAATATGTCCATTCTCAATATTTGAACTTGACCTCCATTGGAAACTGAATTTGGTCTTCTTGGGCAATAGCTTTGCAGACATTATCAGTTAAGACAATGTCACACTGAATTATTGTGGTTCCTAAGACCAGTGACTGATATCCATGTAAGAACACAGGATGCATAGACACAAGAAAGAAGGCCACGGGATGATGCCCATAGAGATAAGTATGGAGAAACTACTACAAACGGACACCATTAGATTGCATTTGATTTCTAAAAGTTTTAAAATATGAATATGGCAGAATTATTTGTTATTAACATTCTCAGCATTCAGAGCTAAGACTTTTAAATATATTTTGCATATGGTAACTATTAGGGTACTTTCTTCAAGATGCTACCTTTAAAAAATGAACAGAATCATACAGATACATATTTACACTGTTTACATACATTTTTTGCATACCTTATTTCAAGCCATTTACATCTTCCTAAAATTTATCATTAAAAGTTTCAGTGATACTCAGAATTTAAGAATTGCTGGCTGTAAGTTTCCTGTATGATGCACTAGATTTTAAGGTATCTATGGGGAACCTAAATTTTTAAAAAAATGTTTTGGCACATATTAAAATATTACAATAATATAAATTTTTTATAGTACACATTTTTACCTAAATATAATGATGCATAGTCCACCTATGCAGAGAAATTCTTAGGAAATTATACACATCTTTCAAAAAATGTTCTTCAATAGTTAATTGTATCCAAAAAGTCCTACAGAAAGAATTCTTGTTATTTATTTTCCAACACTATTTTTAAATTGTCTATCTGACTGACTTAGCTACACAAATTTAGTTTCCACCAAACTATCCATATAATTATCGGGGAAGATGCATTAGCATTTAGCTATGATTTCTTTACTTATTACTTTATCTTGAACAGTTTTGCTTAGTAAAAGTAAAATTGTACATACAGAATGAGAATCATAGTGTGTGGTCCCTCTTTTGCAATATTTATTCTATGTTTAGGCTAAATAAACAGTGATTACTCAAGACATGCATGTGAGTAGAACTTAAATGAAATCTACTAATCTCTTAATACATGAGCAAATTGTTTCAAATTTCTAAGCTTACTTTATATATGCAATCCATTCATATAACAGAGCCTGCAAAAATATGAACAGGTAAATTAAAAAAAAAAACCCTGTACAAATATTTTAATGCTAAATTTGTTGAGATATCATGAGATCACTACAAGGTAACTTTGGCCTCTACAATTACAAGAGGCACCTAATGTGGTGATCATTAGCTCCCAGCCATTTATTATATGTACAGCAAACTAATGAAATATGTATACATTTTTGGTGGGCTCTATACGTACAAGTGGAAAAATAAGTTTATATTTTGCAAAAATGATTTATACATTAGGATAATTGATGTAACAGTATTTAACATATTTTTTGTCATCCAAGAATTTAATGTGATTTCCCTTTTCCTGCAATTCTTTCCTGTGAATGTGTTGTCTGTTCTGAGTCATGTATGAGTGAGTTTTTAAAGCCCTTGCACTTTAAAAAAGGTATTTACAGAATGATAATTGTATTGATGGTTTAATCTTCAATACTGGAATTAAGCTGAATTTGAAAAAGGTCAGCTTGCACAGAATGTTTTATTAAGTATTATCTATTCATTGTTGAACTGAGTAATTATAAAACTTGTCCAACCCCGAAACTATAAAAATAAAATTTAAAAATATTGCAGTCTTCCTCCTTCTCCCATCTTTATCATCCTGCCTCATCCCTCTTTCCCCCAGCAGTAGACAAATATACTTTCCTATTCGATTTTATTCCCTAAAAGTAAGCAAGATCAATTGTTCAGAGTATTTTTTTTCGTATTTTTCAATATGATAAAGATGTGAGAATTGAAAGAGTAGGATGAGTCACGGTGGCCTTACCTTTGGGTTATTTCTAAGCCCCTCACCTCTGCCTTCTGGTTCTCTTCCACTGCTCAATGCTTTCGGCGTTCCATGGGCGATGCAATCTTCTTGCACAGTGCCCTTCTCCTACAAAGCTTTGCCTTGGAGTCATCAGATCTTGGGTTGAAACCTGTGAAGCCTTGAGTGGGGGTGATTATTGGGTTTTTGTCTCAGAAGTAGAAATCTGGCCAACACTGATATTTATAGGTAGTAAAATCATGTACAAATGTGTATCAAAAGAAATTTGACAAAAATGTTGACTTTTTTTTTTGTTGTTGTTTTCTGTGGTACTGAGGATTTAACCAATGGCCTTTGTACTAAACTATATTCTCAGCCATTATTTGTCCTATCTTTTTTTTTTTTTTTTTTTTTTTTTTTTTTTTTTTTGAGACAAGATCTGACTAAATCACTAAGTTACCCAGGGTGTGTTCAAACTTGTGGTATTCCTGCCTCAGTCTTCCTGTCCTGCACCTGGTTAAAAATGTTGATTTCAGTACTGTAATGGCTCAAACGAAAACCAACTCAATATCCTTTAACTCTATAATGGATATAGTAGTAAAAGTGTTCTTATTAAGTGGGATGCTATGCCAAAATAACAATGCACTCACTATAGTTGCATATACCAGCTGAAACAACTTTGTGTGAGAAAGCCTGATAAAAAGTGAAATGAAATGTTTTAGAATTGGGGCCTTGCCTAGGACTACTGACCTCCTGCTCAGGATGTGACAAAGGAATAAAGCACAGGCAAGAGATATACATTTCAGATACAAGGGGAACCAGAATGGTCAAAGTCCAACAAAGGACTAAGGCCAAGAGACCCGGTGTTTCTGGCCTTTGTTAGGTGCACAGCTTGATTGGGAATGTGCTTGTGGGCTGCAGGAGGTGATGCGGGTGAACAGCTGACACAAGCAAGGCTCAAGGACTGCAGACAATGTAGTGTTGGAAGAGCACACAGAAACAGATCATGGTTAACTGGTGACCTGATTATCTGCTGAGACCTCAGAGCCAGAAAGAATCTGTGCAAGTTGGTCCTCGGCTGTAGTGTTCTCTGCTTTGAGGCACCAAACTTCACAGACTATTTCCTGGTTTTGGTCCTGGTCTTTGGCCTGGGGATTCCTCTCATCACCATGCCAGCTGCAGGCCTTGCCACAAGTCACCTAGGCCTCAGATAGGTTCTTCACTCAATTTATTTTTATGTCAGTTTATTGGAACCAGTCACTGCACCATATCAAGCTGGTCCTCTGCAGTTCCCCCTTTTTGTTTTTGTAATTGCAGCAGTTGCAACATTGTGACATAGCTTTAGGCAGTGTCAGGTTTGCTGTACTCCTGAGTAGACTAGAAAATAGAGATTTAAAGAGTTTCAAGCGGAGTCTCTAGAGTATTGGTTATGTTTTGTCTTTTAGATGTAACTTTGCAAAAGTGTACTGGATTGTACAGTTATGATTTGAGAAATTTTATGTGAATTTGACATACTTCAAACAGGATTAAATACTACAATCAGGTTCACTCTTTACCTATTATTTTATGTCTCTTCATTTCATTGTCTCTCATTTAATTTCTTATTTTCCCCCTAGATTTCATATGGTCAGTTCTGAAAGCCAAACCACAAGTGGAATTTGGCACATTAAAATACTCTTCCTACTCCAATAACAAACTATTATCTTTGACAGAAAACATTGGTTAGATTTACACTGTGACTTATTATACTTTAGTTGAGTTTCTTAATTCATTGGAACTCTGTTGAAACACAGATATGAGCAAGTTAACTCACAGGCAATCACTCAGGTGCCAGTATAATACTCATTTTTTTAAAAGAATAACATGTTTCAAAATATCACTTCTACTAAGTTCTTATTTTATGATTAAATCCATGATAAATGTTTAAATGATCAAGATATTTCTTGTCTTTAAATAGTCACTTATATTTTCTAAATGAATAGATTCCAAGTCTATAAACCAATAGCTAGAAAGTCTGTGTCAGCCAGATGCAAAATCTATGCCAGCAGTCTGAGAAAGCTGAATTGAAGCCAGTAAGTGACCATCAAGGTAAGGACTCCAAAGAAAACCTCAGTCAATCTCAGTGATAGTGAGGACCTGAGCTTTTATGATAATAGCCAAATTCACATCAGTGTGACAAGCTTCTCCAGGAGAATCAACAGCACCACATCTCCCCTTTCGTTTTGTTTATTGTTGGCAACAATCCTCAGATGTGCCTTCCACACCCAACACCATCCTGATTCAGTTCAGCTGGGTGTTACAAACTGAACATTGGTTAATCTAACACAAGCACCCAACAGAGCCTCGATCTCATCACTCACTTGAAGCAATCAAAAGCTTATGTAGTATTTGAACCAATCACTGGATCTGAAATTTGAATCAGTCATAGGCCTGTTGCTATAAAATTGGGTTCTCTTCACTTTTCTCGTTTAGTCTAGGGAGAATTCCTCTAATATACTGACCCCTGTGCTGTGACACAGGTTCTGTTAAAATCTCACTCCAATAGTCTTATAAGTCTGCTCATGATTTATTTTTTGTGTATTATGGGCTCCAAAAGTCTTGTAAATCTACTCCAGAATTTTATCCTGAATAGTATGGACAGAGCAGTCATTTCAAAAGAAAATAAGAACGGTTAGCCCTGAAGAGATGCAGAGACAAGAAGCCAACAATGTTAAGAGACAGTAACCAGTATTTAGGAAGTGTTGATCAATGACTTATGGCATAAACCTGCATGGAATGGCAGTGGCTGGCAATGGGAGAAGCCGGAAGACAGCTGTGTCAAACTACTGTATCCAGAATGATCCACTGTCGTCCAGTGCCACCAGAGCCACCAGTCACTAGCAGAGCTTCACACTGACATTTATTAATTCTGTCTGAACCAAGCTAAAGAACTTTAACTGATTTAATACGGAGACCTTTCCAACATGGTAGCTTGCTTCATCAACACAATCAGGAGAAAAAACAAAAGAGTGGATGTAAACAGGATGTAATCAGTCTTTATAACCCAATCTTGAAAGTGACAGTGTACCATATTTTTACACAAATTGCTTCTGTTATCAAACAATATAGTTTTTCAAATATTAACAGATATGTAATTTTGACATACAATTTTTCTTGATATACGATTTTTCTTGACCACATCTATATTTTAATTTTTCTTGAATGTTTCCAAAGAATAGTTAAAAGATTGTGACAGGATTGAGGAATAGTTTAGCTACATTGACTTACATAAGTTTAATGCAGGTTTATTAAGTGTTGTAATAAAAATGAAATAACTACTTAGGTAAGCCAAATGGCAAGGTTAAAATTTGTTCAAATTTTAAAAAAATAGAATGAATATAATTTGTGTATTTAACTACTATGTTGGCACATTATATGTTGATTTTGTGAATAAGGGATAATGGTAAGCATCTGTATTAGTCATTTTCTCATCACCGGGACAAAATACCAGATACCTACAATTTAAAGAAAGAGAGGTTTATTTTGGCTGATTTTAGTACATGGTTGCCTGGCTCCACAGCAGAAAGAGCATGACAGAAAGGAAAAGGAAAGCTACTCATTGAAAAGGAAAGCTACTCATCACATGATTAGCAAAGAAACAGCTAGAGATGAGGATATTCCCTTCAAAGTTACCCTCTCAGTGACTCATCTCAAATCAGGCCTCATCCCATAACAGCTACTGAACTTATCAGTCAGTAAGTCCATTGATGCATATAGGGTCTGTATGGTCTAATCGCATTCTACACACGTAAAACTTTGGGGGATATTTTAGATCTAAACTACATGACCATATGTATAGCATCATATATATATGATCTAGTGATGTGATAAGGTAGTCATTATTTAATTAATAAGTTTTCAAATAATTCATTAAAAGAGGTATATCTTTCAAAGTAAATTATTAAAAAGTATTCTACTAAAATGAAGTATGATATTTTAATGGACAAAGCTAAGAAAATTGCTCAAATAAATCATAAAACTTTCAGTTGTGTATTTTTGCTAGTGCTTTTAGGTTTACTAACTTTAGAAACAAATCAAAAGTAGTCTGCTTTGAAATTGCAATTCTTAAGTATTTATTTTGCTCAATATTTAATTTTTATAAATGAAAAAATTATATTCTAGGAGATTCAACTGCAAGTAAGCATATTACTTTTATAATGTAGGAAAAGAGAAGACAACAGTCCTTTATAAAATTCTGAATATTAGTTTGAATTTTTTTATGCATGGTTACCTGTAGAACAGTTTCTTTTCATTTCGATGTTATTCTGAAAAGCCAAATTGTAAAAGTTTATAAATGTTTTGATCTAACATTTTTAATTTTTGAAATTTAATCCAAGACTGTCAATTGACAATTACCCCCATACATTCATAATCAGATTTCTAATTACCAGACACAATACTTGGAACCACCACTTAAAATGGAAATGGTTTAATTTTGCTCAACTTTTAACAGCATTTACTCCATGATCTGCTGGTCCCAAAGAAGAAACAACATGACAAAAGAGCATGACAAAATAAAGCTACTTAGTGCACGATAACTGAGAATCAGAGCAGAGTGACAGTGCCTGATAGAAAAGAATAGCGGATTGAATATAAACCCCAAGGCCAAATTTCTACCCTAACTTACCCAAACACACTCACAATCCCAGAGTCAGCGAAATTGACACTTCACCCTAATCACCACATCTCACTCCTTGTCAACTTCATACCCAAACAAATCTCCTTAAACCATATTTAATTTCCAGATAAAGACAACAGCAAGTTCCTAATTCAGCCTAACATAATACAATCTTCCACACAACTGAAAATATAATCCCTGCTCCCAGTGTCTAGGAGTTCAAGCATTGCTAAAGTTCTCAAGTCCAACTCTCTTCTGAGTCTCAAGATAAATTTAGCTGCAAATCTCTCTAAAAGTGAAAAAAGCAAACCCCATCATCCCAAGGCAAATGGCACAGGGTAAATATTACCATTCCAAAAAAGAGAAATAGGGTAATAGGGGAAAAAAAAAAAAAAAAAAAAACTAGACAAGAACAAATCTGAAACCCAGCAGGGGAAATAGTAAGGTCTATAGCTCCGTATTTAATATTCAATCTAAAATTATCCGATTCTAAGGCACAAGCATAATCAAGGAAGTTTATGTTGGAAGAAAATTAAGTCGTTCACTGTAGCTAGGAAGAAGAGCAGGGAAAAGTATCCAAGAAGGAAGAAGAGACCAGACAGAGACTTTGTGGCCATATCTCCATGACCCAACCCAGAACCCACGAACTAGGCATATCCTAAAGCCAATAATTTCAGATTCCACCATAATTACCATATGCGTGTGTGTGTGTGTGTGTGTGTGTGTGTGTGTGTGTGTATCCTCTTAAAATGTAGAATTTTTATTTTAAGTAAAATGCTTAAATACATCATTCAGTTCTTCTGTAATGGAGTACTAAAGTGCAGCGGAGAATGCTCTCCTCTTTTATAAGTGTAACAATCCAGATCCAATCAGGATCCTGAATTACATAATTTGGAACAGACTTAATTTGGAGCTGAAGTCATATAATAATTCGCATAATGTATTTGTTTATTATTAATTAAAACATTAGAAAGAAAATCGGGATATAGAAGCACAGATATATATTTATTTTTCAATAATGTTGAGAGGCTAAGTGTTTTTTCCTGTGTTAGAAGTACAACAGGATATCAAACGAATTTCTTACTTGCACGAAGATTAAATTCTAGTGTTCCACTTTTTGGTAAAAACAATATGCATTCAGCTAGAATTTTCTAATGTTCAGTTTATTCAAGGTACCACTGAAATGAGAAGCATCCAGTGGAAAAGTTTCTTACTGTAATAACTTTCAACGACACAAATTTTTAAATTTACTGTTTTTGAACAATAATGTAAGTAGGTACCATGGATTTCCAATTGAGTTTCAACCAATGATAGTCTCTTTCTCAATTACTAAAATTCCATTCTGACTAAACAAAAATGTACCCCTCATTTATACGGAAAGATCTCTCTAGTAGACCACCACCGTTAGATTTCTAAAATTGCATAAATAAAGCATACATGGCTAGTCTCTTTTTTCTACTTTATATTTCATGATTTTTCTTACTCACTATGGTACTTTCCACTTTTCCAGACTATGGACGGAAGAAACTTAACAAGTGACAGTTAGACACCATCTTATTTGAGACTACCACTTTAAGCATAAATACATTCCATAGGACAGATAAAATCACAGTGATCAAATCTCAAAAATTCCCTTTGATAGCACAGTAAAAGAGTCCTAAAAATCATCCCATCTCTCACATCTTTGAATATTCTGAAAAAAATCACTGAACTAGTCTATCTGCCTAGAATTGTAGTATTAGCAGTTTTAATGTCTGAATTTTTAGGGAGGAAACAACATCCAGAAATATCTAATTGAAGTCCATTTTTATTCAACGATCCATTTATCTAGATCACTGATACTTATGGATATAATGAAATGCACGATTTGTTAAATATTAAAGGTAAATGTTAGTCCAATACACAGAAAAGAGTATATCAAAGTATGAAATAACTGTAGAGAGGATCTCTACATGGTGCATGGATACTCTCAAATCTTCCATCTTCCAGAATGTTACTGTTTCCTGTAATATTCACATTAAAACTCAAAATCTTCTTCAAAAAAGGTGCTAGTTCAATTTTTTAAAAATTAAATGTTTGGTTTTATTTTTCTAAAGTAATTATTTTCTTCTACTATTTCTGCTTTTCTGTGTGTATTTTTTAGCGTTGTAAAGGAAGACTTACATGATTTAGGGCTCCAGTTACTGTACTTTTTTTACATACCATCCAATCACAGATAAAATAAAAACTCGAAAGTCACAATATCTGAAAGTTTATGCGACCACATGGAAATTATGCCATGATGTTCCTAAACTGAGTTCTTGATATTCCTCAATTGTTTCCTGGCTACTCTTCCAAATTCGTAAATGTGGAATGGATTCTACCTTCCATCTCATCTTCCTTGAAGCAGCTATTTCATTTCATCCAGGGATCAAATGGATGAGGAATGTATGTTTTTCCTTCTTGCCATGGAATTGCCTCTCATATGATACACTCAGGGCTGGAGAAAGATATTTTTATATCATTAAAAAAGCATTGTTTCATTACATCTCTCCTCATGATTAGGATTTCACCATCAAACTTCTTACAATCAATTTGCCCATTAAAATGTCTTCCTGTGCATATGATTTGAAAACTTCCTTGAGGCTTCAAATACGATGTTTTTCCTTTTGTATGCATTACATTTTCAAACATATATTTTGAGTTTTAATATATATGAAGACTAAGTTTAAATGACACGTTGTTTTTCTTATGATTCTCCAGTTCAATATTTATTTCAGAAAATGCACATATATGGATAACTGAAACCTAAAAATGTAGATGAGTATGCATTGTCTTAGTAGCTCATTCAAAGGAGACATAATGTATTATCAAAGACCAGAATTCCACCTGCCCTCATTATTTCAAGTTTATACTCTTCCTTTATTATGCACAATCATTCAGCAACAAATGTATTTTTCTACGTATTCATTCTCACCAGCTTATAAACCTGGAAGTAGAAAACTAGCTAAAGATGACAGTCAAAGTCAATTTACTGGAGTCTCTCTCATGGCTTCCTCACCATATATTGTTTACATTTTTCTATTTTAGATTTCTCATCTGAAATGTTTGATTTATTATGGTTTGCTACCATTGTTCATATTTTATAGAGGTATTACATAGATTCAGTGTCTGGGAACTTATTACTGTCTGGAAGAACACACACCAAGCAATACACATTTTCTAGTGTGGTAGAAGGTTTTAGTTTTTCCTGTAGTTTGATTTTCTAATTTTTCTTCAAACAAAATATTGTCAAATCTGCAACTTATGAACATTTGAGTTGCAAACTTTTACAGGTACAAATGGATCTCTCATTAGGAACATGTATAGAGATGAACAAATCATCGAGTAGTGGAAGTAGCTCACATGTGTGCTGGACGTTGTCACAGCTGAGCTGTCGTGTGCTTTATGTAAAGTGCAATGCCATACAATAGTGCAGTGTTCACTCAAAGCCTAGGATATCAGAAGAGAAAATGCAGTGGTTATATGGGAGGGACTGATGGTAGGCACAAAGCAATACATATTGTTTCTTTGTATCAAAGATGTGTGTGTAAGATTCACTTTGCTGGTCTTAGAATAAATTCAACTTACGAACATTCTCTCAATATGGGAGTTCCATTGGGAACTTACTGTATTTATCTGACATTACATCAGAAAGTAACTGAGAAGATAAGTTGCCTCTTATGTTGAACCTTTCCTTCAGGTTATTGAATTAAAATTTTTAAAATTAAAATAATATTGTTTAATATGTTTTCTGAATAGTCCTAGCAGGAAGCCTTGATTTACTGCTTATTTCATCTCCTCTGATTTCTCCTTCTCTGTATGGATTGATAGCTTTTAGTTTTCTTTCTAAAATAAGCACATATCAATATTATAACATTTTTGTAAATATGCTGGGCTTATTAATCATGAAACATATGGACATAAGATAGATAAACCAAGTTCAGCTAGCCTTAAATATGTCAAGAGATGGAGAAATTTTGTAATTTTGACACAGATATATATATTTATACATATTTTAACTATGCATTTGCTCTAATTTTAAATAATTATATGTTAATTAACTTTAATCTCCGTGTTTTAAACGTTCCACAGGTATACTTAAGTAGGAAGTTTTGCTTTATGATTGAAATGAAAAGAATATGTTAAATTTCTCTTCAAGATAATATTTAGTGTTTCATATTGAAGGTTTCAGTTCAATAATACAAATTATTGTAAGTAAATTCAGGTTAGTAAAAATTTAGAATAAGAATATACATTTATACTTTGTATTTGTTGGGATTTTTGGATTAATGCATTGATATTTTTCATGAAATTTGAGATATTTTAGTTTATTAACTTTTGAAATAATTTTTTATCTATTTTCTCTTTTCTTTCTATAAATTATATTTCTCTTTATGATGAAATTCTTACACATGTTTGAGTCTTCATTTTTCTTCAATATTTGTTTTTTTCTGTTTTTGGAATTAGTGATTTCTACGGATCAGTCTTCACATTCACTTTGGTTTCTTTTATCATGCTAAGCCTGATGCTTTTTTTAAGTGATTATACTATTCAACTCTAAATAGTTGCAAGAGTTGTTTCATATACTTTCTAATGTCTTATTGAGATTTTCATTGTTAATATGATTTTTAAATTAATTGTATGCAATCATTTTAATATTTTGAGTGTATTTATAATAGCTCTTTTTTGGTTTGTTGAATCTAACATTTGAGCTTGGTTGCCACTGACTACTTGTAAAATTGTTCTTCTGTGTATGGCCTACACTTTCCTTTTTCTATGGATATCTTGTCAGTTTGAAAACTGGACTTATGTGATGATGTGGCATTGTGCCTGTGGATTTTATTTTACTGAACTGTCAATTTTATTTATTCATTTATTTTCTTCACTATGCACTTGTTTTCTTATATACTTATTTTTCCTGCTTCCAGTGCTGCACTTAACAGAAGAATCCTCTTTCCACCCACAGCCTTCAGTTTCTGACAGTTCTATTTAGTATTTTCGTGTTTCTCTTACTTTTTAACCTACTTCCTTAGGGATCAAAGTTTTGTCTGTGTAGTGGTTTTGGTCAAAATGTGTTACAACATCTGTTAACACTGTGTTCTTTTACTCTCTGCCAATCCACCTGTGTGCCAAAAGCAAATCTTGAGTTTCAAACAGTGTAGAAGCCTTGGCTTTCACATTTCAGGTAACTCTGCCGTCTTCCTCATGCATGTATATTGGAAATTTGCATGGAATACACAGAGTTTCACACAGGCCTTTTATAGGTTTTTGTTTTGTATTATAAAAAAGGATATAATTGATACAGAATTTCAAAAAAAGGAAATTAACACTGGTTAATATATTGCATATTGTTATGTTACCTTTTATAGTTTTTTATTTTTCAATTTCTTTTCATTAAATTTCTGTCTGGGCAACTGATATGTCTAGGCCACACTGATGCAAAGTACAATTCCAGGTATACAACACTACTGGTTTTTCCCATGCATTATAAACTGAGTCACTCTTTGGTCACTCTGACAAACCTCTACTGCCAACTCTTCATCAGGGCTCTGTTGTTGGATTTCTCCAGAAGTCTTGAAAAAGTACTTTTACAGGTGACACTGCAGTAAGCTGCAAATGCCAAAAAGACCACAATGCTTCTTATTATTTTCCCATGTTCTGTGGTTTACCTCTCTATTTTTTGACTTCTTGTAGATGGTTTTATTTGCTAAAATGGTGATTTTTTGACAACTTTATTCAGCTTTACACTATTTTTTATAGGCCAATACATGCGTTCTTCAAATCACCATTTCTTGAGTTTCTCAATATAAAATTTTCATAGATATATGCTTTCCTAAAGTAAGGAGGGGTCAACTTATATTAATATAATTTTGTACATTTTATAATCATTTGCATATATAAATATAAATACATAAATTTAAAAAACTCAATGCTCAAGACAATTTTACATCATTATTAAAATTTCCCATAAAATAAGTCCCGAGCTAGTTATATTTAATATATAAATGTGCTTTTTTGCATCTCATTTATACTGAGTGCAGTGGTTTTTCTAATGACTCATTTTTGGTTGTGTGACTTATTTTGACTGAGACAATATGGATATTTCGTATGTCAAGCCAAAGCATAAAAACTGAATAACCATTTTTTTCTCCTTTCGTACCATTTTCTCTTTTTTTCTGGCAAATAAATATCATATTTCAAATTGAAAAATCTGAAAATTGAAATCAAGGAAAAAAAGACATATGAGAACAGCATTGGCTAAAACACCAACAAGAGGTGAGCCAAATACAAGATTTTTGCTTGTTTCTATGGGTTCTGTTGTAAATCATTCTAATTGTATAGCGGTAGTTGTAGTTGTAGTTAAGGGTAGCAAAAGTTTATCAATAGAAGGAGCTTTTGTGAGGTACTACAACCTTTCTCTGCTCACAGGTGTTTATAAGAATTTAGTTACATGACTACTTTTAACCTCAAGAGACACTGATGAGCTTGCTATTGCACCTGGTGGTATCCCTAACCCTAATAATGCTGAAAAATGTTGTCTTAGTTACTTTTTACTCATTGCTGAGACAAAATACCTGATGCACCAAGTTGAGAAAGGAAAGGTTTATTTCTTACAGTTTTTGGAGGTTTCAGTCCATACTCAGTTGGCTCCAAGACAGGGTGGCACGACAGGGCCACAGTTCATGGCGGCTGCCAACAACAAGGCAGAAACCGGCAAAAGAGAGAAACATACCTTCTTTCTGCCATTACTTTGCATCCTGGCTCCACCCGTAGGCCAGTATAATACTGACACCATGAATCCAAGCGCTAGACAATGAACCAATCACAAATGCACACTGCAAATGCATGAGGCCTGGGGCCACAGACATAAACCATGACAAATGGGAAATGAAGATTGAATTGGAAACAACATCCTGTGATGTTTAGATTACCTATTTGTTTGCTTAATTAATATTTTTGGTATATTTTAATTTTAGTTTAACTTCATGCAATATAAAAAAATATTGCATTAATTCTTCTCATTTCACTTGCAGGCTAATGCAGAACTTCAGAGCTTGAGGCTGACCCTAATCCTGCTTTCTTCATTTGTTTTCTTTCTTCTTCATTACCCATGTATTATTTCTTTCTCTTTAACCTGGTTTTATAGTTATAGCCTTTAAAAACATATTTTCCAAAGTCAAATAAACAGAATTTAAGTATGTCCTAGATTTCTATTTGGTAGTCAAATAGTTTCGTATTTTATTTTTACTGTACAGTTTTCTTTGAGAGAAAAAAGTTGAAACTGGCTTGAATTGCATCCATGAAAATTAAGTTAAAAATATTATCAGTGTGTTCCTATTATTAGGTTAGCACTTCTGTAAACAATATAAGATTTTTTTCTAACTCCTGATTATGGTGACTAGATTTGGAAAAATACAAAATGTTTCCAATGGCATTTTACCTTATTTTTCATTTATTTGCAGCATTAAAATTAAACCACCTACAAAAGTCAAATTCTATAAGTAAAATATATTAGTGGTGTTTGTGTTTTTTGAGTGATCACATGCTCTACGAAATGGGTCTGTGGAAATCCCTACATACGTAAAATAATTGACATACTGCCATTTCTCATCACCAAGTAGAGAATAATACCAGAGACATGATCCTTTTTATGAAGGAGAGTTTTGTCAAATGTCGGGAACAGCTGGCTTGACAGATTGTTCTTGTTTGTCCCAGCTTAGATTTTGTTGAACACTTCAGCCTGTATTGGATATGCTATTCAGGCTACCCCTGGCATTTCCAGTACCTCTTCAAAGGTCAGAATGACAGCTGCGTGACTGTAATGTTCTCTATTGGAAATATTTATACAGTGATCAACCCTTCTGCATCATTCAAATGCTGTTCTCTATTGTAAATGACTTTTAAGAATCTGGAGACCCAGTTACAGTCCTGACTTTTCCTACATATGGTGCGAAACACTATGCTGGAATGCAGTATCTTAATATTTTATTCATAAGTTTACTGTGAGTGTAAAATACATGAAAATAATTTGTAGTTCTGAAGTATCATACAAATGCAAGTTACTTCAGCCTAAGTATGATATATGCTTATATAAATGAACACAGAAATTTTAAAAAAATAATTAAATTAATAAATTGATATTAGACATCACATGTCACAGACAACTTAACCTCCTTATATGTGACTTCTTGTCATACAAAACTATCCATTATATAATAACGTGGACCTCTTTCTTCATTACACTAGAAAAAAATTTAATATTGTAAACACTAAGGCATAGTACTTTTATGTAGATGTTTAATGAGGCAGATTTAATGAGACATTTGTTTACTATAACAAATCTTAACTTACTTCCTAAATGTCCATCATGGTTGGAACAGAGATAATTGCGAACTGGGAGTGGTGGTTGGGGTGGTGCTTTTTCCTAAGTCAGGATAAGTATCTTGTTGCTCTGTATCTTGTTACACATGGTAGCTCTTAGATACTTCTCATTTCTGCTCAAGTTCCCGAATCTTCTTATTTATATTAAATCTGCTCTATTTTTCCACTGCAAGAAAATGTACCATAAAGCATAACTCTTTTATTAAGCACTTACTAGGGTTAACATTCTAAAATTAATGAATAATTTAAGTAATTGTGCTCACAAGTTAATTGTGCTCACAATTTAATGTTACCTAAACTAATATATTATCATTTTAAAAAAAATCATCAGTGTTGAATCTACTCTATTTCAATAAACTCCAGAGATAGTCTGAGACAGCTTCAACTGAATAAAAATATTAGATTAATTAGAAATAATAGGAATACTTAGCAAATTTATAGGAGTTCTGGTATTAATATGCTGATTCTAAATTTTCATTGATTGAAAAGACTAGGCGTTTTTATTTATGTAACGTTCAAAATTACTTCTTACAATTTTATATGACTTTCTTTGTGCAGGTAACACTATTCATCTTAATCAATTTACATATATTGTCATGTCCCTTGAAAAATTCATTTTGTACTTTTCACATGAGGTTGTTTACCGCCTATCCCTCTCATCTTTCAAGGATTTGTGACAAAAATTAAATTACTTTTCTCTTACTGAATATGACTATAAATTACTTGTTGTACTTTTGTACTTCAAATTTTATACGTTAAATAGAAGATTTTATGAATTTCTGTATCTTGGGGTACAGAGGACAGTCACATTCATAAATACTTTTGACTTCTCCCTTTACAGTATAATTTCCAAACTATTTTTTCATTTGAAGTACACAGTTATTTTGCTGTAGAATATTTCATTTTAAAAACATTCTAGTGTATTTTGGTTCACACTTACAATAGGAATTTGTTTAGGTTGATAATTAAATTCCTAAAATTTGTGCTTTTGAGCGTCAGTGGAACCTGCAGTCTTGATAAGCAATGATAAGTATTTATAACCCAAGAAGACTAGAATTACCTGAAAGGAGTGTTTTTATTTAATATACAAATATATTTTAATGTGGATCTTCAAATTTCAAATAATACACAAATCTGGCAACTACTGGTTCACATAAACCCCCAAAATTTTTGAAAAGGAATTAATTTTGTGTTTATATTCATTTTGGGAAGAATTTACACAGGCCCTGGATAAAATCTCAGTATAGATGGGCATGGTAGCTCATGCCTGTAATCCCAGCACTTGGGAGGCTGAGGCAGGAGGATCCTTGCGAGTTCGAGACCAGCCTGGGCTACTAAGTGAACTCAAGGCCAGTCTGAACTGCATAGAGAGACCCTGTCTCAAAAAGACAAAAAAGAAAAAAAATTCTCAGTATAGGTGATACCGTGATGCCTCAGGATCTCTGCGTTTATTGTCTTCAGTAATAATCATGCTCCATTTATAAGAATTATGCCTTCCCATTAGTGCTAGGTTCACCTGTAAACACCGGTTTTTCTTTCTCTGCATTTTCAGATTGATCCAGGTGGCCTATTTTCATCAAGAGAATGTGAAACTGTGTGATGCACATTGTGAAAAACTAGTCTCAAGTGGACGTTTGTTGTTCAGGAAGTCTTTTTGCTCCTAATATCTTCCAAAAGAAAAGTCCTGGTCACATCTATTTCTGTGCCACTCAGTAAATAAAACCGCTTGAAGAGCAGAAGTGAGCCCAATAGAACTACACTGAGACAGAGCAGAAACACAAACCCGTGACTGAGAAATAATTTTCGTATTTAAAATAGTGTAATTTGAGGTCAATTTTTCCACCACAAAGAAAGGCTGAAGAGCTAGACTGTTTCTAAAGGTTCATGGCAAAAACAAAATAAATAAATAAAATGCGAACAAAATGCTTGAGTCTCTATTGATTTATCTTATAACATATCACTTATTTATTTTATTCAACAAATATTTTTCATGGTATGAGCAAACAACTATCAGACGCTACTGGGAATAAAAAGCTGTATATAAGAACTCCAAGAAAATCTCTCCTCATAAGGTATCTACTGCCTACTAGAGAAATGTGCATTAAAATTTAGAACATTATTTTTTGCATGACATTTTGATACCAAATAATCATATCTGTAAGTAAATTACAAATTTTATATTTGTTTCCTACAAGTCAAGGTACAATAAGGAAACTGGAAATAACCTTTTCAGATTTTATACTATATGCTAGCCATTAATGAGGGAAATAAGGAAGTACAGTAAGTGTGGGAACTCTCTTACCTGTGTTCTTAAGCACAACTGGGATGTTTTATCCTTCCAGGAAGTGTGCTGCAAAATTCCCTGTAAAAACACTAAAGAGGAAGAGGAAGAGGTTGAGAGAGAGGGAGAGAGACAAGGGAGGGTGTGGGAGGGGCAGGGAGAGGGAAAGGGAGAGAGATTTTTAAAAAGTCTGGGGTAACATTTTTTAGGGCAAACCTGAACTAGCCTGGAGGAAGATGTTGTTTCCCACTTACTGGATAATAATTAATCTGAAAATCCAGATACCATGTAATATTTCTAGATTTTATATTATAGTTCAGGGTCCCTGACTATTTTCTCATTTTCTCTATCACTATCACAATATAGATTTTGTCCAACGCCACGGGGGCTTGGATTTAAACTCTGGCTTTAAGTCATTTTATATAAAAAATTTCTGCATTTGGCAAATACAGCGCTGCTGTGTTTTTTTCTGTGTGATATGAAATATCTCAATACATTTCAGTATTATGAGAAAGAAAATCTTAGAACTTTAGTCCAAAACATTTCATTACGTATAACAATATTTCATGGCATACAACTTAAGCATATTAAGTGAAAAGACACAGGTGTATAAAAATGCACCAAATAATCTAACAGATATGTAATGAAAAACCAAAGACATTAAAGCCTTTGAAAATATATTTCACAACATAGGCAGTCAGATTCAAATAAAAGTTTTCTAAAACAAAAATGAAAACAAACAACTATACCAAGGCCACAACTCATTAGGAAACAAAACCTTAATGAAAATATGTTGTTGAAATCTTCATGGCATAGGAAGATAAACACAAAACTCTAAGTCAATGCATCAGTAGGAGAGTTAGGAGATAATTTAGTCTGCTATCATAACATATCAACAGCTGAGTAATTTATAAATGATAGGTGTCCATTCTTCACAGCTTTTGAGGCTGTAAAATTTGAGATTGGAAGTGTATTTAGACCATGTTGTAATTCACATTAGTCCTAGGAATTTTACCTTACATGCAGACAAATTTCTGAAAAAAAATAAACCAAATGTATCAGAAACTCGGATTTCATATAATTCAACTATTATAATTAACCTGCATTTTCCTAGGAACTGTTGAAAAATGTTGGATATGTATTAATTATATTTGGAAATCTTTATTTTGTCTTGCTTTTGTTCTGTCCTTGATTATATATGTTTCCTTTTGCTCATTCTGAAATATGACTATTTTGAATTATGACTTGAAAATAAAACAGATATATCCTTTTAAACCTATTTTATGAGTTATTAAAATACCTTATATTTCTAAGGATGTGGTATATACTTATTGTCATGTAAGTGCTTACAAATATTTTACTTTTGATAGCTTTCTTATGAGTCTTCAGTGGTTAAACAAGTAATGTCACCTAGTTCTGTCTCAGCTATGTGCATCTTTGAATTCTACATGACAGACTATGGCCTTTTTATTACCATAGCTTGCTACTTATGATTCATCTCTTACAAATTTTCACTGATAATATCATAAACAAAACATTTTACCATAGGATCAATTTATATCTCTGATTTTCATTAGAAATTATGAAAACCAATATAATCTCATAAGGAAGCAAAACTAATCTCATTTAATATGCATGAGGATCATGTTTATAAAGATGCCAACACTATTTGTTTTCTTTTAAAGATAAATTTTCGGTCATTTATTAAATATATCAACTAATCCATTATTCACTAGGTTTTAATAGGCAATCTTGTGAAAAACATATTAAGGGATATCTAGGTTTAATAGTCTTAAAATTCCATACATTGTAGTTAACCTGGTATAAACTGGGTGGATTATAATTCACAGCTACCGAAAGTTCAGGTTGGAACCACTGAACAGAGTAATTTAAAAGTAAAAAACTCTGTTAAAATTATTGACTTTGCATTTTGAGGAATATAATTATCATTTTGCCTCTTGAATCTGCACTTCATAAGAAGATCTCAATTGCCATTGTAGAAATAATGAGATTGCATCCTGGAAGTTTAAATTCCGCATTGTTCACTGTAGTGGTATCGGCCTTCATTAACGAGGCATCTGTAATGTGCTTACAGTTGTAAAGGACAATAAAGACATGTTCTTAGTCTTGGAGAATGGAAGCCATCTCTTTGTGGCACCTCTGTTGCTAAGAAAAATTCTACTGGTCGCAGAAACATGCATAGGAAACAGTACAGTTCCCTGTGTTCTGCTTAATAGGTCTTTCCTTCCTACTTAATTATTCGTAAAGGAAAAGGAATAATTCCTAAAGGAAGAGGAATACATACTGGCAACTGTGGAAATAAAAGTAATCGCTAACTGGTAAGCAGGAAAACAAGTAATTTTAAAAGAGAAAAAACAGAGAAAAATTCTTAGCAATGTCAATACTAAAATGTTCAGTTTTAGGTAATACTTCCTATTCTTTATTTCTTGAAAGGAGTTTGGAACAGTGTACGTGGGACTTTATGTCTTTTTCTACTGACTAAGAGCTCTTACAGTCATGGCCTTTTGATGTCAGTGATTAACAGCCACAGCAGCATGCACGTCTCTCAACTGTGGTTTTAATCACCATGCACAAATGGAGCCTTCATCAGTGAACAGCTCTGCTTCTCTCACAAGCAACAAGAGGAAATAGTGCAAATTTGGGAAAGAGCTCTTCCCTTTCTCTTAATTTTCTTTACTGTAAAATAAGAAAATTGTCATGTTGCTAGATCTCAGTTAACAGCAATCACTGGTCTTTGGAATTTCCCCATGAAAACAATGTTTTTTTTTTTTTTTTTTTTCATCTAACCTAAAGAGACAGTCAGGGCAGAAGTCTCCTTGAAGCTTGCTTCTGGAAGGTAACACTGAAATCAAGTTGAATCCCTTATTTACATGAGAAGATGATCTTAAATCACTATCCCTTTACCAGGAATATTCTTTCATAATGCATTCTTCAGAGGTATACCATTTTCTGGACTTGAATCAGAGGGAGCAAACTTCAAAATATATAGGAAATATTTATAAATTATTTTGCTCTGTATATGTGTTTGAATGTTGTTGGCATTTAAATAAAAATTGGTCGATTCTATAGTATTTAAAGTCCTGAGGTTTTTTTGTTGTTTTTTTTTTTTTTTTTACTTTTCAATATTAAAAAAAAATTATTGGCATGTATTTGCAATTCATAAAGATTACATTCACCATAGGAAGTTAGTACATGTACAACACATCACTTTTCCCTCCTCCTTCCTGCTTTTCTTTTACATTTTTGCTCCTTGATCATAATTCTTCGTGCACCAACTGCATATATTCTTCCTCTCCTGGTGGCATTTTATTACAATTACAGGTTTGTAACATTAGCAGTGCTGCTTAGTGTATTCAGGCCCCAGGTGAATTCATCATCAAAGTTAAAAATGGATAGATCTCTTGCTTAGGTGAGATGCTAAAATCACTGCTAGATAAATAATGCAATCTTTTCATCCTTGTGCAGAATCAGATCAATAAAAATTTCAAAACAGGCTGGTTAAAATAAATCCTGAAGTTTGCATTTCCGATGATTCTGCTTTATCATTAAGTGGCTTCAACTTGGCATTCTTTCAGCTACTTGACGTTGTGCAGTTGGTAAAATTCAGATCAGATCATAAGAACTAAAACTGTAGAGTGAAATAATGCTGATACTATAAATAATATTTAAACTGTGAAGTGTTAAAAAAGAAAAAGATGAAAGAAAAAAGAAACTGCATAACACTATAATTTTAGTTGCACAGAAAAAAATGGGCTATGTTGATTTCAGTACTTCTTTTATGTGCAGATATAACAGCTCCCCTCTTATAATAACAGATATAATTAAGAGATAATGTAAAGATATCCTATTCACCTGACACTTTAAATCTTACCCACAGGAGGAAATTCTTATTTTTTGGTTCTGAGATGAAAACTTTAATTATAAAACATGTTTTAATATTTCTCTTTGCAAATTCAAATATACAAAGATACTGAGAACGTATTAAGACAGTTATTCAAGCCTTAAAATTGATATGCACATTTAGGATTATGTTCACTTTTATGCTGGGTGAGATTGATTTTTATAAAATAGAATTTTAATTAGAGTGTGTTAAGAATTGCTTTGAAAATGGCATTCAATAATTATTGTTTTCTGACCATGCTCACCAATTCGTGTTTGATAAGTACATTATGTTACATCTCCAAACCATCCAATACTTCAACCATATAGTAGATAGTCTTTGGACCAAGTAATTAGTGCCTGTATTAATTACTGAATTTCTGGATAAAACTCATTCATTCTTTTTGTTTATTATCTAGTAAGAACATGATTTATGTCATACTTTTAATGTCAGGAAGCATCTGTTACAACAGACAAACTTTTTTGTTCATATGTCCAAACTTTAGTGCGTGGTTTAGGAATGTAATCTGATTTTCACATCTCTTTCATTATTATAGTATTAAGAGCAAACTAAAAATATTAAAAGATGTAAAATATGTAAAAAGACAGTATAGAATAACATAGTGTAGGGTATGTGTTTTATGTGTTTCTTTTGTTGAGAGATATAAACATTGTTCCATTTTCCATATGTAGAGGTAATTGTGACTTGACTAAATGTTTAGGAGAAAAATAATGCTTTGCAGTCATCCCTGAAATATGGAGAAACTTTAAAATACACATGTTTTATATTTTGCTAGAAATGAAAAGATTTCCATAAATTCATAGAATAATCTGATAGTATGTTCATCTCTAATATAAAGCCACTTTTAGAAATTTATTCTTATATACCTTTATTAGAGAAATATGAATACTGAATCTATACAAAATGCTTTTCTGTCATTTGTGGATAGTATTTATTTCCTCAAACAATCATTAGTGACATCATAATTATCATTTTAATTATCCATAAGAAGTGTTCAATAATCAGTTCATATGACTTTAAATAAGAATGAGAGGAATATATGGAAACTTTAATTAATAGAAAGATGCATCATGAAATATTTTACCGGTAATAGCATGAAAATTGTGAAAAAATAAGTTTTTAGCTGCATTTCATCCTCTTCAAACTTACTTCAAAAATAATTTTCGTATCATGTCCGATTTCAATTGCAAATTAATGAATATGATGTTTATATGTTTAATTTCTATTGTCTTCTTAAATCTATTCATCCGGTGGAAATGAATTTACTATGTACAATTATGTTCATCTAGAAATATTGAAACCTTCTCTAAAAAACAGACCATGACATCAAGAGAAAAGACATACTGGACCAGAGAAAAATGATAGAGTAGAAGAAAAAGTCTTGGCTTCTCAATAAAATCACAAGAATAGGCTATGTTTCACTAAACACACTGATAAATGCTATACCAATTGTTCAAATTATCTTCATTTTTGCAATTGGCAATTAGTTTCTATTCAGTAATAAAAGAAACAAAAATACTAAATAATATTCTTTAAGAAGAAGTGTTAAATTATAGATAATTCAGGGAAAGTATACATCTCTATGTACTGGCTATGTGCTTATCAAAGAGAGAGAGAAAGAGACAGAGACAGAGAGAGAGAGAAATTATGCATTATGCACTCCTTAATATACAATCTCCATTATTCAAGCTTTGAAAATAAATGGAAAATGGAGAGTAATGTGTCTTTTGCATTATTTCTTGGAAGTTTCAGTTATATGCTCAAAAATATAACTGAACAGGAATAAAATGGTGGTACAGTGCCACCAAATATCTCAATATATTACACATCCAGATACTTCAGAAGTGAAGGAAAGTCCTACTAAGTAATTTCAAGGTCTCACATTTCATTATTGTTACCAAAATATACAATCTATCTTTTTCAATGAATTGTTATTTTTCTAACTTTTCATAGTAGTATCAAGGAGTAGTTCTTGTATGTGCATCAGGTTTATATTTTATCCTATATGCAAACTATTGGAAGGGTACAGCAAAAGCATGATGCTATAGTGAAATGAAGCTCTTTAGTTGATAAGCAGAAAGAAGCATGTAGTGCACAAGGTGAGTCAGATGGAAGGCTATTGTGGTGGTCCAGAACTATGTTACCAAATAAAAACCAAAACAGATCACATATATTGTGAAATAGGAAGACATTTTTCAAAGGGGGACAGGAAACTAAAAAACTAAAATAAAAGCAAAGCTTTGTAAATAAAGATGGGAAGAGGGATTGAGAGAAGGGAAAGGAAATGGTAGGAAAAAAGAGGAACCAGGACACATCATGTGCAGGGTCAAGCTCCCTATGATGAGCGTGATCAGTATGTGTATCTATATTGCATCAGTAAACCTGATAAAAAATTCTGCTACCCGAGACAAGGATAACTTTTTAAAAGAGATCATCTCATAGCTGTGAAGTTGGTGATGCTGTCAAATTAAAATATATTTTGAAGACAGCCGAAAGAGTTGTGCGTGGATTATATATGGAATGTGAGATGAAAAGAGAAGACTCGAGATGATTTTGTGACTGCTGACCTGAATAGCCCAGACAGAGTATTTCTCAAAGGGGCATCATCTTCTACAAAACCAGTAATTTAAGGCAGTCCAGACTCCTCTTTCTCATACCTAGGGACCTGACACAGTGTTTTATAATTTTTATCTTCAAAATATTTTGACACGTACAACAGATTTCCCCTCCTCATTATGGCATCCTATTTAGGTGTCATAGTTTTTAATTTTCCCCATCTAGCAAAAACACTAAGGAAAAAAAAAAAAACTCTCAAGCCCTCTTACTATAAACTCTCTATATTTCAAATCCCCCTCATTCCAATCCCTACCCTCAAAGGAGCCTGTAGGAGGATATGGAAATATGATATCAGATTGGACCATCTTCATTTGGCATATTATTCAATGTACTTGTTGTTTTTGACATCAGTGAAAGACAATAGATGTCTTTTGTGGATCATATTCATGTCATCTATTAGAACCTCACTTGGCATCAAAGTTGCTGCACTGTGTTGAGTTCGATTATGCTTCCTGCTTCCTGAATATTTTAAGAGTTTCATGGGGAAAATTTTGATTATATGGTTGGTAAGGTGTTAGGACTTGTAAACACATTATTGTCAATGTATTAGGTATTTATGATGTGAGAAACTGAAAGCGTAACTAACGATTAAGTACATAATGAGTATTATGAAATAGAAAGAAAATTTCCAGATGAGTAGGTGACAATGAGGGACGGGGAGAAAAAAGGAAAAAGTAAAAAAAAATGAGAAAAGTAGGATGTAAGGGAAACAAACCTTTTGAAAATGAGGAGGGGAGGAGGCATTGAAGGGAGCGTAGGAGAATGAATGGATAAAAAAGAATCAAGTTAATCAGGTACAAATTCTATATGAAGGATTTGGTTATTATATAACAGTTCTTATAGAAAATATGCCAACAAATCCTATTGAAAACTGTAAAATAAAAGCATGATAAAAGTGAAAATCGAGATCTCCATACAAGAAAAATAATTAAAAAGGGAGACGAAGAGGGGTTGGAGAGAGAAAGGGAATGGAAAGAAAGGGGGGATTTAAGACGTGTTATTTTTGATGAACTAAAAGAAATCAATAGTATAGTTATCTCTCTTACATACATATACATACGTATGTTTCTATATATCTACAACATACATAATTTTTTTCCTTTTCTCTTTTCCACTATCCTAGGTATTCTTTTTTTTTTTTTTTGAGCACTTTTTTTTCTTTTTCATTATTATGATATCTATTGTACACTTTGGATTTTAGTACTCTTTCAGTTTTTTGTTTTTATTTGTTTATACTAGGGAGACAATATGATATGTATAAATGTGAGTTTGATTTATTTCACTTATGAGTATGGCCTCAAATTATTTCCATATACCTATAAAACCCTCAAGATTGTACTTTTTATAGCTGAGTAATATTGAACTGTATAAAAATATCACATCTTTTCACAACTCCATTTTGTAGTTGGTGAGCATTTTGGTTGTCTCCAAGCTTTAGCTATTACAAATTGTGCTGCTATAAACATGGGTGCACATATATCACTGTGGCATGATATTTTCAATTTTTCTTGGAAAATACCCAGAAGGAGAATAGCTGGATTGAATGGGACTTACAATCCTAGTTTTTGAGGAATCTCCACACTGATTTCCACAGTGGCTGCACCAGTCTACACTCCCACCAACAGTGGAGAAAGGGTCCTTTTTCCCAACAGCCCCACCAACATTTGTTATTGTTTGATTTCTTGCTGGCAGCTATTCTTTCTGGAGTGAGATGGGATCTCAGTGTTGTTTTCATTTTCATTTCTTGAATGACTAGTGATGTTGAACATGTCTGAGTGTGTTTAATCTTTCATTTGTACATCTTTACCTAAGAAGCGTGTATTCATCTCAGATATGCCCATTTTTGGATTGGGTCTTTGAAATTGAGGATGTTTTTGAGCCTGATGTTTTTCAGTTCTTTATATGTTCTAGATATAAGTCTTTTTTCTAAGGAATAGCTGGTTAAAATTCTTTTCCATTCTGTGGGTTTTCTCTTCATACTTTTGGTGATCTTTTGAAGTATGAATTTTTTTTAGTATCAAGAGAACCCAGTTGCTGATTCTTTGAAGTACTTTCAATGCAGTTTTCATTTTGTTCATGAACTCTTTGCCTAACCCTATGTCTTTAAGATTTCTACCTACCTTGTCCAGGTTGATCTAGCTTTTCCCTTTTAATATTTAGATTTTCAATCCATTTTGGCTTTAGTTTAGTGCATGGTCATAAACATGGGTCTAGTTTCAGTCTTTCGCGTGTGGAAAACCAGTTTCTCCAGCACCATTTATTAAAGAAGCTGTCTTTCTTCCAGTGAGCATGTTTAGTCCCTTTGTCAAAGATAAGGTGGCTGAGTGTCTTAATAGTTGTGAATCTCTTAATCTGTTCTACTAATCTGTAGGTCTGGCTTTTTTTTTTTTTCCAGTACCATGCTGATATTATCACTATATTGGTATTATACTTTCAGGTCAGAGAATGTGATGGCTCCTGCCTCATGTTTGTTGCAAGATATTATATTTTTATAGATAAAATTATTTTATTTTTAAGTTCATAAACTTTCTTGGCTCTGTTGATGGTTGTTATTTACTGCCTGATCATTTTTTCAGTTATATTCAAAATTTTAGAACTAGTGATCTGTGGAACAACTTCATCTTTCTGCATTTACTTTTTGCTACTTTGGCAATACATTCTATTTCTGTTACTATTGTATTTATTACTATGTTAATTTAATGAAAGATCTTTCTATCTTGTACCTATTGAATTCTGCCTTACTATGAATTTTGTAATGTTACCCAAATGCCTCAGCACTTGGTCTAGAAAAAGATCTATATTGATAGCTCTGAGTTTCTGTCCAAAGATACTGTTTTGGAGACATCACGAATTGTGTAGGGGTGTATATGGAATATAGTCTAAGCATTGATTCTTCAGAACTACAATCTCTATTTAACCTCCATTATAGACATGCCATTACCATCCAATTCTTGGTCATGTAGATATCTGTAATGTCTCAGTTGAGTTTTAAACTCATTTGTAGAATTTAATTTTTTCACAGTTTTTTTTAGTCTGTTGTTATATATGTGGAGCACACAATCACATTGGTGACTGAGCTAGGTCATAAGTCTTATTTGATAATAATTCTGTCTCATAAGAGTTCATTATATAAATATTTGTAATGAGAATATTTTAACACATCTGTGAATAGATTATGTTTTATTGTTGAACATTTTGAGTTTTGCGTCATCAGTCTATTGTTAAACCTGAGGAAGCCAAAATGTGTAGAATTTAGCTACATGACCTTATAAATACTTTGACAATTTTTACTATCTGTAAGAAAAGTATTTACAAATCTTAGTATTTGCCACTGTTTAGAAAAATAGATAATTCAATGAAAACCACTTTCTAGGTTGTCAATCATTAAACACAGAGTAATCAGAATGATTGTCACTATATTTATCAACAAGTTCCAAAATAAAAAGGAGGAAAGTGATTTAATATGTGCATGATGTGACTGGTGTTTAGTAAGTGTGTGTGATTTGTGAGGATTTTAAATTCACAGTCTTACAGGAAGTGAAAAGTAACATAATATGCATGAAAAGGAAGGATGCCAGGTTGTAGAGAACCAGGGAGTCTGCTATTGAAGACAGCTCCAGAGAGGCATTAAATTTTCACTTTTACTTAGAATATAGCTACACAAAAGTAGTTCAAAGGCCATTAGTTTGATACTTCTGGCTTGAACCACTATTCCCAAAGATGTGTTTAGTTAATAAATATATTGCTTTAAAACTTCAGTGACCCTAGACCAGCTGAATCCCACTCCAAAAGTGGAAACTGCAGTTTCCTGATAACTGATCTATATTTTTAAAATCTCACTCTGATGACTTAGAAACTATTTGCTATTTATAATTCCTCTGTAGTATTACTTGACCCACTGTAACAGCATAATTTAAGATACAATCATGGAGTTTGAATGCCACTAAGCCACAAATAGAAAATACAAATATAAGTCATAAAACTTTGCCAGTTACCGACAAAAGTATTACTTTTATGATCTTGAAAGATAAAGAAATGTTTAAATAACCAGTGGGTTGAATAGTCCATAAAAAGCTTGAATTATTTTAAGTTGGAACATAATGAAATGTAGATGTTGTTTTTAATACCTATTTTTCTTCCATTCCTTGACAGCGTAATGAGTCAACAGTTTTATAAGCATTTCAACTTTAATGTAAATTATTACTTAACTATTATACATCTTAAAGTGATCCTACTGAGTTTTGTTTTTATTTATTCTCATTTCATTAAGTGTGTTTTCACTGCAGTATTATTCAAATTAATGAAGGCATAACTTTGTGATCTTAGGTAAGTTACCTATTCTTTTGAAAATATGTTAATTTGATTTTGTGGGGTGATCTGTATGTGTAAAATTATTAGAACATTAAAAAATCTGTTCCTTAGATGAAATATTTAAGCACTGACTTATGGTTTTTATTAGTAGAATTACAACCATACACATAAAATTTTAAATGTGCTATTAAATATAATTAAATTAAAATTAGCTTAAGCACTAATTGTAGTAAATAATAAAGGCAATTATAAATGAATTAGACAAGGTATTTGACCTGGTGAAATCATAACAAGTTTGTATTTTTATATTTAAATTTTAATTTGTGTAAATACTTCAAAGATTATTCTTGATTAAAGTACATTTACATTTATACACCAAATTGTGATGGCTTCATTTAAATCTATTTGCTTTACTTGAAGATTGGAAATATGTTAATTTAAATTCATATTAATTAATGCTTCAGTAATCTTGTTCCATACTTTTCTACCTTTCAAATTAAGTAATGCATTTATAAACTCTGTCCTTATCAACTATTTATTTGTCATTTAAAAATGTTGATGTATATAAAATTTCTGTAATTTCATTTTATTTTAAATGTATTTTGAAAGTCATGATATTAAACAGAAAGATATGTTCTGAATCCAGGATGTAAAATTTTAAAAAAGAATATTTAAATCATAAATTTACTTAAAGGGTTTATTCAACTAGAAAACTAAATGTATTCAATTTCTTTCAGAGTTATTTTTATTATTCCAAAATTATTAGAGCAATTGAAACAAAGCAACTACCAACTGACAAAGGCAATACATTCCTAGAAATGTAAAACTAGAGTCATGCCTTTTGAAATGCTATTCTTTGCAATGAATATGGGACAAGATTAGTATTATCCCGTTTCTAATGACAGATTTGTTGGTGCTGATCCAGAAAAAAATATCTATAGAAAACAAAAATCACGAGCCTTTGGTAAGTATGGTGGTTCACACCTGCAATACCAGTACTCGGGAGGCTGAGTCAGGAGTATTCTTGTTAGTTGTGGCCAGCCTGGGCTGCATAAGTCAGTTCAAACCCAGTTTGCATTTCATAACAAGTCACTGGCTCAAAAAAAAAATATGAACATTAGAGGTTTTCTGAGAATCTTTTACATTTCACAAGTATATCATTGGGGATAAAAGTCTACTACAATAATTTAATATTCAAACAAATTTCATAGAGAATACTGTGTATGTATACTCTTGTTCTTCTCTGTTCTTATGCTCTTTCTTGTTCTCGTCTGTTTCTGATCTACAGTTCCTCACTCTTAGGCCCTTCACTGTGCTTTCATCTTGAAACATTGTTAACTGTGTTCACATTAAAAGTGAAGATTATGTGCCTATTTATCAACTTTAGATTACCTCCCACTTTCCAATCCGTCTCAGGTTGATGAACCTATTGCTCCTGCTTGCCAAAACTATGTGTAACCTAGCTGGGGCATTATATGACATCAAGGCTTTATCAAAGCCTGAGTGACTTTTCTCAAGGTAAATACTGAATTTCAATCCATTCTAGGAACTTGTATCACATAATGAATGGGGAATTGACAATCATGTAATTTATGTTACAGAGGCACAGAATCAATGAAAGAGTGAGACCTAATCGCAGAAGTGTAGAATGCTCTCTGCTTCCACACTTTGCTACACAATGCTAAATGCTTGTCTGAAACAAGTCAGTTTGCTCAGAAATATTTGTCCAAGAAGATTAAAATTGAAAGACACCCTAAAGGGCAACAAGCACAGTTTAAAACTTTAAAGCAAGCATCAGAACTAGTCATAGTAGAAATTTTTATATTTCAGTCACTACAATTAATATTTAAATTTTGAATGTATAAATCAGACAGTGCATAGATGCACAACATAAGAGATGGAAATCCAAGAAGAATCAAAAGGAAGAACTAGTGATTAAAAAGAAACTGTGACTGAAATTAATAAAGCCTTTGATAGTCTTGTTAATAGAATGAATCATGCTAAAGAAAGAATGGCGGAGCTTGATAACATGGCTACAAAAACTTCCAAAATTGAAGATCAGAGCAAAAATAACTAAATGTATAATGTATAGCTGCAAAGGCTATAAATTTTCCATACTGGAAATATTAGAGGGGGAAGCCAAGAGAAAGCAAAGAATACACTACAAAAGCAATAAGGACTGCAAATTTGCCACCAAAATATTGTAAGACAACAAATCACACGTTCAAAGAACATCAAGAAGAACAAGTGCTAAACAAAACAAAACAAAACAAAACAAAAAAACAGCATAAAACAAAATTTATCAACTCTATGTAGAGATATTATTTCAAACTACAGAAAATCAAATACAAAGAGGAAATTCTAAAATAGTTCAGAGAGAGAAAATATTCCCTTACTTATAAGAGAATAAAGACAAATATATCTGACTTTTCAAAAGCCATCCTATCAGGAAGAGAGTGTAGTGAAATATTTAAAGTAAAATAAAAAAGAACAAGAAAATCACGAAGAAAGAAAAAGAAAAGAAAACTCACTATCCTAGAATCCTGTGTCCTGTAAAATTTATCTTCAAAAGACAAGACCTTAGACAAACAGAAATTGGAAAAAGATGTTGCCAGTCTTTACAACAATGTTAAAAAAAAAGTTCTACAAAAGGAAGAAATGAAAAAGAAAGTCTTCAGTATCATATAAAGCAATAAGTAACAGAAAAAATTTAAAAACTGAATTTTTAAATTCTTAGTTTATCTCAAATGAGTTTCTTCAGATACCAAATTTGACACATCCTTTATGCAGCAATAATGATTGATTATGCATGCTTATGCTTTTACTATAGATTGGCTTCAGCATTGTGCTATGTAACTAAAATGAATGACAGCAATGTTACAATTGACATAAGGGTAGATTTAGTAACATTTTTGTTATTATAAGTGACATTTTGTAATTTGCAAGTGCTCTTGAATTAATTGTAAATATTTTGCAAACTTTGTGGCAAATACTACAAAAAAGAATTATAACAAATATTCCAAGACAGGGGAGCAAGTAAAATCATATAAATTGACTAATTTAAATTGTGGAAGATATAATTAAGAATAAAGCAAAAAGGTAGGAAATTGAAAATGATAACAAATATTAATCCAACAATTACTTGACAAATCAATTTTCTAAGTACATCAGTTAAAAAACAGAGAATATAAGGGCAAATAAAATCAATAAGAACAAGACCCAAACGTATGCTGTCTAAAGTAAATCACTTTAAAATAAAGTCACATATAAATCAAGGTAGTGGATAGAGATAAGTGTACCAAGATGACACTAATCAAAATAAAAGGGAGCAGCTATATTATTTTAGACAGAGCAAACTTTCTGGCAGGAAATGCACTAGACATGAAGAAGTGTACTACATAATAACAAAGGGATACATTTTCAAGAAGACCAAACGGTCCTGAGTGTTTACCAGCTGAACAACAAAATGACAAACTACATATATGGTAAAAACAAAACTCGAGGAGAAATACAGGAATCCACTATTATGGCTGAATATTTCGATACCCCTCTGTTAGAACGGGAAGATGAAACAGGAAAAATAGTAAGGGTGTATTTCTACTAAACAATACTTTTAATCAGCTATATGGAATCGCATTCACAGACTCCTTCCATTAATAGCTAAGTACACGATTTTTAAAATGTCATATGGAATGTTAAGCAAGATAGATCCCATTCTGGACCATGAAACACACCTCAACAGATTTAAAATAAAATCATACAATGTGTTTTCTCAGATCACAAGTAATTAAACTATGGTTCACTAACATAAAGATGACAGGAATATTACCAAACAAATGATGATAAACAGCACACTTCTAAATGATACACAGGCCAAAGATTAAATCACAAGAGAAAACTGAAAGTAGTTTGAATTGAGAAAACAAAATATAAGAATTTGTAATATAAGAACAGCAAAAGCAGTGCTTAGAGGGAAAACTGTAGCATTGTATTCATGTAAAATACAAAGAAAAGAAGAAGTAAAATTGATTAGGTATGTATCCAACTTAGGCAGCTAATAAAAGAAATCAAATCCAAAGCAAGCAGTAAAAATACTAAAATAGAATAGCATATATTAATGAAATTGGAATTATGAAAACTACAAACAAAAGTCAGTGACACAAAAAGGTGTTTGTTTTGAACAGACAGAAGTATTAAGCCTCTATTCACGCTAACTAGGAAAAAAGTTGAGATGAGAGGACAAACTATTAATATCAGGGATATGGCGGGTATTTCAGGTACATTAAAGTGATAAGAGAGAAACACTCCTAGCACTTCTAGCATCTTTATGCATATATATATATATATATATATATATATATATATATATATGGTGCCAAAATTGATGCTATAATAGTGCAAAGCAAATACAAGAGTAGATAATCTGAACAGGTAGACCTTTGTCAAAAAACGGAATAGAATCAATAATTATCGACAGAATTAATAATTAAGACAGAAATCACTAGGCCAATATGGCTTAACTGCTGAATTGTACCAAATACTGAAGAAGAACATACCAGTTCTCTAGAATCTTTTCCGGAAAGTAAAAGCAAGTGGAACTATATCCTAACTGATTCTATGAGGTCAACACCACTCTCTGTCAAATCAGTCAAAAAATATAACAAAAGTCATTATAAGAAAAGTCCAATATTCCTAATGCGTATGCACGCAAGAATCCTGGACAAATACTGACAATTCATATCAGCCAAAATATAAAACAGATGTGCTTCATGACATAACGAAGTTTATTTATCCCAGGTATGCAAGCCAGTCCTGCATAAAAGCATAAGTCAATATAACTCATTGTAAGAAAAATCACATAATCAAATCAAAAATCGCAGACAAAATATTGGAAAAAATTAATCAAAATCATTTTGACTATTACAGTGTTTGCATTTAAAATGTAGATCCAACTTGTAGATGAGATAAAACAATCTAATTTCTCAGGTAGTAGCTAGAAATGAGATCAAGTAGATGATGTACAGTTGGATGTGATCGGGGTTTCTGTGAAAGCTATGGAAATAAAAGTTTTAAGAACTGAAAGAATATGCTGGTAAAGTTAACTTCTCTGGATTTTTGTCTCCCTCCATATCACTCTACTATACATATAATAAAGAAGAAAAGTATTGATATCAATCTATGAACCTTTGTAACTTGATTGGACACATGAGACCTATTGTGGAGAGGGAGGGAGCTGAGGGAAGAATTAAAATGAGGTATATACATATACCCCTGCCCCACAAGGAGTATAACCTTTATATATTGTAAATATGTACCAATGGAAATAAAAAATCAAGTTATAATAAAGAAATAAAGTCTCTCACACACACACAAAAAAAAAACCCATAACCTATCAAACAGAGAGGCTAAGGAACTTGCTAAGATTATCGAGCAAAGGACACACATGGAATTTGAATATTTGACATGAATACTAATTTAACCATTGTCATACCAGCCGTCTAACTAGTCGCATAGTAGTTCTTCAACTTGCAGCAGCCTAAGAAATACTACTCATCTTTTTATGAATATGTTTTATGTGATAGATTTTTCAGTCTTTTCAAATCTCAGAGGCAGCAAGCTTCAAAGTCACAACTCTGTTATGTGGTAGTAGACTCATGAAATAAAGAGAAGGAATATGTGTTGAAACAGTTTTGTTTGCTTTATGTTTCTTGATCTGTCCTTAATTTAGTCTTATTTTTTAAATCTTCCCAGATATAGAAACTAAAAGTTGGGCCAAAATTATTGAAACAGTGAAACTTGAGGTATGGAAAATTATTCAGTATATTTTCAAACAAATTTTAACATAAAAGGGTATGGATTTTTTTTTTTAACCAGGAATTGAACCAGGGCCTTGCACTTGCGTTGCAGGTACCTGTACCACTGGGCTATATCCCTGGACCAAGAGAGTATGAATTTAAATAGCTTTTTTTATACAATGTTATAATAAAACCCAATTTGTTTATTGTTTTGTCTCTGAAAATGATACTTCTAACATTTTAAGGAAACCAAAATAAGACAATTTTCAGAAAGTCTTCACTCATATCCAAGATTTCCCTTCCTAGTGTTTTCATTTCAATTTCTTCAGATGTGAGTTTTTGGCACCTCTTTAGTATTATTAATTTTTCATGAGTTTTTACCTATTTTTTAAAGCTAGACAATAGGAACTGAATCTTCTTTAACTCTGAAGTACCAATTTCATGGACGTTTTGCTTCCCAAACAATTTCTGTAGGAAAACTTATAATATAATAAAATTGATTACAAATGAGTAACGAATTATGGCAGAAGTTCTGTTGCTTAAATCGAAGCAAATTGTATTACTCTACAACTGATAGACTCTATTTTAACTTTCCCAGTGGTGTAATAGAAATTGAGTAGCATTGAGGTGTTAAAGGCTTTAAATTTTTTAATGGAAAATCCAACAATTTTTGTAAATATAGATTAATCTTACTGAGAGTTGTGCATGTGTGGTTTTTCTCTACATGATTTTTTTTGTGAATATAAGTAACATTTTATTTTTATGTAACTAATCAATCTAAGTGACATATTCATTTTTAGATTGATATTACTGTATGCAGATATACTTTCTAGTGTTGTCATAAATACTTTGCAATTATTCTCTGTCCCTTCAAAATATGATTTGTATTTATTATGCTAGCACTTACGGTTGTGGCAATAAATGGGTATACATTTTCTTCTTCATAAAGAAATAAATTTCACCTATGTATTCAAACTTAGACTAAAAACTCATTAAAATGAAATTTATTAAATTCATAATTTAAAGAATTGCTCTTCCTTTACCCAGCTTACTACATTTTAGTATAAGAACAGTATTTGTATTCACCAAACATAAAGCAGTATCTGCATTTTACACCAAATAATATATTAATGTAAGCAATTAGTTTTTCTTTAATAGGAATTGCTTCCTAAGGGAGAAATGCTTTAAGTAGATTCTCATACAAATTTTTAATTTAAAGTGTGTAACTTTAAAGTAGCATTATATATCCTGTGTTATAATAAAACTGACTTCCCTTATTAGTTAACTTGTAAATTTTGTAAATTTTTTTCAGTCACATGGATCAACAACATTAAATTTTATTTATCAATGCTCATAGTACCAATACTTTACATATACAGTATATGTTTATCAATGTGTACGTGTATGTGCATGAATATTTATATATATATATGTAATATTAAATTTCTCATATAATTTTCTTAATTTATCATTCGTATTTTTAAAAATCAAATGTAAGCAGAAAAGAGAGGAGTTCGATTTTTATTTTGCTTTTATTACTGCCTTTTAGTAATGAGATCACATCTATGTGAAAGTTCAGTCAGTATATTGTTCATGTGCATTAATAAAGTAAAATTTTACCCACTAATGATCATTGTACAGTGCTAATATTTCTGAATAACCCTTGGCACAGCAATGTACTTTGCGTGTTTATATAAGTCTTACGAATTTATTTTCTGCTGCTCAATGTTAAAAGTGAGTTACAAAATGTGCCCATCACCTCAATGAATGAACTTTGGTTTTGTATGAGAAAATCAGTCAAAATTAGAAAAACTGACATCTATTCCTCTGGGAATTCTCAAGTATAGATATAAGTGAGTCAAAACGCAAAATTTTAGTTATGGTTAAATGGTTCATTTAGTGATGCTAATGGAAAGGTGTTGGAAATATAGAAAGAAAATGAGAAAATCAATCTACAAGGAAAACAAAGGAAAAATAATATCAGGTCAAAAAATTTCATTTTCTTTGTGCTTTACTCATTTTAGAGACCATACTTTAATTTTATGATAATGGAATCGAATAGGGAAAATAATTATTAAGTTTTCCTCCATAAAGTCAGACATGTATTGTGGCAAGCAAATAGTTTGGTTCCTTAACACTGCAATTTCTACTATTCTAATGACTTATGAAGAAACAATTCCCAGTAACTTCAACATTTTTGAGAAGAAATTGCTCTGCTTAATTATTATAGGTTATCATTTTCTAGGAATGAGCCATAAGAATAAATGAGCAAAACTTTAAGCCAAATGACCCCAGAAAAGCACTATAAAGGATGTAATGACTCAGAACTTCACATGGAGCAAACCCATTTTCACAAATTTAACCCAGGAAATTGCTCTCACTGTTGGGGAAAGGAAGAGGAAGAACACAGTAGAACTACTAGTTCACAGCTGTTCTGTGGACTAGACCTTGAAGTTATTTCACTTTTCTGTCAAATAAAAGTGAGAACACATGTGGGGAATCTGGCTCTATCAGTCCAAAGATATCTGAATTAAATACAGATCCCAATGTAATAAAGATGTCTTATTAGTTTTATAGTCCATATTTCTTTTAACATCTACTTAGTGTGATTCATTTTTTCTTCTCTGTGTAAAAATTCAAGCAATTACATAACTATGGCAGCCAGAAAAATACATCACTCAAATCTTTTACTGCAGCAAGCAGCTTAATAATCTGACTTCCATAGTCATGGTATTTTGAACCCAATACTAAATTCCATGAATGCTCATACTTGGTGTTGAGCCCTGCAGGAGGTGGTGAAAGGGCCTTTCATGAAAGGTTTTGGCCATGAGGCCCTACTGATCCAAGAAAGCCTTCTGTCTGGAGAAAAGGTTTTTAAATCTTCCCAGTTTGATACAGCATTCACCAGTCTTTCTCACCAATTATGCCATCTCTCTTAAGAAGCTACAAATAAGACTTGCCTTGGTGATCAGAGAATTCTCCTTGCATATTTTCCCTCTCTCTTTCTCTCCATTTCTATTTCTCTCTTTCCTTTCCTTCTTATTCTCTCTCTCCATTTCTGATTTTTCTTAAAAATAGGAATTCATAATCAATGAATACTTTGCATACCTAATACTATTTTTAAAATTAGTTTCCTTGAGGTTCCAAACCAACAAAGTGACTTTTTCTAAAATTATAAACATGATACCTGCATGGAAATTGGAATTCTGAGTATTTAATATGTTTTTGATGAACTAGTGAAAGAAATTATCTGATGCATCCCTAGTTTTCATAAAGTATGATAGAAAATTATCATAGGAATTGACCAGCCCTTGCAGGAACACACGAGAGGAATGATGGGACACGTCTACTAATCTACATAAGCCACGAATGTGAGAGAGTGTTCATGGTAAGATATGCTTACAAATTTGAGGACACTTTTCCTTCAGATGCATCATCTATAAAATCAGATGGAACAATCAGATTTTTCCCAGAGGTAAAATACATGGAGATTTATGAAAATACATGCAGATTTATGTTTTCAGTAAGTTTAGGAAAATTACTTGGTTCATGATACACCTTTAGTAGAGTGAAAATAAACATGGACTCAACAGTATTAATAAAAAGAAAATTTAAATATTGATTTAAATAAATGCAAATACATTTATCTGTAATGTTATCAAGTAATAGAAGAAATGTAATAATACATTAATAATGATTTTAAAATCACTTAAAGATACATTATAAAGCAGTACTTAAGTTTTCAGGCTTTTAAGACATTCATAGGGCCTCTAATTCTGTCCATTTCATTTGCTAACTTGGTAAACCTAGGGCATTATTTCACAAGCCAGCATTTTGTTTCTTTTCCTAAAACACAGATAATATCAGGTAAATCGACATAAAATTTTTGTATTTAGTTATTTTATTTTTACATTATCGTTGATGTATAATTTATTCATAATGAACTAAACCCATGTAAGACACACACTTTGTTGAGTTTGCAGAAGTACTCATGTATCTAAAGAACTTGTACTACAGAAGAGAACAAACTATTCTCACAGTGTTTTCTTGAGCTTCTTTTAAATCTATTCTCCCTTCCTTCCATCGCAAGCAAACAATGTCTTGCTGTTGCTATGAATGAATTTGCTGTTCCTAGACATTTTTAAAGAATGAAATCATGACTACACATAGTCTTTGTGCATTTTTTATTTAGCACAGTAATTTTGAGAGAAATGCATACATTTGTGTGTCAAATTTGTTACTGGTCAATATTTTATAGTACGGTTATTTCATAATTATCTTATTCACTAAAATGTATATATTTTGGTTTTGGTAACTATATACTATACATAAATATTTTAAACAATTAATTTAGAACACAGTAGAGAAAATAAGAAAAATAAACAAATGTTAACTCTGGACCTATGAACAAAAGTTCTTAACAAAGTATCAGCTTATCAAATCTCATTATATAGTAACATAGGGATACTATGGTCACATGGGGATTATCCCAGAAACATAAGACCGTCTCAGTGATTAAAATTTCATTTAAAAATACTAAATTTGCAGATTAAAGGAAAATCCCGTCCTCTTTTCTTTATAAAACTATCAACACGACAAAATCATCTATATAAAATATTCAGCCAACATTAAGCACTAGGTAAAAGGTTAAAAATTTCCTCTCTGAGCATGGGCCAAATATTCTCATTCAAACCAGAGTCTTCATTCTGTTGATATAAAATTATGTGATATGTAATGAAAAGAACAGCAGTATTATAAAGAAAGATAGTTTGAAAATAAATCTAAATTTCTTATTTTCAGGTAACATAATTTTCTAAGTAATAAATACTAAAAACTTTTTCAACAAAGGCACCATTGGTCAGGCTTAAAAGCATAAAACCATAAACTTTTAATCATACTAATGATAAAAATCTACTTCAAAGAGTTTTTTGACTAATTCACAAGTTGGAATACATTTGATATAAGACAGCATTTATCCAGTCTGTTTCTAGGAAGAATTTAAAAATATTAACCAATACTTTTATGAAATATATAAACTATTTATATTTTTACAAAAATTGGAAATAGTAATATGATGACCCCAATGATATAACAATATTTCAGTGTTTAAATGGACAAGACCATGATCCTGACTTTCCAAACATTCAGGTTCCACCAAAAAGTGCATATGCATATTAGGCAAAGAAAAATAATTATGTTATTTCAGCACATAATGTTACCCTCATATGGGGACCCTAAAGTATGTTGTATATCACAGGAAACCCATTACACTGCCAGCCCTTAGACAATATTGAAAATGCATGTGCAGAAACTGCTATGTCCAGGGTTACCCAAAGCAGCAGTTCTCTATAGCAGTAAATGTCTGGAAGCTGATGGTCACTACTCTGAGTACCTCTTGAAATTGTAGAGACTGAAGGTAATAGTATTATTCTCACTGTCTCAATAAATTTAGTATTAAAATATTTGCGTGAGTTTTTCTTTTCCTGAAGTATGTCTATGGTTTTTTTTTTTGACAGACTTTGTATGCTCTCATTGATCTACTTAACTAAATTTATGACATTAGATATATTTCAGTGTTTAAATGCACAGGACAGTGATCTGGACTTTCAAAATATATGATTTCATTCAGTTAGTTCACTAAATCCTTGATGTTAGATGAGACCTACAATCCCTAAATATTTTTTTTTTTAGTTTTGAGTTTTAGATATTATTACAGTAATAGCAACAAATATGTAAGATCTATGTAAGTCAAAATAAAAAGAGGATAATTAGTTGTTTTTTTGATTTAAGTCTAGGGAAGGTGTTAATATCTCTATTAGATATAAAAAGAGAAACATCATAAAAAATAATATCTGTGTCTTCTTTGTATTGTTTCTTCTAGAGTTAAATAAGGAAATTTTCTTTATCGTTTAAAAAATTAGTATTTTATTTTTCATTTTTATATCCTCGACAAAATGAGCTCTGATATATAGACAATAGATTATTTTTATATAAAATTATTCTTTTAAAGAATTGTAATTTCTGTATATTGGAAACAAAAGTAGGTACTCATAACATTTAGTTTGATCTATTTTATCTTTTACAGGGCAATCATTGAATTAAGAACAAACAAATCTGAGAAGTGACAAAAAAGTTATTCCTGTAAAACATTTTGAAGTATTTGTCACTTATCAGTGATATTCTAGGAATAATGTGTAGTAGTAGGTCTTCCATTAAAGTACATGGAATTCTAAACAAAAAAAGTATGATTTGTGCTTGGCAATATAGCACCAAATTGTTTATTTACAATGTCTGGTGCATAAGTGCAAAATTTAATGAGTCTGCATAAATAAACATATCGTCAAATATAGTTTTCCATAATGCTTTCCATAGAGTATTTTTCTAGGAATAAAGGTAGAAAATGTCATTTGTTTCCTCTTCAAGAAAATATTTTTATTCTACAGAACTGGAAGCATTATAGTAACAGCATTTATGTCAGTAGATACAGTGTCAGTGACAAAGTGGCGTGTCTCCATGACCTAAATATGCTTCTTTTAGATATATTGATAAAAAATGGCAAATAAAATTTACAATAACAACAGAAATGAGTCACTCATTTTCACCCTGTGAACTGTGCCAGATATACAGACCCACATCATTTTGGATAATTCTCAATATTCTTATTAATTATTACTGTATTTCAATTAGGAAATATTTAGATGTTTGAAGAACAACAACAAACAAAAGGTTCTGGGGGTTTTAAGAAAAGAAGACCACATTTGAAGAGCAATTGGGTGAAAGGATTTTCATTTTTAGTACAACTTGCAGAGAAAGCTACTCGAGTAGCTTGTGATGACAAGATATTGAAAGTTTTTTTTTTTTTAATGAAAAAAAATAAGGTAGGCTATAGAGATATAACTCATTGGCGTAAGTGCCTGCCTGGCAAGTGGGAGGTGGTGAGTTTGATTCCCAGTAACACAAAAGAAGAAGAAGAGGAACAGGAAGAGGAAGAGGAAGAAGGTGGAGGAGGAGGAGGAGAAGGAAATGGAGGAGGAGGAAGAAGAGGAAAAAGAAGAAGAAGAAAAAATGAAGAACATAAGGCAGGATGATTTTAGTCGCTTAAAATACTGGAGGCATTAGCAAGGACAATAAAATGAAAAATGAATAAAAATATAAAGTCTTGGAAAAGAAAAATTTTCATTTTTGATAGAAGATGATTTGCATTTTGAAAATCTAAATAAATACAGGATTAAATAAAAACTTTTATAAGTTTGGTAGGTAAAAAGTGATGATATGAAAATAAATTGATCAGTATTAATCTATGATTAACTTTGTGAATTCTTATAATTACTTATGAATACTTAGGGATATCAATTTTTAATACATTTACAACAAAAATCTGTAAAGCAAACCCAAATTAATAGAAGAACAGTCTTTCTCCACTGGGATAGTATTTCTATTCAGAGATTTATTTGAAGGGATGGAGTTCCATCACTGAAATGACTACTGCCTGCAATCTGTAATATGGTGCTGGTCAGCTGTAAACTAGGCAGGAGTTTGTATTAGAGCATGGAGTCAGAATTTGTCCTTTACTGGGAAAGCTCGGTTTCACCTTTCTGATCTGTCAACTCATTGGTAAAAGCTTGAAGAAAGTATTAAAAGTTATCTACTTTTTTGAATTGTAAATTAACCATCTCTACAAAATACCTTCACAGGAATAGCTAGTTTAATGACACATAACAACCAGCATCACAGCACAGCAACCCACAAAGGAAGTATTTCCATTTCCATTTCCATTTCCATGTGAGAAAAGTGAGCAGTACTGTCATATATAAGATGCATGGATTCACTTGTTTGTGGCTAAACTAAGATTTTCCTTCAGGTCTAGTAGGCTCAGAAATTGAAATCTTAATTGCTGTATTATAATGGGAAGAACAGAACACATTTTTAAAATTAAAATTTAAACAGATGGGCTTGTGTTCTTTTTTCTTTATGTGTGAGATTGAGAACAAACTATTCGATGCAGTCAAAATTCCATTTTAGAAAGCTTACTCTTTTGATCATAAAGCAGATAAAGGAGATAATTTGTTTGAAAATGTAAACACTGTCTTCAAAAAACAGTATGGTCAGTGGACCTGTATTTCTTGGAGCGAATTGAAATCACTGGCTGCGTGAAATTAATATAATATCCTTAAACTATGAAATATAAATATTTACTCAAATTTTTGATAGGTACTTAATATTTAGTGATGATTGCATTTAAACTGCTAAATGTCAAGCAAATTGTAGGCATAATGAGATGACCAAAGATGTTTTAGTTATTTGATAAAAAGTTTTAAAGGGCATATTTTTCATATTCTGTTCACAAAGTAAATAATTCCTGATTCTTTGCAAGATTTCAAATGAAATGTTGCATTGTCACATTTTAAGTGGTTAGGTCAGTTAGGATAAACTTCTGCAAAGTGTTTTATCCTTACAATCAAAGAATGTGGTAAAAACGTGCTTTTCAATTTCATTTGTATTCAAGCTGTCTAAATTATAAATGTTCTACCTTAATGATCTGTACATTTAAATATTATATCTTTAACAATCTACCAAACTCATACCATTTAAATTATGCATTTTGCATAATATTTTTGGAAATCTTTTTCAAACATGGTTTCAGATTTAAAGGCAAAATAAAAAATTTAATTATTTTAAAGTCTTTAAATGGCAGTGCATGTTTCTCAGTCTTTGTATTACTTGGTAAGAGGCCTAAATTTTGAGAAAACATGAAACAGTGCTCAATTGAATAATTATCTGTAATGTGGGGGAAGTAAATTTTTAAAGTCACTTAAGATCAAATTTGTCTTCCAGAAGTAGATTATTAAAGTGAAATATGAACCTTATTTGATGACCTTTGAAAATTTCTATTTTGAAGATCTATTAAATATGGGCTATTTTTCTCTTTTAACTGGTACTTTTATTTTAAAAAGTAAAACAGAAAAAAGTATAGAAATGATACAAAATTTCAAGAAAAAGTAGGAAATTAACACTAGTTAATATATATATATATATATATATGCATATGTATAGAAGATAGATAACTATACTACTAATCTCTGTTAATTAATCAAAAAACCAGGTTGTGCTGTTACTGCTTGATTCTTTGATCATTCCCCCCCCCTTTCCCCCTTTTTCCATTTAAATGATGCATATGACATCTGGAAAAAGTAAAGAAAATCATAAAGAGAAACAGCCAAATTATGCCACACAGCATGAAAGTGTGGTTTTAGTAATAAAGTGATTAGATAAAGTGTAAATTCCTGAAGATAATAGTGGGTATGGTGAAAAATACATATTAAAACCTGCACAAATAGTGCCAAATGTACACATCTTTGTTATTGAGACACAAACTTCATTTATTCAAAGGTGACCAATTAAAAAAGAAGCCAATGTTAAGAGAAATTAAAACAAATAATATACAGGAACATGTGTTATCATAGTTAAGTAAAAGTTCAAATAATTCTTTAACACATCACAAAAATCTAATCAGAAGAAGATCTATTTAGTTTTCATTAATTTTTGTTAAATTCAGCCACTCCAAAAAAGTAAGTAAATTTTATTTAAACATTCAGAAAATGTTATAATAATGATCTGCTGGTTTCACACTTTCAATAATTTACGCACTGGGTCTGTGTTTCATACTACCTGACTGGGAAACTTTTATACAATTATAACTTCAATTTCATTTTTTTGAAAATCTAAAGAATAAAGTACTACTAGGATGCTGAGCAAGATGCCATAATTGAAAATTAACAGATGTGTTTTCACATGATCCATTTTTTTCTCTAAAATTATCTTTTTTCACCAACTTTAATCATTGTTAAGGAAATGCATTTATTTTGAAGGAGAAAATGTAAATCCAGTGAGCCCTTTCAAGCCCAGTAGGTGGCTGCTTTTCAATGAACAGGTTATTGTTTGAGAAGGAATTTTACAGACATTTTCTATACTTTTAAAGTTGTTAAAATCCTTCACTATATTTAAATAGTTTTCTGTAGATGGCAAGATAGAGAAGCATATTAGAGAAGCATATGACTGGGAGAAGGAAATAAAATAAAATGTCTTATGTTTAAAAAAGTTAAAATAAAATACGTAAGAGTAAGGGAGGGAGAGGTGTGAAAGGGGAGAGAGATGTGCTTTTCACCATAGTTAGAAGACTGTTTGATATACTGGCATTTCTTCATAGCAGATTTAAATTTATTTCGACAGACTTAAAACATGCAATAAGCTGGAAGCAAGTATTTCCAGCTTTAGTGTATACACAAAGGCTTTTCACTATCTGCTTCTTACATACTTCTGATAATTACACTAGAGTATAAGGGAAGGAATGTGTGCATTTGACTTAGACTGGCTTTGAATTTCTCTGTCTCCAACATATTGAATTGTGTGGCCTTGGGAAATTCTCGAGTCTCAGCTACCGCTCTCTACCCACTAAGAAAAGTTCAGAGTACGTGTTACTTAAGCATATTTATAGAACACCTAAAAAGGCCTCTGAATTCTATTTTAGGATAAGAGAGAAAAATATGAGTTAGAAGCACCAAGGACAGGACAGCCTTCACAGATATTCAGTAACATTTCCTATTTATAAATTCTCTATTTTGCCAGCAAAAGATATATACAAACTCACAGATTTTTAGTGTTGTGGATGTTACTTTCTGAATTGGGATTTGCTTTTCTTCTTTACTTATTTAAAATCTTTGAGATACTTCGTATCTGCTAAGCTTTGAGAAAATACAATTTCTTGACCAATTTTTACTTTCCTAATACTAGAGAATGTGCCATTCTATCTGCTACAGGTGAAATCTGTGTGTTTTTTGTATTGTACCTTAGCTTTGTAGTAACAAATGTGAAAGTTACATAGATTCTAATAATTCTCTAATAACAGCTTTAATTTTTAAAATACTAACATGCTTATTGATTCCTTAAGTGCTTTCAAATGCCAAATAAAGGCATGGCCATTTTCTAAAGACTGTAAGCATATAAATTTATCGATGGTCTATATTTCATTCTCCTCTTTGCACTCACCATATTTCTTAGGTACCAGTAACATGGCAAAGGTATATATATATATATATATATATATATATATATATATATATTTCAGAAATAGATATAGATATAAATGAAACTGTGTAGTTATATACAAATGGATACAATTAGATTCAGTGAATTTACACATTCTGTGGTGTGTATGAGAATAAAATGTCATTTATTCCATACACAAATTACTAACAATTTGATGTCAAGCACACCCCAGGGATAGGTGGGTGGATGACACTAGGGGTAAAAAAGAAACGACCTTAGGAAAAGTGGTATTTGAGCAAGAATCTTAAGTAGAGCACTTTAAGTAATTTGTGTTACCACAAGTTTTTTTTTTTATCAAAGATGAAGAAAATAAAATGAATGAAGCAATGAAGAACAGGTTAATTATTTTAAAATTATGAGTAGCTTTGGAAATGCACATTTGGCAAAATTGAATACACATGAGAGAAAAATATGCGTTTTTTATTTTTTCTTAATCTATATGAAATGAAAGTGTTATGTTATAAAATACTGTAAACTTTAATGATGAGATTTTCTATTATTCTATCATTGGAAATAAGACACAGCGTTATTTAACAACTTTAAAGTGGCTTCAGAATAATTAGTAGTTATGTGTCATACTTTTATATAAATATATTTTTTTTATTTTAAAGAGGGTAAAAGTAAACAGAACAAAACGAACAAAAGAGTTCATAAAAGAACAATTTAAGAAACACAAATTTCAAAGCAAGACCCCTGGAGATCTTCACTATCGTATTGTCTCTTGTTTTCTTCCAAATAGTAGTCCATATCTTCACACGCAGTGAATTAATACAAACTACTACTAAACTGATCAGAACAGGATGATGAAGGCATTTTAGGTCTTTAAGACCAGACAATAGGGACATCAACAATGGCTGCCATAATGTCTCTCATTCTCTTCAAAATAGCTGTCCATATCTTTACATATATTGAAATTAAACGAAAGAAAACTGACTGATATCACTCTGGATGGAGAATAATAGCATTGCTAGATTTTATATGATGGTGCTACAGAATTACCACTAGGTATCATACTGTCTCTTTTTCTTCAGAATATCCTTCATTACATTGTGCATTATATAATCTATTCTTGTAAACTGTTTAGAAGTTCTACGCATGCATGAATCTCTACATGTATACTTATCCTTTATGTGGAGGGAAAGAGATTACAGCCAGTCTTCTCTGTCTCATCTATGCCATGATGTTTTTCTGCTGTTGGTTGTCTACTTTTTTGCTTCTTTACACTGTCCACCCCATTCATTGAGGCCTCTCTGCCACTGTTGCTGGAATCCTGGTGATTTTTTTCTCTTTCTCTAGAATGTCCTTCAGTGTTTTTTGTAGGGTTAGACTGGTGGTCATGAACTCCTACAGTTCCTTTCCTCTTTGTCATGGAAACATCTTGTTTCTCCATTAATTTTAAGAGACAGTTTTTTATGGTACATCACTCTGGATGGAGGTTATTTCCTTTCAAGGCTTGGAATACTTTGCACCAAGCTCTTCTTGATTTGATAGTTTGTGTCAAGAAGTTTGTCATGATTTTGATGGGTTTTCCTTTATAGCTGATTGTTTTTTTTTTTTTTTTTTTCCTCTGACAGCTTTTAACACTCTGCTTTTGTGATGAATTTCTGGGATCTTGATTATTACATGTCTGGGTGTAGATCTGTTTTGGTTGTAGCTGTCTGGAATTCTGTATGCCTCATGTATATCATTTCCTTTTCTTATGCTTGGGAAGTTTTCCTTAATTATTTCTGTGAATAGCCTTTGTATTTCATTTGTTTTTACTCCTGCTTCTTTGCTCTCATGTTTTATTCTTAAGTTGTAGATCCTCTTGTCATCTTCTAGGCTTTGTATGATTACTTCCTGGCACCTTGTTGCTTTTAGGAGATCTTTCTTTAACGATCACATATTGCAAATCTATCTTCAAGTTTTGAAGTCTAACTTTAGTTTCTGTCAAGGCATCTTGCCAGCTTTCAATAGCGATTTTAATTTCCTGGTAATCTCTTTGAATCTGTTTCATGTTTTCTAGATTTTACTTATATTATTCATCAAAGATTTCTCTCCTTTTTCTGGGTTCCTCATTCTTCTGTGTCTTCTTGAGAGGTGCTTGGCATTTCTTTTATTAATCTTTTTATATCTCGCTTCATTTGAATTAGAATTATAGATTTAAATTAATCTATGAGGTCACAAAAGTATTTCTTTATGTCTGCTGATGCTGTGTCTGATATTGTGTGTTTGCTGCCCTCAATCTCTTCTGTCTTTACCTCTCTGGACGTATTTTCCCTGGGTCAGTGACCAGTGGAAAATTACTGTAGTCTGGGGGTTTCTCATTATTAGAGCTAAGAGACTAGACTGAACTTGATATCTACCTCTTGTTCTTAGATAAAATCAATTAAATATTTTTCCATTAAATCTTTTCATCACTTGTTCTAATTACATTTATCTTTTGTTGATGTGTGATGGATTTTATACCAAGTAAGGATCTTAAGAATTTGAATAATATTAAACTCAATTGTGAAAAAGAAAATAGTAGGTCAGTATTATTTTTTTTGCTTTATTTTATCTTTAACATCTGTACTATGTTCACTCTGTAACTTGATAAAAAGTTTCTTTGATGCTCCATATCACTTTCAGAAGTTAGAAAGTATATTGTCATACTTAGAATATCAAGGTGAAAGGATATGTTTCCTATAAACTCTTCTCAGTAACAAAACATCTAAAAAACCCAAAAACACAATCAGAATCTAAAATAAGGTTGCATATAATTTTGCTGTCATCTGCTTTCCAAATCTATGTTCTGTCTGGACAACTAGATTTGAAAGTATGGGCTTATTTCTATAGGTAAATTTTAATTAAGATTTTTTTCTTGTACCTTTTTTTGGTTATGTAGATAGTAGAATTTCTTATTTTGTAGTGAACCTGTAAGAAGAGGCATTTGATTCTATTAACTGTGTAAAGTAATCTTAAATGCAAAGTAATAAAGGAAATCAATTCAGGATCTGTCTTGTGTAATCAGGTATATGCTTCAACATCAGGAATATAATTTCAGCTTCTACATGAAGGATATTCTATTACCTAATTAAAATAATTTTCTGAGCATTCTGTTGTTTGTATTTTTGAACTAAAGTTGACTGTGTATCCCTTGGCCATACATTTAGGTTTTAACCATGACTCATCTACTACCCACTCACTATTCTACTGCTACTTGAGTGTAGATCATAGTGTCTTTGAACATTTTCGTTTCTAACTAGAAAGTATTTTTTGTGTTTTATTGAACTGTTATAATGAAAGATTTTTTTCTTCTCGTAAGTATCAAAATGGCCACCCAGACTATTATCTAAAATATCATAGATCATTCCAAAGTGTTTTTGAAGTATATTCCAGGTTATTTCATGTTTTAAAGTGAAGTTTGTGTGAAATTGCTATTATGGGTACTTGTATATCTCAATGGTATAGAATTTTAAAAGATCTTAGAAAAATTCATGCAACAAAAGAAATTCAAAAACTAGAAAAGTTTTTCTTTGTATCTTAGTCCATTATCTGAATACTTTATAGTAAAAGACTTACAAATAATTTTTGCTTCCTAGATATTCAGCTGAATATATTATAAAAATTATCAGTTTTATACAAGAATGTTTTCCCACTTTCCAAACATTATTTATTATAATATCTTATGTTCAATTTATTTCATTTACTAAACAAATATCCTGAATGTGTGTATGTGTGCATATATATATATGTATATATATATATATATATATATATATACATATTATTAATTCCATTAAAATCTATTCACATCTATTCTGAATTTCATGTATAAAATCTTAATTTTTTTGGCTTAGATACGTGTCTGATTGTTAATGAATCTGTAATATAGTGAAAGACTATTATCGATAACTTTGATATCTTTAAAGAGGAAATGTTATCTTTATTTTAAGAAACTAATGTATCACTTATATTATAATTTACATACAAAGACAATAAACATGCTACTATTTTATTATCAACTGTAAAATAGACATAATTAGATTAGAAATAATACCAATAACTGAAATCTACTACTCCAAGATATGCTTAATGTTTTCTGTTTATGTCAGTCAGTTTTCTATGACTACAATGCAAAACTTAAGATAATCAACTTATTACAAATGTTTACTTTGGCATGAGCTTTGGAATTTCCCTTCCAAGGTCAGCTGGGCCAATTGTTGGGGGACTGCTGAAGGTATTGCAGGATAGCCACTGTGTGGCCTGGGTGAAAGATCAAACTCGTTAGCCAGGAAGAAAAAAGAGAGGAGGGAGAATAACCTGGGGTCCCACCATCCTCACTGAAGGTACCTCTCCCCTGACCTAAGGACATCCTCATAGGCCCTGTCTGCTAAATCATTCTACCAATTCCTAACAACACCACCTAGAACCAAGTTTTTAACACAAGATTTAGATTTAATTTAATCTCCATGGAAAGAAGAAAACTACTATTTTAATATAATAATCTCTCACTGAAGAGCTCTTAATGAAACATCCTGAGAAAATAATCCATGAAACATTTTTTTAGTACCTGGGTGTCTATGAATGAAAGTTTCTTAAAATAAGCATCTATATCTGTGTGGGGGTCCAAAGCTGAAGAAAGCACGGGACTGATGAAGGGATTCCCAGTGGGTTGCCAAAGGCTCTGTCTTTTCTAGGGATTTTTATAGAGTAAAACCAAAAGGTAAGATGAGCCCAAGGTGAGGGAAACCTGGGAACTCGCAAAGTGGACATAAGGTAGGACACAATTATGGTTAATCAATAAGGTTGATTGCTCAGGTAAAATTGATTAAATCAGGAACAAATGGGGAAGCTAGTCAAGTAGTAAGCTGGCAAGCTTAACAACAACGACTCTTCCTGTAGGTAGATGGAGTGGTGATGACTCCTACCTTCCTTAGGGTGATAGAGAACTATTTAGAGTATCAGTCCTTAGGATGTGGGTTCATTTGTTTGTACTTTTGTCTTGAGGCCTCCCCCACAGCAGGTGTCTGTCTCCCCTTATAGCTTCAAGGTATCTGGGCTTTTGCTCTGGCTCCTGTGAGGTTCTATCCCTGCCTGACTGCCTATAACATCTATATCTAACTCAGCTACCTGTAACCATAAGCCAGTTAAATCACCATAAATAGCAAAAAGTGTAAAATAAAACAAATGTTTGCACATATGGGAAAATCAAAATCTCAAATATACTTTCAGAGTAAAATCTTTAAAAGGAACATCTTACAGGTGAATATTACATTCATATACCTTCACACTTTTTCTTCAGATAATTTACTCACTTGAAATATTGGAACAAAATGCCAAGTATATGAGATCAAAATATTACATGTAAATTTCCCTTAAGCAATAGTCATTAACATATTTAGAAAAGACACATTACCTTCAAAAAGAGGTAGATTGCTAATCAAGTCTTCCGAACTAATGATTCAGTCTTCAGAACAATAGATTCAAGTGTTAAAGGAACATAATACCTACCTTCCAAGGAAATAATAGCACTACTATAGGAAAATATGTAAATAAATACAAAAATACTTTAAAAAAATAGTAACTATGTCTCATTAACTTCAAGATGCAAGTAGAAATAAAGTACATGAAAATTACAAAAAGCTAAAAACCTGATTAATGTCATCACAACTTAAGATTCTTATATATGCTGGGAACAGTTAAAAGTAATGATTTAAAATATAATACAATTATGCATACTGAAAAATTTAACATTTAATTAAAAATGAATAATTTAAAAGCTATAGAGGGGAAATTAAGACATTTTTAAAATTTTAATTTACTTAAAGAAAAGAAAGGTGGAAAAAGGCAGGAGATGTAGCTTAGAAGCAAGTCCTTGTCTGGTAAGCCCAAGGTCCTGTGTTTGGTTTCCAGTACCAAAAATAAATAAATACATAAAGTAAGAAAGAATAAAATAGAAAAAAGAAAGAAAAGTGAAAAAGGGTCAAATGGCATTTTGAAAGCAAAATTCATGAGTGGTAACATGAGTTATTAATGAAACATTCTCTATAAAATGGTTTTTCCTTTAAACAATAAAATTCAAAAATAAGACTATGATTATTGGGAAAAGTCTCACTTTTAATATAAGAAAACAAGATAGCAAAAAATATTTCACACAAGTAATAAAATTAGTAAACATAATTTAACAATTCTAACATTATAGATAGTTTCAGGCAGCAATCCTAGATAGGGTCATAAAAAGTTTCCTAGGAGTAAACTGATAAGTTCTATTTACATATATACTAATTCTAGTGCTGCAAACAAGTAATTACATGGTTGAAAATGTTCAAGATTAAAAACTGATAAAAGTGAAAGTAAAAAATGACACATTCACAATCATGTTTGGAAAAGTGACGTTGGGTCCCTCAGTAACTGATCAACTCCATGGAAAAAATATTGAAAATTCAAGGGAAGAATGAGGACTAAGTGAACAACATCAAAAGTAACAAACACAATGACATTAGTTTATCTGCCACCAACACAACAGTGTCAATTATTTTCAAATATACTTAGAAAAATCACTAAAATTGATTGTTTTGTTCATTTATATACCAATAAACAATTACACTTTTAAAAATTTGTATGACCCAAAAGAAGTGGATAAATTCTCAGCACAAAATATCTTACCAAGACTGAATTTTGAAGAAACAGATTATCTGCATAAATCAACTATAACACATGGTGGCAAGACTGTGGGGAAAAAGGGAACCTTCTCTACTCTTGGTGGGAGTGCAAACATTGTGAAAACCAGTATGGAGATTCCTCAAAAAACTAGAATTAGAGGCCCCATTCGACCCAGCTATTTCTCTTCTGCATATTTATTTTCCCAGAAAAGATAAAACCATCATACCACAGCAATATATGTACACACATGATTATAGCAGCACAATTCATAAGAGCAAAAGCTTGGCAGCCAGGGGTATAATTCAGTATCACATTGCCTGCCTGACAGGCACAAGGTCGTGAGTTTGATTTTTGGTACTAAAAATAAATAAGAAAATAAACAAACAAACAAACATTGGAAACGACCCAAATGTTCATCAACTGAGGAACGGAGAAAATTGATGTGGTCTTTTTAAGCAATGGAATAATACGGAGCCATAAAGAAAGATAAAATTGAGACTTTTGAAGGTAAGTAAATGCAACTTGAGACCCTACTTATAAGTGAAATAAATCAGACTTACAGGTGTATTGAGTTGGTGTTAACTATAGTTAACTGGTGTTGACTAATATTATTCTCCTATTATTCCATTATGAAATTTTATAAGACTATATGCTGTTTGCTGATTAACTAAAGATAACTATATTCAATGTGTTAGTTGCTATTCTATTATTTTGATAGGAATTTTTTTCTGTTTTCCATAAAATAAAAAAAATCAATAAAGAAGAATTGAATCCATAATAGATCTCTCACCAGAGCCATAAGTCTTCACTGTTAATTTCTACAAAATGCTTAAGAAACTAGCATCAATACTTCTGAAACTATTTAAAAATTAAAAAGGATGAATTTCTTCTAAACTCATTCTATAAGTCCCTGATGCCCAAACCAGATTAAATGTACATAGCAAAAGTCACACGAGTATAAAACTAGCAGTAAAATAATCCTACAAAGCACAAGTTTGTTCTGATAAATAAAGCAAAAATTGATGTCCTGAAGTCAATTAGAACTATTTTCATAGAGTGATATCATGGCCATACACATCATAGAGTGACACCTGGACCATACACATCACCACTAATCAGGGTGGCAGGCAATTCTGAACTAACAGGATATGCTATACTGAGGAAAGAAGACCGCTTATGAGACAAAATAAGGTGACAATGTGTCTTAATCTCAAACATTCTTGAAGATGTTAGTGTATATGTACTGGCAGAGCAAAGATACTTAGAAAGAAGTGAAATTCTTCAGTTGAAAGATAGGTACTACGTTAACCAAGTGCTCAAGCTGACACTTATGCCACTGAGCTAAATTTCTGGCCCTCTAAATCAAGCGCTCAAAAGTAACATCACCAATTATGAGTGGAACAACTTTTACGTACTTGAAAATGATTTCAATGGAAATAGATAAGATTACTAAAATAATATTATTGATACATATGTAATATGAATCTGAAAATGACCATAAAGAAGTGTCATGGATTGCTACGTTAATTTACTATCAGAATGACTTCGGATACTAGATAGGTGGTGAAAATGCAGAAGAAAATCTAGGTTTACACTTTGGTTTGTGACTTGGGTATCAGGAGTGTTGTGAGACAACCCTTGAAATGTTGCTGTTCAAGAACACATGGGGTGCTGTGGTGCACATCTGTAATCTCAATACTCAGGAGTCGGACGCAAGAGGATTACTGTAAATGTGAGGACAGTCTGGGCTAACTGAGCTTAAGGCCAGCCTGAACTGCATAGTGAAACCCCATCTCAAAAAGACAAAAAAATAAATGGAATAAAATTAAGCAAATCAAAACAAAAAAAGAAATGAAATGGCATTGTAGAACACTTTGAGAAATACCCAAGAAGGATCTGTAGGTAAAAAGTGTTTTGATGTTCCTGATATTAAAATAACAAGCTTTACTTTAAGGAAAAATAGAGAATGGTGATATTAAGATTTTTAAAAAAACAACTGTGTAACCTCCTATAAGAAAGTAACAGCCTCTGTGTCTTGAACAATCTCAGTGTGATGAATGATAAAAGAGACATGACAAACAAACGCACTCACTAGTTATTCACTGAATCCTGGACCACCCCCAAAATAAAGAATGTCACAAAGGAGTGTTACAATTATTATATTACTGCATTACTCTTACTCTAGAAAAAAGAAATCTGTTATGTGTAATAATGATATTACATTTTTTAAATGTTAAACTATGCACTGCAAAATGTAATTATAACTTATTTCCCTATGTCTCGGTAAACAATAGCAACAGTAGGCATAAGCCTGTTGTATCATTGAAGTATGACAATTGTTTTCTCTCAGTTAAGCCTGGCATCCTTTCATGTAGGCTTACATCAGTCATCACATATTAGGACAGCTGGTTCATCACTGAGTCTCAGCTTTCAGTGTCTAAAAGTATTAACTCTAAACCCAGATTTCACAGTACGAGTTTGTGTTCTCTAAAATCAAAGAATTAATTTTAGAAACAGAAGTTAAGAGCACAATATATATATATATATATATATATATATATATATATATATATATAAAGAAAGAAAGCCTCTATCAGAGAGAGAGAGAGAGAGAGACAGAGAGAGAGAGAGAGACAGAGAGAGAGAGAGAGAGACAGAGAGAGAGACAGAGACAGAGAGACAGAGAGAGAGAGAGACAGAGAGAGAGAGAGAGAGAGAGAGAGAGAGAGAGAGAGAGAGAGAGAAAGGGATCCCCAGAGGGTTGCTAAAGACTCTGCCTTTTGTAGGGACTTTTATTGTGTAAAACCAAGGGGTGAGATGGGTCCAAGGTAAGGAAAACCTGGGAACTCACAAGGTGGGCACGAGGTGAGACACAACTATGCTTAACCAAAAAGATTAATTATGCAGGTAAAATTTTAAATTGGGGACAAATGGGGAAGCAAGTTGTCTAGCAAGTTTGTGTGCTTAAAGAGCAGTGACTCTTCCTACAGGGAGTTGGAATGGTGACTCCTGGCCTCCTCCAGATGATAGAGACCTATTTAGAATAGTAACTCTTAAGTTGTGGATGTATTTGTTTGATCTTTTGTCTTGAGGTCTCACCCACAGCAGGAGGTGTGTGTCTCCCCTACAGTTGTAAGGCATCTGGGCTTTTGCTCTGGCTCCTTTGAGGACCTAGCCCTGTTTGACTGCCTATGATATTTTTATCCAACTCAGTTGTCTATAATAGTATCAGATAATTTTCCAGAAAAACTGAGTAAATTCATAAGCCATTAAAAGCTATGAGATATTTGAATAAATGCATCAAATTCAAAATTAGGTGGTATTCTTTATTGATTTAAATAAATCAATATTCTTTATTGATTTAAATAAAGTTGGACAGTAGAAACATTTTCTGAACCATTTGACCCATGAGTAATTAGAGAAACCCCAGAACTGTTTACACTCAGTCCCGAGTATTTCTCTGGGGTGAAATATCACTGTGTGTATCCCTGTAACTATTCATTATCCTCTTTGCTCACGTACACCTTGAGTTCACATATTTTCCCCCCTTAGACCAGCCTCACTTTGTGTTTTACTATAAAAGTCCCTAGAATAGACAGAGTCTTTGGCAACCCACTCGGAACTCCATGCGTCTCTCAGACAAAAGCTTTATTTCTCTCAATAAATATACTCTTGGGGCTGGGAATGCAGCTCAGTGGCATAGATGCCTACCTGGCAGGCACAGGGTCATGAGTTTGATCATTGGTTCCAAAAATAAATAAATAAATAAATAAATAAGTATATTCTGCTTTTAAAAAAATTTCGTCTGCCTTAACACGTTACTTAGTCATATATATACATACATATATATACTACATATAGTATATAAAGTCATTCCTGTGACTTTGTATCAAAACCTTTTCTAATTTTCTTTTTTGTACATGTGTAGTCTTCACATTACACATATTGTGGTGCGTATAATCAATCATTTACCTTTGTCATACTGCATGAATACTGCTGTATCTCTAATCTATTTCTGATACATTATATATCTGAACCCCATTGTTTCTGAATTGCCCTCAGTGTTCAGACTCACATTTTTGATTTTATGCTATTCCTGTGTGTGGTTCAAGTTCTACTTCTCTTTATTTAACATAACCTCCTCATCAATTATTTAATTCTTTCAATTAACTCCCAAGCAACATTAGTGTCGTTCATGGAAACATAAAGGAAAAAAACAGAAGATTCTTAAAAAACAAAATGACAGTGTCACTGCGCTACAGGAATAAAAAAGAAAATTTCATAAACTAGATACTTATATATCCAAATGTACTTTTGTAAATAATGAAATAATACCAAAAATGCTACATATTTCCTACTATACAATTGTATTTCTCATTATTACTGTTACTGTTGGCTTTGAAATTAATGCACCGTAAAAGGCTTTAATTTTTGCTAGTGATCACTGCTACAAAAGTTTTACTCAACTCCAAGAATACATAATCTAGTGAAATAGCCACATATTATTACATATTCTGTGACATAAATTAGCATTACCTAAAGTAATTATTAATATTTTAGGCTTTTGAAAATATTTCTTTGTCATTGCAAATTAGTTATGATCAGGCTAAAAACTATTATACATGAATATTAAGTAAAACTGTATACTAAATACTTTTATGAACCACATACTAAAAAAATATATTGTTCCATAGATTTTATTAAGCAATTTGCATTTAAGGAATATTCTTCCTACAATATTATCCTACAATTATTTCTTTCCAGAAGTACCTTTCTATTGTTACTTTGTAATTTTTATTACTGAATTGATCTCAGCCAGCCAAGCACAATTAAAGTTTATTCTTTTACTTAACAAGAAAATGTACTCTACGTTTGGCATTTTCTACTCCATTTTAATGGACTGAGTAGGTAAGGGAGTCTATATATGAGGTGCAGTTCATAAACTGATGACAATTTTTAAGGTAGGCAAATTTTATTGAGTGCACCATAGAAAGCAATGCTATGATCACATTATTTGCAAAAATGTGCCAACACACACACACACACACACACACACACACACACACTCACACTCACAAACATACACAAATGCATAATGAAGCGTTTAAATATATGGCACCCATCACTTAAAAGCTACTGAATATTATCCCCTGCTATATGTATGATTCATGAGTATATGAACATACATATGTACTTTTTGTTACTTGCAAATATTATGACATAAACAAGAAGGTAAATGTTTCAGCAAGCCATTAGATTGCAATCTGTAAAACTCATTTTATTTAAAATCACATTATGATTAAATCCATGGATATATAAGATCTTTTTTCCCATAGAGAAATGCAGGATAGAAATTGAATTTCTTATCATCCTGAATCTTGTCATTTTACAGAGTGTTATTTCCTTCCCGGCACACCACATCCGTCATTCTTTCCTCCTTTAGATAGCACATGTATACTCCAGTGACATCTTGTTAAATTCAGACTCACAATATGGCAAATACAGTTGATACGCCCATTTAATCCAACGTATTTTAATGCAGTAAATATATTGGCATAGTGAATGAATAAAGCGTATTGTGATATCACGGCAGAGCAGTCTTAAAGGAAACATCACTTTAAAGTAACTCTTCACCATCTGTTGTACACTGTAATTTAAAAATTCTGTAATTTACAATTGCAAAAGTAGGTAAGAAGAAAATGTTTGAATTGCATATTTGTGTGCTATAGTCAGCTGAACATGCATCTGTTATATTTATCTCTGGAATATTAGATGCTAATTGGAAGCTATTCTCTCTTCACAAGAATAAATTCAGGAAAAATAAAGAAATATCCTGAAGATGATTTAATTTTACAAAATTATGTATTTAATACAAGAAAGCCATAATTAATGACACTTTCAATAATTGTTATTTATAATAAATAGTTATATTTTATACAAAACGCTAAGCATGAAGAGTTGTCAAAATTACTTTAAAGAAAAATTACTTTAATAAGTTTGTATCTAGGTTGGCTAAAATGAAATGTCTATAGTAGTCAGTTTTTCTATGTAAAAATCAATCTTTATGTTCATTCTACTACATGTGAATAAATTGAAGCAGCAATTTACATTATATAGTGATAATTTAGCTCCGGGCTAAACATATACACACACATACACACGAATGGGAATTTATTCTAAAAGTTCAGAATAATGATCAGGTAATGTAGAGTGACTCGGAAGGAACATCAGGATCAGGGATTGGTAGTTATCTGCCTAAACCAACCATCAACGAAGAAAACTTGCTATAGGCAAACCAAAAGACCAGAAGCCATGAAGTACAGGATGGAGAATGAGATGACAGGACCCTAAGAATGATTATTTATTTAGTGCATGGGAGTATGGTTAAATGAATTAACCACAATGGTTAATTTTCACTGTGCTAAAATTAAAACGACACTGCCATCTTAACCGTTATTAAATATAAAGTTACTAGAAATAAAATCACTTTTATTGTTGCACAAAGATAAACACCTTTCCATCCATTTCCCAGTACTTTCATTAACTCAAACTGAAAACCTACATCTGCTAAAAAATCTCTTCTGTTAGTAGGATTCTTTCTAATTAAGGCAAGGAGACAGGAACACAGAAATCCAAGTGTCAAAGTAAGATTGGGAAAGAATTTGGGAGAAACTAAGTAGGTTTTAATCAAGGCGATAGTCTCTGTACCACCTCTGTTTCCTATCAACTGACAACCATAAAAATGTCATTCTTCTCTCAAGTTTCACTGACAGTTATTATTTTCTCCCTCATCATACTTTTTCCTCTTCTCATTTGCACGAGAAATTTTGAGGGCATAAAAGATTGTAACTGAGACTGACCTCTCTCGGGAGAAACAAAAACGGGTGGACTGGTCAGCACTATAACAAGGGGGAAACCTAGCTTCTCTGTGTTTGCTACTTTGTTCTACTAAAAGAAAAAGTCAAATTTCTCTTTATGACAGGTGATATGTTCATAATTTGGAGCAAGGCATAATCTAAGTGAGCGTTCTACAAAAACTCCAAGATAGGTGCGCTTACATATTACATTCTGTGTATTTTGATATTACATACCCGAAGGCACTCTGTTTTTAACAAAGATATTGATTATGGTGTAGGTCTGAATGTCCCCTAAAAGTCTTGCTTTCACAGATGGACTTTGAAGGTGACAGGGTCACATGTGCTGCTTCTCAGTGGATTTCTCTGATAAATAGGATGTTAAGCATGAGGCGTGGTGTGAAGAGGCTGTTGCTGGGGTATATTTCTGCAGAACACATCTCCTAGATCTGCCTTTATCTCTTTTCGTCTTAGATGCAGTGGATTATGGAGTTCTCTTTCTCCATGCCCTTTTGCCATTCTGTTTCTGCCATAGATCCAGCCAACTGTGACAGAATCTGTTATAACTGTGAGACAAATTAAACATTTCCTCCATTAAATTAGGAGTGTTTTGATATTTTGGAAGCTGAAGAGCACAACATCCTAAGTTGTAAAGCAGGTGAGAGAATTTTACACACTAAAGGAAAAGAGTAATAATCTATATGTGTTTTCTATAATAAGAAATATATAAAAAAGTTTGGATGGCCAGATTTAGGAAGCAGCCCGTCTAATATTTAGTCAAGTTTAGGGAACCATTAATGTCATCTTGGTTGTTGGTATAAAACAAACAAACAAATTAACAAATAAATAAATAAACTTGTTCTAATAGGTCTCTTAAATGTATGAGTTTCTAAAAGAATACTGGATATATATTACATACATTAAATTTGGAGCCATTATTAAGCTGCAACTTCGTTCCCTATATGTTCCTCCTTCTGAGGAGAGAGAAGAAATAATGTCATTAATACTGTTTTTGGAAGATTTGCAGTTTCTCCATCAAATATGTAAAGGATGTATAAATCATCATTTTCCTGTACACAGAAGGGCATTATACAAAGAGGATTAGAAGATTCTGGACCAAGAGGTCCTGCTGATGTTTTTCCCTCAATCAGTTAACATTACAACATAGCTTTTACCAATCACATGTCTACACTTTTCACTATTCTATAAACCTAGTGATACTTTAAACTACATGGCATTGCTGCCCATTATCCTTTAATGCTACATACAAAAGCAAAGATTTTCCCTGAGTCTTCATTTTTGAGTGCTTTAATGTCACAAAAAACCTTGATTCTAGTTTTTATGGTTTTTCTCTAGTTAAACTGTATTTGCTGTGAAAGTGTGAACTGTGACGCTTATGGTGTGTGTGCAAGGTCCTCAGACCTTCCCCCTGCACCAGCAAGGGCAAGCATCAGAGCCTCATCTGACTTAATAAAAGGGCATTCACCGAGAGCTACAGGTATGTCCAGCCTGTTTGACTCACAGAAGAGGGAACAGTGCTGAGATGCTATGGTGAAGACTACAGACAGTGTCCAAAGGTAGCTGTAAGACTGAACCCTGAATCCAGATGAAAGGGCCCCTACACCACATGCTACCAATACTACCAACAGTTCTTTCAATAGTTACTTGATATAGCTGACAAGTCATGTCTACATGATAACCTATGTATGAATGCTGTTAATAAGCTTTGGTCATAATTACACAAAAATGAAAACAAGATGTTCTTCCATAGATGCAGGAACAAAACTCTAATGCACCCATAGAGGATATTATTCAGAAATAAAAAGGAATGTACTCTGAAGCTGATGCCTTAAAGTCATGGAGGAATTTAATTATATGTAAATATATACATGCACTTACATATATGTGGAAAGTTGGAATAAAAGGTCTATGTATATGAATCCATATTCATAATGTTATGAAAAAGTAAAACAATATAAACAGTAAAAAGATGAGTGATTGCTGGGTTTTGTTGAGGAGCGAAGGAAGAGATGAATGGTTGAAGCACAGTGAATTTTTAGGTGATGAAATTATGCTCTCTGAAACTGCAATGGTAAATCAATTGTCACTTGTGCAAATTCATAGAACACAAATTGAATCTTAATATAGATCATTGAATATTCATATTAATAATATATCAATGCTTATTCTTTAGTTGTAACAGATATACCAGAGCAAGATAATCAGGAAAACTGCATAGGGCTGGGATGTCAGGATAATTAAACATGCCATCTGCTCAATTAGTCTATAAATCTAAAACTGTACTAAAACATTACATCACCAGTTTGACTCAGTACACACACACACACACACACACACACATACATGCATATATATATACACACACATACATATATATATATATATATATATGTATACACACACATACATACATACACACACACACACACACACACAGATTTAATGTACTAAATTTGCCATTAGTGTTAAGTAAGTAATTACAAGTTAGTGGCATGAAGGACAGGGGTCGTCCAAAGTCACGTATTTTGCCAGTTATAGTTATGTAAGAAAACAGACCTCAGCATAATAATGATTCATTTTTCAGGTCTCAAATTCCAAACAACCCACAGAACACAGAGACATTTTAAGGTGATACGTCGCTCATATTCCTTACCACCCAGAACTATGTATTTCTAGAATAAGACACATAGTGTAGCTACCATAACTTATGGTCCATGATATGAAAGAAAACATTCTTTGAACACTCTCCCACTTCGCACTTCCTTTCTTCCTTCCTTCCTTCCTTCCTTCCTTCCTTCCTTCCTTCCTTCCTTCCTTCCTTCCTTCCTTCCTTTTTTATACCAGGGATTGAACTCATAACCTTGCGCTTGCCAGGCATGCACTTAGGGTGCTGAGCTAAATCCCCAGCCCTCTATATTGGCTTTAAACTAAACTCTGCTTTTATTTCTGCAAGGCCTCTAGTAGGCCTCAACTGAATTTTTTCACTTAAAACATACCGTGGAGCAAGAGAAAACTCCTCATAATGTCAGGACCCACCCTCCTGATGACAAGCAGATGTAATTTATCTTAAAAGTAGGGATGACAGTTGATTTTGAACATGTTTTGATAATTGTTTTAACTCTATAATGTAAGGCTACAGGGTGTGACTTTCAAAGGAACAGTGAAAAACAAAGGTAGCTAAAATGTTCTCTATACAAAAGAGATTAGGACTTAGTATATAACAGAAAAAAATATAAATGTGAGCACATCCATGAAACATAGAAGAGCATAAGGAGAGCCAGCATGAAAGCTGTGGAATGAGAGAGACTGAAAAAATAAGAATAAATTAGAGAATCATAGAAACAGAGATGATTAAATTATTTACTGATGCTGCTGTAAAAGATCTTCCTTATTCTGTCAAATTTTCAATAAAGACTAAATATAAAAATACCGCCACTATACTTTGGAGTTATTTATCTATATTAGACTATAACTTATTTCATCTAGTTACATCAAATCAAATCTAGTTCATTTGCTGTACAAACACTAACGAGAAACTATATTGGTATATATCGGTTATATGGATACTGAAATATCTAAAATGACAAAGTTTTTAGATGCTGCAAGTTTCACATTTTGTAAGTAATAACTTTTTTGGTTTATATTAGGCTTATATTTCTTTCACAGACATTATATATAGCTAAATTTTAATATAATATACATGTTAGCCTTGTCCAACTTACTATTTCTGTTTTATTACAGAGGAAAATGCAAATCTACTTTCTTGAAATAATAAATGAAAACTTTTCCCAGAAATTAGCGAAACATCTGTAAGTTAATTCAGAGATAACTGATTTAGAAGTAAATAAATATAAGTGATATATTTTCTATTTTAACAAATTGGTGCATTTTGCTTCACTTGCTAGTTTCTAGAATTGCCTATCCTTAACTGAAACTAATGGACCATATGGGAAAGTTGCATTAAAAACTTTGTTTATTCAGTCAAATCTTCAGAGTGACTTTTTATCCCACAAGAGATTTCATTTTTTTTTTCTGTTCTCATCGGTCAAATGCACTGCATTTTCTTTTTACTTTAAGACCCTACTATATTTGAACCCAATTTTTTAAAAAATCTGCATGTATTAGGAGTAGAAAAAATTTAATTTTTAATGTGAATTTTTTTTCCTTTCAGTGAAAAAAGTTTAAAATAGTTTCAGGTTTTATAAGTAGGCAACAGCTGGTCTGTGAAGTATGCAGTGCCAAATAGCAAATAAATATTTGGTATATGGACAATTATAAAAAGTCTTATAATTTTCAAATGGATTTGCTAGTTATCTCAAAAAAGTTAAAAGCACACTTTTTTTTACTAAATTTAACTACAGATATTTTTGAATATAAGGAAGTTTTTTTTCCCTTGTAATACTTGAGTTACTAAAATATATAATAAATATATGTTGCAGTCAGAAGTTGCAAGGAACAATTACATACAGGATTCATAATTAATGGTATTATTTATAATGGCTGCCCAAGGAATCAAATACAAGAAGCACAAGAAATATATCCATACACTACAGACCTAGAAAATCCAGCTTGGATCCCATGGCAATAACCTGCATGAGTTCAGCTGAAAACTTAGAAACCAAAACAGTGCCTCCCACAAGTCCAACTGGAGGCCTAAAGCGCACAACAAAGATTCATGCAACCTGTTTCATGGATCTGCAGTGGAAAGGCTCAAGGTCAGTGGTGAAAGCTGGAAAGTCTGTGGTGGGGTGAAGGACCTGTGCCAGTAAGTTGAAGGTTACGCAGTGGAGCCAAGAAGTGAAGGTCAAAATAAGGATCAAGACTCCCCTGAAAAGTACTACAGCCATCCTCCGCAAAATGAGGTCCGAAGCTCCTCTGAAAATGAGTTCACCAGAGTTCATGTCAGAAAGCCAATGTGACAAGCTTCTCCTGGAGACTGAACAGCACACTTCTCTGGAGCCAAGAAGAGATACTCAAGGTAAGGACCAGAGCTCCTCCAAACTGAATCGCAATCATTCTTAACAGCAAGATCCCAAAGTCTTTTGATGATAACAGCAAAGTTCATAACAGGGAGGCCAGCATGACAAATTCCTCCAAAAAACCAGCAGCTCCAAAAGAACCAACAGCTCCAAACAACAACATTCACTTAGGAGAACCCACAGTGCTACTCTCTTCCTCTCCACTATTTTTTTTATGCTGGCAGCAGTCCTCAGATGGACCCTCTACACTCAGACCACACTCATTTAATTCAGCTGGTGTTAAACTGACCACTAGTTTTAAATATATATAATAATTTTTATATATGAATATCTACATGTGTTTGTATAGATATACACATACATATACACACATATACACATGTATGCCTATGGTGTTTTAATTTGTATATATACATACACACACATATATATACAAAATTTCAGAATTTAAGAATTTCATTGCCATAAACCTCCCTGCAGCCTCTGTCCTGTGAGTATTCTGTGTGTGCAGAAAGAACTTCTCTTTTCCTTCTGTTCTTCTTAAATTCATTGATTAAGGCTTCCATACAAAAGAAATGCTAAAAACAGAAAGTAAAAATTTAGTTAACATGTGTTTTATGTGATACTGAAGCTTCATTAGCAATGGAGTCAATAAAAATAGGCCACTGATTGTTGAAGAATAATGGAAAATCATGGAAGACTATGCAGGACAAAGGTCAAGAGGACACCAGGGAGAAATAAGCACAGCTAATTTATTTGGATTCCTCTGTATGACTTTTCATCTCTGAGATAAAGATGCTCATTTCCTCTGAGTATAAGGAGAGCACTTAATTTAAATCTGCACTGCCAGAAATCTTCCAGGCCCATCTGAAACATTAATTGAAATTAATTGAAAAGCCATGATGCATTGAGTTGAGCTATTCACAGAAATTCAGACAGGTTTTTACTCCATAAAATGTGACTTATCTTTAAAGAATATAGACTCCCACAGATTCTGTTTTAATTTTTTTTTCTTAAATAGTTACCCAAGGAGGGGAAGGTTATCTTTCAGGTCTCACAATTTTACTCTTCATTCCACTTCATTTAAGAGATTTTCCCTATTACTTACTGCTTTTGTTTTGATTTATTAAACTCAGAAATCTTTGAATTTATCATAGTTTATTTTTCCACTTGGATACTCAATATTTATGCTTTTTGTTTGTAATGAATTATTTCCACAAACACTTATTGAGCTTTATGGTTTTAAAAGTATTTTCCTAGCATCAAAATGCAGAAAATTTAAAACATTTCAAAAGCCACTGTACACATATTAATGAGATAAATAGTAAATTAATGGAAGAGAAAAACATAATTTAAGTAAGATACTAATGAATCCTGTAGAGCACAAATGCAACTGGAACACTACATGGTTGTTATGGTTTAGACCTGGAGTAGCTCCCCAGGCCTCATATATCCAAAGATGGGGCTTTGGTAAGGTGATTGATCCAGGGGAGCTATATGGAATTCATTGATGATTTTATGGCTGGGTGTGCTGTTACAAAGGTGAGGCCTGTTGAGAAAAGTATGTGTCTCTCTCAGAGCCTGATTTGGAAGGATTTAGCTCCTCTCCAGCGTTATTCTTCTGTTTACTGGATTTCACAAAGTGAGCAGTTTTTTCTGTGGCAAGCTCTTACACAATGTAGATTCTGTTTGGAGCCAGTCAACTATAGACTGAAAACTGTCAGCTATCATAGGCCTCTCCTTCTTTAACTTCTGGGGTTTGAATATGGTGCCTGAGTCACAAGGAAAGTTAGGAAGACAGTAGTGAAAAATATATTTCAAATATGTGATCAAGAAGGCTCCATTGCTAGGCATGCTGGAAAATAGCTATAATCCCAGTACTCTGTGAAGCAAAGGCAGACGATGACAAATTCAAAACAGCCAGGGACAAGTTATTGAGATGATATTTCTCAAAATAATTATTAGTAAAGTGTTACAGATAGAGCATACTATGAGCATGTGAGTTTAATATTGGATACCATGAAAATAAACAAAACAAAAAACAAATGACAAAGAAGAAAGAAGAAATACTTCATTAATGGCATGGCAATTATGCAGAAAACTAAAAAATGATGAAGTAATAAACTGTGAATGTCAGAACAAAGAGCAAACAGAAAGCACAAAGACCCTATGGCAGAAATAGACTCAATAAGTATTATTACTGTAAGAAAATTTGGAGAGGAAATGAAACCAGGTATTGAGAACAAATCTCATGCCAGAGTCCCTACTCCCTGTATAAGCTTATCTTGCTTTTGTCTTCCATTATAATCAGGTGAAATATGTTCCTTTGAATTACTCTGAGCCAAGTGATCAGCAAAAATGATTTAGGACAGCTAAACTCTGTAGCCTGTAGGTTGTGTAATATAACAGAAGTAAAAGAAAGAAGACTGGGATTTATTATGTGAGGTTTAGAGGTTATTAAATGTATAAGTGTGAATGAGAGCAATTCTTCAGGAACATAGAGGAAAAGAGCTAGAAACACAATTAGAAGCTATTAATACATAAATTATTTTTAAAAATTAATCATTTATTGGTACATTCTAGATATACACAATGTCACATTCATCATAATGAATTTGGACTTGTATGTGATTTATTGTTCTTTTTTCCTTCTTACCCTATCCTTTCTTCATACCCTCCTCCCCTACTTTATTTATAAATGTTTATTTCCATTTTTCCTTCCTTTCTCATTTTTTCTTTTCCCTTCAACCTCCCTATTTCTCCATCTCATTTGAATATTTCTTTTTCAATTTTACAATATCTGTTTTGCACTTTGGTCCTTATTTATAATTTCAGTTTCTCACAACAGAGAAACCATATGATACTTATATATGTGTTACCAATTTGTTTCACTAGAATATGGTCTCCAATTTACCTACAAATCTCGATTATATCCTTCTTTCAGGCTAACTAGCATTGTATATAAAAAGATATAAAAACATCTTTTTTATCCGATCATCACTCAATGGGCATTTCTATAGTTTCTGAGATTTTGCTTTTATACTATGCTATTGTAAACACTGGTGTGCATATATTGCTATGAAATGGTGTTTTTCCTTTTTAGGGGAAGATACTAAGAAGAGAAATCACTGGATCAAATACAATCTGAACTTTTAGTTTTCTCTGAGGAATCTCCACACTGATTTCCATAGTGGTTGCATCAGTCTACACTCCCATTAACAGTGAAGAAGGATTTATTGTCCCCCACAGCTCCTCCAGCATTTGTTACAGGTTGATTTCATGATGGCAGCTATACTTTCTGGAGTGATATAGAATCTCAGCATTGTTTTAATTTGCATCTCTCAAATGACAATTGATGTTGAACAATTTTTCACATATTTATTTGCCAAATCATTTCTACTTCTTCACCTAAGAAGTTTCTATTAATTTCTAATGCCCCATATTCCATTGCTTCTTTAAATTGGGGCTTTGATTTTTGAGTTCTTTATATATTCTAAATTTTATTGTTTTGTTTGAGGAACAGCTAGCAAAATTTTTTTTTCCCACTCTGTGTATTATCCCTTGATGCTGTTGATGATTTTCTTTGCTGGTAAAAACCTTTGAATAAGATTAGATCAGATTTGTTGATTTTTTAAAATATTACCCATGTGGTTTGAGTTCTGTTTATAAAGTCTTTGCTTACACCTATGTCTTTAAGAGTTCTTAGTCTTTCTTATAGCTGATATAGAGTTTCTAAGTTAAATCTTTAATATATTTTGATTTTAGTCTGGTCCGTGGTGAGGGAAATGGGTCTAATTTTAGTCTTTGACATGGAAGTCAGTTTTTTCAACAGCTTTATTAAAGACAATATATTTCTTCTAGTGAGGTACTTGCCCTCTTTGTTGAAGATAAGGTGGCTAAGTGTTTGTAGTTGCTTCTGCCTCTTCTAATCTGTTCCATTGGTCCTTTTGTTTGTCATTACCATGCAGTTTTACCATAATAGCGTTGTAGTATGACTTAAAATCAGGTAGTGCAAAGCCTTCTGCCTTATTTCCCAGAACTATTTTTATTATTCTAGGTTTCTTCTTGTTCCAAATAAATTTTAAGCTATTTTCTCTAATTGTGTGAGATGAATATTGGCATTTTAATTGAGATTACATTAAACCTGTATAACAATTTTGGGATTATGATCATTTTCACTATATTGGTTCTTCCTGTCCAAATGCAAAAAATGTCTTTCCGTTTCCTGATATCATCTTCAATCTCCTATTCAGAGTATGATTGTTTCAGTATAAAGATCTTTTCACTTCTGTGCTAGATTGCTAAGTATTTCATTTCTTTTAATGCTGTTGTGAAATTTGTGTTTTTTTTCTAATTTCTCTCTCAGTGAGTTTCTTGTGTACAAGAATGCTATTGATTTTTGAGTGTTGACCATATTCAGCTCTATGACTGAATTTGGTTATTGAATCTAGAAATCTTTTGGTGAAATTTTTGGGATGTTGTTTTTCCGTGTTGTACTTTGTTAAATGTTTTTACTACATGTATTAAAATTACCATGCAAGTCCCCCCGCCCCCTTGGGTCTTTTGATATGGTATATTACATTTATTGATTTCTGTGTGTTAAACCGTCCCTGGGGCCCTGTGATGAATCCTACTTGTTCATCATGTATGAAATTCATGATGATTTGCTGTGTTTTATTTGCCAGTATCTTACTGAAGATTTTTGTATCTTTGTAGATTGATCTGTAGTTTTCTTTTTTGGTTGCACATTTCCCTGGTTTTTGTTTTAGGGTAAAACTTGTGCTCAGGAATAAACTTAGGGAAACTGATTTCCTTTCAATTTCTTTAAAAGAGTTTTAGGTATAGCAACACCACGCCTTCTCTAAATGTCTCGTAGAATTCAGTAGTGAATCAATCAGGATCAGGATTTCCTTTGTGGTAAGTTTTTGTTATATTTTCATTACATTTACTGATATTGGTTATTTAGAGTTTTTACATCTTCTTGATTCAGCTCTGGTAATACATATGTATCTACGAATCTGTTAATTTCTTCTGTGTTTTCCATCTTATTAAAATAAGAATTCTTGAAATAGGTACTGATGATCTAGGTTTCTGTAGGTTCTGTTGTGATTTCATTTTGTTCATTCCTAATTGCATGGATGTGAGTCTGTTCTTTTTTTTTTTCTTCTAATGAGGTTGGATGAGTATTTATCAAATTTATTTAATTTTTAAAGAACTTAGTATTCAGTTCATTGATTCTTTGTCTTGTTTTCTTTATCTCAATTGAATTTATTTCTATTCTGGTCTTCATAACTTACTTCCTGGTACAAACATTGAGTTTAATTTTTTTTCTAGACATGTGAGGTTCAGCATTAAGTTGTTCACTTGAGATTACTGTGCTTTACTGATGTGAAGATATTTTGCCATGAATTTCCCTCAGAGGATTATTTACATTGCATCTTATAGGTTCTGATATGTATATCAGCATTATAATTTAATTATAGATACTGTTTTATTTCTCCTTTAATTTCATCTGTGACTCATTGGTTATTCAGGGGATTATTTAATTTTCATGTACTTATGGAGTTTTTGTGGCTTCTTTTGCACTGATTCCCATTGTCATTGCACTATTGTCAGATAACACGCATGAGAAAATTTCATTTCCTTTTCATTTATTGACCAAGCTTTATGAGCTAACACGTGTTCTCTTTTGATGAATATTCCTTGTGCAACTGGTAGGAATGTGTACTTTGAAATTCTGGTGTGAAATGCTGTGTACAGTTGTTCTTTTCATCTTCTGCAGTTGTTAAATTAATTTTTCATGTTCCTTTGCTATGTTAAAGAAAGCTGGACTATTTTTGTGATTGCTAATAACAATCTTGTCTTCTATATCTGATATTGTGTACTCTGCTTGGTTCATTTGGCTGCATATATTGCATATCTATTTGAATCTGTTTCATGAATTCCATTTCTTTCCTAGGTTGGGCGTTCATAATCTCCGTCATTTGCATAAGAAACTGCTTTTTTTTTCCGGAATCTACTCTAGATTCCCTAAGCAAGTCCTGCAATTTGATTGTCATCTTTTTAGATACCTAAGAGATTATTTCCAATTTGATTTCTTTATAATTTCATTCACCTATTTTCTTACTGCTGTTTCTGCCATTTTAGAAAAGTCATGTGAGTGGCTTCTGATTCTATCTATCTCATTGTCCTCTGGGCTTATCCTGGGTAGGAGGGAGGTATGGAGTTTCATTTTGTTCCGTGTCTTGTCATTTTTTACATTTTAAATTCCTAATCATTTTTTTTTTTGGTGTTGGTGCTTGCAAATTGCTTATGGTTTATAGCTTTATCCCTAAAATTGAGATATCCCTAGGAAAAGTCTATTCCTCAGAGGTTTTTCTTGGTTTATATGTCCTTGGTCTTTGTGTATGTTGCAAGATTCTACTTTCCCATTTTATTAGGGATGAGATGTTATTTATTTGGCTCAACACCCAGTCTATGGTGATGATTATGACCTAAGACTTAATGTTTTCATACAGGAAAAAAAAAACTTATTACAGCAGATATGACATCCTGACTAATGCAGTACAGTTGTCAATAACAATAGCATCAAACACAGTCTAGAAACTGATAAACTGTGGTAAATATTTGGTACCTTTAACCATAGGAGCAAGATCTACAGTTATATAATCAAATGCAACATAAATCAGGAATTTCTATGCTGTGAGTTTCCCCTTAGTAGGTTATTTTTACCTTGAGAGAGAATGTAAAAAGGATAGAGGAAAATAGAGAGATAATTAAAGAGAAATATAGTATCATTAAGCCTGAAGAACAAAGGGTGATCACCCAACCTTTGGGAAACTGGAGAAGAGGAGAGGATATAAAAAATGAAGGGAAAAGCAAAATAATAATAATAATAATAATTGAAACAAACTAGAAAGACTAAAGACAATGTTCATATGCTTAAAAACATTTTAAAAAATCAAGAAATAAAGTTAAGGAGAGAAAAGAGGTGAACCAAACAAAGCAAACAATAAAATAAAAACCTAAACCGAAAAGAAAAAGACAGAAAAAGGAATACAAAATCAGCAAAAAAATCAAATGACAAGAACAACAAAAACAATAAAATTGATCAGTTGTGTGTTATTGTCCAAGTCAGAGCCCAAATGTGTTCTGATTAACCCTGTCAAGTCTGCAGTAGGATTAATGGTGGGTACAAGGCTAATTTTGCCTTCAGTTATTGGGTTTGGAGCCAGAGTTCTAAGCCAGTACATTTCTGTATTTCCCTGGTTGGTCACCCATGTTTCTTTACCCTGTGTGTCTCTGAATCACTTTTCCAGTTTCTGTGGTATCTTTTGACAGAAATACCCGAAGATTGCTCCTACTTGGCTCCTCTTTGCACTTGTAAGGCCGCCTCTGTTCCACTCAACAGTTTCAGTGAAGGAGAGAATTACGCCTATGATTCAAATTGTCCATACAAGAATGTAGAGAAAGAACTTGTAAAAGGAACAGAAAAACTAACGTAATAACTACAAAGATACTGAGCTGCTTGTGGCACTGACCTCAGGTAGATTTAGAAGGTGAGTTAATACTATGCCAAATTCTCACCTCACCTTGTTCTGCTGCGTCTGGGAGCCTCCAGTGAGTTTTGGCCTGGAGTTCTCAGCCAGCCATGAACTTACACAGCACTGGTTTCTGTCTTTTTCATCTTACCTCTGAAACCTCCTGTTTCCTTCTCTAGCTTGTCTAGACCTTCAAGATTCTAGTGACATCTGGATTAGGAAGTTTTATCACTTAATGCATGCTGTTTTTCTCCATCCCTGTTGCCACAGGTCACAATTATACTGGACCTCTGAATTTGCCTTTAACACTTGTTTCCCCTGCTGATGCCCATGGCAGAGAGACATGGATCACCTACCACTACCTGCACTATGAACAATGGCTCTGGTGTGAATGCCCACCAGTGACCGTACTCCTGCCTTCTTCCCCTGAAAGCTTTGTGCATTTCGAACAGTCATAGGTTTCCAGATGTAGGCCTGAACCTGGCCCTGTATCAGGAAATTGGTTTGTTGTTATCATAGATTTTGGAATTTGTTCCAGTGAGGAAATGTAGTTGCACCACATGATAAATAGTTGTGTTTACAGACGGGAAAATCAGCTGGGAGCTGCACGTAGGTTGATGAGTGGCTTTGCTTCTTATTCTGGCTTTCCGTTTTCTGTATTTTGCCTGTTCACTATCTATTCAAGGATAGATTCCACTAATTGTTGACTATCATCTCATGTAGCTGCACTCTAACTGACCTTAATAGTTATCTCAGAGGTCCTGGTGTGTGCTACTTCCTGTATACCATAATGATTCTAAATTGATAAATTTATCATTAGTCCCACAGAGCCCATTACACTTTGAAGACAGGATTCTAACAGGAGTGAAGTTTATAGCTAAGAAGTGCTGGTTAGAGAATGGGATAGTTGCAATGAACTCAGTGGAGAGGTGGGTAAAGATTGGTACAGCACATGTATCCAGTTTAGCCAGTAAGTGGATAAGATACAGCAGAAGACAAGATCTGTGAAACAGGAAATGTCAAAATAGACTCTTTCCAAGTTACCAAGACAGGAAATTTGATATATGATTTCTGGCTTTAAACGGTTTGGTTTTTTTTCTAAGGTTTCACTTTGTTTAAAAGCATCCTGCTGATAGAGTGACACTTAAAGCAGACTGTAAATCAGGTGATACATGACTTAATGATGGGGCATAGCTACTGTAACTCCTGTATGGAATATTTCCTGTATAATTGAGTTAAAATATTACTTAACTCAGGATATGCCAGATAAGTGAATCAGATAACAACATTTTCATCACTTATGAACGATTATTTTAATATCTGTGTGATTTCTCTGAATCAGTTTAGATCATATAGCAAAAATAATGATAAAAAGATTTCTACACAATAAGTAAATTAGTGACGTATTAAATTTTCAAATGAAAGCCTTTCTAATAAGCTTCAGTTTGAACAGGATGAGACATAATAATTTCAGAAAATTCCAATATTCCTTTAATAAGTTAACATCAAGTGAATTAATACATTGGGCTTTTGAATTTCTCCCATATGTAATGGGCAATAGTAGCTATCAATAGCAAAAAATAAAAAGTTATAATTACAAGAGAAATGTTAGGTATAAAATACAGAAGCAAAAATGTAATAGTCAGTGCAGAGGGACATTCCTAGTTGCCAACTTATAAATGGTGTTCTGCTACTCTGGGTATAAGGCATATCTGTATGATTTTTTTATGCCACTTAGGATGATCATGTGCTGAAGTTCTATAGTTTGTAAATAGATTATATTGTCTCTAGCATGGGAGTAATTATTCTGTTGCTTTTATAAAGATAAAAATAATTTAAGATACAAAAACGTTAGTACTAGATTTAAAATGCTTTAACATCCAAGACTGATTATCTCAAAGATTTCTAACTCCATGTATCTATTGGAGCAGTCTAATTTAAATAAACAATTTACATTTTCACATGCCAAATTTAAGCCTATATTACATTATTATATAGATTTTGATATGCAAGAAATTTCTTTCTACAATATTTGCCAAAAATTCCAAAATTTAAGCCTATAATCAACATAAGAAAACACATAGTCAACTTTTATGCTTCCTATTAATTGAAAAATTTGTATTGTCCCTAAAAATACATTTTATATTCACAAAAGGAAATAAACCATAGTAATTAAAACTCCTCTCAGAGAGAGACTCCCAAGCCTCCAGCATATTTTATATTAAATCTCAAGATCACAAAGGGGAAGACTGTGATTAATTTAATTATTGTGTACAACAAAGGTATGGATGCTTCCTTTAGGCAAATGATGTTCTAATCAAACTGGACTCATCATACTAAATCTAATACGCAGAAAACCATGGAGCATTCAGCTCAGTTTGAGGAGCACTAAGTAGCTCCCAAAAGTAACCACAGGTATGAGTTAATGAAATCTAAAAAATATATCAAATTCTAAAACTCTTTGTGAAAAAACACAACCTGTCCTAACATACTCAAATTTATTTGAGAATATTTATAATTTTATTAGTGAATATCAAAATGTTGGACTGCTTCAAACAACTATGGAAAATGGAATCCACAAAATTGTTGTATTCTATCATCACCTATCGTACATTTTTTCTTTTTTATTTTTGGAGATATAGTGTATCTTATTATGATGTAATAGCAATATAGTCATACATCACATAATATGATACAACACTAGGACAATCACTTTTACTCTCTTAACCTATGGTAGGTTTATATCATAATATTTGGTTATATCTGTGCTATTAAACATTTTGTAGTTGAGATAATATTGTCATGGTTTATCCGTGATAATAATGAGAATAGTTGGATTCAATGGGAGCTTCAAACCTAGACTTCTGAGAAATCTCCACACTGATTTCCACAGTAGGTGTACCAGTCTACACTCCCACTAACAGTGGAGAGGAGGTAATCCTTTGATTATTAGTTATATTGCCATTTACTCTAGTTAACCCTTAGCCCATAAATAATTGTCTTTTGGCTTTTCTATTTATTACTTTATACATAATTGTTTATTCATAGTGTGTTGTATAGGTTTTGTCCAAAATCTTCCTGAATTGGATTAATTCTTTTCAAATCACTGGTTTTGGCTCTTTTTTGGCTTAAGTTTATTCACCAATAATGTCCTTACTTTTAAATATGATACTATGATGTAGATGTATTTTGAGATTTTAAAAATTGTATATGTTTGCAATACATAGTGATTACATGAGTGGAGAGTTACTGGAGATTTTTGCCCATCTGAAAACGTATTAGACTGTATTTGTTTGACCCTCATCTTTGCTTGACAGTTTGGTCATATTTTGTCAAATACTTTTCTAGCATATAATAATGTTAGAGAAATTGGCTGCCAAAGTAAGTTTTATTCTTTGGAAAGATGTCTCTTTTTAAACCTTATGGTTTTGTGTTATATTTTATTATTTATAATTCATGATATATGTGTGCATGCCTCTGTGTGCACACGTGCCTGTGTGTTCATGTGTCTGATATTCAACCTATTGGATTTGCACTGAGCTACACTCCAGTTTTTCTTTTCCTGCACAAGTTCTCAATAGTCACTAATTTGGCCAAATAGGACTAAATTTGTGAAATTTGTGATTCACATGTTTTACCCCCCTGTAGTTCTGGGATTACAGACATGCACCAACATGCTCAACAATATGCATTTACTATGCAGAACCGGTTCTGGAATTTTTAATGATTTTTTCTGAATGAGTTAGTGTGATATGACCTGGATCTGGGAAGTCAACAGATGAGTAATATAGAAAACTTCAAAGAGAAAGTGATCTTAGCACCCTGAGCTTAAGGATGTGAAGTTTCTTGAAAGATGCTTATTGAGCTCCCTATAGGTCCTCCACCTGGGCAACAAGGCTGGGGTCAATTCATTGCACCTAGGGGGATCAAATGCCATGCTGACTCAGATAACTCTCTATAGCACACACTTAAATTGTGGTTTAGACACACCTTGCAGAGCAATGACTGCTATATTAATGCTAGCCTAGACCAAAAAGATTCCGCCACATAAAAGGGTGGAATTCCAATGTTGGTCGACAAAACTAGCAGTGTTTATAACTCTTAAACGCACCCGTAATTTCAAAACCATAAAATGGAATGTATCAACCCTGCTTCTTGGGGCAGTCATCATCTTGGCTCTGCCTGCTCCCTGCTCCCTAGACTGCACCTCGCTCTTTCCCTGCACCTGCTAACTGATCTTGCTGCTCTCTGCGCTGTGGCTTTTTCTTCATTTGGGATCTCCAGAAATTATTCTCCCTGGGATTCAAATAAGCCAGACATTTTCACTCAAAATGTTGGATTATATAAATTTATCCATTATTTTTCTTGTTATTTTATAAAATGTAAGTTTTAGTTAATGAAAAAAAAAACACTGCAGTTCACATGTAAAAAGAAAAAAACTGTGCATGAGGAGAAACACGGGAGAAAAATATATGCTCCATTTCTGGGAGAAATAAAAAAAAAAAATCCTTAGCCAGGATTATATGCCAAGACCACAAACGATCTCTGATATGAGGAGAGGTATAACATTCTTCTTGTAGAATCCAATCAGAACAATTGGATGGATATCATTATCTCAGAGATTAAGCTAATCATAGAGAAATATCCACATTCCAGGAACAGACACACAAAGCCTGAAGCGAATCAGTCTGAACACGGGCAAAGAAAGTATTACAACAAATCTAACAAGTACAAAGTAAAAAAAAAAAAAAAAAAAAAAAAAAAAAAGTAACAGTGGCCACTTGGGAGGGGCAAGATTGTAGAGAGAGGGCCCTCATTGCTTTAGGGACTGAGAAAGCTTATAGTTATGGGTGTAATTTAATACTGAAAACAAAAGATAAAAAGAACAAAACTTTCCTACTCCCCAAATAACATCCTAAACATAAGGCAACATTATTTTAGCACTAAAGGAATTTGGAAAAATAAGTCACGCCAAAATAAGCTCAGTTATTGAGATTAACTCACAACACAATACTAATTGCTTGAGAGAACAGGAAATGTGAAAATATTCAGATGTAAATAGTCTCCCCACAGTCCATTGTTCTCTACTTTATGACTTAATAAAAAACTGGTGAGATGTGGAAAAATGCTATTAAAACAGTCACCCATTGTTAAAGACACAATACATAGATATCAACTTAAAATAGATTATACTTTGTAAGGTTATAAATATAACAATGCTGCATTAATATAGGAAAATCACTTTGATCAATCAAATGTCATGAACAATAAAGTTAATAAGTTAGTATCTCTCAAAATTAAAAAATTTTCACTGATAAAAGAGAACAAACGAGCCTATAATCCCAGCACTTGGGAGACTGAGGCAAGAGAATTGCTGTGAATTTCAGCCTTACATAGTTAATTCAAGTCCGGCGTGAACTATGTAGCGAGACTGCCTCAAAAAACAAGCAAACAAACAAGCAAACTCCAAACAGAGAAAGAGAATAAAGGAATGACAAAAGTTTTTCAATATCTCAATATCTATTACAAAAGACAGGAAAATGTGCTGCAGCTAGCAATCCAGCTGAGGGATGAACAGGAATCCTAGGACGATCATGAATGTTGATGTAAGGACTGCCTGTGACTGAGACTTTGCACAATAATGAAAATCCCTCCCATAAGCCACCACCAGTCTAACCTCATTCAATCTCATGCAAGTTATGAAATACAAATTCTCTCGTGCACAGTACGAAAGACCAAAAGCTAAGAATGGCACAGCATTGCAAATGGACCCCCAGACAGATCAGCCTGGGCCTTACACACAAAGAATCCTTGGAGACACCTGAAGCTTAGCTGAAGCAACAGTGAACTCCAAACACACAGAGTTCCTACATAAATTTATGATATCACTGCACCAAAGACCTAACAGACAAAAAGGCAAATCACAAACATTTGCATACCATAGTTTCCACTACACATCTATAATGTTTCTTTTAAAAAGTGTGTAAAGCAACAAAAAGGCAAAAATTAAACGTGACCCAAGAGACCCAGCCATCTTTAGAGTTAGACACAGTCACGACACAGATGCTGAGATCCCTTTCAGGGAATTTAAAATAAATATGATTAATATGCTAACACCTACAATAAAAGGATGGAAAACAGATTGTAAACTTGGTAGAGAAGGACTATGAAAAGGATTCAAGTGAAAATGCTAATTTTTTTTTAAATGACCAGAATGAAGAATAACTGGAATAGGTTCATCAGTAGAGTTCATGGTACCCTGAAAAACAAACAAACAAACAAACAAACAGCCAGCTTGAAAACAGGCCTATAGAAATTACTCAAAATAAGAAACAAAGATAACAAGTGGTAAATAAAAAAAAATCCCACCCACAGTGAAAAGCACGTTGGATTTGGGGGACACACTCATGCCCTACCACACGTGCAAGTGGAATCTCAAAAGGAAAAGGAAGGGAATGTGGCTAAATGATTATCTGAAGAAAAACTTCAAATAACTGTCTGAAGAAATAATGGCAGATAATTTTTATTTTTTAAAAGATAATTTTCATAAAGTAGTGTGTGCATGAGGTAGAACAGGAGAAGAGTTGCAGACAAGTGAAGGGAGAGAAACACTGGCATTATTTGCATTTTTTGAAAGAGCAATCATAGCAGTTATATGCAGAAACCAGTGGGTGAAGTGGAGAAGACCCAGATAAGGAAAGTACATTAAAATACAGGGATCCTGATTTTGAATTATCAACTAAATTCACTAACAGGTAATATAGGTTATATATATATATATATATATATATATATATATATATATATGATTTTGAAAGACAATAAAACTAGTAAGAAACTTTGTAGTTAAAAGTAATAGTATATCTTGATTAGTTTAAAGTGATCAATAGACAAATCAATAAAAATAAATAATTGTTCACCAAATGTAGTGGTGCATGTTTGTAAGTCTAGCACTTTGGCAACACTCAGGCAGGAAGATAATGAATTCAAACCCATCCTGAGCAATTTAGAAACTAAAACACAGCTTGTCTCTACAAAAATTTTAAAAAAAGATCTTGGGATATAAATCAGTGCTAAGGTCCTGGACTCAATTCATAGCACTACTAAAATGAAATAAAATACTAGGAAATATATAGAAATCAGTGCCAAGGTTATGGGTTCAATTTTCAGTATCTTATTAAAAAAATAAGATCTAAAATATAAAAAGTTAGCAAATAAAAGACAAAGCATGAAAGAACACACAGCTGTGTGGGAGGTAGTAAGAAAATTAGTCTGATTAAAAATGTAGAGATTAATATAACATTTCATTATTTCCATGAAGAAAATTATAGTCTTGTCAAAAATAGCATCTTGAGATAAAGTAAGGAAAAAATGTAGAAAAGGGTAATTATTTGATTTAAGAATGAGGAAACTTTTATGAGTTTAAGGAAAAGAGGCAATCAAAGAATACATGAATAAAAATAATATCTAACTACCTTAAATATCTAACTTAATGTCTAACTACCTTAAATAAAATTAACAAATATAAAAAAACATAAAAGTTAAACAGTTTTACTTTCAAAATAAACTTTTGAAATTTTTACAAAATTCAAGTACAAATCATACATATTTTTCAAAAGTAAACCATAAATACGATTAAACCATTAATATGATTAATAATCATAAAGAAAAGTACAATGATTCATTTTGTGACTTTCATATTGACAACTATGGAAAGCAGAAGCAAAATAGCATTCAGTGACATTTGAATTAGTTAAAATGGAGAAAAATAAAGAACTAACAAGTATATTGAAAATGTACATTAATTCTATTTTCTATAAAACTTATTTTTGTTTTATTTTCTTCCTATTGATATGCTAAAATGAACAGTTCACACTCCAAACCTTAAAATCATGTGAAGAAAAAACAGATTTTTATAAGATAATTATAGCACTTTTTTATTGCAAAGCATAGCTACCCTAAATATTCAGCTTTTAGGTAATAAACTTGTCATTTGGCTTTTTCTATACCTTAGGATTTTTCAATCCTAAGGACCATTTTTCTAAAAGTTAGATTTCCTTTCTATTACTATGTTTGGCTTAGGTCACTGAATGATTCACTTTGTTACTTTTTTCCTGCCTCGCTAAGACTTCTCTGAGTCCACTCTGTACCATAATCCCTTTCACAATTATTCATCCTTATCTAGTTCTCCAATCCCATCTTTTTTTTTTTCTTTATAGAGATAATGGTATTAAACACTGCATGTGAAGTTATCTTACATACTTATGTAACTATTATTTATTTTCTGTAATCAAAGGTGAATTACTTAAAAACAGAACCTCTTTTTTGTTCAAAATTGTAATCTCATTCCAGCAATTACTCTCAATATGTGCTGTTTGACCATAAATATTTGCTGAACATATAAATATCTACGTGTGGTATAAGACCATGTGTGTGTATGAATATAGTTCATTTTATTAAAGGATATTTGATTGTTTAAGAAAAATCAGTGACTGTTATATATTTTTCAAGTTTTATGAGACCGTGTGTAAGTTGGAAGTCAATCAAGCAATGGATAAGTTATTGGGAGAAATCTTGAAAGTAGTTGATATAAAAATTGCATTTGCCAAGATTAAAAAATCAGAAAACAAAAACAAAAACAAAAAAACATGAGGAACAACAGCCCCTAGTTTACTACAAGAAAAAAATGCATTGCAAAAAACAAAAAGGGCTGAATAAGTTCCCTATGTCATTCCTTCTGTAGCTTTAACCAATACAGCATGAAGAGAGGTCTCCTGCCTATAGGTAGAAGAGAAAATCAAATGTAGGTTTTAGACTTGAAGCACAGTGTCAGGCTTCCTACTTTATATCCAATGCTGGCTATAGACCCAAAGTCTGTCCCCAGGTCAGTGCCCAGAGACTGAGCCTCTGGATTCACAGTGGCCAAAAGCGTTCCTCCCCTGCCACACCTCCACAAACCTCAAACAGCTTAGCAGGGAGCAGAACTTCAACCTCAGGGAATAAAGCAGGAAAGTAAGTGAAGGACTTTGCTTTGGAACTCAGTGTCAATCAGTCATGGTGAAATAGAGCACCCGGAAGAACTAAAAAGGGCCCTAACTGCAGACCAGTACTCACAGATGGAGCCTTTGTTTCTGCAGCATCAAGTCAAGACTTGCAGCTTGACACACTAGAAATAGGTTTCAACTTGCATGAATACTAGCCATTGAATGAATTTAATTCAGAAACCTAAGATTGCATAGATGCTTTTGGCTGTGAAATTTAGCTGCAGTCCAACTTAGAATCAGGCTGAGTGGTCAGGGGTCTCCACTATCTGTTGTACATTCTTTAAAAGCAGTGTTGTATAAAACTCCATCCATTAGGCAGAGAATATACTGAGCATAGGACTTTGCCTGTAACATCAAGCCAGTAAAACCTAACACAGGAAAGATCCACATGTGTTCTACTCATAATCGAGGACCCATAAATTGTGCCTCTGGATCCAAGTATGTGAAGAGAGACCTAAGTGCCTTTCCATTTATCATTTTAGGATGCTTGACTGTGGCTAGTTGCAGAGATCTCAGGATACATATTATTCACAGCAGCAAGTAGTGCATAGCAACTGGTGCATGTTCCTGCCCCCATGCTGTGCTGGCCTCAAAAGATGATGGGCTTGAGGTGTGACCTCATGTAGTAGCATTGATGGTCACAGTACTATACCCCTGCCTATAGTCCCTGCCAAGCTCCAGGAAATAAAACAGAAAGTCATTGTATATTTAGAATAAGAAAAGGAAGGTGAGCACCAATTCTTTGCACTCCGGGGTAGTCCCTTCAAAGTAAGGGAATCTCAATGCTTGCTCAAAGCCAGTGAGTGTCAGAGCCTTCTCAGCTCCTGGTATAAGGTTAAAAGAATGGACTACCCTTTTCATATATTTACCTAGTTCATGCTAAACAACTCATCAAGTGAAGATGTGGAAAAATGTTGAATTTGAGGTGTCTTCTAGTGCTGAACTAACGATAACACACCAACAATGATCTCATCACAAAGCTGGACATAGAGCATCAATTTCTGCAGAAACAGCAGAAATGTCTATAAACTTAGAGAAGGATGTTTAAAATGTTTGGAAGGACAAGCCAAGCAAAACAACAAAAGCTGAGATCATGGAAACTGGAAAAAATACCAAGTACTTTAATGTACATATTAAACTGTGTAACATATAACAACAAACATCATGAATTGGGGGAAATCATGAGGTCATCTAATGAACAAAATAAAATTTAAAATTTAGTTTTAATTTGTGCAACAGCAGACTTCTCAACAGAAAACTTGTAGATCAAAACAACTGAAATGACTACTGGTCAAGAATACTGTACACAATAAACTTATCCTTTAAGAGGAAGGAGAGGTAATGACAATCCTAAGTAAACAAAACTGGAACGAATTTTAACATCAGAGCAACCCTGTAATAAATTTAATGGTGAATTTTTCAGTATATGTACTGAAAGAGATTTTTTTTTTCAAACTGAAAAAGATGAAAAAGAGTAAGAGGAAAGTAATGGAAAATATAAAACGCACTAAGACTGTGAAGAGACATTCAAAATGATGTTACATTTTAAACGTGATAACTAATCCATGTCTTCAGAAATAAGAATAAAAGTCAAAACAATTAAAATTAACTTTGCAAACATGATGAGTTAAGAATATACAAAGGTGTAAAATAAGATATTAACATTGAAAATAAAAAAATAGAATGAAAGTGTGTACCTTTATTAGTTTTTTTTGCTATCTTTTTTCTTTCTTTTTCTATTTTTCTCCTCAATATTGCTATAATCACTTTTAAAATTTTGTCATAACAAAAATATTTTTATAGACTTCAGGTAAACCACATATTAAAACCTGTAATCCACACAACAAAAATATAATAAAAGAAACAAGACAAAATACTAGAACAAATTTCTTAATGACAGAGAAAAATAAGACAAGAAAATATAATAAATACAATGAAACTAGAGAGCAGAAATGAAATGACTTAAGCTTCTCTTATCTATTGATGTCTCTGATTTATATCTACAGTAAACTCCTAAAATATTAACAATGTCCAAATGGGAAAAAGCAAAGCCCAAATGTATAACTCTCACAAAAAATACTCTGTACCTCAAAGATACATGTAGTTTTAAAATAAAGGATGGAATAAGCTGTTTTATGCAGATGAAATTGAAAAGATAGGAGTAACAAAATAGATATGAAAAAAGAAATCAAAATTGTAAAAGTAAATGAGGAGGTCTTTATATAACCTTAAAGGTATCAATGTAGCAAAAGGAAATAATAGCTGTAAATACGATTGTACATAGTACAAAATGATATATACATAGAGACAGAAAGGGAGAGAGAGAAAAGATAGAGAGAAAGAGAGAGACACATACACACACACAGAGAGACAGAGATTCTAATAAAATATCAATATTATTTCCAATAAAATATCATTATTTCACTTTTTTCAATGGAGATGCCATCTAGGCAGAAAATTCTAAAAGAAAAAGCAGAGTTAAAATGGACTTTAGATCAAATGGCCTTAATTGTAACATATAGGATATTGACTCCAACAGTTGCTAAACAGACATCATTCTCAAAAGTATAGGAAAGTTTTTCTCCAGAATAGAACACATGATAAGATAAAGGCCAATTTTTTTTAAAAAAATAAAATTATGTGCAGTATGTGCACAACAAAAACATCAGTAACAAACAAATCTCTGGAAAGTTTACAAACACATGGAAAATGAAAAAAAACTTACTTGTACATAAACAAAGGATTAACAAATCGAGAAGAAAAATTTTAAAAAGTTTTTAAACAAAGAAAACTGAAAAAAAGCAACATTTAAAATCTGTGAGATTAGTAAAAGGACACAAAGAAGGAAGTTTATAGTAATTTAAACGTACATCAAAACAGTAAAAAGGTGTCAACTGAGTAACTGTCATTGTGCCTCAAGGAACTAGAAAAACAAGAATAAACCAAGATGAAAATTAACATAAGAGGAAAGATTATACATGTATTTTATATATACATATATATTATATATATAATATATATGTATATATATATAAAGAAATAAATGATATAAAGACTCGAGGGCAATAAATGAATTCAGAAAAGCAGTGGGATACAAAAATTGATAATATGGTACAAGTCTATAGTTATTTACATAAAAAATAAATGAAGAAAATCATCCCATGTAAAATAATTAAAAGACAATACTTAGGAATAGATTTAACCAAATAAGCACTATAAAATATTTATAAATTAAAATGCGGACCAAAAAAACCAAAAACCATGGATATCCTGTGTTCAAAAATTGGAAGAACATTTTCATGTGTTCATATTCCACAAATGATCTACAGATTCAGTGCAATCCCTCTTAAAACATCAATGACATTATCTACAGGAATAAAAAGAATCACTCTAAAACTCATTTGGAACCACAAAATAACTTCCATCACTAGGAAATGTGCCAAAAAGAACAAAAGAAGAGGCAGAGCAACAGTTTCTAAAGTAATCACAATATCAGGGTTTAGGTATATAAAACAGAGACATTGGCCAATGGAACACAATAAAGAGACCTGAAGAAAATTTATGTCTATCTTTTAACCTAATGTTTGACAAGAGCGCCAAAAACACACACTGGGGTAAGGACAGGTTTTAATAAATGTTATAGGAATAATGTACAGAATAAAACTAGACCCCAAACACAGTAACAAAATTCAACTCCAAATGAAGACCCTAAATGTTAGATCATAATACATAGATCTTAACATAAGAAACTGCTAGAAGAAAACATGGAGGAAATGCTGTAGGACATTTGATTGAGCAAGCTCTTTATTTTACTAAATAAGATCCCAAAAGCATGGAAATAAAAGCAAAATTAGTCAAATGGTAATATATCAATCTAAAAAACTTCTGTACAGTGACAAAGATAATAAAAAGACAATCTATAGAAAGGGAGAAAATAATTATAAAATATATATCTGAAAAATATTTTAATATCTGTAATATAAAATATAAAGAACTCAACTCAATATAAATAAAGATTATTTAGACACTAGACCTAATAGACTTTCCTGAAAAAAGACAAATGAACATATAATTTAAAAAATGCTCAACATTATTAAGCATCAGGTAAATGAAAGTCAAAACCACGATGTAGTAATATTTCACTTCAGTAACAGTATGTTAGTGAAGACATGAACCTTGATGAGGCTTTGGGCTAAATCAAACCTTATGCATGTTGATAGGAGCTTCAGAGTTACGGAAAGTCTAACACACAGTTGCGAGGAATGGAAATTAATATAATCATTATGGGAAAAAGAGCCATCAAATTTTCTAGCAGTCTCATTCTTAGATAGTATTGTAATGAAACAAAATCAAAATGTTGACGATCCATTTGAAAATGGAAGGGATCAAGAGCTGGAGGGAAGAGTGAGAGAGAGGAGAGAAAATGAACACAAAAAAGAGTAAAAATACGTTATTTACATGCACCAACTCCCCAGGATGAATGGAACCTTATTTATCATAAACATGTACTAATAAAAATTAAAATAAAGATAAAAATAATAGACTCATTTTATCGTAGCACTATCCACAAGAGCTAAGAAACTGAAGCAATGTACATGTCCAACAAATGATAGCAAAATGAATGAACAAAAGGTGGTATATATGTATAATACAATAATATGCTGATATGAATTCCTATAATTTGTGTCAATTTAGATGGAAGTGAATGCAGTTATATTAAATGAAATAAGCTAGATACAAAAAGACTCCTAGGTGGGATTTAAATAGTTTACCTCATAGAAATTCAGAGTAAAAGAATGGTTTCTAAATTGTGGAGAGAGTAGATCAGGAGAAACTTGGAGATGGTTTGATCTATGTGAATTATGTACATTTAATTAGGAGAAATAAGTTCTGGTGCCATGTGCTGACTATAGGTAATAATTTACTATGCATTTAAAAAAGAAGAAATCACTTAGAATATGTTTACTATGGAGAAATGAAAGATGTTTGAAGAGCTAGATAGTTTAGTACAATTGAAAAGTTATAGTAGGTATGCATACATTGAAATATCATATGGTACAGTTAATATTTATCACTTTGTGTCAATTATAAATGGTGTAAGAAGGAACAATTTTCCAATGTTCCCATGTACAGTAAAATTTTAGGAAAATACTAATTACTGTATGTGCAATCTAGATATGTGAAACTATCATGTAAAATGCTAAGGGGTACAAAAAAACAGCTATACTACAGGAAGAAGAAAATATGACTTCAACTTAAGAAGTGTACATGGTCAAGCCTTTATTATTATTATTATTATTATTATTGTTTCTTTCATTTAAGTAAAGGAAGGTGGTATTTTGGAAAACTCATTGTTCTCATACAAAATATGAAATTTATTTGAATGTTTAAATTTTAAATATTTGTTACAACAGGGCATATTACTATTAATCTCCTCAGCATGTGTTATAGCAAACACACTTTTCCATTATTCTTAGCACTTTCTGAATCGTGTTGTACATCTCTTGAATATCATCATGAAGTACAAACATAATGTCAATGAATGCTAGTACTGAGTACCATCCAATGGAAAAGTAAGTAAATTCAGAACTAGTGTCTTCGTGCCCACTATATTCACTGGATGTGATATGCTGAGATCTGACAAGCATTCAGGATGGGTTCATTGGGTGTCAGGCCAACCAAGACAGAGGAATTAAAGACACGAAAGTATTTGTTCATAACTGCCTCAGAAAGTGGCAAGAAAGATGGGATAAAAACATTTCATGCAAAGGAGAGTATGTTAAGATGATTAATGGTAATGTGTCATATACTGTAATATTTTTAAAATGTAAACATTTATCACATTTTTTTACCATGTCTAATACCAACTTAGCCACTGTCACTGATTCTGAATCTGGTCAATTCTAAGTATATTGAGAGAACTTTTTCTTTCTTTAAATCAAAGAAAACTGAAATTTCTCAAGGAATATTAACTACTAATGAAACAGTTTATATTCACAAAAACAACTGAAAAAGAATTACAAAAGTACTCTAACCGATATATAAGAAATAGAATGAGGTATCTTATTTTGAGCAGTGTGCAATTCAAATGTTTGTGTAAGATTTATGTTTTACAAGTTGGCAGTTTGTATTTTATGAAGCAGCGCCTTGAGCCTGTCCTTGAGAAGAAAACTATAATCACTAAATTCAGTATTTTTAATACATGTCTTTTAAATATATATACAAACATATATAAAAATACAGCTGAAAATATATACATAAACAATTTTTTACCCCTGTATTGCAGCTTTTTTCATTATCAGTCGAAGACATACATGGATTTAATTAAACTTTGAATAATTGATCAAATCCCCTGAATATGGTCACAGAACATTAGAACATAGAGCTGAGTATATATTAGCCAGAATATCAAAGTAGTGTTTCTATTTGTTAACTTCTTTAATAACCAAAGAAGTCTCATTTACTTTTGAAAAAAATATATTTTCCCACACAGTCCTAAAGGTGACGTAGGGCTGATTTAATGTTGGATAGAGATAATCATTAGGTCAGCAGTATTCCCACAGTATTCAGATTCAGTTTGTGGTACTTCATACCCACTATGTGAATTGAAAGTTCTTGCTTCTTGTCAATATCATGAAATTATTAGCTTATGCAATTTGTAGTCATTAAGAAGAATCTGTGCTGTTCATAACAATTCATGAATGTTCTGAAAAGTCATTCTTTTTTGTTCTTCATTTCAGTGTGGTTTATATTCATCTCAAGGAAAAGAACATAATGCCAAATAAATTGTTTAAAAAGATAAAGCTTCCTATCTACTAATTACATAGGCAGATTAAAAAAGAAGATAGACAAGATCAGGTTAACATTGCAATAATCATACAAAATGGTCACAACCAGGCATGAAGGGCACAATAAACAGTAAAAGAAGACCAGTTATTTAATGAATTCACTGATAAGATATAAATTTTTACTCTCTTATTTCTTTTATAAATCCTGCACTACTTAACAGTATACTAAACTTCAAATGAGAAATAGCCAGTGCTTCATTTGGTAGTGCAGGCTATCACATTTGTAGGCCTGCATGGGTCTGGACCTCTGCAAGTGCATTCCTGTTCCGCTCGACAGAAACACACCTGACTGAGAGTCTTTGTAATATCACCATGTAGATGTCAGTATGATTTTGTTACTGCAGCACATCTTGACCTTTTATGAAACACATGAACATTTCAAGGACACAATGTGTCACCTACTTGTAAATGGGGGTGGAAAGAGAGGTTACTTGTGCAGCACTCCTCTTTATGAGGCAATCAAAATTTGATAATACCAAAAACGCTTCTTTTATACTTCCCTGTTCATATTACTTGAAAAAGCTTTTCTAGCTTCCTTTTACAAAGAACTTTCTCCTCTCTCTCTAAAATGTATCTTCACTTTGAAAACCCACTTATTTTTGAAACTGTTTTAATAATGCTATCTGTCTTACTTTTCCATTGAAAAATTAAATCTATATTCAATTATACAAGGTATTTTTCATTGTTTAATAATGTCATTACCTATTTCTCATTATTTATTGACTTTAAATGAATATAGATTTTCTTATCTTAGGTCTATAGCAATCTCATCATCCTCAAGTGAATTTCAGAGAGAATAGTGGTTATTCTTTTTCCTTCATTCATAAACTGATACTTTTAGAAATCACATCTTATTAGGAATAAAATTCATTTTAACTTTCATCATTCAAAGTTTTCATCTGCTCCTTTTTCATCTGCTACTTCTTATGTCCTGGATGATATTTCTAAAATTTTAGAACTGAGAATTTTTCTTTTTCTACTATTCTTATAGCGTAAAATTATAATTATGCAGGAGCCTAAACTATTATGCTTTTGAGAATCATGTTATCTGAACAATATTTTTAAGTTTTAATCTTTATTAGTGCATGTTTACAGTAATAATGATCACATTAGTCATTGGTAGTTGGTACTTGCACATGACACATTCTAATTATTTTATTTCCCTCATATCTCTGTTCCCGTGCCTCCATTTCTGTGTGCCTTGCACACATCCAAAAAGTATAAAATATTATCTCTGTTTATGGACATTACAACAGACCGAATATATAATTATATGATTCCTTTAACTCTCTACATCCAAATACTTTTACTAGAAAAATCGTGTCTGTGTGTGTGTGTTTGTGTGTGTGTAAACAGGAGGGATAGAATGGAAAGGGAACCGAAACTGAATAGATAAAACATGTCTTGCTTTTCTCTGCTTTGTGCACTAAAATTGAGCACAATAATAAATTTAGCACAATTTATTCTTTAAAATTGATAATGAGATATTTATTTTTAAAATAAACACCAGAATAGAATTTTGTTAATTCAAAGCAACATTGTTATCACTATCTTACAATTTAATCTTCTTTTTAAGTGCTATTTTACTCTCTTCTTTCCTGTTTGACAAGTAAGTCAAGGTGGCTTGCTCAGTCAGTGTTTTAAAATTGCTTTTATCAATCTCCTTGAATCCATACTTACCTTTTCATAAAATAACTGCTGTGGTAATTTTCCCAAAACGTAAATTTCTCAAAATATTCTAGAAGATTCACATCATTCTTGAAGTGAAAGCTAATATCATTAGAATGATTGTAGAAGGTCCTGCATGGTCTAATCTCTGCCAGGTGAGTTGTTCCAGACGTCTTGGTTTTTGCCAAGCATACCCACCTAACGCATATGCATTGCAACTTTACATTTCTTCATGGTTTCTTTTACATGAAATTGTGCCCAGGTGGCTCCTGTCCTAATGTAGCTTATTTCTCCACATTATTTAAAGCATAACTTGCCTGAGAACAAGTAATATCCACCTCAGAGAGAAATGTTCTTTAACATTTGCCTTAGTCCAGGGGTGGCACATTTATGGCACACGTTCCACACCCAGGTCTTTATTGGCACTGAAAACTCTAGAAGGTTCACCATTACTGTGGGATTCTGTAACAGAACACCAGACTGGGGAATTTAATAAAAATGACCTTTACTCCAGGAGTTGGGGTTGCTGAGGAGGGAGGCCTGATTAACTTAGTGACTTAATGACCCTGTGTAAAAATAAAACTTTAATAAAATGACTGAATACGTTGCTCAGTGCAAAGACCTTGTGTTCCAAATGCAGTACATTCTAGAATCTGGATTCAAGGTGATGGAGATGGAGTACCTGGTATGGCCTATTTTCAGCTTTTATATGGCCACCTTGCCACACCGTACTCACATGACCTTTCCCCCAGTGTTTACAGTGAATCAGCTCTCAGCACTCTGTCTTATGAGGACACACATTTTATCAGATCCTGGTCCACTCCTCACGATGTTATTTAATTCTAAGAATTTACTGAGGACTTCAAGTACAGTACAGCCACAGTGAGAGTTGGGATTTTTAATTTTGTAAAACAGAAAATATCACTAAAATAGTAAAGTCTCTCATTTAAACCCTTATGCATCTTATTCTTTGCTACTACTGATTTCAAAGCTAGTTACAATGGTATTATATATGTGTTAATTGTTTACAAACTCAAAAAAGTCTAAGCCTATAATTCAAAAAATTAATAACCTGATCTATCACATGGTAAGCATTTATTAATGCAAAGTAAATGAATTTTTCAAGGAGAAATAAATTTCTTACTGAATAAATATGAAAATAAAAAACAAAATAGAGGAAACAGAATTAGAGAACAATATATAGTGCTCTCTTTTGAACTTGATCACTTCTGCTAGCTTTGTGACCTTTTCTCAGAAAATATGGAAATATTTAAGTATTTTTTGGAATTATCAAATGGAATAGATGCTTGGCCATTCAGACATAAACTTCATATTTAGAAATATTTTTTGTTTTAAAAGTGTGGGCGTATGATGTACCATGGTTATATAATATATACCTCTAAAATTTTTTTCATTATTAAATATTTGCTTGAAAATGATGTTTGTGTTCATTGTGAGGAGTTGGCTTATGTATATAACACGTTTACATCATGTTTATATTTCATCCTCTCCCTTTACCTACTCTTATCCCTCATTCTATCAATTGGTCCCATTCCCTTTTCTAAAAGACCTATCTTCATACTTTCTATTATCTGGATTTTATTTTACTCTGTAATATATTTGTATTGTGGTATTTTTCAGATAAAATAAATTATGATGTTAGTCTTGTGTGTCTGACTTATTTCACTTAAAATTTTGGTTTCAGGGTGCATCTGTTTTCTTATAAATCACTCAAGTTTATCTTTCTTTATGGTAGACTAGTGCTCCATTGTGTGAAAATATGTTATCTTTATTCGTTCATCCAATAATCACATAGGACATTACATGATGGATATATAGCCAATTTCAAGATTTAGCTATTCTGAGTTGTGCTGCTAAAACACAAGTGATGCATGCATCTTTGTAACATGATGTCTTTAATTCTTTGGGGAAGATACCTAGAATGGGGTGCCTACATCAAATGGGATTTCAACTTTTAGTTATTGAGGACTCTCTTTACAGATATGGAAAAGCTTACTAGTTTACACTCCACCCAACAAGAGGTGTTCATTATTCCCCATAGTCTCACCAGAGTTTGTTATTTTATTTCTTGATAACAATCATTCTTTCTAGAGTACACTGGAATTTCACTATTATTTTAATTTGCATTTCTCCAATCGTCAGAGATATTGAAAATGTTTTCATGCTGTTTTAGTCAGGGGTTGCAAAGAGAATAATTACATACAGGTCACAAAATTTATAGTATTATTTATAATGATCAACAAAAGGAGTCAAATACAAAGAAAGTGCAGAAAGTATGTCCACAACACTAAAAACCCAGAGCCCACAAAATGACTCATGCAAGTCTATTCCTTGCATCTGTGCTAGGAAGGACCAAGGTCAGCAGTGGAAGCTAGTAAGTCTGTGTCAGTTGGTGAAGGATCTGTGTCAGCAGGCAAGGAATCTGTACTGGAGCTAAGAAGTAAGGACCAGAATTCCCCCAAAAAGTATCGCAGCCATCCTCAACAACAATGAGATCCCAAGCTCCTGCAATAATAAAAATAGCTGAGTTCATATTAGGAAGCCAGTGTGACAAGCTTCTCCAAGAGATTGAATAGCACACCATCTTCCCCTCAGGAAGTGAGGCTCAAAGTAAGGACCAGAGCTCCCCCATAATGAAGTGAATTGTGACAAGGTCCCGAGCTCCTATGACAACAACAGCAGAGTTCATATAAGGGATGACAGCATAATAAGCTCTTCCAGAAGAACCAAAAGCTCCAAAAGAACCAGTAGCTCCAAACAACACTCACTTAGGAGAATCCACAATGCTACCCTACCTCTCCAAGTCTCTTTTTTATGCTGGCAATGGTCCTCAGGTGGACCATCCACACTCAACATCATGCTGATTCAGTTCAGCTGATGTTTAAATTGACTACCAGTTATCAATCCACATATATACATTTATTGGCCATTTGTAATTCTTCTACTGAGGGTTGCCTATTATATATTTCTATTGTCCATTTTTAAAATTTTTTTATTGGGGGATCTAACATTTTAAGTTTTTAATTTCTGAAGAGTAAGTGAAAATATGTTTCTCATTCCATTGGCTGACTTTTCACTCTCTTAGTTATTTCTCTTGCTGTGCAGAAGTTCTTTAATTTGATATGATTTTATTTATGGACTCTTGACGTTGCTTCTAGTGCAAACATCATATTAAATGGGGAAAAGCTGAACAATTTCCTCTAAAACCATGATTGAAACAAGGATTCCTCTGTTACACATCCCACTCAATATAGTACTTGAAACATTAGCAGAAGCAATTAAGCAAGAAAAAGAAATAAAAAGGATATATATATATATATATATATGAAAAGCAAAATATCAAATTATCATCATATACATTATGAACCAGCTTTTCATCACTGATTCCTTTTACTGTTTTGCATAGCTTCAATTTCATTCATTTCTCTTTTGTTCTTGATATTTCTTGTTTTACCACCTTTGGATTTGAACTGCTCTTGTTTTGTAGGACTTACAGTTGCGTGATTAGGTTGTTTATTAGTTCATTTGTTGGTCTGATGTAGGCGTTGATAGCTATAAACTTTGTTTTTAGTACTGTCTATATCGTATTGGTCCTGATGTCACATAGGTTTTGGTATAGAATTGTGTAGTTTCTTTTCTGTCCCCCACCCTCAGGCCAGTTGATTATTTAAGAGTGTATTGTTCAATTTTTATGTGTTTGAATAGTTTTGTGGGTTCTTCACAATTGATTTCTAGTTTCTCTGCCTGACCTGATCAATTGTGCAGGAAAATGTCCTTCTTTTTTATTTATATAAGACTGTCTTATGGATACTTGGTGGTCTGTTTTGGAGAAAGTTCCATGTGCAGATGAGAAGAATATGTATTCTGATGTTGGTTGCTTGGAATGTTGTGCAATTAACAATTAAGTCTTTTTCTTTGAAAATTTGGTCCAACTCTAATCTTTTTTTGTTGGTATTTTTTTTAGTTGATCTGTCAATTTTTCACAATGGAGTATTGAGTTCTCCTACTGTAATTGTTTAATGTTTATGTCACCTTTATGTATAGTAGGGTTTACTTTATGAAGTTGAGTGTGCCAGAATTTGGCTCTTTTATGTTTATAACTGTTACCTATTTTCAGTTGTTCTATTAACCAATATATAATGACCTTCTTTCCCTTTCTAATGAATTTTGGCTTGAATTCCACTTGGTCCAAAAATAAAATAGCTACTTCTGTTTGTTTTTTTGTGCCTGTTGGTTGGGATATTGTCTACCTTTCTTTTTGTATTTTAAAGAGAAAAAATATAAAAATCAAGAAATATATAAAAATAAAAACAACTACTACAAAAACATATGTCAACAAACAATGAAAATAGTGATATAGGATTTCGAAACAAGATGATAGGAATTTAACAATATTTGATATATTGCATAGTGTTATCTTCAAAATGGTAGCTCAGGTTACCAGATATAGGCATGCAAGACTGATCAAACTATATAATTTCTCTTTGAGCAGTTTCTTTCTCTTTTACTATATCCTTGTAACTGTTAGATCTTACCTGGTCTTTCATTTTCTTATACTAGAGAATCAATATGGTGTTCATCTATGCTAGTCTGATTTATTTCACTAGTGAGTATGGTTTCTAGTTGCATCCATTTACCTATAAAAGCCTCAAGTTTATTGTTCCTTATGACTGAGTAGTATTACATTGCTTAAAAATTACATATCTTTTATTACCCATTCTTCAGTTGATGCATGTGAGTTGTTTCCAAGATATGGTTATTACAAATTGTGGAGCTATAAACATGGAGGTACATATATTGCTGTGATACCATCCTTTAATTTTTAGTTCATGAAGGACCTTTTAGATTAAGTATACTCTTGTTACAATTGTAGAATTTTTGATCCATTTTGCCAATCTGAGACTATTCACATTAAAAGTTATTACTGAATTGGTTTATTTGAGTGATTTTTCATTGCATTATTCAGGCTGGTGTATTAATTTATTTGACTTCTCGGCACAGTTGACTGCATTGACTCTTTTTTTTTATTGAGAAAAAGGAAAGAAGCAGAAATAGGGTACGAGTTATACAGAATTTCAGAAAAAATAAACAATAGGAAATCATTAGTTAATAGATTACATATTGTTATCTTAGAAATAGCTGTTCATGTTACAAAATTAAAGCATATAAAGTGGACTTTCAAACAGTGAGACTGGAAACAGTTTTGTTCAAGGATCCAACAAAACTCAGTAATATGGTTATCTATCTTATACACTTAAATATATATGCAGTTATATTCTTTAGAGCACTTTCTTTTCCTTTCTTTTGTACAATGACAATTACACATTTTGGGTTTTATTACTCCCACAGTTCTTATTAATTTTTTTTTGAAGAAAGTAAAACCAAATGTGACATAACAGAACAGAGTCAGTCAAATCAAAAGGATGAACATAATAGATAATGTAAAAACAAAATACTAGGTGATCAACAATGGTTACCATACTGCCTCTTGCTATCTTAAAAATAATTGCCTATATCATCAGTTATAATAAAATTGAACAAATCAGTAAAGAATAAAACCAAAACATTGGAGACATTACAAAACATTACAGGGCTTTAAAGGAAGATAATAGTCAACCGAATGGGCATCATAATGAATCTTATTGTCTTTACAGTTGTTCCCTATACTTTCGAACTTGGTACTATCAAGCAAAGCAGAATAGAGGAAAATCAGTCAAAGCAAGATGGTGAGTGCTATACAGGGTTTCAGATCAAGTTGACTCTTGAGAGGATATCCTTGAGAATTTCTTGAAGTGCTGGTTTGGGGATCATGAAATTCATAATTTACTCTTTGTCCTGGATAGACCTTATTTTTCCATCAATTTTGTAATATAACTTTGCAGGATGTATGTCTACTTTAGAAATTGCTTTAAGATTCAAAATAACTTCACTCTAAGTTCTCTTGACTTTCCAGTTGATATTGAGATATTTACTGAAATTCTGATGGGTTTATACTTGTAAGTGATTTCCTGTTTTCAAGATTACGTCCTTATGTTAGACCCTGGTTTTTTGACTAAAATGATGCATGGTGAGGAATTTCTTCTATGATCCTGTCTATTTGGGCTTTGATATAGATCTTCACTTGTCTGTGTGTTAAAATCTTTTTTCAATATTTGGAAAGTTTTCTGGTACTATTTATTAAACAATCTTATGTCATTTTTGCTGCCTTGTGATTTCTCACTCACTCCAATTAACCCTGTATTAGTCTTTACATCATCTAGCATCTCTGTGATCTACTGTTCATGTTTTCTTGTTTTTCACATATCTCTGAGTACATAATCACTGTCATAAGCTCTATTTTCCAGTTCAGTTCTGTCACTCTGCCTTGGCATCTGTCACTTTCAATACCCATACTTTCAATAGGATTTTAATCTTTTGGATGTCTTTCAGTTATCTTTTCAGCTAGTGTCTTTTTTGATGTTATGTATTCAGGGTGAGGCTAACTGTAAGATTTTGACTTTATCCAAGATCTAAACGCCTCTAGTGTTTAGGAAATGTACAGGTATACAGTGTAATCAAATTGGCACCCAATTCTCTGGAAATGAATTGCAGTACTATAAATAACAAAGACAATTCAGATCCTGGCATATACAGAAATCCAATTAATGACCACAACTATATCATGCAGGAAATGGAAATAAAATTATCTATAATAATGGAGTGAAACAACATACATATATTCATACACACCATGAAAATCAATAATGTATCACCTTTAACTCTAGAAAAGTAATTATAGTATAAAAAATCAAACTAGATATTTACAATAAATACACAATAAATATCTACTAAATGTGACAACTATACCTCTACTAGCAATAGAAAATAGTTCAACAGTAATAATATAGACTCAAGTAATACCTAAAGATAAATAATAAGGCTTAATGATTATATTATTGAAGATAGAGTGGCTGGGGAATTGGAGAATAAAAAATAAAATTTAAAAATAAAGAAAAGAAAGGTGAAAAGAAGAAAAAAGTCAGAAAAAGGATCATTTTAAGGAGTAAAAAGAAATTAATTGGATTAAAGCTAATTAAACCTAAGAAAGAAAAAGAAAAAAGAAGAAGCATAAAAAAATGGAAAAAAATACAAATATTTTAAAAGGAAAAAAATCACTGTTCTTTCTTTCCCCAAATCAATGATTCAAAAAAAAATCCTTTTTTATTTTATTTATTTATTTATTTGTTTATTTATTTATTTATTTATTTTTTGAATGAGTGGTTTCCAGGGTTTGCAGTCCTGGAGTCTACCCAATATGGGAAAGGAATAGTGAGACACTGCCACGACCTACTTTATCCACGTTCATATTTTTGTGTGTGAATGCTGGCTCCTGCACAGCTTTTCTGTTGAGTATGGTCAGTCAATGGTATCTGCCCGAAGACTGATTCCATTTTCTGTGTCCTTCTGTGTGTAATCCATGCCCCCTCCTTCACTATCTCCTGTGGCTGTCGGCTACCCAGGTACTTTGGCAGGGCAACACCAGAAACCCAGGAATATAGCTACAATGCAATGATACTACAGTCCCAAATGGCTGATTAAACCTTTTCAAACGTGGCAGGCACTTCATTGGACTGTCTTTGCCCCAACTCCAGATGCTTTGCTCAAGGAGTCGCTTGAAGGATAAAACACCACACTGTTTTCACATTTTGTAATAACCATGGGCTTTTCTTGGGACCAATGCGATTGACCTGGAGTATTCTCACTGTTTGGAGCCACCAGTTCTCTCTGCGCTTACCCTGCATCAGCAGAGACAAATATCCCTGCCTAGAAGCTATGGTGAACTTTCTAGTTCGCCTTGTGTATTTCTCAATACTGTGCTCCATTTCTATAGTTTCTTCAGTTTTCAGTCTCCCTGTCAGCTTTCACTCAACTCCTGGAGACCCATCTATTTTCTCCTCTTCATCAAGTTGTTTTCTTCCAGGTGACTGAACTCCAGGTCCCAGGGAGGTTGCATTTTACTGTGGGTCTTTCTTTGCTCTCTTGGTTCCCCCACGTTACTCATTCGTGCCTTACACATGAGACCCTAAAGGTGAATCAAAGAAGTGTCACCCCACATGCTGCCAACAATTTGTGTTGCTCAAATTTCTACTAGTTATATTTTCCTTTTCTTTAAACTCTGTTTTAACGCAATTTCTGAGAGTCAACAACTTTTCTCCCTTGAAAATTATAGGGTGCCCAAACATACTTATAAATGGGGCATTTATTGCCCATGTGGTAGGAAGCTCAGAGTGACATTTTCAAAAGAGAAAAATATTTTATAAAGCAATGTTTAATGTTTTGGCACATATACATAGAACAAAACAGTTTGTATTTAATGAGACTTTATTTTGTCATAACATTCATGTTATATTTCTTCTCACTGTTATGTGTCATTACATATCAAAAATATAATCATGTATTCTGTTTACTTTGCCATTTACCTAGGATAAACCAAAGTAAGCAAATGTAAGAAAAAATGTATATATTAACCTACTTTTTCATGCATAACCCTAAATTTGCTCATTGCAAGGAGAAATTGTTTGGGAAAGTCATTAGGACAGCATAATTACTTCTGGTATGATTATGGATCCCTTAAACCTTGTGACAGTTTCATCACTTAGTTTATTGACTACAGGGAACAGCTTCTAGTACTTAAAGCTAAATTTTCAATGGATATTGGAAATGATGTCAAGGAAAGCCACTCCTCTAAACATCACATCTAACTTTCAATACCTCATTATTGACCAGTTGCTGGCTCATTCATTCAAATTATTTAATTGAACAATTCAAGTCAGGGCATAAAGTAGACAAAGTAATTTAGTGATTGTCAATAGATTGACATTTACTCTGAAAGATTTGAAACTTTCTATATATTTTGCAAGAGTGATTGGTTGACCCATTTGAAAAGCTCATGATCTGAGTAAACATTATCTTATCTTGCTATAAATCCTGCTTCTTAATTTTATGCTTATTTAAATTTTCATGAGTGTTTATTAGTGTTGAAGAGTTTTCCTTTTGGGTTTGTATCTTGAACAATTACTCTGATGAAATTCCCTCCTGCTTTATTATTTAATAGTATAGAGTCAATTTGCTTAGTAAGTCAATTTGCATAGTGAGTCAATATTTTAAAATATTTAATTCAATCTTGATCTCAAAATTTAATAGAATATGCCAGGATTTAGCTCAGTGGCACAAGCACCTGTTTGGCAAGCACGAGGTGTGAGTTCAACCCCTAGTACCCCCCAAAAAATTAATAGAATAAGTATTACAAATTGCAATGAAATATTCTTCATGAAGGAAAGGTTTCAATAAGATAAAAGATTTTCTTCTACTTGTAATTGAAACATAAGTAAAATATTTTCCAAGGGCTCATTTATAAAAGATACAATCTTCTCCAATGAAATAATCAACTTGTGGGGCTGAGGACTTGGCTCAGTGGTATGTGCCAAACACAAGGTTATGAGTTCAATCTCTAGTACTGAACTTTGTTCTGAAATAATCAATTTGTGATACAAATCAAAACAGAAATAAAGTATGTGACATCATAGTCCCAGAAATCCTGTACTTTTCAAAGAAGTTCTACACTTTTCCCACAACATTTGACTCTATTTCCAAATGATTCATTAGAAATTTTAAACACATACTTTTCTACTGAGAAGAAACTCATTCCTAAGAAAAATGTTTAAAGTTAAAGAAACGTAATTAATAATTTTCTCATATTTCTATTTTAGTTTGCCTCTTTACTCTCAAAATCATAATCAAGTGTTTTGAATTTTGTATCTGTATGTATAATAGTATCCTGATACTACGTCCTGAATATTTTATACAAGATATGCATACACATGAAGAGTTCTTGAAAATTTTGTTGGGATGACTCATGGAATTATTTATATTAAAAAATAAAAACTGTGTCTGCATTTAATGCAAAGAGAGTTGTAGCAAGTAAGTAAAATCATGACTGGCATAATATTAAAGAAGTTGAAGTTAATTAACAAGTGTTACCCAGCAAAATGTGTTTAACAAAGAAGAAATTTAAAGTCTAATTTTACACCAGACACAATTGAATGCAGATAAAACTATAGTGATGACATGCGAATGACTGATTGCTTATAAAGTTGTAAGAGTAGGTAAAAGAAAATGGGGAGACAAGATTATAAAGAAACATTGGAAAATTTGGCTTGGTTCAGAACATGTTTACTGATTTTGGTCATGAGGTGTAGGCATTTTATATGTGTACCAATAGATTATAACTATTTTTACATTTCATTGTATGTAAATTATACCTCACTTAAGTCATAATATAGATAGTAAGTTTAACAGAATTAAAAATAAATAATAATCCACAGTAGAATACAGCATACATTTGTCAGGCATTAAACATTTAGAAACGCGCTTAACCAAATGGGGCTGATTGAAAAACAGCACACTGAACCTAAAAAAAAAAAAAAAAAAAAAAAAAAAAAAATTATAGGCTGATGGTGTAACTCAGCGATACATGCCACTGGATTCACTCCTCAGAATTAATTTAGCTAAACAATTAATTAATTGAAAAATATACAGGCAAGGCATGCACCTGTAGACCTAGCCAATCATGAAGGTGATACAGGAGGATTGCTTGAGTTCAAGAGATCTAGGTCAAATTGGGCAAGAAAGTCAGATTTTTTTTTTATGTGAAAAAATAAATTCCCACCTGCACCTAAAATATTTAACAAAATTCTTATCTTGTAACTTAAATGGTGCCTGGAGAGAATTTTTTATGCATTTAACATGCATTTCACACTATTACACAACTTATTTCAGTGAAAAGAAGATGAAGAGTTCCCATTTCCCAAATGCAGTTGCACAATTATGAAGACATGGTAAATGTAATATCGGATGATTTTCTGAAAGAACATTTAGTACATTTACACAGTGTTAAAATAGTAAGATTTCATGACTTGGCTTCTTGATATAGAAGAGATGTGAAAAATACAAGCTACAGGAGGCTGATGCCAATGTTAGAATGAAATACTACTGGATAGTAAAGGTTTATAAGTAGGAGTACTTATAAACTTATAAAACAAAAAATATATAAACTATAAAACAAAAAATATAGTACATTATACACATAAATCAGTAAAATAGTCATTTATTATCTTCATCAAGGAGGGGATGATTTTAGTTGTTAGTGATAAAATTCAAGACTTCAAACAAAAGTTGAAAATTTAGAAAATACATTTTTGTCGCAGAATCATGACAACTTTCCATTTAAAACAAAAGTATTTCTTATTACAAAAGTATTTCTTAGTTTTAAATGGAAACTCATTAATGTATATATTTATGGGAACAATGTTAAGTTTTGATAAGGGTTTGATAATATAGATTTAGTAATCAAGCCAATTAATATATTCCACACCTTGTACTGTGGTATTTTGAAATTAATTCTCTTAGAATTTTCAACTACAATTTATTATCACCTGTCATCATGCTTCTCGTTGTTTTATTTTTTTATTTTAAAAAGAAAAAACAAAATCTCCACAATTATACAGAGTTTAAAAACATGATAAAAAGAAAGTACAATGGTTAATATATTCCAATTGTTGTCTTCAAAGTAGTTACTCAGATTGCAAGATACAGGCATGTAAAATTAATCAATCAACACAAGAACCAACTGATCTTTTTAATTAACTAAAATGAATTAGTAGTTATAGTTGCGTTAGCTATTCTGTTTTTTCCTTCTGAGTAGTTTTTTACTTTTCTCAGTATCCACTATAGATTTTGTATCTTATTTGCAACTTTACTTTTTTATACTAGGCAGACAATATGTTTACACATGGAATTCTGATTTATTTCACATTTGATTATGCTCTCTAGTTGCATTCATTTACCCATAAAAGCCTTGACTCTTTTTCTTTATATCTGAGTAGTATTCCATACTACTCAGATAAAATAAAAATATCCATTTATGTCCATTTATCCATAAATATCATTTATATCCATTCCTCGGTGATAGAGATCTGTGATTTCTGAGATATAGCTATTATGAATTATGTTGCTATAAACATGGGTACACATACACTGCTGTGGTACAATGTTTTCAGTTCTTCTGGAAAAATACCAATAAGGGGACTACCTGGGTCAACTTGGACCTCTAGTTCCAATTTTTTGAGGAATCTCCACTCTGATTTCCACAGTGGTTGCACCAGTTTACAATCTCGCCCACTATGGAAAAGTGTTCCTTTTGCCTGACAGTCTCACCAGCATTTGCTTTATGATAGACATTCTTGCTGGGATTATATGGAATATTAATGTTGCTTTAATTTGCATTTATTGGATGACCATGGGCTTGGAAAATTTATTCATATATTTATTTGATAGTTGTATTTCTTCATCTGAGAAGTATGTATTCATCTCAGATGTACATTTTTGGATTGGGTTCTTAAATTGGTCTGATTTTTTTTCAATTCTTTATATGTTTTAGATAGAAGTTCTTTGACTGAGGGACATTTGGCTAATATTTTTTCTCACTCTATAGGTTTTCCTTACTTAATAGGTGACTTACTTTGAGGCTCTGAATCTTCTTAATAAGATGAGACCCCAGGTATTGATTCTTTCAAGCACTACTTGTGCAGTTTTAGATTTGTTCATGAACTCTCTGTCTTTACATATATCTTTCAGTTTTCTCCCTACTTTTGATTCCAGTAGACTTTTGTTTTTATTTTTTTTAATATTTAGATCTTTGATATATTTTGACTTTAGTTTAAGGCATTACCATGCATTCAACCATAGTTATGATTCTGATTTTAGTCTTCAATATAAGGAAAGCCAGTTTTTCCAGCACGATTTATTAAAGAGGCTATCTTTCTTCCAGTGGACATGTTTGGCCACTTTGTAAAAGATAAGGTGGCTGAGTGTGAGTGTGTTTGGAGCTGTGTCTGTATCTTCTCATCTGTTGGATTGGTCTTCTGGTCTGTTTTTTTTTTTTTTTTTTTTTTCCCAGTAACATACAGATTTTATCACAATAGTTTGTAGTATAATTTAAAATCAGGGATATGATAGCTCTTGCCTTGCTTTTGTTGCTCAGGATTGTCTTAGCTACTCTTAAGTCTTTTTTTTCCAAAACGATTTTAGGAATGTTTTCTTTAGGTCTGTGAGTTATGCTACTGGCATTTTGATTGAGAGTACATTAAATCTGAATAACAGTTTAGGGAGAATGACCATTTTTGGTATGTGGTTCTTCCTAGCTGTGTTCTGAATGCCCTTTTTGATCTCTTTTTTTGAGTGATGTAGTTTTCAATGTATAGATTTTCACTTCCTTTCTTAGATTGATTCCTAAGTATTTCATGTTTTTGTGAAGTTTGTAGTTTCCTTCATTTCTCTCTTTGTGAGTTTGTTGTTTGTGTACAGGAATCCTACTGATTTTTGAGTTTTCATTTGCATCAATCTAGTTATACTACTGAATTTTGTTATTAATTCTAAAAGTCTTTTGGTGGAGACTTAGGTTCATCTATGCAGAATATCATGCCATGTGTGAAAAATGATAATTTTATTTCTTTACTATCTTTTTAATATCTGTCTCTCTTGTCTAATTACTGTAGATAATGTTTCACAGAACTCTATTTAATAGCAGTAGTGATAGTGGACATTGTTGTCTTGTTCCTGATTATAGAGTGAAAGCTTTGAATTTTCGTCAGTTTAATATGTTGTTGGCTATTGGTTTGTCATAGATGACTTTTATCAGACTGAGGCAAATACTATTTATTCCAATTTTCTGTAATGTTTTTATCATGAATGAGTGACTTTATCAAAAGCTTTTTCTGCATATATGGAGATAATCATATGATTTTATCTTTGGTTTTGTTGATACAGTGTATTACTTTTTTGCATATATTGAACTTGTATTCCTCAAATGAATCCTACTAGGTCATGACATATAATCTTCTTGAAAATTTGCTGTATTTTTTTTCTTACCATTTTACTGAGGATTTTTGCATGTATGTTCATTAGGGAGATTGGTCTAGTGTTCCCACTTATGGCTGTGTCTTTTCTCTGGTTTTGGTATCAGAGTAATACATGACTCCAGGAATGAGTTACAGACACTTGCTTTCCTTTAAATTTCACTAAAGGGTTTGAGGAGTATTGACATTCAGTCTTCTCTAAAGGTCTTATACAATTCAACTGTGAAACCATCAGGACCTGGGATTTTTCTTTAAGTTTTTATATATGTTTTTAGTTTCATTAATTTATATTGAGTTGTTCACAATCTTTATAACTTCTTGATTCAGCATTAATCATTCATATGTTTCCAGGAATCTGTCCATTTCTTCTGTTTTCCAACTTCTGGAGTAAAGATGTTTTAAGTACATATTAATGATCTTCTGAATCTCCACATGGTCTGTAGTGATTTCACTCATTTCAATCCTCATTGTTTGAATTCGAGTTTTTCCTTTTTAAAATAACATTGGATAGAGGTTTATCACTTTTATGTATTCTTTCAAAGAACCTTCTCATCAATTCATTAATTTTTTTGTATTGTTTTCTTACTCTTAATTGTGTTGGTTTCGGTCTGATCTTTGTAATTTCCTCCCTTGTATGAGTTTTGGGATTGACTTGCTCTTCTTATTATAAAATCTTGAGGTACAGTATTAGAATTTATTTGTACTCACTCAGTTTTCCCAATATGAGGAAGTACTGCTCAGTTTTTCTTTTAGGTGTGTTTTCATTGTTTCCCACAAAGTCTAGAAAATTATTTATATTTTCATTTGATTATAGATATTTCTTAATTTTTTTCTTTAATTTCATCTGTAATCCATTTGTTTTTCAAGAAGGTGTTATTTACTTTCAATATGTTTGTGGAGTTTTTTGGCTTCTTTTATCATTAATTTCCATTTTTATTGCACTATGATCATATAATACACAGAAATATTTCAGTTCCTTAGCATTTATATAAGCATGTTCTATGGCCTAATATATAGTCTATTTTAGAGAACATTCCAGGTGCTCTGTTGTTATAGGGTGAAACATTCTGTAAATATTTTTTAAGTCCATTTGTTCACAGGTTTGTTTTACTTCTGCTATTTCTTTGCTCTTATCTAGTAGAGCTATCTCTTTGTGACAATGGGTATTGAGTTCTCTCATTGCAGTTGTGCTTATTTCATTTTTCATATCTATAAATAATTATCTAAATAGTTGGTGCTCCTATATTTGTAGTATAGTCGTTACTGTCTTCTATTCCTCTTGAAGTTTTCCTCTAAAACGTATGTAGTGCCTTTATCTCTTTTGATTATTCATGGTTCAATGTTTGCTTCATCTGCAAATAGAATAATTAACCCTGCTTTTTTCTGGGTTTCTATTTCATGGAGTGTTGTTTTCTATTCTTTGACTTTCAGTCTATGAATTTCTTTTTAGTTAAATGTTTTTATTCTCTACAGCATATTGTTGGATCTTGTCTCTTGATCTACTCTATCAGTCTGTTTGGTGAATTTAGGACATATAATATGATGGTTTTAACAATCATGTATTGAATTGCCTCTGACATGCTATTTCCTGCTGTTGGTTTTCTACTTTTCCTCTCTCTTCGTTTGCTCTGTTTGGTGGTTTCTTTTTGTTGTTTTTCTTTGAATTGTGGCCATTCTTGTCTCTGTCTGGAATATCTTTCGATATCCTGTGTAGTGTTGGTTTAGTGATCATAAATTTCTTGTATTGTTCTTAGTCACAGAAGTTTCTTATTTCTCAATCAATTTTGAAATACAGTTTTGTGAGATACATCAATATGGATTGGATTTTTTTTTTCTTTCAGAAGTATTTTACACTATGCTCTTTCTGACTCATTTATCTGCATATCAGATTCTTTTCCCATTTTTTCCCAATTTTTTGCTACTATTTGTGTAAGTAGTCTTCATATGTTAATTGTGCTGACCCCTGCTTTTTTGTAGACACCTATCAGTCTTGTATTTTTTCTCATTGCATCATCTTGCAGTTGTTGAACTGTTTGTTGGTTACTTGTTATTTTTAAGACAGCTTTTCTCTCATGATGGTAAGTTTCTTTTCTGTCTTCAAGATTAGGGAGCCTATCTTCAGCTTCATTTGAGTGGTTTTACCAGCTTTCAGTAGAATTTTTAATTTGCTGAATATCTCTTTGAATCTGTTTCATGCATTCTCTTTCTGTATTATATTGTTCATTCAAGGTTTCAATCATTTTTTCCATTCCTCTATTTTTTATCTAGATCTTCTTTAGATATACTCAGTATTTATTTCATGTTTGAGATTATTAACCTCAAACGTTTAATAATTTGAGATTATCTGATTTTCTTATATCTATAGCTTCATGGAGTTGTTTCCTTACTTCAGTTGCTATCATTTCAGAAAGTTCAGATGTACAATTTCCATTCTCTTCCATTTCACTGTCTTCGGGTTTGTTCTCAGTAGGCTGGAAGACTAAAACTGCCACTTGCTCATTCATGTTGTCATTTCCTCGGGGACCCATGTGGCTGGCCAGGAACCCTCCTGATGGACTGTACTGTAATGCTGCACCAGGCAGAGCTTCAATCCTCCAATATCCCTGTAATTAACCAGGGTGCCTCACCTGAACTATGGTGTTGGGACCTGTGCTGTGATGAGAAGCACTCAATTCTCCAAGACCCATTGGTTAAGCTGGCCACTCCCTGATGGGTGGCTCTGAGGCTTTGGTCTGGGATGGGTTAGGTATTTGTGACCTGTGAGGCTGGTCAGACATTTGCCTGATGGATTGCACTTGAACACTGGGCTAAGAAGGGCATGGATCCTCCATGTAGCTAGCAAAGATGCACACTTGGAGTGTAGTGCTGATGTCTTGCACTTGATTAGGTGGAATTCAGAACCTCTGGGACCTAGGAGGATAGCCAGAGTGTGCTCCTGTAGTGGGGTACCACCAGGGCCTTGCACCTGGCTGGGAGGAGTGCAGAGCCTCTGGACCTCATGACTAGCCTGGGTCCACCTCTGGTAGATGGTCCTGGCACTAACTGACATTCTGTATATCTCACTTGTCTGTATATCAGCTTCTTTTCTCATGCTTGGAAAATTTCTGCCATTATTTCTACAAATAGTTCTTTTTATGTCATTTATGTTGACTCCCACTTTTTCAGTTATATCATTTTTTGTCATTTTGCAGCTGTTGAATTAGTATTTCCTGATTTTTTGTTATTTTCAGGAGAGATTTTCCTTTCATGATCATCAGTAGTGAGCCTGTCTTTAATGTCTGTATGTATTCAGTTTCAAGCGGTTTTGCAGCTTTCAATGGAATTTTTCATATCTATATATCTTGTGAGTCTATTTCATACATTCTATTTCTTTCCTATATTTGCCATTCACAATTTCCATCTTCTTCCTTTCATCATGTGTTTGTTTTTATTTACTTCTACTCTAGATTTCCTGTGTATTTCCTTTACGAGTGTTGATATTTCTTTTTTTTTTTAATCTGATCTGATTTCCTTCCTAGTCTCATGGATTCTTTTGAATACTTCTATTTCTATCATTTCAGAGATTTCAACTGTGTGTCTTTCAATTTCTTTTGTGTTGATGTTTTCTGGAGTTGTTCTATGTAGGCTTGAGGTCTGAGATTGCATTTTGTTTCTCTGTCTCATCATTTTCTGTTTCAGAAATTTTTGTTTTGTTTTCTGTGATGATCTTTGTGAGTTTTTGTAGTGGGTAGCTGTATCATTAGTATCAAGCCCTCTTAAGGGAAATCTGTTCTTTAAGATATTTTCTATATGTGGAAGATTCTTGGCCTATGTTTGTTATATGATCTTATCTTCCTATTTAGGTAAGGATGGGATGCTGGCATCTGGTTTATTCCCCAGTTTCTTGGTGTAAGGCTGTGTTGAGGTTATTACCCAAGATCATGCCAATAATGTTACAGAAGGCAGAAAAACTGATATCAAGAAAGATGACATTGTAGCTAGAGTAGTAAAATTAGCAATAACAATAGCATCAAGTGCACTTTATACACTGATAAACTGTGTTAATTGTTGATTTTGTACTTTAGTCCATAGGAATTGAGTCTATAGTTATATAATAGAATTGATCATAAACTTGGAGGTTGTGTGCAAAGTGTTTCCATTTGTAGAGTGGTTTTATCCAGTGGTGGGGAAATTTAGGGAGGATAGTGTATAAATTAAAGATAATGAAAGGAAGTAGAATCAAGGCTGGAGGACAATGGATGATTGCAAAATGTTTGAGAAACTAGGGAAGGGGCAGAAAAGAAAGATTTAGAAGCATTCAAAGGATTATTTGAACTTGGTCTCTGGGTTTTGGAAATGGAATTATTTTTCTGTGGCTCGAGTTCTCAGTTGGTTAGGAGAAAGAAAAAAAAAGAGAAAGAAAGAAAGAAGGATGGAAGGAAGGAAGAAAGGAAGGAAGAAGAAAGAAAGAAAAGGAAAGAAGGAAGGAAGGAAGGAAGGAAGGAAGGAAGGAAGGAAGGAAGGAAGGAAGGAAGAAGGAAAAATAAAAAGATCTAAAAATAAGAACATATACAACAAAATGGGGGAAAAGTGCCAGTTACCAAGTCCCGGGGTTCATCCCAAGTTGGTTGCTGTCCTGTAAAGGCCTTTGTCACCTATTGACTTATATTGTTCTCCTTACTTTGAACTTTTCATGGCCCTAATCTTGCCTGTCCATCCTGTGTGCCCTTGTTGGAACTTTTTTGTGAATCTGGCATTCCCTCTGGTCTCTGTGACTTCCTGAGTAGTGTATCTCATGAAGGTAGTGAAGAGACAGGCTATTCTTTGGGCCTTTTTGTGTGGTTCACCTGGATCATGGTGGCAGAGAGGTGCTGTTCACCTGGATCCTTATTCAATTCCAGGATGTGGAATGGCAGTGGGAGGGGCTGCTCTCTTCCATGTCATTTTGTTTTTAAGTTTGATACAATATACCAACATTGGAAAGATTTACATAAATCATTGAACCAATGTTCTTTGAATAAACAGTGCATATTGTTACAAATGATGCATTTACATTACATTCAAGACAGACTATGAGATTTTAATGTAATACAGAATAGTTAATTGATATGATTTAAATTCTACATTTGAAATTATATTTATTTCATAAACTAATATTGTCAATTTTGATGTATTAAGGAAGAAGAATAGCCACCAACCCCCATGACTGAAAAGAATATTGGAATATTATTTCGTTTTCCAGCTATAGAATATCATAAATTTGAACTTTTATATTTTGCAAATAATATAAGTATTATTGCAAAAATAGGCTAAGAGTATAAGGATCTCTATTTTAGGACAGAATATAAAGTATTATGTAAGCATAAAAATCAACAATACTCATAATTTTTATTTAAAAGTTTATTTGTTTTACAAAATCTTATTTTTATTTACACCAATAGATTATTAGTCTTTAATTACTGTATTCATAAATTTTAATGTCTACTTTGATTTATAGCATCAAATATACATGTAAACTATATATTCAATACACACAAACACACAAGTTCAATAGGCTCAACAGTTTGAAGATTGTAAATTGGCTTTGAAACCTAAATCTTTCAGTACTCCTAGGATGATAAAATGTGGGATTTTAGTGTTATCAGTTTTCTTGAATCATATTTCTAAATAATGACATATAAAAAGTAAATGGGGAAGAATATTTCAAAGAAATGTTAATGCAAATTTATAAAATATTTTATTTGGATATATCATAATTTTATTTTATATTTATGTAACTTTAGGAAAATGACATAAAACAGCCTCTTTCTCTTATCTAACTTAACGACTTTTTGGGCAAAATATGTATGTTAGTGAGAACAAAGTTGCATGTTGTTTCAAAACATAACTTAAAGCCAGTATGAAATTATCAATTATTAGTAAATAGCAGGCTCATTAATGTTCCTGACTTTCATTAAATATTTAAGACTGTAGATTCCATTTTTCTTTTGAAAAATGCACTTGGTAATGTTTACATAATCAGCAAGCTAAGTAAAATACTATTAATTATTTTACAGAACATTGGTTTTAGTGGAAGCAAAACTATATAATGTTTTTTCCCTTAAAAGTCTTCACTTAAATGATACAACATTTAATCTCAATGTAATGGCATTTGACAAAAGACTGACCTCTTAATATAAGAGCACTGATAAACTTTACTGATGAATTTGAAAGGCATTAACTCACTATAAGTAAGGTACATAGACAGGTATAGTGTTTTTAAATTAAGTTACATGTATTTTGACACATACTTTTGTACACACAGTATATTAAAATGAAAATGTAACATTTATATATTCTTAGATATGAAAAAAAAACTTCTGTGACTTATGTATATGCTAGAAAATCTGGCAGTATTTACTGGGTAACTGATATTTTTGTGAATAAAGATTAGTAGGCAATTTAAAAGGATGACTAATTATGTTGTTTTCCCAAGCTAACAATAGTTTATCATACACAAAATCAACTGTTCATCATGCATCTAATATAGAAGTTTGTAATATCTTAAAGAAAACCATTTCTCTTGCAACATGGTTTTCCAAATAGAATAAAATTGTATCATTCCAATACTTGGAAATGTTTGGCATGGCCATTTTCAATGGCAAATTTGTTTTTCTTTTAATTGTATTAACCTGCCTAAAAGTGAACTCTAATGTTCTTTTTTTACATAATTTTTGTACAATATTATATGCAAACTCATTTTATTGCTTTTTTTTTAACAAACTGAGACCTCTAGGCAACTCTCCAGCAACTTCATCATCATAATTTTTTCTAATGGGACATGTTCAGTTCACATCTTAGTATTCCATGTTGTTAATTCATCAAATACTTTCAATTTTTTGTTATCAAATATGTGATGCTTATCAATATGAAGTGATCTTTAACGTCATTACTGCAGTTGTTTGGGGGCACTACTAATCCTGATGGTGAATTTAAATAATACAGTTTTTCTTATGGGTCCATTCACTGTCTCTTTGTATCTCTCCTTGTACATTCTTACACTTTAACATATAGCAATATTGATATTAGGCCCATTAATAAGGTCCAACCACTTTTAAATTTTTAAGAAAAAGAAACAGTCCTGCATCTATCGTAGCCCATATTTGAGTATTTTTTGAAGGCAGAGTCTTTGAGGTTCTGGTTTGTATTGAGTTATGCTGGAGGAGCCTGATACTGGATTTCCAGTCCAGTAGCTGGACATAATTTACTCCTTCTTTCATGACTGGGAAGCATTTCTCTGTATGCTAATTGCTTGGAGTTCAAGAGAGTGATGCAGGCAATTTTGTATTTCTTGCCTTCATTAACATTTTTTCTTGTTCTAAAATTAGATGCTGCGGTCAGTCACTGCATTTCCTAAATTTTGCAATGGTAGTTTCATGTCTTCAGAGCAGTTCAAATTGTTTTTGTTGGAAAAAGATAATTTAAGTGTCCTGTCTGCCTCAGTCATTAACATATATAGCTATATAGTGTTTTTAAATTAAGGTACATGAATTTTTGACACATTCTTTCATACACATAGTACATTATAATGAAAATGTAACATTTATATATTTTTAGATATGAAAAAAATTTATGTGACTTATTTTGTTCTGCTATTCACTTCATTGAGATAGTTTAAAACCAAACCTCCAGAGGTATGCCTATATTTTATTGTATGTGATTGAAATTAAAAGACAAAACAAAACTGCAGATGTTAAATAATGTGAAAAATTGAAAACATTGGATGTATTAATTTTATATCAGACATAACACAGACATATTTCCAGAAATATATTTGTGAGAACAACTACTACTACTACATTTTATCTGTCTCTTTTTCTAAGTACATAAAACACACACACATATATCTCTAGTAATATCTATCTACCTCTATATATTTTAAATTATCTTTTGAACTGAAAATAATACTTTCCAAAATTATGATCCATGTATATAAATATATGATATATATGTGTGTGTGTGTGTGTGTGTGTGTGTGTGTGTCTGTGTGTGTGTGTATATGTATTATCCTATGCAAATATTTGAAATCATGAAATGGGATAAAGCTATTCTTTCATAATTAATATGTTAAAATAAAGTAATAGTATTTTCAATATATGTAAACATTCTTACAAACCAATATATCTCAAGTAAACACATAAACACACTTTTTTAAAAATATGAAATTTATTGATGCAATGCACAAGTGTTGATTACTAATAAAAATATTACTTTTATATTTTGTATTATACTCATAGCCTTATTTTCATACGGCAATGGATCATAATTTAAGAAAGTATTATTTTAATTTCAAAGGATAATTTTAAAGTACGCTCATTATCATTAATCCCCTTAGCACATTCCAAAACATGATTCTAAGAAATTTAAAAGGTATAACATAATTGTATTTGGTTGCAACTGTAAGTTTCCTAATAAATTTGCTGTATGAAAATTTTGTGCTCATGGAGCATGTGTTTAATAGGCATCTAATATGATATGCTGTCATACCATACTGTACCAATGTAAATTCTCTTGAATTTGACACATGTGTATATGGTTAGCAGTATGGAATCTTACTTTTTCCCTTGGATATCCATAAGTACTGTAATTTGCATTTATACTCTGTAAAATGAAATGGTATTGTAAGCTTATGACAAAAAGCTTAAGCCAATAAAAAAATTAAACATGATATATTAGAATTATATGTGATATAAAGCATGCAAATATTAATTTTTAGACTAACGTTAAAAATAAAACAACATTTCACAATGCAAGTAGGCATTTTACAAAAAAATAGTAGATTTGACATATTTTTTAATTCTAATTTTAATGATATCTTCAATATAGTGGATCAAGTAATATTCTATGGCATTTCCTCATGTTCTGAGTCCCTATTTACCATGTAAATAGTGAGAGTAGAATTAGCCTAATGAAGTACATAACTGCACGCAGTTATACATCCCAGATGAATGTGTTCAGCATCTGATGTTTCTTCCTGTCACTGGAGAACAACAAAAAATACAAAGTTATATCATTTGCTTCGTATAACATAACTGAATCTTGTTTCATTTGTTTTACTTGAAGTAACACATCTGGCATAGCAAGTAATACTGGAATTGTTATTTTAGGTGCATTCATAATAACTCATCATCATCATTTGCCACAGTCCATCCATTATATGCTGAAGGCCAAATAATGAATGAAATGAGAATACAATGAGACAAACAATTTTTTGTCCTTTAACTCTGACAATGACACTAATCACTTTCATATCCCTAAGGCATGCTATTATGTTATTTGTTCGATTTCCTTTTGTGATGAGAGGATGAAGGAACATGACACATCAAGTAACCAGTGTGAATATTCTGCTAAGCACTAAGAATTTCCTGTTTATTTGGAAGGTAGAGAAATGACACCTGTGTAGTTTTGTGTCCTAAGCAGGCACATTGTAAGACAAATAATAAGGCAGATTTTTATTTTTTCCTTGGCCTTCTTATACACGTATTCTACAAGAGAACCCATGATGTTCCCAGGTGTTGTTTCCTTGGTGTCAATGTTAAATTAGACCCAGTGCATAAGTATTACTCTTTCCTCATAAATAACTACCCAAGTATATGGAAATAGGCTGTTTTGGAGGGGGCCTGTATACTCATACATAAAGGATTCAAACTTTGTATACATGCAGGCAATACTTCCAGAAAAGGCAGCATCCATTTGGCTATGGGTGATTGTCTGAATATGAGAATAGTTGTATAACGTTATTAGCTAACACATCAGGTAAAGCTGATCTTGCTTCATTCTAAGTGTTGTTCTTTATGAATGTATTTTTGTTAATCAAGTGTACAAAGGTTAAACATTTAAAAGTGAAACACATATATTGTTGGAATTACTTCAAATTTTGCTGTCATTTTATAATAATATGGAAAGTTGTATTAAAATTAATAAATAAGTTATGACTCATTTATCTAAATATATAAATATAATATTGCTGAATAAATTAATTTAGTTGTTGTATTGTATTTCACTTCTCCTGATTATACTTTAATGAAATTCAGGTTTTAATTTAAATTCTTATCAAAAAACCACACACATACTATTACTTTACATTAATGGTTTTTAGAGAAGATTTAGGAATCAAAGTTAGATATCTTAACTCCTGTCCACTATTCTCGTAAGAGCAGTGAAATTTAAGTTGGTATCAACCGCATTTTATGTTGTCTTTATCACTCCTGAAACTATTAAGATTCACATGTAACATTTTCTCACTTGACAAATATATTTGCTATATAAATACATTTTTTATATTTACAAATGCTAACATTTTAATGAATGTTCCATAGTATTTTTTTAAATATAGAGAATTAATAGGTCCAATAATAGTATATCTCCACAATCCCCAAAACGTCACAACAAATAGAGGTCTCTTTTCCTTTATCATAAAACAGAACCACACTGAACCTTCTTAAAGAGAATAGCATATAAAAGACTTCTGTCCAGGTAATTAGCATTGGCCTGAATAAAATCATCACATATGTCCTCTTTGTTAATTCAGCTCTTTGTTTAGGCATGACAGTGGATTGACTTTAACTTTAACTTACAGTTCATCTTTCTTTCTAAGGAAAAGAACATCTGTTAGAACACAAGAGTTTAAAGAGGGACAGGGAAATCATAGAAGGAGGCTAAATGATGAAGATCAGAGAGATGAACTCTGGAAACAAATCAGTGTGATCCTTGCATGAATTGAAAACATAAAACTAAATTTAATTTTGGGATAAATCAATTGCATACCACTTAGTAACACCTAGTAGTGAGTGGACCAAGTATTATTAGAACTATTCTCACACTAGTCCACTGCGATAACCTGAAACCATCTGAAAATTTCAGAACACGATACATATATGGACTGCTGTACTTCAAAGGAAACTAACTATAGGAACAGTGCCCCAGACCTTTCATTATGTGGATCAATAAATTAACCACATAACCATAAAATGTGTTAAAACCATACAAAGAAATTAAAAATCTACAAATAAAATTCAGATCTCCTGCCCCTGAATCTTGAGCTCATTCTATTACTGTTTTGGGTTGAAGTTTAAAATTTTATGCTACTCATTTATTCATACTAGAAATCGTATATTTTCTTATTCATGCCTATTATCACAACACATTACAATAATAAGTATGTGTCCACAATTTTGTATATGAAAGAAATATAAATATTTTAGATTTAACTTAAAAGAGATTTTAGGGATTTCTTTGTAATAGTGTATCTTTGAGCAAAGTGAGAAAAAGCACTTACCTGTTAAAGGTACATAAGTCTATGCTTATGTATATTTTAGCAATCTTAGACAAAATAACACTACCTTTGTCTTTATTTAGCAAAAACATAATTTAACGTGTTCCCTAAAGCAAACATTAAAAAAAGGAAGGAAAACTTTTAAATTTGTATTCACAAGTTGTATCTCTATCTGGAAGATATTTACCAAGAAGCCAAGTCAAATTAATGTTTTTAAAATCAACAGACTTATAAAAGCAAATGTATTTAGATGGTCTTTAAAACTATATTACAATGACTTCCATCTTATATTGCTTATTTTTATATGTTCTATTATTAATTAAATATTCTCAAATTATTTATTTATTGTACTGAAAATCAAATTCAGGAATTCAAATAATTTTTAAAAGCAATACTTTCTTGTTATACTCAATTGTGGTAGCAATAACAATTGTAGATTTAAGTTATTCATATTTTAAAATGTAAACAATTATACATTGGATGTAGTGGATAAGAAACTCATATTAATCACAAATAAAATGACTAATGTATAATAGGCTTGTTGTAGAACACTGTTATTCATTGTAAACTAGTAGATTATTAGTTACTTGTGTAAGGCATAGATAATATGTTATTGTTTAATCTATGTGTCTTCAATTGCAATGATAAAGTAAACAGTAAAATATGTAACAGGAATTTATAGTGAAATATATGATAGGAGTTTATTATGTCTTATAAAGTAAGAAATTAGGATTTAGTTCTCTGCTATATATTTTTAATTATTGATCAATGTCTTTCACAAAGAACACAGCCATTTAATATCTTTCTATTTCACTTCCTGAAGATACTGCCTTGTTTCCTTCTTTATGGTGAGAATATCACGCAGTGTACTACTGCCTAGGTGCTTGGCTGGATTTCTACTCTACTCCGATCTCCATTTCAGGACAGAATATCGGAGGGCCAGAAGTTACTTTTTGTTTAGGCTGCTCAAACTAGCTGAATCTTGATGGCCACCTGAGTAACAGCCAGATGACCTTTACTTCATGATTATCTAATTTCCATGATAATATACATAGACACTGGCCTTCATGACTGGAAGCACCAGACCATTAACGGAAAAAACAAACAAACAAACAAACAAAAAAAATAGTGATGATACTTGAGATCTGAGAAGTTCAAGAAAAGACCTGCATTTTCCTCCCCCTCTTCAGACTTTCCTCTTCCCCCTTCTCTGCTCTTCTGTTTCTACGACCTCTCAAAGCTAAGTGAGTTGAGAAGTTGATTTGTGAGCCAAAGTTTCTGCTTTTTGATTTTTTGGCTGTTGAATAAAGCTTTTGATGTTGACTCTCAGTTTGTTTCATTGTTAGCAGTACAGAACCTGATGGAAAAATATTCCTTTTTGGAGGATTTCCCTCTTTCATTCAAAGAGAGAGCAACATTTGTTGATAACACGAAGATGAATGTTACTTCTTCAGACACTAAATCTATGCTCAATACAGGAAGTATTGAACAAAGGAGGCCAGGGCCACACCAGACACAATGCCTTGCTTAATAAGGAAGTCAAAAGTTTTGTTTTATGGAGCCAGTGAATCCTACAGTGAAGCCAAACAATTGAAAGGCCTGCCTCATGCACATTGATTTCAAACACTATATGAATAAACAAGAAAGATCACCGTGCATGTGAGGAACATATCCAAGAAAAATGTCATAGAAATCAAAACAAAAATCAAAGGAAGGATAACATAGCCTTGAGAACACTGGTATTCCAACAATTAAACCACTCGGTGGAATAAAGCTACCTATTGCAGCAACAAAAATTGTGAATGATGTTATTCTAGAATAAAGGCAATTAAGGAATGGATAATGAGTCAACATTATATCTACACTTACTACACTTATGGATTTCAGAGACTGGTAACACCAATAGATCAGATTTTTTAAAATGTCTTATTGGAAAAAATAATGAATCAAATTTAATATGGCATGAAAGATAGGAAACAGAAAAACAGTGTTTACTTTATACATGTGTTGTGCAAGACTTTGTATGTATGTTTTATTATTTAAGGGACCAGGCTTGATAAAACCTAGGCTTGTTAAATTCTAATTCTCATGTGCTTTCTAATTCCCATCATGTAGGTTTGTTCATATAAGAGGAAGAAAAAAAAAGAAATATAAATTCATGAGTATTTAAAAGTATAATTATATGTAGAAATTCATAATAAAAATCATATGAAGAATATTTAGGGGCTTAAATATTACAAATTCACTATGAGCCAAGGATTATTAAAGATACCCAAAGTTCTCTACTCACTCAGAAGCTACTTCAAAAGAATAATATTCAATTCTGAAGGAATTTATTATATGACACTAACCAAATTGCCTGCAGTAGTTATAATTTTCATAAGCTACACATTTGTATGTACAGATATCAGAACTGTGCCTTTTGATTTCTATATGAAATTTATCTGTATCTTATGTTTCTATTTCAACTTACTACCAACAGCCTGATTTAGATATTGTCGGGAAAACCAACAGAACTTCAAGGATTATTTTCAATTGTTTAATATTTAAATTATTCAGCACACTTTTCTTTCCATAGAGTTATATCTGGGAACCATATAAATATCTCATGTATTTCTATGATATTGGGGAATGGAGTAAAATAGTTGGTTTTTAGATCAGTTCTGTTTAGTTTCCTGAGAGACGCATTATTGTCTTTGATTTTTAGGATTTCCCGACTGTGGTGTCTGCTGAAGAGACAGTGTCTGCTCACTTCCAACATTAAAATCTAGTGGGTCATATTGAGACATCTCTGGATAGTTATTATTGTAGCTGTGGCCTGTGTCTTCAGTAATTGACTTCTTTCCTTTAGTACTTGTCTGGAAGAATACTGGTGGTAATGTCCCTAATCGATATTTAAACATCAAGAGAAATGCTGATTCATTTTCGGTAGGAATTCTAGACCTTTTTATTTTTTAACCTTTGCAAAATTACTGATTCCAGAATAGCAAATGGCCTTGAATACATGTCCACATCTACTTCTCTTGAGATAGGAAATAATCCCCTGGGGACTTCTCTATTACTTTTCTCTCTGTATGTCAAAATTAAAAAATAAGAACTGAACTTTGGTCAGAAATGAGAGGGGAGACACTTTCTTTAAGAAGAAGGTGCGCCTGCCAGTGGAGTGAATCCAGCAGAGGCCTGGAACTGTCTTCTTCACCTGGGGGCCAGGCCCCAGCTTCCTGTCGGACAAGTGGGTCCAGTGGAGGCAGGGAACCCCACCCCATACCAGCAAACACTCTTCTTCACCTGGGGACCAGGCTCCAGCTTCCTGTCAGATAGGTAAGTCCAGCAGAGGCCCCGAACTGTCTTTTTCGCCTGGGGGTCAGGCTCCCGCTTCCTGTCCAAGGAGTCCATCAGAGGCGGGGAACCCCGCCCCAGTCTGGCAAACTCTTTTCTTCCCCTGGGGGCAAGGGTTCGGCTTCCTATATGGTTGAGTGGGTCCAGAGGAGGCAGGGAGACCTGTCTTAACCCGTGGAGCTCTCTTCTTCCCCTGGGGACCAGGCTCTGACTTCCTGTGGAAATCAGTGAGTAAGGAGGGGGCAGGGAATTCCATCCCAGCCTGGCTGACCTCTCTCCCTCATGTGGAACAACACTTGAAGCTCGAAAATATAGGAAAATGACAAAACGAAAGACCAAAATGCAGTCTGAAACATCCAGCCCATCCTAAGAAAGCCTAGGAGCCATGTGCATAGAAGAAAATACATGCCACATAACTGAAATACCTGAAATAATAGTAACTGAAATAAAGAAGCAACTCTGGGAAGCCTTAAAGGAATTCAAACTAGAAATAATCTCTCAGGTAAGAGAAGAAATGATAAAAGAAACAAAGGCGATGCTGAACATTTCTAAAGAAGACACAGTTAAAAAATTGGAGGAGGTAAACAAAAAGATAGAATCCCTGGATGAAGAAACAAACAGAATATATAAAGCAGATACAAAGAGATATACAGGAAATCAAAAACTCCATCGAAAGCTGTAAAAACCGCCTCAATGAATGTGAAGATAGAATTTCAGACCTGAAAGACAAGATTGCAGCCAGTGAACAGGAAAGGAAAGATCTTTTGAAAATAACAGGAAATCAGGAAATAACAATTCAACACCTGTAAGATGACGCAAAGCAGAGCAACATAAGGTTAATAGGGATAAATGAAAAACAAGGGAATAACATAAAGGATGTCAACAGGATATTTAGAAAAGTAATAGCTGAAAATTTCCCAAAGATGAGATTGGAAACTGATATCAAGATCAATGAAGCATACAGAACTCCAAATAACTATAATCAAAATAAAACTACACCCAGACACATAATAATGGCCCTTCCAGAAACTGAACAAAAGAATAGAATATTAAAAGCTGTCAGAGAGAAAAGACAGATCACCTATAAAAGAAAACCTATTAGAATCATAGCAGACTTTTCAGCACAAACAATAAAGTCAAGAAGAGCATGGAGTGAAGTATTTCAGATCCTAAAGGAAAATGATTTCCAACCTAGACTGATATACCATGCAAAACTGCCCTTCAAAATGGATGGAGAAATAAGATACTTCCATGACAAAGAACAGCTGAAAAACTACATGATCACTAAGCCAACCCTGCAAAGAATACTGAAAGACAGCCTACATACATTTAGGAAAAAAACATTAAACAAAGCAGACAATTAAAAAGAACTGAAAAATAAAGATGCAACAGCAGAAAGATAACGTCAACAATAAACCAAATTATAACAGTTATAACCATTAATGTAAATGGTCTCAATGCAGCAATTAAGAGAAACAGATTGGCAGAATGGATCAAGAAACAAAACCCAACCATATGTTGTCTACAAGAAACCCATCTAACCCAAAAGGATACTCACAGACTGAAAGTCAAAGGATGGAAAACAATACTTCATGCCACAGGAACCTCCAAAAAAGCAGGGGTGGCCATTCTGTTTGCAGGCAATGTGAACTTCAAGCCAATAATGATTAGAAGGGATAAAGAAGGTCACGACATAATGGTTAGGGGAAAACTCCAAGAGAAAGAGATAACTATCTTAAATATATATGCACCAAATTCCAGAGCACTCAGTTATATAAAACAAGTACTAACAGAAATGAAAAACCAAGTTAACAGTGACACAATTCTAACAGGAGATCTTAACATACCATTGACACCAATGGACAAATCAACCAAACAGAAAATCAGCAAAGAAATAAAAGAACTGAATCGTACCCATGAACAAATAGACTTAGTAGACATATACAGAGTATTCTGCCCAACAACAACAGAATACACATTATTCTTAGCACTGCATGGGTCATTTTCTAAAACTGATCATATATTAATTCACAAAACATATTTAAATAAATGCAAAAGAGTTGAAATCATCCCTTGCATGCTTTTGGACCATAGCACTACGAAATTAGAAATTAATGATGAAAGATACTACGAAATTCCCACAAACACATGGAAACTGAATAGCCCACTCTTGAGTAATCAGTGGGTCACAGAGGAAATTAAAGAAGAAATTAAACACTACCTACAAGAAAATGAAAACACAAATACAACTTACCTGAATCTGTGGGATGCATTGAAGGCCATCCTCAGAGGAAAATTTATTGCACTGAGTTCCTACATCAGGAAAACAGAACGAATACAAATAAATAAATTGATGTTACACCTAAAACATCTAGAAAAAGAAGAGCAAGTGAAGCCCAAAGCCAAAAGAAGAGAAGAAATTATAAAAATCAGAGCAGAAATCAATGCAATAGAGACAAAAAAAAATCCAAAAAAATCAATGAATCAGAGAGTTTGTTCTTTGAAGGAATAAATAAAATTGATAAGCCCCTAATCAACCTTATTTAAAAAAGGGAAGAAAAAGCTCAAATTCATGCAATAAGGAATGAAAGAGGAGAAATCACTACAGACCCTATAGAAATGCGGTAAATCATCAACACCTATTTCGAAAACCTCTACTCTCAAAGGTTTGATAACACAGAGGAAATAGACAGATTCCTAGAAGCATATAAAGTACCAAAACTAGGCCATGAAGATGTAAAACTACTGAATAACCCAATTTCTATTAATGAAATCGAAAACATAATTAAGTCTTTACTTACAAAGAAGAGCCCAGGCCCAGACGGATTCACTGCAGAATTCTACAAGAAATAAAAAGAAAACCTAATGCCAACACTCCTCAAACTCTTCAATGAAATTGAAAGGGAAGAATCCTTGCTAAATCGTTCCTAGAAGCAAATATTACTGTAGTACCAAAACCTGAAAAGGACCCAACTGGAAAAGAGAACTACAGACCAATCTCCCTAATGAACACAGATGCAAAAATCCTCAATAAAATATTGGCAAATAGGATACAGGAAATCATCAAGAAGATCATACACCATGACCAAGTGGGAATCATCCCAGGCATCCATGGGATGGTTCAATACACGTAAATCAATAAATGTAATATAACATAATAGAGCCAAAAGTAAGAACCACATGATCATTTCTATAGATGCAGAAAAAGCTTTTAATAAGGTCCAACATTTATTCATGATAAGAACCTTGCAGAAAATTGGAATAGATGGTCTTTAACTCAATATAATAAAGGCCATTTATGACAAACCAACAGCCAATATCATACTAAATGGCCAAAAATTGAAGGCCTTTACTTTAAAATCAGGCACAAGTAAGGATGTCCCTTATCACTGCTCCTATTTAATATAGTGCTGGAAATACTAGCCAGAGCAGTTAGACAAGAGAGAGAAATAAAAGGCATAAAGATAGTAAAAGAAGAAGTTAAGCTATCAGTATTTGCAGATGACATGATACTCTATGTAAAGCTCCCCAAAACTCTATTGAAAGACTGCCAGATATAATAAATAAATTCAGTAATGTAGCTGGATATAAAATCAATACTCAAAAATCCTATACACTAACAACAAAGTCACAGAGAGGGAAATAAGAGAAGCCACACCTTTCACACTAGCAACCAAAAAAATATCTAGGAATCACTCTCACAAAAGAAGTGAAAGACCTGTACAAGGAAAATTATAATACACTGAAAAATGAAATTGAAGATGATCTCAGAAAATGGAAAGACATCCCTTCCTCATGGATAGGAAGAATAAATATTGTGAAAATGACCATTCTCGCAAAACTTTTATACAGACTCAATGCAATCCCGATAATAATACCATCAACATACCTCACAGAACTTGAGAAATCGCTCCTAAAATTCATCTGGAGCAAGAAGAGACCTAGAATAGAAAGGACAGTTCTAAGCAGCAAAGGCATGGCAGGAGGTATCAAAATCCCTGACTTGAAGTTATACTACAAAGCAACAGTAGTAAAATCAACATGGTACTGGAACCAAAACAGAGCTGAAGATCAGTGGAATAGATTAGAAGATACAACCACAACTACAAACACACTCAACCACCTTATCTTCGATAAAGGGGCCAAACATGTTCACTGGGAGAACGACAGTCTCTTTAATAAATGGTGCTGGAAAAACTGGCTCTCCATATGCCGAAAACTAAAACTAGACCCAGGCCTATCACCATGTACTAAAATAAAATCTAAATGGATCAAAGATCGAAATATTAAAAAAGAAACACTAAATCTATTCGAAGACAAATTGGGTAAAAACCTTGAAGATACAGGAGTAGGTAGAGAATTCATGAATAGGACTCAAACCACGCTGGAAATACTTCCCAGGATCAATAACTGGATCACCTCTTATTGAAAAGTTCCTCCACATCAAAAGAAATCTCCAGCATACTGAAAAGAAAACCCACAAACTGGGAAAAAAATCTTAGTGAACTGCCCCTCAGACAAAGGACTTCTGTCTAAAACATATAAAGAATTTTAAAAAATCAGACCCCTAAAATTCAAAGACCCAATCCAAAAGAGAGCATCTGATATAAGTAAACAATTCTCTGATGAAGAAATACAAATGGCAAATAAATATATGAAAAAATGTTCATCATTAGTCATTAGAGAAATGCAAATTAAAACCACACTGAGATTTCATCTCACTCCTGAAAGAATGGCCAAGATCAAGAAAACCACCAAAAACAAATGCTGGAGAGGCTGTGGGGAAAAAGGAACTCTCCTGCACTGTTGGTGGGAGTGTAGACTAGTGCAACCATGGTGAAGGTCAGTCTGGAGATTTCTCAGAAAACTGGGACTGGAAGCCCCATTTGACCCAGCTATACCACTTCTCAGCATATTTCCAGAAGAACTGAAAGCATCATACCACAGCGATATATGTGCACCCATATTTATAGCAGCACAATTTGTAATAGCCACATCTTGGAAACAACCTAAGTGCCCATCAACTGAAGAATGGATAAAAAAGTTGTAGTATTTTTATATAATGGAATACTACTCAGCTAAAAAGAATGATCACATTGAGACATTTATAAATAAATGGATGCAGCTTGAGACCATACTCATAAGTGAAATAAATCAAACTCACATGTATAAATACCGAATAGTTTCCCTAGTGTAAGAAATGATAAGAATACATAAAAGTATGCGGTAATCATGATTCCCAATCATATTGGTTTGAAGCCATATAATGTTTTCACTCATTAACCACAATGGTTTTAACCTGGGTTGTTCGATTTTAGTATCTATGATAGCAATTTTGAAGAAAGCAACGTAACATAAAAGCTAGTGCTGATTTAATATCGTCTTGTTTTAAAGTCCCATCAAGCTGTGGTACATCTGTTTCCACTGCTTTTAACATGTTGTATTTTACTATATTTCACTATATGCTATAGTATAAACAAAATTCTTTATAGGCAAAGAGATAATAAAGAAACCTTTGTTTGTTTTCTATTTAAAAAAGAAGAAGGTGACACTCAGTCTTATCAAATATATTTGTTACTGAGGATGTTATTGACACTTTTGTCATTGGAAACACAAAGGAAGTTTTCTGAATTGTTGGAAGGAGAAAACAGCAAGCATATTGGAAAAGAAAATGGGGCTAGGAAAACAAGGGAGAATTTAAAATACAGCTTTAGTGGGCAATCATAATAAAATGAAGACAAGCTTTCACTCTGTTTTGCTCCATGTTGCAAATTAATAAGTAGTTCTCCCATTTTTTCTTATTTTCAAATGAGAGATGGTAAATTCAAATTTTGTACTTTTTGAAAACTTGATGTTTAGAGTGCTGAAGCTGACTCTTGTTCAGTTCTAGAAACTAATTTAATGAATTTCCACTTTCAGAGCTGTACTATATTTTTGTCTAAGGAAGTGAGATTTACAAATCTTTGCCATCAAGCTATTTTGTAATAATATAACTTTAATTTCTTACCCATTATAAGGAATATTCTATATGTTACTTACCAACATTATTTTTCTAGTTCTGAGATATTCTTTTTACTTCAAAATAATCTCTTTAATATTTTATAAATGTTTTATTGTATTATTTAAGAAGTAGATCTCAAAGACAAAGATAATATTTTTCTATTTGGGTGTGTTACAAAGTACAAGAATATGTATTCATCAAAAAATGTAATCATCATCTATACCAGCTGAAGCTGGTGTATTGTATCCAAAGTCTATAATAACTAAGTCATGAAGCTTATCAGTCTGTTGTAAATAAAAGAAAAAGAAAAGTATGACTTTTCTTGGATGAACTGTCTTGCACTAACTTGATAGCTTGAGGACATGTTAATGCATTAGGAGATGTCATAAATTTCCTCCCTTTGTTTACTCCCTTTGTAGATTCATTTTGTTGAAATTCATAGATAATTATTAAAGATCAGTTTAGTTCTAGTCATACAAATTTTCAACCCATCTGTATTAAATTTGAACAAAATAGTTGATGCAAGGTATAAATGATAATTATCATAAAATGAAATATTAGTAATGTTTTACCATTCATACTAGTAATATTCTTACTTTGAAAGATATAATGCTGATTTGTAAAACTAAGTTGTTTTGTTCTCATATTCACTTTTTCTCTGTTAGATTATTTTTCTACACATTTAGATAAAGTTTTAGACAGATTAACATATCATTCATATGTACACATGAAAAGAAGAACACAGAATTATTTGGATAAAGTTTTTCAAATGCAAGAAAAAAACATCTAAGTTTTCTTCTTGGAATAATGATTATAAGTATATCCTGGTATGAGAAATATAAAAAGTAAAAAATACATGAAAGCCATCATAAAATTTCCTCTTTAAAAATATGATAATTCTCAACAATGCTGATCTCTATGTTGCACAATTTCTTGATCAATATTCCTGATCACATCTCCTAGTAGAAATGATTATTCTTAATTTTAAATTATTATTTCCTTGTGTTTTCTACAATTTTACCAAATACTGACCCTAAACAGCTATTTTTTGTGTTATTTTGTAACTGGTTTCAGAAGAGAATTATGTTATTTTTTTCCGTAACTGTATTCTTTAAATCCTAACATTATATAATATTCATATACCAGTATACACATATGTTCCTCATTATAAGTAAATATATTAATTTATATATTCCCCTCTTGATGGACATCAGAAATTTTTATAGCATTTTGTTATTACAAATATATTCATCATAAAACATTTCTGTGTTTGTATCTTAGTTACTTTTCTTGTTGCTATTATCAAATGTTTAAATTTAAAGGAAGAGAGATTTATCTAGCTCTGTTTGTGGAGGTTTCATTTTAAATTTGGCTGGCTTCTAGCAGGGTGTTTCAGTTTTAGATTTAGATACAAATCATAATTTTTTGCTTAAAGGTCATATGTTAAGGTTTTCCAAGACAGATACCTATCAATGAATATCACATCTAGATTGATGCTGTCCAATGGAACTTTCTGAGGTGATATTGGTGTTCTCTGAATCTTAACTGTCCAGTGGACAGCTGCTGTGGTACACTATTAGACATATTTATTATTGGACTTTTGAAATGTATTAAATTTAGTACCTGCATTTTTCATTCCATATATAAGTAATTTAAAGTAGCTGGAAGTGTATGAAAATGTGTACTTAGACTCCATGAAAACTCTGAATATCTCTGAATAGTGAAATGTGTTCAAGATGTTGCCAGATAAATAAGAATCATTTTGTTTGTTGTTTCTGAGTTCTGATAATAATACTTGTATTCATCCCTGCCAAGAAAAGATTTGTTCTGAATACCTATGGAGCCAGGCATTAGAACTAGGTATCAATAATTATTAATACAATATCTTAGCTTTGTCTTAATGATTAGTTATTAGTGAAATGTTTATAGAATGGAAAGTTCTGATGATTTCAGTTTCTGTTTAATTGCAAAAACTTGCCTCGCACATTGTTGAACAATGTCATATATGATAACTAAACATTTATTTCTAATGTATTTTCCTTAACAGATTAGTGAAATGCAATATATTCCATTGCATCATAAATATGGTTTATTTTTTAAATGACTGGCTCTTCTAAGTTCTCATTCATTATTTAATTCATTCAATATTCAAATTATTCATTAATCATTTAATAATCAATTATTTTCTTAGCTTCTGGGAATAAGGTAATGAAAATTATAGCTGCTATTAATATTTCCACAGTGCATGGGACTCAGAAAAACTAAGATATGTTACTGTAGTAAAATGTGAAAGCTCCTGTGATGGAAATAAACACATGCTTTAATCATAGAACAAGAGCATATGACTAAATCATGGGCATTTATAAATAGTTACCAAAGGAACTAACACTTAAGCTACACTATGAAAAATGTGTAGGAATTTGATGAATAAAACAGAATTTTTATTATAATAAAGACAATATAAATATAAACTCAGAAATATGAACAATCCTGATGATCTGATGAATTATCTTATAAAAGAAGCTTATCAAAATAAAGTTTTTGTGACAAAATGATAAGGAAATGTAGAAGGAAATGTGAGGAGTGGAGGCTGTGTAGATAAAAAATGAACAGAGCATATTATTAACAAATACCATATCAATCATACTGAATGTTATTGAAATGTCAATGAATGCACTAAAACTGTTTTAGCAAATAGGTGATTTTATTACTTTAATTCCTTGAAAAACATGAAAATGGATAAATAACTGTTACATATATATATATATATATATATATATATATATATATATGGTATATTTTCAGCTTTAAAATAAGAAAGTACGATCAGATTTATAATAGTAAACCTTGATGACATTATTTCATGTAAAATAGGACAGACACAAAATTAAAAACACTGCTTTTCATATCTGTAAAATAACTGAGGTATTTACATTCATCAAAACAAATCATTAACTGATAGTTTAAGGGGCAAAGTGAAGGAGAAATGAGGAATTATGCAAAGTACGTTGCTTCAGTCTCTTGAAATGAAAAATTCTGGAGATCTACCATACAACATTGTGGCAAAACTTAGAACCATTGCATTGCACATTTGATACGGAGAAGATAATAGTTTTTAAAAGGGTGCAGCAAAAAATGGCATAAAGGGGGCTGGGGATTTAGCTCAGCGGCATGAACACCTGCCTTGCAAAATAGGAGTTTGTGAGTTCGATCCCCGGTACTGATAAAAAAGAAAAAGACAAAAAACAAAACAAAACAAAAATGCCATAAAAATGCTTCTTATAAAAATGCCAGTGAAAACCTTAGTGAGGTTCTTTTTACTATGAGTAATGTACATGAAGAAAGGTAATGCTATTCAATATTTTTATAAGACAGAATCTATTTCTTGCTCATGTCATTCATTAGTCTACCACAAATAAGATGAACTGATTGGAGGAACAATAGTTTCACTTCTGCTATGTTGAGCTTAAAATGCCTATCAAATGTTAATATACCATTGAAAATGCATGTCATCACTTTAAGAAAAAACAGTTTCTTCCAGAAAAATTTATACAAGGTCATTAAAATTCAACAATTTCCAATGCCATGTCTTAAAGAACCTATCTTCCACTTTTACATATAGGTTAAGACAAGGGCATGCCGTTTGGAAATGCCTTTTGATGGATTTGATAAAAAACTTTTCCCTTCTTAGAAGATGACACACAGTCCCACTTTGAATTAAAGTAACTGTTTGAGAATAATTTAAATTATGACAGTAGATGGGACTGTTTTTAAAGTAAGTTTATTGGCACAATTTAGATATACAAAGTGATCGTATTCATCACAGGGCATTTGTACTTGTATTTTGATTCTTCTTTTTTTTTTAACCATTCCCCTCCCATTGACTCCTTTTCCTCTTCATAATTACAAAAGCTTTGATCCATTTTATACTTTTCTCATTTTTTATTTTTCCTTCCTTTCTTCCCCCTTTTCCCCTCCCTAGTTCCTATTTCCATTTGAACAATTTCTTACTATTTCAAAATTTTTTCTGTATTTACAATTATAATTTCTCATACTAGAAAAACAATATTTCCACGTATGTGCCTGTTTTATTGCACTTAAGAATGTGGTCTCAAGGTACATCCATTTACCTAGAAATATTTTAAGTCTAACTGTTCCTCTTCTTGGTATCTTCACAAAAAAGCTAGAAGCATCATACCACAGCAATATACACACACTCATGTTTGTAACGGCAATGTTTGTAAAAGTTAAATGTAGGAAATAGTACCAATATTCATCCATCAACTTATGAATGGATAAAGTAGTATGTTATTTTTAATAATGGGCACTATTCTGCTACAAAGAAGGATAAACTTGAGGGAATGATTTAGCAACATTTCTTTCTATTTTGATGAAATAAGCCAAATGGAGAGCCTGACGCTCACTGAAAAACAGAGTAGAACGTGTCTTTTCTTTTGAATAGAATTTCAAAGGCCTAATCTACCTCCCTAACTTTCATTTATTGCAATTTGGTTTTATAGTTGAGGTTAAAAAAGAAAATACAGACAGTGGATTGGACGTAAACAATTTTATTACATTTTTTGTTTCGTTTATGTTTGCTTAACTAGTCTGCCTCCATTGTATTTCAGACTCACTGAATTTAAAGCAAGATTGTAGTAATATATTCTACCAAACAAACAAACAAAAAAAAACCATGAAGTGCTTCAGCAAACTCATAAGGGTACTAGCAAAGAAAAATTCTGTCCTATAAGTTAAGCAAGCAAAGAAGAGTTTGTGATAGGCTCAAAGAAACTCATGTCCCTCTATGGATGTCTGGATAAAGTATGGTATATGTAACCAATGGGATACTTTTCAGCTATAGAGAGAATAAAATCTTATCCTTTGCAGGACAATACACAGCACCTGAGATCATCATGTCATGCAAAATAAAGTTAAATATTTAATGAATTCTCATACGTGCAAAACTTTGCATATATAAATAAATGAATGAATAAAATAAAGAATATACAGGGTGGACTCTTGGAAACAGGGAATTGGATTAGGAAAAGAAAGAGTAAGTTGAACGATAAAAGGAGAATGTAAGTAAGCATGTGCTAATCTCCAAAATGAGCATCATTGGTTTTTAATTTAAATACATACAAATATAAAATCAATTTTAAAGATAAGTCATGTCCTATACACACTAGTTTATAACTATTTGGCTTCTTGTATTCAGATTTTTCTAAATATCACTCTGGTTAAAATAAATGTATACAACTGTCATATTGGAAAATTAGAAACAATAACTGAACTCAACTCTACTGAACCAAAAGATCAGAAAGTGTTTAAATATTCAGGTGAGCTTGTGCAAAAGTATAGAAAGATAACAAAAATATGGTGAATATGATTATACCCAGCCTGGTGTTTGCTTATTGACAATTATTCAAGTTAGATTCATATTCTCCAAGAGAGACTGGAGGGTAAGGTTTTTTTGTGTGATTGCATTTCAAAGGAATGCCTTTTATATTATTTGAGAGTGACATTCCTAAGATGGAAGAAGATCTTCTAAAAGGCAAAAGGAAAGGAATTAGTTTTAATTCCTCTAAAGTAAATAATCTGAGAAAAAGGAGATCACAGCACTACAGACAGGAAGCAGCTCATCTGGAGATTAGTCAGGTAGAGAAAATGCTAAGCCTGTCTTCTGAAGTGTCTAGTAACACAAACATCTTCTACTTACAGAGGAATTAAGTCCAAAAGTACATTGTAAACTGAAAATATTGTAAATTAAAAATGTGTTAAATATTCCTAGATTCCTGCTCATCATAGCTGAGCTCAGTCTACCTTAAATGTGTCGATGTACTTACAGTAGCTTACAGTTTGAGAAGTCATCTTGCATAAAGTCTTTTATAATAAAATTTTGAATATCTCATGTAATTTATTGACTACTATACTGAAAGTGAGATGTAGCATTATTGTATGGGCATATTTTTATATTACTGTAAGTTTTAAAGATGATTAAATAAAACAACCAAAAGCTGATGACTATCTGTACTTCAAATATTCAAGAAAAGAAAAGCAACATCTAGTACCTTATTGAATATTATTATTATTATTTGGACATAATCACATCTAACATGAAGGCATGCCATGGAAAAGTTAGTAAAATTGTAATGACACCATGGCGTTAAAGGTTAGGATTTTTAGAATTATAAGAAAGATGGAAGGGGTACGTACACACACACACACACACACACACACACACAGAGAGAGAGAGAGAGAGAGAGAGAGAGAGAGAGAGAGAGAGAGAGAGAGAGAGAGAGAGAGAGAGAGAGAGAGAGAGAGAGAGAGAGAGAGAGAGAGAGATACACACAGATGGAAAAAGCCAGTGAATACATACATTTAAAAAAATACAGTAAAAGACATATTGCCATTAAAATCTCTCAAAATAATGTCTCTCACTTCAAACACAATATCTTCTTTGAAACACTTCTGAAAGTCCTCTTTCGTGAGTATCTTTAGGAAGTATGTACAAGAAATACCATGGTTGCCCTTCAATAGAAAGGTGAATGTTGTAAATGTAGGATATGTTCTCATCCAAATTATTTACTGGGCCTGGAACCACATAGTTATGGTTCTTCCTCAAAGTCAAAATAATCATGAAAGGTAAAAGTGTTGGATTAATTCAGGACACTGAGGCAGTCACAACAGCTCCACTAAAGACAGTCCAGAAAGAGAATGTCCACAACCACTTTAGAAAGGTGGCAAAGATGATGGGACAAGTGTCTTTAAATTGAACAAGAATATTTTTAGTGGAATTAATGACAATGTACCTCTTAAAGTAATAAATTTCTTAGAATTTCAACATTGGCTGTAATTTTCAATCAAATTTCAAAAGTATATATATATATATATATATATATATATATATATATATGCATACACACACACACACACACACACACACACACTTGGGTTCTGTGTTTAACAAGAAGAAAATACTAATGTTACAGCTGTAGACATTACTTGTATAATGCAAGATTCTTTAAGTGGAAATTTTTTTAAAATTATATTTACAGAATAACACTAAAGAATTGCATGAAAATCTCCTCCACTTTAGGTCTTGTCAGTGCAATACCCAAAGGCTTATATATAAAGTTGGTGAAAGTCAGAACCTTGAATAGTAAGTCTACCTCAAAGAGCCAGGGAAATATTCTATTTCTTTTGAGAGCCATTCCATTTAGTTCTCTGTATTTATTTTTTAAATTTAACTTTTCAAATTGAGTAACCTCCCTCCTATAATAATTATTCTTAGCTTCTTAATATTTTTACAAATGCTGTTTATCCTAAACTAGTATTCAGTTTATATACAAGCAGCCCAATTTAAAATGATTCTGTTTTGATTCACACACATTACAATGCTGAGGAAGAGAGATTTACTGAATAGAAACCATTCTGTGAATTTTGAATTTTGGTCTTTTCCTGAAGAAAAAATGTGTGTTACAAAAGTCTCAGAATGCTCTCTGAAACTGAGCAGCAGCCACCAGTCTGCCATGCAATCATAAAATCAAATGACTGATATTCTGCAGTATACTGTTGACAGTTGTAAACATTCAATTACAAAATTACATGAGATGTATAACACTTTATTGAAAGTAGGCTTTGTTAATAAAAGTGTTCTGAGTACACTTAAGTTAGGCTAAGCTCTGGCGGTTAGTAAATTATATGGATTTAATAAATTTTCAACATAGCATCAATTTAGGATGAATTTATGAAAGATGAAAAGCATGACTACCAATATAACTTTCTAGTTCATTGAGATTATAGTGTAGCACTAAGGAATCAATATCGATCATATAGTGTAAGAATTACACAGAATACTCTGTCACCATTTATAGTAAATAGGTAAACAGGTATTGTGGTGAAAAAAAATCAATAAAACCTTAAAGAAGAAGTAAAATTGTCACTGATGAGGAATAATATAAAGAGAGGAAATAATAAAAGTCAATTATATATAACTCCTAGTAGTTTGCCTTTAAAATAATTTAACCAGAATTTTAACTGCATGAGAAATTAAAGTTAATGGGAGATTGTGGGCATGACATGGGCATAATTGATTGTTGACCAAAAAAAACTGATAGAAAAAGCTGAAATGTATATAGGTACGTATATAGCATATATTATATGTGCAAAGAGGAATATTTGGGGTTGATTGGAAAAATAATTATAAAATGAGGATGGCAACTGTTTCCGTATTAAAGAAAAAATGGCCATCCATGAAGTCCTATTGTATTGGAAGTGTCAAGTAGTTTAACACAACCATGGAGAGAAGATGCTCTTTGTCAGTAGAGTGTCAAAATAAGAACACATCCACATTATGCCTGTGTGATACTGCATCAAAAGGAATTATAGGCACAATTTTGATGTTGTTACATGCCTAATTTCAAAATTCTTTACAGAAAGTAATTTCTAATTTAAAAAAGCCATTTTAGGGGCTGGGGATCTGCTCAGCGGCATAAGCACCTGCCTTGCAAGTATGTGGTCATAAGTTCAATCTCCGGTACCGATAAAAAAGACAAAATAAAAATAAAAAGCCATTTTAAAATAAGAATAAAAACGAAGAGCCTGCAGACTGAGGATAATTTCTTACCCACAGCACTGAATTTTCAGAAAGCATGTTCTATATAGCATTGGAACAGCACAGAAGCAAAGCTGAAGCAGAAAGGTGAGGTAGTGTTTGGTGATGACATCACAGCTTTCACAATGAGAATACTCTCCGAAATGGATACATTTCTTTGAACACCTGCTTGGAAGAGGTGGTCCAAGGACAATTTTCACAGATGAGATCCCAAGGTTCAAGAAAGCAGTTGCGTGAAACATCAGCAACAACAGCGGGCAGCTTTTGGAGTGGGGCAGAGAGAAAGAGCCCAAGAGTCGCCTGTGTCTTTGTTGTACAATTTTCTTTCAAGTCCATGCTTGTTTTCCTGTGCTGAGTTACGGTCATATAGCTGTATCCCCCTGTGCGCCTGCACTGGAGAGCTAGGGTCACATCCTCAGGCGTCTTTAGACACCCTTGAGCTTTGAAGCAGTCTGAGAAGTTTCCCATTTTCCAGCCCCTCAAAGGTCAGTGGTACATAAATGTAACATTCTAGGTGTAACAGGGTACAAGGGCCTGTAGTTAAGAAATCAAGAACCATGTGGTTTTTGCAAAACCAATTTTTCATTTGAACAGTTTCATCCATAAGCAACATCAAAATCTGGCACATAACATTCACGATTTGGGCATATGTTGAGCAAGGGCTTCAACCTGGAGAGCTAGCTCTAGGGTCCTTGCCACTGGTCAGATGCTACTCCTAACAGCATCAGCCATCAGCTTTTGTAGTCAGACACTATTCCCAGAGATCAACCATTGCAATGCCTGGTGAAAGCAACTGGTAAGTCATTTCTCAATGAAAGGAGGGTATATGTTCAGCTTTCCAGCCATGCTCTTGTACAGCTCACAAGTCATGACCCGACAAAAGATGGTGTCCTATCTGTTATTCCTTAGCTATCCCAGCTGGCAGGCAGAGTGCCAGCCCCCTAAAGATGGCCCAGCTGTCTGTGTATACATGTAGGGGGCCTTCCTCATGCTTCAGAAACAATCACACTGTCCACAACTCTGAGCATTGGCTTGACCTTCCTGTTCTGGTTCCAAACCAGAGTACTTCTATAATGGGCTGGATAGCCCTTGTCCACTGTGGAGTTGGGTCGTAGCCGGACTCATCAGTATATCTGGCATGAGACAGAGGCCCCTCTTTCCTTTTTGTACAGGGACAATGGGCTTACAATGTAGCTTGTCCTCCTAGATGGGTTCCTAGACCATGTATAACATAAGTCTCAAAACTGCCAACAGGTCAGCCAAGAGAGAGGCCTGCTGTTGGAGGTATGTCCCCACAGAGTGTGACAGTGGGGGGCTATTCCACTCAGCTACTGGGACAGGTTTCCACATCTGTACCCAGCCCTCTCAGTCCTGTGATTCCTCACAGGCATGCACAGCAGTGTATAGCACTGCTATTTCTCAACCAGAGGAAACCAGAAAAATCGTGGCTTCTTTCCACAACTGCGAGAAAACCCAACAGGGTGCTTCTGTTCCTCTTGCTTTTGCCATAACCCCCAGCCAAATCCATAATCATCCACACTGACAGTTAGCATAAAGGGTACATTTGGGTCACTGACTTGCAGGGCTTGCATCCATGCCACAGGCCTCTTTCAGTTCTGAAAATCAGCTTCTGTTATGTCTGTCTAGTACTACATTGTACCCATTTTGTCACTGAATATAAAAGGCACAGCTGGGCAGCTAGTTGTGGTATGTCTGACAAAAATCTCACAAGCCTGCATATGCCTGTAGTTGACATACTGTCTGGCATCTGGTATTATCCAACCATATAACACCCAAGAATTTGACAGACAAATCAGCTCCCTGGACCTTGTTTTGTCCTTAGCCCATGCTAGCTCCCTTCAGACCGTGCATGGTAGCCTTTAAATCTACCAGGCATTCAGATATTAGCATAATGTCATGAACACAAAACAGTGACAAAACTGTGCCTTCGCCCAGGTGGCCAGGTCCTGGGCCACCAGGTCATGACACAAAGGTGGGCTATGCATCTAGACTTATGGCAACATTTGGAAGGTCCACTGCTGCCTCTCTGGGTGAAGGCAAATTTGTTCTGACTGCCAGGTCAGGTTGAGATTAGTGTCATTTGCCATGATCCGTCTGGCTTTTCCATATGTCATACTGAAGAGCTCTGAGCAGAGCCTATCATGCTGATTTTTCCAAGTTGCAAGACTGTGTAATCTCCTAATGGTCTCCTGGTAGTGTGCATTGCTTCACACACAAAACCTATGTGGTTTATGGGTGAGTCAGTGTGGGTGATGTGGATGGACCCAGACTCTGTTACGATGCAAATTTATAACTGGAATTTTCCGCATGGTATTGAACTAAGCACCACTCAGTATGTCCACCACCACTATGTATTCAGCAACCAGGGCAACACAAACATTATCTAGGCACAGGGGCAAGTGCCTGATACCTAAAGTCTCCTGGGCCCTCTAGATCTCAATGTGGTGATATCCATTTCCTCCTGTACATGCAGTAGTTCCTGTAAAACTTGCTGGGTTAATGTATTAGCATTGACTCAGATCTGGTATCCAGCATGTTAGTAACCTTGCACATTTTTGGGGGACCTGTAAATAGTTAATTTCACATGTAGTTTCAGGCCCCCTCAAACACCAAGTCCCAGCTACTTCAGCCTGTCTCCAGTTGGGGTCAAAGGAAGCCAGTGTAAATTCATACTGCTTTGGCCTTCTGGCCCTGGCCCATCAGCTAGTATTGCTGCTCAGGGCATACCTGCCTGTCAGCAACACATCTGAAGGTTGCCCTTCTAAAGTACCTGTGGTTAGGCCAGCCACGAACAAGTCTGTCCAGGTCTGGAACCACAAATGGACCTGCAGTCTGTCCTTGGGAGACTAGCACTGCTTGCCTGGGGCCCCTTCTTTTTCTTCTTTGCCAGTAAAGTCATTACAGATCCCACCTTACTTTGGCACTTCACTTCCTTATCTCCCAGCCTGGCCAAGGCATCTAGAGCATCATGGATTGGGTGATCTGTAAAGGGGGCTAGAAGAGTGGCCACTGACTTGAATGTGCCACCAGGACTATGCCTTCACGCATGCCACCAGCAGTTCCTAATTTGGTACTGCAGTGCAAAACCTTATGCTGAAATCCCATTTCATGTAGCACAGTTATCAAGTCTAGATAATGACTTGCTCTGGCAGGTCACCTGGATTCTCCAAAACCAGGTGAGCTGCTGCTATCAAACAATTTGTTACCTACTGATTACCTATTTCCAGACCATCCTTAGCACATTCTGCAGAACTCATCTCACTGGGGGAGTGCTAGCTATGCTGGCTATTTGGGACATATCCTGTGGATTTAACTGCATGTTATCAGCCCCATCATCCCACAGTCATAGCATCCACTCAGGCACTGCTTCACCCACTTCCTAATTGTTATGTGAGTTCCCTGGGTGTATATGTTCTGTACGTTGGGTGCAGGGTACAGGAGGTGGCCTCCTAGTCTTCCTCCATGGGCTAGGGTTTCTGCTACCTCCACTTTTTTCTTAATTGCTGGCCTACCATGCAAAATCCAGGGAATTTTCCCAGGAGGTTTCTCAGACATGAGGACTTAGGCTTCTGGAGACATTTCTGCAGTTAGAAGTGCTTCTCACATCTCAGAACATGAATTCTACAGTGGCCAGTCATTGTTCAAGGGCCTCCTCTATCTGCTGCAGCTACTTCACTTGCCACACAAGGCCACTGTCTCTAGATCTACACAGCAAAATATAGTGAAAAATAGTTAAGCTATTGACCCTGCAACTTCACAGTGAGAGAGAGGAATTTTTCTGTCTGTCACTTTCAAGGCTTACAAGACATCCCTGGTCTCCAAACAGACTGTTTCCCAATCCTCATGGGCTTTTCAAGCTGCCAAGGAGGTGGCTACATGTAGCCATGGCAAGCCAGGGTCATTTATCAGCCATTCCCCAGGGCTTCCCTTGACTTCAGGTGCTGTTTCCACAGTCTCCATGGGATCACTCATCTCAACGTCCTGCTGACTATACTAGCTGTGGGCTAGCCCAGGGGATCCAAGGGTGATTTTTGCAGTTGAGGTCCTGAGGTTAAAGGATGCATGTGTACAAACATCAGCAGCAACAGCAGGCAGCATGGAACAGAGCAGAGAGCAAGAGTGCAAGAGCCATCTGTTTCTTTATTGTATAATTCTTGTCTCGGTTATTAACTGATGTTTACATTCTTACGGAGTGCACATGCATGTTTCCCTGTGCTAAGCCATGTTCACATAATTGTATCCCACTGTGCACCTGTGCTAGACATGTGAGGTCACATCCTCAGGTGTCATTAGATGCCTCTGAGTGGTTCCCCACAGAACAACAGGAACAATATAGCAATTAACAATATTAATTCAAGTTTTAAAAGGTCAAAGTTTTTTGACAATATATGTGCAAGTTTTACACTATTTTTTTTTTTTGTCTTTTTCCTTTTTATCGGTACCAGGGATCGAATTCACGACTGTCTGCTTGCAAGGCAGGCGCTTATGCCGCTGAGCTAAATCCCCAGCCCCTAAGTTTTACACTATTGAGGAGTATGTTTAGCCACTGATTTCCATTGAGCTTCTTTTTTCATTACAACATTATTAAAATTTTTGAAAGTTAAGTAAAAGTAAACACATGAATATAAAAAATTTACTAATTTTATATCTATCTTAAAGATGATCCACAGACAGCATACTGTATTATGATACTCATGCTACAGTAACTCATTCATTATTTGGACAAGTTTGAAAACTATCTTGAAAACAGAAAATATGTTTAGCTCATATTTATATTTTTAATGCCTAATACAAAACCTAGCTAATCATAGACCACTGTGAAAGGCATAATATTTTATTATACAATTTAGTAAGTGAAAAATCTACTTGAATCTTCTCCAATAGTTACTATAAAAACTAAAAGGAAAAATAAGCACTTTAGACTATAAAATTTGCTGACTCAGTATTTATGTACCATATTTATGTTTTCCTGTGTGTATGTTTTTCTCTCAATTCAGTTTCATTACGCTTTGAAGATTAGATTCTACAAAAGGCACCTGAGAATTGTTTATGCTTAATTAGGAAAGCGCTTTTTGAATCTAGACTCTCACCTTCAAAATCACCTAATTTTTTTCAGAGGTGGATTTTGTAAAACACACCTGCGGATCTTATTAGTATCATTTTGCTGTTATCAATAATTACTTACATTAGTAAAGTAACATCAAGTAAACCTGTATGCAAACATTTTCAATTCCTTGAGCTTATCTCACTTCTACTAATTTTCTTCATTTTATGAATTTTCTAATGCTGCAAACACAATGACAATGTAAATTAGATGAAAGTAGGTTGCAGATTGTTTGGTGACTTGTATTTTCAACCCTTTATGGTCACAACTACAAACACATACTTAAGAGTTTTTCTTAACAAGACTTTTTCAAGGCCTCAGTATTTTTACTTCCTACCATCCTCAGGTCCTAGCTTCGAATTTCAATAGGAAAAATAAAACCTATGAAATGAAAAGGAAAATCAATCTTCTTTTATTTCGGAACAAATTAAATTCCCCCCTAAAGTAATGATTTTTACCTTAAAGCAGTGATAACTATCTTGTTGCTGTCAAGGTTCCTCACCTCCTTATCTCACAACAGTTAACCTTAATAATCTTCTCACTTTCAAACTCTTCCTGACTTAAGGCTCTTTAAGCACTTCTGTTAAGCTTGATCATTTATTTACACTTGGCCTGTAATGGAGTTAGTGTTACTCTGAAGCTTGTGAATGGATTCTGCTGAAATCAAGTTTGATGAGCTAGAACTACATTTTTTTCTTCTTTTAGTCATTAATACCTGTGTTAAATAGGTTTTCACCAAGTTTTTGTATCTTTCTCTAAGCAAAATGAAAAGATATTAAATTCTAGTTAATCTTTTCTTTGACCTTGTAACATTTGGCATCAGTGAATGAGTTCAAAAATATGCAAATAAAATAGTGAGATCACATAATGCCAAATGAAATATATATTTTTTTCAATGAAAAAAATTACATTTTTAGAATCTCAAGGGAAATTCTGTGCATAGACATTTTATCTACATGGGTAGTTCAATTGTTTGTACTAGTCTTCTGTAATATTCCTAGCCATTAAATAATAAAATTGCTTAAGTGCTTGAAATTTGTTACAGAATATATAATATTTTATAGGTAGTGATTTTTAATTATAATACTTGAAAATGACAAAAACTTCCATTTAAATGTGAAACTTTATTGTAATTATCACTAGTTTTATATAGGTGTAACTTATGTTTATCTTTATTTACAAAAATGACTATAATGCATGCCTGTACATGTATATTTACAAATCACTCAGTCATTTTGCTTTGAAAAAGCAATACCTTCTTCCTATTTTTTTTTTAATAACGAAAGTCCCTAAGCATAAGCTGCGCTGGCCCAATCAAATCAAATGAAAAGCAGTGTAACTGTCGTAAACTGATTGTTTTCCTCTAGATCGGTCTAGTTGTTGCTTACAAAGTTACCTTAGCACTGTAATGTCACAGTGACACTGAAAGCATGTACAATTAAATATAATGGATGCAATGTATGCTGAACAGGTAAATCAGGATTTTAAGTATTCCAAGTATCATTTTCATAACGATAAGAGTGAAGTAAGTAAAAAAAAAAAAAAAAGAAAACGAATTTAGTAAGGTAAAATATATATATATATATATATATATATATATATATATATATTTTTTTTTTTTTTTCCAGTATCACCATGGCTAATAAAAGTGAATACAGGAACTCTGGCTCAGATGTGCAGGTAGCAGGTTATATTCATAATAACCCCCGAAACAAGGGAAAGTAAACACAAAGAGAAACCAGAGAGAATTTCAAGAGTTATCAAACTCAAGGGCAAACCTGTACTTCTGCGTCAACTTATGCAGCAGATGCACAGCTGCTAGGTCCTTCTAGAAGCACCTGGGAAGCTCAATCCTCTTTGCTGATTTGTGTTTACTGGAAGTTCGTGAGCAAGGCCAAGAAGGAGCCACAGATCCAAGCTGAATACTTGCATTTAGCAGAAGCAAGAACCTTGATTTTTATGGTGCTGGGTATTGGAGCAGTGTTCTCTCTCTGCAACCTGCCACGAATGCCTGGGTACGGGTGATACTGCTGGACAAAATCGTGTTAGTGCACAGGTCCTTGAAAATGTCTGCATCACATTTCATGATGGGGTGGAAGATGGTCTCATAGATATCTATGCCTTCCTGCACACCCAGGAAAGATGGCTAAAAGAGCACCTGCAAAAACTGGAACTGAAATGCTCATTGGCGAAACTGATGCTCTGGTTAACAGGAAGTGTGAAGCTATTCTCTAGGAAGGAGAAAGACCTGGTGGTGCCATCTTTTACTCAAAATCTAGGATGAGGTAAAACAACTTCTAATTCCTACTCTGCTGTGCTGCTGAAGCTAACTGTGTCAGGTCTGAGACAGGTAGGTACAGAGACAGGATGCTAGGACAACCCTTGTAGGTTGGATCTGGGTAGATGACTCCATCGTTGAAATCCGTGATAGTGCCCATGGTAAGACCAGAGGCACAGAGAGACAGCACCTACAGGAATGGCCCCTTACATAGCCGCTGTGCTTGAGGTCTCAAACATGCTGTGGATCCTGTTTTCTCTATTGGACTCAGGGTTGAGAAGGTCTTGGTTGGCAAAACATGGCATGCTCCTCAGGGGCCACACAAAGCCTATAACAAAAGGTGTGTCAGATTTTCTCTATGTTGTCCCAGTTGGTGATGATGTTATGCCAAGTGGTCTCACTTCAGGGTCAGGATGGCATGGTTAGGCCTCGTAGGCCATCCCCACCCAATCTCCAGTGACAGTGACCTCTGATGATGGAGCTTGTGCTGGTTAATGAACAACTTGAACTGGAACACCCAGCTGAATTGAGTTAGCGTGGTTCTGGGAATGGTATAAAAGGAAAACAGAAGTGAGGATTTTATATCCACTTGCCTCGGAAAAGCTTTAGCTCTTCTCTTCCTCTGAGCCCCAGTCTTCCTGAGGAGGGCTGCTGTTTTCCTGGAGGGGCTCTGGTTCTCACACTGGCTGATACAGATTTGGCTGGGAGCTCTGACCTCGCCTTCTCTTGGGCGTCCACTCCTTGTTCTCAGCCCAGATTCTTCGGTTTCCAGCACGGACCTTGCAGCCTGGCGGCATAGACCCTCCGGTTCTGGGACTTTCTGGCACTGACCTCTTGATCTTTCATCCTGGATTCTTTGGCCTCCGGCTAGAGACCTGCACTCCATGCTGCCATGGGCTCTGGTCCTCAGCTGGGATCACGTGTTTTCCAGTGTGTGAACAGATCTTTTTCACTCCCAGTTGTCAGTGATGAACTCATCTGTTTTTACAGACAAAGAACCAAGTGGTACAGATTAGGATGTGAGGCACAGCCGGACATTGTGAACAAGTTCACTCTTACTACTAACTCCATTAGTGTTAATTCATTAATGTTATCACTTATGTTTTTTTAAGATCACACATTAGAGATTTTTCTGTCACTTTAGTTTTCTTTATTTTCTGCTTTTAAATTAATTAGGAATTCTTGGGCTTTAATCAATTAGAAAGAAACATAATTTCCCAAATTGACTTTCTGTCCTAATTACATCTTCAACTGCCATTCGTTACTGTTTTGTATCCTATTCAATATTGTCTTAAGTGTTTTTTCTGAATTTTCTCTTCCTTTTTCTTAAACATGGCGAAAACCTGTTTACACGATGTTGACCTATTGTCATTCACTGTTCTGCAAAATTGTTTAATGAGTTTGAAGACTCTTGATCATTTGCAATCAAACTACTTTTAGCCTTGTTTTTTGAATGCATATATTAGGCTGTGCCCACAGACTACCACCGGTGACTTCTCAAATATCATAAAACTTCTAGTTTTTCACAGAAATTCACCTTTCATTATCATTTGGAGTTTAAATCCAGCTCAAATATCACCTTTTCTCTAAAATTGCACCCTAAATTTGAGAAGATAAAAGAACTATCCTGTGATCCAGTGAGATCTTTGAATTCACTCTGGTGAACACCTGACCAGCAGAAGCACACCACCAGATACCTGAATTCTCTCCTCTGGAAAGCATCTGCATTATCTTCTTCACATTTTGCAAAAATATTCTTCATTGTCAGGTAGCTAGATGACAAAGAGTATGAAAGGACTTTTTTCTAAATCGAGGCATTATTTTATTATTTTTTATGTTTCCCCTGATTTTTCTTAAACTCCTTACTCTAACATTACACAATGAATGAAACTTACCAGCTTATTTTGGCTTCCTCTATATTTGCCAGAACCAAGTATAATTCCTTAATGTGAAGTTGATTTACAATCCTACTTGCAGTTAGCTGTACAAGACATTTTTCTGAAATTAGCCTGCTATCAAGAAATTTGTTTCCTTAAAAATTTGGCACCCATTGTGTGTAATGCAATATGAAAAAAAGAACTTCAGACATAGTATTTTCTAATATTCTGATTTATCAGAATTAGCTACAAGAATATGTAGGATCCAAGAATCTCTGTATTATGTCTAATTTTTGTCTCATCTTTATTTATGTTTCAGTCGACTAGTAGTGTTCCAGTAAGATACTGTTTTATATTGTGTGTCAACACTGTTTGCCTTCAGTTATTTGTTTAATTTTCTTTTAATTAATATTACTCTAGGTCAACTAGCATAGTGTAGAATCTTGCTGTACGTTGAGAATTATGCAAGCTGTCTTCTCATGAAACATTTCCTTTAATATAATAATAAAATAATGATGAAAGATATTGTTTTGATTTCAAGGGCATATTTACATGTGCTAATTTGTTTTGAAATCAGTGATTTCAGGAAGTGTTAAAAAAGGATTGTGTAAGAAAAATAGTTTTGCTAATTTGAGTGGGAGCTTAACATCTTACTGTGGGAGTGGTTTGATACATGACTTACAGAGATGATTGGACAGTGACTTTTATGTCTTCTGTTGATTCATTTTTTTCTCAAATTTTTAAAATTAACATCAGAAGTCATTTTATGTCTGCATTTTTCTGATATTCTAGTGCTCATTCGATATACTTGTTATTATTCAATAGTATGTAAAAATGTAATAAGTAATAAGTAAATGTAATAAGTTAAAGGTATATTTAGGATAGTAATATCGAGGCAGGCCAACCTTTTGCTAGAATATGATTTTTGAAGGAAAAAAAACTGCAAACGCATTATACTGTACACTTTACAGTGTATAACTAGACAATGTAAAATTAGAATCATCAGTGTTGGAACCCAATATTTTGAAAATTCTGGCATCAACAATGTTGGACTCCCAAAGAGGTCAATAGTGTTGAAACTCAACACTCAAAATCCTGTGGAAAATCCTGGATTATGAAAAGATATTTATGGTGATGTAAGTGACAGGATAATTACTCAAAACAGGTAACTAATACTAGATCAATTTTTTATTTAGTTAATTTATTTTGAGATAGGGCCTCACTATGTAGCACAAGCTGGCTTCAAACTTACAGCAATCCTTCTGCCTCAGCCTCAAAGTGCTGGGATTACAGACATGTACCACCACATCCAGCTAATTTTTTAATTATTGATATGATGGTATTATAATTTAAATTTTAGAATCTAAAACAAGGAATACTAAACATTTAAACAGAGTAATTATACAAGCCCACAAAATGATCACATTATATAAATAATAAATAATTATGTCTATAACTTCCAACTCCCTTTTGGTAAATCATACTTTTATTCTAGTTTAAAAAATAACAGAAAACTACAAAAAATAAAACAGATTCTGGAAGTAATTTCAAGTTCAAAATAATTAAAATCTAAGACATTATGACCTATAGATACAAGTTTTATTGTTTTGATCCAAAGGTTACCAGGCTCATGAACAGGGATGGAAACTCAGATTTGATTTATTTCGTAATGAGGGAAAACTCAGTATCTAAAGAAAAAATTCTGCCACCTGATCTCTGAGAAGGGGTATTTCTCTCAGCTCTGTAGGAAACTATCCAAAACCTGCAAGGGGTTGGTGGAACTTAGCAGGGGAGATGAGTGCCTTGCAGCCAAGCAGCAGGAAGGACAGGATTGTGTGTGAGCTCAGCTGCGCTGATGGAGGCACCAACCCTAAAACCGAGCACTTGTGCTAGGCAGTCGCTGAGATGAGAGTCAGGAGAGGAACAGCTGAATGTGCTTTGGAGACAACCGTGTGACTTCATTCTTTATAGGGAAACCCCAGTCTATGCATAAATGGCTTTATGGTAATGTTGGGAATGTTTGCAGCATACCGCATAGAGTGAGAAGTATGCTATAATAAAATCTGTCGCAACAAGAATGTGAAGAGTAGAGAATATTTTCAATACTGGTGGCATTAGATAACATCAGTAACTTTTGCTAACCTTTTTTTAATGTAACGGAAAACACAACAGCTGAGACAAATACAATTTTTGTTTTCCTTCTTTGAATGAAACTGGGAGATTTCATGGTGGTTAGGTAAAAGCAAACATTATTTCTAATTTATCAATACCCTTCCTCTGATAAGGGTTCAAGTAATGTAGGCTAGGAAAAATATATTTACTGTCATGGATAAACCAGCAATGGTAGGAAACAGTACAAAAAGCCAATATCATATTACTTGAAGAATGTGTCCTTCCAAAATGATAGTATTAATTCCAGCTATACTTGTTTGATTTATCAAAAAAATATTGCGTCTTCATTGCTATGAGGAGAGGACATTGTACATACAAATTTCCTTATGCAAAACAAGTGAACAAAAATCCAATAAGACTATTTTTATAGGGACAGTTGCAAAGGAGGGCAGTAAATTCCATTTGCCATTTTTAACAGTAAGTGGAACTATTCCAGTCTTCTATATCTTAAATCTTTATTTCAGTTTAGACATATGGCTAGTTTTAAGAAGTTTAAAACAGGAGATGATTATTCATCTGCAGAGAATACAGAGGGCATTTTGCCAAAGGAAACAACAGCCCTACTTATCAGCTTCTAGTTTTCTGGGACACAGGGTATACCGTGCCTCTTTCTCAGTCCACTGATTGTGCCCAAGTCTCTTAGAGACAAATGCATCACTCCAGGGTATAGGCAGCTACAAGGATGGCAGTAAGTCTGAAGTTTCTACGCTTCACAGGGAAGTTGGTCAAACATTGTTTCAGTCAAATAATCTGAAAACCACAAATTGGAGAAACAGAAACAAGTTACAAAATAAATAAATTATCATTATTTTTAAACACAAACCCTTTAATTCAACAATAGTATAAACTACAGCATTCAAAAGATAATGGATAACTGTTTCAAATTTTATGTTGTATTTTAAAAATAATATAGCTTTTGGTTAAATGACTTTGAAGAACATGAAATGGAATTTAAGAAAAGAACATTTAAAGTTCTTCTATAAATCCATACTGGTAAATTAATGTAAAAAGACCTGGTAAATTACTCTATTTTCATTACATGTAGTACTCCCAGAGAAGAATTATGTAATTGTAGTAAAATATGTAGTGTAGGTGCCACAGAACAATAGATAGAGTTTCTGTATACTGGTCAACTTTCTCATTGCTGGAACACAATAACCAATACCCATAATTTAAAGGAGAAGTTTAATTTAGCTCATGGTTGATTTGGACTATAATGGGCTTCAAGGCATGGGCTTCATACTCAGGACAAAGATACTCGGTTCATAACATCTGGGCAGCAGAGAGGAGAAAAAGACCAGCTGGGACACAGCCCAGAGAGTACAACAATACCCAATTCATGCTTTCATAACCTATCCCAAAACATTAAAAGTGACCTCTTACCAATCTCTGGGACAGATCCAAAAGCAGTGCAATTGACACTCTGTGCTAACTGCCACATTGTGCTATACTATTAATCAGTTTTTTAATCTCTGTCATAAAATTTATCTTTTACAAACTATACTTTCTTAATCTATAAAGTAAAATTGCTGGACTAAATAATCCCTGAGTTTCTCTTTATGTCTGGCCCCATATGACTGCTGATGTCACAGTATGTATCCAAATGGGTTGCAGGTAGGCTTGAGACACATTTCTATTGAATGCCTTTCATTAAGTATGGCTAAAAATATAATTCAGCAGTTAATAGTAAAGTCATCCTTGTTCCTAAGAGGTATTTTATTTCCATCTAATAGCATGAGGAGAAGACTATTTTCCATTTTTTTTCTCAAAGGTGTTCTGTAAGCTTCATAATAAATGTTAATTTGTCACACACCATATTCTGTATATCAGTTGGGAGAAAGCTTACGTAAAATTTATTATTTAGTTGATTAACTTTGAATGAGCAAGACTATTGGAAAAGTGTTTCCACATGAACTATGAAAACTAGATTTAGTGCAAATTATGACCCAGCGAGTAATTATTATAACCTAAGAAAAATAAATGTTAAAGTTTAAATGTTACTGATATCACAGATATCAATAAAATGCAAAAGTGTTTTATAAGTATTTTTACTTTAAATCAAATGATAGTTTGCAAGCAATATTTTAAGCCATGAACTGATGTTTTAGAAGCTTTAAAAACATCTTATGTATGTAACAGATATGTTTAGACAAAATACACTATTGTTAAAAATGCACTGGTCTGTTTTCTTTATCCACTGATTCTTTTTCATATTTGTAAGTAATTATGTACCTAACACTTGACCAAAACACTTAATCAAATATTGCATTAAAATTTTAATAAGAAAGAATAATGACAAGTTGTTCAGTAGTATTGAAGATAGCATTTAATAAAAAATGATAATTGAGCATGAAAATTGAATTAAATTTTTAAAATTCACATAAAAATAGTATTGAATGCAGTGGAAGATGGTTACCATAACCATTAAAGCATGAAAAAGAATAGAATATGCAGAAAGTGGAAGTCTATTGTCAAATTCCATTGTGACACAAAATACTTGTTTTTGCATGAAATGTCAGAAAATTATTTTGGAAATATTGGAATAAAAATATAAAGGATTAAATATCATTCCAAAGTACAGAATATATCCTGTAGCAATAGAAACTAATCATACACTTTTAAGTATGAAAAATAGTAGGATCAAAGCTCAATTTTAATTTAATTCTATATAAACTATGAATATATATTAAAGAGCAATTTACAGCTATCATGGAAAATGATGATATATTCAAATGGATAATACATGTATTATAGAGAAGAAGGAAAATAAATTAACAGTTATAAGGCATGTAAAAGAATTTACTATATGTAAAGGACACAGGCAAGTTAAAAAATTAAAATGGCACACACATTCAAGGATCTTTTAAAGATCTTAGTAAGAGCAGACATGAAAATGTTGTACATAAAAATACATTTGCTTATATTATCTTGGTATTTGCTGTGTGATTAGCAAATTTCTGAAATTATGCCATATATAATATTACACACAAATCCTAAGTAATCTAGAATTTTATAATATTGTTAAGGATACAAAGAAAATATAATTAAATTATTATATTGTATAGTCAATTTCATAATTGTAGGTCCTACCTACTAACTATTTTAATCTGAAAATAAGTTTATCAAATAACATTTGGTAATCTAAGTAAGTACTATGACAGGGACAAATTTATGTTTGAAGTTATAAAACAGTGCCCAATATTTTAGATTAGGTATACTACAATAAAGAGCTCTTATCTTTATAGCTTTAGACTTTGTTGACATCTCTGAGATCTAGCGTCTATGTTAGCCATTTTTGCACAATTAGTAGTCAATTTAATGTCTTAGTTCTTTTCTTATTGCTGAGACAAAATACATGACAAAGAAAGGAAAGTCTGTAGCTTGGATGTGATAAAAGGGAAAGGCAAGCTCACTGCCTGCTGATTCTCCTGCTCCTCCTCTCACTGCCTTCTGCCTTCCCTGCCGCTGACTGTTTCTCTTCTGCCGTGGCCTTTGCTGTGTCACTGCATCTTGGAGCCAGCCAACTACGCACTGAAAGCTACATAAATTGGGAGCTAAAATAGACCTTTCCTCTTTCAGATTTGGGTGTTGGAATTCTGTCCAAGCAATGAGAAAAGTAAAGAGGACACAACGATTTCTCTGTTTATTAGAACCTAGGACACAGGAATTAAATCTTACTATGAAAAGTATGGGAGTGGGATAAACTGGCATTCACAGATTCTACCTTGATGGTGGACTGTGCTTATAACAAAAGTTATGAAGTGAAGAAGCAGGGACCTCCCAATCTGCCAACAAAGGAGGCATAGATACAATGTAGCTAAGAGCATTTGTAAAGAATGGTATCTAATATAGTTTACTAAATCCAAATATTATTTATGGAATAAATGATGCTCAAATGGAGGTATAAAGGGTAAGAATAAAAATTATAGAGATTACAAATTGAGAAGGATGAGACAAACTGAGCATTAGAATGTTAATGTTTGGGAAAGTTAAACTTAATTGTCAACTTGATGGATTCAGAGACTCCTGAAGAGGTGATTGAGTCATGAGGCATTATACTCACTAGTAGATTAATTCACTGATATTCATTGCTGAGTGCTGTTAGAAGGCAGAGCCCAGTTGGTGTAGATACCTGAGGCTGTGCTCCTAGAAGGCAAATCTCTTGTTGGTGTTTTCTCCTGTGTTCTGCTTCCTGGCCATCACCAGGTGATCAGCCCTGATATTCCAGCATGATGTTCTTACCTCAAAGCTGGCCAACCACAGACTGAAGCCAGTGAGCTGATGAGACACATCAAATCTCTTCTCACTTAAATTGTGTAAGTCAGGTAATTCATCCCAGCAAAAATTATGGCCAATGTAAAAATGAAACATATATGCAAAGAAAGTTCTGTGTTTTGTGATCACATGAGTGCACCAGAGTGAGTTAGATGTTGGCAAAAGAAATTTTATACCTTTCAAGGACCTTATGAAAAAGATTAAACAGATTAGATAATTTTATGAAATCAATTTATAGCTAATAAAATATTTAAGCTAGCAGGAGATAAATATTATTTTTCACTGGAACTTAGTTATAGTTTTAAGTGGTCCTCCAAATTTGCAAGCACTACAAAACAGATAAACAAAAAACAAATAAAAACAAGCCTAAGAGATTCTATGTACATTTAATTCAACCACCATTACTCAGTAGTAGAATATTGGATAATGATAGTAAATATCAAATCAGGAAATTTATAGTCACAGAACTATTTCAGATTTTAGTTTTTTTTATTTTCACGTATATGTGTCTACGCTTATTTGCACAATATTATTACACATAGATTTCTGTGATCACTAGCATAATGAAGATGCACAATCACATGATTCTTTTATGGCTAACTTCATAGCTGTATCTATGAATTTACATCCAAAACCTCGTCTAACCACTCCTCTGACTTCTGTGTCTAATATTGTTACTTCAAGCATGTTACATGGGATCCTACAATGTATAATATTTTAGGATCTTATTTTTTCACTACATAGGCTTCCTTTTTCTTAAATTCCTGACTATATCAATTGCTTATTATTTTCTTTACTGCTTAGTATTTAATGGTATGACTACAACAACATTGGATCATTTTTCCATTAAAGAACATTTGTATTTCTTCTTTTAACTTAGGTGATGCTATTTTAAACATTTGTATATAGTTTTTTTTTCCATGAATATACCTGGCTTTTCATTTCTTTGAGGTAAATATGAATGTTCATAGCACAGTTATTGCATGTTTAACTTTAAAAATAAGTACCAGACGTATTTCCAGAATGTGGTATTTCAGAGTGATTTTAATTTACATCTCTTTAATAGATAATATTAAATAAATTTAAGTGTGTTCATTTTCAACTTATATATCATTTTTCATAAAACATTTCTGTACCTTGCGATTTTCTAACTGAACAATTACTTATTTTACTTTACATTTTGATAGTTATATGTTTGACACTGATTTTTGACAGATATATGACTTGAACGTATTTTCTACAGGTTAGTTTATCATCTTTTCATCCTTTACATATAAACTTTCATTGAAAAAAGTTTTCAGTTTTGGTGAGGTTCATTCTAACAATTTCTTGTCTTTTATTGGTAATGTTTGAACATGAGGTTTAAAAAGTCTTAACCTTGCTCTAGTTTCCAAATATTATCTTTTATTTTTGTTTTTAAAGTCATAATTTATGCTTTACATTTACATCTTTGATACATACTGAGTTTATATTTTCTTACATATGAGCTTTAGACCATGGTTTCTTTTTTATCATATATACTTTTCAGTGGTATTATTTGTTTAAATGACCATTCTTTTTTGCTGAAAGTACTTCTTCAACCTATCAAAATATTGAATGTGTTTAATTTCTAAGTTTTCTATTCATTTACATTGTTCTAGATATCTTTATCTCTGGTAATGTCTTGACTTCTGTAGTTATAAAAAATGTTCGTTATTCTTTTTCAAAACTAGTTTAGCCATTTCACCTCTTTTGCCTTTCCTTACAGATTTTAGCATAAAGTTATTCATCTCTATTGAAAACTTTTCTGAGATTTTTTTATAGCAATTGCATATAACCTAACATAAACTTGTGGAGAACTATTATCCTTAGTTTATGTAGTTTTCCAATGTATAAATATTATATATTTTTAATTTTCTTTTTTGCCTTTCATTGATATTTGATCATTTCTAGTATACAGATCCTATATTTTGATAAAATTATAATATAAAACATTAAATAAAATAAAATTGATGATGATTTTGGTTTACATTTTTATAGATTTGATTTTTTTTGTCTTTTTCATTTGTACTCAGTATAGGAAAAATGGAAAAAAGATGGGGAATAAGCAATACTTGAGGTCGGATGATCAGTAACAGGGTGTTTAAACATTTTAGGTGGCAAATTATGGCTTGGGTTAGAGTAGAAGTAGATATACATTTATTGGTGTCAGCAAGTTGAAATATACATTATTAACTCTGTAGATAATATGCATGAATATGTGATATATATGAAGTATCTACATAATAAAAATTATAGTTTGAAATTTCAGGAAAGAAAATAGAAGAGAATATATCATTTTGGATATCACTGTCACTTAAAGAGTAATTTAAATTCTGATTGTGTAATTTTTTCTCAGGAAAGAATGTATGGAATGACAAGATCCCCCTTTAAAAAAAAGATTATGAGACTGCTTTAAAAAGCACGCTGTGAAATAAAAGCTTGATTTTGGATAATAAACAGAAGTGGTCTAAGGGAACGAAGAAGGGAGAATGATGTCACAAACGCTAAGGAAAATATTTTAATAAAAAATAATGAGCAAAGTCTTTATAAGAACTCAATGATGTAAGCCACAGATTTAAGATTTTTAAGATAGTACTCTTAAGTTTCCGGAGTTCAGAAAGGAAGGCTACAGGCTTAACTCTGCCACAAATTAGCTGTATTATCTTGGGAAAATTGCTTATCCTTTCTGTCTCCCCTTCTCCATTTGCAAAATAGGGTAATGATTGCATATATTATGGATTCTTATGATGACCAAAATTGGCACAGGTAAAAGACTGAAATTAATACTATTCATATAGTGAATAGATGGAGAGATTGTTCATTTGTATTAGGAACTATTCAGCTGATAAACAGAGAATAAAAATTAGAAAGACACTTTATTAACCTGTTAGGAACAGGACAGGGACTATGATCTCAATATGTAGAAAAATAACAAGACTTTTTTCTAATAAAACAGATAATGGATATATCTTTATCCATAATAAGTTTAGTCCTTCTTTTATTCTTCCATCAGTCAATAATAAATATGAAAATATCAAATATCCAGATTGATCTCAGGTTTTAAGCCAATTTAGGTCAGCATTTTCTTAATTTATCCTTAATCTAATTATGAAAGACTATCTCAAACTCAATAGCACTTGCACTTAACTCCCCAATTCTGAAAAATTCCCACATTTTCTTGAATTAAATATCTCTTTCTGTAATAAATGAAGCAAAATTATACTCAATAACAGTGGTGATTCTGAGGAATTTACCCCTATGATCATCATGCTTATTATAATTCCTTCCACCATCATTATTAAATAATAAGTACACTTTACCTAGTAATTCTTTGCATGAAAAAGTACTCAAAGAACTTGGAGAATAAACAAATAAAGCAATTTTCATTGTGTTTGAAGAAGTCAGTATTTAAAGGGTAGGCCAAGTACATTGAGCTGAATCATGACAAAAGTGTAAAAAGAGTAAAAAGCTAAGGAATGCCAACTGCCAACTATAAATCTTCTATCCATGTTTATACTCTATTACCCAGCTTATCTCCAAACCTACTTTATGCGTGATGATTTGTATAATATAAAGAAAAAAATTCAGTATGCCATACTGAGCTATGTTATATAAACAAATTAGCAAGCAAAAAGTTCTTTTGAGATACTTGACATTTTTGAAATGGTAGCTTTCTTCCATTGATACAAGGCAAATGTATAATATGATTCCTTTGGGCATTATAGTATTTTGAGCTCTGATCCCTTTCATAATGCATGCCATCAAGTTAACTTTTATTATATAGTCAGAAAATCAGACATTGATATGTATATAAACTACAGGTATGCTGAAGGCAACTTTATTTGAGGAAAATACATCAGCATATTTCATGAATTTTGGTTTAAGATCATGATTTTGGTTTGAAATTTGAAATGTTGCAAATAAGAATTCATTTCATGTAACAGTTAAAAACATAGAAGATAACATTTTGCCCTTGTATTCTCTTTTTTCCCCTTCCCTCCTTTCTCCTCTCTCCTCCCTTGTTCCACTTCTCATTTGAAGATTTTCTTCCCATTTCTAAATGTTTGTTATACATTTTGGTCTTCATTTACATTTTTGGTTTCTCACACCAAGGACACAAGGTGGTATTTAATTATGTGCATCTGATTTATTTCATTTTAAGAGCATGGTCTCAAAATGCATACATTTACACTCAAGTTTATCATTCTTGTGATAGAGTAGTAATCCATTGCACATTTTATAAAACCACACACTTTATCTATTCATTAGTTAGTAGTTATTTAGACTGTTTCCAAAATGCAGCTATTACAAACTCTGCTCCTATAAACATGGGTCTGTATATGTTGCTGTTGTTTAATACTTTCAATTCTTCTGATAACATACCTAATAAGGGAATAGATGAGTCAAATGGAACCTCCAATCCTAGTTTTCTGAGGGATCTCCACACTGATTTCCACAGTAGTTGTATCAGAATACACTCCTACCAACAGTGGAGAAGGATTCCTTGTGTTATTTTATTTTATTTTATTTTATGGAAAAAGGTAAAACAGAAAAGTTCAATACAAAATAATAGAATAACAATAGTTAATACATTACAAGTAATTTCTCAGGGTACAATATATGGGCATAAAAAGTTCTCCAATTGACTTTGGCATAAACCTTCCTTTACAATGAATTAAGAGGCACTAATAAAATAGCTCACTTAATTTTTTCCACTTTACCATGTTGTCCTGTCACACGTTCTAGTTCTTTTTTCCTTATGAACAATTTCTTCCTATTTCACAGTATCTATTGTATATTTTGTATCTTATTGACTCTTTTTTTTTCTTATACGTTGCAGACAATATGGTGTTTATACATGAGTTTGATTTATTTCACTTATGAATGTGGCCTCAGTTTGCATCCATTTACCTATAAAAGCCTTCAGTTTATCCTTTATTGCTGAAAATACTCCACTGTATAAAGTGACATCTTTTTTTATCCATTCCATGGTTTGTGGGCACTTGCATTGTTTCCAACATTTACAAATTGTGCTGCTATAAATATGAGTGCACAAATATCTCTGAGATATGATGATTTCAGTTCTTCTCAGAAAATATACAGAAGGGGAATAGATGGGTGGAATGGGATCTCTAAGCCTAGTTCTTTGAGGAATCTCCACACGGATTTCCACAGTGGTTACATCAGTGTACACACTCATCAACAGCGGAGGAGGGCTCCTTTTTCCCCATAGCCAATCCACCATTTAACCTCTCATGTGATTCCCTGGAGCATCTCATATGTAACAGAAAACCTACTACCCTGACAATCCTTAGAGAAGAAGTTGATAACATGTGCAACAATCTCGGTAGTCAAGGTCATCCAAGCATCAGTTCAGTGACTAATAAATGTCTTGAACCTAATGGCTACTAATTTGAGCATCCCTTGTAATTCTAGAGGCCAAAGATATGGTAACTTGTATTAATCTCATGATGTCTTGATAAATTTAGCTTTAAAATATTTACCAAAAGTTTTGGGCTTCTTAGAAGTCTCTCTCTCTCTCTCTCTCTCTCTCTCTCTCTCTCAATATCATTTCATATATATTCATTATATGAGACTTTTGGTATGGAAAGCAGTAGAAGAAATTAAGCACGTACTTGTAACCTAAGCAAATCTTTTCTTAAAACATTGACCATTAAAAAGTTTAATGAGAGAGGTTGCAAAAACTAATATTTTCTATACTTTTATTGTTTTACTATGACTAATATAGCAGCATCACTCGAATTTAGGTGTATATTTCACACTTTTCAATTAAAAATAACATTTTAAAAGCCTTTTATTTGAGCAAAGGCAACACAATAAAGTATTTTTATTCTTTAGCTTGAAGGCAAGTTATTCTGTTTGCTTAAATTGTTCAATCACTCTTTAGAACCATCCGGCATTCTGCCTGTTTCTTCTACCTAAAACAAGCAGTCAATTTTAATTAACTTGGTGCACAGAAGTCTATGGCATTTGTGGAAACTGGGCACACAGCCAGTCCTCAAAACGCCACTGATCAATTTGCCTAGAAAGAAGTAAAGAAATAGAAGACATTGCTTTGGAAGAGCTTCTGAATGTTATTCTAAAACTGAACAGCTGGAAATCCAAAATTAAAATTCAAAACCAATTTTAGCTCAGGTAAAATGTGATACTTGCTTAAGAATTATAAACTTAGGAGCTACTTGAAAAATTTGGCTATGAAGAGATTTTGAGTGAATAAAATTCCAATTTTATATTATTTTGAATATCTACACAAACTGCATCCTTTGAATTTTAGTGTGCTTGTCTGGTTTAGGTATGAAGTTAATTGTACCGTCTAAAATGAATTTAAAAGTATTTCCCTCTTTAATTCTTTGGAATAGTGTGAGGAAAATAGTATTTGATCTTCTCTAAATAATAGGTAGAAATCTGCTATTGAGTTATACAATACAGTTATACGTCTCATATGTTTTAATAGGTTGTATTTTCATTTTATCTGTAGTTATTTTCGTTTTTCTTCTTATTTCTTTTTTGAGACATGAATTGGTGGTGTTTTGATGGAATAATTTTGATTATTCCTTATTCATTATTGGATGAATCAGCTTACATAGTATATATAAGCTTATATCTTATTTAAAATGGTTGTACTACTAATTTCTATTATTTCATTGAAAAGAAATGTCCGTGCCTATATTGTCTGATCAGTTTTTCACGATTATGTCATGTAATATGAGCAACTACTTTGAAGATAACTATATGCAGTATATTAATCATTGTTAATCTACTCTGCTATGTATCAAACTGCTATGTAACAAGCACTATACTAAGTCTGAAAATAATAAAGATGAGTAACCCAAGGACCTTATCTTCAAAAGTTTGATTGATTGAAGAAGACTGGAAAGAACAGAATTATAATTCTGTGTCTACAATCACCAGATTACAGCACTCCAACTAGAGCCATAATTATAAAGCAAAATATCTCTATTTTTTAATCTAACAATTATAGAAAGGTTATTCTTTATGAAGGTATTTAGGGGTTCACTTATGTGTATTTTTAATTATTTAAACAAAATTAAAATGGTCATTTTAACCCTACTGTTTATTTTGTGTCTTTACATATGTTGTGCAGATGCCTGCATAAGCTGAACTGAATGCACACAGGAGTCTGTGTAGCAGTGCTCTGTTATTGGAATAATGACTTGAATCTGGTGGAAACACTTATCAATGAGTCTATGCTGCTTGCTGATCTGACATTTAAGATAAGAAAGAATATATAACAGTGGTAAGAAACTAAGAATTGAAGTACATAAGAGGCATGTTTTGCTTCTTAAACATAAATATAAAATTTCATAACTAGATTTTCTTCAGTTTCTTCGGTTTCATGTTGTTCATCTGTAAAGTAAGTATGCCTACCTTACAGTGTTGGTACACAGACTAATATATATATATATATATATATATATATATATATATATATATATATATATAGTCTTGTTTTCATTTTTATCGGTACCAAGGATCGAACTCACGACTACCTGCTTGCAAGGCAGGCGCTTATGCTGCTGAGCTAAATCCCCAGCCCCGACTAATGATATATATTTTTACTGCAAATGCTTAATTACAATTTTTTTAAAACTCTAATTACTGCTATTTGGGTTTTTTTGGGTCAATTAAATATATAGTCTCAGTAAATAAGCTTCATAAATCTAAATAATTATAAACTTACTGATCCATTTTCCTTATATGTCGGACCTAAAAAGCAGGGACAGAAATCTTCTAATTTATAACTCTGTTCTTCATTGCTATTGTCATAATTTTAAAAATGTAAGAGGAGAAAGACAGAAGTTGATTATATTGATTTTGGTCAGTACATAATGTGAAACAACTTTTTTCACTGAATTAGCCTAGAAAAAGGGAAAAATAAATGTGTCTTCAATCAGGATTGTTTGGCCCTGGTGTCTTTTTTTTTTTCTTCAAAAATATGATTTAGCTGGATATATCATGTCCATCTAATGAAGGCCAGTGATATGTCCAGAGTGTCCCACTATGTTTCCACTGCACTACTAGGAGACCTTCTCTTTTTTGCCTTCATGTAATAATTTCCCTTAATCTAAAAAGTTTATTGCAAAAATAACAGTTTCTAGAATAGCAACCTGAATCAATTTCATCTTCAGTTTTCAACTATTACAGTATGAAACAGCAGAGACCATGTGCCACCTACACAATGTAGTATGTGTTGTGACCTGAGTCTAGATGTCTCCTAATCCATTCAGAGGTGGAGCTTTTCCAGAAATGACTGAATCTAGAGTGTACGATTGATTCACTGTGTAACGTTAGGATTAATGGTGCTAGGATTAAGGATGGGTGATTACTAGATCAGTACTCTGATTGGTTTGGTACCACCCTATTCTTGGTACTCTGGGTACAATATAACGGACAGAAAGAAGCTTGTCCTCTCTTGTTTGCTTTCATACTGTTTGCCTCTCACAAACTTTTCTCCACCAAGTCACCTTGTCTTGAAGCCAACTAATTAGGGATTGAAACTTCTACAAATTGTGAACTAAATAAACCTTTCCTCCTTTAACTTCGAATGTCAGTGTTTTTCTCGGCAGCAAGTGAAAATTAACTAAGATAGTATGTTACACTATAAAATAGGAATAATAAACATGAAGAACACAAATCTTTTATAATGAGTAATTAGTTGCTCTGCCCTTTGATACAGAGAGAAAACACTAATTTTAGTACATTGTGCTGTAAGAAATCTTTCTATGTTTGGCTGTTTTTCTGTTGCTAGGACAGAGAGTCTGACCTACATAATTGGAAAGAAAAAATCGTTTACGTGGGCCAAAGCTTCAGAAGCTTCAGTCCATAGTCTTCAGGCTCCAAAGCAGAAATACCATAGCTGAATGGTGTGATGGAGCAATGCTCACTTCATGTCTGAGAAACAGAGCATAATAAAAGACTGCCAGAGAAAGCTGTTCTGTCACACACCTCCTCTACTTACCTTCGCTGTTCATCACATTCAGCTGCAGACAGCAGTTAATTCATCTATTGAAAAATGTCTCCTCCAATATCAAGTCACCTCTCTAGGAGTCTCTGAATCCAGTCAAATTGACAATCAAGACTTACTATGAGTACTTTTCTACATAGTGTAGTGTAGGCACTCTCTTCTGTTTTTCAGCAATTTATTATAGTAGCAATTTGTTATTATATTATCCTTAATGAGATGATGGAGGGAAAATACCTTGCTCACGAGACATGTGGAAACACAAGCAACCATGAAGACTGACCTATTCCTTGAATATAAACTAACCCTTTACTTTAATAACACTTATACTAATGTAATTGTAAATTATTCATAAATAAATGAAATCTACCAGGTACAGTATTTTATGAGGTTTGTAGAAAGCAATAATTATAACACACTTCTCTCTTGCAGTCTTAACTTTATGCAAATGTTTAATCTTTTATTTTGCATCCTGTCCTCCTGTCTCCTTCCTACTGAAAGAAAAGCAAATGACACATTATTTCCTCTATGAAAATTTTGTACAATTTATTTGTTATTTTCATGCCATATCATGATCAAAGAAATTGTCTTATAATTTTGAGGTAATATTTTCCTTATCTTAAGTAATTTTTGGTGTTGATTCACATTTGTTTACACACTTCTCATATCTTTACATAGACACTCCTTTTGTAATAGCATATTGATTTTATTTTTAATAATGATTCAATGGCAAACAAGTAACTTCAGTTGAAATATCTGTTTGTATTCTTGTTTTAAGAAAGCAAACAATTTCAGGGTATAACACATAAAATTTAGAGTGAATAGCACAACCAGTTGCTGGAGGGAGTGGATAGCATTTTTGTTCAAGGACAAATGTCTATAATTATAACTAGAGCATCAATGGCAGAGTCTGTACAATCACTTGTTGGTAAAATTGGGTTGGGGCTGAGAGGAGGCAATGGTTTTGTCTGAGGGTGATATTTTCCCTTATATGACTGGTGGTTCTGAATAACTGGAAGCAGGTGCATAATAAACTCCCTGACCTTCCCTATTATGAACTATTCATACGTTGTCATTAGAAATATGAATGAGCCCTGGAGAAAAAAATGGATCCAACAGTAGGAGACAACTGGGGAAAGAAAGCCTTTGTTATGTTCAAAATCGGACTAACTTACCAATTGGAAGGGAGGAAAACATATCTGCTACTCATCTGTCTGGAAATAATTGGTTTTGTTTTATGATAGGAAAAAGGAATAAAGATGAAAAATAAATTAATTCTTTAAGTGATACAAAAGGTAGAGATATTTTCTCCAATACACTGGAAAGTGTCATGATGTGTATCTAAATCTGAACATTGGCTAATCCAATGACAATGACTTAATATGTTCAGTGCTATGTGGAAAATATAGTTTGATAAATCTAAATTCATTTAGATATGTGCTATTGGAGAAATTATTTGAAAGTAAAGGTAAAATACATTTCATACCTAACTTCTAAACCTTCAACTAGTGTATGTGTTGGAGAAAAGGCAACTAAATTTATTTGAAAATCATGTATACTATGCATATTTACTTCCTTCACATAAATGCGAATTAAAATCTTCTGCTTAAAAACTTATGTAACAGGAAATCACCTCGAGAACTTGGAATCTTTGCAGAGGTGTCTAGTTACTCCACAAAATGTCTTTACACAGCAAATACAAAAAATGTAGAATACAATTCCTTTATAATATAATCTGGCTCTGGGATATTTTTCATTCAGAGATTGTGCCACATTCCAACAAAAAAAAGAGAGTGCAAAAAGTATATTAGAAAAAACCTTTCACTGGTCACTGAAAACTCAGAAACACTGTAATATTTGATCTGTGTGTGGTGTGAGACTAAGTACATGATAAACTGCATTCTGAACTTCAATGTGACAAAACTTCAATGTGAACCAGGTACAAAGGATATTTTCGTTGGCTTCTAGAAATGAATGTCCTCTCTTTTCTACTGTCTTCTGTCAAAGAAGATTAAATTCTAATGATTCACACCATGCAGGTACCTTTGTGTCAGAAATACAAATCCATAATTTTTAAATTCTTCTTGAATAACAACATTTTTCATAAATAGACTAAAACATTATTTACAAATTTAGGACCCAAGAATATGGACAGACATCAAGAATATTTTATATGTGTAAAATTTAGTAAGTTTGGAGTTTGGATATGAAAAACGTATTTGAATTAGTACTTTTCAAGTAAAATAGAAATTCAATTGCCATGTTTCAGTGGGATATGACTTATATCCAAAGAAAATGTAGAAAGAAAAACAATTCTGATGTTTTTATGTTTTGAGAAAATAGCTTAACTATTATGGACCTTTTAAATAACAGCAATATGCAAATTAAAAATACAACTATTTTTATTGCATTCAAAGTTCTATTTCAAAATAGTGTTGCAAAATAATACTACCCCACTGTTTAAAAGAAATGAGAAATGCAATGGCCATAAAGAAGATTGTAAATTTATATAGTGCATTAACACTGAAGGTGTAGCATAATATTTCTTTTTTTGTTTTAAATAGGAAAAGATAACTGAATGAGTTTATTTCTTAAACATTCATTGTCAAATAATACTTGAATTTACACTACTTTCTGTGTGAGATAATAAACCATGTGGCCATCTCCCAAAGAATTTTGATATATTATTCTATATGAATTTCTTACTTTGTTTATTCAATTTTGTTCAATTAACTTAGCAATGAAAAATGTATTTACATTAAATTCTCTAGACAAAGGAAACATTGTAACACATAAATTCTGTCTTCTTTAACCACAACAAAACCAGATCAGAACCACTGACATTGCGTGAGGGGTACTTTCATATTGTTTTTGTTTTATACCTATTATTAGTGAGGATTCTAAAGGAGACAATAGAATCCTGTTTCTTCTTTTGTACCCACTCCACCTCCATCTCTACTACGCTTGGCATAGAAAAGTGATTTGTGTAGTCTAATTAAATGCCTTTAAGAATGTGTGTGTGTGTGTGTGTGTGTGTGTGTGTGTGTGTGTGTGTGTGTGATAATATCAGCTGAGATCTGTCCTGAAAACTTTTGAAGTCCACAAAACCATACCACACTGTCAGGTATAGTACCTTTGTGTATTGCATGTCTCTTGGAATTATTTATCTAGCATCACTGAAATGATACTCACTTCAGATAGTTCTTGTTTTTCAACTGGCCTAAATTGAGCCATTTAGAAAATTGGTAAAGAATCTGATGTATGATCACAAATTATAAATCCAGAAAATTCAATGACTGTCAATTATATGGAGGAGTACAGCTAAGCATATTATATCCTAACAGCACAAAATCCTAATGGAATATAAATGATGAAACATGTCAGAGAATAAAAATATATTGTACCTTAACTTTAATGAAATAAAATGACACAAACGTTTCATTGGCAATCATGCAAGAAATATATTCACAAAAATTACCCTTTGAGTTGAAATGAAAATGTATTATTTTTCCTCTTTAGGCAGAAAACAGAGAGGAAATTCATGATCAACAGACCTGAGAAGGAAATGTCAAAAGACATTTTTCGGGGTATTATGGCTTGTATCTAGGTGCCCTCCCAAAGCCTCAGCAGTCAGGGTTGTGGTCTTTTGGAGGTGGTTAGATCTAGGGTTTGTGGTGTTGCATTCAAGGTTGTGAGTGTGAGTTCTACTTGCCTTAATGTTGGGCAATCTGAATGGATACAAGAAACAGAACGTGATTTGCTGTCACTTGTCACTTTCTGTTATTTCACTATTCTTCTGCTTTGCTGCCTTCTACCTGTCATGAGCTGTTTCTCCTCTGCAGTGCTCCTATACCAGCCATCCTGCCTTACAGCCAAAGGAACTGAAACCTCTACAAATTGCAAGCCGAATAATCCATTTCCTCTTTCAACTCTGGATGTCAGGTATTTTGTCTCATCAATAAGAAAAGAAAGGCAAAGAAGAAGGAAAACGAGGTTGGCAAGAAACAGAATCTATACTTAAAAATGTCTCAGAGGAAGAATAAGTAAAAATAAAATATTTTATCTTATGCTGACTGAAAACCAGCAGTATTTAAAACTGAGTAATTGCAACAATATAATGGTAAATATTGCATGCAATAAATAAAATTCATGAAAGCAATATCAGGGTGAAATAGAAAATATAGTTACAATATCACTACGTATCAAGCAATGTTATTTAAAGTTGAGGTTAGAGTACAACATGTGTATTGCAAATGCTATTCCAACCACTAGAATATATAATGAAATACAAAAGCATTACTGTTACCATAAAAATATGATAATAGAATAAATTCAGATAAAATGCTGAAATCAAACTCAGATAAGGCAGAGGAGAAATAAAAGATACAGTGAGGACATATAATTGATATAGAATAGTTTAAGCCACGATGGATAATAATACTGGACTATAAATAATCACCTTAAATGTGAATAATAAATATACCAATTAAAAAGTAGATTCAAAATCTCAAAATATGCATATTATCTCTAATAAATGCACTTTAAATAATTAAGTTTAAGTAAATAAGTGGGCAAGTACATGCCATGTTAACATAATTTCTAAAACAGCTAATGTATCTATATCAATTTCAGACAAAGTTGATTTAAAAAATTGATTTCAAAACAAAGATGATTATACTGAAAATGAAAGTAATTTATAATAACACTCAATTTTCCAGGAAGACATAACAATCCTTTAATAGTTAATTGACTCTGTCAATTTGAGTAACACCCATCTAACCTGCCTCAGCAGCTCTGTGTGTGGAGGGCCCGCTGAGGCGAGTTACTGCCATGAAAGGGAGGCGGAGAAAGAAGACTTCCGCCTTCTTCACGGGCTCCAGTCTTCCCCTTCCCCTTCCCCTTCTATGTCAGCTCCTAGTTTCCAGGGCCAGCTCTTCAGTCTTCCGTACAGACCCTTTCCTGGCTTTCTCAAAAGGACTCACAGGGAGTGTCAAAGTATTATTGACATTGACAAACCTGGAGGGAGAAATATATAAATTCACTATCCTAATTGGAGAGATTAGCATTCTTCTTTCAGTTAGTGATAGATCGAGTGGAGACTATTAGACTCAGGAGTAAGCATTGCAATCAATAAGATCTAATTGGCATTTGCAGAATACTTCAGAAAAATCATAAAAATATTCTTCTCAAACTCAAACAGATCATTAACCAATATAGAACACACACTGGTCTCACTACACATTTTAAGAAAATTAAAAAAGTAGATGTATCACAATGTATGTTTTTCATCTGTGTAAATTAAGACAAAATTAGTAACAAATATCTAGGACATCATCTGTGGAGATCAAATAATACACTTGTAAATACACATAGGTGAAAAAAAATCTCAAGAGAAATTTTAAAACGTCAAACAAAAATAAGTCCATCTTTATAAATTTATAGGTTTTTTAATTCTTTATACCACCAATATAAATATGAATGGAATATCATGTGCTAATTTAATACATATATACAGTACATGATGTTCCAGAGTAATTCAAATTTCTGTCATCAAAGAATTTATTTTTAATATTTCAAGCCTATGAACTGTATCTTTTCTAGATACTGTATCTTTTCTACTGTAGTAAAAAGAAACCTTTTTTGTCTTGAGGTTTCAAAGTGTCTCACAGATTTTTTATCAGATGTAATTACTGAGACATTTTTCATTAAATATCTTGATCTTTGAATGGGTAATGCTATTTCACATCATGGAAATTTTCTGTATGACTACTAAATTGTAAGTTATTTAATGTTTGATAAGATTTCATACTTTTTGTCTCCCAGCTGGTTTCAATGGAATAGAAACGTAAATTATTGCAAAAATTTTAATCAAAAGAAAAACATTGTCTAAAGGTATTTATGACATGATCAATGTCATACAGACATATCTCATAAAGAAATATCAGTGCAGAATACTTTTTATATAAAAAGTATACCCTTTTAAGAGTTATTAAATGTCTCTAACTTTTACTAGTGGAGAATCTATGCATGCATACAGGCAACCAGTATATTTAGCTAATTGTTCTAAGCAGGTGTGGAAATCTTTTCTGCATTGACAAGAATTACTGAAATGAATATGATTCAAATTTAGGAACAAATTTACATTTACTTAAATTTCATTATATAATTCAACTGAAACATGATGATTTCACTGTTTCTGTAAAACTAGTATCAAAATGTTGATTGACTTTATTTTTTGATATTACTTGAATCCTTAGTATTCCTAAGCATAACCAGTATTTAACCATCAAAAATGACATTATTCTAGGAATCACTAGATCATTGTAGAAAGTTTAAAACTCTTCAGGAAAGAGTTACCTTCATTCCTATAGACATATTTCATTTTTATATGTATTACTTTGATAAGGAAAAATGCAATTGATAAATAACTACTATGAAGACTTTTTTCTAAAATTAATGTTCACATTCTTTTGTGCCACATTAGCCATCACTTATATTGATCAGTTAATGGAATATTTAAATATGCAATTATTGAACACATAAGTATTGATAAATACTTTAAAACAGAGTTGTGTTCCATGGAATACATAAACAGAAACAGGCTATTCCTTGAAACATTCATAAAGTCAGTAAATGTAATCCAATTAGATACAGCCATCTCACCCTTCTGAAATGGACTCTGTAACATGGCTGTGGATGGAGTTTGTTACTCAACACACAAATCTTGGATTAAAGAAAATGGTGTGGTCATCATCATGGCAGAGCAATCAGGATATGTATCTTATGATAACTTTACTCTTCTTTTGTGGGTGGTGCAAAGGGTCCTAAACAGATAATACAGAACAATCAATATGTCATAGCCAAGAAACACTGATCTAGGGAGTACACATCTTTGCTGGTACCAGAAAGAAATCTGCATGGCTGCTTGCATTAAATAAAAAACTGAGAAAGGGCACATGGAGTGTTCAGAAGGTTGCATTTTGTCACATCCAGAAAAAATGGTTAGCACCCACGGCAGATGGTCTCTGCTAAAGCCACCACTTGGACTTATTTTTGGTTTGAGACAAGTTTTCACACAAATACTGTATTCTTTGTTTATTTGGAACCAATGAAAGTGAACAAATTCCATAGAATTTGTCCTATGCACCATTTAATTAATGCTTCTCTCAACGGGAATTGAAGGGCAAACACATTGCCTTGTCAGCTTCAGTAATGCTCCTCAAGCTCTGACTCACACAGTGCCAAAGTCTCATTTCAGAGATCCGAGACATAACCTTAGTTGAGTCCGTTGCCCCTTAGGAACTGAACAAGAAGGCTTAATGCTGCCTATTGTTCATTGGTGTCACCACCAAGAAATAAACAGGGAAGAGAACAAAAAATTATTCATTATTATACAATAAATTCCTTTCTAATGAACTCAAAATGACATATATACATAGTAATAAAAATTATTAAAAAGTGACTAGTCCTGATGCTAAGGTTTTGAAAACTCAGGAGTAGTTATAAACTTGCTAATTTTGGGAGTCAGAGCTATTAAAAAGTATACTAGACTTGTCACCAAGGGTATATATTGGATACATAACAGTCTTACTGAGAAATATTTTTGTAGTGGTGGAATTTTACTGATAAAGACTTTGATGTAGAATTTTCAAATCTTAATTATAACACGAAGGGTTAAAACCAGTGATGCATCCCAACTTACACATTGTTGACACCTAGAAAAATAGTTTGAAATCAAACAATCAAACAATCTTAAAAAAAACAGGTAGAAATTACTAAAGGGCGAAAGCCTGAAGGAAGACAGTTAAGAGGATATAACTTTAATTCTCTATTCTCAAATTAATTAATTTTCTGGGCACTTATACAATTTGTAATGTTAGAAGTTGGCTAAAGTATAAACATAGGTATCAGGAGGCTTTTGATTTTCAGTGGAAATAAAACATGTATTTTGTAAACTAATGAGGCAATAACTTGCTGGTGGTATTCTGATTTTATTGCTAATATCACAGGTGCTTTGAGCTTACAATCCTGATCGGAAGGCAAGGGACTCCAGCTGATGATGACCTTCTTTTTGTCAGTGTAAGGTTGTACAGGGCATCAGATGGCACAAGAACTAGACAAGGTGTGTGTGTGTGTGTGTGTGTGTGTGTGTGTGTGTGTGTGTCCTCTGTTCTCTTTCTCTTCTTGTGAAACCACTAGAACTCAGGAATGAACATTCCACTCTGTTGACCTTATATAATACTAATCAGCTGCCCAAGACCTTACCCCAAAATACTATAATTTAATTAAATTTCTTCTCTTACCACCTCAAATTGAAGATTAAATTTCCCCCCCAAAAATCCTTAGAATACACACACCTTCCATACACAAACTGTGGCATTAGTAGCCAAAAATTATTTAACATATAATTATATAATTTTAAAAACTTATTACAAATGAGTTAAGTTTGATTTTCTAAGAAAAAGTGATATGAATATCTTAGAAAATATTTTACCTATTTATGAATTTAATTTTAATATATCATCATTCACACTGGCAGAGCTACTAAAACTGTATGAAAGTATTTTCTTTGAAAGTCCACATTTTCATAACAAAAGTAGTATACAGACTAGTCTTGGAACTTTAACCATGGAAGTAATGAGACAACACAAAACTTTGGTATAAATTTTTCTATGCAATTTCTAGAATGAAAACAGATTTTATGCCTTGGGGCCAATTAGAACAAGGATGATATTGGTAGATTTGATAAACATTGAATAGACACTTTTATAAAGTGAAATATTTTTCTTTTCTTTGCAAACATACAGCTTGGTTACATTTGTCTTTCTCCCTTGCAATAAAATATGGTCAATTTCTAATCACTAGAATGTGTACTAAAGTACAGAAGTAAATATACCACTCAAAAATGAAACTTCCTACACAAAATTGTTCCCAACTACATCATGCTCCTCTTCTCAGTCTGGTAAAAAAGTGGAAAAGATTATCAGAACTGATGGGAAAAGCTAACATAGGTGAAAAGTAGGGCTGAACCCTGAATAGCCTAAAAATAAAGTTGTGTTTTGCTGTGGAAATTCCAAAGTTTGTGTGTCCATATCAGTAGTTGTTAGTGTTATTTCTTTTATCAGACACAGAAATTGATATTAGAAATGAAGAAATTCCATGTATAGATATGAGCTAAAAGGAAAGATAGATTGGTCAATAGACAGATAGATATGGCTAATGAACAAATCACACATTCATAGATGAATATGTACACGATACGTATATATATATATATATATATATATATATATATATATAAATAAAATGATAGCCATGTTTCAAGGAAACAGTGATTTCTACTTCATGTGTTGGCATTGAACAGAAAATACATCTAGAGAACAAGGAACACGGAAGGGAACTTCCTTGGAAAAGCAAGATTAATGTTTTCCATTCCAGAAATAGTGGTTTTCACACTGCCAGTAGAGCAAAACTGTGTCATGGCTACAGGTCAGAACTATATACTTTCTATTCGTGCTTCCAAATTGCTTTTTGAATCCTCCTCTCCTCTCCTCCCCTCCCCTCCCCTCTCCTCTCCTCTCCTCTCCTCTCCTCTCCCCTCCCCTCCCCTCTCCTCTCCTCTCCTCTCCTCCCCTCCCCTCCGCTCCTCTGCTCTCCTCTCCCCTCCCCTCTCCTCTCCTCTCTCCTCTCTCCTCTCCTCTCCTCCCCTCCCCTCCCCTCTCCTCTCCTCTCCTCTCCTCTCCTCTCCCTTCCCTCCCCTCTCCTCCCCTCCTCTCCTCCTCTCTCCACTCCTCTCCTCCTCTCTCCCCTCCTCTCCTCCCCTCTCCTCTCCTCTCTCCTCTCTCCTCTCCTCCTCTCTCCTCTCCTCTCCTCCCCTCCCCTCCCCTCTCCTCTCCTCTCCTCTCCTCTCCTCTCCCCTCCCCTCCCCTCTCCTCTCCTCTCCTCTCCTCCCCTCCCCTCCGCTCCTCTGCTCTCCTCTCCCCTCCCCTCTCCTCTCCTCTCCTCTCCTCTCCTCTCCTCTCCTCTCCTCTCCCTTCCCTCCCCTCTCCTCCCCTCCTCTCCTCCTCTCTCCACTCCTCTCCTCCTCTCTCCTCTCCTCTCTCCTCTCTCCTCTCCTCCTCTCTCCTCTCCTCTCCTCCCCTCCCCTCCCCTCTCCTCTCCTCTCCTCTCCTCTCCTCTCCTCTCCCTTCCCTCCCCTCTCCTCCCCTCCTCTCCTCCTCTCTCCCCTCCTCTCCTCCTCTCTCCTCTCCTCTCTCCTCTCTCCTCTCCTCCTCTCTCCTCTCCTCTCCTCTCCTCCCCTCCCCTCCCCTCTCCTCTCCTCTCCTCTCCTCTCCTCTCCCTTCCCTCCCCTCTCCTCCCCTCCTCTCCTCCTCTCTCCACTCCTCTCCTCCTCTCTCCTCTCCTCTCTCCTCTCTCCTCTCCTCTTCTCTCCTCTTCTGTTCTCTCCTCTTCTCCTTTTTGTTTTCTTTTCCTTCATTTTCTTTTTTCTCTTTATTCTTCTCATATTTTAGTTAGTATTTTCAGAGATTCTAGGCTTTCAGATGCTGTACTTGAACATTTTTAAGTGAAAGGATAAGTTAGAGTTTTATACCAATTATAGTATAACAGTTACTAAAATACAAAGATCAAAACATAGACCATGTGCAGAGAATTGTATCCATTTAAAAAATCACCAAAACTAGTAAAAACTTAAAAAAGTGAATTTACTCATGAATCTGTAAGATTTAAAATAAGAAAATATTTTTGAAATAAATTTAAGGTTAATCTAAATAACAAGGTATCAAAGCATATGAATTAGAAAACTAAATGTTTTATAGAAGAAAGAACTCAATCAAAAGAAGTTTCAGATTTCATACAATCCTTATAGAGAAAACAAAGACATACTTTTTCAGAAATATAAAAACTAATCCCTAAATTCACATGGCATTAAAAGAAGTGAATAAAGAAAATAATCTTAGAAAGGAACCATGTTTAAGGACTCATATTTCTAATATCAGAACGTATCTCTAAGTTACAGTTACCAAAACTGTGTGATACTGGCATATATGTAGATGTGACGATCAATGAAATATCACTGATAAGCTAGAAGAAATACAGGTGTCCGTGACCAACTTACTTTTTTATTTTAAAAAACAAAACAGAAAAAATAGAAATGACGCAGAATTTCAAAAAGTAGTAGGAAATTAATACTAGTTAATATATTGCATATTATCTCAGAAGTAGTTGTTCAGATAAAAGGATTTAGGTACAAAAAATGATTAAACAATCAATGAAAGCACAAACTGTTCTTTTGGATGGACTAACAGAAAGTAGTTGTCTAGTTATCTATTTTGACTAAGGTGCCAAGGTCATTCAATAAGTTTATTTGGTCTCTTCAACAAACAATGCTGAGAAAACTAATGATCTAAAAGCAGAGTACAATTTTGTCATTTTCTTATCCATGCAAATTTAATTTGATACATGATACTAGAAGCAAAAACAATAAAATATGGATAAATTGAAGTTGATCAAAATTTAAAACATTTATGCTTTAATGGGTGCTATCAATAGAAAATCAACAAAAGAATGGGAGAAAATATTTTCAACTCTTATACTGCTATGCTAAGAATTATTTCATCTAGGGGCTGGGGATTTAGTTCAGCAGTATAAGCATCTGCCTTGCAATCCTCAGTACCGATAAAAAAAAAATTCAACTAAAAAACATGATCACCACAACATAATTTAAAAAGTATTGTAAGTCTTGAAAAAAAATTATACAAACCAAATATGCAAAGGAATAAAATGCATAACGTATTAATCATTACATAATGCTGCTTGTAATATAGAATGTCATAAATACTTTGGAACATTTTTGCAATTCTTTCCTCCTTAAGTTAATCAAAGACTTTCTGTATGACACCTAAATGCCATTCCTACACACATATCTAAAATCCTTGAAAGCAAATGTCCATAAAGACGTTATAGGGGAATGTTTATAGCAGTCTTACTTAGAGTAGCCTACAGATGGGGTGACTGGTAATATTCATCAAGTAATGGACATTGCACAAGCAAGGTACAGTATATTTATGCAGTGAAATGTTTTCAGTCATCAGAAGGAATAAAGCACTAGTTATGGATTCTCTTTGAAAACATTCAGGCAAGTAAAGTAAGCCAGACACAAAATGTCATGTATGTTGTAATTTCTCTGTTATGAAATATCTGGGGTAGAGAAATCCACTGAAACATAAGAGCAAAGTAAAGGCTTTACCAAGTGCAGCAGGAGAGGGAAATAAGTAGTGATGGCTTTAATGGATGTAGATTTCCTTTTGGAGTGAAGAAAAACTTCTGAAATGAGATAATGTTGAAAGTTGCACAATATGGGAAATGCAGTAAATGAAACTAAACTGTATACTTTAAAGTGATGAATTTTAGGTGTTTGAGTTTTATTGCAATAAAAAAGCTGTTGAGTGTACAAAAATATTGTGGCCTGGAATAAAAACAAAATTACAGGTGTTCTTCCGGTATATGACCTGCTATACTATTTCCAGTCCTGTTAGGATACAATACTGCACAACCAATTCACAAATACAGACTAATTCATCTAAATTATATATCTTTTTGTCTTGTCATCTTGTTATATGTCATATGAATAGCCTACAATTAAATGAAAAGCTCTAAAGCAATATTCATTCTGTGTCCAAAGAGAGTTTAGTTTAATTATATTCAACTCACTGTGTAATTATAGTGTCTGAGATACTAGTTTCAATAGTGTGGCACTTACTTTTCAAAGAGAAAAAAAATGCAGTGATAAATAAAATACACTTAGATATCAAGGAGCTTGCATTCCACTAGAAACCTGTTTTCTTTATACATATTCATGAGTTAAGTGTTTCATATTTTTTTTATGAAATGTTGATCAAAACAGTACATATATTTCACATTGGCTTCTCTATGTAATTCTGCCTGTCTTGTGTTAAGAATAAAACTTCTACTTCTGGAGCAATATCCCATTTTTTTAAAATCTAGGTTTCATAGTAATGTCTGGGAAATTCTTTTTTTCACAAGCCCCAAACTGCTCCTAAACTGCCTGGACATCTTGTAGCCCAGGAAGGCTCTTTTCCTCCTTTCACGTTTTCAGGGGAAGAAATTAGAGCACTTAATCTAAATAAATTATAAATATTTCCTGAGATACTAACAAACTCTTCTTTCCCCCCTATGTCAAATCATTTAATATTTTTCAGAATATTGTAACAATTCTTAACTGAAACGCTTGCATTATGGAATTACCATTTGAAATTTCTCCTTCAACTTACAATCTAAACAATTAATCTGCTGTTCACTATCTAGTGTATTATAACAAATTTGATGATGTCACTCTCCAACAATATTAAATTTAATGGCTACACAAACTCACATTCTAAGTCATTTAGCATGACATTGCTTCTTTAAATGTGCTACCCCCTATATTCTAGAGCTATCAACTTCTCTTTCCCATTGTTTGATCACCAGCTGTGTGATGCAAATATTATTTGATTACTCCAAAATTTTAACAAACATATACTCTTACTCTCTTTCATTTGGGAAATGGGATATTTAGGAATAGCAAAATAGAAATTAGAAATTTAAAGGAAAATTTAATCCTGTTGCCGAAATTACTATTCAAAATCTTGTCTGGAACATTTGTTTAAACTTCAATATACTTCAGTTTTAATTGCTTTGAGAACTTTACTCTTTGAAGGTAGAAAAGAAGAACTGTCTTTATTCTTTTCATTTCATAGTGTTTTGCAAAGGTCTCAGTTTTTAGCTCACTGTTGTGATTAATTGTTTACATGTAAGTCTCATAAGGGTGACTTTTCTCCTGTGATTTTCCATTGGTTTGTCTACTCAGTCTTCTTTGACGATGTCTTATGTCTGATACCTTTTCCATATTCATGTGCATTTTTCTTTAATATTTTATGATACCTATGATGTCAAAAAAGAAATGATAATTTTAATGGGTATCTGCAATACATCTATCCTGAAGCAGGTGTTCCATTTGCATTAGTTAATTTATCAGAAATTTATTGTTTTTGAATTTTAGTGTTTTTAAAAATTATTTCAGTTTTACATATAGACCATAATTATGGTTTTTCAGAGAGCATTTACAGTGCTGCTCTTTAAAATGTTACATCTCATTTTGGATTTTTTGCTTCCTTAATAGAATGGAAAGATGACCCAAAGCAAATTTCCTAGTTTTAACAGTGTGCTATTAAATTTATTGTTTGTGTGATACAGATGTGTTATACAATTTTTTACTTGTTTCCTCATTTCTAAAATAGATCAATACTAATAAATACTTGATAAATTATTGTAAGAATACAATGGATTAACAACTGTAACAATTATTTAGTGGATCTTGCAGAGTGGAATAAGAATTTTAAATGTGTTATTTTTATTATTTCTTGAGAATTAGCTCAAAATTTTGTCAAACTTTATTGCCAGTGTTTGTGATTTAAAAATTATCAAGCCAAATTGCCTCCTGAGCTATTCTACTGAGATGTACAGTGACTCATTAAGTATGAAGACACTTATAAACCAAATAGAGAAAGACAAGTACCACATGTTTTCTTTTGTGCTGGAAATCTAGATTTAAAAAGGGCAACTGGAAATACAGTTTAGGGACTACTAGGGATTGAAGAGAGGAGAGGACAATAAGAGTTCGGGAAGGATAAGTAAAAAGATTTGGATGTTGGGGCATGATCAAAGCACAACAAATAAGTATAAAATTATCACAGTGAAGCCCATTAATATGTGAATTAATCAACATTCATAATTATAAAAATAGGAATTATAAATAAGAATCATGTTGTTTCTCCATTCTATCAGTAAGCTGGCAGAGGGGAGCTCTGGTGCCAATCAAGGACATTACTGCAAAATATTTTCTTAGCATTTTCACAGAAGTTAAAAAATGACAAACACTATCTATGAAATGGAATAAATAATTTCTGAATGAATCTAAGACAGGACCACCTTTATTCATCCATGCTGATCTGGTCATTTACTTCCCTGTAGATGAATGTGCAGTATGAACTGTTATATGAACCCGAACATTCAGTGAGCTTCTTGAGATCTGCCCTCACTTACTAACACCACAAATTACTCCTTTGGAAACTCAGGCATTTGAAAGTTGAAGCAAGAAAGTGCTCTTTTGACAAAAAGTGTTTCCTTTGGAGCTGTCCTGACAAAAAGAACAGATGTAGAAAGTAAATAGCTGACAAAAGCAGAAAAATTGGACAGGTTCAGTTTTTCATCTCACATCCTACCTTGCAGTTCAGTTTCTCTGAAATCAATGAGAATCTCTAATGCAGAAGAAATCAGCACAAGGCCAAGAGAAATGAAAATCTGATCCACTGTTCAATAAAACATTAAATAAAGTCCTTTTGTTTTGCTTTTAATTTTCCCTCACTATCAAAATAACCGATTTGGAGGGTAGAGGACTATTAATAGGAACCTGGTTAGTTGCTGCACATTACCACTTTACTCAGGGCTCAATGCAGCTTTACCCTAAGTGAGAATACCCTGGAAATTTCTCAAAATACATAAAATATTTGACTATTGTAAATGCTAAGTATGATGTGATTTAAAAATGAAAGTTTTGTAATTAGCAGGTGAGGAAATTAAGAGTATGTGAGGTACTTTTTGTTTTGAATTTTTTATTACAGAATGTTTAAAATATATAAAGGACATGCTCATTGCAGGGAGTTGTTACATAGATGTATCAAGTCCTAATCACCTTTACTTTCCTTTTGCCTCCATTGCTTTTCTCTCCCAATTTTCCTAGATTCCCCCACCATCACTGAAATAGTTTCAGTTTCCTAAAATATGTTTCATTTTACTCTTTAAATTACGTATATTTTGATTTTTTTTTTGAATTTTATTTTGAAAAGAACAAAACCAAATGAGAAAGGAAACAATAATGGGTCATTCAAAACAAAAGGATGGACATAGCACATGATTAAAACCACAATACAAGGTCATATACAATGGTTACTATGATATGTCTTGTTATATTCAATAGAATTGTGTATTTTATCAGGTATAGTAAAATAATACATAGCAGAACAATATCAATAAAATCAAAACATTGGAGACATTATAGGACTTCAAAAGCAGGAAATAGTCAAATCAGAATGAGTATCCTAGTGAACCTTGTTGTCTTCACAGTAGTTGACTATACTCTCAGACTTGATACTTTCAAACATAACAGATTTAAATAAAATCAGTCAAGACAAGACAGTGATCTAACAAACCAGATTTAAATAAGATCAGTCATAATAAGACAGTGTAAGTAACATAAGATTTCAGATTAAAATAGGAAATTAAGTATGGTTACTGTAGTATATTCTGCTATCTTTGGAATAGCTGTCTGTGCCCTCAAATCTAGTACAAGTGGACAGAGTGGAACAGAATATAACCAACTAAACAGAGTGATGAGAACGATGAGAGTTTTAAATCATGATACACTATTGAACTTTTGCAAGGCAGGCGCTTATGCCACTGAGCTAAACCCCCAGGCCCATGATACATTATTAACAGTGTCCTCTGCCTTCCTTTTTATAGACAATTCCTTCCTTTCACTTTCACAGAGTGCATTATATATTTTGGATCCCACCAACCTTAGTTTTCAGATTAGAGAGGCAACTTGCTATTTACCTAAGTGGTTCTGAACCTTTTTTTATTCCTGAGTTTGATCTTGTTGTATTCAAAAGCCTCAAGGTTTTCCTTCCGTAGAGGTGAGTAGTTCTCCACTGCACAAAAATGTCATGTCTTTCCAACTTATCTACAGCTGCTGATTGAGATACCTCTATTTCTCTCTGGTTCCATGTCACATAGAGCATTGTTTTCTCAGCTTTGATTTTCAGCCCATAAACCCTCTTTCAGGTTGATTATATTTCCTATACAGAGCACATCAACTGACCCTATCTCCTGATCTACTTTGCCTGTGTTTCTTTTTGTTAGTGTATCAAGGCCATCAATGTTAGAGATTATAGCAAACCTCTGCCTCATCTCTGCTATGCTATTTTTCTTCTGTTAGTTTTCTACATTTCCCCTTTATTCCACTGTCTGCCTGATGCATTGAGGCCTCTCTGCCACTGTTCCTGAAACCCCGGTGTTTTTTTCTCTGTCTTATGAGACTGTCCTTCAGTATTTTTTGTAGGGTTGGTTTGGTGATCATGAATTCCCCCAGTTCCTCTTTCTCATGGAAGCATCTTGTTTCTCCCTGAATTTTGAGAGATGGTTTTACAGGGTACATCAATCTGGGTTGGAGGTCTTTTTCTTTCAGGGCTTGGAATACTTTGCTCCAAGGTTTTCTTGATTTGATGGTTTGTGTCGAGATGTCTGTCATGATTTTGATGGATTTTCCTTTATAGGTGATCTGTTTCTTTTCTCTGACAGCTTTTAATATTCTGTTCTTGTGTTGAATTTCTGGATGTCTGGGTGTAGATGTGTTTTGGTTTTATCTGTCTGGAGTTCTGCATGCCTCATGTATCTGAATATCATTCCCTTTTCCTGTGCTTGGGAAGTTTTCCCTAATTATTTCTGTGAATAGCCTTTGTATTTCATTTGTGTTTATTCCTGCTTCTGCACTCACAGTTTTTATTCTAAAGTTATAGATAGATCCTCTTGATGTCTTCTAGCCTTTTTATTGTTACTTCCTGGTTCCTTGCTATTTTTAAGAGAGCTTTCCTTTTGTGATCACACACTGAAAACCTGTCTTCAAGGTTTGATAGTCTGTCTTTAGTTCATTTCAAGCAATTTTCCAGCTTTCAATGGAATTTTTAATTTCCTGGTAATCTCTTTGAATATGTATTCTAGATTTTTAAAAATTTGTTCATCAAAGATTTCCTTCTGTGTCTTCTTAAAAGTTGCTTAGCATTTCTCTTATTAATCTTCCTATATCTTGCTTTAATTGTATTAATATTTCTTTTTTGGGTTCTTCAATAGTGTCATGAAGATATTTGTTTATGTCAGCTGATGCTGCTTCTGAAACTGCAGGTTTGCTGCCCTTGAGCTCATCCATATTTACCTCTCCCTGGACCCATATTCCCTGGGTTGGTGGCTGGAGACATTCTTTTCTTTCTTTCCCTTTTCATGTTTCTGATTTCTTCCAGACAGGTGTATAGTGGAGGTCCCAGGCCCTTTCTGTATTGGTTATTGTTACTCTGAAGCATGCTGGCTAGGGATTGCTGCCCTCTCCAGTTTGCTGTTGATCACTGGCGGAGGTACAAGCAAAAGTGGTGCAGGCTGGCCCCTCCCCTCCAAGCCAGTCAACTACTGGCTGTTTTCATCATGTTAGTGTGTGCTGTGTGGATGGAACTGGTCCGGGATAGCTTCAGTGGCAACTTTGTCCCTGGCTTTTGGGTCTCACACTGGGGCAGGACCCAGTCCAAGCTGTTCCCAGCAATCTCTTCTGTGTCAGGAGTGGCCAACTGAAGCTGCTACAGTTCTGGATTCAGGTCAGTCTTGCCTGATTTCAAGATCACCCAGCGGGTCACCCCCTCCCACAGGAGGATCAAATTCTGAACACTCACTGCTGGCCAGTGCAGATCTCCATGCTAGCTCCATTCTCCTTTGTGACACATCCTCCTGTCAAGGTCCTTAGGTTCACCAACTCTGGACTTCAGCATGACTAGTGAGTCAGACTGGATCCAGTGAGATGTCTTCCATCCATGTTTTTCTTTTTTTCTTTTTTTTTTTTTTTTTTTTTTTTTTTTTCTTTTCCCTTAGTTTCTTCCTGGGTCAGGAGAATCCCTCTTCTTTTGTCTGGTCTTCTGCATGGTGTTAAATTCTAGAATCTGAGCTGTTTCTCTCAGAGAGGCTCTTTACCATGCTATTACTGATCAGCCATCTTGCTGCTGACTCCCATAGGATTTTTGGGGCTGGTACTGGGGATCAAACTCATGACCTAGCACTTGCCAGGCAGGCACTTACACCACTGAACTAAATCCCCAGATTGATTTTCATATGTAAAAAAAACCATGTATATTCAACCTCCTGTATCTGAATTACTTCTCTTGGCATTCAGGCATCTCCCACTTTCCTGCAAATGACTCAAAAGGATCTTTCTTTATGCCTGAATAGTTATTCAGTTTTCCCAGAACAACACATTAATGAGGTTATCTTTTATTAATCTTATGTTTTTGGCCTTTTGTTGGTCCTTTTGTCAAATATTAGATGATTAAATGTTCCTGAGGTTGTTTATGTATCCTTTATTCTGTTCCATTGATCAAAATATGTGTTTTGGTGCCATTATCATACTGTTTTTATCACTACAACTTGAAATCTGGGATTGTGATGCTTCCTGCTTTTATCTTGTTACACAGGATTGCTTTTGCTGCATTGTATCACTTCTGGTTCCATATGTTTCAAGATTATTTTTTTCTAGTTCTGTGAAGAATGTGATTGGTATTTTGATGGGGATTGCATTAAAGCTGAGCATCAGTTTTGATAATAATGAGATTTGTACAATTTTGATTCTGCTTATCCAAGGAGAGGGTTTTTTTTATTCATTTTCTGATGTCCTCTATGATCTTCTTTTTCAATATATATATATATATATATATATATATATATATATATCATTTTGGAGGTTTCTTTACAATCTCAGTTAGGTTTAGTCTTAAAAATTTAATTCTTCATTGAATAGTCTAGTAGTTATAACATAGCCTTGCAAAAAGCACCACATAAATCTTACATCCTAATTTATCTGCTTTGTTACCATATATCATAACAAATCTTTCACTGGTTCTTCATTTATGGATAACACAGTCCCCAACTTAAAAATATTCTCATAGAATTTAATCTCAAAGAAAAAAAAAACATATTTAATGTAAACTTATAGATAATTTTAATTAAACAGGCATTATTCTAATCCTGCAAAAATTTTATTACAGAAGACAAAATGTGTCTATAAACAAAAAACAAAGTGCATTTTTTTGTTTCTCACATTCTCTCATTACTACATTACCTAGTGTCTTTATGAAGAAAGTTTTCCCTTTTGTAAACTATCACATATTCAGTTTTTAAAGAGGTCCTTTACTGACACTAGATTTTAAATTTGAAAAAGCCATGATAATTGTTTGCCCTTTTGAATTTGCACTTGATAGCCTTAGTTTGAAAAAGAGAGATGTTAGTTTTTAAGAATCATAAGTATTAAGTGATTCAAAGAGGAGAAAACTCATTGTCCTTTTTTGCTTTATAACTAAATAAGCACTTGTTTTCAATCCTCCACAAACAATGCAGCTTTTCTACATTTCATTCTTAAAAATTAATCAGGCAGCCTACTCCTCCTGTAAATTAAGTGGGTCCTGGGACTATACAGTTTCCATACAATATAGTAACTTCCTGAAGCTTATAATTTTGTTGAGAAGATATAATTTGCCCTTAAAAATACCATTTTTGATGTAAGAATTCAAACAAATTATTTAGACATTTCCTTCCTTAAAGTATTGGAACATAATTCCACATCCCTGAATTTTGTGCTCTTAGTGTCTGACTTTCAAAGTTGTCAATATAAAAAGGAAGAAAAATGAAATTTTTCAGTACAAAAATCTGGAATATATAACCTTTCTTAAGTGATAAAGGTTAACAAAATAATGGTCGGTTATGCTGGTAGCATGTACCCTTAATATGATGTGTTCAAAATGATGTTTCGCCACTCTCATGTTTCTCCAGATACCCATAACCCCAATCTAACAAGAGAATCCTCAGATAAATCCTGATAGAGTAGCATTCTACAAAACATCAAACCAGTACTTCTCAAAACTGTCAAGAGTAGCAAAACCAAGAAATGTTTTCCTGGAGAAATTGTTAGGCCAAAAAATACAAGATTATTGAGTAAACCTGGAGAAAACTGAAAAATGCAAGGGCTTCAGTGGGTGATAATATATCACCATGAGTTAATTAATTTGACTGTTAGTCATGTAACTGATGTTACTAATATTAGATAAAACTGGGTGTAATATACATGGAAATTTCCTAGACTGTCTATAAACCTCTTACAAATATAAAAGTATTCTAAAGAAAGGTTAATACAATATTTTTAAACTAGCAACTTTAAATATCAAATAAGTCAGGCTGAAACACTCAACCCTTCCCTAAATAGGTGTTCTGGCCAGCTCTTACTCCATATGACTGTGTCCTGGGACACTTGTAGCTTAGTTCCTTATCAAACTGTTGATACTAGAGATACACTCAGGAAGCAGTATCTTGTGCCCATTCTGCTATCTCTAACTGCATAAGATTCTTCTAGGCCTGGTACAGCTCTCTGGTTCTCTGTGAGCAGAAATGATTTTTCAGATACAGCATGGCTGAATAGAGGAGGAGGCTGGTTCAGAGCTACTAAGAAAAATGCACCTAAAACATGGGTAACTGGAAGCAAGGCCAGGAACGTGCACCCTGAAACTAAAATCAATCTGTCATAAGAGGCTAATACATCAAGCAAAACATAAATAAAGGACTTAATGAAACAGCCAGTCATTTGACCCAGCTGTCAGTAGTCTGCCAGAATGGAATGACTGTCTTGCATATTTGGAATCTTACAAGGAAGAAGAAGAAGAAGAAGAAGAAGAAGAAGAAGAAGAAGAAGAAGAAGAAGAAGAAGAAGAAGAAGAAGAAGAAGAAGAAGAAGGGGAAGGGGAAGAGGGGGAAGAGGGGGAAGAGGGGGAAGAGGGGGAAGAGGGGGAAGAGGGGGAAGAGGGGGAAGAGGGGGAAGAGGAGGAAGAGGAGGAAGAGGAGGAAGAGGAGGAAGAGGAGGAAGAGGAGGAGGAGGAGGAGGAGGAAGAAGAGGAAGAAGGAGGGGGAAAGATATATGAAGAACAAGTCCAGGAGATAATGAAATACAGAAGAATAGAAGAAACACACCTGACATTTCTGAAATGATAGGAACCAAAATAAACAAATCCTTGAGACTATAGAGGAAATAAAAAAAATAATCTCACAAGCAAAGAAGGGGCAACATTTTTAAAGGAGTTGCTTAGCAAATCTAGAGTAGAGATACATAAAAGAATAGATCATGATAGGAAGGGGATGAAAACTGCAAATGATCAATATAGGAATCAAATAGAATTCATGAAACAAATGCAAACAGATATCCAGGTAATTAAAAATTCCACTGAGAGCTGGAGAGTTAGCTCAATGGTTCAAGTGCCTGCTTGGCAAGTGTGAGGTTCTAAGTTCAATCCCCAATACAAGAAGAAAAGAAATTCCACTGAAAGCTGACAAAACCACTTGAAAGTGAGAAAAGATTTCCAGACCTTGAAGAAAGGATCATGGCTAGTGATCATTCGTGACAAGAAAGATCTCTTGAAAATAATAAAAGATCAGGAAATAGCAATTCAATGGCTGCAAGATGACACAAAGTAAAATAATATAGTGATAACTGGTATCAAGGAAAATTGAGTCAACATAAGTGGCACAAAAAATCTATTAATCTGGTATATAGATAAATGAGTCATATAGAATTCCAATTAGACAACCAAAATAAATCTATAGCTAGACATATAATAATGATGATTCCAGAAATTCAGCACAGGTTCAAAATAGCAAAAGAAGTTAGATAAAAGAAATAGATCATTTACAAAAGAAATCCCATCAGAATCACAGTACACATCTTAGCATAAACAGGAAAGTCAAGAAGAGTTTGGAGTGAATAATCAAGTCTTGAAAGAAAAAAATTCCCACCCAGATTGATATAACCTGAAAAATTATCTTTCAAAATTCATGGAGAAATAAAATATTGCCATGACAAAGAACAACTGAAGAAACTCATGGCCACCAAACCAACAATTCAAAGGTATTGAAAGACATTCTAGACAGTAAAAATGATCACAATTATAAAAACAACAACAGAAAGAAACCACCAAGCATGGCAAGCAATTAAACACAGCAGGGAAGTAGGAGAATAATAGCATATATAAGGTACTGGAACAGATTAGAAAAGGCAAATACAACTTCAGACACACTCAGCCACCTTATGTTTCACAAAGTGGTCAAATATGTTCAATATGTTTAAATATGTTTAAAGATAGACTCTTTAAAAAATGGTGCTGCAAATACTGACTCTCTGCAAGCCAAAATTAAAACAAGACCCATGTCTATCACCATGCTCTAAACTAAAGTCAAAATCAATCAAAGATCTAAATATTAATACACAAACACAAAGTGTCCTGGAAGAGAAAGTAGGTAGAAATCTATAGGACATAGGTGGAAGCAGGGACTTCATGAACAAAAGCCAGACTGCACAGGAAATACCTCAAAGAACCAAAACTGGGATCTCGTCTTATTGAAAACTTTTTGTACAGCAAAAGAAATCACCAACAAAGAGAAAGAATATCCCACAAAGTAGGAAAAAAATTTAATCAATTGTCTCTCAGATAAAGGACTTCTATCTAGAATGTAGAAAGAATAGAAACAAATAAAGCCCCCCAAATTCAAAGACCCAATACAAAAATAGGCATCTGAGGTGAATGCATGCTTCTCTTCAGAAGAAATACAAATGAAAAGTAAATAAATGAGAAATTTTCAACATCATTGATCACTGGAGAAGTGCAAATTAAAACAACACCAAGACCCCATCTCATTCTCTAAAGAATGATTATCATGAAGACACCAACCAATAACAAATGCCAGAGGGGCCGTGTGGAAAAGACATGCACATTGACTGTGGGTGGGAGTGTACACAGGTGCAACCACTGTGGAAATCAGTGTGGAGATTCCTCAGAAAACTAATATTGGAGGTTCCACTTCACCCGGCTATTCTAGTTCTGGGTATCTTTCCCAAAATTAAAAACATCATACCACAGCAATGTATGTGCACACATGTTTTTTAGTAGCACAATTTGTAATAGTCAAATCTTGGAAACCACCCAAATGCCCATCAAACAAGGAACTGATAAATAAGATGTGTGTTCTTTTTTTTAATAAAATGAATTACTCCTCAGCCATACAGAAGGATAAACTTGAGACTTTTTTAATTAAATGGATAAAACTTGAGTCCATACTCATAAGTGAAATAAATTAAACTCACATGTATAAATATCATATTGTCTTCCCTGTGTGAGAAATTGAAAGAAAGAGTAAGGTCTAAAATGTATAATAGAAATTGTGAAATGGGAAGAAATTATTCAAAAGGAAAAGGAACTAGGGTGGGTGAAAGGAGAAATGACCAGAGGGAAAAGGAAAAAATGCAAATCTGTTATACTCTTAGTATCTCAGTTCGTTAAAACGGAAGGTTTGTACTAATATCATTTGGAGAAATATTTATGCTCATATCTTGTACCATGAACAACTGATTTTAAGATAATTACAGGTAATATGCTATCTATTGTTCTTCTATTATTGTGTTATGGATATTGTCTTACCTCTTTTTGAATAAAAGAATCAAAAAATATTGTCAAAAATTACTGTGGATGTACGAATCCTAGAATAAATAGTGTATTTTTGAATTTAGGAAATTTTCAAAACATTTGTAAGTTAAATTTAATTCAATATCTTCTTGTATAAGATACAGAATTAAAAGTAAAATCAGGGAAGTATAACATATAAGAACACATCAATTTATTTAAAGCTTTGTGTTAGAAAAAGTTGAAAAGAATATAAGAAAGAATACACATTGCCTCTATTATTATGGTCCATGCAATATTTTTATATATCATCTAAAAAGAAATGTGGAGAATCAAAATTTTTATACCATAATGTTATACTTTTGAACATCTGGTATTTTAAACTAATGATTCACTTTGGAGGAGAAGGTTATAAACCTGTGTATAGTTTTGATTACTGGCACTCACCACCACAAATTCCACTGTTTTTTATAGTTTTGTTCTAAAATCTCCTCCATAAGCCATTTTAGTGTTTAGAGATGGGGATTTTGTAAGGTAATTGGATCACAGTGGTGGTGTTCACATTAGGGAGCTAATTCACTGATGACTTTATAGCTGAATGTGCTGTTCAGAAGGCAGAAACTTTGGAAGACAGCAGTTAAAACATAAATTTCTCTTCTTTTACGAGTTGTATCAGGTAGTGTTTTTTTTTTTCCCCCAGTGATGAGAAGTAACTAAGGCCAGGAGTAGTTACAATATATGCACATAACTTAAATGGATTTGTGAGCCACAATAATAATGTGCATTTATATGTTGGACTACATTCTCAAAACACCAAGTTGATCTAGTCAGAAATTCTGATTCTAGAGTTGACCAGTGAGCATTTAAATTGGGAGACTGCAAGGAACATTCGGCAGATAAATACCACCTATAGTTTTATTTATTTCAGTAAACATAAGTACCTTTAATAATAGGCAAAATGAATATCAGCAATTAGTTTCAATCTTCAGAATGTGTGACTTGTGAAGCAGCACACTGAAAATTTTGCTATGAGTTATCATTAATCATATTGTTTGGGTTTTTTTTGCTGCTGGATTTTTTTTTTTTTTTGTCTTTTTCGTTTTTATCGATACCAGGGATCAAACTCACGACCGCACACTTGCAAGGCAGGCACTTATGAGCTGAGCTAAATCACCAGCCCCATTGCTGCTGGATTTTTTAAAAAAAATTATTTAAAGAGAAAAAAAAAGGAAATGGTAGAAATACATAATTTCAAAAAAATATACAGTAAGAAATCACTAGTTGATAAATTACATATTGTCCTCTTAGAAATAGTTGTTCAAGTTACAAAAGTAAAGCATACAATGTAGACATTCAAACATAGAGACTGCGAACACTTCTGTTCAACGATCCAACCAGTACATATCAGTGATATATAAATATCACTGATAAATATAAATGGCCTCAATTCACCTATCAAAAGAAATAGGTTATATTAAAATATACAGATTAAGCAAAACATATAGAGATGTTTCTCAGCTTTTCATGAACCAGGTAAAATAATCTAGAGTAGTGATTAAAAGAATAATATTACATGTATGTAAGTACACATATATAAATGTATGTATGTATGTGTATGCAAGATAGATAAGTATGCTGCTAATCTTTGTTAGTCAAAAATTTGTGCTGTAATTGTTTGATTGTTTGATAATTTTTGTGCCTATATCTTTAACCTGAACAACTATTTCTAAGATAACAGTATACAGTATGTTAATTAGTGTTAATTTCTTACTATTTTTTGAAATTCTATATCATTTCCATTCTTTTTTTTTCTGTGTTGCTTTAAATAAAAAATATAAAAACTTGCATTTAATGTTTCAGGAGGCTAACAAAAGTAAAAACTTGTAGGTGAGATTAATTTTGGCTAGGTTTTTATTTAAGCCATTAATTTAAAATTTACATATCATTTATAATAAAATTTAAAACATTAAGAAAATCTTTCTCCTTTCATACATAGAAATTCAGTGTGCAAAATTTACAACTGTTTGGAAATTGTACTTAAATTAGAAAAAATGGTTCATATCTATATTCCAGGACTGAGGATATAGCTCAGTGACACAACTGCCTGCCTAACAAGCACAAAGTTCTGAATTGAATTCCTTAGTACAACCCCCACCCACCCCCAAAAGATCTGTAATTAACTAAGTAGATTCCTATAGTAAAAAATTTCCAAATGCAGGTACATGATGGTCAAAAATTAAATAAGTATAATAATAGTTTTAAATGGTATTATTTATAGAATAACCTCATTTTTGAAAAATAGCTTCTTTGACTGACATTAGTATGCACCAGTTTTGAGATTAAGCCTGTCTATGTGAAGTGAGCCCATTAACTTTTGTATCAAAAGTACATCAGATGAAAGTGTATTTCTTTGATTATTTAACATACAGAATCCATTACTTTTGTGTTAAGAAAGCTGTAATTTGAAATTAATAATGCTATTTCTTTGTATATTTATTCCATGATTTAATCAGTAATCCCTGGTAAACACACAATATCATTTAATTCATATGATCTAGGCTTTTCATCAGTTCTGTACACTGCCTATGGTTTGTAATATTTTCTCATATGCACTGAACCCTTAACCACTGTATTTATTACTTTATTAAAAATGCTTCAGGAACCTAATCATATTTTCAGAATGTCATACATTTGTGTTAAGTATTACTGAAAGTATTAGTCTTTACTTTTAAAATTCCAGTAAATTCAGATTTTTGTCTGAACAAAACATCCACCATGACTCATTTTTTCATGTGTACCTGACAATCATTTTTGTTGCAGAAAATTAAAACTCTTACTCTGAAACTTCATCTTTTTAATGTGAAAATTGACATTAATTTGTAAATTCAGCAACTTTTTGAGGTAAGTCCATTCTAAAGTATTAATTGGGAAAATTATCTCATTGTAAGACCCATCTTATGATACAGAAATTACTTGTACAGAGTACTTCCATGTTTTAATTCATTTACCTTTGATTTCACTGGAAAGAGCTTCTGTTCTATATTTTATTTTGCTGTACACTCTTAGAAGTATTACTAGAATTTAAAGGTTTTTTTTTAAATATTTTGAGGACTTTTTGTCATTGTTTGTGGAGCTCATTATGCTGTCATTTCAGAAGTGAAGTGCTTTTCTTTTGTACTATAAAATCAGATGGAAGCTCAAGTCGAGTAAGATCACTATCAAGAAGAAGAAGAAATGAAATAATCTGAGTTTCACATAGAGTAAAGGTATAATTCAGTTGGGTTTAGTCCATTAGGCCTGCTAAAAATACAGGATGTATTTTCTTCTTATTCTGGGCATCTTCAGTGTTTTTGTGTTCTGCGTTTTTATGCTAATTAAAGTGTTAGTAGTTTTTTGTTTGTTTGTTTGTTTGTTTTTGGTACCAGGGATCAACGCATGCATTTGCCAGGCAGGCACTTATGCCATTGAGCTAAATCCCCAGTCTTAAGTGTTAGTAGTTTTAAGTATAATTGTTTGATACAGTAATATATTAGTCAACACAACCTAACATTCCTTGATCACAGTTTGCATTTTGAAAAGTCTCAATTGTTAAGAGTTCACAAACGGATTGAAAGAGGAAATCCAGATGAAACACTGAATCTGTTTTTGGCAATTACAAATGAGGATTTTTATTGCATTTATATTTGATGTAGTGCATTCCACCCATTCCAGCTACACACTACCAAAACTGACATATATTTCGAATTTATTGATTTGTAAAACCAAGAAGTACACTTTTTTTTTTTTTTTTTGTACCGGGGATCGAAGTCACTCACGACCCAGAGCTAGCCAGGCAGGTGCTTATGCCACTGAGCTAAATCCCTGGTGAAATATAGTTTAAATATATCAAATAAACAGAAGATAAGTACTGCTCAAAATATTTAAAATAATGATCATAAGTCTGTGATTCTTAAACTTACTGGTTAAATTGATTAGCTTCGGGATCACCCAAGAGATTAGTGAAGCCCACTTTTGGGTATAACAGGATGGATCATGGAGGAATGACTGTGGGTACTAGAAGCAGTTTCCTGGCTCCTTCCTCTCTTGTGTCTATTCCCCTGCTCTGCCTCTCAGCCCGAGTACTAAGCTGCTTGGCTGCATCTTGCCCCTCTGCCATGCAGCTCCTGCCTTCATTCCAACCAATAATGGACTGACCTCTCTGAGAACATGAAAACAATAAAGCTCTGATCTTTTAAATAGCAGATCAGCTAGTTTGTCTGGTAACAGGAAGGCTAACGCAAAAATCAGATACTAAAGTTAATCAAATCACATTCCATATTAATCTTTTAAGCTGTCTGTATGATTTGCCATGTTAAATCAAATACATTAATTTCCTCAACAATTAAATCTCTAAAGTAGGAAACCCTATTTTACATGTAGTCTTAAAACTAGATGAATTACAATTTAACTTTTAGTAAAACATAAATCCAATTTTTTAAAATGTGGAATTACTGCAAATCGTTGTGTTCTCTACTTTCTGATACATTTATCTCACTTTATCCTCCTGTATGCTATGTTATCAGGTCGACTCTTAAGAAGCATTTACCCTGTAGAAGATAATTAAAAATAGTTAGTTTTATGTATCTCTGTTGCATAGGTTTTTAGTGAAAAATGCTACTTGGTAACATATTATTTTTATATTTGACTATTTAAAATTTATTACTCTAATTTCTAGTTACTGCTCTACTTTTTAGTATATGGGGCAGTAAATTTTGCAATAACTCATAAAAACATTGGTAAGAACTTGTACTGAAATAAATTTATACTAGTCTTAAGAAAATTGGATGATGGAAGAGAAAAAGAAACACTGATCAGTCATTCTTAGCTTTGCAACACTGATTGAAAAATTTCAATTAGAAAATATTCTGTTCAGCTTGCAAACCATCCAATTGTATTTTACAATTGAGACAGAATTTAAAGTTTTCAACTGCATTCTGTCAAGCCCACATTTGTAACGTTCTATTTTAAAGTATGTAAATGTTACCATTTGTGAAAACTGTCTTAGAAAGATATAGATTCTAGGACAATTTATTTATGAAAAACATCCTTTCCCAAAGGTCACCAGGTCAAAATTCTGTCCAAATATATTGTTGTATAATAAAATTTATTTACTCTGGGTATTACTCGATAGTGGTCACTAAATGGGCATTTTTGTTTAAAGAAATGTTTAAGCCAATTTCTAACTCACAAATCACTTACACCAAATAAAAAATCAATCCTTTATCTAAAGAAAACATACTCTAACCTCAGTTTCACTAGGAAATGGAAGCTCCTAGATGGATGTGGTGTATCCATGGTGCCACTGTGGTGCCATAGCTATTTCTGGGAAGCCAATATCCTTGCTTGCAAGCCCTTTTTCTTCTTTTTTGTATTATTTTTCCAACATTGCAAACCACTTTTGCAATTAGAAAACACAGGTGGAAATACTTTTGATATTCCCTGCCCAACTCGGTCATTCAAATTCCTCGTATTCTATGTTTTGAGGCATTTGAACATTCATTTTATATTACTATCATTATAAAACTCATCTGTTCCTGGAGTCCATGGCTATTGTTTAGTTCCAATATATTATCTTCAAACCATATATGAGGATTTGTTTTGTCCAGGCAATCTGAATTGTCTATTAAGAAAGCCTGAATTCAATGAATAATTGCATAGACTTCTATTTTCTTTCTTCATCTAGAAATAATTTTTAATGTGTTGTCAATTCTATCTAGACTAGCACAAGGCACTGGTATCTGCTTTTCCTAGATAATTTTGCTGTGGTTATCACAGGATCTTTGTGTCTACATAGGATTTTAAATGCAATTCCCATAGCATTTATATTGAAGAATACAAAGAATGATTCAAGTCATAGCCAGAGGGATATTTTAATGGGCTACAATACAAGGGAAAGTAATAGGATTGGTCATTTGCAAAGCTTGTGGTCATAAATGGGGAGTGTCCTTCATCTATTGACAAATAATATACTGTGATATTTTTTATTTTTTGAAGGCTCAAATCATTGATAAATAGGTGTAATATGATAACTTTACTTCCTTTTCATAATTTCTTTCCTCTTTGAAATATAAGCTTTTGTAAGCTTTATTTCTTTAGATTTAAGACTGAAATAGAAAAACTAAGATTTAATGAGATATTTTTACATATGTGGTACAAAATTATTTAAAAATTTTAAAATCATTTAATAGATAAGCATATTAAAAACCTGGAAAGATTTACTTTATTAGTCTTGGATAGTGAAGCCAATGGAATATATTCACTTCTGTTTTTGAACTTTTATTGGACATCTGAAAAACATGATTCATTTTATACTACATAAAAATAAGTACAAAAGCACTTTTCAGAATGCACTAAATGAATTAAAAAGAATCATTGCTTTGAAGGAGCTGACCAAATATTAAGGAAAATTATGATTAAAAATAATTTTGTTAACTGTGTCATGATCTATTATGGAGAATAAGTGAATAGGAAATAAGAAGTTGTAGTATTCAAAATCTCTCATTGTATAATTCAAATCTTCTTAAAAATTGTTATTTTTATTAAAACATGTTTGTAGTACATAGTAATTACATTCATCACCAGGGAGTGGGTACATGTACCAATTTAATTGCTAATAGTAACTAAACAATTGTTAAGTAATAGAAAAACACTCATTGTCTGTCTTTAGAAAAGTTTATTTGTATGAGATCATAAGAAATTGTTGTTTTTTACCTTTGATTTACCCTTGCAGAAACTGAAGGCCTAAAGGCATCAAGCATTTTTCCCATAGTCAAAGATTGGGAATGCTGTGCTTAAAATCTGAGTCTTCCTTCTTGCCTGTTAGAACCTGTTAAAAACCATTATTGTCCCTGAATCTTGAAAATCTGGAAAACAGACATTTGAAAAAGGCCATTTTAAACAAGTAAACAGAGTGTCTGTAATTGCATGAAGTCTATCAATCATTCTTAGGGTCATCCATGGATTCATTCTAGGTTTTCTTATTGTAGATGTTGAGATATTATCTTGGAATGAGCAAATACAATCACTCAGTGTACCATGACTAAACAGTTGGTTAATCATGGACCTTTCCTTGAAAAATGCTGCTGTTTTCCATATAGCACTGTATAAATCACTGGCACTGTACAATTCCAGTTTAAACTACATGCATAGAATGGATTATTTGGCAAATCAGTTTGAAGAGTATGAGAGTTTCTACTGGTAGATTTTATAAGAAATGTTGAAATTATGTTAGAACTTTGCTTCTTAGCCATATCAAATTATTGTAATGAGTCAGCTTGATTTTGAGAAACTAGAGAGTAAGTACCTAGGGCAAATGTGCAGTGGCTCTAGGTTCTATCCATGTTGTTCATGGATATTTGTTTATTTTATATTATATTTAAAATATATTTCCTTCATGGAGCTTTTTGCCCAATATGAATGTATTTCAAGATTACCTTTCCAATATATGAAATAAATAAAACAAGAGTTGCTTTGGTCAAAATATTTAGAAAGTTATTATTTCTAAGATATTCAAATATTTTATATTCAAATACACATTACAATTCCTAAATGAATATTTTGATGATATTTTTTATCATGAAAATTACAAGTACTCTTTACTTAGTAGAAGGCTTAAATATTTTCTTGATGTTTGACAAATAACATAATTTTATTTTGACTATTTTGTTTTCTTACAGATTAACTTAATATTAATTCAGATTCTAAAGCAGTATTCTTTACCAAATGCTTCTAGTTGTTCTTTGAAATATTATTTGAATTACATAAAAATAAGTACCTTTTTACTTGCATAGGAGTAGAATAGCTCTGAATTCAAATTTCCTTTGTGTTTCATATATTAGTTCTGCGGCATTGGAAAGGAAGATGTCTATTAAGCTCTGTGTTAAGCATTTTATGTACACTCCATTTCTTCTTTAATTTAATACAGATATCACTTATTGTTGTATAATTGATGCATCTAAAATTCACAGAATTCAAATGTTTGCCAAAAACACAAAATCTGCAGTAGGATAATTTTGGATTAGTGAATTGCCAATTTATGAGTGAGTTCCATTCCAGGAAAATTGTTTATAAGTCATACTCATTCATAAACCAACAAAGTGAGCCTTATGCAGCACACCCATGAAAGTTCACAGCTACAATGTTCCTGAGCTAGGAACTGACTGCATTTCTATGTGAGCTACTGTAGAAATTCCTTTTTATTTTTCATATTCAGAGTTACTTCACTTCATGAAAATTTTTTCAGAATAAATATAATTCATCATAAGATGATAACGTTAATATATTTTATGTTAAGGTTAATGTACATTTTTAATTAATGGATCCAGTTAATGATGTTTCCTCATTCTTTACTTTTCCTATCAGTATGTCTTTCTTTTGTCTTAGTATTGTTTTTTTTTTTTTTTTTTTTTTTTTTTTTTTTTTTTTTTTTGGTACTGGCAATGAAATGCAGTACAGTATACATGCTAGGCACAGACTACCGCTAAGTTAGATCACCAACTTCTTCCCTATTCTTTTTCGAGTAGATGTCTTGCTTAACTGTTCATGTTTGTCACATATTTGCGGTTCTCCCAGATCAGCCTCTCATGTGGCTGCAATTACACACATGTACCAAGAGTCTCAACTGATATCCACTCTGAATATTTACTTACTAATTTCAAACAAATGAAATGTTTTAAATAATTAATATATGTCTTTTAAGAGCATAGAAATACTTATCAGTATCCAAAATCATAAAATGTACATAGTAAAATCTCTTTGATTCACAGTATCTAAAATGCTATTATTTTCCATATCTAACATGGCATTAATAAATACATATATGTATATAAATTTAAGAACTTTTTTAAACCTTGTTGAATGATACAGAAAACATATCCTTCTGCTGTATAAGTATTGGTGTTAGAGAGTAAAGCATTGATATAACACTTTTGAACACAAAAACTAAGCCACAGAAAAATCTATTAATTAATTTAGTGATAGAAAAGAATATTTTATTTAGTGAAACATGATGAATGGTACCTTTTTGACCTTTGCTTTTAATGTCAGTTTCTCACATTAAAAAAAAAAATACTATCGCAAGAAGGTTTACTGACTGCCATTCCATATTTATAAAACAGTGCTTTAGAGTTAATTTTGAAAGGACTTTTTCTTCTATTAAGCAATGCTATGAATACTTTTATATTATTGTACAGCAAGGTTTACACAGTAGCAATATAAGCGAACTTCTTGGTTTGTCAGAATTTATTTTGCTCAAGCAATTTCTGAAATTGCTTTTGTGGATTTATACTTCACTTTAATTGGAACAAAATGAGCAGTGTCAGGTAAGATACTGATTGCTTTTTAAATATGCTGACAGGGAAACACATCTTATTAGATAGTTAATGGGTTTTCTTTTTAAATAGGTTTGCTTCTAGAATAAAGCATTTAAATATATTGACTAAATATTCAATAACCATCAAGAACTTACTAAATATGTAGTCACAACATCTCATTTTAATTAAAATGTTCCTAATTTTACAAGAAAGAACCAAAAATTTAATTGGATTCTTTTAATACTTTTGTTTATGTTTCATTTTTATGTAATTACAATAAGATACAACTGTTCTCATTTAATTAATCTACACCTAGGAAAGCATATATGACTTTGATAGGAAAGTGAGAATAAATTTCAAAATTTGCATTCCTAGCACTCCATTTAAAGCAATTTGTTGTGTATTTTAACATGCAGCTCAGTTACACCAAACGAATTGCTAAACATTGGTGTGATGAGAAAGGAACCCTTCTACATTTTTGGCGGAGACGTGAACTAATGCAAGCATTATGGAAATCAGTATGGAGATTTCTGAATAAAGTGAAATTAGAAACCCCAGAGATTCCCCTTCTATACTCCACAAAGAGCTAAACATATCATGCTACAGTAAGATGTGGTTAGCAATATTCACAATAGCATGATTTATGAGAGCTAAATCCTGGAAGGTACCTATATATGCATCAGCATGAAAGTGAATAAAGAAAACAAAATATCAATACATACTGGGCTACTTACTACTTGACTACAAAGAAAGATAAATTTGAGACATTTACAGAAAATGGATGCACTTGCAAAACATAATTGGATATAAAATCAGATGCACAATCTTAAATATCATAAGGTAACTCTTATTTGAGTAAGGAAAAGTACAAATAAAAAGGATAACAAAGAATGGATAGAGAAAAACAAGGCGATAGAACTCTTACAAGTGGGAAGATGTCCAGGACACCAAAGGGGAGAGTAGAGGAGAACAGGAAGAAGAACTAAAGTAGTCCATGCACAGGAATCTAATAACCTCGATGAATGTAAACTCTGGATGCCATAAACAGGAGTTAAGAATAATCACAAGAACAAGAATGGAAAAGGGGAAAAGAGCTTTGGAGGCAGAGGAAGGGATAGAAAGAGGGAGGGGACTTTAAAAATGCACTATGTACATACACCTGCTTCACCTAATGCAAGTAAACTTCATGGACTACAATCGTGTACAATAAAACTGACAATAACAAGCATATATTAAAATAAGAAGCTTTTAAGTTAAGTAAATACATAACTAAATTTGGGAGTGGTAATGAGTATTGTTAAAGACAGTTTATCAGGGACATCCAAAGTTGTTCTCATAAACAAAACTCTGTATTTTCCTGAAAGGGTTAGCAAAGAGCTAACTACCTCTAATCATTCCTATTTATATATATATATATTCTTTCTTTTATCAGATTGTTGTTTAACATTTAAGATTCTGAGATGTTCTGTACATCTTCATAGACTGACCCATAGGAAGCTAGCTGTCTTCACTGGACATCTGATAGAGTAATTAAAAATATTGTAACTACAAAAATGCAGATTTAAATACATTGTTTTGGTCAAAAATTGGTGTAGGGATGAAACTGTTGGAAGGCCTCCAGTTAGTTATTATTTCAAAGCTTCACCGCTGTCCTTTAGCTGTATAAAATTGAAGCTTATAACACCTGCCCCTTGCTTTGGAGGTAGTAAATTAGTGTTATTATTCTCGAGGAAAAAGCACCTATACAGTGATCATATGGGATGATGAGAAACAGATGGCAACTATGAGAGAATAGTGTCTCAGTGTAGTGAGTGGCTTCATACTTCATGAATAATACTGCTGTGTCCCAACACTCATGAAGGTTGTGTGGCTCCTTTTCTATTTCTATTTCTATTATATGCAATATTTATCTTTATAATTCATCAATTATTTAACATACTTTCCTTACTTAAGCAGCTCATTCTTCTCTATGAGTAGCTACATAGATAGATATTTTAAAATACGGATCATCAATTGCTTTTAATACCAGGAGATACTCTCTTGGCCTGATTGCATGATCCCACAACTTTAATGCACTGCCAAACTCTCTTCAAGTCAGTGTCATTGTCAGACATGAAATGGCTTAAGAAAGGTGCTGAGACAGATGATAAATTGATGGAAAATGCATGGTTTTCCTTTGCACATATTTCAGAAAGTTGGATAATTTTTCTTTCTCAGACACACAGTGATCTCACGAATCATCCCCCTAAGTGAAATATATCAGCCATAGTGTTTGCTTCATTAATAAATCATAGCTAGATAATTTTAAGTGCATATGTCATTAAGTAGCTGAAACAGGACTTCCACTTCTGAAGATTAAGTAAATGAATAATTGATTGTGACTAAAACAAACTTAATTATCTAGAAAATGTCTTAAACTCACTAACTGTGTTCATGTTATTATTTTAACAAATGTTTTAATTGCCTTCTTTTAAAACCTCTTGCCTGAATATGCTTCACCCTGAGTAAGGACCACAAATTACGATATCTCATTAACTGTCACAGATATGAAGACAGCACCAATGTGAAAAATGTCCAAGCAAACAGTCTTAAGTCGCCCCCAATTCATTTGAAAGTTAGAATATTTATGAAATATTTTAAATTGAACAGTGCTCTGTGTAAAAATACTGACCATATCTTCAGCAAATTGTTAATCTGCTCATCCTACTTCACACACACACACACTAAGATGCCTGGCACTGGTGTCTATTCATCAGTTATTTGGAAGATCTTCAGAACCAAGAGTGGCCTTATGTTACCTCACAGTTACCTCCACCTGTAGTATTAGCCTGCATTCTTCAACATAGAAAACCTAATATCCATTTTATCAACCCCTTCATCACTACATCTTTTTATATTAAACATGGAATATGTAGTTATATAGCTGCAGAACATCTGCCAGTGTTACATTGTTTTTTTAAGGACACTGTCATGCTGGTTTGCTTCCCATTGTTGTTAGACTACTTTTAAATCCAAGCTTACTTTTACCTCAATCAGGTAAAATTATTTAAATGAATTGTACTTGAATAAATTTTGAAAACTAACTTTGAAATCGGCTGATATTGATACATACACACACACACACACACACACACACACACACACACATATATATATATATATATATATATATATATATATGAAAATATCTCATTTTCTTGCCATGAATTTACTGTTGGTCGCTCTATGCCATTTCATGCACAGTCTGTGCATGATGGGACATATGGCTCTTCAAGAAACAGCTTTGTGTTCAGATTAATGAAAAATTCCTGAGTGGGTCTACATTTAGACATGTGAGTCAGGGAGCCTTAATAAAGGAGACGTATATGTCCAGTATACAGAAACAGAGTTACAAGCATTTAGCTCTAAGATTTAGAAAACGGTGATTTGTTAAACCTAAAGTTTCATTTATATTTCCAGACTTTGTTTATCTAAAAGGACAAGAAAACACATTAAAAAAAAAAAAAAACTCTGCATGGAGATGAAATCCCAATAGGAAATAAAGATTTGCCTTCTATGGATAGTTTACAGGTGTTGGATATTTTAGAAATCTAAAATGACTGTAAATCTTTGTGATCAAACCATCATAAGAGAGTAAATGAACTTATAGAAAATATAACTTTGGATTTAATGAATCCTTTAGTCCTAAACTTCATATACAATTAATAAGGAAGAGAATTCATCTCAGCTTCATTATTGTTTAAACATATAAGACTTTGAAATTACTTAATTATTACAATGATTATCAAACACTTTGAAGAGCATGTTTGCTTTCTTAATTTAAATTTTATTTTTACTAGTATATGTGCGTGGCATTTGATGATTATATTTATCATGGAGAGCTGGTACATGTATATTAATTTCTTAATAAGGTACCTAGAGTTTGAACTTGCTTTTATCTCCAGGAAGTCCCTTTGTATGACATCCCTCAAGAAGATGTCACAAACTGTATTGAAATGGTCAGGAGAAGCAAAGCTGAGTTTCAGATCCTGACTTCCTCTAATACACTGATAGCATTATCAGGTGCCAAGTTTGTCAGTAGGCCAGAAAATGAAAACATTCATTCAGCAATCTACACCATGTAGTTAGCGTGCTGTCTGTCACTCATTACGGGGGAGAAAAAGATAGAATCCTCAAAAGTATTGGAATGAGAAGAAAACAAATTATAATTTTTCTGAACTCCAAACTGGTAAGAACTGTGAAAATTAAAAAGCTACCAACATGCATGAAAAGAGAAACATGCAAGCAGAAATTTCCATATATACAAATGTACACATAGATGAGCAACTTCTCTATTTAATATAAATGGACAAGTTTTAAAACACAGCCACTCATTTTGAGACATTCTTCATATGTAGAAGTGGAATTTCTGGCACTTTCCCTTAACATGAGAGGGCTGATAACTGTTTCAATTGATATTGTCTGGTGACAGTGGACTGTAGGATCTCTGAAGGTTGTAGAAGTCCATACAGCTTCTGACTGAATTAGAGCACTCATTATTGGAGCTCTGAGATACCATGAAAAAATCTCCATAAGACTTCCTTGAAGGAAGCCAAAACAACAGGCTGAAAAGATGTAGAGATATCTCAATAGAAGGATACAGTTAAGTTTAATGTCTGAACTACCCCCACTAGGTAGACAAGCATAGAAAAGGAATAATCTTTCATCTTCCTGATCTGTTCATCCATCAGCTAAACATCATCAGCCTGATCTCTATCAACAGTACAGGGAAATTACCAAGCAGATAAATACTGTCCTATTTCTTGATTCACACAATCATGAAGTACAATAAGATGTCTAACTTACTAAGCCATTGTCTTTGAGAAAATTTATTATATCTTGATACACAATCAGGAAATGAGCAGCATGGAGCTATAATTGCTATGAACATATTTACAATGATGGACTATAGCTCTGAAATTTTCTAAGAGAATAAAGCTCAAGTATGATTTATGGGGATCAAGCTGAATCATATGATATCTGATGGGTCTCTGGAGAGTCTGGAGAGTGGGGTAAGTCATATAGGCTGTTAACAATGAAGACTCTAAACACTAGGCTTGGTTAAGCTTCTCTGGGAACAGCACTCCATGCATTTGTTGTATACTGTTGGTAGCATGAGTTATTATTTTCCATGCATCCATCTATAAAAGGATAGCCCTGAAAAACCAGTTTGGAGATTTCCGACTCTCCTAAGATTTTTTTTTTTTCCTGTAGGTGACTCTAATTTATATCCTCTCACTGAAATAAAACATAACTGTGAGAAGACTTTTTGGTGAATTCTTGGAGTTCTAGTAAAATTTTAAGCCTTCTGGCAATTATGAGAATACAACCACTGCAGTTGTTGTCAGAAGTGAAAGCAGTCTTGTGACAGTTGTGTCATTTAGTGTACTTCAACATATATATCTCACAATTGGGAAATCCAATATATAAAGAACGTTTTACAAATGTTGCATACATTAGAACCATAAGTGAATATAACGGACAACCACCCTACAGATGAGGATACAAAACTCAAAGAGACTACGGAAATAATTCACACTACTCAGAAATAGCAGAGTTGGGATTCCAGATTAGTTTGTTTTACAATAGAGGTTATTAACTTTCCAATTTTATAATAGTTCCATGACAATACAAGGGAAATTAGGTAAAAACCTGTGAATATTTTAAACAGTAAAAAGAATTTGTGTCTAGATTTTAATTGGTGTGAGTTTGCAACATAAATATACTGTAGTTCATTAATTTGTCAAATCACAGCTTCTTGTATTTCCAAGGAATGGAACTTGATCATTAAAAAAATAATATGAGAATGGTGAGTTAGAACTTTAATCACACTAGGATGAAATTTACCTTAAAATATGATTTAAATTTTTGCATAAATTTGAATGGTTAATATCTTGGAAACTACATGCAGAAGGAATTAAAAGTAACATATCTGTTGATTTTTCAATGCTATTTTTTTGTAACTGCTCATTCCATAATTACAACAGTGTATAGAATATGACATAAATTTCTCAGTTTAGAGAAATATTTCTAGTATTTTAGGAGATTATTAAACATACATGAGGGAAAGTTATAAATAGTAAATGACATAAGTATGTATCTTATTTTAGCTAACTTTCTTCAAATTGATAGCAATGGACAGGATTGTTATTTTCAACATCTGAAAAAACAGGAGGTGTAATTCAGTACAGTACTCCATAATCCAGTGTAATCCCTGATTAATTTATTACTTAGCAACGTAAGACATTGAATTTCAAGAGGAAACTGAAAAAAAATTTGAAAAAAGATGGAAGATAGGTAATATTGAGGTGTAGAATTTTAGTATAATTTGAAATATAAGTAAAATGAGATTAAACAAATTTAATTTTAACACAATGCTAATATAAGAATAGAGTACATAAGTATATCGGCAGTACATCCTACATTTATTGTTCATATGTTGATATACATAAGAATATTTATTCTAAAAAATTAACACTGATAAAAACATGCAGAGGACCATGATTAAATCAAGTCATGCTAAGTATTCTATATTTCTCTAAACAGCACAGGTCTGGAATCATATATGTAGAAGGAAATAATTCCACTTTTTCCTCTGTTCCACAGAGATTTCCTATGTATTAGGTAGAGCCTTTAAGTGATGTTGTACCTTTAAAAATTTTATCTTTATCTTCCATGTAGTAAATACATGATAACAATGTAAAGATCATACATATAAACGTATGTGTTATAACAATAACTGATGTTAACCCTTGTAATCAAGCTGTCTAGTAATAATAAACTCTGCTAGCTCATGTAAGAATCTACCAAACATTAGAAAACCCCCAAGATAGATATTTTAGAACCTTTCTATATAGTACTGGTATCAACATAAATCTCTTTCATTTACAGTCTGTACTTTTATGTTGATGTTATAATTCTGGGATAAAGCTGAATTTGGGAAAACATTTTAAAGTACTAAATTCTATGAAAATGCACGTCTTGGTGAAAGTTCAAATTTTCTTGCTTATTTTTGTTCGATTTCTACATATAATTATGTTACTATTTAACTCTTTACTCAGCAATGATTATTAAACATGTATAATATCATCATTAAATAGCCAAAAATAGTATTCCATCTACTTCTTCTTGGACTTCCACTAAGGATGTTTCAGCATCTTTCCAACATTGATATACTTTGTTACCAACAGCCTGAACTTGGGGACTTCCTTAGATCATTTCTTTAAGTCACAAAAATCACTTTTCTGAGATTGTAGAATGTAAAATTCCTAGCCTTTAACTGATGACTGACAAAGTTGGGAGTGGGAATGCTTCACATCTCTGCTGCAGAACTAGACTGAAAATTCTCTCTGAAAATTTTTCTAGGTAGTACCCTTTTCCTGTGTAGGTCTTCCTGCCTATAATTAGTTTCTTCTTGCAGTACTTCCTTAATGAATCCCTAGGTCTGGAATGATTATCTCTTGTCCTATAAGATGTGACCCAACTTACAGGAGTTAGTAAAAGTCAGATAATGTTGTAAGCACTATCTATGAAACACTGAACAGAGTGCTCACTATTTATCTCTGTAGAGCTTCTGTCTTAGTGGAAATAAACAACATAATGTCAGTTAGGTAGATTAATATATGTCAGAAGGTAAAATATGCAGTGAATTAAAATAAAATAGGTGGGCTTGAGGATGATGGAAGGGAAGATATAGTTCTTACAGATGATCAGAAAAAAAACATTGAGACTTGGAAATATAAACAGATTTGAATGAAAAGAAACACAAGAGATATAGGTGTCTGGAAGAAAGTGAACCAGAGATTATATAAGAATCCAGCCCAGCTAATTCAAGTAACAGAGGATTAATTTTTTTAAATAATTTTGTGGAAAGAATTTGGAGCCAATCTATGTAAGCACATCAGATAATATTCAATAATTTAATCTTCCTATAAAAATAATGTGATATTTAATAGAAAATTTTAATTTTTATTTTGACTACTTTGAAAAGAATATAGAGTACAGAAATCAATAAGCTTTTAGTTTATTTGGAGGTTGGGGAGATATAAACTTTAAAATTCTTGTTATATATCTAATACATATGGCAAATTGTCATACAAAGGTGAAGAAATAATCAGAGAGCATAAATTTAATTAGAGATTTATTTTTTGTCACTTCTAGCAGATATTTGACTTTTCTCTACAAAAATATATCACTCTGGCTTCTCCATCTGTAAGCTGAAGCCCTTTCATAATAGGTCTCAGTACCTAAATTGCTATCATTTTTCATTTCTCTATACTTTTCTGTAATTTGGTTATTGATGAGTTCCCTTTGATCTCCTGATTTAAGGGAATTTTTCTTTAAAAAAACTAGAACATTTTTTAGATTTGGAAATCAAGAGCTTTCACATACAAGAATTGCTTTAGAATGTCTGCATTGAACCCGCCTCTTCAGAGCAGAGAAACGTTTCCCTATTGTACTCTCCTACTCATTCTCACATTTTGATCCTCATTTTTCTTTTCAAATCTCTTGCCCTCAGTCTCTTTGCTTTTTTCTTTCATTATCCATTGCTTTTTTTCCACTTCCTTTTTTCCTTCTCCTTTTTCCACCCTGCTTCTTCTTTTACAGACTGTCTATCTAAAAGTATGTTTAGTTGTTTCTTGGAGCAAAGTAAGGAATCTCTTTTCATAAAGAATGAGAAAAAAATTCAAACTTCAGGCTGGAAATAAAACAGTCATGGATTCCTCTCACATATATCCACAGGTCACTGTACATGGGACAACACTGGCTGCTAGGGAAGACCAACCACCGGAATGTAGTTTGAAGGACATAGCTGATAGGTGAAATCCAGAAAAATGCATAGCTGGAGTGAGGAGCAAACTTTTAGTGAACACGGGCACTATGAGCAGCACAGATTTAGAGAATGCACTATTGTGTGAAAAAGGTCAGTTTTTCCAGGGTGAGAAAATTTTCATGGGAAAGCATTCAAGACCATGGATATTTTACCTTGGTAAGTAAATGTTTCACTGTGTTCTTAAACTAGCGATAAAGAATAATTTAATATATGCTAATCAATTAATGTAATGCACCACAGAAATAGACTTAAAGGCAAAAAATCATATAATTATTTCAATAGATACAAAGAAATATTTGACTAAATCTAAAATTTCTTTGTGATAAAAATCTTGATGATTATAGGCATAGCACTTTGAAGTATTACTATAAACTGAAAGAAGATATATATCCTACAGTTAACATTATTCTGATAGGAAAAACCTGAAAGCACTTCTTCATAAATTAGATACGAATTAAAGATGTAGAATATCATTACTCCTCTTCAACACATGATTGAAACTTTAACCACAGCAATCAGAAAAGAAATAAAAAGGATAAGGTGGTTAAGAGAAAAAATTAGAACTATTTATAGATTTTTTCACATAGAACATACAAAAATCTCCACCAGAAAACTTGCAGATTCAACAAATGCAGAAAAGTAGCAAAATATAAAATCAACACACAAAATAAATGGAAGTTAATGGCTAATAAATCCATCAATAAGACATCAGGAAAGCAAATTCTTTCACAATAGTTTCAAGGAAAGTAAATACATGGGAATCAACATAACAAAGAAGATACAAAACCTTTGCAATGACGTTAAAGAACACTGAAGAAAGAAATAAAAGAGGACACTAGAAAATTGGAAGATAATCCTTTTTCATAGACTGACAAAACTAACAAATTTATAATGGTCATGTTATAAAAAATATTAAAAGAAGAGGTTTTAATCAAGATATACCACTGCTAGAACATGGTGGATAAGTAACAGCAGCTATGGAGGCTCTCTGAGTTAGCCAGCTTAGATTCCAGGAATGGTGCAGTGTGGGGAGTCCTAAGCAGGGGGAGATATACTCTGCCAACCCAGGAATGAACTAAGCTGAGAAAAACCAACTGAAAATGCAATCCCGGTGCTACGACCAAGCAGCTAAAGTCTCAGTGCCGAAGCTGGAATTCACACCTCTGGAAAATGTGCCTTGAATTTCCTGCCACTGCTGTTGCATCTGAATCAGTACGGCAGGGATAGAGATGCAAAAAAGCTCTGAGTGAGAATCAGCAAACTGAATTGAGAGCAGAGCTGGCGGGGAGCTATATATTGACCTGCAGTGAGTAAGAGGAATGGGTCCCTTCCATAGACTAGGAGTCTCCAACAGAGGACATTCTGGGGCTGAGCAGACTATTGGGAACAGTGAGTTCAGTCACATATTCCCCTCTCAAGTGGGATTGGTAGGGAGTACTTGACCTGGGTGACGCCATGGACTAAAACCCAGTAGGCTAGCCCAAACCATTTCCCTGCACCTGGCAGTGCACCCTGATGCAGTGAAGCCTTCAGCAGGTTGACTGACCTGGAGGGATGGGCCCAACAAGGGCTTCCCAGGTCTGTGTCTCCCTAGTACACTGCAGTGGGTGGGAACACCTAGCTGCCGTGATTCAAACAAACTGTAACTGACAAAGAAAGAAACTGGACCTCCTATATATGCTTGTAAGGAAGGAAGAAAAAGTATGGAAGAGGGAGCAACAAGAAACGGTCCTCAGTCCCCAATCCTGAGAATACTGATCCAGGAAAGGTAAATGCAAAGGAGAATGAGGACAGAAAACATGCAATGTCAGGGATAGCACAAATAGAAATAAAGCAATTTCTCCGGGCACAAAGAAGAGTTCAAAAGTGAAGTATTTAACCAAGTAAAGCAAGATATAAGTACAATAGTTAAAGAAATGTTAAGCACCTCCCAAGGTAAAACATATGGTAGAATGGAAGAACAGATTAAAAGGGGAGATTTGTTTGATGGGGAAAATAGAGAAAACGTTGAATTCATGAAGCAGGTTCAAAGAGATTCCCAGGAAACTAAAAACTCTATTGAAAGCTGGCATAACAGCTTGAACGAAAAGGATAGATTATCTGAACTAGAGGACAGATTTGTAATGTGGGAACATGAAAGGAAAAGCTTCTTAAAAATAACAAGGAAACAAGCAGTAACAATACAGAGGCTAGAAGATGATAAGAGGATCTATAACTTAAGAATTAACAATGTAAAGGAAGAAGCGGGGATACAAACAAATGAACTGCAAAGGCTTTTCCCCAGAAATAATCAAGAAGAACTTCCCTAATATGGGGAAAGGTAAAGATACTCAGATCTATGAGGCATACAGGACCCAAGACAACTACAATCCAAACAGAATTACACCAGAAATTCCAGAAATCCAATAAAAGAACAGAATATTAAAAGCTGTCAGAGACAAGAAACAGATCACAAGGGAACACCCATCAGAATTACAGAGACTTCTCAGCACATACCATCAAATCACGAAGAGCATGGGGCAAAATAATTCAAGCTTTGAAAGGCAATAACCTCCAGTCAAGATTGATATATCCTGCACAAGTCCCTAGATATTAATAGAGAAACAAGGTGCTTACAGGCTAAACAGAACTAGAGGAATTTGCAACCACCAATTCAACTCTACAGAGAATACTGCAGGACATTCTAAAAGAGAAAAATACCAAGATTCCCGAAATAGTGGCGTAGAGGTCACAATGAATGCAGCAGAAAGTGAAATGAAGAAGACAAACTGACAACTAATGACAGAAAAAGAGCTCAACAGAAATGAGGCAGAGAAGGTTGGATGGTATGAACAGCTATTTTGGAGAAAATAAGACATCATAATAGCTAGTGATGATTTAATATCATCTTGAAGTCCCATCAAGCTTTTGTTCTTCTGTCTCCATCAGTCTTAACACGTTTTATCTTATTGGATTTTATTATATGTGATAATATAAACAAAAAACTTTTATAGACAAGGAGATAATACAGAAACCATTTTTCATTGTTTGTTTGTTTGTTGGCTCTAAATACCCTGTAATACTGTCATTCTCTTGAATCGTTTTACATTGTCTTGATAAGTTTGATGCTACAGTACATGAAGTTATACTCAAAGATTTCAAGGAAAGAGACACCATAGTAACTACTTTTATGTTGGGATATCTTGTGGTGAAACAGTGTTTTGCTTAAATGGTTATGTTCTGACCTATGTTGTTTTGTTGTTATGTTCTCTTTTATCTCAATCTCTTTTTTTGTTATTTTTTAAATTTTTATCTTTTTAATTAAGGGGAAAATAAATTAAAAATAGGAGGATATATTATAGTAACCCACTTTGCTTTTCTATTTACTTGACTTGAAACCCTGTATTGCTCTCACCATCTTGTTTTGACTGATTTTACTCTATTCTGTTTTGCTTGATAGTACCAAGTTTGAGAGTACAGGCAACAACTGTGAAAATAATAAGATTCACTATGATGTCCATTCTGGTTTAACTATTATCTTCTATTGAAGTCCTGTAATATCTCCAATGTTTTGGTTTTATTGGTTTTGTTTTTTATTGTTTTCTTCAATTTTAGTATAACTGATGATATAGGCAATTCTTTTTAAGATATCAAGAGGCATTATGGTAACCATTGTTGAGCACCTTGTATTCTATTTTTATATTAAGTACTATGTCCATCCTTTTGCTTTGACTGACTCTGTTTTGTTATGTCACATTTGGTTTTATTCTCTTTCAAGAAAAGTAATAAGAACTGTGGGAGTAATAAAATCCAAAATGTGTAATTGTCATTGTAAAAAAGAGAGGAAAAGAAAGTGCTCTAGAGGATATAACTGCATATATATCTAAGTGTGTAAAATAGATAACCATATTACTGAGGTGTTTTTTGGATCATTGAACAGAACTGTTTGCAGTCTGTTTGTCCACTTCATATGCTTTAATTTTGTAACTTGAACAACTATTTCTAAGATGACAATATGTAATCTATGAACTAGTGATTTCCTATTGTTTATTTTTTGAAAATCTGTATCACTTGTACCCTTTTTTTATTTTTTTCTTTTTCCCCTTAAATAAAATTTTAAAAAAAGATATACCACTGCTCAGTATATTCCTGAAAGTATTAATGATACGATATTATAGCCACACATACATACTCATGTTTATAGATTCATAATCACATATATATGATTATATACTCTACATTGTCTATATATAAAGAGAATATACAGATATAATAATATTCATCCATAAATAAATTAATATGTAATTTGTCAAAAATTGATTAAAATGGTAGATTGTCAATTAAAGTGAAGTAAGTCTGTATCAGAGGGTTAAATATTGTTTTTTCATATGAAAAACCTAAGTTATAAATAAGCAAAGATATATAGTAGGAAATGAGAAGATACAACCTTACAGATGAAGAAGAAAATGAATCAAGGCTGAAAATTAACAAACTGTTACATGCATAAGCCATATTGGACTTTAGTTAAAAATATTTCCCAAAATCCTCAGTGTATTCAGTGGTGGATGTTTTGGAAACTGATTACATCACAGATATGTTATATTCATCAGTGAATTGTCCTATTAATGAGTTTCATTGTTAAATGTGTTATTAGGAGATGCAGCCTTATTGGAAGAGATCTGTTGCCCAGGACTTGTCTTTGGAGGTTGTATCTCCCTCTCCAGATTTTGCCTTTTTGCTGTGCCTACTGTCTGCCCCGAGTGAAGAACTCTTACAGTTAAATAGCAAGACAAAAACTTTTGACAACATATTTTAACAGATATTTCCCAAAAACATACTTACAAGTGGCTGTGATATAAATAGAAAGATAGCCAATAATTATAATTACTTCAAATTGCAAATTAAAAAAACAATGATACACCACTGTACAAAATATAGAATAAGTGATACCTCAATTCATGAACTCAGTTTGTTCCATGCTTCTGGGGAATATAACTGTGGTTGTGTTCTTCTCCTGATGTGGAGTTAATGAAGATTTATGCTAAATGGTTCTGCTTGCAAACTAAATTGTTCATGAACAGAAGCATTCCTGGACTGAAGTGTTACTGTAGTTATAGTTCACAAGATTGCTAGAATTTTAAGGGAATGTGTAGAAATTGAAACTCTCATATACTGCTGGTAATGATGTAAAATGAAAAATTAGAAAACAATAGTTTATTATGCATTGAACATATCTTTACCATTCAACTCAGAATTCCCACATTCTCTGGAACCTAACAAAGAGAAGAAAAGCATATCTTCAACCAAAGATTCACACAATAATTTTAATATCAGTATCATTTATAGGAATTCTGAACATAAAACAATTCCCATGTCACCTGATGAGGAGATGAATGAACACATTGCATCAAAGAGTAGATCATTCAGAGTAAAATAAAGAAACCATTGGAACATGCTCAAACACAGTTAAACTTTCACAGTCATTATGCTAACTCAAGTAAACCAGCTGCACATGATCATCATCACCATTTATTAAAAAAGCTATGTTTCTTCCAGTGAACATGTTTGACCCTTTTGTCAAAGATAAGGGAGCCAAGTATGTCTGTAGTTGTGTCTGTGTCTTCTATTCTGTTCCACTGATCATCAGGTCTGTTGTTTTTGCCAGTACCATGCTGATTTCATTATAGCAGTTTTGTAGTATAATTTCAACTCAGGGATTGTGATATCACCTCCCTGCCTTTGTTTTGCAGGATTTCCTTTGCTAGTCTAGGTCTTTTCTGGTTCCAGATGAATTTTAGGATTGTTTTGTCTAGATCTGTGAGGTATGTTAAAATGTATTTTGACTGAGATTGTGTTTAATCAATGTGACAATTTGGGGAGTGTGACCATTTCACAATGTTGATTTTTGCTACAATTGAACAAGGGATATCTTTCCATTTTCTCAATTCTTCTCCAATTCTACTTTTCAGAATACTGTAACTTTCCGTGTATAAATATTTTACTTCTTTTGGTAGATTGATTCCGAATTATTTTATTGTTTTTGATGTTATTGTCAATAATGTGGTTTCCCTAATATGTCTCCAAGTAAGTTTGTTGTTCATGTACAAGAATGCTATCAACTTTTAAGTGTTGACTTTGTACCCAGCTATGCTGCTAATAATGCTTTATAAATTTAGAAGTCTGTTGGTGTTTTTGGCTTATTCTATTTTCAAATAATTTTTACTTAAGAATTATCAAAAGAGATTAAAAATAGGTCACTACATAGTTATGAGAGGAAAAATTCATGAGGAAAAGATAATAATTATAAATATGTGTGCATCAAATATGAGAGCACACATTAGACAAATATTAAATATTAAACCTGATAAGTCAAGTAGGCAATAACAATTATAATGGGGGAACTCAACACTCCATTGGTGCAAAGTGATAGTTCAACTAGACAAAAGTCAATGAAGAAATGACTTATCAGCAAATAGATTTAGTACATTACAGAGTGTCCCACCCAACATCATCAGAAGACATGTTCTTCTCACCTGCACTTGGGACATTCGCTAAAATAGAACATACACTAGCCTATAGAGCATGCTTAAGTAAATGCAAAGGAACAGCAATTATCCTATGCATATTGGTTGATCATAGCACAAGAAAATTAGAAATTAATGATAAAAGAAACCACAAAACCTCCATAGACAAATGGAAATTAAATAACAGTCCCCTGAACAACCAATAGACCACAGAAGAAATTAAATAAGATTTTATACAATACCTACAACTGAACAAAAATGCAAATGCAGCATACTGGAACCTTATGGGATACAATTAAAGCATCCTTGGAGAGAAATTTATAGAGGTTAATTCTCACATCAGTTCATTAATTTAATAATCACAGCACATAGCATTTCCCTTGTTCCTCTGTGATTCATTTGTTGCACACTTCAACTTTAAAAATTGATTCCATCATGTCCTTGAGTTTACAAACTTGCTGGAAAAAATGCACCATTCTTGAAATTTTGCTCATTCTATATTTTCAACCATGCAGTTCAGTTTGGTCTTAAGCAATCACCATCATAGTTTCCTTTGAAACCAATGTTAGACACAGCAATCTTTAAGCAGGTGTTTTGAATGGGGAAGAAATTATTCAAAAGAAAAGATAAACTGTGAAGGAAGAAAAGAGAAAAAAGGAATGTAAAAAGAAAAATATATTTATGTGCAAAAGAGTTATGCAGCTATTTTTTCTTAATTCTTTGAAAAGAAAGTTTGTGCTAATATTTTTTGGACAAGATACCATGCCTGTATCTTGTACTCTGAAAAACCAACTATGAAAACAGCAATGTTCGGTGTTTTAATTATAACTCTTCTATTAACCTGTTTTGAAACTTTGTAGGTATTTTTTTCTGTTTTTTTTTTTTTTTCTCTTTAAAAATATAAATTCATGCAGGGGATTTAGCTCAGTGGAACAACTGCCTGCCTGCCTGGCAAAAGTGAGGTTGTAAGTTTGTTCTCTGGTACGAAAAAGAAAATCACACCTAAATACTTTTTTAAAAAATCAGTAGATTTCCTTTGTATATGAGATCATTTTTTAACTGCCTTTGATTTCTCCATCACTTTAACCAAATCAACCATTTAAATATCAAAACATGAAATAATGTATAGTTAGTCAGTCCATAAATATATGTACTCAACGTCTACAGTCCTGTATCTTCTGGGACTTTGATCTTCAGTCGTTTATTTATTGTCTTTTATAATTGCTCATTCATCCTTTTTTGTATAGGGGAATGAAATTCCCAACTTACTAGATGTGTGTTCGAAATTCATGCTCTCTAAATTGAAGAATGAATTTAATAAGCAACATAGGTTAAGAACACAATATATTTACTGAAAGAAAGAAAGCTTCTCTCTGAGAGAGACAGAAGTGGTCCGGAGTGGATTACCAAAGGCTCTTATCTTTTCTAGAGACTTTCTAGTGAAACCATGGGGTGAGATGGATTGCAGATGGGGAAAAGGGGAACTTGCAAGGTGGGCCCCACATGGTGGGGCAGAATTATGGTTAACCAATAAGATTAATTGTTCAGGCAAAATTGATTAAATAATGAACAAAAGTCACCTAGCAAGCTGCTTGCTTAAAGATCAGTGACTCTTTTCTTAGGGTGTTGGGGTGGTAACTCCTGACTTCCTCAGGGTGATAGAGCACTATTTAGAATACCAGTCTTTAAGATATTGATGTATTTGTTTATTCTTTTGTCTTGAGGCCTGGTCTACAGCAGAAGGTGGTTGTCTCCCCTCAGTTGCAAGGTATCTGGGTTTCTGCACTGGTTCCTTCCAGGACCTAGTCTTGTCTCACTGCCTATAATATTTCTAACTCAGCTGCCTGCAACACTCTGATCAAAAACATAACCAGTATTTAATCAGTATTCTAGATTGCCAATTAATTCAGTCATCTTTCTTAGAGTGGTGAAGAAGAGAACCATTGAACAATTGAGAGCATGTTGTATTTCTCCTTTCACACCCAGCTCCTTCTCTGTTTCCCCCCTCTCAGCAGGTGACATCATCTACTCCATTGCTTAAATTGAATCTCTTGGTCTTTTCCACCCTTTTAGTTCATCTGGTTTAATCTTTGAACGCTTAGTAGTCCAGCTGCTTCTTACCATTTTCTATTTACTCCAAGATAAATTTACCATCTGTCACATGGATTAGTTTAATACTTTCCTCTCAACTTTTCTTTGTTTTGTCTTTATTTCTGTAATAAATATCCATGCAGCAGCCACAATTCCATTTTTTGAGTTTTGATTAATTTTTTGGCACACTTTAAAAACACATAATAGTCCCATTCTTCAGTGGGAATTTGAACCTGTACATGATGTACTTTGATCCTTCCTTTTTCCCAATCTCTTTCCCTCCCTTCAACCCCACTTCCTTTCCTTATTTACAAATACTTTGTTTACCTTTTCTTCTTCCTCTTTTTTCTCCTTTTCTCTCTTTACCTTCTTCCTGCCTGTCCCTTGTTTGCTTCTCATTTGAATATTTTCTTCCTATTTTGCAGGATCTTATTATACATTTTGGCCCACATTTACCTTTCCAGTTTTCTATACCAGATAAACAGTGTGATACTTAAACATGTGTGTCCAATTTATTTCACCTAAATGTTTCAAAGTATATGCCAGATCATTATTCTCCTTCTGAAATATTTTCAATGGTTTCCTATACCAACATAATGTGATACAAATCTCCTATTCAAATCCTACAAATTTGTAGTTCAGTCTACACCCAATAATAGTAATATAATTGTCACACAATACCTACAAATCTAAATTCAGGCACTATAATTTCACATTAGTTACTTGCAGCCACCCTGTCTCTATTACACACTTTTCAGTAATTCAGGTATTGTCTTTGCATTTCATTTTGACTGTAATTTTACCCCAGCTATTTCCATGGCTCATCTATTCCCTCCATCTGCATTCCACTGCAAATGTCAGCATTTCAGAAAGCCTATTCAGTGATGCTGACACATAAATTAGTTTCCATTCACCTACTTACTAAGACCTTCTACATTTCTTGATTTTAAAAAAAAAATTTATCAAGTTTCTAATACACTGACTTAGTCACATTTTTATCCTGAGATATAATACCCAACACCCACAAATTAAAGGAGGAGAGTTTTATTTTGGCTTCCCTTTCAGCCCATGGTTGGCCAGCTCCAAAGAAGATAGTGTGACATATGGGTATTTTGGCAGAAAAGCTGCTTGCCTTAGGACAGGAGGGAAGCAGAAAAAGGGGAAGGCTGGAGAGGGAAATGCACTTTTGCAGATCATGCTCCCAGAAAACTGAGTCTGCTGACTAGACCTCCTAATTGCAAGTCACTATACCTTCCCCCAAATTCAATCACCTTCCAGAAGTCCAGCTTAGGAGTACATGAGGCTTGGGGACATCCAGATATAACACATATTAAAGTTTATTTTCATTTACATTTGTTCCATACATTATTAAATGTATTGTTTCCATACATTATTAAATGATAAAACATATGACAAAAGAAGGAATCGTCTCTTAAAAGTGAACAAATACTCTAACATCTAAAAAAGCAGGTTCTTATTAAATATACATGGAATAAATGCAGAAATGAATTTGTAGTAATTCATTTGTTCCTAGCACTGTAAATATGGAGTGAAACAATTGCATGAGACAATTCAATATATTCAATGTGCTTTTAGGTTGTTTTTGTAATGAAGCTTTTTCTATTTTGAGACACTGCAGTTTACTTATTATACAATAATAATCAAATGTTGCACTTTAATCATTTCATCAAAGAAATTTTTAATAATAAAAAAGAAAAACACAACTTGTTGATTTTTTTTAAAAAATGTTATTCCAGCCTAATGTTCAATTTGATGATGTTTTTGTAGAAATCTGCATCTTTTCTACACTCAGCTACTCACGCTCTGCCTTATATAACTTTAATGGCAGCCAACCCTAACCTGCTCCAATTTATATTATTTTTCTTGTACACATCCTTGATTTCTGATGAGCATTACATCTACATCTACAAAACTTAACCATTCCTAAATTCTACAAAATCCAGATGTTTCCGACATTTTACATGTACCGGAACCCCATGAGAATAATGTTATTCAAATCTGAACTTCTCAAACCCCCACTCCCTTATTTGTAAAATAAAGATAACAACTACTTAAATTTAAAAAGTTAGCTTTAAACATTTAATGAGCTAAACAATGGAAATCAGTAAGTAAATTATAAGTTGTATACAATGTTCAGTTATTCTTAGGTGGTACATTGAAATTTGTATTGATTATAAATTTGTTGTATCATTATTACATTTTACTAAAAATGAAAAAAAACAGCAATCCAGGGAGCTGAGTCCGTGTGAGATGAATTCCAGCACACTAGCATTGCCCTGGGGAGAGTTTAAGATGATAGCTCCCAATGATTAATTGCATGCCAAGCTTCCAGCCAAACTAGACTAGTCTCTTCAGGTTTCCTGTGCCTGAGTGGACCATGCCCAGCAACATTCTTTCAATCTGGGGAGCTGAGAGCATGTAAGGTGAGTTCTAGCACATTGGCACTAGACTGGGGAGAGTTTTGGACCATTACCCACAGTGGTTAGGAGCCTGGCCAGCTTCCTAGAACACCAGAGGTGGCAAGGAAAGTTTGGTGGGCCTGACTGGACCATGTTCAGCAACCTCCATTCAGTCCCAGGAGCCAAGGGTGTTGGAGGTGATGTCCAACATGCCCAGGGGAAGCTTAGGAACATCGGTTGAAACAAAGAAATACAGGAAAATGACAATCTCAAATCTCCAGCCCATCCTAAGAAAGACAGGAAGCCATGTATATAGAAGAAAATATATTCCATACACCTGAAATACCTGATATAATAGCAACTGAAATTAAAAAAAGCAACTCTGGGAAGCTTTAAAGGAATTCAAATGAGAAATAATCTCCCAGGTAAAAGAAAAAAATGATAAAAGTAATGAAAGAGATGCTGAACACATCTAAAGAAGACACAGTTAAAAATCAGAGGAACAATGAAAAAATATAGAATCCCTGGATGAACAATATAAGAAACAAACAGAATATATGAAGCAGATTCAAAGAGATATACAGGAAATCAAAAATACCATTGAAAGTTGTCAAAACTGCCTCAGTGCAAGTGAAGATAGGATTTCACACCTTGAAGACAAGATTGCAGCTAGTGTACAGTAAAGGAAAGATCCTTTAAAAATAAAAAGGAATCAGGAATTAACAATTCAACAGCTGCAAGGTGATGCAAAGCACAACATAGAATTGATAGGAATAAATGAAAAGGAAGGGGACAAAACAAATGATATCAAGAGGCCATTTACAGAAGTAATAGATGAAAATTTCCTAAACATGATAATGGAAACTAACATTTGGATTAGTGAAGCACATAGAATTCCAAAGAGCCATAACCAAATAAAACTACACCCAGACATATAATAATCACCATCCCAGAAACCCAGCATAAGAATAGAACACTAAAAGCTGTTAGAGACAAAAGACAGATAGCCAATAAAGGAAAACCTATCAGAATCACAGCAGCCTTCTCAACACAAACAATGAAGTCAAGAAGAATGTAGAGTGAAGCATTTCAGATCCTAAAGGAAAGCGATTTCCAACCTAGACTGATGCACCCTGAAAAATGGTCCTTCAAAATTGATGGAGAAATAAGATGCTTCCATGGTAAAGAACAGCTGAAGAAATTCACAATCACCAACCAATCCTGCAAAGAATGTTGAAAGACATTCTAGATACTGACAGGAAAAAAACCACTAAACAAAGCGAATAATAAAACAGAATGGAAAGACAACAGATGAAACAGCAGAAAGATAACATGTCAACAATAAACCGATATATAACAGTTATAACCATTAATGTAAAACGGTCTCAATTCAAGAATTAAAAGAAACAGACTGGCAGAATGGATCAAGAAACAACATCCAACCATACGCCTTCTACAAGAAACCCATCTAACCCAAAAGGAAACTCACAGACTGAAAGTCAAAGAATGGAAAACAATACTTCATGCAACAGGAACCCCCACAGAAAAGCGAGGATAGCTACTCTGTTTGCAGACAATGTGTACTTCAAACTAATAATGATCAGAAGAGATAAAGAAGGTCACTACATACTATTTAAGGGAAAACTTCAAGAGGAAGAGATAACAATCTTAAATATATAGCAGCAAATTCAAGAGCACCCATTTGTAGAAAGCAAGTATTAACAGAAATGAAAAAATCAAATAAGCAATAACACAATTATAACAGGAGACTTTAACACACCATTGACACCAACAGATAGATCAACCAGACAGAAAATTAGCAAAGAAATAACAGAACTGAATCACACTTGTGAACAAATGGACTTGATAGATGTATACAGAGTGTGCCATCTAACAACATCAGAATATATATTTTTTAGCAGTACATGGTAAATTCTTTAAAATAGACCATATACTAGCCCACAGACCATATTTAAGTAAAATGCAAAAGAGTTGAAATTATTCCATGCATGTTATCAGATCATAGCACCATGAAACTAAAAATTAATGATAAAAGAAACTGCAAAAACCTCACAAACACATTGAAATTAAATAATACACACTTGATCAATCAGTGGTCACAGATGGAATTAAAAAAGAAATTAAACAATACTTACAAGCAAATGAAAACACAAATACAACTTGCCAGAATCTGTGGGATGCAATGAAAGTGTTCCTCTGAAGAAAATTTATTACACTGAGTTCCCACATCAGGAAAACAGAACAAATACTTATAAAGAACCTGATGGTATATTTGAAACATCTAGAAAAAGAAGAGCAAGTCAAGCTCAAAGTCAAAAGAAGGGAAGACATTTTAAATATCAGAGCAGAAATCAATGCAAATAGAGACTGAGAAAACAATCCAATGAATCAAATATTTGGTTCTTTGAAACAATAAATAAAATTGATAAGCCCCTAGTCAACCTTATTTAAAAAAGGAATGAAAAACCTTAAATTCATGCAATTATGAATGAAAAGGTGAAATCATTACAGACTCTGTGGAAATATATATAGAAAATAATCAATACATACTTCAAAAACCTCTAATCTCATAGGTTCAATAACACAGATGAAATGGACAGATTACTAGAAACATAAATTACCGAAGCTGGGTCAAAAGATGTAAAACTGCTGAATAACCCAGTTTCTATTAATGAAACTGAAAATGTAGTTAAGTCCTTACTTACAAAGAGGAGTCCAGGGCCAGACAGATTCCCTGTATAATTCTACAAGAAATACAAAGAAGACATATTGCCAACACTCCTCAAACTCTTCAAAGAAATTTAAAGGGAAGCAATTCTTCCTAAGTCAAACCTAGAAGCAAATATTACTCTAGTACCAAAACCTGAAAGAGATCCAACTAAAAAGAAAACTACAGGTCAATCTCCCTAATAAACAAAGATGCGAAAATCCTCAAAAAAAATTGACAAACAGAAGACAACAGAATTATCATGAAGACTATGCACCACGACCAAGTGGGATTCATCCCAGGCATGCAGGGATGGTTCAACATATGTAAATCAATAAATGTAACCACCACATCAATAGAGCCAAAAGTAAGAAACACATGATCATTTCTATGGATGCAGAAAAAGTTTTTGATAAGGTCCAGCATTCATTCATGATAAGAACTTCACTGAAAATTGGAATAGATAAAATTAACCTCAAATTGATGAAGGCCATCTACAACAAGTCAATAGCCAGCATCATATGAAATAGCCAAAAACTGAAGGCCTTCACCTTAAAATCAGGCACAAAGCAAGCATATCCCTTATCACTACTCCTATTCAACATAGTACTGAAAATACTAGCTAGAGCAATTAGACAAGAGAGAGAAATAAAAGTGGTAAAGATAGGAAAAAAAGGAAGTTAAATTATCATTATTTGCAGATGACATGATATCCTACATAGAAGACCCCCAAAACTCCATTGAAAGACTTCGAGATATAATCAATAAATTCAGAAATTTAGCTGGGTACAAAAATCAATACCCAAAAATCAATAACATGCCTATATACTCACAACAAAATCACTGAGAGAAAAATAAGAGAAGAAACACCCTTCACACTAGCATCTAAAAAATGCAATGCATAGGAATGAATCTCATGAAAGAAGTAATAGATCTATACAGGGAAAATTATAATACCCTGAAAAAGAAATCAAAGAGGATGTCAGAAAATGGAAAGGCATACCTTGTCCATGGATAGGGAGAATAAATATTGTGGAAATGGCCATTGTCCCAAAACTGTTACGCAGATTGATTGCAATCCCAATGAAAATACCATCTACATACCTCATAGATCTAAAGAAATCACTCCTAAAATTCATCTGAAACCAGAAAAGACCTAGAATAGCAAAGGCAATTCTAAATAGCAAAGGCAAGGCAGGAGGAATCACAATCCCTGACTTGAAGTTATATTACAAAACTACTGTAATAAAATCAATATGGTACTGGAATAAAAACAGATCTGAAGATCAATGGAATAGAATAGAAGATACAATTACAACTACAAGCACATTCAAGCCCCTTATCTTTGATAAAGGCACCAGACATGTTCACTGGAAGAACAACAGTCTCTTTAAAAAATGGTGCTGGAAAAACTGGCTCTCCATATGCCAAAAACTAAACTAGACCCATGCCTATCACCATCTATTAAACTAAAATCTAACTGGATCAAAGACCTGAATATTAAAACAGAAACACTAATTCTGTTGAAAGACAAATTTGGTAAAAATCTTGAAGACATAGGGGTAGGTAGAGAATTCATGAACAGTAGTCAAACCACACAGGAAATACTTTCCAGAATCAATAACCAGGATCATGTTCTACTAAAATGTTTCTGCATGTCAAAAGAAATCTCCAGCATAGTAAAAAGAAAACCCACAAACTGTGAAAAAATCTTAGTGAGCTGTCCCTCAGACAAATGTTTTCTGTCTAAAACATATAAAGAATTTTTAAAAATCAGACCCCCGAAATTCAAAGACCTAATCCAAAAATGCATTTCTGAGATGAATACACAGTTCTGAGATGAATAAATACAAATTGCAAATAAATACATGAAAAATGTTCATCATGATTACTCATTAGAGAAAGGCAAATTAAAACCACACTAAGATTCCATCTCACTCAAGAAAGAATGGCCAAGATCAAAAAAAACTACCAACAACAAATACTGGAGAGACTGGGGAAAAAGGAACACTCCTGCACTGTTGGTGGCAGTGTAGACTGGTGCAACCATTGTGGAGGTCAGTCCTCAAAAACCTGGGATTGGAAGTCCCATTTGACTCAGCTATTCCACTTCTAAGCATATTCCCAGAAAAACTGAAAACATCATACCACAGTGATATATGTGCACCCGTGTTTATAGTAGCATAATTTGTAATAGCCAGATATTCAAAACTCCAAGTGTCCATAAACTGAGTATTGAATGAAAAAGTTGTGGTATTTTTATACAATGGAGTCCTACTCAGTCCATTTTATACAATGGAGTCCTGGAGTCCAGCTATAAAAAATGATCAAATGATCACATTGAGATATTTATAAATAAATGGGCACAACTTGAGACCATACTCATAAGTGAAATAGATCAAACTCATATGTATAAATACCCTAGTGTAAGTAACGGTTTAGAGGGGGACCTGGAAAAAATGGTGGCTTGATAGGGGGCTGGATTGAGAGCCTCCACAGTAAAGGCAGCTCAGATGCTAGAATTTGACAGCATGGAGAGGGCCAGATTATTGGAGGATGATTTTTATTAAGCCAGGAAGAAACTGAAGGGAAAAATAAAAGTAGGAAGAGGAAGGAAAAGCTCAGATGGAGGGTTGTAGCCCGAGGTGCTCAGTGAGACCCACTCCAAGCTGTGCTGGGTGCGCCCTAGAGTCAGATCATCCAAAGTCGCACTGAAGCTGCAGCTGCAGATAATGGGAATTGATGAGTCCTGGGCCCTTGACTGAAAGATGCCGGGTAGTCTAAAGTGGAGCCAAGGGAGAGAGCTTTACTGGCTCTCAGTGAGTACTGGAACTTTGATCCCAGGGCCCCATACTGGAGGCCATGGAGAGGACTGTGTGCCTGGGCACCAAAGCTAGGTGCCACGCGATGAAGTTTTCTGAAGAGTCAGGATGCTGATCTAGACATGGAAAAACCACATTAAGCTAGAATCTACATCTGCATGGGAAGGAAAAAGGCGAGCGTAGGGCTGGAGCCCTGCACCCTCACTGAGACCAGTCTTCACTGTACTGGGAGCGAGATTCAAGGTGGAGCTGAAGCCATAGCCACCAATAACGGGAATTGTTGAGTTCCAAGCCCTTGGCAGGAGGACGCGGTGTAGCATGCAGTGGAGTCAAGAGGAGTCGCTGCATTGATTCCCAGTGAGTGCTGGGGATTGGGGCCCACAGCTGCTGTCACTGGCTGGAGGACATCTTGGATTTGGGCAAAGCCCGGCACCAAGGAAGCATCAGTTGGCCACCCCTGATGCAGAGAGGACAGGTGGGCTCTGCTAGGGCTATGACTCTGGTAGGGACCCAATAGCCATGACTCAGTGACGTCCACAAGGTACAGCATAAGGCTCTGAAGGAAATTGTAGGTAGACTGGCTAGAGGCTAGCCTGCCCCATCCCTGTGTCCTTGCCTGTACCTCAAATAACAGCAAATTGAGGATGGCAGCAAAACCCCAGTCAGAAAGGTTTGGAAAGACTCTAAGCAATACAGAGAGGGCCAGAGACCCCCATGACATATCTGTCTGAAAGAAACCAGAAACATGACAAGAGATAGAAATTTTTAAAAAACCCTCCAGCCACTGGCCCTGGGAAAATAAGCCCAGGAGAGGGAAATACAGAAGAGAACCAGTGCAGTAATCATGCAATATTAGACACAGAATCAGCAGACATAAAGAAATACCTTTGTGACCTCATAGATGAATTTAAAGCTGTACTTCTGATCCAAGTGAGGCAAGATATAGAAGGTTAATTAAAGAAATGATAAGCCCCTCGAAGAAAACACAGATGGAAGAATGTAGGGACTCAGAAAAAGAAGAGAAACCTTTCATGAAGAATATAAACAAAATCTAGAATACATGAAACAGATCCAAAAAGATAACCAGGGGACTAAAAACTCCATTGAAAGCTGGAAAAATACCTTGACAGAAACTAAAGTTAGCCTTTCAAAACTTGAAGAGAGATTTATGATGCGTGATAATGAAAGAAAAGATCTCTTAAAAATAACAAAGAACCAGGAAGAAACAATTCAAAGGCTAGAAGATGACAAGAGGATTTATAACTTAAGAATAAAAAATGTAAACGAAGAAGCAGGAGTAACCACAAGTGAACTACAAAGAATATTCACAGATATAATAAAGGAAAACTTCCAAAGCATAGGAAAAAGAAATGATAACCAGATAAATGAGGCATACAACCAAAACAGATTTACACCCAGACATATAATGATCAAAATACCAGAAATCCACCACAAGAACAGAATATTAAAAGTGGCCAGAGAAAAGAAGCAGATCACCTACAAAGGACAAATCATCAAAATAATGACAGACTTATTAACACAAACTCTCAAATAGAGAAGAGCCTGGGGGAAATTATCCAAGCCCTGAAAGAAAATAACTTCCAACCAAGGCCGATGTGCCCAGAAAAACTCTCTCTAAAAATTAGTGGAGAAACAAGATATTTCCAAGACAAGGAGGAACTGTGGGAGTTCATGGCCACCAACTCAACCCTACAAAAAATACTGAAGGAGATTCCAGAGAGAGAGAGAGAGAGAGAGGAAAAAACACCAAGATTCCAGCAACAGTGGCAGAGAGGCCTCAATGAAGAGGGCAGACAGTGGAATGAAGGAGTAAAGAGGACAAATAATAGCAGAAGAATAGAATAGCAGAGGTAAGGCAGAGATGATAAGCTATAATTTTTAATATAGATGGCCTTGATACACTAACAAAAAAGAAACACAGGCAGTGTAGATTAGGAGGCAAGATCCATTGAGAGGCTTTGAATAGGAAATACACTCAACCTGAAAGAGGGTTAATAAACTGAAAGTCAAAGATGAGAAAACAATGCTATATGTGACAGGAAACCAGAGAGAAATAGGGACAATTCTTCTAGCAGCCAAGATAGTTTGGAAAATTATGACACTTAAGTGCAGTGTAGAACTACACAGCTGGAATGAAGGAAAACCTTTGTGGCTTTAGTAAGTAAAGGAGTACAGCTCAAGATTAAGCTCAGGGGTAAAAAGGTTCAGCAACACTCAGATATATAAGAGGTTGACCCCTTAGTCTAAAAACTATAGGAGCTAGTGGGACCCAAAATATACAAAGCATCCTGAGAAGGGGAAAGATGAGGAATTGCCTAAAAAAGGAAGGCAGAGGACATTATTATAAGTATCACAATTTAAAAGCCACAGTAGTCTTATCACTCTGTTTAGTTTGATTATATTTTGTTCTGGTCTTTCTACTCATATGAGATTTGAGGGCACAAATAGCTAACCCAAAAATAACAACTTATACCATGGTAACTATCCTTAATTTCCTATTAACTTAAACTGAAACCCTGTATAACTTACATTGTGTTACTACAACTGATCTTATTTGAAGCTGGTTTGTTAGACTGCTATTTTGTCTTGACTGATTTTATTTGAATTTGGTATGCTTGATAGTATCAAGTTTAAGAGTAGAGGCAACTACTCTGAAGATGATAAGATATAAAAGATATCCATTCCAGTGTGGATTATTAACTTCTTTAAAGTCCTACAATGTCTCCAAAGATGTGTTTTTATAAAAATAGCTATGTAATGTTATGCTTAACTATATAATGCCTGATTAAGTGGACAATTCTTTTAAAAATAACAAGAGAAAGCACAGTAACTACTGTAGATCACCTAATATTGTAGTCTTATATGTCTCTGTCATTTCATGTTTTTCTAGGAATTTGTTTTATTGTCTTGTTTTGATCTTTTTTCCCTAAAATACATAAAGGATAGATATACATGTAGAGATTCACACATGGGAAGAATCTCTAAACTATTTACGAGAACAGATTATATAGTAGACGATGTAATGAACAGATACTCTGAAGAAGAAGAGACACCAAGAAACCCAATGTAAATTCTGTAGCATTATGATATAAAATCTAGCAATACTATTGCTCACTGTTCAGAGTGATATTAGTCTAGTCTCTTATGTTTAATTTCAGCATACGTAAAGATAAAGACAACTACTTCGAAGAAAATGAGAGACATTATGGTAGTCGTTATTAACTTCCCCCAAATCAGATCTTGAATACCTAAAAAGCCTTCATCATCCTGTAATGATTTGATTAGTTCTATAATATCAGTATATATTTGATGTGTGTAATGATGGGGACCACTATTTGGAAGAAAACCAGACACGGTAAGATAGACAGTGAAAATCTCCAGTGGACTAGCTTAGAAATCTGTTTTTCTTTAAATTGTTTCCTTATGAACTGTTTTGTTCTGTTTTGACATGTTTATTCTTACCCTCTTAAGATAAAATAAAGTGTGTAGGACTGATAACCATATTACTAAGTTTTTGTTGGATCATTGAGCAGAACTGTTTGGAGTGTCATTATTTGAATATCACTTAGTATGCTTTAATTTTGTAACTTGAACAACTATTTCTAAGATGACAATATGTAACTTACCAACTAGTGATTTCTTACTGTTTATTCTTCTGAAATTCTGTATATTACTACCCTTTTTTCTGTTTTTTTTTTCTCTTTAAATAAAAAAAAAGAAATGATAAGAGTACATAAGATTTTATGGTAATCCTGATTTCCCATTACATTGCTTTTAAGTTTTATAATGTTTTCATTCACTAATTGGAATGGTTTTATTCTGTTTTATTTGATTTTATTATCTGTGATGGTATGAACAACTATTTTGTAGAAAACAGGATTATAATAGCCAGTGATGATTTAATATCATCTTGTTTTGAAGTCCCGCCATGCTTTTGTTCTTCTATTTCCAGTGGTTCTATCATGTTGTATTTTATTGGATTTTAATATGAGTGATAATATAAACAAATTTTTATGGATAATGAGATGATATAGTATCCATTGTTTATTTTCTGTTATTGCAGTGCTTTCATTCTCTTCAATGTTTTTATACTATTTTGTTATGTTTGTTACTATTGTACTTGAAGGTATGTTCAACTATTTCAAGGAAAGAGACATTATGGTAGCTATTGTTAATATCAAGTTGTCTTGTGGTGAAGTGCTCAGTTGCTTACATTGTTCTGTTCCAACTTGCTTTGTTCTGTCCTCTTTTGTAGTAATCACTTTAAAATAAAATAAAACATTTTAGAAAATTGAAAAGTAATTGCCATAAAAGTCTGCTGATGTTTAACTGAAGTGTTTGTTATTCAGTGAACATAGAATAGCAAGTTATTTTTATAATATACTATCTCTGATCCTGTAACATTTATTTAACCCTTATGATATATCAAACACTACAACCAGAAATATAGTTCATCACACAGTGCCTGTGAAGCAGGATGTGGTGATTTAGACACTAAAGATTTACAAGAATATTTAATAAATATACTAAAGTATTACAATAAATGTTATGTAAATATTTCTCTTTTATCTCTGATATCATGCATTTCAAAATATGATTTTTGTTTCTATTTTCAAGAGTTCCATACATCAGTCCCGATGTGACTTTGTAGGCTACATAGCACCAAAGTTACTTTGTCCTTCCTAGAACCTCCTTCATGTGTTGCTTTTTTAAAAAATGAATATGATTTTCCAACTTTTTCAGAATAATCCATCTCTGTTGCAGTTGAAGTCCTGATTTGGAGATGTTCAATAAAGTTACTGTCAAATTTTGTATATTAGGTAGTTTTAAATATAAATGTTTTTTATATTTTGTTCCTAAATGTAAAGAATAATGGTTGAATAGAAAATTAGATATTATAGGCTTTCCTTCTACCTAGTTACTAAAAATGTTTTAGGTGTACAAGAAAATATTGATATTAAAATATCTTTAATAAAATCATAATGTGAACATTTAAAGAATTCATAGTTCAAATCATGAATCGAACTTACTAATAATCATAGAATCTCTATTAGTTAAAGAATACACCAAAAATTTAAAATTACTGCCTTGGAAAATATTAATGTATAAAATGTTTGGTTTTTACCATCTGTAATCACAGAATAATTTTCTTGAAATAGCACATCCTTTGTTCTAGTTACTAAGTTTGTTGAAAATGGGTAACAAAATATAACACCTGTCAGTTTTCTTGACTGCAGACTTGAAAATATCAAACACCTTACTTATAATATATTGAATGCCTCCTCCCATTATGTTGAAAATTATTGGCTTTTGTGAGAGTTCTAATTTGCAGGTTAGTCCTACAGCTTTTTTGTGGGAACAGATATTAAACAAAGTCTGATCGTTAATATAGTAGGTTCCCCACAATGATTTAATGTACTGGCAAACTTCACAATTCAACATTTTGCTATGATCCTCGATAGCAAGAGGTAGATACTTTGACCTGAAAAACAGGAAAAAGCATAGGTATAGTCTCTCTACTGCAGTAAATATTGATAGTTTTTTCAATTATGGGAAAACTAAAAGACAATGCATAATGTATGCCACTGGCAGCTTTATACAAACAAATAGCACATAAACAAAAGAACTCCAGTATGTCTTAATAAATTGAAATGAATGTAAATATTATATGCTTCATTTGTTTAGATAAGTATATGATACTAATGTGCGGATGATGGCTTTTAGAAGTAAAATGATAGAAGAACACTTTTATAAATGACTTTGAGGCTTGGGTCAAATATTTGTGAGACTCAATCATGAACTCACTGTATTGACTACACATACAATGTAATCTCTATCAGCTCCTCATATAAGTATTTCATTTCCTCATTCCATTTTGTGATTCAAGTCCTTTAAATAAAGATAGATGATTAGTTAATGTGATTTATGGTTTGTTAATTTTTTGAAGTCTTAATATACTTTATGGTGTTTAGTATGTAATTTTTATTTTACTTTATTTACTTTTGGTTTAATTCATAAGTTAAAATTATCAGCATTATTTATAGAGAAAACATAGTATCTGCAAGGTTCAATACTGTATGCAGCCTCACACCCTCAAAGAAGATTGTGTCCCTTGTGAACAGTGGAGGACGAGATTACTCATAGATCTGAAAGTAAAACAGGCAAACAAGAATATTATACTTGATTGGAATGTTCTTCACAAGTAAAGGAGAGATGAAATTTCCCTGGATAAACAAAAGATATCATCAACACTAGATCTATGCTAGAAGAAATGCTAAATCAAGTTCTTAAAGTTGGGAGAATATATTAATAAATTAAAAACATGAAAAATCATTGTGAAAATAAGTATGTAACCACAATCAGAAGATTCTAATACTGCATACATCACTTTTAAATCTATAATAAAATGTAAATATAAAAGTATTAAAATAATTGTAGCTAAAATAATCTGTTAGTGGATGCATAATACTTAAGCTATACAAATCATAACACTAATATTCTAAAGTGTGTGGGGTGATACGTTAAATTAGCTGTTCTATATGAAAAATTACTAGTTTATAGTAGACTACTATTTTTTCAAGACGCTTTATGTAAAATTTGTAACTAAAAGTGAAAACCTGTTTCAATAGCAAATAGTAAAGAGAATAAAAACAAAGCTTTCTATCATGAATATCATAAACTCACAAAGATATAAAGATGGGAAGAAAGAAATAAATTAAACACAGTGAAAGAACAATTTAAAATCATAGTAAAACATCAGTCATATTTTTAAATAAATAGATCACACTATCTAATTAAAATAGGAGAGAATAGCAGAATATTCAGAGAAATGATATCCAACTATGGACAGTTTCTAATTTATGATGATTCAACTTCCATTTTTCCTATATTACGATGATGTGAAAGTAATGTGAATTCAGTAAAGACTGAGTTTTGAATTTTAATCTTTTCCTAAGTTACATTGGGTAATGTTCTCCATTATGTTGAGCTGTGGAAATAAGTATATTCTATTCAGTCAAGAAGGGATAGCAGTAAAGAAATGACATTATATAATGTACTAGGTTACTAAACTATGATATTTGTGACATTAGGTATACAAATTGCATCCTTCCCTTCAATTTATGATAATTTTGTTGGTTATAATCCTATTGGAAGTTGAGCAGCTCCTGTGTATATTGCCTGCAAGATTTTCATTTTAATTTTAAGGACAAACATAAGATAAAATAAAAATTAAAATAGGAATGATGGCTATACTTAAATCATTTGAAATGGACTTTAACTTAAAAATTGCATAGTCTATATAATAAATGATCAGTTCATCAAGAAAGAATAACATTTGTAAATATATGTACAAAAAATACAAGAAAACCTAAGTGTACACAACAGTACCAGATCTGAGTAGAGAAACAGTCATCACCTGCACAGGCCTCAAAGTTCCTGGGGGGAAGATGGTGAGAGGCTGGAGAAATAATGATAAGAGATAGAAAGCTCATATCAAGTGGAGCTCTCTCTGGATGGGAAGAAAGGAACTGTTCAACAAATATAGTGCATGTATTTATATATTTCATGGAACTGTATCACATGACACTCTTTGCATTGCAATGCATTATTTGGATTGTCTCAGGGCTTGGTGTTCTCTTGACTAAAGCACCTTGTTTACATGATTTGCCTTGAATGCTCTTTGTTTTTGGCAGGGACTTGCCTTCATCCCTACATATGTGATCAATTTCCAGGTTCATCCAATGGCTACATCTCCCCCTTTTCTGTTGTGCAGTTGGTAGCAATGGGCAGTCAATTGGAGTTGGAGGAGTTGTGTTTGGAGGGCTCTGCAGATGATTTTCTTTTTGTTGTTATACTTTTCTGCTGGATATTCAAGACAAGGTTAGAGAGAGACCTGTATTAATTTTTGCTATCCATCAAGGTCAGTTGTCTCCTCAGGATTTACCTCCAAACCATGGATAGAAGCTCCTAGTTTCTCCGTCAGTGTCAGCCACATGGATGAATCATGGCCAATGCTTGACCAAATTGCTTTCTATAAAAACTTAGGAGATTTTTCTCTCTGGTGACTCTCCTGGCACACTATACAAAATTGATCAGTTTCCCTCTGGGGCCTCAAACTCTTAGTCAGAAGACCAGGGACTCACTGAGTTGTAGGGTATCACATCAGAGATTTTTTTATGTCCTGCGTCCTCTTTAGACATTGGAGGACTGGGGCAAAATATTGGCTATCTTCCTACTTCAGCTCTCTCTCTAATTTTTTGTCTCCAAACCTCAATTGTTTAACATCCAGAAGACAAGATTAATGCTACTGTATTGAAATGGAGTAGGATTAGTATTACTGTTTCATCTAAATATAAACCACTTTAGAATACTAAATGAAACAGTGTTGTGATTGATACACTGTGTCAACTTGAATTGTGTAGAAGTTTTAACTGAAAGACTCAGCAAGGAAGCTGGGGTTCTTACTTCCTAAATATCCTCATTCTGTGCAAAGGAGAAAAAGGAGATTTTGTGAGTGTTACAGCTGCCCTGGGGGTTGGGGGTCGTATACAATATAAAGGAGAAGAAGATGCTTACTTTTGCTCCTTTTTTCTTTCTGGCTGCCCTTTTGCTTTAGCTGCTGCCTTGAGGTGTTGCCCCTGTGTCATGCCACCCTGCCTTGGAGCCAGCTGATTATGCACTGAAACTTCAAAAATTGTAAGATAAATTATCCATCCTTTTTTTCATTTTGAGTGTCAGGTATTTTGTCCAAGTAATAAAATAAAAGTAAAAGTAACCAAGACAGTTTCTAACAACCATGGTTGTTCTTGTACTTAAATCCCTGTAGAATGTTGACAGTTATATATTTTGCAGAGAAAATTAGAAATCAAAATTACACATAACATTGTAGCATAACTATCATAACATTATTTTTGTAACATACTTGAAATTTCATTTTGACATAAAATACCTTTTAGTCAGTCATAAGAATCTAATTCATAAGAAACTTTCACCTAACTTGTTCTTTAATAGGATGTGCATCTAGAAAGTTTTGTTAAAGAGAGAGGTCTGAATCTGAAAGAAAATTCTGTCACCATAAGCAATTCCTATTTTACATTTTGGAAGATCTGCACATCTGGAGACATGAATGCATTTAATATACCACAAGATTAATAACAGTTAACTGTCATAACAATATGAAAACTTTTGTAGCAAAGCATATTTAAATAAAAAAATCTTATTGTCTGGAAAATTTAATCTTTTGATGATTACCAATGTAAACATATCACAAAAGTATATTTTTAATAACATTTATTGTGGTGTCTCTCATATGGGTATGGAGCTCACTAGAGTTTCCCAGTAATGAACAAGAAATGATTAATGTTATTCCGGGCAGCTGCTTTCTTATTTATCAATTAGAGTCCTGTCCAATGATCTCTAACCACACTAAGGGATTTTTGATTAATTATCTTAATAATTTTTGATGACTTATGAAAACCAAATCACATCTGCATGTTATTTTTGAACAATGAAAAACTTTCAACTCATTATGAACAATAAAGCACATTACATTTACACAACTAATTTTATCATCATTGACGAGCTGGCAACCTGGGTAGAAGAATGCTTTTTAAATCTGTAACCCAAATTATATTATGAACAAATGATCCAAAAATGCAAAAGAAAAAAGAGAAAGAAGTGTTGACATCAAATTTAAAATGATTTCTGTTATGAATATGACAAAGATGCAAGTACACAGTTTAACAGACTGGACAAACAGATTATCTTACATAATCAGAGTACACTCAAATATATTTCTGACCCAATATATTATAATAACTTTTTTACAATGTTAGAAGATTGTGTTAGGATTTGACTAGTCCAATTTTTTGTAGGTCAGTTAGCAAAGATATTTAAAGAATTTGGAAGAAATGAAATCTTTTATCAATGATCAATACATATTTTTATATTTTATTTTTTCTTCAGAATGCTAGTAACTAAAGGGGAAATCAACTCGTTCTTCAGGTCTGGGTCCATAATACATCTGACCAGCATGTTTTGGCAGCCAGGTAGGCTATTTAGCACTCTTGGAAAAACACAAGATTACCCTATCCCCTACATGAGTAGTGAGATAGAAACCTTTTTAGCTTCTTTTCCTTTGCATGAATGAATCATCTTTCTGCTACTGTAGTTCATTTTTAGTAGGATGTAAAAGGTAATAGTATATACTGTAAAGTGAAGTCTATTATGAGGTGTAATTTTTTAAAGGAATCCCCCCTTTTTTAATTGAATTTTAAGTGTTTGGTGAGTATCTAACAATTTTTACACCTTGAGGATTATAGGAATTCCCATGTTTACAAAAACTTTGGCAGACAGAACTCTTATATGCTGGGCCATTGGAAGTCTTAAGTGTAAAAAAATAAAACATGTATTCTATATTCATGCATCTAGGATTCCTGTTTGCTGCTCCCACCTCCAACAGCTACTACTTTGCTGCCTTGGGCCTGTGAGGGGTGCTCAACTGCAGACAATGGCTCATCAGCCTGAGGGGTAAACTATTTCCCTTCAGCCTTGCCAAACACCACCATTGTTTTTGTGATGATGATAAGAAGGGTTCAGTGCTTGCCTTGCTGCTGGAGGTGGACTCTATTGCCAGTGCACAACCCCTACCAAGCGGATGGAGTAGGCACCCCTCTGCAGCCATGGCCTTTCTTTCTTTCTTTACTTTTTTTCCCTGAAAGCTATTGTAGCTCCCGATGCCCCAAGTTGTGTGTGGTGGTGCATGTGGACTGGCAGTTTAAATGCTTGGCAGGGCCCGAAAGGAGTTTTGGGAGCAGGATATGGGAGACAGGGCCACCAGGCTTTTGTGCATCTACTCCCACAATTGAAACAAATAATTTTGTTCTTTCCCTTTCCTCGAAGCTGTGGACCAGAGTTGCTGCCAGTGTAGTGCCTACACATATGAGGGACCAATATCTGAACAAATCATTTCAGGCAGCATAGTTTGGCTTTATGGGCATGGAATGCCTGTTTGTACTGTTAATTTTCATTTTGAAAGGCCAACTGTTGAGCAATTAACTTAAAAAATAATTCTATTTTATGAAGGTTGGAACCTCAACCTGTAATGCAGCAAAATTTCCCTGAACTGAGAATGTAGGAATTGCCACCTGTGGCTTAGTCAAGTTTATCAGGGGTGTTATTTTTCCATCTTTTTTCCACTCAGGACTTGATTGTAAATTAGTATTACGATCCAAATCCTTTGTGGTTTTCCCAACAAACTTAAAACCATTAAGACACTATCTAGTCAAAATCCACAAAGGAAAGTAAATACAGGAATCAGTAATACAATAAACAGTTCATTTGTACAATACATACAAATACAAGTACAATAAACATGCATTTGTGATTCCTGAGAATTTGTTTGCCCCATGTTTAACAAATCATAAAATCAATATGCCTCTTTCCATTTGTTTCTCATGAGCCAGTTTTTCTCTTTGATCCTTGTGAGCTCATTTCTCTCTTTGGCTCTATGAGTCATCTGTCTGTTGTCTAAATTTTTGCACCTGATGATGTCAATATCACTATACTGCTGTAATTAGTATTGATGCTATCAATGTACTTCTCCCCCTTTTTGTGCACATGAGAAGTGTCCCCGCTCCCACTGTTTCTTCTTATTCTTATCCCTGTTCAGCATGTCCCATGCAGCTCCTCTTGGTGAGGAGTAGGATGTTTAAAAAAAATGTAGAAATAGAGACAAGACAGAAATCTGAAATCAGGTGGAAGAAAAAAAGTGGGAAGGAAGGAATTGTTCAACCAGAGCAGTGCATGTATTTATAGATTTGGCAGATTGGTGTCACATGACACACCACTTTGCCTAGCAACCCATTCTTTGAATTATCTTAGGGCTTGATGTTGTCTGGAATGAAGTAGCTTGTTTATGTAGTTTGCCTAGGGCTCTCTTTGTTCTTAAGAGCTTTCCTCACGCCTGCACATGTGATTGATTTCCAACATCAGCTGCTCACTACAATATAGGAACATATTTTCAAGAATGGACAGATCATTCAGACAACCGCTAATAAAAAGACAGTGAATTTTAACAACACAAAAACTTAAATGGACCCAATAGGCTAATGTAGAACAATGTACAAAACAGTAATATAAATATACATTCTCTTTGAAGATATAAAGAATACTTTCAAGAATAGATCATATATTGGAATACATAAACATTTTAACAAATTGAAACATTGAAATGATACCAAGTATATTCTCTCCAAAATACTATGAAACTGTAAATAAATAACAGCAATAATTTCAAAAAATGCATAAATACATGGAAATTAAAATCCAAAGTTTTAAATTAGCAAATCAGTCATAGAAGGTAAGTTTATAAATCAATAATTTAAAGCTAAAAGAAATAGATCACATTATGATTTAAATGTCACTGTGCTTTCAAAATTTATGTTGAACCTTAACATCCAAGCAACAGTATTTAAAGCTGGAGCCATTAAGAAGTGATTCATACATGCTCCATCTTTTTGCATTGGATTACAAAATTGGTGCTACTATCCATTAAGGGCTACAAATCAAAACTGCAAAAGATGACATTTTCTATCCACTAGAATTTCAGTGAAAAAATATAGAAAATAACAAGTTTTGGCAAAGATGTAGAGAAATTGAATGCTTCATAATTTCCTGGTGGAAATATAGAATAGTGAAAAATCTAGTTGTGTCTGATAAAGTTGTACATGTACCAACTTCCATTTATGTATGTCATAATTATGCACTGCAAACATGTACTGATAAAATTTAAAATATTTAAATTAAGAAAAAGTAAAATTCAAGTTAGAATGAACATATAACTAAGAATTAGTTCCACAGTGTGTTTGTTTACCGTGAAGAATTGAAAATAGAAACTCCAAGAAGCATATGTATAAGCCTACCATAGGAGCACTTTTCTCAATAGTAAAAATGGAAAAAACTCAAATTCTGTCTTCCAGTGATGAAGGAACACATATAATATATACTTATAAGAGAAAAACTATTTAGTTATAAAAATAATGATGTACTGAAACGTATTAAAATGTGAATGATCTTGAAAACCTCGCACAGACTAAAAGATACTAGATGCAAACATCTACTTAGAGACAAAAGGCAGATTGGTGTTTGTCAAGGCCTGAGGGGGGCGAAAACTGAGTAACTGCTTACTGTGTGTTTTTTTTTCCTTAGGCTTAGTGAAAATGTATGGAACTGGGCAAAAATGATTATTAGTTAATAGTGGTTAATTGTGATTGTAATAAATGACATAGATTTATTTGCCTAAAATGGTATTTGCATGTTATAGGAATTTCACTGATGTAAAATTAAAAAGTAACCTCAGAAACAAACCATACATAATTTGGAAAATTACCAGTTAATGGTAAGATACTGAACTATATGTAGAGATCAAAAAATGAGAAGAGGATAGAGTAGCAGAGAAAGAGAGATGTGAGACAGAGAGGCAGAGAGTCAGAAAGGAAGAGACAGAGACAGATACAGAGAATGAATATTGCTTAATAACAAGGCACATGCTTTTATGTTGGAGACTGGGATGTATAAGTTAAGTTTCTGAACACAGAGACCTCCAGTTGTGTTGGCCAAACTCATATGTATAGTGATCTGAAGTCAAGATAACATCATATGGAACAGCCAAAAACATGGTTGCTGACATTCCCTTTTTTAGAGCAATAAAGATGCCAACTTTAATGATCAAATAGTTAACTTCTTTAGCAAAATGTACTGCTTGGAGAAGACTTTGAACTGACTTTCCAAGGTCCTGCTCAGTTTCTGTGTATCTCCTTCTTTTGTTGGAAAACCAAGTAGGCCGTCAGTTGGAACTGTCAGTCTTTACTCCTGAGAGGGAGTTTTGAACTCCCTGTACTCAACAGATCATATTGCTGGTCTCTTTAATTTAAACCATTCTCTGTCCACTTATTTAGGAGATTGGGTAGACCAAGACCTCAAAACTCCTAACCACCTACATTATATGTGAAAGAAATTTCGGTGTCTTCCCACAAAGACAAAACATCACAAAAAATTATGTTTTTGTAGTGACTGAACACAAGAAGCTCTGACTGATAGTGGTGATGATTGCTACAAATAAATTATGAGTTGCACTGTATACCTCTCAAATTTAAAAGTTGAAGTCTTAACCCTCAGACTTCATATCATGATTGAATTTGAGCATGACACTTTTAATGAAGGAATCAGTGTCAAATAAGAGAATATACGGAGTTATTATCCAACATGATTGATACAACTAATATTTAAAATGTTCTATGAGTGAGTGCTCTACTTTGCATTATATTTATTTGCACATTGTTGAAAGAGATATTCTGAGATCCTAAGAAAATATAATTATGCTAGTTATGTCCATATCATAAACAATGTCACTACAAACATAGACAATAATGTATTCTATATAATCTATATATATATATATATATATATATATATATATATTATGCCATTGATACTATTTCATGCACATATAATTAGACATGCAATATTAGATTTTCTTGCATATATGCTCATCTCATTCAATAAACTAAGAAAGAAATCCAATTTTCTACTTTCAGATTGAAAAACATAGAAGGCAAATTTCTGAGATAATGCTGCTTCTTAGAGTTCTAAAGAAATTACTTATTGAGACTACTTCATTTCACAGTGAAATACTAGAGTAAATTTAATATAGTAATTGAGATTGTACAATTATCAAAACAGTGTTTGAAATTACGATATTTAAATTATTGTGAAATTTACTCTATCTATAATGAAACCTTCATAAACAGTTGTGTTATGCAGATATCCATAAACCAAAGTTTGAAAATACAGTAATCATACTTTGAATTTAGAAGAAATTTATCTAAATTAATTTAAAAGAATAGTTTTTCGTTTGCAACTAATTTCACTAATAGGTAAAAATATCAGATTCAGGAAATAAGAGGTATTTTAAAGAAGAAAGATTACTTTATGGCCAAAGTAATTTGCTGATGTCCCTGTGAAGAATAAGAGTGATTAAACACCATAGCACAAAGTGATTTCTAAACTCATAGAACCTGGGAAAAATCATTGTATACTCTGCAGAATGGATCAAATATGTTCGTGTTGTTAATTGAAAAGACTTGTTCTTCTAATATGAAAAACAACATAGATTTCTAATCTTGAATTGATCTGTAGTATACATAATAAGTCTTGCTTAGAATTTAACCAGCCATTAAAAAAACGAAAGCCTTCAGAAATTGCTAACTATATTGCTGTTGTGCTTAATTTAGTCTCTCAAAGAATTCCAATAAAATGCCTTTCAATGAATTCAGCTTAATAAGTGCATTATTGTAGGAAGACACTTTTAAGCTTGATGCACCATTAAATTTTGTTAATTTTAACAGAACTTTTTTGTAAAAAGATAAGTAAATTGATAGTAATGAGAAATACCAATACAATGCCTTGATATCTGAACATCATCTTAAATGACATATAATTACTGATATACAAATACATCTAAACTGTTGACCTTTAAGATAGAAAATGAAATGGACTTTATTTGATGTACATTATTGTTAAAATGATTAACAATATAAAACATCTGCTTGAGTTCAAAATTTATAATAAAAGTAAACTAAAGTTCAATCAAAGTTAGAAAGACATGAATACAGGAAAGCAATACTTGAGAGTAATAAAGTTGGGCAAGCATGACCTATGTAGCCAAATCTTGATTGGATTTCTAAGAATATAATATAAAAATATTAGAGTCAGCAGTAATGACAACAGCAAACTACAAACAAAAAAACTCACCTGACACGAATATGATTTAAATATAAGAAAATGAAATTCTAAGGCACTGTTCAGTAAACCCTATGGAACTTAATAATTTACAGTGTCGAGAAAAGGTCTTCAAATCTCATTTGACAAATCTTATGTTACATTGCATGTTTCTATTGTATAATTTCAGGTTTCTCAAATTGTGTTATTTCACTGAATCCCAACTGCTATGCATAAATACATACTAATGTGATAATTTCCATGATATTCTTAAAAGAGAATTATTAGTTTAACCAGGAAAAGAAAGATCAACTCAGTATAATAGACACGTGATGGCAATGGCTTTCTTATGAAAATAAATTCATATATAGATAAAAAATACATAAAATTAAATTGTTTTTTAGCTGAAAGTAGCATTACAATTATGAATTTTATAGTCTCAATATAATAGATGCAGTTTGAGACCACAGTGTTAAGTGAAATAAATCAGACACACAAGTACTATCTTATGGGTTTTTTTATATAAGAAACACAAAATATAAGTAAAGAGCAACTAAAAGTTCGATAATAAGTATAAAAGGGAGTTGATATTTGGAAACAGAAGCGGAACAAGAAATGGAGCCTTCATGGAGGAAGTAAAGGGTAAGGAAAAAAATTAAGATATGTTACATACATATATCAACTCCCCACAAGGAATATAATCATTATGTGCTGCAAATGTATACTAATCAAAAAGAAAATCTGGAAAAGAAGCAATATAACAATAACTAAAATAAATAAAATCAGCCATACATTATAATTACTAAATTAGTTTTCCATATATACCTTGTTCATTATGTTTAAAATCTAAATCGACTTTCACTTAATATATATGCAATACAATTTAAATAAAACTGCATTTTCTGATTTTGCAAAACTAAAGGGAGAAGACAACCTGATCCTATTGTCCTAAATCACATATAATTAATAAATAAGATAATATTATTAATTGTTTTAAATGTGAAATTTTGCATTGGGTTCAGGCAATCTAATACTTAAGAAAGAGAAATTTCTGTTTCCTGCAAGTTGAATGCGTCAAGGTTGACTTCCAAAATGGTGTTATACAAGACTAAGCATTTTATGCCAAAACAGGTCAGAAGAGGAAATAAGAGACTAAATTTCAGTTTGGGAATAAAGTTCCAGTTGTTGAGTCAATTGAATAGATAAGTTGATTCCAAGAGGTCCAGGGACATACTGAAGCATAAGAAAAAAAAAGCTGCTATTAGATTAGTGTCAAAAACAAATGTGATGTTCTCTGGAATTATGTAAATGGCTATACAACTCAGAATTCTGATTATTAATTCTGATAAATATTTTATTCAAGTTATATCCATCAGTTATATCCATTCTGATTCTGAAGAAAAAAAGTATTGGGTAACATTTGTTATTGTCATATATACTATATTTTTTGTTTGTTACTTTTATTATTAGGAGGGTGATTTTTCTCTATTGGAAGTAAAGTGTCATCTTTTATCTTCATTTTTGGTACCCAGTGCTACTTGGGTTCCACAGAAATAGATTATCCTAGAAATTTAAAGAAAATAAGAAAAGAAATAGATTATCCCAGAAATTTATCTTGTTACAGAAGTGAAGATAGTTTGAACAAGCCTGTAAGTTACAAAACATCATGATGTCAGGTAAGTTTTACACATAATACCCATGCCAGTTTAGTATGTCATTAACCGGAAAGTAAGGTCTCCCTAAATAGTATCATGGGTATGTGTAGCACCATTGGGTAGGAAATGCTATGGAAAAGGAATACTTGTAAATCAAAATAGTGTTTTTTGTTTGTTTGTTTTTGATTTTGGATTTTTCAAAGAGTGTCTCAATGTGAAGCATAAACTGTCTTTGAATTCACTTTTATACTCCAGGCCGATCTCAAACTTATGGTGATCCTCCTGCCTCAGTCTCCTGAGTGCTATGATTATAGATGTGCACCACTATGCCCAGCTAGGTCAAGATACCATGATGATATTTACATGAAAGCTGAATTTCATTTCATTTCAATTTCATTGGAGTCTCATAAGTTATTATTTGCATTTAAAAGAAATAATAGAGAAAAAATAAAGAACAAAGTAAAGCATCAATAATACGAAGTAAGATGATAGATATTTCTCAGCAGGGAAGAGGATCAAAAGTTGGGGATGGAGGATGCATAAAGGGTAAAAATTGGGTTGTATTTGTGATGTATTACATTCAAGTACTAACTCCTCACAGGAAATGTAAACATAATGCACTGTAAACAGGTGTGAAAAAATAAAAGGAACGGAATCAAGTTTGAGGGAGGGAAGAGAAAGAAGAATTAAGATGCGTTTATGTGCACATACCTGATTCTCACAGGGATTATAAACATTATGTGCAAACAAACTAAAACATTATATGCTAACAAACTAAAAAGGAGAGGAAGGAGAAGAAGAAGAGGAGGAGGAGGAAGACGAGGAGGAGGAAGACGAGGAGAGGGAAGGGGACAGGGGAGGAGGAGAAAGAGAAAAGGAGAGATAAGATAAGGAGAAGGAGGAGAAAATGTTGTAGAGGAAGCAAAAGCAGAAAAAGAGGAGGAGAAAGAAGAAATAGCCTATGCACAGTAAAATGCAAAATTAAAAGAAAGAAATTATTGTAGAGAAATCCAGGAAGAAATTGGAGAAAGAATTAGTATCATGACTTGCAAGTTAAAGTCACAATGACATGGTTATTACTGGAAAAACTGACACACACCTGTGAATGCAGGTGTAGGTGAGTTACTTATTGGCTCCTTCCTTATTGTCTTGAGCACGGGAGGAATGGGAAGGAAAGGAAACAGCACTCCAGTCCATCTGAGGAAACGAGCTGGTGTAGGGAAGAGCTGTCCTCAGTATCTGCAGGGAAAAACTCTAAGTCTAAAGGAAAAAAAAAAATATTTCTGTTTTAGTAGAAGTAGGAGTCAGTCAACTAGTTAATGTTAGTTTCAGCGATAGAACTTGCCACAAGAAGAACAAAGAATAAACCACAAATGTGAAATAATAGGTCTTAAATGTAAAAGTAGAGAGTTTGAAGAAATGTACAGAACTTTTCGATAAGTCTCCCTGGTTTCACTGTCCCACAGCCAAAGGATACCATTTTTCTAATGCTTGATAAATGAATTTGTACATGCGTGCGTGCATGAGTGTGTGTCTGTGTGTATGTGTCTGTGTGTGTGTCTTTCTTCTCTATACAAAAATGCCATTTCCAGGTAACCTTTAGTCTGGCCCTTTTTTTATCATTCTTGTAAGTCAACAATATCTGTGTGAGCACAGTTCAGGCAACTGTATGTCTGGTTCTTATTGTTCTTGCACCTAGCAAATCTCTCCACCTTACTGATTAATGCTCTTAGAAAGATCTCACCCAAATTATCAAGATAAATTTGCTAATTTGCTTGAGACTTTTATCCATGCCAAAAAATTATTCTGGCTCGGAGAATTAGTTACTTACATACTGTTCACCTAACTTGTTATTTCCAGGGCTGTTTGTTAGTCTTGTGTTGGAATTTTGATTCAATAAATTTATGTTGTGCACTATATGTGCGAGTTAGTTGCTAAACTTGATGTAACATAGTCACACGTATCTTTAGGATTGAATTTTTGAATTCTATGAATCCAATCATACTATGGATATAGTATATAGGCATAGAATAATGAAAATTAGAATCTCTATGAAACCCGCATAGTCTGTGTGCTATGTATGATATGGTGGCTTTACTATAAGTAAATGAAGTCAGGTGATTATTTGTCTTTTGAAACTAGAAAACAATACAGTGCTAGAAGATTTGTTACAGATATAATGAGAGAAAAACTAATATTCTTTTGTCTTTTGGGTAAGATAAAAATATGTAAATAACTGAAAATATTGTGAAAAGCTTGTTATTTTAAATGTCAATGATAAACTTAGATGTATGCGTATTTAATGCAGTGGTAAAAGATAATATTAAATTTCCAAATGCATGGCACAGAATAAATTATTATAAAATATTCTTTGAAAGAGCAAAAAGTTTAATAGCACTGTCTTAAGGAAAGTACATACCTCTGTTCACACAAGTAGGTCATTAAAATTGATGATAAAAAACTGCTGTAGAAGCTAGAAATAGGTAATGAAAGCCTCACGGAGGAGATTCAATTTAAATTCCACTTTATTAGTAAAACCGTATTTTCAATGAGAATTGTTCAGTATTAGGTAATAGCCTAGCACCTTTACATGTGTCTTTTAATTTTTATAAATAGTATATGAAAGAAGGCTCTGTAATGTGGTATTTTTCTCTTACTTTTCAAATGATGAAATAAATTTAAAAAAATGATTTGGCTAATGTCAATACAAAAACATGCTACATATCCAGACATATAAGTAAGTGTTAAGAGCCCGCTGGTAACTACAGGATTATGAAACACAGGTAAAAGGTGACTGTACTATGAGAGGCTGGGTATTGCTATTATAATATGTGGAAGGGATTAGCAAACTTTTCTGTAAAGAGTCAGATTGCAAACATTTTAGACTTTTAAAATCATACAATTTCTGTAGCAGTGACTCAACTCTGTATTTGTTTTACAAAATGAGCTCACACAATACACAAACAAATGGGCGTGGTGTGTTCTGATAAACCTTTTTTGCAAATCAGGCAGTGGCCCAAAAAAGTAGCATGTGGTGGTGCATAAATTGCCAAGCATTAGTAATAGTGCCAGCTGGTTATTGTCTTATGTTTTTGATTCTGGAAGAAAACAAACAGTAGTGTTCCAGCATTAAAACAAAACACAAAAGATTTGCTCATATTCATACCATTGAAATAAAGTTCAGAATGAGAGAAAAGTGTGTATCCTCAATTCATGAGATACTTAATGATGTGGAATTTACTTGTTTAACATATACATAAAATGTTTGATAAATAATTGAAGAAATATTGTTGAGGGATTTATGTATTTTCCTTGCCTCTTGACACTGTTCTTTCTTTCAGAAAACATTGTTAACAGCATAAAAACCATGTATCTTGCACACAACGCAATAGACAAATACCAAGATTAGCTACACTTAATCAGTTGTTTTAAACCCTCCCCCTTTCAAATTTTGAGCTTAGCCTACTAGTTTAGTGAGTATTGTTTCTTTAGCTGAGCTAACAATGGGAAGAAACAAGGGCTACATTCCATGATGAATGCAAAATTTTTATCCACATCCAAGGTAGTCAAGTTAAGTTCTACAAACAAATAGCAATGCAATCACACAATTTGGTTTCAAGTTTATGTATCTTTTCATGAGAAATTTTCCTAAAAACTAAGCATTCTAAGCACCCATTAAAAATGAGATAGTAATATTCTTTAGAGTCTTGTCTGGTATTTTGTTAGGGTTGTGGAGTTTCATTTAGACTGTTTGGTCTTTGAAACTGTAGGATGGCAAATAAAAAACCTAAGATCAAATCGGTTTTACAGATGCAGTGGCAATGCAAAGGAAATCTCATAATTTAACTACGATATCTGAGAGAGTGACCCAACACTTTTTTAGAATCAAACTTCCAATTATGGGTGTCTCTTATCTACTTTATGCTCCAGTGAGGCTTGGCTCCTGAATGAAGTAAGGCTGAACATATCTGTGTCAGGTTTTTTGGTGTGCCATAACAAAATAGAACACACCAGACGGTTTAACAATGGTGAGAAATTAATTTTTTGTTTATTTATTTTAATTAAATATTAATTGTAATTAGTTTCTCACTTATTTACACATTATGTCATTTTAAAATTTTAACCTAGAGTTTAGTCCTTATATATTTTTTCATGTAAACTATTTATATTTGTTCCCATGATCTCAATACTAATGATTGTACTGCAGTTTAAAAATGTTGGATAAAATATATTGTAAGTAAAACAATGATTATTTTGGCCTTGAAATTGGAAACCACTAAACTAAAAATGATCATTTCAGATTGTACTACATGTATTACATATTAACTTTTTAATATTTAATTCTAAAAACAGATCAACATATTTTGTGAGAATTCTCTTAGTTCTATTCTTTGTTGAAAGAAATGGTGATTCTACCACATAGTCTCTGTACTATCTAAAAAAAAAAAAAATATATATATATATATATATATATACAATGTAATAAAATCCCTTGAGTGCACATTAGTATAGCATCAGGATTTTTGGCAATGTGATGAGATTATACTTGTAATTACCTAGGATAGAACTGCAAGTAAAATTTAATTTACAGAAGTAGTTTTCATCTGTAATATCAATTACATACAATATATTTTCTTGATGTTTACTTGAGTTTTGTTATTTTGTCTCTCTTGATACATGTATTTTGTGATAGACTACCATAAAATGTTTTCAGTTTTAATAATTTTGATATAATATGATATTTAGAGTAAGTTGCAAAGGTATTAAAGATGTTTTCCTATGTAACTTTTATGAGACATCACAATAATGTTTTTTTCACCTTTTATTTATTTCTTTGCAGTAAAATTCAGATGGTATAAAATTGACTTGTAAGCATTTTTTTTTATTTAAAAGGAAAAAAACAAAACAGTATAAGGGTACAAGTAATACAGAATTACAAATAAAGGTAAGAAATCACTAGTTAATAGATTACATGTTGTCATCTTAGAAATAGTTGTTCAAGTTACAGGATTAAAGCATACAAAGTGGACATTCAAACAGTGAGACTGAAACAGTTGTGTTCAATTATCCAACAAAATCTCAGTAATATGGTCATCTATCTTAACACACCTAAACACACTTGCATTTGTATCCGTTAGAGCACGTATTTTTCCTCTTTTTTACCACAAAATTAACACATTTTGGGTTTTATTACTCCCATATTTCTTATTACTTTTTTTTGAAAGAGGATAAAACCAAATATGACAAAACAAAGCAGTCACTCAAAACAAAGGATAGACATAGCACATGATGTAAAAACAGAGTACAAGGTTATCAACAATGGTTTTATAAATGCCTCTTGCTTCCTTAAAAAGAATTGCCTATATCATTAGGCATAAAAAATTGAACAAAAACTATAGAACAAGACCAATAAAACCTAAACATTGGGAATATTACAGGACTTCAAAAGAAGATAATAGTCAAACCAGAATGGGCATCATAGTGATTCTTATTGCCTTCAAAGTAGTTGCCTATACCCTCAAACTTGATACTGTCAAACAGAACAGAACAGAGACTAATCAGTCAAATCAAGTTAATAGGAAATCAAAAAAGTTACTATACATCCTGCTAACTTTTTGATTTTCCCCTTAATTAAAAAAAATAAAAAATAAAAAATAAATAAATATTTTTTTTTAATGAATAAGGGGAGATTGAGATAAAAGAGGATAACAACATAGCAAAACAGGTCAAAGCATGACAATTTCAGCAACCTAGTGCTTCACCACCAAATAACCCGACTTAATAGTAGTTACATTAGTGTCTCTTTCCTTGAAATATTTGAATATAACTTCATATACTATAGCATCAAATATATCAAGACTGTGAAACCATTCAAGTGGATGAGAGTATTACAGGGGTATTTAGAACCAGCTAACGGAAAACAAACAATGCTTTCTCTATTATCTCTTTGCCTATAAAATTTTTTGTATATACTATCAAATATAATAAAATCCAGTAAAATACAACATGATAAAACCAATGGAGACAGAAGAGCAACAGTTTGGTGGGGCTTCAAAACAAGATGATATTAAATCAGCACTAGCTATTATGATGTCTTGTTTTCTTCAAAATAGCTGTTCATTTCATTACACACAATAATATCATGCAGCCCAGAATAAAGCCATTCCAATTAATGAGTGAAAACTTTTTAAGCCTTCAAGGCCACATAATGGGAAATCATGATTACCACATACTTTTATATAATTGAATCATTTCTTACACTAGGAAAACTATTCAGAATTCACACATGTGAGTTTGATTTATTTCACTTATGAGTATGGTCTCAAGCTGCGCCCACTTAGTTAGAAATATCTCAATGTGACCCTTTTTATAGCTGAGTAGTACTCCATTGTATAAAAATGCCACAACTTTTTTATCCATTCCTCAGTTGATGGATGTTTGGGTTGTTTCCAAGTTCTAGTAATTACAAATTTTGCTGCTATAAACATAGGTACACATATATCAGATGTGGTATGATGCTTTCAGTTCTTCTGGGAATATGCCTAGAAGTGGAATAGCTGGTACAAATGGGACTTCCAACCCCAGCTTTTTGAGAAATCTCCAGACTGACCTCCACAATGGTTGTACCAGTCTACACTCACTCCCACCAACAGTGTAGGAGAGTTCCTTTTTCCTCACAGCCTCTCCAGCATTTGTTGTTGTTGGTTTTTTCTTGAATCTGGCCATTCTTTCTGGAGTAAGATGGAATCTCAGTGTGGTTTTAATTTGCATTTCTCTAATGAATAATGATGATGAACATTTTTTCATGTATTTATTTGCCATTTGTATTTCATTTCAAAGAACAATTAGTTTCCCTGCCTTGACTGAATTTAACACTATTATCATATCTAATTACACAAAATTTTTATTTACCCCCAAATGAAATCTGTCACTGAGAGTCACCACCCTTATCAACTTCACCAAGACTTGGTGAATATTAACATTTTTTCTGTGTCTGTAGTCTTACCTCTGTGTCACATCGTGTGTATGCATGGGGTAAGGACAGTAGATGGAACTGAACCTTTTCATGTAAGTTTGCTCATTCATGGATTTAGGCTTCATTGTAATGTTCCTTTAGTTTTTTTTTTTTTTTTTTTTTTTTTTTTTTCTATGTGGGGTGTGTGGTGATATACAAAATTTTATTCCTTTATTGGAAATTCTTATTTTTTGTTTTTATCATTGATTTGTTTCTCTTTCTTTTGGTCACAATATAGCTATGGTTTCATTCATTGCATTCGTTTTTCAAAGATTAGTTCTACTTTTTGTTGATTAGTTTTACTAATTTTTCTTTAAAATTTTACTAAATTCTGTTTTAATCTTGTGTTTTCAGGTCTTCTATGTCTTTATTTACCAGTTACTGAGATCAGATTGCTGACTTCTGGAACTAATTATGAATATGCTTGCATCTCTTTCATAGTTTTTCGTCTATCTCATTAATGTTCTATCTGTATTGTTATTTGTGTACACTTCTTTGATTGTTATGTCTAAGTGATTTATCCATTTATCATTATGTAACACCTTTCTAGTTTATTCTGTATTCTCAAGGTTGTTTTATCTACGATTCATACATTTTTCTGCTTTTGTTTTATTTAGTGCTTGTGTGGCATAATATATTCACATTTTATATGTATATATGCCATTATATTAAAAATGGGTTACTTGGGTTACTTGGAAGAACATATTGCGCCAAATTCATCCACAAGTGTTCTAAGGTAGAAGATTGTGTTGCACTTCCCCTGAAGATTAAGGCTTTTCTTCTCCTGGAGAATAGGCAAGGTAGGTTTTGATAGAGTTTCAACAGTGGCTGCCTTTCCCCTTCCCAAGCTAAAGCCAACTTCAAGGCATTCTGCATCTTCCCTGTGCGCTTACCCAGTTTGTGATGGAAAGCTTCTGCTGGACCGTTTAACTCCCCTATGATAGTTGAACTTAGGGCCTTCTAACTTCTCTCTTTGTATACATTCAGCTTAAAATACATACTTGAATGTATATTCCTGGCTTTAAAAAATAGTTTATAGTTTCTGAATGGCATCTCTTCTGTTGAGCCACTGCTTGGAATCTATTGCTTCCTCTGCCTATGACTTTCAAGATTCAGTGTTGGTCCTTTGGCTTATGTATTAGATTTCCATGATCAATAACAACTGTCCCCAAAATTAGCACGTTAAACAATGAAAACCTATTATCCAACAGTTTTCTTGGTTAAGTGACTAAGAATCTTATTTGTTAAAAATAATGGCAATACAAAGGCTATGGTTACTATATCCTGATTTTTTTTTGCCATTTAGAAGATACATTGTTAGACTTGCGGAGCAAGTCTTCTTTTCATATTCAAAGTGAGCAGAATGACCTGAGTGCTTCTCATAGTATATTTTCCTCTTTTTCTATTTCCTACTTTAAAGGATCCAATTATGTAGCTCAATATAGTGCCCCATTTTAAAGTCAACAGATTAACAGCCAAAATTTCCATGCAAGCTTAATTCTCCATTTCTACACAGCATACTCACTGGTTTTGGAATTAGGACATGAACATTTTGATGGCATCATTACTCTGCCTCACAGTTTGTCCACTGGCTCCCAAAACTCATGTGTATCCCATATATAAAATACTTTCACTTTCCAACAAGGTTCCACCAATTTTCTTGACCCAGTATACTCTACAGACTCAGGTCTATAAAAGAATCAAGAAAACTTATCACTGTAATTATCTAGCTGTATTATTATTATCAAAGAATGATTAAAATGATATTCTCTCCAAATCTCTATATTTCTTGAGTGAAACTGGAAGTCTCAAGTCAGTTTTCAGGCAGAAATGAGATATAAAATAAGGAATAAAAATGGTCAACACTGAATTAATATGAAAAAAGTCTTTAAATAATGTCAAATATGTTATTTTACATTTGAGTAATTGCAATATTTTAATGATATAATACTGAGTATGTTTGAATATATTGAATATGAATGAATATACTGAATATTAAAATATGTTTGGTATGACATATATTTTTCTGACATATCAGTTTTCTGACATTGGACATCATAAAATCCTGATTTATATGTCAGTTTCACACAATATGAAGATATAGCACTCAAAACTATATACAATATGTCTAATGGCTAGGTATTTCTAATGTATGCCTCCAAGTATGTATCTAAATATCTCTATAAGCTATCAAAATTTTGTGCATTTTTATACACTAGGAATTATAGGACTATTATGTCAATGCATTTCATGCAGTACTTATGTAAATATTAAGCTAATTGAATATACACCAATAATCTCCTTCAGATATGTCATTTATCATATAGGATGTCCATGCTACATAAAAGCACATATCACAGAAAAATATGTTATCTACCCACTTCAGGTAATTTAAACATTGAGAGACAGGAAATGAGTCACATTTAAAAACAAGTATTTGATCATGATTCCAATGAATTCAAAGGAATAAAAAGATAGTAATATTGGATAATGGATAAAAAGGAAAGTTTCTAGGAAATTTTATGGTTCTCTGATAAAGTTTCTGTACTTATTACTGTTGAAGTTGATAAATCTTAAACAGTGTACACACAAACTGCTAGCCAAGAACATAAATTTATCTATAGGTTTCCAAAAAGAAAAGTATCTCCAAGTCATTTATCAGAGTATAAAATGATATATAAGTAATCCAGGAAGAATATAGCTAAGCCAGATCTTTTTTTTTTTTTTTCCATCCCTTGGGTATACTAAAAATGTAATCAGTCTTTCACATTTTGCCCTACATTCCTATAAATTCAAGCAATGTAAGAGCAAAACTTCACATGGATAGAGAAAAGAGTACTGTGTTGAAAAGCAATTTATCCTACACCACTGTCTTTATAATATGCACAATATGAGAAATTTTGCCAGAGTTTTGTAGTTACATGATATAAAAACAGTTCTCTATTTGACATCCCATAAAATAGTATGCACGAAGAAAAATTTTTCCTGTCAAAAGTGGCCAAATCATATTTCATAATCTGTGAACTGCTTTATTTTGTCTAAATGTTTAAGATTTTGTTACTTTCATAAATATGATAGATTATATACAAAGAATTTTTAAAAACACTTGTAGAAACCTTTAAAAAGTCCATAATCTTTCTTGCTTTTTTTCTGACAGACTTTGATTTGTCAAGAACTACATTCTATAAGTGATAAAGAAATGGGTTAACAAATCCTGAGATTCTAACAGATAATGATCAATTGGCAGTGCTTCAACCCGTTGTGACACTTCTACAGAAGAAATATTCTCTCTGCCAATAATTTTGCATGTTGTGTTAGCTTCACACGACTGTGATAAAATACCTGAGGAATCTAACTTTTAGAAGTAAAGGTTTATTTTTTTTTCTAGTTCTTTTTTTTTTATTTAACAGGAAAAATAGAAAAAAAAATCAGAACAAAACAAAACAGTGTAAGGGTACAAGTAATACAGAACTACAAAAACAAAAACAAAAACAAAAAAAAAACAGTAAGCTATTACCAGTTAATAGATTAAACGCTATCATCTTAGAAACGGTGTTTCAGGTCACAGGATCAAAGCATACAAAGTGAACATTCAAACAGTGAGACTTCAAATAGTTGTGTGCAGTAATCCAATCAAAAATATTAATATGGTCATCTATTTAACACACATAAACACCCTTGCTGTTGTATCCTTTAGAGCACTTTTTCCCCCTTTCTTTATTACAACAAAATTTACACATTTTGTGTTTTATTGCTCCCTTAGATCTTATTACTTTTTTGTAAGAGAAGAAAATCAAGCATGATAAAACAAAGCTGTCAATCAAAACCAAGGATAGACATAGCACATGATGTAAAAACAGAGTACAAGGTTATCAACAATGGTTACCATAATGCCTCTTGCTTCCTTAAGAAGAATTGTCTATCTCATTAGGTATTATAAAGTTGAACAAAACAGTAGAGAACAAGACCAATGAAACCTAAACATTGTAAATCTTACAGAACCTCAAAAGAGGGTAACAGTCAAACCAGAATGGGCATCATAGTGAATCTTATTGCCTTCAAAGCAGTTGCCTATACTCTGATACTTGATATTTTCATACAGAGCAGAATAGAGTCTAATCAGTCAAAACAAGATAGCGGGAGTATTACAGGACTTCAAGTTAATAGGAAATCAAAAAAGTTACTATAATACATCCTGATAGGTTTTTTAAAAATTTGCCCTAGTTTAAAAAAGAAATTTAAAAATTAAATAATTTTTTAATGAATAAGGGAGAGGTTAAGATAAAAGGGGGCTTATTTTGACTTTTGGTCTCTGAGATCTCAGCCTACAACCTACCAGCTTCACTCTTTATGATCCTGTGGTGATGCAAAAGTATAGTAGAAGCAAATTATCCACCTATGGAAGTCAGAAGAGTGTGGTGGGTGAAGGGAAACAAGATATACCCTTCTGGGCATGTCTCCCAAGACCTATTTCATCCAACAAGGCCACACTTCTAAAGTTTCCAACACCTCGCAATCATGGCAACAAATTATAAATACATAGTGAATGAATTCACTGATGAGTAAGAGTCTTCATTTCCCAGAGGCCCCCTTTCTGAAAAATGATGCACCGGGGATCGAGTTTTCAACCAATGCATCCTTGGAAGATATTCCAGATCCATGTGGGGGCTGCATTTACCTTGTGACGGTGTAATGAATAACTTTTGGAAACTTGCTCATTATACAGATGAGAAAATTTTAAAATATATTTTGTAACTCAACTGACCCACCTCTGTCTTTATTTTCCCCAGCGATTTTACACTATGTGGACACTTCAAAGCTATCAGAGCATGACAGAATGAAAATAGGGGAAATTTGATGGTGATAAAATAATTTAGGTCCAGAAGAAATTTTTCACCTTATGTAGTGTTATTCTTATTTTTAAAATTCCAATGTATTGTCTTAAATATTCCATTTATTGATGTTCCTTGCTTCAGTGTATGATGTCTATGCATAATAATATATGACATATAATACAACTCTAATGTGAAAAGTAGGTTGCACACATTGTCTATCATAATATATTTCTGTCAGCACTTCTCTGTATTTATTTGGTCATCCTCCAGTATGCTTGTGAATAAGCATGTTGATAAGACTTTGGAAGTTTCATATTTCTAATCAGCAATTAGGACAACATGAAAATTGAAAAATACATTGCTTGGTAATCATAGACCTTGAATATTCTTAAACTGTGTCAGTTTAACAAGTGTAAAAAATGAAGTGCAAGAGTTAGAAATATTTAACTTTACAGTTATTCAAGTATTTTCACTTATTTCTTCAAATTTTTGGATCATGACTCATTTCTATCATTCCATTTCAAATTTTATTAATTCACAGAATCAAACATTATTTAAACATATTTTTAAATGCTACACATTTACGCTATTCATCCTTTTTTTTTTCTTATAGCAGGTCAATTTTTCCTTCCTAAAATATTCTATAGGTTAAAGGTTTGAGTGACACCAGAGTCCACTGTAATAGCGCAACCTACCACTATCTTTTACATTACCTTTGTTTCTTCTTGCCTCAGGAATTTCTAAAAGCTCTTCATTATTTGGTTATTAGGTTAGTCAAAGCATATGAATTATATTGCCTTTTGTTAGGTTATATTTCTTAAAATTCCTAAAATATTTTGGTATTTGATATCAAGCAAATATTGTAGCTATAATTTTAAGTTTCTGTTGTTACCCTTAAATGAGTAAATTACAACTTTGTAGAAAAAAAAATAAATAGTAGATGGGAAGAAGAAATTAAGAAAGACTAAAAGACAAATGGATATTGATTTAGTCCAACAAATAACACTTATTTTAGAATGATCGATACACATTGAATATATACACATTGATAAATAGGTGAGTTATGAGACACCTTGATATTTGTTTCCAAAAGCAATTAAAAATAATTGAAGAAGCTTTCAATTATCCAGAAATCCAGATATGTTGTTGAATCATCAGTAAAATTTAAACACTTTCTTTATTGTACCCTTATTCATTCAGTCAGAACTTGAGTGTTAACAAGTAAGAATTAAGACAGACAGATACATCAATGTGATATTTCAAAATAGAAATTTCATTCAGTCTTCTCATTATAATATTTACTGATACAGATATCCATACTATGAAAATTCTTGGCTCTAATTATATCAAGTGAGATACTTTAGATTGACATTATTAATATGCTGATGTAATTTTCTAGACTTCCTAATTTGGAATTGCAAAACATTGGAACAAAGTTAATAATTGATCATACATTATAAATAATTTATAGAAAAATCTTGCATAAAAATATATAAGAATTTGGTTAATTTATACAACTAAGTAAATTTGAATAGGTTTAGAAATTTAAATACTTAAGTAATTTCCTACATATATTGTACTAGTATTTAAAAAAGATTTTAAGAAAAATGAACTCGTTTTTTTGAGGTATCCTAGGTCTTGTGTTGATTTGGTAATTCTTTAGAGTGATAGTTGACTGATTTATATGTATCCCCTGCCTTGGGATGTAACGATGTTCTCGATAGAGGTAAGTTAATTTAACAAGCCAACCTGTTCACAATATGATCTGTAAATATTGCATGAGATAAAGGATTAATTGAATCTTTTGATTATCCAGGCTGAAAAGAAAAGCTTCTCTGAGGAATTTTACCTTTTACAACATTTGTTAGCTTAACCTTATTGTATGAGAAATCACTGGCTTAAAATATTTGTGAACTTATTGTGAGCTTACTTTCCAGCATCATACTAGATTCCTGTAATAATACAGGAAATGTGCTAACTAGTAATGAAACTGATAAGTAATTTAAGTCTCTCTCTCTCTCTTTTTTTTTTTTTGGTTTTGAAAATAAAAAGAAAGAAAACCAGTAATATGTAAAAAGTTTATTTGCAAACTATGGGTCTTAGGTAACTAAAACTCCAGGTAAAAGAAGGAAGAAGTTCCTGTCATATAAAGATAAATTAAAAGTTTCCTCACATAAAATTTGATATTCTTTGGTGCATAGCATAGAAGATTTATAAAACATGTGTGATAGTCTGCAACTGATTATTGAATAAACATTGCATTTTCAATTTTGAATATTTGATGCAAAATAAATAATAGATACCATATTACTTCACTGTTCGAAGAATAGATTTCAAAATTAATTATGTGACTTTAGAGTTTAATTAAGTTTTCCTTTGTGGAGTATTGTCTTGCAAAACAGTGATATATTTCAATACTCCAGTAGAAATATTTGACTCATATTTATTAACAAGTACTATAACCATACGATTACATGCGTCTCTTTATTAACCACATAAAAAGATTTTAGTGTTCAAATAAGATATAAAGAGCAGTTTTTGTCCCTATTTTCAAAATGAATCTTGAATCACTTCTGAAGCAGCTCAGATTTCTAAATGCTTTTTAGAAACATTAAAATGCCATTTCAATTCTTGTTTAGACATCATTGATTTTATATTTCAAGTAGATGAAAGATCTGCTTGGGGAATACTGCTGTATAATTGCTGCAATGACCTAGACATCTAATCCTACTGAGGGTAAAAGCCATTTGATCAAAATCAATTTAAAACATACATTTGTTCTCCTCAAAAATCGTAGGTGTGGTGAAGAGATGGAAGAGCAACAAATTTGAAAAGCAATATTTAATAATGTGATATCAGAAGCAAAAGCAATTACATCTTTACAAACTCTACATATAAATGGCTCTAAATGACTCTAATTCAGGAGTCCTATGGCTTACTGACATTAAAATAGATGAGTTAACAGTTCTTGAAATAAAACTCACAGCTTTTTGAAAGACACAATCTTGTATTAGTGCCAGGAATGCAGCTTTTCAAAGCTGCCCAAATTTCATGCTCTTTATTGTTTGAGCGCATAGTTTTATAACGTGTAATGAAGGTAAAACTTAATGAATATATAACATATTCTGAGCAAAGCTGTTATTTTCACCTTACATCTTTCTTTTCTAATTGGAAGGCTTATAGATTTGATTATTTCATATTCACATAGAGCTTCCTTTAACCTTGACAATAGTTTAACCTTGACAATTTTTAGAATTCAAATTCTATACTATCTAGTCCAACTTATTCACTAATCTCACATATACATAGGAGGCTTTGGCTGGACTCTGTTAGTGAGCATCCTTTACTGAGTGAATTTACCCTGAGCAGTAAAGTTTAAACTTCAGTTTTTCTTGGACAGGGCTCCCTCTGCAACCCTGCAGGGCACGAGCTATGCCTACCTGTTGTTATCTATATTGTAACATTTATCTTCATAAAACACATGTTATATATCATGTTACAATTGCTTTTCTAATCCCACATGTTATAAACACTGCTATATTTATTACTTATTTTCATATTTTTAAAATTGAATCCAAAATTATATAAGCTTCAGATCTCCTCATAAATCATTTTTTTTCCTTGCTACAGAAAAGACCTAACCAAAAAAAAAAAAAAAGTCAAAGTTGATTATGTAGATAAGGGACCACATAATCTAACTATAATGCCAGGAATGTCTTATTAGGGTAGGAAATATTATTCAGAAGTGTTCCATATTCCATATCACTCCTGAGTAACGAAGTTCATGTTGAAAAATCTATGGATCAAAATAGTATCTATTTTAGTGCTATATTTCTAGAGAGAATGCTATTTACTTTTTAAATTCACCTTAGTAAAATTTTATTTTAAAATTTGGTGCACTCTTGCAAGTCGGACATTTGTATTAACCACAGCTTCCAGCCCTCCTATTTCTCTCATCCACTCAGACATATAATGATATAAATTCTCAATTGTGCATTGTCTATGAAAGATCTACACTGGATTGAATTACCTGCAATGTACACATTCACATCCCAGGATATGTACAAAACAAGAACTATCTGCAACTTGTCAAGCAATTTGGCTTAACAGAAAAGTCTTCATCTTAATTGGGAATGAGATAATCTTGGGACAGTTTGAGCCATTAAATCATTCACTTTCAGCTATAATACTGCTTCCTATATGTGCACCTTACATCTTTCTATTTAACCTTGATGTTTATATCTTACATGAATACATTCTCTTTGAGAATCTAAATATTCACTTATTCTTTAATTCATCCAATTAAGAAATGAAAGGTTTTGGCCCAGACCGGACACTGTAGCCAGAAAAAGCCTCAGCTGGAACCAGGGAGCTCCTACCTCCCCTGCCCCTAGAGATTTACCTGTAACTCTATCTACCCCCTTAGGAATCTGCCTCTGGCGCCAAACGTGTGCCAATGAAATACCTGTGCATCTCTAATGGCCCTAGGGCACTGCCCTAAGCTTAGGCTACTTACATACCACCCACGCCATGTGTTTGCTGGAGAGATCGCTGGACTCCAGCGGCCGGGGATGTCGATTATCTCTCTCCATGTTCTCACAATAAAGGCCTCTTTTGTTTTATACTTCATATCTTTTGGAAATAATATTTTTTGGAAATAATCCTATCAAGAAATATTTATTGAGCACATCTTGAACAGCTATTCAAGATATGAAAGTCACCTGCTTGGCAAGTGCGAGTTGATTCTCTGTACCAAAGGAACAAAAACAAACAAACAAACAAACAAACAAACAAAAAAAAACATCAGTATTAAGATGTAGAGAAAGACAAAAAGCAACTGTTTCTTTCGAAGAACTTAAATTCTGGTGAACTTTAGTGCCACATAACCAAGAACATGTGAATGAGGGCTCTAAGGAAAAGTGGGAGACAATCTATTACATTGGAAATGAACCAAAATTTCTGTCTAGAACATTCAGAGGAATCAGTCTTCATCGTTAAAGAAAGGATTTGGGGGTGGAATATGATGAAAGAATTTCCATATCAAAATATTTGTACTGAGATTCTACTTATCAGAGAAATTTCATGTATTTTGTATTAATAATTGCCTTGTTTATGATACCATAAGTAGTCACAATGAATCCTTTACTACTATATGATTTATGTATATACTGCATATATATATATAAACATATACATATATATTCATATATATGAGTATAATGGTTCTTCAATGTTTCTTAGAATGATAGAAGATAGGGATAAATATGTGAGTTTTGGGGTGCATATTTGTCTCTCTATATATGTGTGTACTATGTTCTCCTTGCTGCCGTCTGCTGGTGGTAAAATAATATCACATGCTCTTGTATAAAAAATTGTGGTTTTGAAATTATATCGTAACAGTTAATGTTTTTATGCAGCATAATCCTAAATAGATGGCTTAAGCTTCATACATCTAACATTTTTATTCTTACACTGAATTAATAATGCATATTTGACCAGATCAAATAAACTTATTCTTTACAAATATGTTTTAAAATGTGGCCCATATGATACCAACTAATTTAAATCTGAAAACTAATTGAGATTGTTTTATCCTTTTTAAAAGTTTTTTTTTCTTTCCTAAAGACTAGCAATGATAGCATTTACTTAGTCTTGATTCTATGATAACCACTGTATTTCAATCACCTTATATAGTCTACTGGTACAATTCTTGCTATCAGTTGAGACTTCAAGTGCTGAATATCAGTATTTAATACAATCAAAACTTATTGTGATATTTGATGATTTAATAAAATTAAAGAACCTAAATGGTGCCTGGAGTATAAAACTTTCTTATTAAATTTATTATAGTGACATTTACAAATATACCCATTTTACCATTATGATTTCTAACTTGAATTTTATCTCTTGTGACGTTTGCTTAATATTTACACATAATAAACCTAGTCTCACTGAAATGAAACCAGCACGTGAACCGGTTTTCACTCATCCTCCAAGGAAATAGTTTACTTCTGTTAACCACTGGCATCACCTTTTCACATATGATATTTCAGGCTACTGGTATATAGTCTGACGTGCAAATTAGGACCATCGGTAACGACACTTATTTCATCTCAGGGTCCTTCTGGTGTCTATTATGAGAAAAGCATTTGCCAGAGAGCTAATGGCTCTAAACACAAACCCCTAAAGTGTGAGATGTTGTGTAGGTCTGACCTCACTATGCAGATAAAAACACAGTCATTTCAGCTGACATAAAATTCTACTACTGAGTACAAAATACTTTGTGCCACTGAGATTCTGTGTGTCACTTACTTTGTGGGTAAGACCTGCAAATGCATGGCTTCCTTATCATAAAACTCTTCTATGCATTAGTAAAAGTAGTTTTTTATGAACGTTAGTGCAATATTATTGTCTCTGCTTGGTACCTTTTAGTGCCATATCTTTGTTCTTAGACTAAAATCCAGTTACTTATCAGATCTTAAGATGATTTTAACTGCCTTTTATATCTCACACTTTCCTATGTAAAATGTAGTTATTTTTTTTTTACTTTTCTGACAACATATCATTTTCCTTGTTAGTCACTGTGTAAGTCTTAAGCATTGATTATGAAATGATACCCTCTGCTTTTCTATCAATGCTATTCAACCTTCAGGTGTGATTTAAAATCGTGTGCTCTGAAATGACTTCCCTGACACACTGTATAAGCAGAATTTCCTTATCATTATCTATCTGAAAATATTTCACAATGTTAATTATATATTTATTCATTTACTTCTGAACTGATTCTTTTAATACAATTTAAACTCAGAGATAAGGAAAATAATTTGATGTATTTATTCTTGGTATCTGGTGCTTTCTACCATGCCAAGTTTTTGTTAAGTAAATTTATTTATTTGAGGTACAGATGATTAAATGATTTTTCCAAATTTTACATTGGTTCCAAAGGCAGAACTCCAATTTACACTGAAGCAATTTTGTAATTTATAAGAACTCCAGTTTAATGGAAATTTTCAATAAAATATATTTCTGCCTATAACTCATCTATCTTGACTGAGTCACACTGTTGATAAATGACATCAAGGATGGATGAGTCAGTCTTTGAATTGCCAAATATTAAATGGTTTGTTAAGAAGAATGATTATAGAGCCAGGGATTTAGCTCAGTGGCATAAGTGCCTGTATGGAAACCGTGAGGTTGTGAGTTGGATCCCTGGTACTAAAAACAAAAGCAAACAACAAACAACAACAAAAAACAAGGATGGTTAAAAAAGTTATACTATTTGAAATAGATTTTAGGACTTGCATTTTTTTTTCTTCTTTCATTTGTTTATTATTAGTACTATGTTTGAAGTACATAGTCGTACATATTGTGGGGAGTTGATATAAGAAATAATGGTATAAGAAATGGTATAAGAAATCTTAATTATTTTTCATTCGTTCTTTGTCACCTGCCTCCCCCTCTCTCTCAATCTTTTGATTCCTTTACCATTTGAGAAATCTCTATCACTATTACTCATTTTCTACCTTTTATTTTACTCTTTGTTTATGTTTTGTATTTCCCATGTAAAAGAAGCAATGCAATATTTCAGCTTGTGTGTCTGATTTATAGACTCATATATTTTAGAAACACATTATTAAAAATTTATTGCCTAAATATATAATTTTATTTATTTATTAAACACACACACTCAATGTTCTTTGTTATGTAAGTTGATCCACTTAAGTAGGCATCTGTGATAAATATTTAATAATGTCTAAGTTTAAATTCTTTAAAGCAATTTCATAATTCACATCTCTACTAATTTGCTATTTTAAACCTATTGCTGCTACATTCCTGTATCTACTATAACAGGATAAATGGTTTTATATTAAGCAGCAACCTTATAAAATACTAAAGGTTAGAACAACAAATGACTATTTCCTACCATACGTGTGTCATTGTTTGGTTTATCTGTGTTCCACATCATCTTTACTACAAGTGCTTGGCTAATTGAAGAGCATCTTTCTGGAACTCAGTGGGTTTTGCTTTCACAGGAGGCCTAAAATGTGAAATACAAGTTGGCTTTTAAGTCTGATGCTCAGGATACATGTCATTTCCACTCCCATTTCACTGGGCAAAGAAGCTGAGTTTATAGAATCAGAAGTTAGGAGATTAAACACAAATATCTCTGATGAAGTGGCCATAGACCTGCATCTATTAAATGCTTCCTAATTTCCTTAGATTCATATATAATTAGTTGGTTTTATTTTTCTTTAGTTGTGTGAGATTCAGTTTGATTTTTCTTCATTCAAAATGTCTATTTTTGTTTTTCTGAGATAATTATGAAATCTCCTTTTGCCATACGCAGTTTTCAGTAAAGTCTGATGATCTACTTTCTAGAGAATATTTTGAGGTAGTACAATGCTTGAAATCTGTAAGTATGCTTGTAGCTTGTAGATTAGAGATATAAGTATTTTACTTAATAAAATATATTCTGGCAGATTAAGTATGATACAAACTTCCACATTTTTGTTGTGAGTACTCCAAAATTTAAAGTTACTATGAGATTTCACAAATATAACTGAAAGTAATTAAAGTACAAAGTACGTGAAAATACAAAATTCTCTTATTCTTCTATGGACTTCCTGCTCAATAGAAAAAGAACAGATTCCCCCCAAAAAGTTGTCTTTTTAGTAGCTGAATTACCATTTTTAATGATTTGGTAATGAGAAAGCCAGGTAGATCCAAATAAGAAAAAACTCAAAATCTTTACAATTATTCACCCTTGTTCTTTATGAATATAATTTTCAATAAAGGAATGTTACTGTTTAGCCCATCATATTAAAGTGTTATTAACACCAATATAAATTAAATTCCTACTACATTCAAGGTTCTATACTATTATCATATATACATGTATATATAAAATTCTAAATATAAATTTTAATATAAATTTTAAAATTATAGTTTTACTAAATTAAGTAGAAATTTATAAAAGAACAAATACCCTTTGAGACTTGATAACAGAGCTATAAATACATATTATTTTAAATAGAACAACTGTACTTCTCATTTCACTATTAAAAATGATACTAATTTGTATTAGAAGCATGAGTAATGTGATAAAACTTTGGAAATCATAATGAGTACTCCAATTTTAATTGCCAAATTGAAACCAGAATAGTTTTATTTTATTAATCCTTTAATCCATGTGCATTTACATGTACTACTGAATAAATCTGTTATGGGATTAGTAGAAGGAACTATGTACAACATTCAAATCACATAGCATAATATCAAGATCTGTATTAGTAAGCTTCTATATTGCTCGGACCAAACTTCCGATATATAAAATTTAAAATTAGAAGAGTTTACTTTATTTTGGGGTATTCAGATTGTAATTGAGTGGTTCCAAGTTAGGAACATCATGACCTATTGTGCCTACTGTACAGCAGAACAAAGCTACTAAGGTTATTGTATCAGGAAAAAGAGCTAGGAAAGCACCAGAGGAAAGGATCAAGAACTATATATGATATCCAAGTTCATGCCTCCATGTCCCTAGACACTTACCTAGACGTGTGCTTCACTAATCCCCCAGGCAACTCCCAAGTCAATCAAGTGGACAATTAAACATAATCAACACCTTCTAAACTTCTCACTTTGATACGGAAATACGTTTACTAAACCATACTTAATTTCCAAATAAAGACACTTATAAATTCATATGCCACAAAACATATTGCAATTGTTGGCATGTAGTGAAAATGCAGGATTTCCTACAATGTCTCACTAGTGCCACCATTTTTCACAAATTCAAGTATCTTCTTAATTACAAGGGCAGTCCTTAGATTTAAACTTCTGTAAAAATAAAAATAAATTGTGTTACCCTCAATTATACAGAACATGCCAAGTTTTCTTGCATTTCTATTGTGAGGTGAGGAATGGGGGACAGAAATAAATAGGACAAGTGGAAGATCAAAACCCAGCAGGATAAACATTAAATCTTGTAAATTCATGTCTTGTATTTAGGACACAGAGTGGTGAAATACAAATTCCAGAGGGTGTGGGTAGCCTTACTCCTTTGGTCTTGTTCACTGCACCCCACAAGGCCTCTCTCCGTCTTTTGGACGGGGTCCTCCACAGTTTACAACCTTCTCTAGCAGACATTTCACCTTCCTAATATCTCCAGATTTCTGAGGTCTTTACTGAACTTTTGGTTTATCCCCATATCTTTCTACATTACCTTCTCAAAAATGCCTTGCTTGGCTTCCCAGGCCCTCATTTAAAGTCTGGGTAGAAGGGTCACTGACCCCACACTCTTGCACTATTCAGACCTCAGAATCCTGCATCCTCTCAATGACACCAATATTTGTTGCTAGTACAAACAGCGCCAGGCTTATTTAGATCAAAGTTTCTGTGGTCTCTTTGTAACTAGAAGGCTGAACACAGTGAAATGAATTCCATGGGAACAATTCCCTGCAAAATCTAGGCATGCAGTGGTCCCATGGATACTTTGCAATGAAGGGTTTACATTTTTGTAAATTAAACCTGCCATGTATAGCATATTTCTTACTTTTCCTGGTTTAAGTACTTTGTTTCATTTTAATGGCATAATCTCTTCCGTAACCACAACTTTTTTGAGCGAATTTTACCACAGTTACTTGCTAGACAAAATTTTATTTTTTGTAGTTTTCTAATGTTTTTAATCTATTTTTTGAAAACAAAAATGACACATTTAAAGTCAATCCTCAGCCAGACCTGTAGTGCATGCCTTCTGTCCCAGCACTTCGGAGGCTGAGACAGGAGAATCATTGCAAGTTCAAGGCCAGCCTGTGCTACATAAGTTGAATTTTAATCTCAACTACACAATGACACCCTTTCTCAAAAAACCAAAAAAATAATAAATCAATAAAGCTAAAGAAAAAGAATCCTCAAAAGTCAGCACATAGAATTCATGGAGAGACTAGGAGCTATAGAAAACAAAATAAAATGAAATGAAACTTTTGCATAGGAAAAAATTTGGATTTCAAACAAAAGAAGAGAAATGAAATAATAAAGGAAGTAGATCTTCCATTACTAAATAAATGCAAACAATAAAGTATATTCAGTTTCTTTAATCATTTTCATGAAGAAGTTATGGTATTCTTGTTCTAAGACATTGAACAAATAATGTTAATACTAGTTATCATAAGTTTTTTACTTGATTTTTAGAAAATAGTTTACAACAAAATATTTTTGTTTTTCCAAAATATTTTGTATTTTTATTACCACACTTAATTATTATAGCAGTTCCTTTTGGTCTACTCTCATCTTCTCCCATCGCTTGATTTTTTTATTTGAAAAATATATCTTTCTACTTTTTAGTATCTACCTTTTATTTTTCTGTTTATTTATAATTTGACTTTCTTATGTAAGACAAACTGAAATATTTAAACTTCAGCAACTGATTTATTTTATTTAGTGCTATGGTCCAATGGTGCATCCAGTTCCCACATGTGCCTCAAATTTGTCTTTCTTTGTGGCAGAGAAGTGCTTCATTGTGTAGAATCACAGTTTCTTTACCAAGTCATCTGTTGATGGACAATTTTGCTGGTAAATAAATTGGTAAGTATGTATCCCTACAAGCTGATGTCTTTAACTTTTTTTGGGAAGAAACATAGAAGAAGACATATATAGTTTTAGTTTTTGAGGACTCTATGCTGATTTCCATATTAGTTTTACTAGTTTGTATCCCTATCAACAATATAGATGGTTTCCTTTTACCCATAACTCTGCGAGCACTTTTTTATTTCAGGTCTTGATAATAAACATTCTTTCAGGAGTAAGAAATTTCAATCTTATTTTATTTTGTATTTCTCTAATAGCCACCAACGTTGAATATTTTATGTATTTATTGGCCACTTGTACTTCTTCTGAGATGTGTGAATTTATTTTCAATTGCCTCCTATTTGATTAGGTCTTTTACTTTTGAAGCTTAATTTTTTGAGGTCCTTATATATTCTAGATATTAGTATTCTGTTTGAGAAATAAATGGTAATACATTTTTTCCTATTGTGAAGACTGTCTCTTTGTTCTATAGGTTATTTAATTGGCTATACTGAAGATTTTGAATTTCAAGTAATCTTATTTGTTAATTCTTTATATAAGATTTGTTTTTTTTTTTTTTGGTACCAGGAATTGAACTTAGGACCTTGCGCTTGCCAGGCAGGTGCTGTGCTCCAGAGCTACATCTCTGGCCAATTCTTAGTATTATTTCTTATGCAATTAGAAATCTGCTCAGAAAGTTCCTCTCTACATCTGATTTCAAAAGTTGTACCATGGCCTGTTCCACTGGTTTATGTCTTTTGTGTGGGGGAATTGAGACCATTCACTTGTGTGATCATTTTCTTGGACTTTCTGACATTGGGAGCATCATTATCGCTAAGATATCCTAGATAATTTTTCAGGGTGCTAGTTTTGTGATTGTGGATTTCTTTGGGTGCTCTTTACTGTGGAAATATCTTTATCATAGAAATATCCCTGTCAAATTAAAAAAAAACAGTTTTTCTGGATGTATCATTATGGTTCAAATCTGTCTATTTTTGTACTTTGAACTACTTCATTCAGAGCTCTCCTAGCATATAAACTTGGTATTAAGAAGGCTGCTGTAATTTTAATATTTTTTTTTCCTTTCCAAGTGAATTATTGTTGCTCTTCTCTAACAGCCTTTGGGTTCCATCCTTATATTGGATATCTGGATTTTGGCTATGACATACTGTGGCAAGGTTCATTTTTGATTCTGAATATCTTGGATTCTATATGCCTCAGTTAATCTGTATGTGGTGACTTATTCTATTATGTCTAAACAGGTTTTCTATAGCATTTATTTTGCATAGCTTGGACTAGTACTTGCATAATCTGTCAGCTACTGTATCCATTTTTATTATTCTCTTCTTGTTCTCAAGGTGTCTCTCAAGAACTAGTCACAGAAGAAAATTTGGTCTTTTGTCTCTTACATTCGTTTCTCCCCTCAGTCACTTTGGCTACCAAAACTTTCAGTGCAAATTTTAATCTCCTGAGTTTCTGTTTGGTACCTTTTCATGAACTCTAACTCTTCACTATTAGTTCATCTAGGTTTTTATTTGTTTCATCTAATCATTTTATTAGTTCTATTATCTGTTTAGTTATATATTCTTAAACTCAGAAAACCTCATTGGTACTTTATATCTTCTTTGTTATATTTTCAAATAATTTCAATGTGATTTTTGATTTGTTCTCTCTTTGTGCATCTTGTATCAGCCTTCAGACAACTGAAGTTTTAGAGAAGTATGTTATTGCCTTTTATTTTTGTGTTTCTATTTTTTTTTTTTTTTTATTATATGCTCTGGGTTCGTCTCCAACTCTAGCCTGTCAGGAAGGAATCACTTTTGGAGTAAAACTCTATGCTGCATTTGGAGTTTACAATAGCTGTAAGCTTTTCTTCTGGCTAGTGACACAGAACAGGTCAATTATTTCTCCCTAGAGAAACTGATTCTCCAGGGCTCACTTTTCCTCCTAGGTTTGGCCTCATCCTCAATCAGGCTGTTCAATTGGTCAGTGCCTCTGTTGCACAAAAGGAAAACACAGAGCAGGCTTGGAGTCTGTGTGTTTGGATGTGTCCAGAGTGAATAACTCATGGGTACAGAGTTTTCCAGGGGTGCATATCAAAATAGGTGTGTTCTTCCATCTATATGAGCACAGGTGTGGGTTTCTCCATCCATAAGAGGTATGGGATGCTTTCTTCTGTCTACATTTTCCTCATGATCCTTACCGTAAAACTGGCTGTAAGCATCCGGCATCCCCATGCCACAATACGAATGCTGGACTACCTTCACATTTGTTTGTCAGATCATTAGTCCACCATGCTTAATCTCAGCACTCCACAGACTCAGGACATTACTTTTATTTATTTATTTATTTATTTATTTATTTATTTATTTTTGCCAGCATGTAACACACATGGCTTTCATCTCAATTGTTCATGAAATCTTTGTTCCCAACTGAATATTTCTGAGCCTGGTCTTTTTTGTCTTCATTCTTATTAGCATTCTGGTCTGAACCAAACTGTTTGGTTCATGTCATCCAGGAAGCAGAGCATGGTATAATCCAGTGAACCTAAATCATGCATGCCTGTTTGGTATCTTTGAAAGCTTTGAAAGTTTCACCATCACTAGACAGCCCAAGTTCACACTACGATGCCCTACTTGTATAGAAGCGTGCTTTGTGGTTAAAAGGCAAATAATTTTGACAAATACAGCCATCTCTATCTCCCAAATAATGGTATTAAATAAAAGTGGCAGTTCCTTCTCTGGTCTTTTTTATATAGTGCTATAGCAGTGAAAACTGGTATAAATTTTCCAAAAACATAATTTTCAATATATGAATATTTTAGTCACTTTCTCATCACTGGAATGCAATATGCAGCATCCACAATTTAGAGAAGAGGTTCATTTTGCCCATTTTGGCCTATGTGTTTAGTCTTTAGTTGACTAGTTCCAAGGTAGGATGAAAAGGCTGTTGGCTGAGGAGTTTAGCAAAGAAAAGCTGCTCATGTCATGGCAGTCAGCAAGCAGGGAGAGAAGGGAAGATAAACTCACAACTCCAGTGACTCATCTCTTCTGATTACATCTTGCTTCCTAAAAGTAAATTATCTATAACCCACCATTTCTAACTGTAGTTCACAGACCTCACCTCTGAAATGTGAGACTTTCAGGAGACATCTAGATATAAATCATAAATATGATGAAATTACTAAAATCTTATAATCTTTAAAATAACACTCCTACTTCAAAGGAAAGTTAACAAACTGTCTGCAGAGCACAGTTTTTCTATAATAATAAACTATTGAAAAATGTTAACGTTCAAAGGAGGAAATTGAGAAAATAAATCATCACCCACAAATGCAAATCTAATAAAGATCTGAAATTTTAAAATTTTGAAGCTCCAGTTAATTAATGTGAGACGGGGGTGGGAAATGGAGGAAAGAGATGAAATATATATATATTTACCCTGATGATTGCATTTATCATGTATCACAAACATGCAATAATAATAGATTCAAAATATGCTGGTAAAGCAGAAATCTCTTTCTTTGTTATTCTGTGTCTAATTTATACAATTTATATTTATAATTATTTAATTTATATTTACTCTGTCATATTTGCATGTGAAATATTTGGGGTTGTTGCAGTATCCGCATATTCTCACATTACTTTAATTCCATTCTTTTTGCTGTTAAATTAAGAAATCTAAAATCTCTAAATTCAAAATAAATAGAAATATGCTAACTTTCCACTATCTCTTGCAAACCAAAGTATGCAGAGTGCTCTTGGTATTATACATTATTTAACAATGAATTTTGCCTGAGATTGATAGTAATTATATCACAATATGATTTCCTTTAAGACATCTCACAGGTCATTGATAAACAGAAGGAAAAGAAAACCAGGGGATTAACTGTAATTAAAGCTAAGTGCTTTGCTATTAAATTAATTGAATAAAAAGTAATTGGATTATGTATGATCTTCAGCAGCTACCAGAGTTTAAACTTTAATTAAATTGTCATAGTCCTTATTTAAAAATGAATGTTTGAGCATAAACTATTTTTAAATAACAAGAATGCCAGAATACTAATCAGGTCATCCTACACAACAACTTCAAGCTGATAGCTCTAGCAGACTGATTACGAACCAATTTTCCACACTCTAAAATCATTTGGAAAAAGTGTTCAACTCTGATAAGCATTTTCAGACTCTTCAAATATTATTACTTGATAGAAAGTCAATTAGTGTTGACTAAGAAAATGCATATTTAAACAATTAGATTGTGTGCAGTACAGAAAATTTATGTTTATAATTTGCTTGAAATTTATAGAATTCCCCAGTTAGCTTATAAATGATATTTTTTCAAGTACCTCTCTACCATTAAAGATATCTTAAATATATTATTTTGTGTCATCTCTACTAGAATACAAAAGTAAAAGTAAATAATAAGTAAACTACATAAAATAACCACTGTCTACATATTTTTATTTATCTGTCTTTATATGTATATATATAGATGTATTTTCATATCTATATCTATATACATATTTAGGTGCACATATGGGTATGCATTATGTTCATTTATACCTACATACAGAGAGATGCATATATACATTTCCTATTTTAAAGGAAAGTTAACAAGACGTCTACAGGATTAAAATGTTAATGTTCAAGAGATATCTATATGATGTCTGTTAAGCAACTCATTCACTTACTCAAACTCTGTAGGCTAGATTACTAGAGATTTCTTGAGAGAAATTGTTTTTGCTTTTCACAGTCTAGTTTTGCCCTGCAAAATGATAATAAAATTATGAAATCACTTACTCCATCATATACATTTTTTGGTGAGGACTAAAGGCCAGTCTAAGTATTTTTCTACCTTTTAGGTTTTATATTATACTATCATAGGACAGAATTATTTTGTCTCTATTTTTAGATATCAAATACTTTGATTCTTTAATATTTCTCGCATGTACTTCTACAATAAATGTCAAGTGCCACTGGTTGTTTAAGCATCATCATTGTGCAATATATCTTTGGTATTTCATGTTCTGGTTTCTCACTGATAAGTTTTTTTGCGAAATATCTGTTCTAACATTTTTTGTGAAGTATCTGTTCTGACATGAGTCAGTCTCTTGAGGAGTGTTGATAGCTCTTTGTATACTCTTGGTGCTGTTACTTTTCTCTCAGTCTATGACTTGGCTTTTTATTTTTCTTAACTGGCTTTTAGAGAGAGTTTATGCCAAATTTTGAGTCAAGTTTTGCACTGGTAATTTAGAAGCTGAGGTCCAAGTTTTTAATTAATTAATTTTCATTTTGAGACAAAGCTTATCTATCAGTATTCAGGCTGGTTTTGAACTCATTTTGAAGCCCAGGTTGGCCTCAAACTCAAATAGTGATTGTCCTGCCTCAGCCTCCCAAATGGTGGGGTTACAGACATGTGCTACCACACCCAGCCTGCAAGGTTTTTTTTCTTTTTTTCATAATGTGTTTTGTTAGATTTTTGAGACCATACATTTTTCCCTCTGCCCCTTTTTATTCATGTTCAGAATTTGTTATTCTATGTCTTCATTTTGATTCACATCAAAATATTTCCTATTAGATCTTTCAATATCTTCTTTTAACCATAGGTTTAGAAGATTTAGTTTCCATTTTCCATGTAATTTTCTACGTATCATTTTGTTATTAACTTTTGGTTTACATTCCTTGTACTTTGATAACGCATTTCTTTCTTTGGGTTATTTGAGAACTTTCAAATATACTGTTTTCTTTTTTAATTGACTAGAACATAGGTGATCTTCAAATTCAAATGCATGTAAATGCATTGTGTACGTTGTCATTGCGTGGGAATGTTATAAAAATTTCATTTAGGTCAATAGTTTATTCAAGTATTCAAATTATATATCCTGTATAACCTCACTGATTTGGGGGTTACTTTTTGTTAATTACTTTTTTTGCATTACTGAGGAAAAATACCTAGCCTTTAAGTTAAAGGAGAAAAGATTTATCTTGGCTCACAGTTTGTAGAGATTTTAGTCCACTATTGACTGGCTCCAAGGCCAGATGGCATGGTAAAGGGGCACTGCGGCGCAGGGAAGGGAGCAGAAGACAGGGATGGAGCTGGCAATAGAAGCACCCCTCTTCCTGTCCCCTATATTCTATTCAGGCTACATATTCAAAGTGGGCCTTTCCGTTACCCAAATGCAGACACACGCCAAACAAGTCAGTGGACCAACTTAGTAATCGCACACCTTTAATCCTAACACCACATGCTAAATCTCCAAAAGCTGATCTAATACTGTCAGATTCTTAACATATTTACTTCTTTTCAAACCTGTTATTTACAGGTACTATAAACCAAGACAAATAAAATTCACATCCTCTTAAGCTTTCTACCCTCAAGTTGAGCTTTCCTATCTTCTTTCACATTCTGGCACAGCCAGACATTTTTACTTGAAGACAAAACCACTTTCTTTGTCCCTCTTTTTAACTTATTACCAGTCAATTACCTTTCCTCGTGCTTTTCAGACAACATTAAAACTTTCAACAAAACCCTTGAAGTGATGTTCTTTCAGTAGTTTAAAATATATTGAATCATAACTTGGTTTTTACTTGGTAAATTTGATATGATTTTAAAAACCATAAATATACATAAATATGTGCACATATGTTTACATTTTAACCAGAAAGAAAAATACTCTTTTTTAAAAGGCATGCTGAGGTTGCAAGTAATCAATTGAGGACTAAAACATTAAACAAGGCACCACAACATTAAAGACACAAGCAAAGGTTATTTTGTGCACAGTTTGGTGAACTAAAGGAAATATTTTTTTTTAATTATGAACCTTGAATCTAATAAGCCATATGGATCCTGCAACAGAAATGGGCAAGGAGCCCCTAAGTCAGTAACAAATTCAAACAGGCAGACAATTCTAAAGTACCAAAACACTGAACATAAATATCTAAATCCTTTTGTCTGTTTTGGGCTCGTAGAAGGGATTCCTAGGAGAGAATGTTCTGTTAGATTTGGGGTAACCAAAAGAACAGTTAGACCAAATGGACACACAGACAGACATACAAGACAAGATAAGCTGCTGCAAAAATGGCCTTTGCTCAATAATTGGAATTGTCCAAATTTTGAGATTTGGAGGAATTAACAAATTAACCAATGGAGAGGATCCCCTTTCGGGGAGTCACAAATGGACGAGATTCATCCCCAAAAAACCAACTGACTCTGTCCTCAGAAGGTCCTCGCTCCCCAGATTGAGGTTGTTCCCTCCCAATGGAGTGGTTCCCACTCCCCAAATTGAGGGTGTCCCCTCCCAATGGAGCAGTTCCCCCCTGGGACAGAGTCACAAATGGACGAGATTCATCAAAAAACCAATTGACTCTGTCCTCGGGAGGTTCCCACTCACCAAATTGAGGGCGTCCCCTCCCAAAGTACGAACTGACTGTGGTCTAATTAATCCTTCCAGAGTACTTACTTTTAGGTGTTCAGAATTGAATCAGGGGTCTTGCTTTCAGCCCAGACGAGCCCCCAGATGTGATAGCTTGGACCTCGGAATAAAATCCAAGGAAGCAAAAAATTAAAATTTAGGGAGCAAAGGCTTAATTTAGGCCAGGCCTGGCGATGCAGCCTCCAGGAGGCAATATAGAGACTGAACACCTTACAGCTAAAAGGGTTGGGTTTTAAAGCCAAAAACCACAGGAATGCTACAAACTTTGACACAGTTTGATAGCATCTGGGCTTCCTGGCATCTCCTGTAACTTCTTCATAGTTAAATGTTTCTTAAGGAACAGTACATTTTATTACAGATAGGCTGAAGGGGTGGGGGATTACAAGAAACTGAAACTTAAGGCCTTTACAGGAAATGGAGACAACCTAAAAAGAATGGGGAGGGAAGGGGGTTTGATTTACAAGGAGCTAAAACTTAAGTCTTTACTGGAAATGGAATTTTAATCTCTATTGAAATGGTGCATACAGAACAGGAAGTAAGCGCGTTGGTTAGAACCAGGTTACAACATCTGTGTACTCCAGTTTAACTTCATTTTAAGTAATCGCACTCTACGAACCTGTTTTCTTACTAGGTCACATTCTGAGGCAAAAGACTTGAGTGTTTCAATATGTGAAATGTACAATTTCCCACATAACTACATGAGTATTTTTCTCTTTCTTTTTGTTCATAGCCTTTACATTTGAAGATAGTGTGTGCATGTTCGTGATTACTATGAGTCACATCATCACTATCAAATCAATGAAAGCTTTAAGATTCATTCCTACCATAGAGTGGGCTCTATGTGTCATTTAGCAGAATCCTGTTTGTATCTTATTTCCAGGAGACAAGACCACCCTAGTACAGATGCTGCTGTCATAAGCTTTAAGACAAACCTTCTCCTTACTAGAGTGCTTGAATTATCTTTATGAAATATATACACCTGGTCACTGATCTAGACCAAACATAGACTTAAGAGTGAGATGACACCCCTCCCTTCCCCCCCCCCACACAAAAAAACCCTCTGAATATGCTCTCTGGACAATGAGCCACCAAGTCAGTTGGTCATCTGATCCTCTGACTCTATCAGACCCTTACCACTTGCATAGTCTTTGTACCTATCCCCTGTAAGCATTTCATACTAAACTACTTTACTTTTCTTTGGCAGAAATTGTACTGATGGAAAGAAGTCATTTTTGAGGAAATGGGATACCTGGGCCTGGCTGAAACTTGAACATGACAATCTGTGTGAGTGTGTGTGTTGTCAAACTTTGCCTCTAACATGTTTGATAACTTTTATTATGATTACTAATATTACTGGGTTTAAATGTAAAATCCTACACCTGGCCTTCTGTTGTTGCTGTGTTTTGTTCATTTTTGTTTTTTCTAACTTTCATTACCTGAGCTCATCTGTGTTTTTATTTCTTTTTGTAATTTATTGAGGTAAAAGTATTATACATTACTATTTAAGGTATTTAAAGTATACAGTAATATAGTTTTTAATTTTATGTATAATTTTGGGCAACACATTTCTGAAATATCTTCATTTTACAAAATTAAAACTCTATACCCATTGATTCAACTGCCCACAATATTTTGTTTTCTGTTTCTAAAAATCTGACTAATTTATATTCCTCATGTAAATGGGACAGTGCTGTATTTGGATTTTGTTTCTGACTTATTTTGCTTATCATAATGTCTACAAATTTAAACCATGCTGTGGCATAAAATAAGATTTTTTTTTTCGTACTGGGGATTGAATCTCGCACTTGCCAGGCAGGTGCTTAAGCAACTGAGCTAAATCTCTGACCTGATTTTTTAAGTTTTAAAGGCCAAACAATATTCCCTTGTATGTTCCTAATGCATCTTCCTTATCCAATCACCAGTCTGCGGAGATGTAAATTGTTTCCACTTCTGAACTATTGTGAATAGTGCTACAATAAACATGGGAGTACAGATGTCTCTTAATGTATTGATTTAATTTTCTTTTTTTTTTTTTTTTTTTTTTTTTTTTTTTTGGTCTTTTTCGTTTTTACCGGTACCGGGGATCGAACTCACGACTGCCTGCTTGCAAGGCAGGTGCTTTTGCCGCTGAGCTAAATCCCCAGCCCCCGATTTAATTTTCTTTGAATATATATTTCCAGTGGTGGGATTGCTGAATTATGTAGTAGTTCTATGTTTAATTATTTGGGAAATTCTTCATGAGTTTTAATAAAATTTAGTGTTGATATGTAGGAACTCAAATTAAGCAACCTTCCCCAATCTTTAATTGTACTTTAGTGTGTCAGACATCATATATTAAAGTCAGTTTTATATGCAGATGCATTCCTTGCCTGAGATTTGGCTTCAAGTAGTTTTGAAAACCTTGGTTTCAAATGAGTTTAACTGGTGTACGTGTTTAATTAGGTAAATATTTTGCCATAGAGTTCAAAAAATATTAAGAGGACTTTTGATCAATGACATATGAGATCAGTTCTCAGACTTAAAAAGGGAAAATATGGTTATGTTTTTGCCTTTATTAGTGATTATATACATAATATGTATATTATTTCCACTCTAAACCTCAATTTTCTACAATTAAAATTATGTACAAGAAAACTGGAAATGATAATTTCAGAACGATGCACCACTCTATGACTTTAAAGATATGTTGAATGAGGTCATAAAAACAAGGATGATAATTAGGGTTTTGATTGCACTATCGCCACAATTTTGAATCTTCAAGAAAGGAGGAGTCTGTTTTTCACAAGGCAAATAATCCTCAAAATAATATCTATGAAATATATATCAAGAAGACACATGTGGATTCTAACTTTATTGATATAGTTATATTTTCAATAATGCTAGAAAAATATATAATCCTCTAGTCAGTAAGGTTTTTCTTTAAATTTTAATATTATACATCAATCACATCTTTCATATAAATCAGTTCAAATATAATTGAATGTATTTTTCTTTGCAGAGTGGTAGTCATTGTACTTGCTACTTTTAAAGGCAAGATTTCAGTGCTAGTATATAAAATGCCACATGACATACAATGTTACTTTTGCCTTGCATGATTAAGGGATTTTTAAAATGTTTTTTAGGTTTGTTTTTTGTTTTTTTTTTTTTTTTTTTGTTTTTTTTTTTTTTTTTTTTTTTTTTTTTGCTTTTCCTATCTTTTTCCTTATTTCTTCCATTAAGAGAATTCTAATTTCTAATTAGATTCAATTGAATTGCTCATAATTGAAATGAGAATGCTTTTGGAGATGACAGTAAGGATATTATTCATCTTTTGAGTAATTCCAGAGACAGAACTAAGACCTAAATATGCATTAAAAAATTCAGATTATAGAGAAGTAGAGCTGCTTGTGTAATATTAGCATCAGTAAAATTACATAGCTGTCTGTAACCTATTTTAATTGTATGAAACTATATTTATATTGTAAGTATGACAGGAATTTTGAACATTTAACATTTTTAAAATACAGTGACTAGTTCATGCAAAAGTATGTGATTTAAAAGAAAATTATCTATTATTCCTGTATTAGGAATGTTCAATTGCAACACAGTCGCATACATAAATCAAACCAAAGCAGATTACCAAGTCTCGAGAAAGCTGCAGTGGTATAATTTACTTCCTATGGGAAGAAAAAAAAAACAGTACTACCTTGCAGCTACAAGTTATTTTATTTTTTTTTTAATTTCATGAGAACTATGGTCACTGTATAACCTCATCAATGAGAACACACTTTTTCAGGCATTTGCAATCCCTTGTACACGTATAAAGGTGAAAAATGGAGTAATTCTGAACTATTAGGTAACTGAAATATTCAGTGTTCACCTGTATCACACATCATACATGACATTCAAAACATTAATGTCAATTTCTAAAGTAAAAAAAAAGCCATTTCCAAACATTTTTAAGGAGAAAAATGCTGATTTACTAATGATATTTTATGCATAAACATGATAGAATATGGCTTATATAAATAAACTAAAGGCAAAATACAAAGGCCATATTTCTTTCTATGGGAGGCAAGCTAAGACTAGAGATAAAGGTGAGATTTTCTTTGGGTAGAAGAATCCTAATGGCAAGGCAGAGTTGCTCATATTTAAAGAAGCTGAAATTTCTGATGAAAATCAATGTGTTGAGGTGATTTTTATTCCAAAGTGTTTATGTAATAAAATTTATAAGGTCTGATAAAATTTCTGTGTTGTCTCAGTTCATGTCAATCTTCTAACTTAATTCTTGGGATTTAAATGGATGGAGAAGTAACGAAAAATGACAACTTACAAGGTTGTAACATTTCCCTGAGTTCCCAAAATATTTCTATTAAAATCTCTGGCAAATTTAGAGTAAATATATTTTCCAGATTTTTGAGTTTTAAAATTTTTTACAAATTAGATAAAGTAGAAAAATAGTTTATAAGATTTACAGCGATGTGATGCTTTGCCTCTAAATTTAAACCTCAATATTACATATAAAGAAAATAAAACCTTACAACAATCAAATATATATTTCATTTTATGGCTCTATGAAACAAAATATGCAAGAACTGACTAATGCCATTCTCAGAAGTTACAAAAGATAAATGTTAGTAGGTAATTGACACCTTCCAAGTATTCAGTATGAAATGTCATTTGGAACAGATTTTACATCTGCCTGTGATATTTTTGTCAGGCTATTTTTCCTCTGGACATGCAATTTTTTTTTCCCCAAGAGACTAGACAAGGAAGAAAACTGTTGAATAAAGTACTCCTATGTAGAACTTCATTGACAGCAAATTTTAAAGAATTGTGTTTTCTTCAGAAAAAAATTTAAACGGGAATAATATATTTTTAAAATATTTGGTTGTGCCAACTCTCTATAAGTTATTAGACTACATTTTGCATGTATATTGTATCAGTCAATAACAAATGATGAATGGGCTGTCCCCATGAACTGCATGCATACAATTATTTTTATTACAACCTCAAATCTACAGAATTTGGAGCAATATGTTGTTCTTTTAAAAATAGCACAGTTGCCTCTACTGTGTAAAAATAAACTATACTTCCACTAATCATCATCCTTATTCATTCCTATAATGTGAAGAAAATATATTAGACATGGGATATGATACAAAATGTTTTATGGCAGTTAACATGATTAGGTCATGTCAAAATGACAGTTAGTCATGGACTTCTCTGCATCGATTATATAATTTCAATGTTGTGTAATGAACAATTTATTCAATAATTCCAAGATTGACATTCAAGGAAAAAAGTGAATGTAATACAGTGAGTTTAGAATCTGATGACCAACACTTGAATGTACAATATTTTTTGTGAATTTTAAGAGCAATTATACTCTATTGTCTATTTTTCAATTTAGCATTAAGATTTAATGTTTACCCTTGTTAAGAGAAATTAATGAATTACTGAATAGTAAATAATTTTGTAATTGAAAATACCTAGTCTATATATTAGTTGGCTCTTGGAGGAACAAAGTAAATACCTATTGTCAAGATTTGAAGTAATATTTGTGTTATATTTTAAATAGCTAGACCCAAATGTTTATTGATCTTATTAATGAATCATTTAGGCATCTGGGACAATACTAACTACAAATAATTATCAACTTTAAACAACATATATTTACTATTACTACAAGTAAAAATATTTATTTCACTAACAATATACACTCTGAATTATCTCTAAAACACAGTACAACTGAATTTCAAAGAGACTAATTTCTCTATATGAAAACATGCTGGTGTAAGCATTGAATGGATAGAAATATGCAAAGAAAAATTATTTAAAAATAAGAAAAAGAAACAAAACGAAATACAACTTGTATCTCTACTAAAATTCTCAGAAAAGTTTACTGTTTGTATGTATAGGTATGTGTAAAGCTATTATTTGATGAAATTTGCCAAATGATAGTGGAACTTAGTTTCTTAAATTTTGCTAGAATATACTAATGTTATCTATGCTTTAAAATCTGATGTTTGTGAGTTCCTTTTAAAGTGTTTCATAATATAAATGAATGTATGTGGCAATTACATGGAAACAATTTGAATTGGATAGTCATAAAATAATTTTATTAACTAGATTTTAAAAATAGACTTTCATATATATGCATACAATAAAATCCTTCTCATAGAAATACGATGAGGTCTAGCTCAGACACCGCTTGACAAAGAATCTCAGGGAATGTGCTCCAATGGCTCAGCAGAGAAACTGCAAAGCTGACACTCCAAGAGGACTCTATCACGGGTGACATTCCTCAGCACAGGGATGCAAAATTTTGGGGGGAAATTCAAGTCTGCTTCGGCTCTAGAGCTCTTGCACTCAATGTAATTATTTTTGGATTATAAACAGTGTTCCTCCAAATATGCTAAATAGTGTGAAAGAATGTGCATTACTAATTTCCTTAGGAACTTTACTCCATACTCATTTTACATTTTTTTGGTATGTCACGTAACTTTGTCACATGTTTTGACACATATAAAACATAGATTCGCTCTCCATATTTTCTAGTAATTGAAGCAGAATTATTTTGAATATAATTTTCAGGTAAATGGAGGAATATTATTTGATCAATGTAAGCAACAAATTTATTAACACTTAGAAGTACTTAATGAAAGATATAAAACTGACTGATAACAGTCTCCATAAGCTGAGATTGAGAAAAGAAAAATGGAAATTTTAGTGTTAATTGCAATATTTATTCAATTTTATCAATATTTCTGTAAAAGACATGTTAATATATTAGCATTCATTAATTATAGATAGTAAGGAGCCTTTATCTGTATTTATAAAGTATTTGAAAATATAATGTTCAATGCTATCTTTTAAATATAATAACAATTATAATTACCTACTGCATACAGAGTACATTTAATATGATTTATGAATTACATCATTTTTAATCCAGTTATATTAGAACTAGTCAAGTTTTCAAAGTTTCCCTTCTTATTTTAGGTTAAATAATTATTAAATAACAACATTGAAATTGGAAAGAAAGGCTTCCTAACCTCTCCTTTGTCACTTCCATTTCCAAAGGAACGTTAAGATGAAGAGACTGAATTGAAATATATCATTCTACAAAAAATTCAACAAATTGAGGAAAATTATTTTTGATCACAAAATTGATGCATGCTTAAAATTTAAAATATTTTATCTTAGAATGCACATTCATTTTAAATTTAAATATTAGTCATAAATAGGATTTTAATCAAGTAACATAATTTTTCTGTATCATTAAGATCTGCCAAACATAATATTAGCTAGCTAATATTAGTTATTTGGAAGGAAAAGCACTAGAGTGTGTTAGGTAGAATATATCTACCCTTTAAAATTTGTTTTAAACTAAATGGTTTTAAGATACGAAATATATTTGAATACAGGAGATCATCCAAAAGCATATGTACCTATGTTTACTAAAAGGATCATCATTATCTGCTTACCTTTTTTTTTTTTTTTTTTTTGAGAGTGTCTCACTATGTCTTTCAGGTTAGCTTTGAATTAACTATGTAGCCGAAATTGGCTTTAAACTTGCGGTAAGTCTGCCTCAGTCTCCTGAGTGCTGAGATAACAAGTGTGTGCCAGCATATCTGGCTAAAACTATCTGCTTAGTTATATATTTGATTATTGTTTGAACTTGTATTATAAAGATTCATTACAAATATGATAATTCAGTTAGGAAATATGATTTCAATTCATAATTCACTAATAATTATCTTGAAACTGAAACTTTATTTCAAATGTCAATTTTCATTTTTAGGCATTTAGAGACCTTTTTATTGTAATTGTCAATTGAATCTGTAAGGTCAATTAATAAAAATAATTAGAAATAAGGAATTAATTTATTTATCTCTTATTATCATATAATTGAAATAACAAGCATACATGTAATTATGATTTACTTGTACTTTGGAATATGTTTTCTGCCTTAAAAGGTAATAGTGTAAATAAAAATTTCAGGAGAGTTCATTTATTCAATAGTGTTTCTGACATTTTGGTATACATCTATACTAGTGTGGTAAAAAAACTAGTATTTTTATATTACTATAGCTGACTCTCAAAAAATTATTAGTAGAAAGTTCTTAAAATAGTACTGTATCCTTAAAATTTTATGTTTTATTCTCATTTTATTTTTCTTTTATATGTTGATTTACAACCCAAAATATTGGCAAATTATAAGCTAAAGAACTATCTTCAGTATTCCACACAGGCAAGATATGTGAAATATTGACTTTTTAAATTCTAGTGCTTTTTATGTGAATTTAATCTGAACTGAATCCCATTTTCTTGGTCTTAATTTTCTAACTGAAAAAAAATCTATGTCTTAGAATATTTCTTTACGATTTAAGAAATTTTTGAAACATCTCAGTCAATCTTAGAGACACAGCAGTGAATGGAATGTTATTTTAATTTATAATGGATTTTCATAAGTTTAAGATTGAAATAAACTAATTTTGAAAATTTGTCATTTAAAAGAATTTAACCAGTCACAAGTTTCAAATGTAAAAATCACAAGAATGAGAAGTTTTATTTATAAATATTTTGAATGAAAATTGAACCTAAAATAATAGTTTTAAGAAAATATATCACTCTAATACTATAATATAATTTTGGATTACTATGACCATTCCACTCAATTCATGGTCATTTGTAGATAGCAAATGAGTTTAACATTTACAAAATAGATTGCAATATTAATAAATAAATTAACAATATATAAGATCAGTGAGCCAAAAAAATAGAACAAGAGTATAGTATATGACACAAGAAAATGAATGCAAAAATTCAGTACATAATTTGAAATTCATACTAAATATCCAGAACTTAGACTTAAAATTATGTTTTTTGTGATGATAAATAATTTGATCGAATTGAATCAGATCTTATACAATGGTGTAACTTGATTCTCTTTATTTTGTTCTTAAAAATATATTGAGCCACCTGAAAACAAATAGAAATTTCAGTCAACACCTTTGCCAGCTGCTTTCTGGGCACTGAGGATAATTTTCTAACATTCTGCTCTTGGAAGAAAATTCTAACTTTATTAAATTTGCTTCAAATTGTATCACACCTAAAGAAATGGTGCCAAATTGTCATACTAAATGTGTCACATCTTGAACTCACTTGGTTCAGAATAATTAAAAATTGTTTAAAAGTATAGCATGAAACTATCAGTTACTGGTTACTATTTTCTTTAGAAAAAAAGCAAAACATTTTAGGGATGCATATGGCAAAATCATGAGCAATTTGTTCTGCATTACTATGTGCTAAAATATGCTAGTATTAGTCTCAAGGATTTATATTTTGAGACCTACCTTTATATTACTGCCAATAATGCAAACACCTTTAGATATTGATGATTATGTACATTAAATATCATTTTATCTCAATACTTCATTATCTACAGCTATTTATGTTTGTATATTTAGGCAGCAGAACTCTTTTCCAAGGTAACAATGCTATTTTGAAAATAATATAATAACATCATACACTGACAGTATTTAGTCAAGAGGGTTAGGCATGGATATTTATTAATAATGATAACATGTTCTGACTTTGTAAAATTCTTTTAAATAAATCATGGAATTGGGTTTGTTCAATATATGTTTATTGGGAAATTTTGTATGGTCCCTAAATCATGAATAAAATTAAGTAGAAGAATGAACTAAAGAAGGAAGAGCACTCCAAAAATACTACTATCTTAATATAGGAATTTAAGCAATGAAATCTCCCACATTAATAATACACAATTCTCAGTGATTTTTCTAATTCAGTGGAACATTTGTGACTCCAGAGACATAAATCAATGACTCTCTTTCTTTTTCTGCATATATAATTATCCATGAGTGACCAAGATTTCTGAAATTCTATCAGTTTGATTACTCTTTTAGAGTTCTGGAGCACTTATATTTGAAGATTGCATTTTTTAGAAGATTGCAGAGTGTAGGAGACTACTATGAAGCAGCTCTGAGCAGGATTTGAAATTAAATAATTGAATTTCTACATTTATCTGTGATTCTGTCCTAGGCCTAGGCCCCTTGCCTGATGATAGGAGATGATTTATAGTAAATGAACCTCTATGAATCACTGGTCCTGGCTGAGACCTGTGGCCTGCGATGCCAGAGATTCCTTGAGAATGGCTCCAATTCCAATTAAATAGATAGAGATTGCAGCTGTAGGCATCTCATTCCTGCTTTCTCATTCCTACCGTAAATGTCATCATGGAGATAAGATGGCTCTCCTAAATTAGCATAGATTACTACTTGGAGAAGTCTTTGATGTGATTCCCAAAGTCCTGCTCAGTTTCCAAGCTATCTTCATTATCCTCTCTCTTTGTTTGAAAGCCTAACAAATATGGGCTTCCCAAAGAAGCTCTTTGTCTCAGCCCTCAGAGTCTCAAACTCTACTAGAGCATTTTGATCCTCCTAGAGCCCTAAAATCCTATTACTTGTCTCATTTATTTAAGTCTTCTCCATACACTCATTTGGGAGATTGGGGCCTTGGCCAGGGTCCTTCCAATAGCAGAGAGAGGTTTAAGAAACTCTGAAAAAGAAGAGCTAAATATTTTCTCTCTGAATGATTGACATTCAAATTCTAGAATTTTTTTATGTACAAGTTCTGCAATATAATGGACCCTAAGTGTATGTAGTTAGTTCTATTTGTGCATTTTGTATTTCTAATCTGGCTATTGACTAAAAATTTACTTTAACTCCAAAGACAACATTACTATCCTTTTCCCAATCATTTGTAGGTGTGTATTAGAGCAGCATAAAATTTGGTACCTGACGTATCCATTTCAACCATATTGTTGTTGATCTCATAAACAGTTTTCCTTTTCAGTTAATATAGTGCCACAATGGTCACATTTCTGTGCTCTTATTTATTATTTTCCATTTTAAAAATTCATCCAATTTAGTGCTGAAGTATTCATAGAACTCTATACTCCAATAAGGCTGTGGTTACCTTATGCAGAAAAAATACACATTTCAGTTAAACTTTAAGTAAGAACTACACAGCTATCTCCCCTCTCCCTGGTTTCCATGGAATCCTTAATTTGGTACATTCAGAAAAAAGATGAAATTCACCAATTGGTAGATGAGGCCAACCTGAATTGTCCTGAAGATACATCTCTAGCATATTCTGAGTTATGAAACAGATGCAAAGAGGCTAAGTCAGTGGATTTTTGAGAAGAAAACTGTTAAATGTGTGTTACTAAATGATTGAATATCAAAGTGATTAAAAAATCTAGTAAAACACTAAATTATAATTCACTGATAACACCAAACTTCTGGAAGACATTGAGCAAAAAGAATTCTCATTTACCTCCAATGCAAATGTTTGAAATGGTCTAGCCACTTTGTAAGAGTTTGGAAGTTTCTTTAAAAGTTGAACATAGTTGATCTTTTTGCTATAAGAGCAAGTAATCATACTCAATGTATCCAACTGAGTTAAAAATTATGCTTATAGAAAAGCTGAACATTTATTCCCTGAGCAATAATTTCATGACTGCAAATTCTTGGAAGAAACCCAGATGTCCTTGATTGCATGTATAAATGAATGCTGCTGCATTATAAAATGGATATTCAGTGATAAAATGAAATATCATTCACTCCACAAAGTGAGGTGATGTAATCTTTTTTAAAAAATTTATTTAAAGAAAAAAACCCAGAACAATGGTACAAATAATATATAATTTCAAAAACTAAACAGTAAGAAATCACTAGTTGATAAATTACATATTGTCCTCTTAGACATAGTTTTTCAAGTTACAAAAGCAAAGCATACACAGTGGAGACATTTAAACAGCCAGACTGAAAACAGTTCTGTTCAACTATCCAATACATGATGTAAACTTAAATATCTATTACCAGGTGAGAGAAAATATCCTGAAAAGATTACATAGTGTATGATATCAATTACATGATATTCTAGAAAAGGTACATTTATGGAGAAAGTTAAATAATCAATGGTTGCCAGATGTTCATGTAGAAAGAAAAAGGAATGGATAAAAGGAACATAGAATATAATTAGGGTAGGAAATTATTCAATATTATATTGCAATAATTATATACCTTATACTTTAGTATACATATACAAAGGAACTACAGAAGACCAGGTTTTCATTACTGATGAGACGGGTTTGTTTTACAAGGATATTGGCAAACTAATCTTTTAAAACTTAAAGACTATTTTGTTTTCCTGGAACATTGTGACCAGTAGCTCATAATACAGGAAACTAAACCTGTGCTCCTGCTTGGTAAAAGAGTTCAATATGCCAATTCATATTTCACAGAAACTCTTCAAACATAGCTACCACAAATAGGACGAAGTAATTAAAGGTGCATTGTACATGTCATTTTATCAATACATTATTGTACCTGCCATATGAAATATCTCAAAAAAAATGGCATAGAGCATGCAAAACTATGTCTAGATCCATATCCAGAAATTCACTCTTACAATATTTTCTATATTTATTTTCTGTATATATTGTTTGATATCACACTACATAAATATTTTATGTAATAAATTTTAACTGTCAATTCAATTTGATGAAATATTAGTCATTTAGTGGTAAAACTATAGGTACTGCAATTACTATAACTTCTTTTACATTGTATCGTGTCAAATAATCCCCAAATTATCATGCAAGGAGACAGCCATGAGATGAAAACCTGTTAATTTATACCAAAGAACTTGGATAGAGACTGCCAATAGAGTGTCATGTATATTCATATGTACAACTTTACTGATTATATAGTAACTAGATGTTATGAAACTTATTGAAGTTTTCAAAATAAGGGAAAGAGTAAAAGCCACAAGAACTTGTCTGCAAAGTAGAGATTCTTAATTACTTTGTAAGGATCTATAAAAATAATTGAAGAAATAATTTTGTTTTTAAAGGAGGAAAGTTCAGTTTTTAAAAATCATTTTTGACTTCCAGGAGAACATGGTGGATAGATAACAGCAGCTATGGAGGTGCTCTGAGTTAGCCAGCTTAGAATCCAGGAATGGTGCAGTGTGAGGAATCCTAAGCAAGGGGAGATATACCCTGCCAGCCCAGGAATGAACTAAGCTAAGAGAAACCAACTGGAAATGCAATCCCAGTGTTATAACCAGAACAGATTAAAAATCTCTGCACTGAAGCTGGAACCCACATCTCTGCGAACTGCGACTTGAATTTCCTGCTGCCCCTGCTGCATTTGAATTGGCACAGCAGGGACAAAAATGCAAAAGCTCTGAGAGTGGGCATCAGCAAACAGAGTTGAAAGCAAGACTAGCAGGGAGCGCTGCATCAACCTGCGGTGAGTGAGAGGAATAGGGACCCTTCCATAGACTGGGAGGCTCCAACAGAGGACATTCTGGGACCAAAAAGACTAGACAGAGCAGGACACTGCAGTGGCTTCAGTCACATAGTCCCATCTCAAGTGGGATTGGAGGGGAGCACTTGACCTGGGTGATGCTGTGGACTAAGACCCAGTAGGTTGGCCCAAACCAGGTCCCTGAACCTGGCAGTGCACCCGAATGCAGTGAAGCATTCAGCAGGTTGACTGACCTGGAGGCGTGGCCCAACAATAGGCTGCCCAGGTCTGTGTCTCCCTAGTACACTGCAGTGAGTGGGAACACCTAGCTGGCATGAATAAAACAAACTGTAACCAACAAAAAAAAAAAAAAAAGAAAAAAAAGAAACTGGGCATCCTATATATGCTTGTATGGAAGAAACAAAAAGTATGGGAAGGAGGAGCAACAAGAAAGGTTCTCAGTCTCCAATCCTGAGAACACTGATCCAGGAAAGGTATGCAAAGGAGAACAAGGACAGAAAACATGCAATATCAGGCACGGCACCAATAGATATAAAGTGATACCTCTGGAATCTCATAGACTAGTTCAAAAGTGAAGTATTTAACCAAGTAAAGCAAGATATAAGTAGAATAGTTAAAGAAATGCTAAGCACCTCCCAAGGAAAAAACAGATGATGGAATGAAAGAACAGAAAAAACAAGAGAGAATTGTTTGATAGGGAAAATAGAGAAAACGTAGAATACATGAAGCAGGTTCAAAGAGATTACCAGGAAACTAAAAACTTTATTGAAAGCTGGCATAACAGCTTTAAAGAAACTAAGGCTAGATTATCCAAACTGGAGGACAGATTTGTAATGTGGGAGCATGAAATGAAAAACTTCCTAAAAATAACAAGGAAACAAACAACAATAACACAAAAGCTAGAAGATAAGAGGATCTATAACTTAAGAATTAAGAATGTAAAAGTAGAAGTAGGGACACAAACAAATGAACTATAAAGGCTATTCACAGAAAAAATCCATGAGAATTTACTTAATTTAGCAAAAGGTAAAGATACTCAGATGTATAAGGCATACAGGACCCCAGCCACCTACAACCCAAACAGAGCTACACCCAGGCATGTAATAATCAAAATTCCAGAAATCCAATATAAGAACAGAATATTAAAAGCCATCAGAGACAAGAAACAGATCACTTACATGGGAGCACCCATCAGAATTACAGCAGATTTCTCAGCACAAAACATCAAATCACAAAGAGCGTGGGGGGAAATAATTCAAGCTTTGAAAGATAATAACCTCCAGCCAAGATTGATACATCCTACACAACTGTTCCTAGAAATTGATGGCAAAACAATGTGCTTCCAGGATAAAGAGGAAATAGGGTAATTTCCAGCCACCAATTCAACTCTACAGACAATACTGCAGGACAAAAAAAAAAGAAGAAGAAAAATACCAAGATTCCAGAAACAGTGGCAGAGAGGCCACAATGAATGGAGCAGAAAGTGAAATGAAGATGACAAACTGACAACTAATGACAGAAAAAGAGCTCAATAGAAATGAGGCAGAGAACCTTGGATGGTAGGAACAGCTATTTTGGAGAAAAAAAGATATCATAATAGCTAGTGCTGATTTAATATCATCTTGTTTTGAGTCCCATCAAGCTTTTGTTCTTCTGTCTCCATCGGTCTTAACATGTTATATCTTATTGGATTTAATTATATGTGATAATATAAAAAAACTTTTATAGATAAGGAGATTATACAAAAACCATTGTTCATTTCTGTTAGTTGATTCTAAATACCCTGTAATGCTGGTCATTCTCTTGAATGGTTTTACATTGTCTTGATATGTTTGATTCTACAGTATATGAAGTTATACTCAAAGGTTTCAAGGAAAGAGACACTATGATAACTACTTTTATGTCAGGATATCTTGTGGTGAAACAGTATTTTGCTTAAATGGTTATGTTCTGACCTGTGCTGTTTTGTTGTTATGTCCTCTTTTATCTCAATCTCCTTTTTTTATTATTTACCTTTTTATCTTTTTAATTAAGGGAAAAATAAGTTAAAAATAGCAGGATATATTATAGTAGCCCACTTTGATTTCCTATTAACTTGATTTGAAACCAACATTGTTCTCCCCATCTTGTTTAACTGATTTTCCTCTATTCTGTTTTGCTTAATAGTACCAAGTTCGAGAGTATAGGCAACAAATGTGAAGACAATAAGATTCATTATGATGCCCATTCTGGTTTGACTATTATCTTCTTTTGAAGTCTTGTAATGTCTCTAATATTTTGGTTTTATTAGTTTTGTTCTTTTCTGTTTTGTTCAATTTTATTATAATTGATGATATAGGCAATTCTTTTTAAGATAGTGAGAAGCATTATGGTAACCATTGTTGATTGCCTTGTAATGTGTTTTTATATTATGTATTATGTCCATCATTTTGATTTTACTGACTCTGTTTTGTTATGTCACATTTGGTTTTATTCTCTGCAAAAAAAGTAATAAGAACTGTGGGAATAATAAAACCCAATATGTGTAATTGTCATTGTACAAAAGAGAGGAAAAGAAAGTGCTCTAAGTATAACTGCATGTATATTTAAGTGTATAAGATAGATAACCATATTACTGAGTTTTATTGGATCATTGAACAGAACTCTTTGCAGTCTCACTGTTTGAATGTCCATTTTATATGCTTTAATTTTGTAACTTGAACAACTATTTGTAAGATGACAATATGTAATCTATTAACTAGTGATTTCCTACTGTTTATTTTTTCTGAAATTCTATATAACTTGTACCTTTTTTCTGTTTTTATTTTCTTTTTCTCCTTAATTGAAATTTTAAAAAATCATTTTCTTTATCTGTACCTTGTACATATATTTAGCTTGTTTCCAATTACTCAGCTTTGGTTGCATAGTATGTGTAACTGCTGATTATGTTTTATATTTCTATAATGGGAGGTAGGGGAAGTAAACATTTCAAGTCATTGTGATAGGCAATTACTTTTTAAATAAAGAGGTATGGGGGCTGGGAATTCAGCTCAGCAGAATAAGTGCCTGCCTGGCAAGTGAGAGGTTATGAGTTTGATCTCTAGTACCAAAAGAGAGAGAGAAAAGAAGCTAAATTATAAAAAAGGAGGTATGGTCTTTTGTTGGTTGTATTTTCTGATTAAATAACTTTGTTTTTTTTTATTTTAATGCAGTGCATATAGATATCAAGAAAGAAAATATTTAAAAAGCACTCTACTTCTGAAAAATAAAACAAATTTCATAACAAAATATATAGATACACAGTAGGTAATGCATTGTATACCATAATCATGAAAGTATGGCCCATATCTTACAGCAACACAAAAAACACTATCTCTTATAAAATAGAAACAGCTAATAGCACAAAAGTTTCTTTTTTGTGAACTAAGAGAAAATGGTATTATAAATGAAACATATTAACATATATTAAAATATATACAAAGCAACAAATTATGGAATTTGGGGAATTAATTTGAACTTTCTTCCTATTTCTAGATCTTCTATTTTGTATTTTCTCTTTCTGATTATATATACACACATATATAAATAGATATGTATATATACATTCTATATATGTAGTATTATATATACTATTATATATAGTAGAATGTATATACACACTCATATATTAGTATACATATATAATAGTATAATATATATATGGTTTCTTTTTTATTTTATGGAAAGAAGGTGAAACAAAATGTCATAGCATAACAATAGGAGAATAAAAATAGTTAATATATTACATGTTATTATCTTTCAAAGATTTTGCATATATCTCCTCCTAGTCCTTCATAATAATAATCAATTTTTGTTGTTTTATTGATTGTATTTTTTCTTTGTTGTATAGTAATTACTATTAGAAAATTTCACTAATAGAAAATTTTATGAAGTAAATCAAACTATAGCAGAAATATAAGCATTTTTGAAAGAGTACAAACATTTTTATACGTTCTGTTGGCTGTTTTCTTTGTTATACAAAGCTTTTTAATTTGATATAACCCCATTTTTTGATTTTTAATCTATTTCTTCTTTATGTCCCTTTAGAAGGTCCTCACCTATGCTTAAGACTTGAAGAGTTTTACCTATTTTATCTTTCAGAAAATTAAGTATTTCTGTTTTAAGATTTAGATATTTGATTCCCTTTGATTTTGTTTAGTACAAAGTGAGAAACTTGGGTCTAAATTCAATTCCAGAATCATTTGTTGAAGAGCCTGTGTTTCCTCCAGCATGTTTTTGACTCTTTGTTAAAGATCAGAGAGTCAAAAAAGGTGTGGGCCTGGTTTTGCATTCTCTATTCTATTCCATTGATCGATATGCCTGTTTTTATACTAGAATCATGCTGTTTTCACCACTATAGTTTTGAAATATAACTTAAAATTCACATTGTGATGCCTTCTGATTTACTCATGTTGCCCAGAATTATTTTTACTCTTTTTGGTCTCTTTTGGTACCATATGAATGTTAGCATTGTTGGGATAATTCTATAAGGAAAGCTACTGTTATTTTGATTGGGACTGTCTTAAATCTATATATGAGTTTTGGAATCATGGCCATTTGGATAATATTTGTTCTGCATTTCCAGAAACAAGAGTTGTCTTTTCTCTTTCAGATGTCCTCTTCTATCTTCTTTTCAGAATATAATAGTTTTTTTGTAAAGGTCTCTCAATTGCTTTGTTACATTGCCAAAACAGAATAATAGGAGAGTTACAATAATTAATACATTGTGTAATGTTGTGTCAAGAGTACAAGATATAGACATGATATCTGATCTCAACAATATTACCACAAATCTTTCTTTTCAATGAACTAAGAGAACCTAGTTTTATAACTATTTTGCCTATCTTGTGTATGAATATATTTTTTGTTAGGTTAGTTCTTAAGGTTTAACTTCTTGAAGCTGTTGTGAACGGAATTCTCTTCCTAATTATTTTGAGTATATTCATCATTAGTGTATAATAAGGTCATAGATTTCTGTGAGTTAATTTTTGTGTCCTGCTACCTTCATTCATTTTTTAGTTCCCAGAGTTTTTTAGTAGAATATTTTGCTTTTTAGTATAAAGGATGATGTTATCTGTGTGTAGAGCAGTTTGATTTCCTTTTTTCCTATACATATCCTTTTCATTTTTTTCTCTCATTTAAATTGCTATTGCTGAAGTTTTAAGTATTAACTTGAAAAGACTTGCTGATAAGAGACATCATAGTACCCTCATCTTGCTGTCTATCTATAATATAGAACTCAGTGACTGTTTTTCCCATTTGCCAACGTGATCAGGAATTTACCACAGACTGGATAGTGCCACAGCTAAGGGAATATAGATCAACAGCACTCACAGGTTGTAAAGCTAGGTAAAGAAAGCTGTATATGGCGTGCAGAAAGAGACCTGGAAAAGGAGCAGCTGGCGTGCTTATAGATTTGGGTTAGATAGCACTTAACAGCTATGCCCAATGTGAAAGGCAAAGCAGGAAACAATATTCACACACAAATATGGGATTATACAAAAAATAAGTCTGACGAAGGTCTTATTATCCCTCCCTCATATTTGGTATGTTATAGTAGTATAAACACTGGAAAGACTCTAATCATTTAAAAGCACAGAATTTTTTGGACTCATTTATTTTTTTAATTTTATTTAAAAGGAAAAAGAGAAAAAAAAAACAAAACAAAGCAGTGTAAGGGTACAGGTAATACAGAACTATAAAAAAAAAAAAAAAAAAAACAGTAAGAAATCACCGGTTAATAGATTACATATTATCGTCTTAGAGATAGTTGCTCAAATCACAGTATCAAAGCATACAAAGTGGACACTCAAACAGTGAGACTGCAAACAACTGTGTTCAATGATCCAACCAAAAACATTAATATGGTCAGCTATTTAACACTCCTAAACACTCTTGCTGTTGTATCATTTAGAACTCTTTTTTTTTCCCCCTCTCTTTTTTACAACAAAATTTACACATTTTGGGTTTTATTACTCCTTAGTCCTTATTAATTTTTTTGGGAGGGGAGAATAAAGTCAAATATGGCAAAACAAAGCTGTCAGTCAAACCAAGGATAGACATAGTACATGATGTAAAACAGAGTACAAAATTATCAACAATGGTTATCAACAATGTCTCTTGTTTCCTTAAAAAGAATTGTCTATCTCATTATATATTATAAAGTTGAACAAAACAGTAGAGAACAAAACCAATAAAACTTAAGCATTGTAAGCATTACAGGACTTCCAAAGGAGACAATAGTCAAACCAGAATGGGCATCTTAGTGAATCTTACTGCCTCCAAGTAGTTGCCTATACCCTCAAACTTGATACTATCATACAGAATGGAACAGAGTCTAATCAGCCAAAACAAAATAGTGGGAGTATTACAGGACTTCAAAACAAGTTAATAGGAAATCAAAAAAGTTACTATTATATACCCTACTAATTTTTTTAAATTTTCCCCTTAATTAAAAAAACATAAAAAATTACTAAATAATTTTTTAATGAATAAGGCAGAGATTGAGATAAAATAGGACATAACAATATAACAATACAGGTCAAAGCATGACTGTTTCAGCAACTGAGTGGTTCACCAACAAATAACCCAACTTAAGAGTAGTTACCATAGTGTCTGTCTTTTTCACCGAAATATTTGAATAAAACTTCATATACTATAGCTTCAAGTATTTTCATATCAAGAAGCCCAGAATAAATAATTAATAAGTGAAAACTTTATAAGGCTTCAAGGCCACATAATGCGGAATCATGATTACCACATATTTTTATATATTTGTATCATTACTTACATTAGGGAAACTATTCTGTATTCATACATGTGAGATTGATTTATTTCACTTATGAGTATGGTCTCAAGCTGCGCCCATTTATTGATAAATATCCCAATGTGATCCTTCTTTATAGCTGAATAATACTCCATTGTATAGAAATACCACAACCTTTTTATCCATTCCTCAGTTGATGGACACTCGGGGTTGTTTCCAAGATCTGGCGATTACAAATTGTGCTGCTATAAACATAGGTGCACATATATCACTGTGGTATGATGCTTTCAGTTCTTCTGGGAATATGCTTAGAAGTGGAATAGCTGGAATAAATGAGACTTCCAATCCCAGCTTTTTGAGAAATCTCCAGACTGACCTCCACAAAGGCTACACCAGCCTACACTCCCACCAACAGTGTAGGAGAGTTCCTTTTTGCCCACAGCCTCTAAAGCATTTGTTGTTGTTGGTTTTCTTGATCCTGGCCATTCTTTCAGGAGTCAGATGGTATCTCAGTGTGGTTTTAATTTGCATTTCTCTAATGACCAATGATGATGAACATTTTTTCGTGTATTTATTTGCCATTTGCATTTCTTCATCTGAGAAGTGCGTATTCATCTCAGATGCCCATTTTTGGATTGGATCTTTGAATTTTGGGGGTCTGAGTTTTTTTAATTCTTTATATTTTTTAAACAAGGGTCCCTTGTCTGAGAGAGAGTTCACTAAAATATTTTCCTAGTTTGTGGGTTTTCTTTTTACCATGCCGGAGATTTGTTTTGACATGCAGAAACTTTTTAATAAGAAGTGGTCCCAGTTATTGATTCTGGGAAGTATTTCCCATGCGGTTTGAGTCCTGTTCATGAATTCTCTACCTACTCCTATGTCTTCAAGGTTTCTACCCAATTTGTCTTCCAATAGATTTAGTGTTTCTGTTTTAATATTCAGATCTTTGACCCATTTAGATTTTAATTTAGTACATGGTGATAGACATGGGTCTAGCTTTAGTTTTCAGCAAATGGAGAGCCAGTTTTTCCAGCACCATTTATTAAAGAGACTGTCATTCTTCCAGTGAACCTGCTTGGATCCTTTATCAAAGATAAGGTGGTTGAGTGTGTTTGTAGTTGTGGTTGTATCTTCTAATCTATTCCACTGATCTTCGGCTCTGTTTTGATTCCAATACCATGTTGATTTTACTACTGTTGCTTTGTAGTATAAATTCAAGTCAGGGATTGTGATGCCTCCTGCTTTGTCTTTGCTGCTTAGAATTGCCTTTGCTATTCTAGGTCTCTTCTGGTTCCAGATGAAATTTAGGAGTGATTTCTCTAGATCTGTAAGGTATGTTGATGGTATTTTTTTTGGGATTGCATTGAATCTGTATAACAGTTTTGGGAGAATGGCCATTTTCACAATGTTTGTTCTTCCTATCCATGAGCAAGGTATGTCTTTCCATTTTCTGAGATCATCTTCAATTTCTTTTTTCAGTATATTATAATTTTCACTGTATAAATCTTTCACTTCTTTTGTAAGAGTAATTCCTATATATGTCATTTTTTTGCTTGCTAATGTGAAGAGTGTAGTTTCTCTTATTTCCCTCTCTGTGATTTTGTTGTTCATGTATAGGAATGCTATTGATTTCTGAGTATTGATTTTGTATCCAGCCAATTTACTGAATTCATTTATTGTATCTAAGAGTGTTTCAATGGAGTTTAAGGGTCTTCTATGTAGAGTATCATGTTATCTGCAAACAATGATAATTTAACTTCTTCTTTTCCTTTCTTTACCCCTTTTATTTCTCTTTCTTGCCTAATTGCTCTGGCTATTACTTCCAGTACTATGTTAAATAGGAGTGGTGATAAAGGCCATCCTTGTCTTGTGCCTGATTTTAAAGTAAAGGCTTTCAATTTTTGGCCATTTAGTAAGATGCTGGCTGTTGGTTTGTCATAAATGGTCTTTATTATATTGAGGTAAAGACCATCTATGCCAATTTTCTGTAAAGTTCTTATCATGAATAAATGTTGGACCTTATCGAAGGCTTTTTCCGCATCTATAGAGATGATCATGTGGTTCTTACTTTTGGCTTTATTGATATGGTGGATTACATTTATTGATTTACATATGTTGAACCATCCTTGCATTCCTGGGATGAATCCCACTTGGTCATGGTGTATAATCTTCTTGATGATTTGCTGCATCCTATTTGCCAATATTTTATTGAGGATTTTTGCATCTGTGTTCATTAGGGAGATCGGTCTATAGTTCTCTTTTTTAGTTGGGTCTTTCTCAGGTTTTGGTACTAGAGTAATATTTGCTTCCAGGAATGACTTAGGAAGGATTGCTTCCCTTTCAATTTCATTGAATAGTTTGAGGAGTGTCGGCATTAGGTCTTCTTTATATTTCTTGTAGAATTCTGCAGTGAATCCATCTGGGCCTGGGCTCTTCTTTGTAGGTAAGGACTTAGTTACATTTTCAATTTCTTAACAGAGATTGGGTTATTCAACAGTTTTACATCCTCCTGAGCTAGCTTTGGTACTTCATATGTTTCTAAAAACCTGTCTATTTCTTCTGTGTTATCAAACTTTTGAGAGTAGAGGTTTTCGAAATAGGTGTTGATGATCTTCTGTATTTCTACTGGGTCTGTAGTGATTTCACCTTTTTTCATTTCTTATTGCATGAATTTGAGCTTTTTCTTCCCTTTTTTAAATAAGGTTGGTAGGGGCTTATCAATTTTATTTATTCTTTCAAATAACCAACTTTTTGATTCGTTGATTCTTTGGATTGTTTTCTTAGTCTCTATTGCATTGATTTCTGCTCTGATTTTTATAATTCCCTCTCTTCTTTTGGCTTTGGGCTTGACTTGCTCTTCTTTTTCTACCTGTTTGAGGTGTAGCATCAAGTTATTTATTTGTATTTGTTCTGTTTTCCTGATGTGGGAACTCAGTGCAATAAATTTTCCTTTGAGGACGGCTTTCATTGCATCCCACAAATTCCGTTAAGTTGTATCTGCATTTTCATTTTCTTTTAGGTATTGTTTAATTTCTTCTTTAATTTCTTCTGTTACCCACTGATTACTCAAGAGTGTGTTATTCAGTTTCCATGTGTTTGTGGGATTTTTGCAGTATCTTTTATAATTAATTTCTAATTTCAGAGCACTATGATCTGATAACATGCAAGAGATGATTTCAACTCTTTTGCATTTGTTTAAATATGTTCTGTGAGCTAATATATGGTCTATTTTAGAGAATGATCCATGTACTGCTGAGAAGAATGTGTATTATGACGTTGTTGGGTGGAACATTCTGTATATGTCTATCAAATCCATTTGTTCACAGGAGTGATTCAGTTCTGTTATTTCTTTGCTCATTTTCTGTCTGGTTGATCTGTCCCTTGGTGTCAATGGTGTATTAAGGTCTCCTGTTACAATTGTGTTACTGATAATTTGAGTTTTCATTTCTGTTAATAATTGTTTTATATAACTGGGTGCTCTGGAGTTTGGTGCGTATATATTTAAGATAGTTATCTCTTCCTCTTGGAGTTTTCCCCTTACGAGTATGTAGTGACCTTCATTGTCCTTTATGGTCATTGTTGGTTTAAAGTTCACGTTGTCTGCAAACACAACGGCTACTCAGCCTTTTTTTTTGATTCCTGCTGCGTGAAGTATTGTTTTCCATCCTTTGACTTTCAGTCTGTGAGTATCCTTCTGGGTTAGATGGGTTTCCTGTAAACAGCATATGGTTAGATTTTGTTTCTTTTCTTTTTTTTTTTTTTTTTTTTTTTTTTGTCTTTTTCGTTTTTATCGGTACCGGGGATCGAACTCACGACTGCCTGCTTGCAAGGCAGGTGCTTATGCCGCTGAGCTAAATCCCCAGCCCAGATTTTGTTTCTTGATCCATTCTGCTAGTCTGTTTCTTTTGATTGGTGCATTGAGACCATTTACATTAATGGTTATTACTGTTAAATGCTGGTTTATTGTTGACATGTTATCTCTCTGCTGTTGCATCTTTATCTTTCTGTTCTGTTTAATTATCTGCTTTGCTTAGTGGTTTTTTCCTTTGTGTATCTAAACTGTCTTTCAATATTTTTTGCAGGGTTGGTTTGGTGTTCATAAAGTTCTCCAGCTGTTCTTTGTCATGGAAGTATCATATTTCCCCATCAATTTTGAATGATAGTTTTGCAGGATACATCAGTCTAGGTTGGAAATCATTTGGCTTTAGGATCTGGAATACTTCACTCCATGCTCTTCTTGACTTTATTGTTTGTGATGAGAAGTGTGCTGTGATTCTGATAGGTTTTCCTTTATAAGTGATCTGTCTTTACTCTCTGACAGCTTTTAATAATCTATTCTTGTTTTGGATTTCTGGGATGGTGATTATTATATGTCTGGGTGTATTTTTATTTTGGTTATGACTATTTGGAGATCTATATGCTTCACTGATCCTGATGTCAGTTTCTGATCTCATGCTTCGGCAATTTTCAGCTATTACTTCTCTAAATATCCTCTTGACATCCTTTATGTTGTCTCGTTATTTTTCATTAATCCCTATCATTCTTATATTATTTTTCTTTGCATTGTCTTGCAGTTTTTGAATTGTTGTTTCCTGATTCCTTGTTATTTTTAAAAGATCTTTCCTTTCCTGTTCACTAGCTGCAATCCTGTCTTCAAGGTCTGAAATGCTATCTCACTTTCATTAAGGCAGTTTTTACAACTTTCAGTGGAGATTTTTGTTTCCTGTATATCTTTGTGCATCTGCATTATGTATTCTAGTTGTTCTTACATTGCTTGTCTAGGGATTCTACCTTTTTTTTAGTTCCTCCAATTTTTTATCTATGTTTTCTTTAGATATGTTCAGAATCTTTTTCATTTCTTTTATCATTTCATCTTTTACCTGGGAGATTATTTTGAGTTTGAATTTCTTTAAAGCTTCCTGGAGTTGCTTGTTAATTTCAGTAGCTATTGTGTCTGATATTTGAGGTGAATGGCATATATTTTCTTCTATATACATTGCTCCTATGGTTTCTTGAGATGGGCTGGAGGTTTGAGGTTGTAATTTGGTTTTCTGTTTTGTCATTTTCCTATATTTCTGTGTTTCAAGTGTTATTTGAAAGCTTCCTCAGGGTCTGTTGGAAATCCCCTTCTATGTATGTAGCTCCTGAGACTCTGGCACCCCGTTACCCCAAGCCTCTGTGCCTGCAGAACCAGTGGCCCTCTTCTGCCTGCTCAGAACTCTGTAGTTCCAGATAAGCTGGACCTCAGGGACACTGTGCGCCCACAGGTCCTTGGGAAGCTCCACAGCTCTCCAAGCACAGCTGGGATGAGGAGGCGGATGTAGCTGCCTCAAACCCGCCTCTCCACTTCACTGCACCTGGAAGCCTGGAAGGTCCCAAAGAGTCTTGGCTTTGGGCAGAGTGTGCTGAGCACTCACCACTGGCTGCAGTGTCTCTGGAACCTGCGATCCTCCCCTGCTTTCGGAGACATCCACAGTCCTCCAGACACATGGGGTGGCTGATGCAGGTGCCCCAGATCTGCCCAGCCCCTCCTCTGCACACCGATGGTGAGGTGCGGGAGTCCCAAACAGGCTGGGCTCAGGGAATAGCGTGCCACCGCCTACTTGGAAGCTCCACAGTTCTCCAAGTGCAGCCGGGTTGGAGAGGCGGATATAGAGGCCTCAAACCCACTTCTCCACTTCACTGCACCCGGAAGCCTAGAGGGTCCCAAACAGTCTGGGCTTTGGGCAGAGTGTGCTGAGCACTCACCACTGGCCGCAGTGCCTCTGGAACCTGAGATCCTCCCCTGCTCGCTGAGATATCCACAGTCCTCCAGACACACAGGGAGGCTGATGCAGGCACCCCAGATCCGCCCTGCCCCTCCTCTGCACACCGATGGTGAGGTGCGGGAGTCCCCTTTTCAGACTCATTTAAAACAAATTCTTCAATTTTAGGGGAGGATTTGGTGCTGTCTCTGTTTTTTTGTTTTTTTGTTTTTTTTGTTTTTTTTGTTTTGGTTTGTTTTTTCTATTACTTTTATCAAAATCTATTTTTAAGCTCATTAACAGGATTCTTTATCTCACTTCTCAATCGTTTTATTTTTTTAATATTTTAATCATTTCATTTCCCCTTCCCTATCCTGTCCACATTATTAGTATTATGATTATGTTTTATTAATCTTTAGATATTTAGATGCTTCTGTGCTATTATATTTGAACTCTTTTCTATTGTTAATGGTGGCATAGTGGTTGCATTTATTACGTGTTTATTGAATATCAGTATCTGGTTTGCCTCTATGTCTATATTATACTTATACATTTAATTGTTTAGGTTAATATAGTGATAACTTTTACTGGTTCTTATGTTTTTGATTTGGTATTTTGCTCTTGCCATACTGGCATGGTTTTGCTTTTAATGTTTTTAACTGTATTTCAATATCTGGTTTATCTTGTGCCATTAACAATATTGCGGTTGTTTCCGTAGATTTGTATAGAGGACAAAGTTCACTGAATCCTATCCTCACCAAATTAGTGAAAGTTGTGAGATTCTGGGGCAGAGGCAAAAGTCTAGGGGCAACCATGCCCAGAGTACATTACTGGAACCAGATACTAACTACAGAGGTCTCCATACCAGCAACAAAGTCTTTCTAGTGTAACACACACACACACACACACACACACACACACACACGAAACATGAGAAAACAAGCAACAAAATGCCCTTAAAAACTCTTAGCTCCCCCAGATTTGGAACATGGATGGAGAGAACATTAAAAGCAAAACACCTAAATTATACAAAATAATAAAATATGAAACAAAGAAACAACAAGGTGCTTCATGACTCAAATATGATATAACTAAACAGATAAGAGAAACTTTATCTCAGTTTAAGACTATCCATACTATCTCTTCTCTAATGTTAGAATGATTTACATTTAATCACAGTATATAAGTGTTTTCCTTACTCCACATCTTCACCACAATTCCTTAACTGTGTTCATAATAGCCACACTTGATGGATGGACAGATGATGTATTGTGATTTTGGCTTGCATTTTCCTAGTGACTACTGATATAGAAAATTTTTCATATACCTTTTAGTCATTTGTATTCCTTCTTTAGAGAAATGCCTATTCAGGTTTTTTACTATTCTTGAAAAACAGACCGAGTTTTCATGTTAATTGTTTAAACCACAAAAAATGATAACTGTTAGATATAGTGGTACACACTTGCAATCTCTGCACTCAGGAGGCTGAGGTAGGAAGATGGCTAGAATTTGAGACCAGCCTGGGCTAAAAAGTAAGTTCAAAGCTAATATGAACTGCAAAGTGAAACCATGTCTTGTAAACGCATACATAGACATGCACATGCAGAGTCACACACACACACACACACACACACACACACACACACAAGATAACTGTGACTATCAATGAATTTGTTAGCTAGAATTAACTATATATATATAATTTTAAAAGAATAATGAGTCATAAACTCAGTAGCCACTGATTTTGTGCTGGACTATTTTTTTCTGCTCCAGCATTACCAGGTATAAATCATTTTTGTATCCTTTGCTTAAGTTTTATCAATTAATTATTTATATGATCTCTCCAGCTTTTAGTACATCAATTGAGAAGTAGACTAGAAAAATGTTTAATATATGCATCTCAAACACAAGGAATACAAAGAAAACAGAGCCAAATTACAATACATTCCTAATATAATGATAGTCATTGGTTAATGAATGTAAGGAAACATTTTGCTTTCCAGATGTTATAATTATTTCTTATGGTACTGAACCACCAAGAGAAGACAAGTAGTAGTAAACACGGAAGTTTCTACTGGAGGGTGGCTAGACCAAACTAACATTTCTGTCACTGAATGTGTGCTGAATAGAACTTGAAAAGGAGTCTCAACAGTGCATGTAGGTGACAATCAATTAAAGCTAAGGTCTGACTGAGTCGAAATCTGTGAACCCTGTCCTCACTCACTGTTCTGGCAGCAGGAAAGAAAAGGCTGAAAATGATGGGAATGAGTCACTTTTGCAATACACCAATTATTGTGTATCTGTGTCTCTTTTTGAAATCTAAGTTATTTTTTAAATTTAGTGGCTTAAATTCATGGATTTTAATATCACATAGTTTGGATTCATCTCCTATGATCAGATCTACAATATTCAGCAAGGTACTTTCCTCCAATCAAAGAGTGAAGAAAGATATTCTTTCACTCTCTGCACGTATCAGCCTGAAGCTGGCTAGAGCTAGAGAAAAAGGAAACATTCTCTGTTAATCTTATAGTCTAAATTATGAATACTGGCAGAATTTAATAAATACTGAACATACATTGTGCCTTGAGATTTTCATGATTGTTTTTAAATAAATAGCCAAAAAGAAAAGTCTTGAATATGGACTTTCTTATAGTTGGAGGCAGAGATGAAAAGACAAATGAGTAAGCTTTAAAATAAAAACTAAAATAGCATAACATAAACAAAAATAAAATCATTTTATTATCATATTCTCTGAGTCCTGGCATTATTTTTTGTAATAGCAGTCCACAGCAATCATGGAAGAACTCAAGCCGTGTAAAGGGAATCTTCCAATGCACTGTAATATTGAATGCAATTTAATGAATAAATATAAAGGGATTCTGTTTCTTCCTATGAAAACTCTCCCTGACATACTATTTCATTTATTTCTGTCTAACTTTCTTAGATGATATTTTTGTGAATATGGTCATAGATTTACCAAGAAGTGTGTTCTTACAGTAAAAACAATGCTAACATTAAATGTAATAAATAGATTTAAAATTTCACAGGAATATTTCTATATGAAGCAAAACTTTAGTTTCAGTACTAAAATTGTGCTCTGTGGTTCAGTAGTTACAATTTACCCTGCACAAATTACCATAAGTAGTTCCAATTCAAAATTATTTCCTGTGAAATTATTATATCTACTTACTCCTTGTGTAGGAAAAAGAGCATACAGATAAAAAAGAAATGGAAGACATTATCCACCTTTAATGAGTACAAATGATTTACATAATAAGGGCACATCAAGGGAGAAATAAATAACCAAAAACCAAAAATCACTATTTTGAATTTAGTGATGAATTCAGTTGACTATCTGGTTGATAATATCATTTGCTGAATAAATACTCCACTGCCAAGAATATAAATCATTATGTCTAAGATTTTTTTTAGGAAACACAAGAGATTATGTGTTATTTTTAGCAGTATGTAAAAGTAAGTATATTATAAGAACATGTGGATACATTCAAATGTTCAAAACTGTTTTATTCCTTTGTTGAATGTGTACTTCTAAAGCAATATCATAATTAAAGTCATTGAAAATCGCTTATATGACAGAACATCTAAAGTAAAATAGAATTATCAATTCTCCATGGATAAGTGAAAATGAATATTTATTAATAACATGCATGTTTAAACTTTATTAATTCATTAGACAAAATATACATTTATCCCATTATAAAAAAATCTATTCTGTACTATCTAGTAGAATTTCCCTCCTGTTGATATTCACAGAGTGCAAATGTATACGTTGAATTACATTCATAACTTCTTTATGCCATGGGATTTAGAAAATGAACTTAGGATTTGTTGTTTACTAATGAAAATGAAGTTGAAGTTGACTGGAAAAGAACTAAATAGAATTCTTATTTTTATACATAAAAATGAAGTTGCAATTTTTAAATATATAAAAATTAGTGTGGTTTACTGGATTTATTGTTCTATTTCATCAAAAGTACTCTTTCAGAAGTTGTTTTAGTATCTGTAAAATGCTCGAAACATTTTTTCTCATGTTAACCAAAACCAATATGAAGTAGTAGTATGGACAGATTATAGTAGTGTTTCATAGTTAAGTTAAGGTGCAAAATTTACTTTCCATATAGCATCACTCAATTCAAAGAACAAAAAAAAAGAGCAGTAATAACTTTCTATTAGGAAATCTATAAGCTGATATTCTGACTTTAATCCTTCAAAGTAAGACATGTATATACTAAATCCAGACTAAATTACCAGTACAGATAAATAGCTTTTACGTATTGCTAGCTAAAATGTTAATGAAACATATCCCTGTTTTAATAATTGGCAATATATAAAATATTAGTGATTTAATCATAAACATTTTAGAAAAAAGTCTAAAAGTTTTATACTTTTTACCAAACTAGCTTTTTTTGTAGTAATATCCACATCACCATTTTAGGGTCTCCATTTGATTAACCAAAAGTTCAGTTCCAGACAGTAAAAAAAATTGATACTAGATTTCTTATAACAGAAAAGTGGCTTAGAAAAGTAACTCAGATGGCAATTTAAAATATTGACAAAGCTGTACATTTCAGGTACATTTCAGCATAAATAATATAAAAGCTTAAAAGTAATGAAGGACAGAAGCAATTGTGTAGAAACTTGAAGGAATTCCATCTATGAATAAAGGAAAGTGCATTGATTGAGGTAAAGAGTCATATTTCTTTTCCCTTGAAGACATTTCAGTCTTTTACCAGAAAAGGTCCACTAGAATACAATTGGAGGCTAGAATTCTATAGTTACGTTTGTGTAACTTTAAATATAGTGAAATATGTGGTATTGGACTAAACAGAAATTAAAAGATAGAATACTAGTTAGAAAACAGAGATAAAGATGGAGGAGCTCTAACACATATCTCAAATCATTCTTAAATCCTTGTTGACTTTCAAAAGTGTTAACAGGATTCCAGTAAACTTAGAGGAAATGACTGAAAATATTTATCTGTAGGAAAGACTTATTTTAAAGACTGAAAGATCTGACTCTAAATTTTAGCTGCTATCTAACTCAGATGAAGAGAATTTTGGACCTCTCAAATTAAAGGGCATCGCTAAATTCCTTAGTTTACTCATTGAAATTCAAGAAGGGATCCATCTTGTTAATAAAAATTATGTTGCAGAATGAAGTATTTGTCTCTTAGGAATATGGCCAAATGAAATCCAAGCTTGTAAATTTCATTGACCCTCTAGTGACCAAACTGTATTTTAGAAAAAAGGGATGCTCTTCAAAGGAAGAGAACAGAGTTCTTATATCTGCTCATTATCATTTTCAGTGTTTGGTGTACATTAAATAGTTATCAGGGATGTATAGTATGAGGGAAAATGAAATAGATAATAATACAAAAATGACACAAAAATTACCAATATACCAGAATTTCAGAAAAGATCATATGTTAGCTATGGAGATTTGTTCAAGGTCTCAAATGATGAAATAAATGAGAAGTGACAGGAAACAGAAAATTAGAGCAAAGTAAATAATAATAGTAATAATAATAATGATGATAACAAATCAGAAAACAAAACCCACAAACCACTAAATTCTAGAACTGAAACTAGAATACTTAAAATATATTTTTGTATATTTTAAAATATCAGATATATTAAAGGAAAGAATTATTAAAATTTATAGCAGGACAATGGAAGTTACATAATGTTAAGAAAAGGAATGAGAAAAACTCTGAAAATAATATAGAGTTTTACTAATCTGAAAGAAATTTTAATCATTTTAGTATAGATTTAATCAGAATACTGGAAAAAAGGAAAGAATCATGCATTACATTTGAGTGATGGCCATTTTTCAAATTTTATAAAGAAAAGTATCAACTAATGACATACTCAATCAAGACATATAAATACAATCAGTCTCATAATCATACTGTCATAATTATAGAAGCCAATACACAGACTGTGCTTTGAAACAACCGCTGCCAGGGGAGTTAAACAATAGATTGCCATTGAGAGATCAATGATCTGAGTGAAGGCTGATTTGGATTAGGAATAACAGAATCAAAAACATGAACTAAGACTTGTAAATTACTAAAGGGACAAACAATTTATGCATTGTGGATACTATGAAAAAATTCGGATTTGGACCTTTTCTTTAAAACTGTTAGGTGTTCAGCACTTGACAATGTTTTCTTTTATAAATAACCACTCACATCAGATATTGGCTAAAATTTGATTTTAACTATTTTTTAAACAATTCAACTAATTTTTAAGCTTCTTCTTCCCTGAAGCCAGCTGACTATGAACAAATCTCTAGAAATTGTAAGTCAAAATTAAAAATACATTTATCAGTATTATGGTGATGGAATACGGTGATGGAAAGCCGAATTCACCTGAGCATTTATTGTTGGGAAGATATAGGTAGAATATACAAGACATATACTATGAAGTACTTAAAAGCAAATAATAAAAAATATTCAGAAACTTGGAATAACCTTAAAACCAACATGGAATAGCCACAAATTTAGAATCTAAAGGTACACTATAGCTTAATAATAGTTAAATGTGAAATGCACAAGCAAAATGTATATGTTACAGTTATCTGTTTTCAAGGGTATATATAAAGTTCATTAGGGAAAACCTTTTAAATCTTATGTGGAAAAGCATTAGCATTTTCAAAAAATTTACACAAAGCAAAAGATAAAAGAAAATAGAGACCAAATGCACTGAGTAACCGGAATAACTCAATCCTTAGGACGCTAGATTAAATATTAAATAAATCTCATTTACTGAAATACAAATGAACTATCATTTCACCGTATTCTAGCCCTATGTTTATAGACAACATTGACTAAATATTCAGAATGTTAATTTGGAGACAGTTCTCTATTATGATACTGGCAAACATATTAATATACTAAGTACTATTAATATTAATATACTAAGTACTACTGTTTTACTTCTACTATGTAAATAATATAATGCAAATAAAATGAAAATACTTGAATTTTTAATTTGTGCTTGAGATAGCTCTGTTTTGTTATTTAGCAATCATGTGTTACTTGGGTACCTGTAGGTAGTTCAAACTAATTTACCTAAACTACTTTTGATTTTACTACAAGAAAATATTAAGAAAGATTTTAGAGGAAAGGAAAATATTTATTTTCTGAGAATATATTCTCAATAATATCATTTCAAAAAAAGGCTAATTTATATGAAGGACAGGTGTGAGGCTTCAGGCTAGGAAAAACTCTAATGACTCATGTGATTGGCTCCATCAATAACCTCCACTGCACTTTCCTGAACAGACTGTCTGGGAGCTGCTTCATACAAGATGCTTTCTTTTCTTTCCAGCAACCAAATTGGAAGAAGTCAGGTGAGCTCTAAAATTTTCAATAATATCTTTGGTTGAGGATTCATTACATTTCCAGATCAAAATTTGAGAGTCATGAGAAACAGTTCAATAATAAATCCAATTTCAAATTTTACATTGATTGACAGATACAAATATATTTATATCACTTTTGTGTTATTAAAATATTTCATAATACCTTAGTATATGTTCATTTAAATGTAAATACTATAAAAATAATACAACTGCAGATACTATAAGTACATTACATTACAGATAATATAGTCACATGCAGACAATGTAATTCATTTCAGTACAGATACTTTAGATGATTATGCACAGAAAATTGTATTATTTCTGTTTCCAAAATTCGTTGGGACAAACCTGAAGGATAATTTACTTTTCACATGTGTTACCATGCATCTTATGAAGTGACTATTAACTTCCCATAAACACTTAAAAATAAACTATAAGAGTTTTTTGTCAATTCTGAAAGGCACCTAAAAAATGAAAAAAGACATTGTTCATAATTGCAGTGACACACGTATAGAATAAGATAGGTCATGATTTAATTTTCACTTGTGATCATTCTCATTGGACAATAAGACGACAATCACTCCAGACTAACCGGAGGTCTGTATTTGAAGGATCTTCTACGTGATAGTCACAATATCTCTTACAAGCAGTAATCTTCATATTTCTAATGAAATTATTTCACCACAATCCATGCACCATAAAATCTCTTTGTGACCTTTAAAATTTACGGTTTCAGGTACTCAATCTAAATTCAAGAGCAAAAAAAAAAAAAAAAACAAAAACAAAAACAAAAACAAAAACAAAAAAACAAAAACAAAAACAAAAACAAACAAACAAAAAAAAGACCTGTATGTTCTCCATAACCTTCAACATGTTACTATGAAGCAGGGAAGAACTATTTTACCACTTTTTTACCTGTGTTGGTTGTTAGAGTAACTAAGAAAAAGTATACATGCATTTGTTCTGAATTGTCACTGAAATTGAAGCCTTTAGTTTCTATGAGAAAAAGCAATAGAATTCACAATTAAAATGTGTCCCAACATTTATGAACACCTTCCATTTATAGATAGGCAAACTAAGGTTCAAGTCAAATAAGTGATCCACTGAATGAAATAAAAGAAAAAACTGTGTAGAAAAGGGCCTGACACTTGGCATAAAACTACCAATGCGTTTTCCACCACAGGAGAATGCCTCCACAGCAGTGTAGCAGTTGTATTATCTAATTTACTTTTTTTCCAATCATCAAAGCACTAATATTAAATATCTAGTGTCTGAATATTCCACATGTTATATTTTGCCTACTTCAATGCTTCTTTTTAAATTACTTTTAATTTTAAAAAAGCAAAACAAAAAAGGATAGAAATAATACAGTATTTCAAAAAATAGAAAGAAATTGACACTGGTTACTATATTGCATATTGTTATCTTAGAAATAATTGGACTTACAAGATCTAGGCATAAAAATAATCAAGATCTAGGCATAAAAAATAAACAAAGACAGAACAAACTGTTCTTTTTGACAACAGAATAGTACTCAGCTATAAAAAGGATAATCTTGAGGCTTTTATAGGTAAATGGAGGCAACTTGAAACAATATTCATAAGTGAAATAAATCAGACTCACTTTTGTAAATATTGTATTGCCTTTCCAGTGTAAAAAATAAATAGTAATAATAATAATAATAAACACTGAAAGAGTAATAAGATCCAAAATATACTTCTATGTTTCTTACTTTGAAATAAGTGAGATCTTCCCTTTATAATCACAAGTCAAATTTCCTTCCATTTTTATGTCTTTGCAAATAAAAAATAATTGTTAATACAAAAGTTTTAACAATATTGTTTTGATTCCAGGATGAATAATTCTGCAACATCTAATGATAGAACAGAGACTAAAGCAGTATAATTACAGTTTAAAGTTCAAATGCTGCCACTTCAAATTATTCACTAATAATAATTTTGGACACCTCTAGATAAGTTCATTGGTATATAGCAAACAAGCAAGTCAGATACAATTGATTATTACATAATTTCATTAATTTTCATAGACTTACTAAACCAAAAAGGTTTTATTTATTTTATTTATTATCATTTAGCTACAATGTACTTCAAATCTGCCTTGCTCTTTTTTTCCAGTAATTGGTACTGACAGAACAAGGCAACTGGTATTATCTAAGAAGAGTAACATTTAAATGTCATTTGCTAAAAATTTAGATAGTAATCTACTACTACAGACATAGTCACCAAATAATGCCATATCATATTATAAGGAATAGTAATGCATAAAGCAATGATAAGCAAACATTTATATATTTCAGTTTTCAAATACACTATATTATACTTTCACACCTGACACTGAAATATTGCAAATTAAAGTTATCAATGTTTTCAAATAAATTAATATTTTTCAGTTGAAAATTTTAGTTTTTTATATAACTATATATATATATATATATATATATATATTTCAATATGTATAATACATTTCTGTAAAGGTCTAACTATATATTCTAATTTTAAAAAATCAGTAAAGCATTAAATAATATAAAAATTATTAAAGCAGTAATTTTTTTCTGATTTTTACATTCAGGCTACAAGAGAAAAGAGTAAATTTCAGCCGGAGCATGAGCAATGTCTATACTCTTTCTTCAACTCAGGACTAGCTTTTATTAGCAGATATCTCTTGACACCTAAAGATGACAGCTCTCAGAAAATGTTGAATTGCACCAACTCAACTGCGAATTTTATTTCTTTGCCTGCTTTACTTCTTCTACCTTCTTAGTATTAGAACTTACAGTATATTTTTTTTGTATTCAAACTCCATATGGGTTTTGTTTAAACACGGCCAGGATACCAGTGTCCCCTAATTTTCAGAAAATTATTAACTAATGTTTGAAAGTGATAGAGAAGTTTTAAAGATGGTCTCCTTATTGTTATAAAAATGTCAGTTATATTATTGTAAGATGGATTTTCCATTATAGTCAACAGTGTCAGATATTGTGTGTTTTATTTCCGACAGTAGTGAAATAAAAAATTCCAGTATTAAAATCCACATTGCAAGTACAATAATATAAATCTGTGTTAACGGTGAACGCATTTATTTTGAAGTTGAAAATGAAAATGGAAAGCCTTTTTATTTCATCTAACCAGGTAGAGTGTGCTGCTTATTAAGTTCAAAGTAACTTAGACAGGTCTAATATAAATATGAGGGAATCTCAGCACCGCTGTTTCCATTTCAAATCCACACTGGAAGCTTAAGCGGAATATTTATTGCTCAGGTTTATTTTCCTTCTTTTGCGTCTCTTTTGTCTGGTTGTTTCTGTCTTTATTGTCCTTTCTTGTGGACCTCTTGGGAGAATTATCAGTAAGAAAGGGCAAGCAGCAATATCTCCCCATCACACAGGGCCCACAGCAGTTATTGATCTTCAAAATATGTTTTCTGATCACAAGGCTATCATACTCCAAGGCAAATCTATTGTACGTTTGACAGATATCTAAATTTATTTGAATAAAGCACATGTAACAGGTAGTCAGACTGCCCTAAAGTTCTGCAGTTAATAAATACTCTAAATACATAACTTTTATACAGTAAAGGATTATTTTAAACAAAGAGAGCATTCAAATATCTTGAAAGGAAATGTAAGTCTATTTCATATGCTGAATCGTTAGGAATTTTTTCATTTGGTACATCTAACTCTAAAAACAAATTCACATACGAATATATACAACACTCATGTGTACCTTTTCCTAATCCCAAAATTACAAACAGAAAAATGTGTACATTTATGCTATGATGTTTTGTTGACATTTCTCTTTGCTTGCTCACTTTTTTTTTTTTTTTTTTTTTTTTGTCTTTTTAAAATAAGGTCTTGCTGTGCAATTCAAGCTGATATCGAACTCAGTTTGGAGCCCAGGCTGGTCTTAAACTTGTAATGATTCTCTTGCCTGGGATTAAAGACACACCAGGCTATTGCTTGGTCACTGTTGATAAAAGGTGTGTAGTAAAGAAATGTAATTTTAATAAATGTCTAAGCTTTTTCAGAATAAAGTTTTACAGAATAAAGTTTTACAGAGTACTGAATTATCCATTTAATGTCTAGCAATTTGTTGTAGCGCTCCCATGTTTAGAGCTGATATTAATAAATTATATTTTTCTGTTTTTTCATAGATAATAATAAAGAATTTAGTACTAATATTCTAGATTCTATATCAACCAAAATTTACATCATTTCATGGTTTTATTGTTTCCTATTTTAGAGATTTCCATTAAAATAATTTTATAAAATTATTTTTTGCATTAGGTGAAATTTGCTCTTTTATTTCTAAGTGAAAAATTAGATGATTGATTTTGATATGTGAGGAAGAGTATACATTTTTAGATGCTTGGCATGACTTATTTAACTGTCTTCTTAACTTATAATTTTCACTATTTTTATGAAAGAAAAGCAAAGACTGTCCATCTAACTGAAGTGCAATCAGACCTTAAAAACTATTGCTCTATTGCATGTTTAATAGGGAAATGAAAGAAATTTCTTCATTCTTATTAAACAGAAACTAACTTGTTAATATAGGACAATTCACTGAGTCTGCTGAGACCCGTAATAATCCCAGTTCTACAAGTAGGTTTTCAATGAATAATTTTGATTAAAAATCATTTAGGATCTATTCATATTTGTCAATCATTAAAATATATTACTTTTAAAACTGATATAATTTGATGATTCAGAAGTGGGCATTTATGTTTGCAGCATATTATCTTTAGAAAAAAGGAATTGAAACAAAATCATTCAAAGTAGGTAGGTATACTATTGTTATTTTATAATGAAGAGCTATATAGCTAGCATTAAAATGCCTAACTTTGATAGTTATATTATGTTGTCACAACAATATTTTTGTGCAAATAAAGTGAATGATATGCATACTATTCCCAGAAGTATTGTCTTAAATTTTTAAATTCTATTGAGGATCATTATTTGAAAAACCTAAATGTCTATCTTTCAAACAATACCTAAATGAAAGTCACAGATTTCCAAATGTGTATAGAAAACTATAACCAATTTAATTATAGAAAAAACAAATTCAGATATATCACAATTAGAGTGATTCATAGTTTGTGACTCATACTGACAAACTATTAGTAATTCACTATAATATTATCTGTTGGAATGCCAGTAAAATGTAGTGAATTTCTTTGAATTCATTACACTTTTTTTTCTTGTTCTAAAATTTCATATAATTGAAATCACAGAGCATATTTATTTTAGATCTGGCTTTACTTCTGCATGTTTTTATTATTTTTTTTAAGACTGAGAATGAAACTCAGAACCTTGTGCTATGTATCTCTAGCCCCTCTTCTGTATGCTTTTAATATTTATCTATTTTGGTATATGTATCTCTGTCTTATTCTTTTTATTATAGTTTAGAATGTCACGTATGGACATATTTATATATATTTATTTCTTCCCTAATGGACATTATCATTGTTCCTCATTAGCATTATCATGAATAAAGTTGCTCTAATGTTTCTTACAAAGTATTTTTATGGATATGTATTTTTCTTTCTCTTGGGTAAATTCCTAAGATTAAAATATAAACCAGGGCAAATGTAGTGCTTTATTAAAAAGTGTCGCTCACTTTTCTATTTAATATGAGTTTAAATTGCTTTTTTTTTCTTTAGCTTTATATTGTGCAAGTTTGTATCATTATTTGTGGCATTGCTTTTTCTAATGCAAGTAAGTAAAGCTATAAATACACCTCTAATAACTGCTTTATATGCATTACAAAATTTTGTTTCTTACTTTCTGATTTTGTTTTCAATGCATTTGTTTTGTAGTTGATTCATCACTGCACATTGTGGCAGACTGACTGATGTCATCTTGTGACACCCGTTGAGGTGATTCAGCATGAGGCTGCACGTGGAAGGCACCTGAGGATGGCTGCCAACAGCGTGAAAAAGGAACTGGAGGGCGAGATGGTGCACTGTTGATTCTCTTGGAGAAGCTGTTGTGCTGGCTTTCCTGATATGAATCCAGCTGTTCTCATCATCAGAAGAGCTCAGGTCCTTCCTGTTGCTCGGGGTGGCTGCAGGTCTCTGTAGAGGAGCTCTGGTGTTTACCCTCAGCACTACTTCCTGGCTACAGTGCAGATCCCTCAGCCTGCTGGCACAGACTTTGAAGTTAACACTACTTTCCTTTGGGGCTTCCCTCTGCAGATGCTTGATACAGACTTGCATGAAACATTTTCCTGGGATCTGAACCTCCAGTTGAACTTATGGAGGACATCGCCATGGGCTCTTGGCCTCCAGCTTGACTCATGCCGGATGTCATCATGGGATCAGGTACTCAGCTGGATTGTTTGAGACTAATGTGTGGATAGATCTTCCTTACTCTTTGGCATTTGACTTTTTAGGTGCATATTAAAATCTAATCCTATAAATTATGTGAATTAAATCTTTTTTCCCTTGGAAACTCTAAGTACAACACATTGCTTTTTGAACATTTGTTACTTAAACAAGTGGTGTATAATTCCAAATATTTGGGTATATATTAAATTATTCTTCATTGCCAGAATTCAATTGTATTGTACTCAGAGAATGTATTTAATATAATTTTAATATTTGAAATTACATGCACTTTAAGCACTATTTTGGAGAATATTCTATGTGCTTTTGGAAATTTGTCTTATCCAGCTTTTAATTATAGAGTTGTATATGCTGTGATTACCCTACCACTCATCACCCTGAGGCAGTATCAATATTAGTTCACGCAAAGCAAATTTTCTGGCTCACGCTTGGATTTCATGATTGAAGACATGTTGGTGTTTTGAAATAGATAATAGTATACATTGCCAATGGTTAAAACCTTAATTTTAAAAGGCACGAACATTGTGAAGTATTTATTTGGTATTATTATTATTGTTTAGTATTTATTTAGTATTATAAAAAGATATCTGATATCAAGGAAATGCTGTCAAAGCTAGAGGGTGCACTTAGAAGAAAGGAGTTCAACTATCTTGCACATGATCTTTTAAATTTCTCTTTTAATTACCTAGAAACTATATCTGGAAAGAAAAAAGTCAAGTAATTTGGTCTAATAACCTTGAAAAGATGGTAATAGCTAATCTCTCTAACAGTAAACAGAGAATATTTATCCCATTAACATAATTAGCATAAGCTTTTTAGTATACTTATCTTTAAATGTTAATACTTTAAATATTAATACTTTAGTTCATTATTACATTTTGCTGTCATATATGAAGTATACACTCCTGCTTCTTCATAATCCAGCTGTTCTACATTGCTGCTCTACATTGAAAGACAGACATTACATGCTCCATATTAGCAATATTAATTTGTAATGAGCTGTGTATATTAAAGATATGGATTTGTTTGATCTTGCAAAATTTTAGCTTCACAGAGTTACACAGGAATTTTTGTATTCGTGTTTTTTGCTGGAGCACCTGTGCAACCCCGCTCCTGAGTCACTGTTCTCAGACCACAACAGCATGTCTAGATGTTTAGCGAGGAATCTTGGCTTTAGCCACATCTCTCAATTCTTCCAGAACTAAAAGGCTTTTAGAATATGCCTTCTTATCGCTGAGCTTTCCTCCTTGTCCATAAGCTACTCTCTCCCTGGCTTTGGCATCTTGCCAAGTGCTGCACAAGTTACTATTCATGGTAATCTTCAAAGGGGAATTTATGCAGACTTCTCAATTTGCCTATTCATATGGGTCCTTCATCCTTAGTTTCCCTCTCTCTAATTCCCACTGATGAGGCAATCTGAGTCCCCAAAGTGTACACCAAGTTAGAACTCTGGGCCCTCCTGTCATATAAGCATCTTTCTTAAGGATATATTTGTCCCTCTGAAATGTGTTGTAATTAGTGTAACAGCAACTACAGAAAGCGGGGGAAGCCAAGGAGGTTCCCTGTGTTCCCTGCTCCTTTTCTCAACCATCACAACTCCGCACTGGCAAATTCCTGATGACCTGGTGTGTATGTGTACTTTTTTTCCCCCTTAGTTGTTTAAAACAGTATGAAAGTTCTAATGTTTCCTAGAATTTCTATCTGATGCCTCCTGATTTTCTTTATCTCAGCATTTGTTTCTTGAACAGTAACCTGAAAAAATTGTATCTTTTATGAGTATTTATTAAAATATTTTATTTATTAACATATTTTCCCAAACTACATTTCAGAAAAACACAATTTGTGGATATTTCCATATCTATTAAAATTTACATGATTTCTTTCCATTTTCTTGATTTTTAGAAATAAAATTCAAAATAAAATATAGTGTTTGATTTTGTAATTACTTTCAGGAATTATTGTCTCTAACTTTTGTTAAATTTAGACATTATTTTTATTTTATTATCTCAATAATTAATTCTGTATATCACATATGCAATTGCCAAGTCCTTTGCTAAAGGAGATGGAGTTCGTAACAATATCTGACATAAAGCAAGCACTTAAGAGGTAATATCTGCTGCCAGTGCTATCATCATCATCTTAAGTGACACAGCAATCACTAGTGACACACACACAAAAAAATCCTCAAACACCAGATGGCTCTTAAATTTGTATCAGTTACAAAGACCAAATCATCTGGATCTAACTCTTTTGGATAAGATCATTTTCTCATGCCACTTTATCTCATGTAAAAGACATTTATGGAAATATGTTTGCTACACAACAAAAGAATATAACTATGTTCTTACATTTTTAGTAATGTTGTGATCCTAAATTCTTGAATTTTTGATATTACCTGCATTTTGCCTTAATTTGGAAAACTGAGGATCTATCAAATGGACTATAAATTAACTAACCCCTATGAAAACAGTTCACAGCATCAATAAATCATTTTTGTTAATTAAAAGCAAAATGCATATTCTATACAAAGAGACATACTATCTCAAGTAGGTAGCAGTCATGTAAACTTATAAAGACTTTAACCATCTATGCCAGATTTTTGAGTGTAAATTATTACTAGAAAAATTTTCCAGTATAACTCCTTTAAAAGTCTGCAGTTATGAGGGTGAAAATTATTTACATCTGCATCTCAATCTGGCTTCATGATAAATAACTACCTCAATTAATGGGAGTGGCAATAAGATTTCAAAGTTCTGAAATTGGATTGGCATGCCTTAGTCTTCTCCAGTACAAATTCCATGAGTTGCTATAAGTTTAAAGTAACCTGGAGGAAAGAATAAATTATATGCTTTAGGTTTGTTACCTGCGATATGAAAAAAATGAAGAAAAATATGTATCTAGCCTATGTCTTTTCATTGCTATTCTGTGCACATTTTATTACCTGTCAAAGATGATTCACTAAGCTCTCCTGCTGTATGTGTAAGTTTCTTGAGGATGCATTTGTGTCTGTAATGACAGAACTGAACCCCTTCTATAAAATAAGTATGAGAACACCATAAAAAGGTTTGGCGAAAATTGAAACTGTTTAGAAGTCTGAGTCAGTGGTAGAATATATGTGCAAACTTAAAGTTATGAATGCATTTGCATTTTTAAGGGAGTTTAAATCAATTCTCTTTACATCTACCTGTCACATTTTGGGCTTAAGGTCTCTAAAATTTGGTGTGAGGAGTACAGGCCATGTAGGCTTTGTAATATGTGTTGTTGTTCCCATCTTAGTCATGATATAAGAATCATGTCCATAAATCATTACAATGGCTTCTCTGGTTAAATTCATTACAAAAGCTCTCTCTCTCTCTCTCTCTCTCTCTCTCTCTCTCTCTCTCTCTCTCTCTCTCTCTCCTCTCTGATTGTAGATGAAAAACTTTCTTTTAAGGGCACATGAAATTACAATGTATCTACATGGATAATCTAAGGAAATGTTTTCATCTCAATAATTAAATTTTAATCACATTTGTAGTCTCTTTTGCCAAAAAACAGCATAGTCACAGAATCTAAATAATTAAATGTGGATGTCTTTATAGAGTTATTATTAGACCTGCCATATGCAGTCTTTTACCCTGTTGCCATTGTAATGTCACTGCTTGCAAAATATAACATTCTTAGTAATATCACAAATTTTTGAGAAGGTGCATTCTACCTTCCCAACTCACAGAAAACCTTTTCAGCAATATTCAGAGTTTTTCTTCTTGTTTTAAAGTCCATTTGGACTAAAGTTTTCTATGCACCACTTGTCAGTGATTGTATTAAATATATATATATATATATATATATATATATATATGTGTGTGTGTGTGTGTGTGTGTGTGTGTGTGTGTCTGTGTGTCTGTGTGTCTGTGTGTGTTCTTCCACATGCCAGTTGTGCAAGAAATAGATCTTATAGCTATGATGTAAGTTTTTCTGTACTCAAATCTAAGAAGCATCCCTGACTGTGACAACTTGTGCCAGTGTTTTAGCTTCTAAACTAAACCCATTTCAGCATTGATCAAATGAGGATAATAACACCATGTACACTGATAGTTACTTTGCATAGGTAATTTTAAAAATAAGTTAATTAACCTAACAAAGGAAGTATAATGCTTTATGTGGAAAACTGTAGTACTCTGAAAGAGATTAAGAAGGTATCAGAAAAGGGAAACACATTCCTTGTTCTTAGGTAGGCAGAACCAATACAATAAAAATGGCCATACTTCCAAAACTGTTACACAGATTTAAAACAACCCTGAAAAAACCATCAATAGCATACTTCACAGAACTAGAGGAAATAATTCTAAAATTCAATTGGAACAGAAGTGACCTAGAATAGCAAGAGCAGTTCTGGGCAATGAGGGAAAGACAAGCTGCATCATAAAACTTGACTTGAAATTATACTACCATGCTACCATGCTCCAAAAAATCACAGAACTGCCAGGACAAACAGACTGAGGGTCAATGGAACTGAATAGAAACAACTGCTGCCACCCTCAGCCACCTTATCTTTGACAAAGGAGCCAAACACATTCACTGGAGAAAATATACTCTTTAACAAATGATGCTGGGCAAACTGGCTTTCCAGGTGCTAAAGATTAAACCTAGACATGTGTCTCTCACCATGCACTTAACTAAAATTGAAATGAACCAAATATCTAAATATTAAAACAGAAACACTAGATCTGCTGGAAGATCAATTAGGTAAAACTCTTAAAGATAGGTGTCCCTCAAGACTTCATGAAAAAAACTGAAATGGCACAGGACATGTTACACTTCAATAATACGTTATACCAAAAAGCTTTTGCACAGCAAAAGAAACCTCCAATGGAGTAATGAGACAACCCAGAGGAGCAAAATAATTGCCTCTTCTTCAGAAAAGAACAAATATCTAGAATATATAAAGAACTAAAACAAAAAAAAAATTAAAACAAAACAATATAAAAATTCCTTAGACTCCCTACTCCACATTTAAGAGCCCAGTCCAAAGATGGGCATTTGAAATGAAAAGATGTTTCCCAAGTAATAAAAACAATAATGTGAAAAAATATTCAAGGTCACTGGTCATGCAACAGAGGCAAATTAAAGTAACACAGAGATTCATCTCACTCCAGAAATCAACCAACAAAAAATGATAGTTAGACTGTGGGAAAAAAACAAATTCTTTTCCACTATTGATGGAATGGGAATTGGTATAATTAACATGTAAATCAATATGGAGGTTCCTCAAGAATCTAGAACTAGAGGTTCCATTTGACTCAGCTATTCCCCTTCTTGGTATCTTCCTGAAAGAATAAAAAGCATCAAAACACAGTGATTTATGCACACCATGTTTATACCAGCACAATTGTGATAGCTAAATCTTGGAAACAGTCTAAATGCTTATCAAAGATGAATGGATAAAGAAGATATGGTTTTTCTAGGCCATGGACTACTACTCTGCCATAAAAAGGACAAACTTGAGATATTCCAGAAAAATGAATATATCTTGAGACAATGACCTTAATAGAAATAAATCAGACACGGCATTGTTTCTCTGGTGTAGGGAAAGAAAGGGTAAATTAGGATCAAAATGGATGACAGATATCGGGAGCAGGAAAATTTTATTCAGAACAGAAGAGGAGCAAGAAAGGGGAGAAGATAAAAGGAAGGAAGGGAAGGGAAAAAAGGATAGAATAAGGGGGAAATGGAAACATAGCTTTTGTAAGTGGGTAGGAGAAGAAGGTTTAAGGGAAAGAAGGAGAATAGTGAAAAGAAAAATCAAATTATCATGTATGGGCAAATTTTCCATGATGAATGTGATTGTTATGTATAGCAAAAGCGTGCCAATAAAATTAATTTTAAAAATAGACTTAGTTGAGTTACCATGGTATGTAAGGAACTTAGCAAATAGCCTGATATCTAGGCTAAGCTTGGAAATTATTTGTTTCCAGGACATTTATCTGCTGGAGATTGGTCTCTAGTGTGGTGATTTTGGAGTCTTGGAGTGGAAATTTTTCAGATGTTGAAAATAGTGCCATTATAAACAGCTAAATTAGACAGAAATTAATGAGCAGTCACTCGGGAATTGGGCCCTCAAGGGAATCAAAGCGTAAGATGAAAACATATCAAAAGCATGGCTGGAGGGGATCTGAAGAAGATGGAGATGCAATAGTCAAGTCTGGAAATCTCCCTGAGTGATAAACAACAACTTGAGATTAACTGTAGTTAGCAGCACCCAGTCCAGTAAGTCCAGAAAGGCATGAGTGGGTTACCAGAACATCTGGACACATCTCCTATCTCTTCCTGTTCCTTTCCAAAAATAATTTTGTTCTTTCTATTCTAGAAGTTAGAGAAAAGTTAAAATTAATGATACTTTCCATATACGCTTATGTGCCTTTATTCTCTATTTAATCAATATTAACGAAGTGACAATATCTGTGATCATATGCACTGATTGTAGCTAGACCCATAGTGCAACCACATTGTGATTTTTCTATATGAAATGTTCTTGAGAAAACTATTTCTGTTCCAACCCAGTTTCTGGATTCTCTAGTCTCTAAGGAGCTTTATCTCATAAACCTTTCTTACTTTTGACCTCTTTTATCCTTGAAATTCATTCTTCAAAATTTAGGAGACACAGATTCAGTGTGTCTGAAGAATATTTTATACAAAAAATCGTATAATGATAGACTTTCTATAATAAATAATTTTTCTTCTTGATATTTGTTTACACAGTTTGTTAAAATGTGAATACCTAAAATTATAAGACGGTTAAATTTTTAGCAAGGTTGATATTGTTTTGTTCTCAAATTAAGAAGATGAATACTTTGTATCAGCTAGGTTTACTTGTATGTTTCATTTTAACTTATTTCAAAAAGTATTTCAGACAGTTATTTAAACTGTGACACAGTATAATATTAGTTAAAAATTGCATTGCAAAAGAAATAAATAGGAAATAGAAACTTCTTAAAAGGAGAAAAGGTAAAAATTATTTGTTACAATCTCTTTTCTAAAATCACAGTAAAACAATAAACCTACTAGCTTACCTGGTGGATTTAATACACATGAAATACTGCTATTACGTCTAATAGAATAGAACCAGAAAATGGGAGGGATTCTATTAATTTGCTCTTGATTGAGTTCTGTGCACTTCAAATAACTAAGAGAAACTATTGTGTGCTCAGTATAGACTTGTTGAACGAATGATTCTAAATGTCTTCCTTGAAGAGTTTCCATAAAGCCCAGCACATTTTGAATCCATATATATGGCTTAAGCCATACAGTGAAAAGCTTTGTAATGTCTGTAAATGTGTCACTTTGCATCTCTTAAGCAATTTCCAAGAAGGTTATCTTATTGAAATTTGGAAGAATTTTATGTGGTGATTAACTTAAGGCTGCTGTTCATTTGTTTGTTTGTGGGTTTGTTTGTTTTTTGGGTATAAAAAAAGGTAGTTAATCTTTTTCTTTCTTTCTCTTTTGCACTGGTTTTAGAAAACTTTATTGCTAGATAATTCTATAATGCAGATAATCTATTGAATATTAAAATTTAAGAAAATATGTACTTCACATGATGTTTTTCTGGATAGTAAAAATATAAATTTTAATCTGTTGATGAATTTAGTCTAGTCAATTTAAGAATTTCCTAACCTATTGAGTCAGGTGTGATGGTGCATGCCAGTAATCCCAGCACTTGAGAGGCTGAGGCAAGAGATTTGCCATGAATTCAAGGCCAGCCTGCTCTATTTAGGTAGTGCAAAGTCAGACGGAACTACAAAGTGAGACCCTGCCTCAAAAAAAAAAAAAAAAAAAAAAAAAAAAAAAAAAAAAAAAAAACAATAAGTAAATTAAATTTTTAAAAAAATTTCCCAAACTAAAATATGTGTTTTTATATAAAATGTTTAGAATTATTTTTACAAAAGTGACACTATTTTTCAGCTTAAAATTTTTAATTGATTATTACCTAAATATTTCTATTACTTAATTTATTTTCCCTTTTATAATAGTTATAGAAACTTTCTCCTTCTACAATTTCCAAAAATGTGTACTTGCAAGAATTTGAAAATTAGAATAGATGTGATTGGAAAGGGGAAGTGAAAGTGGAACAATCAGAGTGCAATCATTACTTGCTAAATATTTTTTCTTTATTCCAAATTTAAAAAGAAAATGCAATTAAGTAGCCACCTAAGATTTCAATGGAAAATGAAAAATATCTTCATGTAAGCCTAGCTTATTACTTAGCAGAATTTCCTAAAATATTGAGTTTTCTCAATCTTATAAATATATATGTGCCATGAATGATTTGCTCACACAGTATTACACAGACAACAATTACATACTACATAAACTGTGAAAAAACATGATATACAATAGGTAAGCTACTTGACTCACTGAAGATCAAAAATCTCTATCCCATGGTAAGGTAATGATGACAGATATCTTACATGTATTACTTGTTACCCCCCTTAAAATACATGTTATGAAATAGACTTCCCAAGAAATTAGTTACTTTTCTCTGTTTGTATTTATCTCTTGTTGATTTATCCATTTTGTTTTAAAAAGTCCATAGCCCCTTTTTAAAACTACTATGTCATGGATATAAGTAACTACATTGCATAAGTAACTACATTGCATATATTATACATAGATATATGCATAAAGTATGATATTTTAAAATCTAAATATCTGAAAATTGATCTCACCATTGTAGTCGTCTTATGATTTGGATATTATTGCTGCAAAGTAGTACATTAATATTCTTAGCTATTGAGCTTTTACTGTAGTATCAAATACTTAAAATGCTCTCCTATAAAAAATCAAAGTTCCTATGTTTACATGCAAGGAATTCTTTGAATACGAATTCCAACAAATGTAACTCTTTTACCACTAATTGAATCAAACTATTACTATATTAGTAAAATAATATAAAATAATTGGCAAAAATAATTGTCTCTGTAGGAAAACAGAAAGGCACTTTGTTAGTTACTTTTTCTCATTGCTGAGGCAAAATATATGATGCCAAAAATTAAGGAAGAAAAGATTTATTTACCTCACAGTTTGTGGAGGTTCAGTCTGTACTCAGCTTGCTCAGAGGCAGCAACACAAGGCCTCAGAAGGCAGGAAAATCAACTAGAAAAAAGGAGAGTAAGCCTCGTTTCTTCCCTTATATGTGATCGCCACCACTACCACCACCACCACCAGAACCCCTGGTGGGCCAGATGTAGGGCTCACACCATCTCCCTGCCCTCCTCTTGCTTACAAAGTGAGGACTTGGTCCTCTGTTCAGTCACTTAAATTCTATATTTCTCAGACTGACACAGTGAACATCTTCATAGAGCAGTAATGGCAAGTGATCTACATCTCAGGATGCAGCACTGCTGAGTTACCTAGTTAAACTTCTAAACTTTTCAAGTTGACACAATGTATCATCCATTACAGGCACTTATGTAGACAAAATTTATATGATTTATATAGATCGTCGGTCCATAGCAACTGTTGCATTTGCATAGGAAAGGAAACTGATCGTAGAAGACCAAGGAATATTATTGGAATGTCAGATATTTGTGTTGGTTGTATAATTATTTAGAGTAGCTTGGTGTGGAAAGGACTATTAGGAAATAAGGTGCAAAGTAGATCATTCTCAACTTACTCTGTGATGCCAACACATCGCCATAGAAAGAAAAGGAAGAAGTAATTCCTGGATATTAAAGAGTCAAAATTTTAAAATTTGGAAGATACAACATTATTTAACAGTGTAACAACAGCATATATTTAAATTCAATTTTGAACAAAAGGTATTGAGAAAAGTTAAGAAAGAGAACTCTAATAAGGAAGAGCAAAAGCATAAAAATAGAATACAGAAATATCAGTCAGACAGATGGAAATTATCTAAAACATTTTTATAAGTATTCATGTCCCCATTATTATGTTAAGAGATTGTATGTTTTGACTTCCAAGTTAGGAAATTTATTGCATCAGTCACTCACTAAGGAGAAACCAAACTAACAAAAATCTCAATATTTAGTTTTCATCCATGATTTCCTCTAGGATATTTCTAACTTCAACTTAAATCTAACTTAAACTTAAATCTTTCAGCACTTTGAAGTTTGTTGGTTTGTGTTTGGCTTGGTAGTTCAATTTTGATTTTGTGCATATTGTTTAGTCATGTTGTTGCATATGTCAGGAATTCTTTATATTTTAAAATTAAATAATATTCCACCATATGTAATACATTAGTTTTAATCATTGGACATTTAAATTGTTTCCATACTTGGAATACTTTGAAGAATATTTCAATGAATATGTGAGCTACTGATTTCGACCCTTTGAATATGTACCAAGAAGTAGGAATGTGGAATCATTCTACTTTACATTGCCACATTCTGTAATGCAGTAAGTCTTAGAGATAGTCTTTTTTTTGAGAAGTCTATGGTTTTCATTGCATCCAGGCTACAAGTCTGTTGGTGGGCTCCACTGACAGCTGAAATGATTTTCCTCCCTCAGTTTTCAGACTTTCATGTTAGTCACCTACAGACACACACAGAACTCTGCTTTATTAATCTGCTAGGCATTTCTTAACCAATTCAGTTTAAATACCAATATTAAAAGCTAAACCCTACTATATTTATGTATATACAACGTGCATGAGTAATGATCATTAGTGTAATATTTATATATTACATTATATAACAAAACTTGAACTTGTTGTATTTTATGTATCACATAGACATATATTATACATAGATATATGTGCATTCATAGTATAACTTTTATATGAGTGCTAATTTATGTCTCAGTTTTGAGTGATTATTTTTTCCTAATAGGAGAGATAATTTTCTTTAACTTTGCTTTTTAAAATCTAAAAGCAATCTTGGTCGACTTAGGTAGAGTATTTTATTTAGATAGAGATTTAAATAAATGGCCAAAAAAAGAAAGCATCAGAAGCAAAAAATATCAAAGCAAGCTCAGTAAATTGGGTGGAAATGTTTCTGGTCCTCATGAGAAATGTGAGGTTAAAATATTGGAAGATCTAAATGTAGACAAACAGCAAATCCATCCGATATAATTCATATTAAAATACTTTTCTCTGTTGGTTAGATGTATTTATTTGGAACAAATTTAATATTATTGATAGAATGGAACCAAATGCTGACACAATTTCAATAATTATTTACTTACTATATATCGAAACCCCTGAGTCCTTGACCTTAAGTCTGAGGAGAAATGATTCTTGCTTCTGAAAGTATATATGCAAAACATGAAAAAATTTAATGCTCAACTTCAATAGAAAAATAAATTGGGACAGCATATAGCTCATCTTGAAAGAATAATAACTTTTCTGCAAAATATGTCAAAAGCACCATAGAATAGGATTGCCTGGAAGCTATAGAATCTTCAGTTTAACCCATGAAGTTTCCCTGCCCTAAAGTTACTGAAACTGATAATCAAGCAGAGTGCTTGGTAACAAAGGATATTTTTATTTCCTTATTTTACTGAAAGTTACAGCAGGGAAAAATAGAGAGTACTGAGAAATACAAAGTAAAAGTAAAAGTAAATTAAAACACACCTTTCACAATCAAATGGAAATACTATGTATCTAGAATCAAAGAATATTTTGTGATTGTATATTTTCCACTGCCTTGGATTTATATAGCCACTATTGGCATTAAATTTTTATAAAATGGGTGACTATTTTAATGTGAAAACTGTTACTTTCTAAAAGTGTAGTAAAATGCTTGGGGCTCAGTCTTTATAGCTAGCATACAGTAGAAATAAAATGTTCTCACATAATAAGTTACAAAGTATTACACACATTTAAAGAATCCAAAGCTGTTAGGTCTTAATTATGTGAAGACTTATGATTGATGAGAAACTCTTGGGAGAAATTCATAAACTTTAGTCCAGCCCACACTTACTGTATCTTGGAAGGAAGTGAAGAGCCCTTGGTAATGCTGCACTGGGATTCCTTGAGGCCAACAATAAATTTACAAAAAAGCAACCATTTATGAAGAACAGAAGACCTGCAGGGGAGTCAGCAGTCATTTTAATGAAAGAGTTAGAATGGCTCAGTGTGGGTAGATCACTGATTGCATAATTAAGAGAAGTGTCTTGGCTCTATCATTCTTTGTAGTTCTATACTATTTCTGTAAATGCTGGCAGGGTTGGAAGTGGTTATCAGTCTGTAAAAAAGCCTTCTTTTCTTTTTGTTTCTGAATATGGACATGTTAATTCCCACAGATCTGAAGTCCAAGGTCAACACTTTCTAGAAGACTAGTGTAAAACTAGAGAAAACAAAGAATTCCTCATATTCTACATCTTGCCAGCCCATAACTACATATGGGATGTCAACCGGCAGAACCACGGCAGTGATGTATCTGTGCTACATGAGAAATTAGGAAGTAAAGAGGACCACAGTCTTTTCATGAAGTGGGGGGGGGGGGATACTGTGAGCACGGGTATGGGTAAAACATGGTCTACATTTGCCCACCTACTTCTAAGATCTTGAGCCATTTGATTGGCTAACTTACGAACTTTGGAAATTGTTTAACATCTCAGTCTCTCTATTTCTTGTCCTTTTACATTTTTGGTATCTTTTTATTAGTGTATGTTTGAGATACACAATAATGACATTCATCTTGAACAGTTGGGCATGTACGTCTTAATCATTTTTCCTCACCCTCCCCTTTTATCTCCCTCCACCCAAGATCTCCTTCCTTCGCAAAACCTACCTTGCTATTTCCTATCAGCCATCCTTTATTTTGCTCTTTAAACTACTTATATTTTGGGTTTCTCCTATTAGAAAAAATGTACTATTTAACCTTTGTTTCTGATTTATTTCACTTAGCATTCAGTGACTCACATGTATCTTCCTTTACTTTGAGTATGATTTCACTGTGTATAAATACCCATTTTCTTTATCCACTCATCTGTTGGTGAGAAACTTTTCATATGTAAAATACGAAATGCTATATCTACTGAATGAAGTATTTCTTGAGGATTATGTTAGTCAATTTATGAAACCCTTTGAATATTATGCAGAAAACCCATAGTACCTATGGTGATGACCTTGAAAAACAAATTACAGAATTCAGAAAACAACAAAAAAAGTCATTGCTTTCTTTTTTTTTTTTTTTAAGACAGGATCTCATTGTGTAGTTCAGGGTGATCTTCAATTCACTAGGGCTCAGGTTGCCCTTGAACTAGTAATGATCCTCCTGGTTCAGCCCTCTGAGTGTTGAGATTTCAGGTGTGCACCAGTTTTCTTTGTAAGGCATTCAAATAGATACAACAAAATACATTCAGGAAAGAGAAGTACAATATCATCATACCTTCTATGAATAGTACCAGATATAAAAAAATATGTCCATGAACCAAAATTGAAAGGTGGTTGGAAATTTAAAAATATATTATTTAGCTATGACATCTTTCAAAATAAAGTCCTTTTTTAAATATAAAAACACTCAGAAAATAAACCATGTATCTAATATTCCTTAGAATAATCTCAATATTTTAAATGTCTATTTTAAAAATCCCAAACATGCAAAAGATAAATCTCAAGATCAATAGGAATGAAATAATAATATATTTTGGAAACTATTTCTAACATAATAAAGATAGACTCTAAATATTAACATAGTATGGAATAAATTGTTAAAATATTTTGACAATTTATGGGAGAAACAAAGGAGAGTAAGAACAGTAACAATAAAAGCTAAATATCATTATGAAGTCAAAGTTGGAAATTAAAGTTGGAAATCAAAGTTTTTAATGTCAATCTATCAAGAAATAATTCAAGATATTCTTTGGTAAAATCACAAGAACCACTGACAGTATGCAAGTCCAACTCCCTTTAATCCGCTAGTAGTTCTTGCCATGGGCATTATAAATTTGACCCACAAGGGGTTAAGGAGTTGGTCAATACAAAACTTTCTTAGAGCCTCATTAATGGCCTTGCCAAGATACCATTCTGAATATTCAATGATAGAGAAAGAAAAGTATCAGAGAATTTTTTGTAATGTAGAATCAAGTAACAGTATGCCCAAGAACCAATTGTAGAATGATTTAATTTCCATATTCTGAGAAGAAATCTGATTGCTAGTCTTGTGTACAAGATGTACACTCTTAGACATAATATGTATCCACGGATCAATTGGTCACCTCTAGTATGGAGTTTCTGGCACATAAGCCATGAGAAAATTATATTGTAGTATCTACTTATATTGCCACACATTCACGCATGGCATATTTAATGGGCGAAGCATTTCTTATTATTGTTCTACACATTGAATGTAGTTCTTACTGAAAAATAAACCAAAATAAAATAAGGAATCATTTCTGAATTCATATAGAAGTGATATGGTTCTTTCTGACTGTGGTACTATGAATGGAAATTTTCAGGCGATTCCTTCTCAAGATCATAACTAAGGTGAACTTTATAGATTATCTAAGAAATAAACAGTAGAAGCAAACTACAGCTATGTAACAGTCTTGGTGTATAATGGATCTCTAATCCATTGTGATGATTTTCACATCATTTCCAATAAGGACTGTCTGAATCAACTATCTTCAGGGACAGATATAAGAAGAAATATGAGAATCCAAAAGCTCAGGGCATTTACTTTGTTTCCTATTTGCTAAATTGTTCAATAAATATACAAATTTAATCTTTGTTGCTTCTATTTATTTTTCTAAGCCAGCAGTTTAGAAGTTTTTATTAGCGTCAAAGGTACTGAGGTGATAAAAGGAACTAAAGTGGAGTAAATTTGAACTCCTCTACCTGCCACAGAAATTAGGTACAATGGACAATAGAACAGTTCCGAGCAAAATGAGGCGAAGGATAATACTTGCTTTTATAACAATTTTTAAAAATCCTTAATTTTCCTTCCTACCTACTTTCATCCCCAGGGAGCCCCATCAGCTGATTTTATCCACAGAGAAAATTTGCCCATACTGTCTCCCAGAGGGTATTACTGCAAAATTGCTCAATTGTCACAATCAATGATCCGATTCCCTGAGGACCCAGGTTTCAGTTACATGCTCCAGGAAATAATCACACAGCCATAGAGACCGTGGCTGATCCCCTGATTGCCGCACATCCCTTCAGTGTGTGATGGCTGTTGCAGTGAATGTGTATGGAATCAGTTTTCTGATGGCGATGTAGTCCACATTTATTACTGAAAGAAAGAACAATGAAAAATATGTGTTTTCCTGAGAGAAGACGGGAACATTCCTAGGTGCATTATTAATATTTTAGGCTATTCTTGCTTTGATTTCTTGTGCTTCTTACTAAGAATAGGCATGCATTTATACCTATAGTTTGTTTTTCAAATGTCTAATTCTGTACACAATCTGTAGTATTTATTTTTCCACTAAAAAGCGACTATTTTCATTTTTTTAAAAGTACTAAATTGTCTTTTAAAATTTATTTTCATTAATCTTAAATTTCTATCAAGATTTCATTTCAAGCATTTGTAATATTGCTGAGTATATGATGTAAAGTTACTCATGATGTAACTTTAAAGTGATTTTATTTAAAATAGTCACAAAAGGAGTATATGTGTACATGTGTTTAAAAATTGTGATAACTATACCTACTCACAAACATTCACATCACCTGTTCACTCCTTCTGATGAACTAACTCTTATCATGTCTAGAGTTAGAACCCTGCTGAATTATGTGGTCATATTCACTCGATTGTTAGTAGCTTTTCTGAATAATGGAAAAATGGTTTAGTGTTTATTTGCTTTGTATATTAGATAAACTAGTAGCATATTTATGACTTTTTATTTTGTTTGTGTTTATTAAGTTTAATATATGTATTACATTTGAAAATTTTCTTTGTGGATTAGTATTTTACTATAGGAATCTACCACTATCTGTGTATTTGACTCCATTATTATGGGTTATAGCTTCTCAAGATCAAAATATCCACTTAAGGATTTTCCAGAAAATTGTGATAATTCTCAATATATACGTCTATAAAACTCTGAGGCAACTGCTTAAAAAAAACTCCTAGTAAGTAAAACTTCTACTGAGAAATTTTATTTCAAATACAATAAATATATTTATATGTTAATTTGTAGTATGAGATATGCTGTACCAGCTTACTTTGACATATAGACCATTCTATCTTTGTGTTAACACAGGACTTTGCTAAGCACATAACAAGATAGAATTTTAAGTAGAAGAGATTGCAGATTTAAGAATAAAGCAGAAGTGAAAGGATAGTAGGGGACACTTTCTTATTATCATGCAGGCCTGACAACAATTTATGGAAGAATTGGGTAAGAAGGACCTCAGATTGTGCCACTATTCTAAGACAGTTTTGGTCACAGCAATAGGGAACATTTGGACTAAACTAACTTAGTAAAGACATTCATATGTGAAAGAACTTGGTCAGCACTAGTTCCCTAGTACCTCAGTCAGTGACTAACACAAGACCAACGGACTCTGTTGTTGTGAAAATTATGGTGGTTTTAAGAGATAATTGGACTGTCAGTCAACATGCTCCCAGCAGCCACCTCTCTGTCTCTGACTATCAAAGCTCACCCCTTGTTCCACACAAACACACTTCTCCTAAGTTTTAGGAAGTGGCTAAAAGAGAGAAACTTAAGGGAACCTGTTTCCACTTACAGTTATACTGGAGAAAGACCATTCTTGGAGGCACCCAAGTAGACAAATAATCTTTTTTTTTTTTTTTTTTTTTCTGCTTCTACTGTGTAAAGGCAGTCCTAGCTTCTCTTTCTGATCATGGCTAATTTCTCATTGTTGATTGAAAACTCTTCATCATGTCTTTTCAAACTGAAAAATATGTATCCCTACTTTTGAAGGACACTGGGAATAGCCATACCCTATAGAACAATGAAAATATTGTCTTCCTATTTAGGAAGTTCTGAATTTCATGGTCAAATGACACAAATTTCATGGTCATGGTCAAATGACACAAATTTTCCTAGATGATTGCTGAGAATGCTGATACATGTGACCAAGTCTCCTTTTATCACTTGATTTGTTGACCCATGAATTCCTTTTATTGGTGAATAGTATCATGTAGAAACCTCTAATTTAGTGTATATATTCTATTATTAATACTCCATCATGTCATATTATTGGTACAAGTAGGTTTTTGGGGTTTTGCTTAGTTTGTTTACCTGTGTTTTTAATAAGATATCCCAGTACTTATTAGACCAAAGCCTCCTAAATGATGTACTGCATGATATAATCAACTCTTCTCAAGATGGTATCTCAATTCCTACATGGAATTCTATGTGTAGTGGTGTCCTAGTTCAAGTATGTAGAGTTCTATGTGTATGAAGTTAGCTTTGAATAGACTTTCTGATAGTGGTGCTCACTGAGTCTTTGTAGCTGGAAAGGCAAATTCATACTTAGAAGAAGTATGTATCTACTTCTTACTCTACTTCTCCTCTATGTTAAGTAAAACTGCTGGCCCTTTAAAATGAAAAAGGTCTAATACAGCTGACCAGTTTAACAACAGTGACTTATTTAATCTTAGGGAACAATGCTATATCAGAGGAACAGCAGTGGAATCTCCACCATGCAGATTTAATGGGATATGGGGACAATATTAGTCCTATTTGTCATAGTAAATAATGATCAATGTCACTAAGTCCACTCATATTCTCTGTATCTATCATAGCTATACTCTACAAGCATCATTAAGCCTGATCTTATACAACCAATAAAATGATATAATGTTAAATAACCAAGTGAGTTTTTCCAAGTGGATTTCCAAGTGGGTTTTGAGTACCTGTTCTCTGATGAACATTTTCCGGTGAGCATTAACATTTGATCTTTAGAGCTTGTATGCTCTGTCATACACCTGCTCATATGTCTGTACCATGACTTCCTTGTCTTCCACGCTCCAGTCTTACCACTTGGCATCTTCTTGCCATAAAATATTTTCCAAATATCAATGTGCATTGCTATCTCAGACCACATGTACTGCTTCAGCTTCTCCACCCAGCAGGCATCACCATCACAGTCATTTGAAAGTATCCAAGAATGCAACAGTAATGCAAGTGCTACTGTTCATCTTGTACCAAAGCTAATTCAACGATGAGCTGATTCCAGTTGTTTTACATCAAAATTGTTCTTTTACATTTGAATGTAAACTGCTCCTGAAATTTATTTATTTAAAATTAGGTATAAAATAACACATACACATACCAGTAGCCTCATATCTAGTTCCAAAACCTTGTTAATATCCTTGGGAAAACTTGCTATATCTAGATCTAAAGCTGATGACACCATAGTTACTAGAGTCAACACTTGTTATATATTTATTATATGCAGTAGTTACATTTCATAAAGTCAATATAATGCAGTTTTAGTGACCTTGCTCCCAAGCAAATATGCAGTTGAGTTCCTGTGAGGTTTTTGTGGTGACCTTTTTATCAACTAATAAATGCCTTGTTTTGTGTATTTCTTTTGAAAAGCAACTTAAGTACTATATGTATTTTTTCATTTATTGACATTTAATTCATGGCCAATAACACAAGGACTCTTGCCTGAATAAGGATAATCTAACACACGTCTTCTCTTTAAGACACATTACAAGTTTTTACACTTAGGAAAAGTATTACTTTTATCCTAGATTTTGAGACCATTGAAAACAACAAAGACTCCAAAAAGAATACCTACAATGTGACACTACACAGAATATGAGATAATTTTGAATGTGGTAACAAAAACACATAATTTCAGCACCTGTGCGGCTGAGACAGGAGGATTACTGTGAATTCAAGCTCAACCTGGGCTGCACATTGAGTTCAAGAACAACCTAAAAGATACAGAGACTCTGTCTGAAAAAAATAGGACATGAGATAGACAATGATTTTTCAGTATAAGACCTGTTACAAGAAACAGGCATATCACAGTCTAGTAAGGTGTATGTTGAGTTATTCAGATTTTTCACATCTCCACCTGTGTTAATGAATGATGCAGTAAAAGTGACACTGAATATTGATTTGGGTCTACAAATAAACTTTACAGATAGTCAAATTGGTAAATGTTGAACCTATAAATATTGAGAAATGTATTACTCTGCCTTTCAACTATTGGGACAAAATGCCTGATTTGCACAATTTAAAGGATGGAAAGCTTTATTTCACTCACAGAAGTTTCTGTTACTTGCAGCTGGCTCCATTGCTGTAGATCTGAGTGACACAGAACACCACGATGGAGTGTGTGACAGAGAAATGGTATCACTTCCAGGCTCCCGGGAAGCAAAGCCCATAGGAAAAGTGCATTCCAGAGATATACTCCCCAAAGTCCTGCTCAGGATCTCATCTTCTCCAGCTGGGCTCCACCTTGCAAAAACACAGTCAGTTATGAACTTCAGTTGCATCTGTCCACTGACAAATCCAGCACGTCTACTGTCCTATCACTTCTCCAATAGTCTCTTAATCCAGTCAAGCTGACAATTGAGATTGGTTAGCATGAGGATCGATCATAGTTTGCTGAGCTTTCTCTTAATCTGCATTTCACTAAGTGGAGCCTAGTCAGCTTTTTTCAGGAACTACACAGATGAGTTAAACAGAAAGATGATAAGACAATACCTTTTACATATCATTAATCCTTTTAGTAACCTTATCTCCTTTGGCCTCCACGTGTACGTGGTTCCTTTTGTTCCTAAATTTAAGTATTTCAAAAAATTTTGCTCCACTTTTTGCCTTAATTTTGGGCCCAAAAGCTGACTAAATGCAGCCAGCAGTATCTGCATTAAAGAATAAACATTGGACAAGCTTCAAACTTTCTCTAACATGGGAATTAGTCCCCTTCCATGATTTTCAGTCTCTCTCAGTCTCTAAACATTGCCAAAAGATAACAGGAACTTTTGCCATGATTTCATAGCTTCTATCTCATGTTTTAACACAATCTTCATTCCCACTGTAATCCCCATGAGCTTGCCTTCTTCTCCCCACCCGAGTCTGCTCGTCTTAGCTCTGACAGGAATCACCCACCAGGCTCTGATGAGCACTTCTAGTATTTTTCCAACACAGTTCTACAAACCTCTCCAAACTCCTCCTACAAATGAGTTCCAAACTTCTGAACCACTCCTTCAGTACAATTCTCTGTATTAGTCAGTTTTCTCTTCACTGAGAACAATTCCCATAGCCTTGATTTATAAGAGAAGAGGTTTAATTTGTCTCAGAATTTCAGCAGATTCACTCCATGATTAGCTGGTTTCAAGGCAAAAATTTCACTGTGGAACGGTATGTCCAAGCAAAACTACTCAGTTTGTGTTGCCTGGGAAGCAGACCAGGGGAAGCAAACAACAAAACAGGAATCATACATAGTACCCACATCTCCATTACCCATCCAGATACCCCCAAATACATACTTTACTAATACACTGGGCATTTTCTAATCCAGTTAGGTTGACTTATCATTATCATAATTTACTGTTACACCATTTACAGACTTAATACCATAATTTGGAAGAAAGTTCATTTACTTTGCTTCTAGAGACCTCACAATCAATGATCTCCATAACTCTTTGAAGATAAACAACATAGTTTTACAATAATATTCAATACTGACCCTGGAAGAAAAATACCACCATCTAAGCCTGCCATATTCTAGGGACTCATGATTGTGAAGATTTTCAATGTGTCAATAACATCTACCCTCAGTTGTCTTTAAAGGGTCACCACTGATTTTAAAAACTGTCTCAGTGAATTCCTGCTGTCATTTAAACAACATGATGCTCTCCATGGAATCCAATCTTGTAGTAGGTCTCCTGGCTTATACAAATCAAACATCAGACAACAACATTAACTGTATGAAAAATAAGTGGTTTTATTTATTTTAATTTTTGGTCTTTTTTGGGGGGTAAGGTTTCACTATATGGTTCAAGCTGGCCTTGAATTCACGCTGTAGGCTAGTTTGATCTCAAGTCCACAGGAATCCTCCTGCCTCAGCCTCCTGCCTCCCAAGTACAAGGGGTTGTTTTTTGTTGTTGTTGTTGTTGTTGTTTTGGGTTTTTTTTTTTTTTTGTCTTTTTCCTTTTTATTGGTACCAGGGATCAAACTCATGACTGCCTGCTTGCAAGGCAGGTGCTTATGCCGCTGAGCTAAATCCCCAGCCCCTCAAGGGGTTGTTTTAAAAAGTAAAAGCTCACACTGAATTGCAATTAAAGTCAGAGAAAAATACTATTGTTCTTATAAAAAATGACTATACTTTTCCCACTAATGTTTGAAAAATAGAAAGTAATGAGTTCTAAATATGCAAACCAAGATAAAAAATACACATAAGTTAAAATATGAATAGAATTCAGGCTTTCTGGTTTATAGCAGCAACATAGATGACTTGACCTATTTGTCCCTCTGGGAAGGGACAATGAGGAATGTGGCTGATCTGGTGAAGGAGGCTGGCTCCTGTCTGCTGCTGAACATTCAGTAGAAACGGAAGCTGCCTAGGAGCACTTGAAGCTGCTCTCTCAGAGTCCTCAGCACCAGCACATCACAGACCAAATACCTTCTATGATGTGGCTTGACTTAGGAATAAGGCAGAGACTGCTGCACAGAGAAAAATAGCATATTCTACATTCAATAAAAGACTCAGTCGTCAACACAGTTGAACTCGATTTCTGTACAGAGCCAAAGATAGAAAACACAGCATGAAGTAGGCATGAATTTTTTGAGTGAAAAGAAAAGTTTCCTTGTCACAGCAGTGACTTTACATTGTCTTTATCTTCTATAAATACAGATTGTTTACTGCGAAATGACATTGGATCTCCAGGAGCATCCCGCTAAATTACAAAAATTCCTAAATATGAAAATATATTATTCCATCAACAACCTCTAACGATGCAGATGAAGACGTTGTTTTGCAAAAACTTTGTCTGAGCCATACATTTTGAGATAATGAAAAAGAGACAAGTTTGCACCACACCTCTTCTTTAAATTTTATGATGCAATTTCTCATCATTCACTACAAAATAAAGTAGACAGCCTTGATATGGAATATAAAATAATTCATAATCTAGGCCACATTTGCATGTGCATCTCTTTATCTACCACTTCCTATTATGCATCATTTTTATCTATATATGATTTTTATTTTGCCTATTGTCCTGAGATAATCCCTGGCAATTAACTAAATTCTACTCATCACTCAATATATAGTCTTTGGTGTCCATCTTCCATCAATATTTTCTGCAGTATTTCAATACCTTTTTTATAAGCTCCCAGAATACACTGAAAATTTCTTCCCTTACATTGACTGTTTTAGTGTTTATATTACAATTTTTTTCATTTAAATAGAAGGTAGGAACTATGCTATGTGGCCTTTATATATTGAAACTCAGTGTCAGCAAAAGTAGATACTCAATAAATGAGGTAATAGATAACGAAATGACCTCAGATCCAAAGAACATCCCATGATGAATTGATCTGTAATATTCCCAATGAGACTGCAAAATAAATGTAAAGGGAAAAAATATTGTCTGCATCTGATATTTTTATCGCAGTGACTTACCCCTGCGAAATTATGTATTCTAATGCACAGAATCCTGTGTCCCGTAGGAGAATTAAGTTAACTTTATAGATTTCCTAGAAATTACTTTTATAAATCACCTAGGGAGAGATCTTAAAGTAATAAGTTTGGGAATTTGCAACAAGCGCCAATGCAAAAAGCACAGTAAACTAAGTGGAATACATCATTAAAAGATAAAAAAAAAAAATTCTCCCTTTTCAAATTTTAAATCCTTTAACTGTACTTAAATATTTAACAATTAGATTCTTTGAAGGAAATGAAAATCATACTGATACCTCCAGAGGGATATTTCTATCCACCACTCCTGAATATCAATACTTAAATGTTTGAAGAGTGTTCTATGAATGGTAGAAATTCTTTATATTGAAACGGTTTGTCTTTGGTGAAGCCAAACAGGCTACCAATATTTATTTCAGAATCTGTATACAAAATTGCTAATATACTTAATGAATATGTTATGTGCCACAAAATTATTTCTGTAAAACTTGACAATCATTTTCCACATCTTTTGCCTTTTGTTAATAATTGGGATGGAGCCTATTTTTTAAATGCCTAACTCATTTGACACAATCAGCATACTGAGTCTTCACACACATTTTCACCAAACTTAACCTGCAGTTAATTATACTGATTCTAATGTATGAATGAGGAAGCTGATATTTACTCAATTTGCAATATTTGTAAATATTTTTAGATAAAGACTTGCAGGAAGAAACTTCTGAGCAGTGTATTATTCATAGCTATACTAAAAGCAATCTGAATATTTACAAGCATAAAGAGTAAAACAAAGCAAAAAGAGTTCTAAAACATACAGTCCCAGCAGAAAACAGTATGATACAAAAATGCATAGGGAATACAAACTAAAGCTTGATATCAAAATCTCAGCTTGTTACTATTTTTATACTTTTTCCGTTTTATCCCAGAATATCTGTAATTATTACTTTAAAAATTATTCTGTCAGTTTGATGCAATAGATGTTAAAATCCTATTACTACATTGAGGTACACCATTGTTCTTAAAAATTATTAAAATAAATTATCTAATATTTGTATTGTCTAATATCTGTATGTATGTCTAAATGTAATACATGGTATTCATATTCAAGATTATGAAGACAGAAGTAAATTTGAAAAAATTATAGTCTTAATGATAAATTTCATTTATTTGAGTTAATTATTAGTTAAGTATGTTTTAAGTTATATGCTTGCCTAATAGGAAGAAGTGGAATGACATATGTAAATCAGGGATGAAAGAACAAACAGGTAATGTTGGAAAAGAAAAGGATGATGAAAGAAAGAAATACAGAAGCTGATTGAAATAATATCTGCCTTTGAATAGATTCAGCTGAACCGTTGTTCAAAAGAACAATGAAAATAATACTGTAAAAGAACATTTACTTTAAAAGTTCTTTTTTAATGTTTGAGTATATCTATATTTATAAAAATCACCTTGAAAAATTAATATTGTCAACCTATAATAACTTTTTAAAATTATCACTTCAAATACTAAATTTAAAATTACAGATAGTTTTCCCTGATTTCCCAATATACTGTTGAATTACGTGCTGTAGAAAAAGAACATAAATGAAACTTGGAAAGCCAATACACATTTGCCAAGGTTAGTAAGCACAATACTTTATCATCAGTGTATCTACTATTTTCAGGTAAAAGATACCCCACCACTAGTAATATGCTATTTGATCCTGTTCTGATGCCAAAGTGGAGTTTCATCTGTGGCTCTTCTATGGCATAAACCACTTTAAATAGTTAAAGCAATCAAAATTATGAATATTACAACCCAGTACACTGGGGTGGATAGTTTTAAAAGCATACATGTTAAGAGAAAAATTCAGAGTTTAATAATGTGATTTAAGATTCAACACACAAAATAAAACTGCTATTTTCAAAAAGGACATTTTCCTTCTGTGAACTTCCAAATTTTAAGATATTTTGGAGAAAACAGCAAATGTAGGTAATAAACCATAAACCATAAAAGAAAGAACAAGAATAAAGTGTGACCTAAAGAAATTAATTTGAAAACCAAGATCATTAAAACATAAGTGTGGTCTGGAATATTCCAACAATGTAAGTAGGAAAAATAGAGACCAACTTTTCTAGAACACACTTAATTCAAAGGTTAATTTTTCCAAAATATGATTGACCACCTCCTGGTGTTTAAAACTCCAGTTCCAAAATTTCACTCTATTATATATCAGTTAATATCTGAGTGTAATAAAAATTTTAGAAACCACTCTAGTTTTCATAAATCCTAAAACATAAAATTGTGTCATAAAATTGTAGCACTAAGATCACTTTTTCAGATGTTCTGTATATCTTAAACACTACATATCCCACTCACTTCTAGGTCTTATCTGTTTCATTAAACAGTTTATGTTACAGTACCTAACATTTTCAGAAATTATTGTAGTACTTCTTTTGGTTATTATTTATTATCTGATCTTCATTTCTATATGTAAGACGAATGGATGATGGGAATTTTCTTAGTTACTATTTTCTTGTTGCTGAGCAAAAATACCATACACCCTTTGTTAAAAAGGAAAAGATATGCAGCTCATGGTTTGTAGAGGATGAAGTCCATAATTCACTGGGTCTGAGGCAGGATGGTGCATAGCAGAAGGGAACAGTTCATGGTGACAGAACACACCATGGGCAACAAGAAAGAAGGGAGAGAGCCAACCTCCTTCTCTTCCTTATATCATATTCAGGCTACTCATCCTGGGCGGGGGTAGCACTCAAGCTTTTAATCCCAGCACTGGATCATGAATCAGTCACAAACTTTAGATTAAAACACATTTGAAAAGCACCATGACAATATAAGGCTTTGCAGGGACATTTGGATATAAACCATAACAGGAGATTTTATAGTTCCAGTGAGTAAAAGAACAATATAGTGTAAATGCTCAAGAAATGCTTGATCTTATGAAATTTATAGTTCAAGCTTATTTAGATCATGTTGTAATCTAAGCACAAACTTAAAGTTTTTTCATGTTGATTAGAAATATTTTTAAAAATACATAACTGAACTGTTTATGACAATATTTTAGTAACTCTATACCTAGTATTTTTATGTTCACACTTATGGCTGAAACAAGATAAACTAATTTATTATTCATATGATAAGGTGTTTATCTAATGCCTTCTATAATCAAAACTTCCTTTCAGACTATTTACTCAACCTTCAGCACATTTGTGTGAGATCATTGCCTAATTAACAATACTAAGTAAATAAAATAGAGTAGCTAAAAGTGTAAATGGTATATTCCATACTAGGATGTAAGTTAGTAATTCTAGTGGTAAGATATTGTTTTCTCCATCACTTCACATGTAGATAACTACCATTTTTGATATCCTTAATGTTGAAATAGACATGATGCTATTATATTTTCATTGATTGTGTACTATTATCTTAAGAGTGAAACTGAAAGTCATTGTCCTATGGACATCTATAATTCTCAATGTATTAAAAATAAACATTGTAAATCAATCAATCACTTATTTGAAAACAAGAACTGTCAATATTAAACAAGTGAATGTCTAAGATGCATAACCAGTAGCCTCAATGAAATCAACTAGCTCCTCTGAAAGTCTTGGTCTATTTCAGGTCTTTCAGGTTACTTGTCAAAAATTCATGTATACTTATCACCTAATTAGGTGCACTTAACATGACTCATGCAACAACATCTATAGGCACTTAATTTAAAATATTATACACTGGAGAAGAGGAGGAAAAAAGAATGGATATCTTAATTTCCTTATTCATATACAGGATATTTTAACTACTTATACAACTTGCTACTCTTTATTCTAGAGAGAAAGAAGTACAAAGAGGTCCATACAAATACACATATTTAATTACCTTACCCAGTTTCTCATTCTCATTATGCTACAGAGGTCTCATTATGCTACAGAGGAAGATTAACAAATCTTCCAAAAAGATATGAAAAATGCACATTAGTCCTTATTTAGGTGTAATTAAGATAAGCAGACTATCCAAATTGTCTGAGTTTGTAATTTTGCTAATTTTATTCTTTTTTTAAATTTTGAGATTCAAAAACATAGTCCTATCAACTTTGAAAAGAGAATAAAGATATGTATTTGGTAAGGAGAGAGAATTTCAAAGCATTGTGTCAGCTCATGGAGTAGAGAATGTCACAACATAAGCAGAAGGAAAAGTTCCTAACGGAGTAAGTCTTGGTTTCTGAGGTTACACTCACATTCAGAGCTCTTTCTTTCTAGATGGAGGGAGACTGTTTAAATAACCAACAAACGTGATTATAAGTTTATAGAATGTAGTTGTCTTAACAGTATTGACTTGCTCTGACTTTGTACCTTATAATTCAACAATTTATGCCAGGCACAGTGCATATATCATGTTATATTTTAAATTCATCCATCAACGAAAAGTCTTGGCAATTATAGCTGTCACACAAGGAAGATCTTAGAAGAGTGTTGATTAGTTACAAGATTATATTTCAAATAACTGCCATATTGAAGAAACATAAGTAAGAAACAAAATGTAATTCACTGTCTGAGAGATAAGTAGATCTTGGCATCCTGATGCCTTTTTTTAAATAGCACTCACCTTTAATATGTTATCCAATGCTTTTGAAATGTAAATTATTTTACTCGTTACACTTTGGAACATAGTTTAAAAGATGTTTCTTTAAGTTAAATGATCTCACACATGTAATAGCCTGGAAAGTAAACCAAATGTCAGCATTTCCAACATTCATTATTGCTTTAAAATTGTTTCCTTTAACAGCATAAATACCAAACTACAGCTGGAATGGCCCAGCACCTGCCTGGCAAGAACGAGGTCCTTAGTTTGCTCCCTGGTACCAAAACAAAAAAAAAAAAAATCCTACATTTGTCTGAATATAAACACTATTTTCTAGGATATTTTGCATTATAAAACACAATTGTGATATACCTGTTTTAATAGTAATATTTTATCATCTTTATATTTTCAAGTGTATCATGGGGACAGAGCTTACACTATATTATTGTTACTCAAGTAAATGGTATTTTATGAAAATCAAGGGATTTGTATCTGACTATTAAATAAGACAATGTGCTATATAAAATATATCATCTTTTTTCTATAATTTGGTTGCTAACCAAACATGAAGTTTTTTCTCATTTATCAAAAAAAATATTACTCAATTATTCTTTCCTGTTAACAGTAGCTATATTAGATCACATCCTCCAGGAAATTACTGTCTGCAATCAGGTGTGTGGATATGCATACAGGGAATTAAATAATTTTAGACTGAAAAAGCAAGACTCCTAATACAGTTCATATACTAATGCTTTCATTAGAATGGAAGAGGAGGACAGATCAATAAAATCCTGTGGGTGAGTTCAGCAGTCGCAATGCACATGGAAAATATTAAATGAGTACATGATCCAGTAACTTAATCCCTGCTCTCCAAGTCCCTTTCAACACCACTCTTGTGACTTCCTGAACCCTTCTTGATTTACCAATCCCCTACCTTTCCGGACAGCTCCACTGGCTTTCTCTTTGTAAATCTGGACCACAAGAGTAAGAGTCCTCGCAGAGTTACCCTCCTGAGAATGCTCCCCAGCTTTTCTTACAACATTCTGCCGCTTCATAGAAAGCTGCACTGACTGCTTTAATAATACATCTATGCTTTTGCCCTACAGGAGGTCGTCCCATATTTTGCCCCACAAAAATTAACCTTCCCAAATACAGATCATTCTTGACAGAACAATGATTAAAATTTGTAATTTATTTTTATATTGTGATTCTGCAAATGTCACAGAAACTCAGTACTAACCATAGTTTAAATATCCAATGTTTATCTTTTCACAGAATGGTGGTGTGCAATATGATACTCGATGCTGGACAGCTTTCAGTCAGCTGTGCAATCGGCAGAGTGCATTCATCACTTTACTATGTAGTATGTTACAAAGCAATGATTTTCTGTTGATAATGTGCAGTGGATACATTTCAATTTACCACTTTTTAACTCTGGTGAATTTATCAGATGTACCCCAACTATGAACAAAGCATGAAGCATCTGTTCTCTATCAGCAGTGGTACGTTCCATCTCTCTTGAAAGACTTTCTTTATGGACTTTCAGGAGGTAGTTACTTCATTTCTCCAAGGTTTTCTTCCCTGGTTTTTCCTCCTTAACACATATACATAGAATAGCCTCAGGATTCATTTCTTTTACCACCTTTCTCTGTATTTATCTGTGGAAAGGGAAGGGCTCATTTTCATAAAGGCTTGAAGTTCTGTGTACATGACATTGGCACTGAAATTATTTTGGGGCTGCAAGCTCATAAAATATTAAACATACTCTTGGCCAACAGGACATTTGCACTAGCATTCAGTCTTTTATAAACAAGTGACACTCATAAATGTATTCTAAACTGAATTCTTTCATTTTCCCCTAATCTTTCTCTGCCTATCTTCTTTATTCATATAAAAGGCATTCTATCTTTGTTACTTATCTCTTGTTGCTGGAACAACATATGAACACACAAAATTAAGGAAACAAAGGTTTATTTAGTTCATTGTTTGTGGAGGTTTCAGTCTATAATCAGCTGGCTCCAAAGCAGGGTGGTATGACAGGAGTAACACAGAAGACAACGAAGCAATTAAAGCAAAAAGGAGATTAAAACGAACCTCTTTTCTTATCTTATATTGCATGCAAGTCATTCCCCTTTGCCCCCAGGACAGATGTAGCTCTCACAAAATCTCTTTGCCCTCCTCTTGCACAGGATTAGGATATTTACAAATTAAAGTTTCTGACATCCTGCTGATTCTCTAGTTTTAACTTCTAACTTCTCAGATTAATACAATGTATCAACTACAACACTATCTTTCATTAATGCAGGAATAAAATCATTCGAACTATTCAACTTCTCTTTTTTTCAGACATCACTTTACAAACCATCAGAAAACTTTGTTAACTTTAAAGTATATGTTATTTTGATACACCTCACTACTTTTATTTCTACCACTATAGCTCAAATCCTCATCATCTCTTCTCTGGACTGTTGGCAAAAGTCTATTATAATCTTCCTCTTAAAAGCCTACTTAATATTGTTAAAAGCAAAGTTTAACAAGCTTCCGCATGAAACACTGCTTTCTTCTACTTCTTCTACTCCTTCCTCTCCCCTTTCTTTCTCTTTCTCTTTCTCTTTCTCTTTCTCTTTCTCTTTCTCTTTCTCTTTCTCTTTCTCTTTCTCTTTCTCTTTCTCTTCCTCTTCCCCTCCCCCTTCCCTTCTCTTTCTCTTTTGCTTCTTCTTCATTTTCTTTTCTGTAACTCTTTGTAACTTTTGTTAGACATGGAACATATTTTGGAAAACACTGCTGAAAATAACGCTGATTGGTTTAGAGCCCCAATTCCTTTCATTCCCCCCCCATCATTTTCCATCATTTCCCATTTTATTCATATGTTAAAATTAAGTTGTTATTATCATCCTTTTCTTATATCTTAGTAGACCAAATCAGATATAAGCAGTGTATCTAAGGACAAGATACTGGCTACAAACAAAAATCAGTCTGGAATGTGAGCATTTGTCTAATGTAGCACACCCATGAATAGTTAAAACAGTGCTGCCGGCGTGTCATAGTTTGAATATCTCTGTTTCATTTTGACAGCTCTGCTTCTCAGTCACCAGTACAACCCAAACTCTCAATATTATTTCCATTTGATTATCAGCCAATAATATTTGGTTTGTACAGCATAAAGCTCTAGTATCACAGCATTCTAAAAGTGGAAAAAATGTACTTAGTTTTAATTGTAAATAAAGAAAACAGGAGTATATTTATGACTCTAAGTAAGTTTCTTTAGCAGATTAAACAAGTATTATATTCCACCCTACTCCATTTTATTTTATGATCTCATTCTTCATTAAAAGTTGTGAGATTCCATTGTTGATCACCTAGTATTTTGTTTTTACATTATCTATTATGTTCATCCTTCTGATTTGATTGACCCTGTTCTGTTATGTCACATTTGGTTTTACTCTCTTCAAAAAAAAGTAATAAGAACTGTGGGGGTAACGAAACCCAAAATGTGTAATTGTCATTGTACAAAAGAGAGGAAAAGAAAGTGTTCTAAAGAATATAACCGCATATATATTTAAATGTATAAGATAGATAACCATATCACTGAGTTTTGTTGGATCATTGAACAAAACTGTTTCCAGTCTCACTGTTTGAAAGTCCACTTTATATGCTTTAATTTTGTAACTTGAACAACTATTTCTAAGATAACAATATATAATCTATTAACTAGTGATTTCCTATTGTTTATTTTTTCTGAAATTCCTTAAAACTTGGACCCTATTTCTGTTTTTTTCTTTTTCTCCATAATAAAAAAATTGTGAGATTGTGACCACTTTTCTATATATTTGTTAATCATATTATTCTTTTTTGAAATGCAATAATCATAATGTGTCAGTTGATGCAACAGAGTAGTCCAGTGAATCACAAAATGCCATCACTTAATGGAATATTGTTGAATCAATAAATTTTTCTTAGATCCATCTACAGAATTACATCCACACTTAATATTTTATCAAGGAAAAATAGCAAAAAAAAAAGATAATTTCGTCAGTCGTGTATCAATTTAATTACACATTTTAATGCTGTTTGGGGAAATTAAGTATTTCAATGGGTTTAACCACAACCGTTCTTTAAAATACTTAGTGCAAAAAATTTCAGTGTGAATTGTGATATTATTAATTAGTTACAAACCCACTTGTAAATTATTCTATGAGTTTATAAGCCTTACTGTAAACGAATATTGTACAACATAATTGAAATCTGTAACACTGACTGCTTGAGAAAAATATATATCTTTTCAAAGAAGTTAACCTATTACGAGTTTCTGACTAAGACAAGAACACCTCATATTTACAAGAAATCAGAGTGCCTATTTGCAGAGGGAAAAGATTGTGGTAAATAAATTGGATGCCAATAAAACTTTGCTTCATGTGATCTTTTCAAATGTGAAGTTCATTATGACTGTGCTTTTGTTCTTTCCAGTTTGGTAAGTCCTAGATTTGACAAGATGTTTTTTCTCTCATCACAGTGCCAGAGGAACATTGCCTCAGAGGTCTAATCATTCATGGGTAGAATTCTAAGTCATGTGGGTCAGTGGTCCATAACAGTGCCTCTCTCCTTTCTACCAAGGTTGTGAATGTTTGGCAGGATTTTTTCAAGAGATCCACAATGGGAAGAACAAAAGGCCTTCCTGGCAGAAGTGCACAGAGACAATTGCCTTCTCTGTTCTTAGCTCTAGCTGGTGCTATTTAGCCATCATTTTATGAAAACATACAGAGGAAACTTAGCCATGCCTTTTTAAGGCAGCAAAAGAGCTAAGCTAAATATAGAACTTCGTTTCACTGAGCTCTGTCCTACAGTCTTACCTGGTATTTGTGTATGAATGGCAGACTCTACCAAAGTGGATAGCACGGTTTTCCATTCATGTGCAGATATTGATCAGATATATGTTGTTTTATTTAATTCTAAGTGGTATAGCTGATGTATTTTCCTTGAAGCAGCATAGTGAATATCAACTCTCGGAAGGAATGCTTTGTCCATATCTTTAAGAAGAGATAAATATTTTTTCTTTTAAGAATTTATCATATAATATTGTTCTTGTCTTCTTATAGGAAACTCATTTATGATAGCATATCAAATACAAAGAATTATTTACAAAGTATCATTTAAAAGCTGGGGCTAGGGCTGGGGATATAGCTCAGTGGCTCAAGGGCTTGCCTGATAAGTGTGAGGTCGTGAGTTAACCTGGTACCAAAATAAATAAATAAATAAATAAATAAAACTAAAATAAAAGCTGTGGCTTAATTCCCTGTAATTAGAATTTGATTTCACTTAAAAATTAAGATGTACCTTTAAGAATGTAACCATCTTTTTTTCTACCAAGGTATAGCAAATAAACAATAATCCATCCTCTCTCCACTTCGTTTGAAAGTGAGGTTTGTTGGTTACATGAAATGAATTTCCCAGATATACAAACAGTACTTCATATCATTAACTTTTAAATATGTTTCCATGCCTACATCAATTTGAGTTCTATCATGTGGAACAAAATAAACACAATAAAATTTTTTAAAATTTGGAAATAGTTTAATATTTATCCTTGATTCAAAATTTACCTAAATGTTTAGCAAACTTTTCATTAATAGAGTGATAGATAAATTTCACTCTTGTTAGCAACAATCCTACTATCCAGAAATAAACGTGAATGAACCCTCCATATTTATTTTCTTAGATAATTTCTAATGAAATCAATATTTTAAGGGATTCCTTTTCTATTATTAAAATGGCATTAACTAATACTATCTAATTAAAAGGAATTTATGTATGTCTATATTTCACAACTTACTCTTTTTCAAAGTGATGTTTTAACTTTTCTATTATTCTGAAGTACTTCCACTACAAGAACAGTATAATTTTCACAACTTTCTGGATTCTACCACACCTCTACTGAATTAGTTGCAATAATTTAGATTCTAGGTGAGTTAGAATAACCCCCCCACCTTTTTTTTCATGTGTCTTAATAATGCACAATATCTTCAGATTTTTCAAATTCACTGACATGGAAACTTCAGTGACTTTCCATCATACTTTTTTTTCAGTTCTTTTTTTAATCTTCATTTTGCTTCAAAAATGCTACATTCAAAGTGGCAGTTTTATGTTTTGAGTTGTGAAATAACCCTTGATGTCCTCCTGACTCCTTTCAATTTTCTTTACAAAGTTTATCATCAGTTTACACATTACATAATTTATCCACAGAATTATTTTGACTCATTTTCAAGGTTTAAATTGGACTTCTTTGTTGTTATATACTTCCAAATTAGATTATGTGGGTTTTGAATTTGAGAACTTATATTTTTCTAAAGTTCTTTTATGCCTGGATGTGACAATAACAATCCTGATCCAGAACTCTGGAAGGTGAAGAAAAAAGATTGCAAATTCAAGTCTAGCCTAAGTAACTCAGTGACTTAGCAAAACCCTATCTAGAAAAAAAAATTAAAAACTAAAAATAACTAGGAATACAGGACAGTGCAAAGGCAAATCCCTAATACAAAACTAACAACAGAAACAAAAACTAGAAAAAAAATGGTATAATTTCTTTTATTGATCCTGTAATATTACTTCTATCTTTTTACTTTGTTTTTAATATTTTCTGATTAATACTATAAAAATTATTAAGAGATATGTATACATAAATTTTAAATAAAAACATTTATCCTCTATATAGTAAATTTTATTAAAATAAAAGCAGTAAATTTTATTAAAATAGAAACAGTAAATTTTTATTAAAATAACATTGTAAATTTTTATCAATATAACATGGTACAAAAATGGTAAAATTGAGTATGTATATTTTCATAAACATCTTTTCCCTATATTATACATTAATACAAAAAAATTATCACTTTACCTGCGTACACTTAATGGCTTCATCAGTTATCCCAGACAAAGGGACAAGTGCATTCATTTCTAAAAATTGTACATTATGTTACCTGTTTTTGAAATGCAACAGTTGGTACTCATAATATGTATACTTTTCAGAATGATTTTCTTACTTCATATTAATTTATAGAATCATTCAAGTTGGTGTATACAGTGATGATCCACTCAATTCCTTTTATTAGTATTCTACCATATGCATACATGATTATATATGAATACTAATTTCTATTAGTGAAAATGTTGATTAATTCTAGCAGTAGGGATAATGTTGCTTTGAATCTTTATGTATGTGGGTTTTGATGAACAAATGTACTTTTTACTATGGACATAAAACCAACAGTATAATTTCAAGGTCAAATAGGAAGTATACTTTCAGATTTAGTAGACTCTACCTTAGAACTTTTCAAAAAATTTTATCATTATTTGCAATGTCTCTACTTTAACCAAGAACTGGTTCTTTAAATTGATGTAATAGTGCAATACTATTCTTGATTCAAATGTCTAGTTTGTGAGAGCATTATTAGGAATTACTCTACATTCTACGCAGTGGATTTATCTACTGTAGACACCTTTAATAGTACAGGATTTTCCAAGTTATATATACTAAGTGGCAAGATGATAGTACTTTAACCAAAAGCTGTGGCAATATACTTCTACCTCTTGATCTCACATCAAATTTGACTTAATTTCTTATCCCCAGGTAGTTGTGACAAACAGTGTTTCACACCGTTTTGATCAAAAACTGAAGAAATATACCATAGGAAGTATTTTACTTTTTTCTTGCTAGGGAAAATCTAATATTCAAAAATAAGCCCTTTATCTTACAGAGAATATACGTACTATACTAGTGAACTCCAGGAATCATTTCTGATTTGATAAAACAGTGTTTGAGTTGATACATAAAATTAACAGTTGTTAACCATTCTCGTATGTGAGAATGAATAGAGATATTACTACGCATCTTTTTTTTTTTTTTTTTTTTTTTTTTTTTTTCATACTAGGGATTCAACTCATGACCTCACACTTTCCAGGCCGGTGCTTATACCACAGCTAAATCCCTAGACCTTAAATATCTATTTTCTAATGGTAGGGATCTTTCTTATCAAGAGAGATGTTCTCATTTAGTGAAAGAGTTAATTGTATGAGAACTGGTTCAGCTTCCTGATGATACCTATCTGATTGATTTTGGCTATGTAAGTTTAGCAATATCTTGGTCCTGCATGTGTATATTTTCATCAGAAAAACTCAGATAATAAATCATGCATTTTCCCAGTATGAGTTATGCATCTGTGATTGGTATCTTGGTCTCACAGCTCATTTTGATAACTATCATAACTTCGACTATGATGTTAAAATCACTATTTTAATTCTATAGTTCTGAGACCCTATTATTACAGTCAATGATCAGTCAAGATGTAACAGCATCTTCCACTCTTACCCTCGGGACATAGAGGAGATTCCCATGAAGTTCTGAACAATGCTTGTGCCATCTCACCAGCGCATCTTCTATTGCTTTAATAAATAGATTTTTCCTTCATTCTCTTCTACAAAACATTGCTGGCTGACTCATATTCTGATATTTTTGATTCACCACTCTATGTCTCTCTTAATTTTCTGTCTTGTCTTCTGCTACCTAAATACTGTACTGAATTGTTTTATTTGGAATCATTAATATATTTATCACATGTCATTTTTCCTCTTCTAAGATCATCCTAGTATTTTCACTTTCTCTTCCAGTCCTTGCCAGGATCCTTGGCAAGAATTTTAGGTTTACAGTTCTTTCTTTCATATTTTAACTGTACCATTACATTTCAGATAGCTAAGTAGTAACTAATAAGCAGTTACAAAGGGCCTGGGCCTGAGAAAGTCAGAACAGAGATGATTTAAACTAGGCCTACGGTCAATGACAGAGTTGGTACAAACACAGCCCTGAGATAGAGACACATTGACTAGGACTGAAAGCATCTCCAGAAATAAACAGCAAGCCAAAGATAGACTGTAATTAGCACCAGCTAGTCCAGTAAGCCTGAATAGCAAGAAACATGCAGAAACAACACGCCAAACACAGGGATAAATGACCAGAACAATCTGACTCTCATTCCTACCCCTTCCAGAAATGCCTTTGCTCTTCTCCATGCTATTTACCTTTGCTAACATCTTTTGTTTTTCTATTAGGTCATTATTATTTAAGTGACCAATAAGCACTTATAATCCTATAGGCTGATTAAAGATGGACCCAAGGGAACCTTTGATATGATTTCACTATAAAAAATCCCTTAAGACAGGGAACCTCAGAGGCAACAAATTTTGGAATCCCTTTGTTTGCCAGGAACTTGCTTCAAATAAAACTTTCCTATTCTTCACCTCTTTTGTCTTTCAGTCTATTGTTCAGCAGTGTGAGGCAAAAAAATGGGCACTTGTAGCAGACTATGAGTTACTTCCCCGTAACTGTTCCACTGTCTGCCAGCTTCTATCATTTTAGCTGAGAAGTCAGTTGTTCATGTTATATTTTCTCTTTTTTAGTAGGTTCTTTTTTTTTTGCTTGTAATGTCCCCATTCTTTTATTTTTTTTTCAGATTTTTGAAAGTTTTAAATTCTGAAAAGAAATTATATTCTGATATATGAAGCATACAGAACTCCAGCCACCTGAAACCAAAACAGAGCTACGTCCAGGCATATAATAATCAAGATACCAAAAATTCAATATAAGAATAAAATATTAAAAACTGTCAGAGACAAGAAACAGATTACCTATAAAGGAAGGCCCATCAGAATAATGGCAGACATCTCAACACAAACCATCAAGTCAAGAAGAGCCTGGAGCAAAATATTCCAAGCCCTGAAAGAAAATAACCTCCACCCCAGATTGATATACCCTGCTAAACTGTCTCTAGAAATTAATGTAGAAACAAGATGCTTCCAAGACAAAGGAGGAACTTGGAAAATTTGCAACCACCAGTCCAACTCTACAGAGAATACTGCAGGGCATTCTAGAGAGAGAGAATAGTACTAGGATTCCAGGAACAGTGGCAAAGAAGCCTCAATGAATAGAGCAGGAAACAGAATGAAGAAGATAAGCAGACAACTGATGGCAAAAAAAGAGCATAACAGAAATGAGACAGATAAGATTTTATTCAAAACTGATATGATTGACAGTATCAAGTCTGAGAGTATAGACACCTACATTGAAGATGACAAGACTCTATGACACATATTCTGGTTTGATAATTGCTGGTTTTTAAAATTCTATACTATATACAAAGTTGTGTTTTTATTAATACTGTTATGTACTGACATATTCAATAATACTATGTTTTTTTATATAGCCAATTCTATTGGAAATAACAAGAAACAACACAGGAACCATGGTAGAACTCTTTGTACAACGGTCTTATATGTTTATTTCATTTCATGTGTTTATAGGAATGTGTTTTGTTTTGCCATGCTTTGTCTTGTTTCTCCCTCTAATATAGAAAGGATAGAAATACATGTTAAGACTCATGCATGTGTAGAATCTATAAACAGTTTATAAGAACTGATCATATGACACATGATGAAATGAACAGATACTTTGAAGAAAAAGAGACAGTAAAATACACAGTGCTGATCCTGGAGTGTCATAATGTGAAACCCAGCAATAGTATTATTCTTTGTTCAGAGTATTATTAGCCTGCTTGGGTTTATTCAATCTCAACATAATTGAAGATATGGATAACTGCATGTATGTTTAAGTGTATAGGATTGATAACCATATTTTTAAGTTTTGTTGGATAGTTGAACAGAACTGGTTCCAATCTCACTGTTTCATCCCCACTTTATAAGCTCCACTCTAGTATCTTTAATAACTATTTGTAAGAAGACACTCTGGAATCAACTAGTGATTTCTTACTGTTTATTTTTTCCTTGAAATTATGTATCATTTCTACCCATTTTCTGTCTTTAGTCTTTTTTTAAATTAAACTAAAAAAAAAAAAAAAGACTTACAGTACCCATTGCCGATTATGGAGTGTCATGATGTGAAATCCAGCAGTACTATTATTCTTTGTTCAGAAGGATTTTAACCTGCTTTAGTTTGTTTAATTTAAGCATAAATGAAGATATGGATAACTGCATATATGTTTAAGAGTATAGGATTGATAACCATGTTACTAAGTTTTGCTGGACAGTTGAACAGAACTGGTTGAAGTCTCGCTGTTTGAATTCCCACTTTACAAGTTCCATTTTTGTATCTTGAACAGCTGTTTGTAAAACGACAATATGTAAAAATCAACTAGTGATTTTTAGTGTTTATTCTTTTCTCTGAACGTATGTATTATTTCTACCTATTTTCTGTTTTGTTTAATGTTTCATTAAATAAAATTCTTTTAAAAGGAGAAAAAAAAAGAAAGTTTTAAACTCTGCTCTGCTATGGATGATATGCAAATAGTTTTCTTCCAGGTCTCTTATTTTCTCTTCATTTTGGTGTCAGAAAGCAGATATCTGATTTTGTTTTATAATGTGTTTTATTTGTTCTAAGATTTTTTTCAATTTCTCCAAGATGTTAAATTCTTTACCAGTAGTTTTGTAGACTATGTTTCATTATTATATTATCTTGGGTTTTTGGAAAGCAAACTTTGATATTTTAGTGACTCTTGGTTCACATGCAATATTTGTAATACAAACCATGTTAGTATATTTTTGTTAAGACAAATGTATTTCTTTGACCTCAACTCTGCTGAGAGCAATTTTCTAAGATGTATATAAATGTGTATATATATATATATATATATATATATATATATATATATGTTCATATATGTCATATGAGTAGGAAGACTTAGTAATTTTAAGATGTAAATTATAATCATATTGATCCAATGTAATTTCACTGAAATTAACACCAGATTTTTTTGTAAAGTTCTCAAACTATTATAAAGTTACTATAGAAAAACAAAAAAATGACATAAACTATTCAAAACCACTTTGAAGAGGAAAACAAAGATGGAAAATTAGGATTATCTTCTGCAAAGTTTTGCTACAAATCTACTATATTTAACAAAAGGTGATGTTGATACAAAAATAAGTAAATAAATATGTGAAAGAAAAATTGGACAATCTTCATATGTTTAACTGATATTATATAAATATACAGAAGCAATTTGGTAGAAAGTATAATCTCTTTTTAAAAGTAGATGCATGCCAGGTCTGGGAATATAACTCAGCAGCACAGTGACTGCCTGGCAAGTGTAAGGTCCTTAGTCAATTCCTGATATCAACAACAACAACAAAAAAATAGATTAAATTTACTACGAAAGTAAAAGTAGATGATTAAAACAATAGTTTTAAGGATTACTTTGTGTGAAAAACTGTATTTGACCTATGTCTTTTATACAGTATTACATATGAACTAAATGTAACATTAGTGAGTAATAAAAATAATGAGCTATTGAAAAAATTATAGATCACCTCAAGATATTTAAGCAAATTGAAAGAAACCAGGCAAATGGGTACACACTATTCAATTCTATGTAAATCATTTCCAAGTGATGTAAGACAATTTACATTCAGAGAAAAAAATTACAATTTGCTTGATGATGGGTTGACAAAGATCAGGGGGATAGAAGAGAAGAAAGCTCATGAGAAATGAATGGATGGTGAGTGCATTCTTTGTCTTGTGGTGAAGCTTTCCTCTCTATATCAATATTTACAACTTTAAAGCAATGAGCATCATGTGAATTATGCCCATCAAAATGTGGGCAAAGTAGAAAGAATTAATGTTTGGAGGCTAGTGAATTTCAAAGTTTTACAGGTAAAGAAAGATAATAAAGTTTCTCTACAGAGTAGAACCAGTGTATGAAACATGTTCAACTATTACTGAACAAATTAAGTAGGAGGAGGAAAATTCTGCTTTAACACTTAGCATTTATAAATAGTCTACTGTTTGTAGAATGCAGAAGTCAAGTATGTTTTTATATGGCATACAACGATTAATTTAGGCACATTAAGTGACATATGATAGGCATGGTGTATATACTTTGACAAAAAAGCTACGAATGCAGATATGTGGATTATAGATTTAGCTAAAAAATATCAGTAAAAGCATATGCTGAAATAACCTTGGAATTTACATTTTTAGGTGTTTACATGATGCAGGTTAAACCATAATGCTTTTTCAAATTCTTTTATCATGCCAGTGGGAAGAAATACCATATGGATAGATTCTTAAGCACAGGGAAATCTCATTTGCAATTGATAACTCACAAGAGAAACCAAAATGTGATTAAGTTAACCATGTACAACACTGTTCTGGCTTTATCTTTCTACACATTACCTTTCCTACAAAAAAGAATATTTAAAATGATGCTATTACTTTAATAGCTTCTATTTGCATTCTGAATTTTCATTGTGCCAGTTACCGATTCCACTTATATAGTGAAATTTGTGGGCCTCCTGGCTATTTTAATGTGATGCCTTTTATATTGTTTGAGAGATGTCTCCAATGAATAAAATAAATGGTTTCAGAGGGTTCTTAAGCCCTCAACAGACATCAGCTAAAATGTTAAGAGTGCCTCCAAATCCCACCGGTGCTATATTTTCTAACCGTGAAAGAAATGTCATTATTGTAAATTCCCAGCTTTTGTCTGAAAATCGTGTACTAGGTCCCTTGAGCACTAGCTCAGTTAATTAATTCAAACAATTTCCTTTCTAATCTCTGAAACATTTTCATATTTAAGACAATAAATGAGGTACTTAAGAGGGTACACTCATTGTTGGTCATTAATATGCCAGGGAATTAGAAAAATCACTCCTAGTTTTAAGTGACATGAATAATGTCTTTTTTTTTTTTCCTTTCCAATGGTTCTGACCTGAACAAGGTTAAAAGAATGGTTTCTCTGCTTGGTCTGAGTTTAAGAAAATCCTATTTTCTACTTGCTTTCACTTTAACACACATATCTAGACCCTCTTCTTTTTCTTTCAGCAATAAATTTGATATGCAGCATGATAGGTTATGCCAATTTAAAGATTAAATTAGTTAATAATAAGTTTGAAATTAGTGATTAGTTTAGAAGAAGAATAATTGCATTTTCCTTGAACCAGTACATAAGGTTAATGCAGTTGGGAGTGTGATGGCTCCAGTAACTTTGACACTAATTGGTGATTGTGTTACATGTTAAGATAAGGAGTCAGCATGAACAAATCCTCCTGAGGTTTTCAGGAAGACAAAGCTATTTGTTCTCAAACCTACTTTTCTCCATTTGTATGATTGGTTTATCTTCATAAAGTGTTGGTCTGTGACCTTCACAAGAAAATTTCACTGCTTTTCACACCTTTAACTCCAAATTATCAACTGAAATGAAACACAGAAAATAACTTTTTTTTCTGTAAAGTAAAACCAGCCACATATTTTTGAATGATTTTAATCATTCAATCTCATAAAATTGAATATATGTATGGGAAAAATATATGAGATGGAAATACTACCAGATTTATAATATTCATATTGCTTTGTGTTTATATAGCTCATTCCTCTAAAGTCTTCCCATTTAATAGCAATTATACACTTAATCTTCTTCATATTAAGTACAAAGACACATTTTTACATGTTTAATGTGGCATTGTCAAAAAGAAGTCTAATGGTTTAGAGGTAGGGTAGCATGATTGTACATAGCTCATTCACAAAATAATGACATCAGAATATGGGGAAAATAGACAATTCCTATAAATTGAGCTCAGAAACATTTCTGTTACTGTCAATTTTTACTATTGTGATTAGTCAAAACCAATGTTTCAAATGTATGCAAAAAATTCTGATATACATTTTTAGCTTATAATTTTTAAATGTTTAGTCACCTAAATATTAAAATTTGATATCTCAATTACACCCTTTGTATTTATTTATTTAACAAATTTGTTTACCAATATTACTATCTTAAAACCAAACATTTTCGTGGTAAATAATATACCTGACTAAGACAGTATGCACAAAATGTATTCAGGTAAAACAGGTGGATATTTTACTATGCATTGTTTGATCTGTTAAGAAGAAAGTTGTAGTTAATATTATATGAGGAATCACAATTGATCCAATTTTTCTTAAAGTGGAAGCATATATGGTTGCACTTTTTTGTTTAATCATATTTAATTTTTAAAATTTTGTATTTTATAAAAGGTCTTGTTCAGAACTATTTTTCAAAATAGCCTTTAACATTAAACATCATATAACTTCATATTTTCTTGTAGTCACTAACAGTAAACATGAATGCTAATATTGTTTTCATATAAGAAATGAGAGTTATCTTCCCTAGAACTAAAATTAAGTGTTTATAAATTAAAACTTGCAAAAAATCCTCAAAGGAGGTTATTAATTTATAAGTTTACTTATTTTACTCCTATTTCTACATCTTTGCCGTGCATAATGATTCCAGTCACTGTAGGGAACTGGTAAATGTACACAGGACATTTTATCTCTTTTTACTTCCTCTTTTATTTTTTCAGCACCAGAATATTTATAAGACCTTACAAAATCAATTATCTATAGAGAGATTGCAAACTAAATTAAAAAGATACTATATAAGGAAAAATTCAAAACAACTTTCTAAAAATAATGATTTTCTGATTATGCTCTGATCTAAGAAAGTATATATAAGTATTTTTGTAACTTTTATTCACATAGATACAGCAAAAGAACTCTGAATTCAGATGATGAACAATGGAATAACAAAATAATGAGTGCTTAAACTGTGTTGGCTTGTTTTTTTGTTTTTAAAGGGGTAAAATTAAACAGAACAAAACAGATCATAAGGAAACAATTTTAAGAGACATGGATTTCAAAGCAAGACCACTGGAGATCTTCACTGTCTATCGTATTGTCTCTTGTTTTCTTCCCAATAGTTGTCCACATCTTCACATACAGTGAATACATACTGAACATTATAGTACTAAGCTAATCAGAACAGAATGATGAAGGCTTTTTAGGTCCTCAAGACCAGACAATAGAGAAGTCAACCATGGCTGCCATAATATCTCTTGTTCTCTTCAAAATAACTGTCCATATATTTATGCATGTTGAAATTAAACAGAAGAGACTAGACTAATATCACTGAACAGTGAATAATAGTGTTGCTAGATTTTATATCATAATGCTACAGATTTATCACTGGGTATCTTAGTGTCTCTTCTTCAGAGCATCTGTTCATTACATTGTACATTATATAACCTGTTCTCATAAACTGTTTAGAAATTCTACACATGTGAATCCCTACATGTATACCTATCCTTTCTGTATTACAGGGAAAATCAGATCAAAACAAGCTAACAAAACAAATTCTTAGAAAAACATGAAATTAAAAAGACACATAAAACCACAATACTAGGTGATCTACAGTAGTTAGTATGCTGTCTCATTATTTTCAATAGAATTGTCTACATCATTAGGCATAATATAATTGAACATAGCATTACATAGAAATTTTAATAAAAACACAACATTGGAGACATTGTAGCACTTCAAAAGCAGTTAATAATCAAACCAGAATGGCTATCTTATTGCATTTTTCATTTTCAGAGTAGTTGCCTCTACTCTTAGACTTGATATTATCAAATCATACCAAGTTCAAATAAAATCAGTCAAGACAAAACAGTGGTCTAACAAACTACATTCAAATAAGATCAATCATAGTAAGATAATATAAGTAATATAGGGCTTCAGTTTAATCTAATAGAAAGTTAAGGATAGTTACCTTAGTATATCCTGATGTTATTGGAATAGCTGTCTGTTGCCCTCAAATCTAGTATGAGTAGACAGACTGGAACAAAATAAAATCAAACTAAACAGAGTGACAAGACTAATGTGGCTTTTAAATCCTGATACAATATTAACAATGTCCTCTGCCTTCCTTTTTTAGATGATTTCGCCCCTTTTCCTTTCTCAGGGTGCTTTGTATATTGTGGATCCCATTAACTTCTTTAGTTTTTAGATTAGGAGGGCAACTCATTATCTACCTAAGTGGTGCTGTACCATTTTATCCCTGAGCTTGATCTTGAGCTGTATTCTTTTACCTACTAAAGCCTGAAAGTTTTCCTTTCTTCCAGCTGAGTAGTTGTCCACAGCACAAAAGTTTCATGACTTTCCAACCTATCTGCATCTGTTGGATGAGTTGTCCCTATTGCTCTCTGTTCCCTGTCACATAGATCATCATTTTCTCATCTTTGACTTTCGGTTTATTAATCCTCTTTTAGGTTGAGTATATTTCCTGTTCAGAGCATCTCAGTGGATCCTATCTCCTGATGTACTCTGCCTGTGTTTCTTTTTTTAGTTGATCAAGGCCATCTATATTAGAGATTATAGCCCACCTTCTCTAACTCATCTGTGCTATTTTATTTTTCTACTATTAGTTGTCCACTTTTCTCTTTCATTCCACTGTCTGCCCCTTTCATTGAGGGCTCTCTGCCCCTGTTGCTGGCATCTTGGTATTTTTTTCTATCCCCTCTTGAATGTCCTTCAGTATTTTTGTGGGTTAAATTGGTGGTCATGAACTCCCACAGTTCCTCCTTGTCAGGGAAACATCTTGTTTCCCCATTAATTTTGATACAGAGTTTTTCAGGGTAAATCAATCTGGGTTGGAGATTATTTTCTCTCAGGGCTTGAACTACTTCACTCCAAGCTCTTCTGGATTGGAGAGTTTGTGTTGAGAAGTCTGTCATTATTTTGATGGGTCTTCCTTTATTGTTACTCTGTTTCTTTTTTCTGACTTCTTTTAATGTTATCTTGTTGTCATAAATTTCTGGTCTTGATTATTATATGTCTGGGTGTAGATCTGTTTTGGTTGTATTTGGATGGAGTTCTGTATGCCTCATTTATCTGGATATCATTTCTTTTTCCTATGCTTGGGAAGTTTTCCTAAATTATTTCTGTGAATAGCCTTTGTAATTTGTTTGTGCTTACTCCTGCTTCTTCACTTACATTTCTTTATTCTTAAGTTATAGATCCTCTTGTCATCTTCTAGCCTTTGTATTGTTACTTCCAGGTTCCTTGATATTTTTAAGAGGTCTTTTCTTTGAAGATCACACATTGCAAATGTATCTTCAAGTTTTGAAAGGCTAACTTTAATTTCTGTCAAGACATTTGGCCAGCTTTCAATGGGGTTTTTAATTTTCTGGTAATCCCTTTGAATATTTTTTATGTATTCTGGATTTTGTTTATCTTCTTCATCAAAGGATTCTCTTCTTTTTCTAGGTTCCTCCATTCTTCCATCTGTGTCTTCTGAAGAGGGGCTTAGCATTTTCTTTATTAATCTTTTTATATCTTGTCTCACTTGGATTAGAATTTCAGTTTTAAATTTATCTATGAGGTCACGAAGTTATTTCTTTGTGTCCACTGATGCTGTGGCTGATATTGCATGATTGCTGCCCTGGATCTCTTCTGTATATGGCTCTCCTGGACTTATTTCCCAGGGTCAGTGGCTGGAGGCTTTTTCTTATTTCTTTCTCTTGTTATGTTTCTGGTTTCTTTCAGACAGGTGTATGGTGGAGGTCTTAGGCCCTCTCCGTATTGCTTATGGTTTTTCTAAAGCATGCTGGCTGGGAGTTTACTGCCTTCTTCAGTTTGCTATTATCTGAGGTGCATGCAGGGTCAGTGCAGGCTGGCCCCTCTCCTCTGAGCCAATCAGCCAACGAGTGCCTTCAACACATTAGTCTGTGCTTTGTGGAGGTCACAGGGTCAGGACAATTTTGTCCCTGGCTATTGGGTCCTCACCAGGGGCATGACCCAGCCCAAGCAGATCCCACCAAACCTCTTTGGACGAGTGGCAGCTGACTGATGCCACTGGGATTCTGGGCTCAGGCCTATCCTGCCCAACTCCAGTATGTCCCCCAGCCAGCCACACCCACTGTGGACCCAATTTCCAGCAGCTCTCCACCTTGGTTCCACTCTACGCTGCACCACGTCCTCCGGCCAAAGGCCCAGGACTCACCAATTTCAATTTTTCGCAGCCACGGCTTCAGTGGACTGTGAATCGTGAATCACCCAACTCTACAGCACACCCTGCACAGTGCAGGACTCATCCCAGTGAGCGAATCTGGTTTGAGCCTTTCATCCATGTTTTTCCTTCCTTTCTTTCTTTTTCTTTTTTTCCCTCAGTTTTTTTCCTGGCCCGTGCGAATCCTTCTCCTTTCATCTGGTGTTCTCTATGTTGTTAAATTCTATCATCTGAGTTGTTTTTCTCAGAGAGGCTCTCTACTCTGCTATGTAGCAAGTCGCCATCTTCTGAATACATCTTAAACTGTATTGATTAGGAGAGGAAGCTTCATCTACAGGTGTCCTATCTGAGAAACTCATACTTTTTCATCAAATTTCAGTTTCTTCTTCCTTAGTTCATGCAGTTATTTTCATAAAAATGACAATAAAGAGTAATGAATGCTCAAAGGGACTAAGAATTTTAAATAATGTAAGAAGAAATAAATAAAAATAAAAAAATATGTAAATACAGATTTAAATTGTATTTTCTAATAGCTTAAGAAAAGATAATCAAAATTCATTTTAACACACTATTCAGTAATAATTGTGGAATTAATTTCATGTTTAAATATTCATTTTGTATATTTTCACAATTGTCTGTATAATTACTATGGATTTTACATTTCAAAATATAATTCTAATGCTATTTGTTCCTTTCCAGTACATAAAAAATACATTAAACAATTTGCTATCATCTCAATCAAGTCCTTAACTATCAATTTTTATATTATTTTAAGGGGTATGTGTTATAGAGTTGATATAAATATTATTGATCCACTCATCTTCCTGTTATTTCCTTTATTTTCAAAAGATTTGAAGAATGATTGGCAAAGGTTTAGAAGATAGATTGGTTTCTAATGTTAACAAATACATAAAGTAGGTTAGAGATATTAAAATTGCAATAACTCAGAATGTTCCTAGCAATATAGAGAAATGTTTATTTTTCACATTTTCCTCAATTGATAAAAATATTAAATGGCACTGGTAATCATGCTTTGACTCATTTTTATCTGTGAAAATATGGAGTAAAATTTCATCATTGGCTATACTGACTCATTCCCAAGTCACTTATTAGGAATTCTTTCTTGAATTTATTATTCATCTGTCTTTCATGGTGAAGCATAAAATTCTTTATCTTTCATAAATATTACACTTCTAATATTTACTATATTATGGTTTTCCAGATAAACAAATACAGTATCAATAAATGGTAGATATTTATTTAACAGAATTGGATCAGTTGACTGAGAAGTTAGTAGGTAAGGCTAGGTTCTAAAAAGCTAGGCAATTCTGCAGCATAGAAACTGAGAAAGGAGTACTGTTACAGCATAAAGCCTGAAATCTCTAATGCAAACAATTAAGCTGAATATTCAGGTGAGGCTTTAATGTTACACTTATAAAGCAGAATTCCATCTTCTCTTAAAAATTTAAAGTTCCTCTTAAGGACTTTCACAGATTGAATACATCCCACTCATACTAGGCAGGATAATTGGCTTTACTTAATGTAAACAGTGTAAAGGTTAACTTTATCCTCAGGACACCGTGATAGGTGCACCTACATTTGCATTTGACCAAGCTGGGTACCATAACATAGTCAAGTTGGTGCATACAACTAGCATCATATATGACTTCTCCTAATTCATTTATACTGATGGCTATACATGGTCTAATATTCCATTCATTAATTTTCCCAAAATTGGTTATTGGTTGAACGATTATGAATAGTGCTTCTTTGCATATTCTTTTACATGTAGAGGGTTATTAAGATATATAATAAATATTTAAATTCTGTAAATGTAAACCTAGGCATAGTGGCACATGTCTATAATCCCTGTATTTTGGCCCTTGAGGCAAGAAAATAGCTGTGACTTTGAGGTTGGCTTGGGCTACATAGTGAGCTCAAGGCCAGCCTGTACTATATACTGAACTACAAACTGGCTCAAAAAATTTTACCACACTGAGACACAGTGAGACTTTGTCTCAAAAAAACAAAAAATAAAATAAATCACTACAGTAGAATTATCCTGTTTATAGCACTCCCCCCCACACACACACACACAGACTTCATTCACAGTTATCCCATCTTTCCCACCACTTTCTGAAGCAGTTCTGGAAGGCTTATGTGTCTGTATGAGGTCTGATGAAAAATCCACCTGTCCAGTTACATCCAATAGGAAACAAAATCTTAAAAACATTAATATCTGTCCTTGTGCTCATCCACCTTGTTCTCTGAATCTGGCACCATACAACTTCTGACTACTACTCAAAGTGAAAAGATAAGCATTTTAATAGATTGAGGACTTTAAGACAGCAGCAATAGTGTAACTAAAGACACTCACTGAAAAATATTTCTAAAGCTATCTCAGGAAATAGCAACAATAATTGGACAAATGTATTCAAAATAAGGGGGAATATTTTGATGGAAATTAATGTCAATATCTCTTTTACTGTAACAATTAAAATATTTTAAATACCATATTTCTATCACATTAATATTATTTAGTATTTTTTCTTGGTTGACTAACATACTTCTAAAGATTAAAAATAGCTGGTTTTGTCCTATGAAATTCTAAGACCTTTTATGAAGTTTTTGTAATTAAGACAAATGGAGAAAGCACAATAGTAGTGAAAATGACCTAGAGAATAGGATAGAAGTGTTATTCATTCTCAATACAAATCAGTTAAATTGAGTATGTAAGAACTTTCTAGTAAACGACAAGGGAAAATTATTATCCATGCTTTAAAAGATAGATTTCAATATTATTTTCATCTGAAGGAAAAAGCTAAATGGCTAATGACAATTAAAACATGAATACCATTTCATGTAAATTCTCATGATATATATTTGAAAAATATTATAAATCTGTGTAAAAATGCATGCTTCTAATTAGAGTACAACATAAAGTGTTCCAGACAAGAGGCATGACAGCATGTAAAGAAGAACAAGAACCTCTTAAAGCAATATAAGCATTGTGTGGTTCACAAAAAGTAAAATTTACAAAATTATATATACACAAGTTGTACAAATAGTACTTATTTTTTATATTGTAACATGTATCTATCATATCAGTTTATAAAATTACTATTAGAGATATTTCTCTTTTCCTGCTATATGTTACAATACATACAAGATTTTAGTGTATCATTGTACTCTTCCTTATTAGATGTCATGGCCATAAATATTTTAAATTGTGTGTTCTAATTTTATTTTTCAAATGGGGCCAGTATGATTCCTTTATATTCATATAGTCAAAATGTCTGTATTTTCCTGTCATCAAATGCTACACAAATAAGTTGATACATTTTTCATTATTTTTCAAGAAACTGCCAACTGTGCTAAAAATATTTTAGTAAATTGTGAAACTTTGAAAATATATTGAATAAAGTCTGGCAAAAATTTTCACAGTGACAGCTTTCACTAATGTTTTTCAATGAATAGTAGACAATGATAAGCAAACTTCTAATTGACATTTTAATAGCATCCTTTGATACACAATACAATTGTTATTGTAAGGCCATATTTTAATTACAACTTCTGGGCTTTGTTGTTTAAAAACACTATGATTTAATGTAACGAATCAGATGGTAATTTGAAATGTACCTCAGGTATCAGCTAGCTTGATTCTCTTTTAGGTAGTAATAAAATGTCCTTAAATTTTCGTTATAGGGGTATTGAAAAATACCTTGTCCTTCACAGAATTTCTAAAAATCCCGAGTCACAAGTTCTTATAATCATATAAGGCTCATAAATCATGTCTCTGATAAATTAGCTCACTTTAGCAATCATATGTCATTGTATTTGAACTATCTTTGTTCTCTACCATATTTGTTCAACTCCAGAAATTTACCCTTTATTACATTTTTATGATACACACATATGCATAACCATGTATATATGTTTGCAGTATTTTTAATGACATCATTTCCATTTTAAATACTGTATTCTGATTATTACTTTTTATTTTCTAGCTTATTTTCTCCAATATTTCAACTCAACAATATTTAACATATCCCTGGATCTTATATTTTTAGGTCCTTGTTGGTATTCATTGTGACTGACCTAGTTCATACTACTTCCTCCTACCCAATTTATATCATCAGAATAATCAAAATTATCCCCTCACCTAAAACTCCCAAATCCTTTCTGATTTCATAGGACTTACTTTTCTTGCTAAGCCTAAACTCCTACCTTTGCCTTACATGTATTTGTATTGCTGAATATAGATGAATAAAACATGTATATTACTTTCATCCAAAGGTTATAATCAGTAAACTCAAATGCACTATTCATGGCATTAAATTTAGACTTGGGTGTTTCCAGTTTCCTAGATGATCATTTCATGTTTTTCTCTTTCATTAAAACTTTTTTTTTCTTTCAATTATTAGATTAAACAAAAAAATGGCTTGTTTCATAATTAGACTACCCCCTACTTCTGCGCTTGTCTACTTTTGGTCCTTTAACTCTTTGAAATTTATTTTTCAAAGCTAAGAACAACCACTTTACCTTTACAGTAAACGCACTGCACTGTGTTTCTCAGAGTTTGTCACAGCAAACTTTCATTTCCTCTTGCATCATCATTATTAATGACTCCACTGCATAGTTTATATATATATATATATATATATATACAAACATTCTTACCTTGAAAGTTTGCAAATACTTCCATTTATGACCAGTAGAAGAAAAAATAAAATTCACAGTTATAGTCTTATTCTTTTTGTGTGTAAAACATGTCAGAATATATAAATAGCTGCTTGTAGGAACTGGATAACAATGGCATGTCATGCAATCTGTGGAATTAAGAAAGAAGATTAAACAAAGGAATTATTTCTTGTATCACTCCAGGCTTTTCTAAATGCAGCATTTTCCGCACAGTCACGGAAGGTGATACCGGCGAAAGACCAGGGTTTTCAAATCACAATTCTGTTTCTGGTCGAAGAAATCAAGATTGGAAGAGTGAGATGCTTTGGTAGTGTGACTATTTCTCCTAGATGAGAAACCATGGGAGTGGGGAGGAGTTAAAGAAAAGCAGCCTCCAAAATGTGTATATGACTTCTTATCAGTTTATTTCTATATTTTAAAGAGAAGAAGAAAAAAAATAGAAATAAAGCAGAGTTTCAAATCAGGTTAATAGGAGAGGAACAATAAATGATATTAGGCATGAAATAATGCACAGACAATATCAGCACAGATCTTTCTTTTCAAAGAATTAAGATAAAGTAGCTGTGCAACTCTTCTTTTTTGTGTATATAAACACACATTTTTCTCTTTTTGCTTTTTTCCTTTCCCTTTTCCCTCATCAGTTTATCTTTTCTTTTGAACCGTTTCTTCCCATTTCATAGTATCTATTTATCTATTCTTCCTTTTAGATCTTATTTACTCTTTCACTTTACACACTAGTGAGACAAAACAATGTTTATGCATATGGGTTTGATTTTGTTTTGCTTAGGGATATGGTCTCAATTTGCATCCATTTACCTATGAAAGCCTTGAGTTTATCCTTCTTTATGGCTGATTAGTACTTCTTATATTAAAAATTCACATCTTTTTTATCGATTCCTCAGGTAATGAGTATTTGTGTTGTTTCCAAATGGAGCTATAACAAACTGTGCTGCTAGAAACATAGGCATATATAGGGCATGATGTTTTAATTCTTCTGGGAAGATACACAGCAGGAGAATAGTTTGCGTGAATGGACCCCTAATGCTACTTTTAAAAAATTAAAACAGCACTGATATTCCATATTATCCCAGAAAGAATGGCTGTTTTCAAAAATCAACCAATAACATAGGATGGTGGGGCTGTGGGGGAAAGGGAACCCTCCTCCACTGTTGGTGGGAGTATAGACTGGTGCAACCACTGTGGAAATCAGTGTGGAGATTCTGTCTTGTCAGTTTCTTAGGTGATTTCTATTCTATCAATGTATAGGGTGAAAATTATAAAAAGCTCTGCAAAGAAAAGCCACAGTAAGTTGGGGTGACCTAGCAGAAATATCAGTTTGAAAAGAAGAAAGAGCTATTGAAGTTCATAGGAATCCAAGGTGTAGCTCACATGTCAAATACACATGTGATCTTTGTAATGATAATTGATATCCTGTCTATAAACAAATTTCTAAAGTAATTGGATGCATAAGGGTTTGTTCTCTGACCGCTGCAGTAGCAGAAAATTTGCTACAAAATATTTGAACGTTGAGATGCCTTCTTCCATATAACCCACATACTGAGTAGGAAATTGAATGAATATTAGAAAATACTGAACAGTAGTTAAAATTCAATTTGTCAAAACTCAGAGAATATAGTTGAAGTAGTGGTAAGAGGGATTTTTACCTTCAAATGTCTATGATGGAAAGAAGAGTCTTTTAATAATAGGGATCGAGGGCCAGGGATAGCTCAGTGGCAAAGCGCCACTGGCAAGTGAATGGTGCTGTTTGATTCCTGGTACCAAATTCATCATCATCATCATCATCATCATCATCTAAACTTCCAGCTCAAGAATCTGGAAAAATAGAAAAAAAATAAATTTCCTAAAAATAAATAATAACGGTGTCCAATAAATGAATAAATCAATAAAGAATAAACAGAGAAATTTTAAAAAGGCATAGGGTTTGAAAAATTTATCAGAACAGATAAGTCTAGATGCAATAAATTTAAGAATAACCTCATGAAAAGGTAGCATAATGGGAGTTAATATAAATGCAAATTGAAGACTTAAAATAACATTAGCAGCTTATAGTAGGAGATCAAATGTTCAAAAGAAGGAGAAGATGGATATCTCAGCTCAAGAAATGACCTAAAATTCTTTCTTCCTCTCTTTTGTTGCTGGATTTAGGGTTTTAATATATTAGATGATTCATGAAGGCATTAGGAAGAATAGATCTTCGATACTGTTTACTGATTCAAATATTAATCTCTTCTAGCAATTGTCACTGACACACCCCCAAAACAATGTTTACCAACTATGTTCGTACTCCTTAATTTAGTAAAGTTGACACAAAATGAATCACTATAATATCCTTGAATAAATATATACAAGAATGTTCATAATTGTTTTCCTGAAAATAATTATGTGCTAGAAGTAAACCAAATTCCTGTGGCAGAGTGGGTGAATAATTTGGTGTACAGTCATTAAAATATTATGCTATACATTGTGTTGTTGCAAAATGAAAATGAACAAACCATTTCACAAAACAAGTCTGAACTTATAGGCATATTTATAGTGAAAAACAAAATGAAGAGTATATATTGAATTACTCCAATCACACAGATTTAAAAATAAGCAAACACAATCTGTCCTCACAAAATAATGGTTTCTTTCAGGCCGGTTAATTAGAGTGAGAGTGTACCAAAGATGCTCTTTATATGTGTTTAATATGTGCTTTATATATTTTATGTGTGTTGGCTATCTGAATGTACATACGTAAAATAGATCCACCTATGTATTTATGATTTGTGTTCCATAATATATTTAAGTTACATCTCAACCTATTTTTCTTGATACCACTGCTTATGGAGCTAATATTTCAACCTTTTCAGGAAAATGCTATGAAAAGATTTCTCTCCAATCTCTCTTTTACCAATTTCTATCGACTTTGAATGAGCCTCCTGTCACTGCTGGAGCAAACTTTCTTTATTAAGATTAGCAGTGATCACACATTTCTAAATTTAATGTCAGTTCTCAATCAACATTCTGGAAATAGTTTATACAGTGTATTATTTAACTTGCATGAAATACCTTCTTGAATTAGATGTATTTTTTTATTGCTATCTCACTGGCTATATTCTTTCTGTCTTCTATCCCAATTTTTCATCTTTTCTATTTAATATTTGGGTGATGGAAGGTTTAGCTATAGTCTTACTCTGCCTCAATTAAGTAACTTTGCAGTTTATCACTAAGTTTTATGGCTTGGAAAATACCAAATTTGTATTTCCAGACTTGATCTCTCTCTTAAAACACAGGATCATTAATTATTTGACATTAATTATTAAATGTCATAAATTTTTATATTTCTCAAACCAATCTCCATTCAAACTTTTTTCTTTCAGAATAGTTATTCATCTCAGTTGATATGAAATTTTTTATCCCAATTACTCAAGTCAAAATACCTGGAATCATTATAGAGTTCTTAAAGTCCTATATTCAAAACTTCTCATTGTTACTGTTTCTATCTCAGAGTGAGACACAAATCCTTATAATTTACCACGCCTGTGTTTTTTCCTTCAATCAGTAACTTTTTCACATCATGCCATACCACATTACCCCTCTTTTTCTCTTTCATTTCCTTTATGGTATAGCCGTGCTGTCATGGGTTTCTCCTTTTTTCTCCCCTACAGGTATTTAATCAGATCATGACTTTCCAGTTACTCTTTAGGGTAGATTTGATATTTGTGTGATGATGTTGGTGATGGTAGGGTGTCCTGGAACCATTTCTCTAGAGATATCAAGAGACAACTGTTTGTGTTTTTCTTTATTTTTTTCTCTTTGCACATATAATTATCTAAAAAATTGCATTGTTTATTTGTTTTTAACTTCCTATTGTACTGAATCCAAGCTCTATGAAGCCTATCATTTTTATTTAATTGTTCCCCAAAAGCATTGCCAGAATTTCTAACAGTACTAACCCATGCTTCAAATGAATATTTAAATGAATTCACAAATAAAATACTAATACACCTGCTATAAATATTAACTCTGTCTTTTGTCTGCACTTCCAATTTTGTTTTATGCTCTGTTTTTCAGACTCATCCTCAGGCATCTGTCTCAAAACGTTTTTGAAACTGATTCTTCCAAATCTATCATATGGAGCAATTTACGTCTTTCAATTTCTAAGTTCATATTGAGATTCATACCTTCTTATATAAATTCACTAATGATCTCAGTAAAAAAAAATACCTTTTTCTAATGATATCCATTCTTCTAAGTTGCTTGAGTGTTAAATAACAATGGCTTAATTAAATTTCTAATTACCTAAATATATCCCACTCATCCCTGTCACGTCCTGATATATATATCCTTGTCTTCTAAAGATGATTTTTTCTTTTGCTTTTAAGTAACATATTTTATGAAATTTATGGAGAAATTCATTCTGTAGGTTTTGCAATGTAAGTGATTGTTAGGACAGTATGTGAATGTATATATTTTCCATATGGAATGTGCTTGACAATTTGCTGGAATCGGGAAATGGAGCAGGTTTTTAATGCATTCCCATGGGCATGAAGTGAGGAATACATTTATTATCATTTAATGAATAGTATGAAGATGAAAAAGTAGGATAGATAAATTCAAATAACTAGTTTTGTAAATGAATAGATCCCAACAGAATGTAAGATGAGTCAAGGCAAGAGCTAGCAAAGAATTAAGTCATGCTTGGGTTTTTTGAGATTTTTCCTTCTCCAAAGCTGTATTTTAACCTTTCAACCTTTATGTCATAAGTTATGCAGATAACACATTAAGGCTGGATGCTATATCAAAACCATCTTTTCTGGTGTACATTTTTGTAAAATATCCACTTAGACTTTTTCAGTTACATGTGCTCTTTGGATATTGTATCAGTTACTTTTGCTAAATTACATGACTATACATAAAAACATATCAATGTAAGCATTGCAATACAACATATCCAAATGTGTAGACTTCATTAGAAAAATTTTAAAATGACTGAGAAACATTTCATGTAGACCTCAGATACTAAATAAATTCTGCAATTTTATTATACACATACTTTCTAACTCAGATTGTTAAATAAGCAAAACAACACAGTCATTGGTCAAATAATAAATTTTTTCTGTACAATATAATGCTTTCTGGATTTTCATTGTGGAGTGGTTTACTCATCAAATTCTTGTCAAAGTTTGATATATTCAAGTCATCTTTTCTAATAGATTTCCCACAGAAAAATCTTATTGGCTTAATTTTGTTCAAAGTTTGTGTTAAAATTACCATTCCATGGAATAAAACTGTGGTTTATAGGATTTCACATCACATTTTATAAGATAATACAAAAATGGTGATCAATTTTGATATTTGGGATCCCAAAATGGATCCCTTAGAAGTACTATGCGGATTTCTCTGGCATTCTTTTCTACCATCAGAATTTATATCATGTATACGTGTGGCTATAAACATGTATGCATGCACATGTAGAAGTTTGACTGGTTACATAATTTTCCTTTAATTTTAATTAAAATAAAATAATTTTAGATTCATAATTTATAAATGCTATCAAAATTATTAATAGTTTTATTTAAAAATTAATCACACAGTCTTATAAATGTTATACTATTCCTAAAATCAAAGTCATATTTTACATCTTGATCATTAGCAAACATTTGTCTGGAATAAAATAATTTCACAGAGCAATTTTTACAATACATATTTAAATATTATTCAATACTAACATTATTTATTGTTAATTTTTCAGCCACTGATATTGAAAAATCAACTCAATCTATGACAAACTCTTTTATAACATATTACAAAATGATCAGCCAGCTGTTATCACAACAGGAAACACAAGAGACACTCAGAAAACAACAGCGAAAACCAACAAGTTGTTTTACTTAAAAGTCTTTGAATGAAAATGCCAGTTATTAAATGGTACTTGTAGAATCATGGTAAGGAAGATTATATTCATCACCATTACACTATAGTTAGGGACTACAGCAATGAATGACAGCTTTTTTGTACTATTCAAATCTTAAATTGATTGGAGGAGGTCCACCCATATTACTTCATTGCATGATTTATCTCACTAATTCAAATATATGTTTTAGAGTGCTTCAGCTTCCTTTAAAAAATTTTAATACAACATATTTATAGTACATGATGATTACACTCATTGTAATTGTAGGGAATTGGTACATGTACATAACATATTTCAATTCATTTTTTCCTTCTCCAACCCCTTTTCCTAGCATCAGATTAATATCAGCAATTGTTATAAAGTTAATTATTATACATATAGATTAAGTACAAGGTTAGTAAGCCAAACAACATATAAAACCGTAATACAAATGTACTAAATCAAGGTACACTTTTAGATGCATCGTTCTATGCTGTATTGTATTGCGATAACCTTTTTAATCTTAAACATTTTTAAAGGTACACCCCAAATATTGTTTGATTACATGTCAAGGTAGCCTTTATTGAAGTCTAATTGACACATTAAAATTAACTGGCAAAATAAACCCAATCCTTCAACCACAATCTTACAAATTTTTATAAATTATGGATGCAAAAATGTATTCCACTACATAACTGTGACTAATACTGCCTTTATTCCTATGGAGTTTACATACTAGTTGAGAATTAAAGAGTAAGTTAATAAATGCAATTAATGTTTAAATAGCTTTTAAAATGTATTTGCCTATGTTGTAACCTTTTTCCCCAAATCTCTGACAGTGTGGCAAACCAGGTCCAAGGCAGCAGTATCGTTAATCATCCTGCAGCTGCTTGCAGTTGACTTGATTGTCTGCCCTTGAAAAGTTTAATATAGGGCTGGGGATTTAGCTCAGCGGCATCAGCGCCTGCCTTGCAAGCACGTGGTCGTGAGTTTGATCCCCGGTACCGATAAAAATAAATAAATAAAAGTTTAATAAAAATGTTGTAAACGTGATGCTTTAGGATTTAAAGATAGAAACCTCATAGCTAAGTTAATATCTCCCCTCTGTGGTCCTTTCCCAAACTTATTGTCCATCAGGATCTCCTACCTGAAAAGAAAAGAAGACCATGATGAAAATACAATCAACCACAAAATAATTAGCACTGCTCTTTAGGTAGATCTACAAGGGCAAAAAGAGAGAAAAACAGGAATATGAGTCATTTAGAAAAAAAATCAATTCAAAATTATAGTGGCATATTTATTTATTTATTGTACCAGGGATCAAACTCATGACCTTGCGCTTGCCAGGTAGGTGCTTACCACCGAGCTAAATCCCTAGCCCCTATACTGGCATATTTAAATAAATACATTTTTCTAAAAAATCTCATCACATAGAAGAATTTATCATAGTAAAACTAAACTTATAGTGTTGACTAAAGAAAACTATAGAAAGTTTGCTATAAATCTTTAAAATCTAAAATCTATCTTTTACAGAAAAGAATTTCAATTTTTAAATTATTGATCGCATGCTTTACATGAAATCCAACAGAGTATAAATACTTAGTTTTAAGGTTTTCATCATCAAAATTATGTTCATGAAGTAGAAAAAGTCAAAGAATAAAAATATGTCAAATTAAATTGTTTTAGTTATTAAATTTCTTTTTGCCTATTGAATATTTACAAAATATTTGATTTACTACTTTCTTTCTATGACATTGAAAAATGCATGTAATATTCAGTTTGTATTGAATTATATGGAGACAGTGCTATTAAAATTGGTTTATTTTAAAAATCTGACTTTGTTTAATTTGCTTAACATTTGTCTTGGTTGTTCTGAGTCATTTTCCTACAAGTCATTGCCAAAGTACATAGTTTAAAGAATGTTTTTCTTTTACTTGTAGTGGTTTCTAGTATTTTATCACTAACTTATTTGCTACTTAAATGTTGTATTTAAATTAATCATCATAAATCTTTTCTTTCTGAAATGGCACTAGAAATATTATTAGATTAAGGCAGAGAAATTTATGTAAGTACAAAGTGCATGCAGAAATACCTGCATTACAATGCTTCAATCTAAAAAAAAAAAAAAAAGACAGCGAGATTTAGTATTCCTCAAGAGTCATATTTGTAATTGAAAATGGTGAAGCTTTTGTGCATTAAGAAAATAATATGTTACATGTGTTTCTAAGTGTGTTTGTGGTGTTTTAAACCATAATTCAGCAACAAATTTAATTCCTAGATTTTACTATTTCTACCCACAAAGTAGCTGTTTGAATGGAGCTGTTACCCTATTGCTAACCAATGTCAGGAAGAAGACACTATGGCACAGGCTGTGATAAATATCTATATCCAGTTCTCTCTCGATGTTGAGTTTGTAAAAGGAATATTCGTGCTAGTTTTCACATATGTTTGATCATTGAAGTAGATGTGACCAATGAAATGTTTGTAAAGTGAAAGTATGCTCTTCTAATGAAAAGTGTTTAATTGCTAATACCAAAGCCTCCAGCAACCACAAAGGCCACACATTTCAGAGGGTACAATTGTAAGGTAACATATCTTCCCTAAATATTTGAAATATAGCTTCTCTATCCTACATATGTAAGTCACTAAATATGGTAAAATGACATTAGCTTACAAATGGCATGTTAATTGAACAAGAAACCCTCTTTTATGGGGGATTGAACTACTAGGATTTGGAGAATGATTTGCTTTTATGGCTTCTCTAATCTAAAAAAATAGCATTTAATAAATACCACCTCTCCAATTGACTGACTATTAAAGGAGATTCTTACTTTTCCCTAAAATGTTGTATGTGGCTATTCACTTCTCTTTTGTTCTATATATTTTTCATATTGAAACTAGCCCCATGATGATCACAAGAAACCAGTCTCCTTATTAAATGTTACTGAATTGTATTTTTTATTTCATGTTCCATTTGTTTGCTTATTGATGACAGATAGGAAAGGGAGGATATTGTGGTTTGAATGACAACAGCAAATTCTTGTTGACATTTAATGACTATTATGACTTTCTAAGAGGTTAAAACTTTAATTCAACTATGATATTTGAAGTTGAGACATTTGCGAAGTAATTAAGGTTAAATGAGGCCATGAGGCTAGGTCTCTAATCCAGTAGTTACGGCTTTATAAGAAAAGCAGGGGAGACCTGAGCAAGAGTGTTCTGTTTTTCTGTGTGATGCTCTGTCCTGCCTGGAGGCTCTAAAGACAATCCCATGAGCAACTGAGGTCTTCCCAAGTAGGTAAATAGATCCCAGTGCTTTGTGCACTACCTAGCCTGGGATTCAATTACAGAAATAGAAGATGAACTTGACAAGAAGTCATTGATAAATTTTATATAAATGTTTTACCTACCTATTAGTTTGCAGTATATATTATGGGATTAGAAATGCATCTTAATTATTTAGATGGTCAGACTCTATAATAGAGTCATCATGTCACAGTGAGATGTGGATATCTTAGCTATGCATGACACTTTGGTCATATTGAACATGATAGACTCTGAACTGAACTTGTATTCACTGTTAAATCTACTTTTTGGTTTGGACTTTTCCATCTTGTTAGAGGTTTCCTTTTGCTCTGTGAGCGACACTTAGTTTCCCACTGGTTCTCTACATGTAACTTGCTCTTCAACGTTAGCAGCCTATTCCTGAAAACTTTTTTTTTTTGTAATACATTATCAATTATCTGATGGCAATATATTTGATACAAGTTTATGGATATGTTCAGCATAACATTTCCCTTCGGATGTGTGTGTGTGTGTGTGTGTGTGTGTGTGTGTGTGTGTGTGTATAGTCAGGGCTAAGCTACATCTCTTCATTTTATTTTGAGACATTGCACCATCAAATTTCCCTAACTGATCTCAAACTTTTAATTCTCCTGCTTTAGCTTCCCACTGTTACAGTGTTTCACCACATCTGTTTAAATGTAAAGTTCTGGAAACGGAATAAATTATCACCACTTATATTTTGTATAATGTTATAGATAAACCAACAAAGAAACAAATCTACTAATAATAAAGAAAATACACCATTTCTTTCTGCGATCCGTGTAGAGTAGAGATTTCAATAGCTTCTTCTTTCAAGTACAATAGAAAAAATTTCCATGCTTGTCTTCCAGGACTGTATGCTTATTCAAGTTAAACATGACAACTGCTTGAAATATTTTTTCATCTCAGTAAATATAAAAGTTAGGATAATGTTTGGCATTCATAATGACTAAGAATTGCTTCTCTGATAACATTTATGTACATTTCCCAGGGAAGTCCTTAAATGTGACATTTCATAAAACAAACGAATAGATGGCTAAAGCAAGCTTCATGTATGAATCAAAGCAATATATTTTGAAAGCTGTGTTAAAGTGTTTTATAACATTTTATGGTTACATAGCATCGTTTCTATTCTTAGAAAATGAACTAAAGTGGAAATAGAAGAGACAAGAAGGTAGAGTTTTTGTTCAAAGTAGAGATTTGTAGCTTAAATTTTATAACAATATATCAAACTAAATTGATTAATCATTTTGATCCTCTCTGTCATTCTTAAAGAGAGTACTTTATCTTGGAATAAGAATGCCAATTAGGATAACTCAAGAAATAATGTCAAAATTTTACTAAGTTAAGCTAAAATAAAGTGGTAGCTAAAATTGTGTCTTAATTTGAATTTATATCATGGCTGAAAATGATTCAGGCAGAGCATTTTGGCTGCAAGAGAAGGCTAAAAGTTCATATGGATAAATTATTCTTTTCATTTTGGTGCTGACTTCTAGTCCTTTGCTCTTTATTTGTTACCCTGGAGAATTATTTTTGTCCTCTAACTACTTTGATTCAGGAAACTGATGTTTTAGAACTGTGAAAAGATACTCTAATTGAAATTCTTGTTCTATATTCTAATGTCCCTTTTTAATACAATATTTACAATTATTTTCAAATAAAGAATCTATGATTTTTTCTGTTGTTTATCAAGCGGAGTAGATTTTTGACTCCTAGTAAATTTCTGCTTGTTTTGAATTGTTTTGTCTTGTGAATAAAATACTAACTGTATGTTTTCGGAAAGCTTCTCTAACCAAGCACTCTTTTTAGTATCCTTTCTAAAAATGCATACCATGGAGCTAGTTGAGCAGCAGGATACATATCCATCTAATCTTTTCAGTATGAATTTAGGAAATAATTTTCCTAAACTGCTAAAAATTAAAAACATGATTTCAGCACTATGCAAGTTATTGTTCTGCAGTTATATATTTTGCATTTTGAAATTTCATATTTTTCTCTAGTCAAATATCTATTTTTGGTAATAAATACTTTGAAAGTCACTTTCTTCAGACAACTGACAGGTTTTTATACTACAAGTAATGCTGAAGGGAAGAGAGATCACTGTGCCAAAATGTGAGAGATGGCTAGAAATATTTTTGTAATTATGTAAGCCAAGAGAATAGAGAAACTACGGCAAAAGTTCTTAAAGAGAGCATAAATGATACAATGCATATATAAGCAAATGTTTAACAAGAATTTATCTTAAATAGTTCATATTATAAGAGTTTGTTGTCATTCTACTGCCAATAAGAATCATGGAAAATAATTTAGAATTTCTGCCACCAGTTCAAGGAATTCACACGATGTGGATGTTACATTGAGAAAAGGACTAAAGTAAACTCATTGGATCTATTATCCTGTAGATATTAATAATTGTGTTCAGAAGTGAAGCTTGAAACCAAAAGGAAAAATACTGAAAGTATAAAGGGTTCAATTGCCAGCCACCTCCCCCAAAATAAAGCAAAGAAAAACAAGAAAAAGAAAGTGTAATTTTACCTATTAATGTATAATTGTTGAACTTTTGTCTGTTTATCTTTGCAGTACTAATAATCAAACAGAGGGCCACTATGCCACTGAACTACATCCTCAGGCCCTTTTTATTAGTATTTTGAGATATAGTCTCCATATGTTGCTCAGACTGTCCTCAAACATACCATCTTCTTTGCTCAGGCTCCTCAGAACTTGGAATTAGAGACATGCAGCACTAATAGATAAGTTTTAAATGATAACCAAATTCTTATACACAATTAAACTGAAGTGAAAATTATTTTCTCCAGTTATTTCTAAATCTTGACAAAAATGACATAAATGATATGTAAAAGTATAAACTTTGACTCTAAATCATAAATCAAATTCACATTTAACTTAATTATACAACTATGGATGATTGATATTTTATACTGTTTAATTTTTGGTTCTAAAAATGAAAGTAACAATAGCACAAAGTTAAGAGTCACACTACTTGTATGAGAACTGGTCACTGAGCCCTGAATTAGAACAAAGAGCATTTCCAACTTGATTTTGTCCATAGAAGAGTTGTTATAGCAGAGGATAGAGCAAGACAATTTCAATCACTTATTGGACCTGATATTTCAAATAAAATTACAAATAATGAGCAATGGCTTTTTTACTAGATTTTCTTAATTACCACTATTAGCTATTTGTATGAGCCTATATTTTAAGTATAAATAATTTCTATACAGTAATCAAATGGCTGGTTAACAGCTTTAACTAAATGAATCCATTTTAATGTACATGTGAAAATCAAGAATGCATTTCAAAATCCAGGTTTCACTGGATGAACCTGAGTTTGCATATGTTTTTTTGTTTGTTTGTTTGTTTGTTTAATGGTTCACTGGAGTCATTATCTTATTCAATGTATGAATAATCATAAAAGCAACAAATAAATTATTAAAGCATCATTCCTTGCATAATCATGGAAAACTTGAGAAACAGGGTCCAAATAAATGCCCTTTATTTCACCCATAGTTCATTTACGGTTTCTTCAGAAAATATGAGATAGTCATGGTTTTCCATGATACTCTAAAATCAGAATTTAAAGATAGTAGAGATATGAAATTCTGTGTGTGTTTAAATTCACTAGAATGATAATTAGCACACAATAAGGTAATACAATAAGGTTCCAATTTGTTCTAAGTTTTTTTTTCCTTTGAAATACTACTGATATCGGGGCTGGGGATTTAGCTCAGCGGCATAAGCACCTTCCTTGCAAGTGTGCAGTCGTGAGTTCGATCCCTGGTACCGATAAAAATGAAAAAAAGACAAAAAAAAAAAAAATTAAAAAAAATAAAAAAAAAAAAGAAATACTACTGATATCATCTTGAGAATATTGTTCACATGCCACTGTATTTACAAATACATCAATCTTTTTGAGAGCAAAATTAATAAAAACAACTAAATGACCCCATTACAGAGTCCACTAAGACATTTGTAAAATAAAAAAAAAAGTTTGCTATTGATTGATATATGTAGGTATCCATGAATTAGTTTCTTATTTAAAATTTAGGAAGTATTACAATGTAATGCTCTTACTGACCTTTTCTTAAAAAAAAAAAAAAACAATATAATAGGTGCCAGGGTGTAGTGGCTCACTGCTGTAATTCCAGCACTTGGGAGACTGAGGCAGGAGAATAGCTGAGTTTGAGGTCAGTTTGGGCTGCAAAAGGAGTTCAAGGCCAGCCTGAACTGCATAGTGAAATTTTGCCAAAATAAAATAAAATAAAAATAATATAGTAAGACAAAGAATTAAATGGAATTAATCACCTATGTTATTGTATTCCTGAAGGTTAAAATATTAATGTGGAATGATTCAATTGTAGAAACAATTCACGTACTTTAAGGTAACAAGGTAACACTTATTTTATTTTATTTTGTCCTTTTTTTTTTTTATCGGTACTGGGGATCGAACTTACGACCACATACTTGCAAGGCAGGTGCTTATGCCGCTGACCTAAATCCCCAGCCTCATAAGGTAACATTTATTGAAACAAATTATGAACAGACATGAGTTTGTGTTTTTTTGTTGTTTTATTGATATGTTACATAATGAATATTTAATCACATTTTGCTAGTACCTATTATTTTGTTATTACAGAAGCAAAGTCATAACACAAATTTAAAGCATTAAACTGTTTTGTGAAAAACTGTGTTTTAAACATTTAAAATTAACATTGATATAGAGAAATTTAATAAAATATATTATTAAAGCACTGATTCCCTTGCTCATTGTGGAGTTTAATAGTATGCTGACACAATAAGAGTATTAAATATATTCAAAATTATAATTATTATTATAGGCTAATATGATCAACCAATTTCAAAAGTTTTAAATATTTATTTTTATGTTGCAATTTTAAATCTTGTGAAGCCATAGCAATAACTGGAAAAATAATAATATTTAAAAATAATAGTGTCAGAAACAGTCTTGGAAAATATGGATTTTACCCACAGAAGCACATTATAATTGCAGTAAAATGTCATATGATTTTGACATTAATCATAAATTATGGTTTAAAGCTAATTGCCGGACTGCACGATTTCCTCATTAAGGACTATCCCTTATTACATTCTCAAAGAAGACAATAAATCAGAATAGCAAATGTGACAAATGTAGTCTTCTGCTTGTGGATGGAAGTGAGATCATTCACTATTCTATTTATAGTGGAAGGCTAAGTATTTCTTCAGCGGGTTCTGTCAAGCCGCTTCAAATATTCTCTGCAATGTCTCAATGTCGCTGCCAATATTTGAATTAATTCCTGCATAGGAGTAATTTAGGAGTATCTTCCCATAGAGTATAGTAGATAAAAGTGCATAACAGCCATGTACTATGAAACGGTCTAAATATTTAGTGATAACAATAGTTTTTTAATACTGATTTTAAATAAATTTTTAAAGGAATTAAACTGAAATTACACAGCAAGGACTGAGTTATATTTTTAAAAATAATTTATTCTTAGAATACATTATTAGATTTTATTCTTTTATATTTTCAGATAGTTTCTATCATATTATCAATATATCCTATTATTATCATCATGGATCAGTCAGGTATTTTGTTATAATTGCTGATCTGATATGGACATATTATTATCAACAAAGGTTGATAGGTTTTAAAAATTTACTTAATTTTTAAAAATCTTTTCCACAAATCTTCAAAATCTTTTCAACACAAATCCATCTCTCATTCATGTTTTGTTTTCTTAGGCCCTTTTAGTCTCTGAACATTTACAGGAATATTATTTGTTTTCGTAACTTTGAGAGACTGGATGATTAATGATCAGGAATTGTAAAAAATATTGTAATGTTCTAATATTTTCTTATGATTAGATTGAATTTAGGGAACTTAAAGAGGAAGATCACAGACGTAAAAACGTCAGTGTCATCACATTTTATCCAGAGAAGGGTGATAACATGATTTGTGACTTCAGATACTCAGTCATTATCTCTCTATGATAAGGTTTCCGGGTTCCTTCACTCTCAAGTTATTCACAAGCACAATATCTTCTCACAACCGTGTGATGTGAAAGGCTCACTTACAGAAGGATTTTAAGTGTTATTATGGCTGGAACACTCTAATTCTAATACTGTACTTTTTATGAAGCCACCAAGTACAGCCTACAGTGAGGAAATGGGTAGCTGAACTCCAACAGCCTTAATCAGGCTATCGAGTCCACATAAATCAGTTTCAAATCTTTTACTGAAGAATAGTCTCTTTAACATTGCTTATTACATTTTCAATAATTTATTTATTTTAATATAGAAAACTCACCCTGTATTTATATAACATCTAAACCACATCATTTTCTTTTTCCTTGAAGAATTTATAAAAATATTTTTCTAACGATATTTTAATTTTTCTGGGGAAATAACCAAAGAGGGACAGCTGCCTCAAACAGGACCCCTAATCCTAGCTTTTTGAGGAACCTCCACACCGATTTCCATCCACAGTAGCTGTGCCAGTCTGCACTCCCACTGACAGTGCAGAAGAGTTCCTTTTTCCCCATAGCTCTTCCAGCATTTGTTACTGGTTGATTTATTGATCTTGGCTGTTCTTTCTGGAGTGAGATGCAATCTTAGTGTTATTTTAATTTGCAGTGATCTGATTACCAATGATGCTGAACATTTTTTCATGTATTTATTTGCCATTTGTGTTTTCTCATCTGAGAATTGTGTACTCCTCTCAGATGCTCATTTTTGGTTTGGGTCTCTGAATATGGGGGGACTCGATATTTTTCATTCTTTATACTTTGTAGATAGAAGTCTTTTCTCTGAGGGACTGTTGACAAAAGTTTTTCCAATATGTCGAGTGTTTTTCCCACTCTGATATCACACCACTATAATATGTGCGCATCGTGTTTATAGCTGTAGCATTGGTAATAGGCAAATCTTGAAAGCAACCCAAATATCCATTTCTTGAGAAATGGATAAAATATATGCGTTACTTTTATAAAGTGGGGTACTAAACTATACAGAAGGATTAATTCGAGACTTTTATAGGTAAATGGATGTGACTTGAAACCATGAGTGAAATAAATCAGAATCATATGTGTAAAAATCACATTGCCTCTCTACTGTAAGACATTTACAGAGCAAATAAGATAGTACTAAATTGGTCAAAGGGAAAGACAAACTAAGATAGGGGACAGAACAGAAAGAAGGGAAAAGAAAAAAGATACAAATTTGTTTATGCATATACACAAGATAGATAAAATTATTGTACTACTAATTCTATTAGGTCATAGAATAGAACAGTTAATACCCAAATAGTTTGATTAATTTTCCATGTCCATATCTGGTTACCTAAGCAACTCTTAAAGATAACAATATGCACTATAACAACCATTGTTAATTTCCTATCATCTTGGTTTTTTCTTTCTTTTTTAAAATTTTATTTGAAAGAGAATGAAGCCAACAAAACAGAACACAATGAAACAAATCAGAAGAGAACAGTGCAAGTGATATAAACTTCAAAACAAGACAACAAGAAATCAACATGGCTACCATAATGTCTCTCATTATCTTCAAGGTATCTGTCCACATCTTTATACACAGTAAAATCAAACAAAACAAAACAGAACAAAATCAGTCAAAATAAAAGAATGAAAGTATTACAAGACTTCTGAACAAGATAACAAGAAATCAACCATGGCTACCTTAATGTCTCTTGTTTTCTTCAAAATAGCTGTCCATAGCTATCATCTTATTTTGAAAGCCTACACTGGTGTGGATTTTTTTTATTGTTGTAGTAGTCATTTGGGGAAGATCCACTATCAGTGAATTCTCTCACTTTCAGTTTAATTAAGAAATTATTTTGCCAGCTGGTTGAAGTGTCTTATGCCTGTAATCCCAGTACTTGAGAGGCTGAAGGAGGAGAATCATCATGAGTTCAAAATCTGCCTGAACTACAAAATGAGCTCAAAGCCAGCCTCAACTGTGATGCCCTCTCTCAAAAAGGCAAAATAAATAAATAAATAAATAAATAAATAAATAAATATTGTATTTTATAGGTGATTTTACTAACTAAACAGTAATAAGTTGGTAATCATTTTAAAGCATGAAATATTTCATTTTCATCTTTTCTTGCATGATTTATGATAAGAAAGCCAATGCAATTTTAGCCTTGTGTCCCAGTGGAGAAAGTAGTTTTTCCTCTCAAGATTTTCCTTTTGTTTTCTTTCCTTTTGTTTTCCTTTGGTTTTCTGCAGTTTGACCATGGCATATTCAAAGAAGACACTCTTAGCATGTGTATATTTATAGGCTTGGTACTTTCTGAAGCTCCAAGATCTGCTATTAGTTCAGAAAAAAAATTTAGCTATTATTATTCCAAGTATTTCCTCCATTTTGTTCTTTTATTACTGGTATTCTAATTAAAATTATTAAAATCAACCAAAAGTTTTGAATATTTTGTTCTACTATTTTAAAATTATCTTTTCTTTGGATATTACAATAAAGTAGAATATTTTAATAATTTGTAAAAATGAAAAGTTGATTGAAATAATTCATAGTGCTATTGAGATGAAGTACCATAACTTATACAAATATGTGGTGAATTGAGTCACCGTGATAATGGTATAAAATAGCAACAGTGAATTTAGTACTAAAATTGACTTTAAAGACAAATTACCAGAAAAGAAAAAATAGCCCATGTTTGAATAAAATGTACTGGCAAATTTTATGCAAACATTCATTTCTTCATTCTACAAAACATTACTGGCATATATTAATGTGCAAATAATTTGCTTTGATAAAGAATAAAAACATAAGATCTATCCCTTTCCTCCTAGTGTGAAGAATTCAGCTCTAAAAAATTTATAGACACATAAACAAACCTAATTAATAAAGAGGAGTAAGTTTTGGAAACTAAATCCTGTGTCTGTTATAGAATATACAATAAAGATGATAATATAGAGTCACAGAATTCACAGAGAACCTCACAGGAAAGGTAGTTAGCCATGACGAATCTATTGAGAATGAATCGGAGTTTTGTTCCATAACAAGGATTGGCAAATAAAATCACAGTGTAGATTTATTAAGAACAATTGAGAAAAATTAGCACAATCATGAAATGTAAGTTATGGAAGATTTCTGAATTGTGAATAGAGGAACCAAATTTACAGAAAATAAATCAGCCTGGTTTGCTAGTTCATGCCTGTAATCCAGCACTGAAGACGCTGGGGTGAGAGGACCACTGCAACTTTGAGGCCAGCCTGAGTAACAAATTGAGTTCCAGGCCAGCCTGAACCACATAATGAGACCCTGTCTCAAATAGAAAAAAAGAAAGAAAATTGTAAATCAGACATGTATGAGGGGTCAAGTCTGTGTATTCAATATAATACAATATGAATGCTACTGAATACATTTCTAGAAAGTGTACTATTGGTCTGGTGATGTAGCTTAGCCAGACAGCACCTGCCTGGAAAGTTAGAGGCCCTCGGTTTGGCTCCTAATATCGAGGAAAAAAAAAAAAAGAAAAAGAAAGTGTTGTGATATTTAGAATAAATCCAAAAATCTTTAAATTAAATAAAGATAAATAATAAAAGTGAAGAAAAATTTAAATTTAAATTAAAGAAATAAATTCTTGCTATGTAAGCTAATTGTCAAACAAGAAAGACAAGCAGTGAAATAAGATGTTTGTTTCACAAATGGAATCTTAAAATTCTCAGAAACTCATACTTTGATTCCCAAAACTTCTCTGAAATGCTTTTTACCTCTCCCTTACTTCAGAAAGCTGTCTAATACTCATAAATGAAATAAATTATATATAGAGAAAGATATATATATTTCTCACTAGCGTGGGAAACTTAACCAGTAAATAAGGTCCAAAATGTACAACCAATATTATGAAATGGGAAGAAACTGTTCAAAACAAAACTGCCAGAGTAAAACCATTTACAAATTACCACCAAGTCTCTTCCAGAGCTGTTTTCCTTGAGTTTAGGCTAACCACTGAATAATTTTCAGTCTCACAATATCCGCCCTACACCTGTTGGCACTTACGACAAAATTTATGGATCAAGAAAAATCCTTCTAAGCAGTAAGATACATAAATACCAGGCTGTGTTCTTCAGGCTCCCAGATCACAACTGACAGTCTCAGCAAGGTTTCTGAAAAGCTGAACTACAAAGTTAAAAAACATGATCTATAGAATTCCTTGTAGGGAATTGATTTAAAAATATAAATTGTGTTTGTTTGATTTAGTTAAAATTTCAACCCAGAAAACCCTAAGTATGATTTTAATAATGTATAAAAACAGTAATATTCTTAGGTGCAAATTTTTATAATTATTCAGATATGTTACAGAAAACAGTTACCAAAATATATCTTGACAATGTATTCTTTTCAATGAAACATTTTGTACCTACAATTAAATGTAGTGAACAAAAATCTTCCTCTTTTCTATACTTAGTTTTTATTCATACGAATATATAAAATTCATTTTGATATTTTAATGATAAGATAAAATGTATGCAGCATATAAAGTACATTGAGTTGAACAATTTTCTTCCACACAGATTTGGTCCCAAACTGAAGGTATTTTTTGAAGTACAAACCAATGTAATTTTATGGTTCATTACTAAACATTCCATGAAATCATAAAATAATAATAATTTAATTAAATCATCAGAGTATATTTTGATGATTTAAATTGTTTTAATATTTTCATTACTATAATTAGTCTTAGATAACAAATATGATTAGGCATTAGTAAGATATACGATTTAATTGGTTCATCTGCAAGATGAGAATTGTCTTAATTTATCACTTTCATCTTTTGAAATCATAGTTTTATTGTCACAGAATAACTTGAATTAGATATAAGAAGCAGAATTATAGTGGAATTTGGGCTCTGGTCTCCACTTATCCTGGAAATCAAACTTAATCGATTCTTCCTTATTTTAATTACATGAATGTAATATGTGTTTGCCTCTGGCATTTTCAGAAATGTCAGCTCTGTCTACATTTAGGGTTACATTTTGTACAAAAATAGGAAAGTCATTCTCTTTACAAAGAAATTAAAAGTTAGATTATATCTATCTAAAAAGTTGACACTTTCAAATTTAATTTCTAAAAAGCAATAGTGGTTCTTCAAATTTCTGGAAGCATAACACTTATGTGTATAATGTCTGACCATTAGAATCATGGTAAGACCCCCTCTAGAAACTAAATAGCAAATTCAACAAAACAGGTTTTAGTGTTAGTCTCCCATCTGAAATTTTGAGTCAGTTTAATGAGAAGAGTAGAAAGGAATCCAAGAAATGATGGATAAGTACTTTATTTATAAAAATATCAGTGAGAAATGACCAAAGACATTTGAAAAAGCAGCTCAGTAAAAATATTAGGAACTGCAGTGAGAGATTTGGGCTGAACCATATGTGATATCGCCAGAGAGGTAAGTTAGGGAGCCAAAACAAAACAAAACAAAACAAAACATGTGTCTAAATAACGGTATCATATGTTCTTAAATATTCCTGGGAACTAAGTGAAAATATCAGAAATACAGTATGTACTCAAGGTCTATGTCAGATATCCTGTATCCTCAGCTTATAACATATTGTCTTCATAATAATTATTTCAAATGTCAAATGAGTAGCAGGAAATTAGCTCAGTGGCATGAGTACCTGCCTGACAAACTAGAGGTTAAAAAAGAAAAAAAAAAATGCCTTGTAATAAAGGGAGGCATAAGCAAATAATTTGAAATGTAGCATTCTTTATGAATGTTAAGTAAAATTAGATAGTATAAAGGAATTCAGTAGTGGTTCTTTAAAATGCATATAATCTGAATAACTTTTTTAAAAAAAGAAATAAATTATTGAGAAAAATTTTCAATTTCAATAAAATATCAAAATAACAAAAACAGTGATTTTCTAGCTGCTGTCTTTGGCTGAATGTTTGTAAATGGCTACATGGGCTTATTCAAATGAATTAACACACTGGTCATTTCTCTCAGAAGAGTTTCACAAAGCTTATTTCTGCCTGCAAGTGAAAGCAGCATGTCTTAAAACTAATGGTAAAACGCTCTCTGATTTGTCTCAAGTGGTGCTCAGATCTCTCGTCTGTCATACTAATCAAACTGTACGAACATGAATTTTAGCTCTGGAGTGTGTCATCTCGAATACTATGCCAGCTGGCTGGGTTTTGTAGAAGCCTTTATTATCTCTACCTCTCCCTGCTCCTCTTTCCTCTCTTCATTCTTGATCGGTTACACTCCCTGCAGTGGCAGTGGAACAAAGCATTGCTTTTATGGGTCTCTCCATCTCTAGTTTCTGTTTTCTGATTTCATCATTTCCAGCTGTTTCTTAATATTTCTCCTGTATAGATGGAAAACGACAAAACCTCGGGAGGTACATGAAATAACTCAAGGGCATTCTTCTGAATATAAAAACTCAGATATTCAAGGAAACTCTTCTTGTAACGTCTGCTAAACAGTCTCTTACATGTACAAGTTCATATTTGTAGGTTTGGATGACATCATGGACTTGGATCCAAAGTTAAATCAAGTAATTCTTCAAATCCAATGGGAATATGCAATTTTTTTATAATTTTGCTATTAAATCTTTGTCAATATGTATAATATTATGTAAAATATTTATAACACATTGTAAACAACTCTTTTTTCAGTTTGGGAAATATCATATGCCATTTAAGGGTGCTTTGAAGATACTATTCATAGAGCAGAACTACTGAAGGGAAAGCAAAATGAAATAAGAATTTTAAAGTACACATACTTAAATTGAATATTTGAAAACCACATCAAATACTAAAAGACTTTAGATGTACATGTGCTGGCTCTCTATAATGAAGGTAATCATTATTCACTGCAAATATATATGATAAAACTTAAAAACTAAAAATCAGCAAATACTAAGCTAATAACTAACTTTGTGACCAAACTATTTCTGAATAACTAAGAAAGGAACTAAATTATTTATGTGTGAAATGTCTAGTATAGTTTATAGATCATTCAAATAATTTTCTATTGAGATGACTTTTTCCCAACTTCTTAATGGACAATTGGGCCATTAAATGAGCCAGTTTCAGCATTTAATTATAAAAATCTGTGCACATAACTTGTTATTTGAAATATATGTAATACCAATATGTATAGTAATAACACATTATATAGCAAATATTGTGCATTATCCTAAGCAATTTGCTCTAAATCCTTTCCCCATCACAGTAATCTTACATAATATGTTACAATTCTTATCATCATTGTGGATATTGTATTAGCCAGCTTTCCATCACTAGAACAAAAGGTCTGGCATAAAAAATTTAAAGGAGTATTTTGGCTCACAGTTTTAAAGACTTCAATTTACGGTTGACTCTTTCCAAAGCAGAGATTACATAGTGGAAGGGCATGATAGAGAAGATATACTCAACGCATAGTCACTAGCAGACAATATGAGTTCAAAAAATCTAGGGAAGAGTGGTCTAGGACAACAAATAGTCTCAAAGATCAGATCCCCATGGAACATCTCCCCCAGTTATGCTCCACATAACTAATAGACCATTCTGTTTTGAGCTCACCAATGAGTTAACCCATTATTGAAGTTAATGTCTTTAAATCACTTCTCCAGGAGTCTTTTAACCCTTTCAGCTTGTAAATCAAAACTAACTCATGAAAGTCTACCTCCTAGTCAACTTAACACCTAACCAAATCTCCTTAAACCATACTTAATGTGCAAGTAAACATGGTTATAAGGTTATAATTCTACATAACTTAATGTAATAGTACTGCTTACAAGTACACTAAATAGTTCCTGAAAATCTCAATACTACAACATTGCTCCAAAGTCCAAGTTCAAAGTATTCTATGAGACTCCAAGAAAATGTCTATAAAATACAAAAAGCAAGTTACAGGCCTTCAAGATAAAAGCACATGGTAAAAAAAAAAAAAATTCATGTTACAAAAAAGAGGAATATGAGATAAAAAGAATTGGACCAAAACAAAACCAAAAGCCAGTAGGATAAACCTTAAGTCCTGTATAGTTTTATGTCTTACATCTTGGACATTTACTAGCATGAAGTGAGCTCTAACCAGCTTGGTATCACTGTCCCTGTAGCTTTGCTAAGTGAGCTCACATGCCCTCTCTCTTGAGCTTGCCCCGCAAAGTGCCTGCAGATTTAATTGATATAGTTTACAATTTTACACACTTGAGCACATGATGTGTGGAATATTGTTTTTCCTGAGATTTCTTGAAGGTATTGTTTACTTGTATCTATGTGAAGAAGTTAATTTCTTTTCAATACTGCTGTGCTATTCAGCAACCACATTTCCTTTAGCCCAACAGTACACATGCATTTCTCTGCTTAATCACAAACATTTTCAAAAATTTTATTACTAATTTGTTCCCATTTTTGGCCAAAATCTGTCAGGAGTACTCATGCTACAGCTTGAATGTTGAGCTGCTTTGAAATTTCCCCTACCTGATAAATGAATCTATATCCTTTAAACTCAGCCTCACACAAAATTTTAAGATATTTATAAAATGTAGCAACATTTTTGTCAAAATAAAAGATGCATGTCCTTCAGTGTGATCCCAAGAGGATCCTGATTCCCAATGAACCTTATTAATACAAGCTTTACTAGCCACATTCCTATTAGTATTCTGATATTCTGAGTTGTAGCCAGAATCACTCATTATATGCTTACAGCGTTCTAGGGATTACCTACCTTGTATTTTCAATGTTCTTCAAATCCCCTTCCAAATCCAGTACCTAAAGTTTCCAATTCACATGATCAGGCGTATCTACAGGAATGTCCCACTTCTAGGGCATCAATTTTCTTTGCTGATAAGTTTTCACATTTCTTGAAGAAAATATCTGACACCTGCAGCTTAAAGAAATGGTTCATTTTTTCTTATGTTTCTATAGGTTTCAGTCCATGGTTGGCCAGATCTGAGTAAAACACATTGTAACAAAAGGTTACAATAGAGGGCAGCTGCTCAATTCACAGCAAAACACAGAGCAAGAAAATAGCCAGAGAAGACCTCAGAGAGCCGCAACAGTATGCAAGGTCATGGCTTCTCATGACCTACAAAGATACACATGGAAGTGTACTTTACTCTCCTCCTAGGCATCTTTCAAACCAATGAAGTTGACAATCAGAATTAACCATCACAGATGAGAAAGTCGAAGAATAAAAAGTTTAATGCACAGTAAAGCAGGGCTGAGGATTTAGCTCCGTGGCATAAGTGCCTGTCCGGCAAGCGTGAAATCGTCAGTTTGATCCCTGGTACACACACACCAAAAAAAAAAAAAAAAAAAAAAAAAAAAAAGCACATAGTAAAGTCATGTAGGGTAACTGACACCAAGATTTAAACCAATGATTTTATTGTACAGCAACACAAAGTCAAACATTATCTTAAATATAATTCAAAATAAATGATGTAAATCTAGTACATGAGAGCTCTTAATTTTAGTATGAATAGCTCAAGAAAAGTAAGTTTCAGTGGAAACTTGTTTCTTAACTGTTTGCATCCTTTCATAACCTATAGACTAATACATAACAAATGATTCTTCCGAATATAGAACGTTCATTATCAGAGTCTTAAAGAATATTATTCAAACCCATAGGAAGTTGTGCAATATTTGTTCTTACAATCAACATGTCTACCCTTGTAGGAAATTCTTATTGGAAATTGTCCAACACTTACTCTAAAAGTCAATTATTTCTTTATTACACTGTAAACAAAAATGGAGTAAACATTAGAATATTGTATATAGATGGGTAAATTGCTTCTCCGTAATTTTGTATTATACACTTAAAATTTCATTGTTGTAATCTATAATGGTTAGACTATTAATACAGATCTGCTATGACTTACCCAAAATTCTTGAAATCATAGGGTTTCAAATGTCATATTATTTATTGAAATTTATATTATTTTCATGCACATTCTGAAAATATCTTTGGGGTTGAAATTGAGTCTAAATATGAATTCTATTTATGATATATATGTATATAAATTGTAATTTTACACAATATTTTTAATGTGCTTTCAATATGATTATAATTTTTTACATGAACTCAGCTGCAGAATTTTCCACCATGATATTTTATTGAAACTCAAATGATTCAGATTTTATATCATTTCAGATTTTTAATTAGGGATGCTTAACCTAAATTGAAATAATAAGAATGAATTTCAATTGGATACACTTCTGTTATTTACAATAGCTACATGATAAATCATCAAAATATTGATTCATAAAAATGTAAAAGTTCCTTATTCTTCAGATTTTGGTGTGAACTGGTTCATATGCTGCCTGCTGGGTAGGAAACAGGATAGTCTAGAAATTACAAGTGTCCTTAGTCATATGGTTTGAAGGTGAGACTGACCTTTGTATAATAGATTGTTGGAATCATGGACCTGTGGCTTCCATATTGTTGTACATCAACCTCTGTACTTGATTGCTTGCATCTTATCACATCAAAAAATGGGTTAGTTTCAGGAAGATTTCTATATTTTCAAATACTCAAAAGCAGATTCCGATGAACCAACCTTAATATTTATTACTTTCTCGATTTGTTCAAACTCAGAATCAATGTGAACAGGAATTAAAAATGGTGATGAATACATGATGATATAGTTCTGTGGGTGCTGTCAAAGTAGCAATCGTCATATTCAATAAAAATCAATGTCAAATTCCACACAACTCGGTTTCAATTAACGGCAAGTTGACCTGATAATCTAGCGTCTACTATCTTTATGGGTTCAAAGATAGCATCATATAGGTCACAAAAAATAGCATGAGCGATTCTATTATTTACTGAATCTCATGTGTATTATATTTTTAGGGATAAACATGAACCACTCAATTTTCTTTGGAATTTGACTAAAGTACATTTTTTTGTCATTGTTATTGGGAATTGAACTCAAAACCTCATGCTTGCCAGGCAGGAACTGTGCCATTGAGACACATCCCTAGTCCTAAAGTCCACATGCATTTCTTATTTGAATTAATTAGCACTTTGCCTTGCTTTCCTCTTTTGATATTTTATCAGATGATGTCAAATCTCTTTCCTCTTCAATTTAAGCTTAATTCTAGAACCAAAATTGAGTTGCCTAGATGTTCACATTTGTAAAAATGTCAATTTTCTCCAGTAAAATTCTTAATAAAAATTCAATCCTTTATGTAGCTCACCTAAACCAGGATGATTCCATATTCTCATTAGGAATGTGATTAGTGACAATGAGTTTTAAAAGATGACTATTTATACATATGTTAGATTTTTGCTTTGGCAAGTAGGTTTAATTTCAGAATCAATCTTAAATACATCTGAAAGTCTCCAATAATGCATATTTTCTTTGCCATTTTAAACACTCTAAGCATATTGATTTAATTAATAGATGCCATTGCATGCTGATAAATATTTAACAACTTTCTTCAAAACACCAAAAACCACAAGGAAAACAAAAACAATCTTACAAAAAATTTTGTTTAATTGTGTAGTTATTACTACTGAGGTACCATGATTAAGTTTAAATTGCTGAGGTGACATCATTACATGTGGATGGGAAAGGAACATGCTTAGCAAACCATTATATAGTAGTATAATGTTTCTAACTTCCAAATACAAATAAAAAGTAAGATAAGTGATAAAATTTGAATCATTATGCTTTGTAACTATAAAGAAGTCTAATAATTACTGCATTCAAGAATCAGTTCAAAGAAATCCCAAAAATTCACCAACTAGCTATTGAGAACATGGTGCCTTTTATAGCTAAATGGTGTCCCATTCTAAGGATAGGTGTAAGTATGTTGAAATTTTCAGTTGATGGACATTTGTATTGTCCCAGGTTTGTCACTTAATAAAGCAAGATTGTTTGTATATAAGTTTCATAAACACATACTTTTGTTACTCTTGAACAAAATTTTAGGCATGACATTTCTTAGTTATGTGTCTATGTATATGCTTAACTTTCTAAAAATTTCACAAGATATTTTTCAAGTAAGTTTACAATTTTACATATTATCTGCAATGTATAAAAATGGCATTAATACAATATATTAAAATGGCATTTTTAGCTGTCATTATTGTATTGTTAGCTTTTGTGTTTTCTCCATTTTACTGAGTATCCAGTGATATCTTAATTTGAATGTAATTGGCTTTATACTAATAATTTCTTTGGATATCTGTCCATGTACTTACTACCCATCTTAGTATTTTCTTTAATAAAGTAATTTTTCTCTGTTATACATCCACTGTCAAGATTGTGTCCTTTATTTTTATCATTTCCACAACCATTGCTCCGCAATTCTGTGGATCAAAAGAATGACATTTGGAAGATTTTGGGGACAAAAGAAATAAGGTTGAAATGAGTGTCCTGTAAATGCACCTTCAAATTTAAGGACTAGAGTCTGTTATCTGAACTTAACTGAAGACTCCCAAGCTCACTAGTCAGGGAAAAACACACATCAGAAATGCTGCCAAACTGTTCTTCATACTGAGACCAGCCTTCCTGCACTCCCCTACAACTGTAATATGTTTTTCTCTGGGTATTATTTATGGTCCATCACTGTATTTATAGTATGGAAGCCAGTGGCAAGCTGTCTCTATCCAGAAAATACGCTGACTTTTCCTTTAGTGGCAGTCAGATTCTATTAACTGTCCAAAAAGACAACAGTAGATCATGTTAGTGTAAGAAAATGAGAGTGTCATTGATTATTCATAGGACTTTCTCTAAGAAAACCTAACTCATAGCTGACTTGCCATTTATAAAGTTTTGATGGCAATTCTACATACCCCAATTAGAAAAGAGATCACCAATTAGAAATGATGGAATAGATGTGTTCCTGAATTGATTGGTGACTTGATCTTGGCAGTGAAAAGCTTTTAGCTTAGTTGCAACTTACTCACCAGTGTCATTATGGATCTTGGGATTGTTTTAAATTTTCTTCTGATTGGCCAAGGTAGAGTTTTTTCAATCACTAATATATCCAGCTATTCCTTGGTTTTAATAAGTGGCTTCAATGAAAAGGATGATATGAAAATTTATGAAGATAGCCATTATAAAATAGACATTGATGGCCTACAAAAACTATTATGTTGCTATATATTGTGCTCAGAGGGAGGAGCTGAGTTATGGCAGTACTGTATATTCATTTCATTCTTTTGTTTATCTTAGGCAGAAGAGGCTTGGTCCCAAATTGTTGGTCAGAGGAATCACCAAAAAAAGCCACGGTAAGCCAACAGAGTACAGAAACAAGGGATGAACACAGTTAGTAGTTTTTATAAGTCCCTTGCATCATTGCTTATACTAAAACTTGTGTTTCTTGCAAGTTGTTATGGATTAAAAACTGGTGGTCAACTTAACACCAGCTGGATTATATCAGCATGGCACTAAGCAAAGATGCTCCTCCACCTGTGAAGAGTTGCCAGCATAAATAGGTGGAGAAGGAGAAGAAGGGTGTTAATGTGCTATTGCATTGAGGCGCTGTTGAGTTATTGGTTCTCCTGGAGAAGCTTTGGTCCTCACATCTAGCATTGCTTCCTGGCTCCGGAGGAGAAGAGGTGTGCTGCTTGGTCTCCATGATGAACTCATCATGCTGCTTCCTGGCATGTACCTGACTGTGCTTTTGGTGGGAGGAGCTCGGGGCCTCCATGTCTCTGAGGATGGCTGTGGTGCCTTTCAGGACAGCCCTGGTCTTTGTTGTGAGTGTGACTTCTGGGCTCCAGTGTAGAACCCTCGTCCCACTAGCACAGCTTCTTCATCCTGCTGGCATAGACTTTCTGGCTTCCAGCGCTGACCCTTGGGTCTTCCCGGCATGGATCCATAAAAGAGACTGGTGTAAGTCCTTCTTGTGGCCTCTGACCTCC